>NC_134712.1:222093307-223343307 GCF_049634645.1 Pelodiscus sinensis
TACAAAGGAAAAGGAAGATAGGAAATAATGGTACCAAGTGACAGCTTAATTTTTAAAGAGCTCTAACACTATGTATATACTTAAACAAAGGACACATACAGGTACAATTTTTACTCCCTTCTGTGCCTCTCGACTCCAGCATGTCAGGCCAGGGTTGGTCCCTCAATTCCTCGGAAAGGCGAATACGAGGTGGGTGTCCCCGTGGAACCTCCAGGCCAGCAGGTAGATGGAAGATCGACACTCAGAGTGAGTGTGCTGCTGGACTCATCTTTATACCCATAGAGGCCCATATCCTCTTTCTTATCTAAGATGCCAAATTGTACTGGTCCGTCTTTGTGGCACCAGTTCTTACAAGGGAGTATCAAATAATTTACACTTGTAAGAGAGAGATAACTAAATTAGGAGTACAGAACATTCTTTTCTCAGTGGGAGATTCCTCTCCCAGGGACGACTGCGTGTGATCATATCAATATAGGTGCCCTCCAGGGCAGTTCTCGCAGCCTCGAGGTAAGCTTATTGACTTGATCGCTCTCTCTCATATCTATGTTTTCAGCTTACCCAGGGTCAGATGAGCCAGCATATCCGGGCCTCTGTCAAGGCTTCAAAGACTATGCTGATTCTATTGCTCCTTCTCTGCCCTGTATACAGGCACCTCAGAGGGGCAAACAAGATGGATGTGACGGGGGGGCTTGGCTGGCTACAGTAGGTCAAAAGAAGCCTTTCTTTGACATTTTTTCTTGTTTTTATGACTAATTAGGTATAAGAATATGAGAATGGCCATACTGGGTCAGAACCAAGGTCCATCTAGTCCAGTACTCTGTATTCCAACAGGTGGCCAATGTCATGGCCCAGAGGGAGTGAACAGAACAGGGATTCATCAAATGATCCCCTCTCCTGTCATCCATTTCCAGCCTATGATAAACAGAGGTTAGGGACACCATTCCTACCCATCCTGGCTAATAGCCATTGAGGGATCTAACCTCCATGAATTTATCTAGCTCTTTTTTGAACCCTCTAAAGTCCTGGTCTTCACAATATCCTCTGGCAAGGAGTTAAATAGGTTGACTGTGTGCTGCATAAAGAAAAACTTCCTTTTGTTTTTTTTTTAAACCTGCTACCTATTAATTTCATTTGGTGACCCCTAGGCTGTGTCTACATTGGCAAGATTTAGCACAAAAGTGGCCGCTTTTGCACAAAATCTTGCCGCCTGTCTACACTGGTCGTGAGTATTTGCACAAGAACACTGACTTTGTAATGTACAAAATCAGTGGTTCTTACGCAAATACTCCAACACTCCCGTTCAGGGATAATACCTCTTGTGCAAGTATTCTTGCACAAGAGGGCCAGTGTAGACAGCCACGTTAATTTATTCTGCAAGAAAGCCCGATGGCTAAAATGGCCATCGGAGCTTTCTTGCGCAAGAGAGCGTCTACGCTGGCACGGATGCTTTTGTGCAAAAGCAAATATTTTGCGCAAAGGTACATGCCAGTATAGACGCTCTCTTGCGCAAATACTTTTAACTGAAAAACTTTTCAGTTAAAAGTATTTGCGCAAAATCATGCTAGTCTAGACGCAGCCCTAGTACTTATGTTATGGGAACAAATAAATAATTTTCCTTCTTCACTTTTTCCACACCAGTCATGATTTTATAGACTTTTATCATATCTCTCCTTAATCTCCTCTTTTTTAAGATGAAAAGTCCCAGTCTTTTTAATCTCTCTTCATATGGCACCCATTCCAAATCCCTAATAATTTTTGTGCCCTTTTCTGAACCTTTTTCACTGCCAATATATCTTTTTTGAGATGAGGCAACCACATCTGTACACAGTATTTGAGATGTGGGCATACCATTGTTTTATATAGAGGCAATAAGATATTCTGTCTTATTCTCTATCCCTTTTTTAATGATTCCTAAGATTCTGTTTGCCTTTTTGACTGCTGCTGCAAATCGAGTAGATGTTTTCAGAGCATAATCACAGTGACTCCAAGATCCGTCTTTTGAGTAGTTATAGCTAAATTAGTCCCCATTATACGGTATGTATATCTGGGATTATTTTTTCCAATGTGCATTACTTTACATTTATCAACATTAAATTCATTTGCCATTTTGTTGACCAATTACTTAGTTTTGTGAAAGAGATGCTTTTTTGTGTGTGTGTGAGATCTTTTTGAAGCTCTTCACAGTCTGCTTTGGTTTTAACTATCTTGAGCAGTTTGGTATCATCTGCAAATTTTGCAACCTCACTGTTTACCCCTTTCTCCAGATCATTTGTAAATAGGTTGAATAGGATTGGTCCCGGTACAGACCCTTTGGGGACACTACTAGTTACCTCTCTCCATTTTGAAAACTTACCATTTATTCCTACCCTTTGTTTCCTGTCTTTTAACCAGTTATCAATCCATGAAAGGACCTTCCTTCTTATCCCATGACAACTGACTTTACTTAAGAGCCTTTGGTAAAGAACCTTGTCAAAGGCTTTCTGGAAATTTAAGTACACTATGTCCACTGGATCCCCCTTGTCCACATGTTTGTTGACTCCCTCAAAAAAACTCTAGCAAATTAGTAAGGCATGATTTCCCTTTACAGAAACCATGTTGACTTTTCCCCAACAAATCATGTTAATCTATGTGTCTGACAATTTTATTCTTTATTATAGTTTCAACTAATTTGCCCGGCACTGGCATTAGACTTACTGGGCTGTAATTGCCAGGATCACCTCTAGAGCCCTTTTTTAAATATTGGAGTCACATTAGCTATCTTCCAGTCATTAGGTACAGACGCTGATTTAAAGGATAGGTTATAGTTAATAGTTCCGCAGATTCACACTGGAGTTCTTTCAGAACTCTTGGGTGAATGCCATCTGGTCCCAGTGACTTGTTACTGTTAAGTTTATCTATTTGTCCCAAAACCTGCTCTAGTGACACCTCAATCCGGGACAATTCCTCAGATTTGTCACCTTAAAAGAATGGCTCGGGCTTGGAAATCTCTCTAAAATCCTCAAAAGTGAAGACCAAAGCAAGGCATTCATTTCATTTCTTTGCAATGACCTTATTGTCTTTGAGTGTTCCTTTGGCATCTCAATCATCCAGAGGCCCCACTGGTTGTTTAGCAGGCTTCCTGCTTCTGATGTACTTAAAAAATGTTTTGCTATTACTTTTTGAGTTTTTGTCTAGCTGTTCTTCAAACTCCTTTTTGGCTTTTCTTATTATATTTTTACACTTAATTTGACAGAGTTTATGTTCCTTTCTATTTTCCTCACTAGGATTTAATTTCCACTTTTTAAACAATGACTTTTTATCTTTCACTGCTTCTTTTACTTGGTTGCTAAATCACCGTAGCATTTTTTTTGTTCTCTTACTGTGTTTTTTAATTTGGGGTATACATTTAAGTTGAGCTTCTATTATGGTATCTTTGAAAAGTTTCCAGGCAGCTTGCAGGGATTTTACTATTGTCACTGTACCTTTTAATTTCTGTTTAACTAACCTCCTCATTTTGTGTAGTTTCCCTTTCTGAAATTAAATGTCACAGTGTTGGGTTGCTGAAGTGTTTTTCCTCCCATAGGGATGATAAAGTTTATTATATTATGGTCCAAGCAGTCCAGTCTTGGAACAGATCCTGTGCTCCACTTAGGACTAAATCAAGAATTGCCTCTTACCTTGTGGGTGCCAGAACCGTCTGCTCCAAAAAGCAGTCATTTAAGGTATCAATAAATTTTATCTCTGCATCCCGTCCTGAAGTGACATGTACTCAGTCAATATGGGGATAGTTGAAATCCCCCACTATTATTGAGTTTTTTATTTGATAGCCTCTCTAATCTCCCTTTGCATTTCATAGTCACTATTACTATCCTGGTCAGGTGGTCGATAATATATCCCTACTGCTATATTCTTATTACTGGAGTGTGGAATTACTACCCAGAGAGATTCTGTAGAATATTTTGGTTCATTTAAGATTTTTACTTCATATGATTCCACATTTTCTTTCATGTATATGCCACTTTCCCACCAGCACAACCTGTTCAGTCCTTCCTGTTACACCTTGGTTCGGTGATGTGGTGGAAGCCTCAAGGGTTAAAGCCGATTACCTAGTGAAAACTACTGGATGATGGTGTAAAACAAATGATCTTTATTAAGTGGAATGATTATTTTATCAAAACTAACAATTAGAAAATGGTCTTTTTAACTAACAATTGCCTAATACTTTTACAGGGTAAAAAACTTGAACACAACTATACCTAACTGATTACAATTCCTAGATTACAATTTACTTATATTAAATCACTATCTCTAATTCGCTTAACAAAAATACAAAAACAAAGACAATATAATGATAATAAAAACTCCGCCTAAAGCCAGCCTCTCTCTGGTTATTTTAGGGCAGCTGGTGGAGTTAGTCATAAATCGACTTTTACAACTTAACAACTTCTGGACTTCTATTTCTAACACTTATACTTAACCTAAATACAACACTACTACACAACACAAAATTATACGATTTACACAGTGTGGTTAACAGAACTTAGATACACTTTACAGAATTACACAGTGAAATTAACACAATTTAACTATTAATTAAACCAATAACAAATACATTTAAGCAATACTTACAAATCCAGCATCGATAACAACACAAAAACACACTAGAACTCGGAGCATGCTCAGGACTCGTGCACCCCTATATTTGACTCAAAGGGCGGGGAGGCAGCCTCAGGGTGATCAATCCTTTAACTGGGCAAAAAAAAAGACACGTGCCCTCAATACACGGAACCTCCATCGAACAAAGGTGGTCAGGGTCTTTTATAACATAACCTGATATCCGGTACCTTATTTGGGTTAGTTCCTTGGCCGGGCCTGATAGGCTGGTAATGAGGTAACGTGAAATACTGCCCTATAGGATTTTTCATGGTGCCCGCCTGATGGCCCCGTGGACAGTGCTGGGTGTGGGCATGGTCAGTGTGCATGGCAGTTGCGTCTTATCTCCCTATGCCTACCTCCCTGCCTTCAAGGACTGGTCAAGAGAGTCTTATTTATTTCTTGCAGCTGTGTTCTATTTTTTCATGCTCACCTCCCTGTCCTATGATGCCTACAAGGCCAAATCCCATTTTACAGAAAGCTGCATTGTGCTTCCTATGCTTCTCTGAGTATCTCACAGTCTGGGTTTTCTGTGAGGGGCCTTGTGTGGCAGGATGGGCTATACGCGAAGGCCATGGACAGAAAAAGCCTGCTCTACAACACTTCCAGTATATTTTGTACCCTGGTTGTGTCCTACTGATTGTCCTCATTCCACCAAGTTTCTGTGATGCCTATTATATCAATATCCTCCTTTAATATGGGCCACTCTAGTTCACCCATCTCATTATTTAGACTTCTAGCATTTGTAAATAAACACTTTAAAAATTTGTCACTATTTATCTCTGCCATTTCCTGATGTGTTTGACTCTTTTTCATTTGATTTTTTCTCATCTGATCTTACACGTACTTTATCATTTTCCAGCCTGTCATCCTTACTAGAACATAGGGAATCTCTATTAATAGACCCTTCCCTAAGAGATATCTCTGATCTCTGAGGTAATGTAATAAAAGGCATCTTGGCCAGGAATGGTTCTAGCCATTTGTTTCTTAGGTGGCAGTTCACATTACAAGACAATAGTAAGTCTTCAACCTGGCCATATCTGCATGGATAAAGATATGTATTCCAGTATATCTCCTTTCCAAATAGGGTGCCTGCATAGTTTGTAAACATGACCAGAAACATAACTAGTTAACATACTGTTGTTCAAAATATCCAAATCATTCTGTACATATCAATTGCTCTTTTCAATTTATTCTATTTTCTGGGATTTACTTTGTTCATTCTTTCACATCAGATTATTGTAAAACTAAGACCCTTAAGAATCAGGCTAACTTTTGTTCCAGAAAGAGGAAAGAAAACAAATCATTTAGTTCACTCTTCCACTCATGAGAACTTTTCTCATGTCATCACATAAAGGCAGCAAATTCTGGTTGTTATGCTTTTTTTTAATTTATTTTATTTTTATTTTGTTCAGGACATCATGTAAGTTCTCTGAGTGAGCAAGCAATAAAAGAAAAATATAGATATGATTAATGTGAATGTCTTAGAAGTTACATAGTATAATGGGACCTTTATCTTATTTAGTCCTGAGCTGTGTTATTTACAAAGCCCTAAAAAGAAAAAAAATGAGCATTTAGAAAATCAAAATTTCAAACTACTAATCTGTTTCTATCTCAGAAGACAAAGCAAAAACTCCAGTGATGGCTGCGTTAGCTAAAAGCATAAAATAATAGGGTAATTTTATAGCTGTGCTTTTTAGGATTTAATAGAGTTAGATGTTCATCTAAAAAGGTTGTGCAGCCTACTGTGGAGCTGTTTTTATAGGGCAAAAGTGGCTACCAGAGAGCAGTGTAAAAGCTATCTGAAGTAAGTGGTTAAGACCTTGCAATTTTGCCATCACTGCACAAAGACAGATCAGTATGTCACATTGTATTAAAAATGGACAGTATAACAGCCACAGTGGTTCTTCATAAGAGCTGCATGCTCTCCTATCATAGCATTTTAGGATGGAAAAAGGTGATGTGACTCCTCTAGATCCTTCCACCTGATCAAGATGCTCCACGTTCATAGATTCATCTAGTGGATGTGATTTCACTGTTCTGTTTCCAGTACAAAATTTGTCAGTTGTTTCCCTCCTTTGTTATGTCAGCCTTGTAAAAGCTGGTGAGACACTGTCAATGTTTTCAGAAAGTCTGGTTGGTGCTAAGAAAATAATTCTTTTTAATGTCTGCTTTGACTTGACTGAAAAAAGACTAAGAAGTCTCACAGTAAACAAAAATTCATTGAAATATTGTATTATACTGCACCATAGGAATGGAGATGCTAATATGAAAACAACTTCTGCTGAAGTAAATATCAAGTTTAATGACTTAAGATGAAAGTATGTGATCAAATCAAGCAAAGAGGTAGTTCAAGATAGTCTCACATAATGTGTTTCATGGCATTTATTCCTTTCAAAGATGCTTTTAAAATACAAGTCCTCCCCAAGAAGCAGTAAGAGTGTTGTCATTTACTTTAAGGAGAGCAAAATTGCCTAGATCAGCAATTTTTCAGTATATTGAGGTGTTAATCTAATACGCTCGAAACACTGCAGTTCGAGGTTCAATATTGGCTGGTTTCTCTTGTCACGTTGTGTGTGTGTATGTGCTGATTCTATACAATCAGAACCCTAAAACTTGGAGATGTAAAGGCTCATCTAGTCTTTTTTCCTGTGAATGAAGTGTTTCTTATACATTTGCTGCTGGTATTTTAACAAGCCTGGGTTTGTTTGTTTTTTACATATTCCAGGTGACAAGACTTCTATTCAATTCTAATAGAACTTTGGCTATGACCAAATCCTGCTGTTTCATGCTATGTAGGAAGTCTCTCCATTAGTCAAAACCCAGGACTGAGCATAGCAATTAATAACATAGACAGTGCAGTTATGCCTAGCTGTTAGACAGGTTGGATGGGAAATATTAGTTTATTAGGCCATAGGGGAAAATACAACAGTGTAGGAAAAGACACAGAAACCTTCTCCAAAGTGCTTGTAGCACAGATAAACATGGCTAAGATATTGATTTTAAAGATATTGTCAAGGGAAATAACGTTAAATTGAGGGGAAATGAAAGACTCTAGTTAACAGCATCATTAGGGTATAATTATTCATCATGTTCTTCACCCATTGGTCGAACTATAGGACTGTGATTAAAAAAAAAAGCAAATAACTGCATCTTGCATCATTATCAAGATGTTCATATATTTGAGTTTAAGGCCAGAGGAACCATTAGATCATCTATTGTGACTTCCGATATATTACAGGCCATTAAATTTCACCAACTTATCCCTGTTCTGAGTCCAATATTGTATGTGGCTTAGATATATCTTCCAGAAAAGCATCTAATCTTGTTCTGAAGACATAAAAAATGGAGAACCTATCAATAGCCTTCATAGTCTGCTCTAATTTGTTAAAAATCTATATCTCATTTCTAATTTGTATTTGTCTGGCTACAGCATCCAGCCATTGATTTCTGGTATGCCTTTCTTTGGTAGATTGAGGAGCCCTTTAGTAACTTGGGTTTTCTTCCCATGAAGGTATTTAGGCCAGGTCTACACTGCTGGAGAAAATCGATGCAAAATAAGCAATTCCAGCTATGTGAAATGTTTAGCTGAAGTTGACGTACCTTGCATCCATTTGCTGGGGCAGACCAAGTAGGAGAAACTCTCCAGTCGACCTCTCTTACTCTTCACAACTATGAGGAGTTCTGAGGTTGACGGGGTTCAGTTTAGGGATCTTTACCAGACCTGCTAAATTGAATGCTGGAAGATCAGCCTCCAGAGCCTTGACCTTCCTGCAAGTAAAGATCTCTCCTCTGGCACCATAATCAAATTGCCTCTGTCCTCTTTTTGATAAACTAAACAGACTGAGCTCATTAAGTCTCTCAATAACTAAGGCATTTTTTCTAGACCTTAAATCATTTTTGTTGTCCCTTCTGCTCTCTTTTCAATGTTTCATCACTGAAAAACAAGGCTGAATAAGAGCAGGGTAAAGGGGAGAATGGGAGCAGAGCAGGGACAAAGAGCAGAATGAGTTAGGACTATGGGCAGGGCCATGGGCACAAGGGGCAGGGCCTGAGATGAGAAACTTCACCTGCTGTCCATGCTTGAATGGGCCCAACTTACCAAGTGATCCAGATCACTCTGGGTACATCTAGACTACCGTAATTCCTCATTTAACATGGTAGATACGTTTCAGAAAATGATCTTGTTAAGTGAAAACTTGTTATGTGGGGTCAATTTTCCCATTGAAAATAATGGAAAAGGTGGAGATTGTGTTTCAAGCAGTGGTGTCGAAGTCAATTTTCTGTTGGTGCTGAGTCGTCAATGTCAACATTAGACGATGTACTGTACAGTACAGAAAAACTCCCACTACGGCATCAACTGGAACCCGGAAGTGCTCCGGTCAGCTGCTCTCTCAGCAGGGCTGCTGAGAGCCATATGTGTGCTCGCGGCTCCAGCCTGCGCTTATTAGAAGCCAGGACCGGGACATAAGGTTGGGGGAGAAAGAGGACTGGATTACAGCAGGGAAGGGAGGTATTTGGCTCTGGGGAAGGGAAAGGGAAGAGAGGGAAGGGGGATTGGGTTCGGAGTACAGTATGCCCCTGTGACGGGTCTGCCGGGACCCGCACTGAGACCAGCAAAGGGGGGTCGCCAAGGAATGGCACAGCGAGCGTCGAACCCTCCGCCGCTTTGCAGGGAGGCGGGGGAAGCCCCACGCAGCCTCCAGTGACAGGCTGGCTGGGGAAACCGAGTTATTTCTGGGACAGTCGTGTTATTCAAAAAAGGTTCCCCCCCAAAAAATCGTGTATCATGAAAACACTTTAAGCGGGCAAATGTTAAATGAGTAATTACTGTACACATGTTTTTCGACAGAGGCTTTTTCGAAAGTATCTT
Organism: Pelodiscus sinensis; assembly: GCF_049634645.1. NCBI lineage: Eukaryota > Metazoa > Chordata > Testudines > Trionychidae > Pelodiscus > Pelodiscus sinensis. Next base: position 222,102,813 of record NC_134712.1, read on the forward strand.
TCGAAAAAGCCTCTTTTGAAAAAGAGCGTCTAGACTGCACTAAGTGGATCAAAAAAGCGATCTGCTTTTTTGAAAAAGAGTGTCCAGACTGCCTGGATGCTCTGTCGAAAAAAGGGCACCTGGAAGCACTTCTGCCAGGACATGGGGGCAGCCTTTACTTCCAGGTCCTGTAGCATGCTCTTTGCAGAGTTGCATGCTTTTAAAGGATCCTCCTGAACAGCCGTTGCTCTGCTCCTGCAGCTGGCTTGCCTGAGTCCTAGAGGGACAGCAAAGCTTCTGCAGTGCTTGCTTTGAGTGTTCTGCTTTGTGGGACACCACAACATTTTGTTTCCTGGTTGGTTTTTCTGCTTTCAATTGTTCTTTTGCCATGGAGCCGGAGCTGCCCTGGGCAGGCGATGGCCCCACACTGTGATGGTCGAAGCTCTGCTGCATCTTCATGAGATCATCATCATGTTCATGGCAGAGCTGGATTCAGAGCTCAGCTTTGAGCCCCTCACTCAAGCTGCAGCCCCACTGCCCTTGCCACCGAACTTATTCCTGGAGAGGCGAGTTTGGAGGCTGGACACCAGTACAGACTGGTGGGACTGTCTTGTTAGAGAGCAGTGGAACAATGAGGCTTGGTTCCAAAACTTCCATATGCGGAAGTCCACCTTCCAGGAGCTATGTGCCTGGCTCGCCCTGCCCTACAACACCAGGACACCCACTTGTGGCCTGCCATCCCCCTGGAGAAGTGGGTCGCTATTGCCCTGTGGAAGCTGGCCACCCCCCAACAGCTACTGCTCAGTGGAACACCAGTTTGGCATGGGGGAGGTCTACTGTTGGGGCTGTCTTGATGGAGGTAAGTCATTCTCTAGGAACGGTCCATGGGGCGGGGTGGATAAGGGGGATGATCAGGACCAGGCAGAGGGAATAAGGGATGGGGTGGGAGTGGTAGAAGCCCTCCTGGCCTCACCCTGCCGTGGTGCAGGCGGGGAGGCAGGGTTGCCTGAGGCGGGGGCTTTTGGGGTCTGGGAGGGGATGGGTGGGAGAGCACCTCTCATCAGCTCAGGCAACTCCTCTAATTTCCTGTTATGTGTGTTTCTATTTGTCCCTTTCTGCAGGTGGTGACGGCCATCAATTCTGACCTGCTTCATAGGACTGTCCTCCTCGGAGACCTGTATACCATTGTAGCCGGATTTGTGGGGCTAGGATTTCTAATCTGCGGTGGAGCACTCGACGGGACTGACATCCCGATCCGTGCACCACCCCATCGAGCAGCCCAGTATATTAATAGAAAAGGCTACTTTTCCATGGTGCTGTAGGCCCTGGTCGACCTCCGGGAACAATTCACAGACATTTGTGTTGAATGGTCAGGCAGAGCACACGATGCCCACATCTTCTGGAACTCATACCTGTACTGCAGGCTGCAGGCTGGGACATTCTTTCCGGAGCAAAACTTTACATTCGGGGATGTGCAGATGCTTATGTGCATCGTGACCGACACGGCGTATCCCCTTATGCCCTGGCTTATGAAGCCATTCACGGACACCTGGATGCGAGCAGGGAACTGTTTAACTCCCACCTGAATTGGGCTCGCTTTCAGGTAGAGTGCTCCTGTGGCCGTCTGAAGGGCAAGTTTAGATGCCTGCTCACGCAACTGGACATGGGGGAACGCAACATCCCCAAAGTGGTTGCTGCCTGTTGCATGTTGCACAACAGAGGAAAGAGGAGAGGAAAGGAGAAGCCTTCCTCCCTGGGTGGGGGACAAGGGCTGATGTGGAGGGGAGGCAGTTTGAGCAGTCCTGGACAGCTGCCATCCGCCAACCCCACCAGCTGGGATTGCGCATTCGGGAAGCCCTGATGGAGAGATTCTCCCAAAGAGCCCAATGAGTTTCCCCAGGGCCTTCTAAATGTGGGAGTGCCCATGCCCCCAGTGCCTTCCCCCCAAAAACCCATCCCTGCCCCACATTGTACTCATTCACACAGAGAACAGAAGCAGGTGTGCTTGACAAATGCTTACAGTTTATTGCACTGTTGTATGTTACAAAACCTATATAACTGTTTTGTAAAGAAAAATAAACTTTTTGTTAACAAAGTAAAGTGCTTCCCTTACTGACTCTCACAGGTGGGAAGGGAGATGTAAACCTGGAAGAGAGAAGGGAGGCTCAGGACTGAGGGTGCCGCCTGGACGAAGAGCTCCTGCCACCTCAAGTGCAGGAGCCTGCTCGGAGACAGCCATGCATGCGGACTAGGACAGTACGGGGCTAGGCAGGAGGTGGGGCTGCATCTGGGTCTGGGATGGCAGGAGGTGAAGGGGGAGCGGGGAGGTACAGGCTGAACAGTGTCAAAGGAAGGTATTGAGGCCCACCCAGAATATGTCAAATGAGCACCAGTTTAATTGTAAGTGTAAAGGAAAGGCAGCATTGTGAGATACAGGAGATGTAAAATAAAAACAAAATTTGATTGGATGACCAACAATAACCCCGCTTTTAGGGAAGTAAGTAACTCAGACAGCAATATGCAAAAAAGTGCTGATTACCCCAAATGGAGCAGACAAAAGTTTTTGTAAGGGCAGAATGAGACAACAAAAATCTAAATTCAGCAATTGTCAGGTGAGTGGAGGAATACCGAAACAGGGTATATAAAGTTGGATGGAACAAACCAAGAGCGGACGGGTTGCGAATCCAAAAAGCTAGGTCTGATCAACCAGACCTCCCTCCCTGACGCTGAATCTCGCTGCCGCACATAAGCTCCGAAAGGGAAACAACACCGGTTGTAAGTTGCAATGAAAAATCACAAAAAAAGGAAAAACATAAAGAAAAGAATATCTCCTGAATATAAGCAATGCTTCTATCTTTCTTAACATGAGTATTATATATTTGTTAACTTCATAAATTGTTTAAGTGTAAATCAGGAGAGTATATCTGTAGGAGAAGTTATTATTTCTTGTTTTTTTTTAACTGTACTGTTTTTCTACTTTTTATTTGTATATTACACTGTCTTAAAAGAATCAAAGATTGTGACTTGATTTAAATGAAAAATTAATTATAAAATAAATAGAAAAATAAAAATCTTTGTTTGACCCTAAAAAGAAGTATTCTTCTGTCTGTGGTTTCAAATCCTTTCAAGAACCAAAGCCGGTTACCAAAAAACAGGAGGATCAGGAACAGGCACAGGACCAGGGAAGGCCATCGCCTTCCAGATAGCAGCACAAATTGCAGCGTCCTGGTGGACAAACTCGTCCAGCAAGTGACTGCACCACTCTGCCTCTGTCTGAATCCTCTGTGTGATTCTCTCTTGCATCCCTTGCAGGACCGAGATGTGCTGACGCGTCAGGTCCAAGTATGTGCACCAGTGCCAACGGGTTCCATGCAGCCGTCTGGGTGGTGGGACAGGTGTGGCACTCTCCTCCTGGACAGCTGGTCTTGCTGTGGAGGACAAGAGGGAAAAGTCACCAGTCATGCATGATCACACTTTCCCTGAGAGGGCATGCCCTTCTTCTCAGCAGTCAGTGCCCGTCCTAGGGTCAGGGGATGCTCATGTGGTCTCAGCAAAGCATGCTGTGGCCTGGCCAGAAGCCACGGCCTCCTTGGAGCCCAAAAGGTGTGCAGGCCACCATCCTGCTCCCTCCCACACACACACGCACACACCCTGGCCAAGCAGCACAGACAAGTGTCAGGCCACAGTTGGGGTTCCCACAGGTTGCTGAGAGGCCTGAAGCTGTGTGGCAATCCCAGGGTCCCCAACTCATGCCTTCATCTGGCATCACTGTCTGCAGGAGCAGGTGGTGCCTCGCACCCATGTGGGTGCAGGGGTAGAACGGCCCTCCCTACGGTCGGCCATGTGTGCCCCCCCCCCGGCTGTGATCAGCATGACACGTCACAGTACTGCACCATGCACTTTGCTCCCACCTCCCCTGCCCTGTGCATGTTGGACCCTCACAGCACTCACCTGATGGTCCCTCCCTGGTATCCAAAGTTGTCTGGGAGGCCTCCTGCATTTGGGTGTCTGGCTCCAGGGTGAGCCTGGTGTCCTCCTCATCCTCGTCTTGGAGCTGCTGGTCCTCTGGGGTGTTATCCTGGAGCTGCGGCCACTACTGCACAGGGGTCTCCTCCTCAGACTCCACAACCCTCTCTGGAGACAGGGGTTCCCCTCCCCCTAGGATCCGGTCCAGGTCCTCATAGTATGCACAATAGTGTGCTGTTTCCCCAGAGCGGGAGCTGCACTCACGGGCCTTAACATGCCCCTGCTTCAGCTTTTTCACCTTGGCTCTGATCTGGTCTAATGTGTGGGGGTGGTGGCCTCTTTTGACAAGGCCATCATCCATTCTGCCATAAATGTCTGCATTCCTCCTCCTGGACTGTGGGGCCTGAAGAGACTCCTCCCCGGACCAGAGTGCCAAGAGGGCTTTGATCTCAGGTGCAGACCAGGAGGGTGCCCGGCGTTTGGTGCCCCTGGCTTGCTGCGGGGCTGTGTCCCTAGAAGGGTCAGGGGAGTCTTGGGGGGCTTGTCCCTGGGACATGGCTCTGAGTGGGACTTCCAGCAAGAGCCAAGCAGTCAGGGTCCTGGTTGGAGCTAGCTTGCTGCCACAATCCTACTCCTGGGCACCTGTGCCTTTGAAAGATCACTACAGGCAGGAACAATAGAGGTAAAAGGTCTGGCAGGAGTGTCCACCAGGGCTTCTTTCTGGAGGCCTTTATTTAAAAAAAAAAACAAAAAACTTCTCCGCATCCACACATACGTTTTTTTGACAGTTCTCTTGTCAAAAATAGAGTTATTCCTTGCAAAACGAGGTTTACTGCTGTCGACAAAACTGCCACGTTCTTTCGATTTACTGTCGACAGAACGCGGCAGCAGTCTAGACGCAGGTAAAGATTTTTCGAAAAAAAGCTACTTTTTTCAAAAAATCCCTGTAGCTTAGACACACGCACCCTCAGTGTGACTACCTTGTCCTCATCATTATTTACTGCTTTGCTGATCTTTGTATCATCAACATATTTGATGAGCAGTGGCTTATTACTTCCAGATCCTTATAAAACTGTTGTATAGCATCAAGCCTGGTACTGATCCCTGGATAACCCCATTAGAGTCACCGTTCTTCCCACACTGGGTGATGATCCTCCCCTCCCCCCGATCTCTCTTTTTTTAAATCTATCCTTTAAGCTGGTTTTTAATCCATGTAATGTGGCTAGTACTAATTTACTAATCGGCATATCATGCAGTACTAAGTTAAGTGTGTTACAAAGTCTATGCATATTACACTTATGCAGGTACCTTTATCAGCCACATTTGTAATTTCATCAAAGAATAAAATCAGGCTTATTTGACAAGAATTATTTCCCATGAAACCATGTTGACTGGCATTAAATATATTCCTATTCTTTTTATTTTATATCAGATGAAGCACATATCAGTTTTTCCAGGACTGATGTCAGGCTAACTGGCCTATATTTACCTTGGTCATTCCACTTGCCCTCTATGAATACTGGCACAACACTGAAAAGCTGCAAGTCTTCTGTAATTTCCCCAGTATTCTAAGATTTGTTAGAAATTAATATACATGAGCCAGAGAATTTGAGCCAATACCTTTAAGACTCTTAGGTCCAGAGTATCTGCAGCAGCTGATTTTAAAATGTTTAACCCCTCCTTGGCTATCTAATGGACTGGAAAGTTCAAAGAGGTTGTTAAGCTTCAGGAAAAATACCTATGATAGATACCCCTAGTCAAAGAAAAGGAGTAAGGTTGCCATTGACTAATATTATGCTAGGATGTCAGTCAAAGCAGTAACTTATGTTTATCATGGAAAGTAATCACAGAAAACAAATTTTAATGTTTTTCAATAATTCATCCAGTCTACACAACTACTCTATCTTTGCATTTCACAAAATGCTATCATTACTTTGAAGAAGAGGTCTGTAGAAAATAGCAGACAGTAGAAAAATTATAATCCAGTGACTCTTTTAAGAACTGCCATAACAAATCTCAAAAGATGTTTTTTCCACTACAGATGACTACAGAAAAAATCAAACAATGCACAATTTACCATAAACATAAAATTATAGTATCTGCTTCTTCAACTAAAGATCATGCCTTTTTAGTGGCTAAAAAACCATCCAGAAACACTGGGTTGGCAGTGTTTGCCTGAAACATGCCATCTTGTTAGCAAGTGTCTGACCCTGATGGTAAAGAACCTTAATAAGTTCTTTTGGCTTACTGATACAGATGGTTCCTTATACAGCTTGAATTCAAATGAGAGAGAGAACCAGGATTTAGTGTCCAATCTGAATAATCTTGAGATAGGAACTCTAGAATGAACCAAATCAGGATGAAGCCTGGATCTGTATTTTGTCAACTCATTAGTTTATTTCTTAGTTAACCCAAACCCCATGAAGGAGATGAGTTTTCTTTCTAAGTGTGTGGACTTAGAAAGGCACCTGCTCACGGTTTCTGGCTTACATGTCCCATGACATATTGTTTAAACTTGCACTGTTTTTTTTTCTGTGTTGCATTACAAATTCATATGTAACTTGCTGTTGGTTACTGTTCAGTTTAATAAATTAATAAATGTTTCTGAAAGATTGTGTCTCATAGTGATACCAGATGTTAAAATTCAATATTAAGGTCAAATTAAATTTAAAACAATTCAGAGAAAAATGTCTTCCTTCATGCTCTCTTTCTTTTCCTCCTCCCTCCACCTACCCACCTTGGGAAAAAAATTGCATCCAGCACATCCCTTCCTTCAGTAAAACAAAGGGGAGGTTCCTTATAATCTCTTCCACATCGTTCCCCCTGCAGACAAATTTCCTAAATCCCTTAGGCTCCAAGGGAGGCCGGGGGTCATACATGATCCCAAATCTTCACACCTGTTCTCTGTGCCCAGTAGCTTTGGCCCCAGCCCTTTACAATGGCGCTATTTAGCAAGGGCCTCCCCAGATCAAGAATGCCCTAGGGGTCCTTGCCACAAAGGAGGTTCCATGGAATAGCTATTTGCTACAAACCAACCCAAAACATTGAACCTTCTTTTTAGGTAAAAAAGGCTACTTGCTGGTTTTCCAAATCCTGGATTCTTTTTCAAGTCTCACAGCTAGGAAATTACTAGTCTTTATTACAACATAAAAACTTACTCATTTATTGTGACATTTGTTTGGGCCCAGGACAAAGAATGTTGTTAGTAAAAAGGAAGGCAAAAATCTTTTTATTTTATATAGCTATTAGTTGAACACTATAAGTTGCCAGAGTAACACAACATCAATCACAGAGAACAGTTTCTTTTAAGTAAATTCCCTCCTGTTGGCACTGCCAATGTACTTTATCCACCTAAACTACATATACTTTAGGAAGTACAATATCTGTTTCATGTTAACAATGCAAACACACACAAAAACTAGTTGAATGCCAGATCTTTTGCCAAGAGAAAACAAATTACCTGATGATTTAATAAAAATTGTGGAGTGGGCTGCCTAATTTGTTCCTACTTTTTAATAACTTTTCTGATTATTGTGACTTGTATTATCTAGTCTAGTCTATTGGATTGCTTTTCTATAATAAAGCTTGTCTGGTCAATATGAAATATGTTTGATTCACATACATGACCCTGGTAAGCAGTTGCTATGCATGCTTTTTGCTTATTTTAAACCTTCTTGTGCCTGTTCCACATGATGGGCGTACATTGAAAATCATTCATCAGAATTGTGAATTCTGTGTAATTTCACTTTATTTTTGTGATGCATATATCTGGATCTAGTTCTCAGAACTTCCTACTGTACTGAACATAATTTATTGATGAGTATACAGCTATGTAAATAGTGTGGTTAAAGTGTGGCTCCTATATAGTTAGAAATACTGGCAGTTCATCTTTGAGCAAATTGTAACTGGTTTGATGGTCACTGTTTTCCTTTGTCTGCTCCCCAGAATGTTTAAAACAAATAGAAAATGTATGGTGATATAAAATGCTCACACCCAACACCCCCCTCTTTGATAATTAAATATTTATTTTCGCTTATTTAAATTGGGCTAGTTTCTTTTTCTCTCCATGGGCTTTAATTAGATTTTCTACAATCTTAAAAGAATGGTAAAATTAATTATTATTTTAATTAAGCTCTCTAAATTCACCAGACTAGATCTCCAAAGCTTTAGCCCAGTGTTCTTTATTCCTGCTAGCTGGAAATATCATATCTGCGGCTTCAGCCGGATCAGCAAAAGAGTTCTGTGACTGTTGACTAATGAGACCAATTTTCATCCAGGCAGAGCAAGTCCAGCTTCCAACACCGCCTTGATTTCTTTGCGCTTTGATTGGATGACAGAAATTAGCTGCTCTGGGGGGAAATGGTGTCAGAGCATCTCCTTTTTAAGCATAGTTCCCTCGATTCCATTTAAATAACGACGGAATTAAAGTCCAGAAAAACATACCTGTGAAATTAAACATCGTGGACTAACTTTCCTTTCCAACGCTCTCTTCTTTGATGGTTTCCATTCGAGACATACTGCGCACAAGTCTCCGAGTCCTGCAGAACTCACTTAGCTCTCTCAGCCAAAATTCACATAAAACTAACAATCGCATTAGTTACAATCCATTGAACATCACTTACACTTGTATTACCCTGCCACTGATGAGGACGAAAGCTTCCTTTGCTCTACCACCTGTTAAAGAACGCTCGAGAACCTGCCTCCATGCTATGAAAAAAACAGTGGAAAAAACAGGGGGGGAACAGTGTAGATAGGTTTTGAAAAAGTGCTTTGCTTTGTCAATAGCTGCACTGTTCCGCGTTTCGATTCATCTGTCATGCAAGTTAAATCCCAGCTTTCACTCTTACATTATTGAAAGTCATTCTGGACAGATCCTTGTACAGCTCTTACAATGCCTCTAGGAACCTCTTTTCTGTATCCCCAAACTATCCAGTACTAGGTAGCCATACGCTACCTTAGGTACTTTGCAAAAAAAAATTGTATCGACTCTGTGTATTCAGCAGGAACGAAAGGAAACGGGGCGCTTACTTCACTGTTTGGGTAAATACCCTTCGGGTAATTCTGGTATTTGGAGAGACGGACTCGGTGCAATCATCAGTTACGGTTCGGTTCCTGTAGCAAACATTCCTATTATGTGTATGGGACACAATTGTACTGTTTCTGCACGGAGATATGACAAATAGAGACCTGAATGGACCCTGGGGGTTGGTTTCCTACATACATTTTATTGCTAACTTCTGATTTTCGGGGAGGGAGAAATACCTGGCTTTGAAACCAGTTCGCTTCTAATGTTTGCCTTTAGTTATCGGCTTCGATTCCATGAGCCTCTATGGAAGGGTTTCTCAGAGTATCCGGGCGGCACCTATGTGTCGTGGCAGGGGGACGGCATCCTCAATCTGTGCGGGATGTGCCGGCAGTGGAGTTAAGGAGAACCGACAGTGAACGAGACTGTTCACCGCTGATGAAACTGTGCAGCTATAAATCGGAAAAAGGTCGTTTTAGAGTCAGAATGGGTCCCGTTTGTTAATTTCTCCTATGGACTCTGATACACATTTCCTTTTAATCCGTTTCCAATCCCGCGCTCCCCAAAAAGTGGCTACTACTCTTCAGAAGTGTAACTCTTTGAGAACCAGGAGGGGTGGTCTTTTGGCAGCCAGCTACAGTTCTTTGAATTTGTGATTCTTCTGTTGTGCTTTGGTTGATGTTTTGTGTTATACAGTATGTGTAAGTAGATACTATACGTGTGTCTTTACAGGTACTGGGGTTTTCTCCATTTATCTTCAAAGATAATAAAGCTGGTGGCTGTGAATCTGCAGTATGTTAATTGCTAACAATATAGTCTTGATGAAGAATCTGTATAAACAGCAAGCTAATGGAGTTCTTCTCTAAAATAAACGAGCCAGGGTTGTGTTTGTTTTTCAAAAATACTCTTGGATATCAGAATTTATAGAAAGCTTTAAATTGCCTCCATTGATTCCCAAATCGTTAATAAAAAACAAAAACATTGGCACAGATTGACGGACTACATACTGGTTTCTGATGGAGGGATTATTGTGATACACGTGTCTGTAACTGTGGTTAGAGCTCTTCTCTGTCATAAGAGTGACCTCCATGAATGGGGGAGGGGATAATGGAGGCGCGGTATAGTTACAGCTACAGCCCTCGGTGCCTAGATCAGCCCCGGTGTATTTGTTGCGGTGTTTCCTCCGTGTTAATTGCGATGTGGCTTTAAACAGATACAGCAAATGACGTTTGTTTCTCTTTCCTGGGACTATTTCATGGCGTTGGAGCGAATGGGAATTGCTTAGACTGTGCGGGACTAGAAAGTCCTTAGACTGAGTAATTTGTAATTCTGTACCTGACCTAGCAACGGGAGTGTGTGGGGCGAGACAACTCCATGGAGACGGCATAAAGGGGATTAATGTTTAAGAGGCAAATAAGGTTGTCCTGAGGTGACTGGTCGGGTGTCGCGCACCTGAAACCTACAAACTACAGGACTATGTAGCACTTAGAAGACTAACAAGATGGTTTATTAAGTGATGAGCTTTCGTGGGCCAGACCCACTTCCTCAGATCAAAAATCCTACAGCAATTGTATCACTACTGTGAAATCTACAGCAATTGTATCACTACTGTGAATGAGCTGTCAGATGATGGGAACCTGAAAACACACAGCTAACAGTTGAGCAAATCGCCTAGGGGCAGGGAATCTGACGTGTAACTACTCCCCCTCCCCAGGTGATGTTCCCTCTCCGGGCCCCAGAAGATGAACAAGCCTGTCTGACCGCGCGTTTTCCTGCTCTTCTTCTATTGCTCGGCCATCCACCGCTTGTATTCGTAGGTCAGTCAGAAAGCGTCTCGGGAACCCAGAGGGAGAAGGCGGTTTTACATTATCTAGTCCCCACCCCCACCTCGGATCATTTAAACCGCAAACTAGCGTCGCCACAATCCAGTGGCTTCTAACACGTGCTTGTAGCCAAGCGATCTGTTCAGCCTCTTCTGACAGCTCGGCTGGAAGAGGGGCGGGGGCCACGAGGGTGCGATTCTGAACACGCCCAGTCCAGCAAGGCGTGGCCAACGCCTTCCATCGGGAATGTCCCTTCCCCTCCCGAAAGTCTGGCAGCAGGCGGATTTGGTTGGGTCGCTGCCTGTCGCGGGGCAGATGCGCTAGGAAAGCCCCCGGCAGTACAGCTGGGCACCCGGGCAGTGCTAGAGGACGCCCAGCTTTGCCATTCCTGCGCGATCCTGCTTCTGTCCCCTCATGGAAACTGAGCTACCAAAGAGGCAGATCCACTAACACCAATCCGCTGGAACCTGCGCGAGAGCGCCCGCCGCGTCCAGTGGGGCGAAGCCCGCGCGCGTGTAAACACCGAACACAAGCTCCCGAGTCTGGGCCAGCTCCCCCAACAAACCCAAAATCCAGCTCCGGGCATCTTCAGTTGGCCCGGTTTGCGGTCTGCTTGAAAACTGCTTAGACTAAGTACAGCAACAAAGTCAGACTTCGCGTTTGTTATTCCCGGGCGCTCCGCACCTGCTTTGGGAGAGCAGTGGCGACACCGGCCTCTCCCGGGGCCATCCTGAGCCCGCTCCCCCAGCCAAACCTTTCTTAAAACCAACCTATCCCGGGCCGCCCCGCGCAGGAAACGCTGCTCTGCGCAGCTGAGCCGCAGGACAGGACCCAACTGCAATCCGCTTGCGAAAGGGAGAAGGGGGCTTAAAAATGTAGGCAAAGGAATCTGCTTGCCGCAGTCAGCTGTGATCCTTATTAAATCTGGCCAGGACTGGCACGAGTCCAGCCGGCTCAGTGTCCTGTGTGCCGGCTTGGGAGCGCCAAGGGCAAATCTTTCTCCTATCCTTCGGGGATGTATTGGAGCAGAGCTGCGCTCAGTGAGGACAGCTGGTTTTTGTGGCTCCGGCTTTCGTAGCGGATGCTGGAACTGAAGCTAGGGCTAAGGGGGAGAAAATCCCCAGGCGAGGGTTATCTAAACCCGGCTGGGGGGAGCTGGAGGAGTTGGAATTGCTCTTCACAAATGGCAATCAGCCTCTGGCGCGGTGCCAACCCCTCCTGGCTAATGTAACCATCACGGAACCTTTCCCTGCAGCTCCCCCCTCCCCCTTCTCTGCAGGGACATGCCGGGCTGCGCGTGGTCAGCCGCGGCGCGTGTGCCAGGGTCCGCAGGGCTGGGGCAGGTAGAGCAGGTGAGGTGGACGATGTGAGATGACAGCGTTCACGGAAAGGGGTGTAGTGAAGGGGGGATTAAAGCAGTGATCTGTATGGTTTTGCAAACGATTCCTGCAGATCAGGGAAATAATTGGAAAGGTCTTGGCTTCCCTAGGGAGATCTAATGTAACCCTGGGCTACTTGAAGTGTGATTATGAAATGTTAAAGTGGAACTGCTGAGAAGTGAATTTCGGAGTGTTAAGATCTCCGGAGATTGTGGTTGTTTTGTAAACAAAGTCATAGGAAAGGAAGGAGACCCTCATTAACGACAATGGAGCTGTTTCTGCATTAGATTTTGCCTTGACTAGCAGTTTTATTTCCTTTTGATTTTTCAACCGGAACAGAGCCTTTCTACAGTAATGCCGCGCATCCAATTGGGCCATGTATTGTTATTTATTATATTTTTATTTCTGGCATCTGCAATGTCTCGCTTCTAAAAAAAACCACAAACTCTTTCAGAGCAAGGAAAAATGTTTGTTTCTCCACTCATGGAACATAATCCCCTCAAAATTCTTCGACTGTTAGCGCAAAATTCCATGACCGTCCAGAACTCGCGTTTTTAAGGAGCAAATGTAGGAGGAATTTGATTGAAATAATAAATATCCCCTACTGGGATCAGCCTTTCCCTCAGCCTCCCCCTGTTATGTTCTAAAGAAATCCCGGGTTATTATTTCTAACCGTTATTGATTTGCATTAACTGGAGGGCAATTGATTGAGTCTGGTTAATAAAATCGACATGGGACATACATGCAAATTCCAGGCAATAAGAGAAAGCAAACATTGCCGGTATTTCGAGATTTGAGGGAGAAAAACCCTCCTGTGAGAATGATAAGGATAGATTCCCACAGGGAATGAATGCTGGGGACGAAGCTTAATGAAAACGATCTGCTGAAAATAAATTAAAGGTCCCCGCTGCAATTGTGAGCATTCCACCTTAAGAGCGCCTGCCCCTTTAAGAGGAAGCTTTGCTTTCCCAAGCGCGGCTGAAAGTCAGGCTACCTGCAGGGGGCGCTGCAGGTTCGCATTTCTCCTGGTGCCTGCGCGAGCTAAACACGCTAATTGCCAACCACACAGGCAGAGCGAAGCGCTGCCGGCCGAGCCTTCTCAAGTGGGGCTTGTAGCATGGAAATGAGGAGCGGGCGGCCTCCTTGTTATTCCTGCAGGGTGCAGGGCCCGACTCGGCCCTGGCCGTTTATTAGCTCTGGAAAGCAGATTGTAGTGCTGCTGCAGCAGAGAGTTTTGCAGAAAACGTTCCCCCAACCGCAAGAGACACCCGCAGCCAGGATCGCCTCCCCTCTCTTTGTTCCCTCTGACACAAGCTGCTGGAGTTTGGGGCTTGTTGGGTTGGTTGCAATTAGGGGATTTGGGCTGGAGGCGTTTGTGTTTTCCAACCGCAGGCCAAAGAGGCGTCTCAATGCAGCGTATTCACTGGTCAGCGTTTTTCTGGGATTCCCTCCCTCCGAATCCTCCCTGCACCTTTGTCCTCCTACACTTGATCTTTTCCCCTCGAGGGAACCCCCCCACGCGGGGGTAGTGTATTTGGTACTTATTTACTTGCTCTGTGTGTGGTGCTTGACGGACCCGTGTCTTCTGCTGCTACCGTGTGACCCAGAAAGGCTGACTGAGTGTCTCCGAGTACTCCGACTGATTGTATCAGTTGTGAATTCGAGAGAGGAAAGAGAGCTTACCGGGCCAAATTTTGAAAAGCAGGAATTCTCTCCGAGACAGTCCATCCAGGGGAGTGGAGGAAGTGGTGGGGCGTTCGGGTGCATTTAGACCGCTAAAATGGATGGGATCGTGAAAATTAATTTAAACCCATATATTGTCACAAATTAAAAATAGAGGAATCTGTCTTCTCTGTCCCCTACTAGATATTTCTGATAATGACAAATAATTAGGTAATACCTTGATGCAATCAATGTGGGAGCAGATACATCTGTATCTCACAAATAAATGAGATGCTTTTCCTGGAAAATATAGAAACTGGTGTTCATAGATACACTTGTGGACATTACCCTTTCCCGATTACTGTACACCCACGATATATTCAAACTCTCCTTTTTTAAGTATTGAACTTGCAATTTCTGTTAGACTCCTTTATTGGATCAGGCAAAGCTCGGGTATTCTGAAATAAGAGACGTGTCTGTTCCATACACTGTGCCATATGAATTTATTATTCTGGAATAGTTTATTTAACCATTATTTTCATTAAAGAGAGGGGAGCATAAATATTTCCTTGTGACACGGAGTAGTTCAGGGTAAAATGACAATATTATAAAATACACAGAAAACAAACGCATCCAGAACACAGGAGGTAGAATCCGAATTATATTCGATCTCTATAAAGCAAGTAACCAGAAGTGGTGTTCTGAACTTTTCAAAACTCTTCTGGTGATCATTCTGTGATTATAGAAGATATAGGTACAAATCTAGCATGTTAATCTGGAGTCATTTATTCACAAACCCTAACAACAGCAAATTGGAGAAGGCAGTACAACTGAAACGTAGAAATGAAAGAGTTCTAAGGTGAATATGAGACACCTTCTGGTTCCAAATATGAGCTAGTAAAGCATTTAACAATGTGTCAGTTTATCCTAATTCCGGACCATTAGAACAAGTTTTTTTAGGGCAAAACACAAGTAGCTTACAATGCCCCCACTCCTGGTTGAATTCTTGCTAGGTGTATTTTATTTCTAAATGTATATCTGCTAAAACCGAGGCGTCTGGGCTATTGGGGACAGTGAATCGCACTGGAGTGCTAGACATAAAGAGCAAAGCAGCTGAATTTTAGATTTTTAACATTTGATTTGCTTTTACCAGAGTATCCCTCTCCTTCCTCCAGATGGCATCTATAAAATAAACCATTGAAAAGACATGTTGTGTTTTCCCTAAGCAAAAATTATTATTGTATATTACCGACCTGGCTTTTTTGTTCAAATTCCTGTCGAGTTAAATAGCCTTTTCCTGGTAATTCAACATATAATTAGGCTGAATATTTTTGTTTAAAAGCCTAGATACTTTTAAATAATCTTACTTTTAATGTGGCATGACCCCGTTTTTTCTTGTGAATAATGCGAATAAAGAAGTAATTCATTAAAACCAGGATGTCTCTCGGTGAAGATACATGAATCTGCAAAGGATCTGAAGCATCGGCGGTATTAATAATTATTATTGTATAACCGAACATGTAGATTAGTGATCTGTTTTTAACCTGTAAGCACCGAATTTATCGGGTCTGATTAGTGAGCTCATATTTAGTTCTTATTCCTCGTTGTTTAATAAATAATTTCAACTGATCTGTCTCTGTGCGCAAAAACAATGGCTTCTAAGCAATATCCAGGTTTGACAAGTGATAGGCAAATCCACGGCAGTAATACAACCTTTTCTTGTGGTCACATTTATGGGTAAGAATATCTTCCTGTAATACGAACCCCTATTTGTAGTTATCCACCTAAGGATAATAAGGTGCATATAAAAACACATTTTAACTACATTACTCTAGCTCTGTCGCTATTAATTGTGTTTAAAGTGTCAGCATTTTGACATCGGTTAAAGACTGTAGCCTGCTTTCTTTTAATAGAAAGCATGGTAAGTAGTTGCCATAGATTTTGCTCTTATCTTCCACACACCCTACATTATCTCCTACTCCCAATTTTGTTTAAAATAGACTTTGCTCAGAGACATCCTGTCTTGCAACAAGAATTCAATATCATCATTCGGGATTTCCTTTTCCACACAGAAGTAATTAAACTATCTGCTTTTTTCCTATATATTGAAGAAGTACACTTTCCAAATATATACACAACTAATGATGTCTTCACATCCATTTATTTAAATTATTCTAATATATAAATTCCACACAAAATCTACAGATCTCAGCTAGAAGATATTAGCATATAACATTAAATATTTGCTGTTATCCAATAGTTAATGTTGGTGATTTTTCGTCTTTGAGGTTATTTTTAGCCTACAAAACAGTTAACCGTGTTTCATATCCTAAGGTATACAATCAATAAAGCCTTTTAGTATATGAAGGAGTAATTTTTTTCTCTTTTCTCTTCGAGTTGGTACTTTCCTACTACAATTTAGGGTAAAATAAGATTTTAAAAGGATCCAGAGTTCTAATCTTGGTTGATGTTTTGGTGTATTCACGGTAATGAGTCCTATTCCCTGGGGTCATGAAGCCCCCGAATGTCAATCAAACAAACTGATTCAGAAATGCCATTGTTCGACTCCCACGTCACTCGCCTTCTTCTCATTTTACTTAACAATACCGGAGTTCTCTGATCACTCATTCGGAATATGGGCATTATCTGTGGAAAATGCACAAAGTGTCTTGATCTTTCACTAGCAGATACTGTTAAGGGATTTCTGCAAAGCAGACTGTGTGCATGTTTATACTTCTGTCTCTGGACTTTATTACAGCTCGGAAGAACCAATGAATATCTTGAAAGCAAACCATGCCATAAATCCGTCAAAAAATAATTTGTCTAGATAGATGTTACATTTCTATTTCCGTGATGAAAGGAGTTTCCTGTAAGCCTTCTCTGATTTGTTACCAGAGGACTAGCTCCCTGATTTGTTACCAGAGGACTAGCAGAACTATGTCTGCATTTCACTGACGTGCCAACAGTCTCAGCAGTGGATTATACCATGGAAATTGCACCCAAATTGCTATTAATAACATCAACAAATGATGGTGTTTAATAAATAATTGTTCAAAGGTGGGTACAGAACAGTTTGAACAATTTCAGTGGGAGCTGCTGCAGCTCAAATTCTTTATTCACTGTCCTTATGTAACCTCTTCAGCCCTATACAAACCACGTTAAGAATCACCAAACCAAACTGTACTGGGTAGTCCTAAAGCGGCAGAACGCTAGTAACCAATCATAAGCATGGGAGCTTTAAGCCTTCACAGCACTGACAACCCAGTAAAAAGCCAAAAGATGAATACACATGATATTCAAACCTACATAATAAAAATAAATGTCTATAGACAATTAGAGTTTTAGACAATTGTTCTCACAACAGCGTTAGAAGAGTCTTATCAGAAAATTAAGTATCTTTGGCAGTAAAAACAGAGTTTGGGTGTTACTTTGTAAATAGGTAAATCAGAGTAGGTGTCACCAAGTTAACTTTTCTAACTGGTATTTGTTTCATTTTTACTTGATTATTTGTTGTCAACCTAGTATACTTAAAACATAAATAATTCAATATTTGCAACCCTCCAAGAGGTAAGAGACAATACCTCAAGGCAGTCTAAGCACAATAGCATATAGGCCTGAAACATTGTAAAGTATTTATTTTAATTTCATAGGGTTCTGAAGACTGAGCAAATTAGAATAAATGTTAACCTTTCATAAGAGCACCAGCCCAGACTTCACACAAATTGCAAGATGTTAACATCTTCTTAATTTATAATTCCTGGCCCAGGCTTCCCCACCTCTACCCCCTGCCTTTTGTCTATTCATTTCACTTAAGGAAGGTTTTTGTTGCCAGTTGCCAAGTTCTATTAATGAAGAATTTAATCGGAAAATGCTTTTCCCTTTTCCAAGCCAATGGTGAAAACCAGCTACTGAGGCCTAGGGTAGAATAAAATAGAACCCTCCTCAGTCATTACTAATGCCATACAATTTAATGGTTCCTTTGGTGAAAACCATTTACATTGAAGCAACTTTTTTGCTTTGAAAGGGAAAATTTGGTTTATTTTTTCAGAGGGAGTTAACACACATCCATAACCCCCGACTCTGGAATATGAAACCACGCAGGTTTTCTCTAAAGAGAGAAAGGCCTTAATTGCTAGATTCCATGTACTACTAATCCTGAGGCACAGTTAAAAGGAAATGTAATATTGTGAGTTTCTATTTCACTCTGAGTCATATGTATCTCCTGGCTTGATGCTTTCTAACCTGTCTTTTCAAATGCTTTTTGTAAAGCAGATTTGGGGAGATTCTCTTTCCATTTTGTTCAGAATAGATTCGTTTTTTCTCGGTATCCTCTTCTCCCTGTAGTGGGAATAAATGGAAAGCCTTCTTTAGGATTAAAACCTTAGGTTTCCCCCTTTGCTAAACCGGTAAAGAATGAGGAAAGGAAGAGAGGAAATGAAATTTCTGTGGAGATTACAGTGTATGTCACTGCTTCTATGGCCAGTCCTGGGGTTTTGTCAGTGAACGGTAAGTGCAAACTTGTATTTCCCTTCACAAGAATGGTCACATTTTCTCGCTTATTTGCAGTTTTCCAAAGTTCTACAACCCAACCCAGTGAACCTGAAGCGCCCTTTTCACTCGCGCATTGTGAACGTTTGTCAGTGGTCAGAGGCGGTGATTGTAGTGACAGGTGAATCCAGGGGCCTGCTGATGCCATCCTGACTTCACAGGTTTGGGAATGTACAAGAATATCAGCCTGTCCACCCGGAGCCCGGTAGTCAACAGGGTCCCGTGCGCAGGGGCTGTCGGTTCGCCTCCCCTGAGCCTCATCCGTGCCCTACAGAGCATCCGCTTCGGCTTTTCTGAATAGTCTGTGTACAGTGAGCCCCCTTCATCTTCCGATGATAAGGAGACACGTTATGGGGCTGGGACAAGAGGTGGTAGGACAGAAGTACGCGGGGTGGGGGAGGGGAGGCGCATGGGACAGGTATTGCGGAGCGGCGCCCAGACTCCCTTGGGGAGGAGCGGGGACCTGCCCCAGGTGCACTAGCTGTTACGGTGAAAACTGCGAAGCTCTGCGCGCTGCGCCCTCTTGTCCCTCTGCGAGCCCTGGCTCTGCTCCTGCCCATTGTGCCTCGCAGACGCGGCGGACCGGGGCAGCGCACTGGGAGCGGAGTCGGAGCGCGGCGCAGCTCTGCTCGCCGCTTGCACTGGCCCTGGCTACAAAGGGCTGCGCAGGGAAAGGTCACCCCGCTTCCTTTTCTCCGGCAGCGCTTGGCTCCAAACCCGCTTGCTCAGCTCTGGTTTCCGCCCGCCGACGGGTGTTCCTATCGCTATGGCGATTCCTCCCTAGCCACGGCAACGGGCGGCTCCCTGGCTCCCAGCGCTGGTGATAAAAGCCGGGAGCTGCGGGGCGGGCTCCGCCCCAGGGAACTGGCAGGCAGGGAAGGAAGAAGGCACCTTCCCTTCTGCCCAGATCGCTGTGTGGCCCACGGGGCGCCTGCTGGATCCGGGCCGAGCCGTTGTGTCCCCACCCGCAGCCAGGTGGCTCGGCTCGGGTTTTCCTCCCTTCCCCCGCAGGCCTGAGCCGGCCTGTTGCACACTTTGCCTTTAGCCCTGGACCCCGCCGCTCCCCCCGGCAGCCAGCGGGCCCCGGGGGAGAGTGGAACCCCTGTGAGCCGCCCCTCAGCCAGCCCCGCTGGCCCCGGCAGCCCGCGGCCTGCTGCTCTCCGTGTTTACACTGCGGGAAGGGGAGGGTTTGCTTCGCTCCTTTCACACTGGGGACAACTCGGAGCGCCCTGAAACCGGCAAATCCATCTGGAGCCCCAAAGCGCGAGTGCAGAGACATGAGCAAGGCGCCGGGGTGGGAGAGGTGATGGCTAAATTTGTGCTCTTCGCTCCTGGAAAAGGCCCCTCTCCTGCTCCTGCGCTGATCCGGCTGCTGCGAAACAAACCCCAGTTATTAGGGAGTCCTGCCCAGAATCCTCCCTCTGTAAGGAGCCCTTTTGTAAGGAGTCAGCACTCCCCCAGCTCTGCAGCATCGTCCCGCTGCTGCGCAGACATCTTCAGTCTGGGGCTGATGCTACTAAAGGAAAGAGGAGAGAGCATATGTAACGTTGCCTGCAAGCAGCTCCCTCGGCTGCTGCCAGGAGAGGCAATCGCCCATCCCCCCGAGGAACAAATAAATTACAGTAATTCCGAGACTCGGTGGGAACAGAGCAGAGAGCGCTGAGGAGGTTTGGGGGAGATCTGCGTGTGAGCGGGTCTGTTGGCCTGTGGCCTAGGAACGCGACTGCCCGCTCCGAACAGGCATTTCCAACTCAGAAGACAAAAAGTGAGACCATTTCGACATGCCCTACCTAGGCCAAACCTTGTCCTGTGTGGAAATGAAAAGGAGAATTGTGCAAAAGCATCTGTTCAGTCCGAGTCAGAACAAAGACAACACCACTGCAGTGGAGTAGCCTCTCCAAAAATGTAACATTCTTGATTTTGGAGGAAAACTCCTAGCTTGATCAACCTATATTTGTGGTTGATATTTAATCCCCCTTTCTTAGTACAAAGACCCATCTTTTTACCACGTAGAAATGCCATTGAGATATGACTAACCTTTAGGCTTATATCCCAAACTAGGAGTGTAGGGCTTAAAAAATGATTGTCCAGCCCTCTTTTAACCCGAACAAAAAGGATTTGCAGAAAATCGCATTTCTTTCCTTGCAACAAAGCATTCCTAATCACTTCATCTTGGGGGTGAATTTTTATTCCTGTGTCCACTCAGGGTATTGAAATCGATCGCTGCAATATTTAATATGTTACAGTTTTAGAGTCGTCTCTTTGAACGGCCTGTTTTATTTGCTGTCTGTATGTCTCCAGCTATCCGTGCTAGCTCTAAATGTGTGTGTTATGTGTATAAACACAGATAGTATTTATTCCAGTCTTCCGGGGGAAATCATTAAAAACTGTAGCTAGCTTTCCAACATTGTGAAAAATAAAACGCTAAGTAAATGACGTAAAACACAGGAGATAGTTTCATTAAAATAATCTTGTAAATATCCAGGTTACTAACTAATGAATTAAATAGTTGTGGGTATAAACACAACATTAGTGATAACTACATAAACCTCCCATAATTACATATCTAATATACCACCACCCAATTTTTTTTTTTTTTTTTGGTTTAACTTTCCTACAATGACCTGTCCCATAACCTTGTAATCCACTGTGGGATATTTTCTTTCTGGCCTCTTTCTTTTGTTACCTCCTCCCCCTCCCCAGGTTTCCAATCTAGATGCCTTTTTTTTTGGTAAACAGTATTTTTTAAATATTTGATCTGTTTGACTTAAAGATATTCATACATACTAAGTTAAGGTTAGAGGTTTCGGATAATTGTATTAGTCTTCCAGTCTTCCTTAAGCAACTACACCGGATTGTTTTAAAGGAAAGCATTTCAGGGAATTGCTGCATTAGCGTCTTTAGATTATTTCTGTTTAAGCGAGTATTTCAAATGTGCCTCTTGTTAATAAGCTTTTGATACATATTGGGGCGGATCCACGGCTGGTGTAAATTGTCATGGCTTCACTGACTTCAATAAACCACCCTGTTGTGCCTATATATTGTGAGAATCCTGCCACGTCTAGGTACAAAGCGAGAGTGACCTCGGTAGCTCCGGTGTTCGTGTTTTTGGTGGCTGAGGTAGAGTCTCTAGGAGAGAATTGTATTCTGTACTATGAAAATCACATTGGAGAGTAGTTTCAGGAAGAGTAAAGACACATGTGCTTTTTTTTTGTAACCATGCCGAAGGTTTTTTTGGAATGACTCTCCGAATGAATGCAGATTGGTGTTTTGTGTTCAGATTTGATCTTTGAATGTTTCGGTGGGCAAAAGATTTGAAAACAAAATGAAAGCAGAGCTCAAGTGCGTATATCCTTACATCCCTACTGGGAAGAAAAATTCACCCCGGTACGTTCAGTAACGTCTAACTGGACTTCTACAGCACCTATGAAGACAAGCTAGTGCATCTTCTTCAACCTAAAAGAAAATCTTTCTTTCGCGACACGTACATTTATTTTCAATGGTCTTGGATTGCTAGAGATGCAGATTTTTAATCTTTGTAATATCGGCGCAATACTATTAACATTGTTGATTGTTAATAGGAAAATCAAAACTTCCTTCGTGGAGGCAAATCTGCTAAATATTGATGTGGAAACACTTGAATTACGATGAAAACCCCCTCGTTGCAATTAGCAGTGTGCTTGATTCTAAGACAAAGTATCATCTGGTTATGCGTAGTTCCCCGTTTTTATATAATTAGATGCAACCCGCATGTCATAACCAAACGCAAGCAGTGGTCTCAAGCTAAAAGGCACGCTGGATTTGCATGTCGTGTGAAGCCCCTGCAACGAGCACAGTATCGATTAAAAAAACACCTTGTAATTTGTTCTCGGGTTCACATGGAAGTTTCAAAATTATTCTCAGATACTCTGACGAGCTTCCTTAAGCTAAACGTCCATAAAGCTTCTTAAATAAAATTTGAGAATTACAGTACTTCGGGCTCTGGAGGAAATACTGCTCACTGCTGGAATGCTCACATAAAATCCAGAGAGAGAGAGAGAGAGAGAGACTGACCTTTGGAACCTCTTCACCATGTTGGAGAAGGGTTCTTGCTCTGTATCCTCTTCATATCGGACAAACGTTACAGAAACTATATAAAAGGAGCCATCATGCTTCCCAAGAGTTAGAAACAAAAAACCCACCCCCATCCCTGAGGAAGAGAGTAATATTTCCAACACGTATAACTTACTTTAAAATGCCTTCCGTACAGATTTCAGAATCTGGCATCCCTCACATTATTGGGATAGCATTTATGTATATCTCCATTGACACCGATATACAGATAAATGTCAGTTTGCGCAAACTTGTTCGATGTTGTGTGGGCTTGTTGAAAAGTGAAGGTATTTTGCGTTTCTTTATTAATAAATATACTGAAATAAACTAATTAATACAATTGTGTTGCTATAAATTGCAAACCCGAGACCATAATTTATATAATAAACTTCCCTTAAATATAAAAGTGACGATGGGATCATAGATGGGAAGACCAGGCATCATTTTACAGCGTGTGTTCAGTTCTGTTCAACATATCATTGACTAAGAATATTATATGTCCTCAAGTGAACCTGATAGATTTTTCTGGGTACAAATAAATGACAATTGGAAATCATCAGAAACCATTGGTATTTGTATGCTATGCTACTTCAAACATCCACAGCGAAGTTTTTCAAATGGTTTGGAACACTGTACGTTATTCCCTAGCACGTTACCACCCCTGACTCTTTCCCAATAGTGTCATGTACCTGGAAATGCAAACGGGCATTTCCAAAAGTGAGCAACTTCTTTGTCGTGAAGTTTGCTAGATCAAATTTCTGATTTTGCTGCTGTGCAATTGTCTCAGCCCTTTTACTGCTAAATCTTCGGAATACAATATCAAAGCCTGTAAATACCAAACATGTGCGGGCACAGGTTATGTGGCAGCTTCAACGCCAACAACACACACTTACGTACGAAGAGCCTGCAAAGCCCAGCAAATATGCTCTTTAGAGAATGTATAATCGCTTTCCTGCAGCTCTCTCTGGTTCTTAGGTTTATTCAAACTAAGCGGCAGGTTTGCTTGGGGAATAAAAATTCCGCTCGCCAATTTATGCTCATTCCCAGTAATTCAATGACATTTAAAAAAACTAATAGATTTCTGTTTACCAAACACGGTAACTAGTAATAAAAATAGCACTACATTAATGGCTCTAATACAGCAAACACTTCGATGTAACACAAAGAGTTTATAGCTAATGCTTCCCGGAATGGATTGTGTCACTGCTATTAGAATGGATGTATTTAATTATAAACAGGTACATTTTTGTTGTCCCAGAAAGATAAAGAAAGAGGAATGACAGTTTGAAATATAATACAAAGATGTGAAGTGACCCGAATGGCAGCTAAAGACTAGGGTTTATCTCCACGTGTTTCTGGGACGTGTTTCCCAACTAAACTTTGTAGTGATCTGTGGGGAAAACCAAATACAGCTTGATGGAAACATCCTGTTTTGAGGGAAATGGACTGTACAACCCCACAGATCTATTTCGAGTGTGTTAATGAAACTGGAAGCTAAAGACTTGAATTTGGCGAATAATCTTTCATTGTAAACATTACAATTCAGTACGGATCATGAAACTCAAATGTGAGAACAGCTTCTGTCCGGAATGCCTGAGTTTTGTTACTTAGGCAAATCGATTGATATAAAAAACCCTCGTCATAGTTTCTGTATAGAGAAACGCAACATAATTTACAAAATAGCAGAGCAGGAGCCGCAGCAAGTTAGATGTGGGTTGAACACAAATCCGTGAAACAAGTGCTTTAAACCCAGGGGGAGTTCTCCGAATAGCGAAATCAGAAAGCGCGAGCGAGCGAGGTTTTAGGAAAGCCCTGTGTAAGTTCTAGAGAGGAATTTATGTTTCATCACGATTTATATTAGGCCAGATACAGACACGTGCACTCGTGGTGAGTTTAAATGTACCAGCATCGTGTGTGTTTCCTTCACAGGGAGCAGGGCGGGTTTCAGTTGCCTTTGGAAGCAATGAAGAGTAAAATCTCTTGCCCCACAACACTCAGCAGCAGCCCAGCGTTTCAACCCACAGCCACCGCGCTGGGTTTGCCTCGAGAGCTCCCCTGTGCCTGAAACAGCGCGCGGGGGAGATCGGGGACATTCTGATTTTTTCCAATCAGAAACTGGAATCTGCGGGGTTTTCTCCCTCTCGCTCTTGCCTTCTTTATTTTTCCTAGCAAGCCCCAAACCACAGCAATGGAAGGAAAGCAGAGGAGTGGGGGGAATCTTTTAAAAACAAAACTTTGCAATCTTCCCTCCACTTTTCAATTAGCACTTTGAGTTGTGCTTCTCTTCTACTGCCTTCTGAGTCCATCGGTAGTGAAGTTTCCAATGGATGTTGTGTGTGAGCCTTTAGTGGTTTGTGCTAACAAAGGAGAGAGATGAACGTTGCACGTGCAGTCTCTTCATTTCCTGATTATTTGCTTAGCATATTCTGCATTGGCGGCGCGTTTTTGGAGGAATATAGGACCTCGGTGTTCTCTGAAGCTTGGCTGAAAACTGCGAGGAGATTTTAAAGGCCCCAGTTGTGAAGTGTGAGGCACTATTGGCCTCTAACACGAGCTGGTGTTAACCCAGGGGTTCGATTTTTGCTCATGAGAACGCGGCCCTGAAGTTCCCACTGACAGGAGCAGTGTTTCCCACCAGGCCGGGTGCCTTCCGGAGTGCCCTGCGTGATCCTCCACACCGCTCTACCTTTAGCTCCGGAAACCCTCATCCTTCAAAGCGCACCTTCGAGTGAATTAAAATCTGAAAGATCATCTTTTTCTACCAGCAGAGACCTACTCCTGCAGCATCTCTCAAAGGTCACCAGCTCCGCCATGGCTGATCCCAGCTTTTGCTACAGGCCATATTAGCAGAGCGGCCATTTACTGCCCCTTGATTGCACCAATGACCAGGTTAGCTCATAAAGCCATTCACACTCAACAATGGGGATTTTCTCAACAATTAACAAGAAACAACATAATAAACCCATTTACAAAGGCTGGCTATTTACTATAAATTAGGCACTCTTTAAGAGACCAGCGCGTAATTTCACACACTTTACAACTGCAACTGCATTTTAAACACCAGAGTAAACAATCTTGTTGCACTTTTCTCCTTGACCTGCCTGTGCAGCTCACCACTATGATTTTCTCTTTCGGGTGTGCTGTTTTATTTGTATTGCGGAGCTCCCATCTGTATCACCCCAAATTCCGGCTTTCCACATTGCAATCTGATTTAAGGATGGACTAGGGGACGGGAAATCTCATTCTCCCTTATTTCTTTAAAACCTCAAATAACAATTGGGGCTGCAAGAAGTGTAATCTGTTATCTTTTCGCGACGGTGTTGGCTGGCCGCATCACTCATTTAACTGTTTTCATTAGGGGCAGTTAACTATTACACGTTAGAGACATTAAACTAGTGCGGCGCCTGTGTGTGTGGGAGAGAATGAGTGAGTGAGAGAGAGAGAGGGAGAGATTACACAAAAGAAGAGCAAAGTGAAATGGACGATCAGCAGAAAAACTACCAAAATGGGGGGAAATGTTCACTGGCCCCCTCAAACAGCAGCCTGCGAGCATCCGCTAGCAGTGCAAGAGCTCCTGTTCCGCCTCGGCTAATGAGTTGGTAACAAATGAGAGACAGACAGAGGAGAAAGAGAGAGAGAGAGAGAGATCTGGGCGAAAAATCACAAAGAATTTGTTTTTCATAAAGCAAGATGGCGGCATTTCGAGTGTTTCCCCCAAGTGTCTGCAGGGCATGACGGGGAGGCTCTAGACCATCACCGCTACATTTCTGGGGGGAACTTTGGCTCTCATTCTCCTGCCAATGAATCAGATTATTTTGAAGGCAAACTACTATAGTAACCTAATGTCACACACGACACCACAGACTTCAGGGCTAACTTCCTTCTTCTCTCTCGCCAGGAAGCAGAGATATTGGTCACTCTGGCTCCTCACGCTCATTTACAAAGTATAAAACGAGGCGTTGCTGTCTCCCTCCAAACTGCCCCCCACCCCTGTTTACAAACACAGCTGTTGCAGTATATTTGCAATGCTAAGGATCAAGCCACCAGCAGCGCAGAGCAAACGAGAGATGATGCAGGAAAGGGTTTCTCGGCATCTGGAAAGGACAGAACGCCTTGTTTTTGAAACTGTCAATTCTCTCAACCCCTATTGTGAGAGCTTCATGCAAAACATCTAGGGCCTTTTAAAGCTGGGACTTGTGAGGCCGCCTGAGATTGAAAAGGAGGAGGTGGGGGGTGAGGGCATAGCAAATAATTATATCAGAACAGTTAAAAATGCAACATAGAAGGTCTAGAATCAGTTAACTGCATGTCCAGGTGTCTTTTCCCAAAATGTTTGGGAAGTGTCCTCTATTTAACAGAATGCAATTTGGCTACACTGGCATAAGAAACTCCACATTCAACCGTGGAACTGCTAAACCGTACATTCTTAAACATGATTGTAAAGGTAAATACCAGGGGTACGAAAACCTTGTGAATGGCGCCTTTCTGTAAATCTGATTTAGCAAGGTAGATTCCAGTCCCCTTGTCCTTATTTTGAGGGATTTATTTTAATTTGTACACATTGTATTTTTTTACTTGAAAGTTATGTCCAAACATATTTTAAACTGAAAAAATATTGTTTTCAGTAACCATTTAAACTGCAGAAACCACAACTTACCACGTTCTCGATATTTTATATTTTCTAGTATATTACATTTATTACAATATTTTTTTTTACAGGTTACCACTGATTAGAGGTGTGTGTAGAAAAAATGCCATTTTTACATCACCCTCTCTGTTTTAACCACTCACACACATGAAGTGTAACAAACAAAAACATGATAGCATTGTTCTTATTTCTGCAGAAACTTTAATTTATTGGCGACTAAATCTGATATAGGAAAAAAGGTCAGAGATCATGTAGAAAATCACCAAGTGAATGATTGAACAGCAAACTTCATACAACAGACACCACCATTTTTGCATTATTGCTACATAGTGGCGTTTTAAATAAACCAGCAAAGAGATTATTCCACTATGGTCAAGTAAGTGTATATTATAGAACAATCACTTTTAAAAGTAAATTGTTGTAAACTGAAAGTTACATCTTTTAAGGCAATATATCTGGTTGCTGAAGGCATTACACATTCCCTTTTTTAATGCTCTAGAGACTCAGACATAGTCCAAAACTTCCTTTGTCTTCAATGTGGTCACAGAAATCTTCCCAATAAATGTATCAGTAGCCTCTACTTGTAGCAAAATCTCTGGAATTATGTTCCAGACGAGTTCAAGTACTCTCCTAGGTGTGATTTAGGTATTATTATTTTATTATTTTATTTCATTTGATTGATTTATGCAGTGTACATCAAGAACTGGAAAACTGTCAAGTTTCATAGCTGTTACCTTTTAGTTTCTCTTTCCTACAAACATTGCAGTAATATCATAATCTTGCTGGCTAGAAACCCCTTGTTTTGCTCAGTATTAAAACTTACCGTTATTGGGGCAAATGTGCTATTTATAACAGTAATTTTATTTTATTATTATCATCAAGTCTAAAATTATAATAAACTGTGTTTGCAAGAATTATTACAACACAATGAGAAACAGCTACTAAACTACCAGGAATTTGAAAGAATACCCTTTTCAGTAAATTCTTGTACCTGCAAATTACTCTGACAGTAGTAAAAATTCAATTATTCTTGCTGGTGGCTTGCACTTTAACTGGGGTGTACACGTGTGACAATTTAACTTCTTGCCTTTTGCGGGTGCCTTTATTCATCATACTTCAGCAGAAAAGTCTGCAGGAATGATACACTTAGGAATGTATTTGGCTTGGGTGGTGTTCATTCTCCAGCTTCCATAAACTGAAACTATTACTTCACTTAGGGAGACTGAGCTAATGTCAGAGCTGCGCGCCATATTTCATGTTTTAAACTCCATTGAATTTATTTGGTCTAAATCTGTACTTTGTTTCTTCCCCCAAATATTAGTTAGAGGGCAAAACAAATAGTCTCTGCTATTTATAAGTTAGGGTCAAGTCAACATGTTTGTAACTGTAAGTACATAGGGTCAATGGAGGAAGCTACTTCTAAAATGATATACTGTTTAATAGATAAGGTGAAATTTTAGGTTTCAAGCTTGCATATTGTAGCTTTGTAGCTTTTTGTCAAGGGGAGACCTTTTTTCATACAAAAACTGCTTTCCCAAAGAGCCAGGGGATTTTCCTGAGCAATAAATTTTGTACGTATTTACACTTTTCTGGAAATAAGCCTGTAATTTATGCAGCTCCAAACACTCAAATGTAAACATTAATTTCAGAACAACTTCATCCATTAAACAGATTTTTAACGACCACCATAATTTCAGCAGATCAGGTTAAGTATGCAATGCACCTTTTGCAATTGGCAATTTAAAATGTGTGTAAGTGGGGGAAGGGCGAATCAATTGAAAGGCAATTGTTTACCCTTTCTAAATATATTTGGCTGCAGGTATTCTTAGAAGAGGTCTTTTACAATGAGAGGAAAACCACGATGTGCATATAGTAAATAGACTAGAGCTGAAAGCAGCTAGTGTCCTCTTGGAATATTTAGAGACAAAGAGGATAGAGGCTAAAAAATAGGCAGTGAATTTCCATAAGAAATGTTGACTCTGAGTCACACAATAAACATTTCATTGTTGTTTTGTTTTCTTTTTTGATTTATGATAAATTATTCTCCCGGAATTAATGAAGAGGTGAAATCTCTAAAATGTAATTTGGAAAAACTCTAGTGTAAATAAAAAATGTAAAACAAAAAAAGAGTAACCTAGCAATGTTTAATCTCAAATTCTGCTGATTCAGCAGCCAAATTGTAACTGTCTTTTCAAATCCCAAACTTTTCAAATTGTTTTATTATCATTTTGTAACGTATTTCCCTCCCCGAAATTAAACTCTATATTGTTCCGGACTGCCTTAAATTGAGCTTATAACAGTTTTATTTAAAAACAAAACAAAACTAACCTCTGGAAGCATATTTCCTCCAAATATAACCCTTAAACTTTCAAATGAAGAGGAAATTATGGACAAGTCTGCAATAAGTCGAAGTGTATGAAATCAGGAAGTTTTAAACAGTGTTTTTAATTGAAAATAAAGCTAAAGCATGCTTTTCAACAGTGCACATTTTCATAATTTTGATTTACTGCTTCCATCATCACAACATATTACACCAGTATGTTTTACCAAGGGCTAGACTCTAGAAGTCTGCCTGTTAAACTATTTCGATATTAAGTGCAAATATAGATAATTGCCTCTGATTGTCACGTGCAGTAGAAATGCTTCTGCTACATAGATAGGATGGTATTGCAAAACTCAAGTTTCAAGAGATGTGGATAAAACAGTGAAGTGTACTATGGTTTACATGCCTGAGTTTTGGTGCCAAAAAGCTATGAATAACATGATATACTCATTTTGTGTATTCTTTCCCCTTATGGCCTCACATTTCACTTTCTGTGTTGCATTTACCGCTTTGCTATTTCCTCCACCAAGTGCAGGAGGCTAGATCATAAATTGTACCGCTATACAGGCAAATATTTTAGTTGCTTTGCAAGTTTGTGAGGGACATGTTCAGACCACAATTGAAGTTTGACATTAGTGGGTAACAGTAACCTTAAGACTGTTGGTGAAACAAAAAGTCTTTCCAATTGCAAAGAATGACTGTGCAAGTAAAAAGACACCCTTTTCCAAAAATAGAATTCCATATTTATTGACTAGTTTTGAGATGAGGCAGCTTTTCCAATGCTCCAGCTGTACTCAAACCCCAACCTTTCCAAACCATAGAAAATATCAGTAAGTACAACTGCTCTTGGAAAAAGAGACCCCTACTCTGGAAAACAAAGCTCCCGAAAAGTAGAGTCTGCTGCCACATTGAATTATAGTGAACCCTTACTGTGCAACCAAGTAACTTAACAAACTTTAACTGAATTAACAGTTAGACTTCCATTTTCCAAATCTAGTGCATAAATTTAATGGCTCATTCTAATATTTATTATTCAACCTTTTGACATTTATTTGTAGCAGTTGAATTGAGGTACCGGTGCATTATTAGCATTTAAAAAGTAAAGTGTTCCAGCTCTACCATAATAACTGAGTTTAAGTTGAGTCTTTAGCCTGAAATACTCTGTGGAATGTAAAAATTACCCAGACAGACAAACAAACAAACAAACAAAAACCGGTAATGGAAAAGAAAATAGTAATCCAATTTCTATCTTCATGTGATCAAACAGGACTCCAAAAGTGTGTAAAGCATTAAGGAGTTTGTACAAACCATCCTGTCGAGTTTAAAACAAAAGAACGGTAAAGGTGGTCCAAGAAAATATTTTCCAAGCTATTTTATTAATTAAATTTCCTGAATTTGTGGCTAGGTGGAAGAGGTATTGCAGAACCGCCCAACTGCCATTTCCATACAGGATGGGCCTTGTGAGGTGGTTGGGAATCCTTAGTGGTGTTTAAGGAATAAGCTGGCAACAAATCCCCATCATTGCCAATAATTAGTGACGGTGGACAGGGAAAATTTGCCATGAAATTAAACGGCCTTTTCACTGCTGATGCTACATTGCTGGCTACTCTTTTGCGTCTATTGGTAACTGTAAAATCATCCAGTGTTCCTTCATGTGTCTCAATTTTACCTGTAGGACGTGGGCTTCTAGCTGATTTCAAATTTGGTTTGACTGGAGGAGTCTGCAGTACAGGTCGCTTTCCCAAAACCAATGTCCTGTAATTTTTTCTCACCCTCGCTCCAAATTTATACTCCCCATCCTCAGGTTTTGGAGTACCTAAAGTGCATGAAAGGACCTGACTCTGAGTCAGCGCATTTAAGGAAGTGGTTTCTTTCTCAGTGCATGCAGAATCTTCCTTGGCTGTTAATAAAATGTCCGGGTTATTACTCTCAGTCACACTGTTAAACTCATCCTTAGTCTCATTGCACTCACACTTTAGCTTATGTTTGGAAAGGTCGGGTTCATATTCTTCATTGGCACTGCTATCCTCTATTTTGATTTTAATATTGTGCAGGAATGGCAATGTCTTATTGCCTGGATCAGTGCACTCAAGCTCAGCAGCTGCTGTGGCAGGAGCAGCATCCCCCTCCCAATCAGTTTGCAAAGAGGGCAAATCCGTGGCAAATTCAATACAATGAGGGATTTTGGAATCTTCTTCTGAATTTGCTGCTGTTGATGAAGAATCATTATTTAAGAACCTAGCAGCTATTGTATTGTTATGTGCACAGTGTGTAGTTGTTGCTTGAAGGCATTTCCTTGCCTCTCGGAATATTCTTTGTTGTGGAAATGCATTGTTTGTCTTTGGGCTAGGTGAAGAGGCCCCCTTTGCAGCACAGTTAATTGTTAGGTCAGTACTCTTTGCGTTATTGGAAAATGCAGGGTGTGGGAATGTGATCTCAGATACCCTATCATCCCTTATCTCAGCAAAACAACTGCCAGGGCTGCCGGAGCAACACACTGGAGGTGCTTTGGGTGCCCAGCTTTGATGACTCCATTCCTCTGGCAACTCCGATTTGACACCACACTGAGCACTTTGGAGGTCGGAGAGCCTACCGGCCTCCTCGGAAGCTGGCGGTTTGCTGGGGGCGGCCGCGGCCAAGTGATACAAGAAGTTGGCCTGGGCCATGCTGGGGGGGCTGCAGAAACTGGTTCGCCTGAAGCGGATGCTTTGCACCGAGACCTGGCTGGACACTGAGCTGGAGTCGGACTCGGAGGTCGTATCCTCCTCCTCGGAGCTGACCTCGCTGGAGTCCGAGAGGCCGCTGCCCTCCTCCTCCTCTTCGTCCTCCTCCTCCTCCGAGGACACGGAGTTGCTGGTGCTGGAGAGGCTGGAGCCGAAGTCCGAGTCGTTGGCCGCGTGGTCGGAGTAAGAGCTGGACTCCGAGTCGCTGCTGTAGCTCTCGGGGAAGCTGCCTGCGTGCGGCTGCTGAGAAGTGCAAAAGCCATTGCCGAGGTGAAATCGCTCCAAGCAAGCGGCCGTGCCCGCCGCCGCCGCCGCTCCTCTGGGCTTGCAGGGCCGGGGCACGATCAGGAGCCGCCTGGCGCTGCCGGGGGCGGTTAATAAGCAGTCCTTCGGGGCGGCCTCGCAGGCTCTTTTCCTTTTGTATCTGTAAGTCAGACCCACCGGGCTCCCTGCCGCCGCCGCCGCCGCTAACTTGGTCTGAGCAATGGCGGCGGCGGCGGACTGGTAATAATACGCAGCCGCGGCAGCCGCGGCAGCCGGGTGCTTGCTGCACAGGACGCTCCGAAAATAAGGGGGATCCGGGTGAAAGGTGACATAGTTGCCCACGACCGGGGCAGTTTCATAGTTTAAAGGGTGTTTGCAAGGCGAGCGCGCGATCTCTGGGTAGCTGTGGCCAGTGTATTTACTAAAAATGTGAGGTAGATCAGAGGCCGGTAGCAAGCCTGTGTCTCCGGGACGCGAAGCTTTTCTTCTAATTGGCAGGGGCTGAGCGGATTCATTCAAACCCAGCCAAAGTTTGTTCTCTTTCCAAAAGCTGGAGTAAGGGTCGGTGGCTGTGTGCTGCGGTTGAAGATCGGGAGTTGACAATGCCCGGCTTATTTTCCTCCTTTTTGTCTTAAGGACCCGTTCCGTTTTGCAGGAAGTGTAAAGAGCTTCGACGTCCTCTCTAGATATCAGTGTGCATTTGGCTGCATGGAAAGCGATGGAGTTGATGGCTTTGAGTTTCCTCAACTCCTCCAGGTCGCAGTGATGCTTTTTTACTTTTAAATGATCCATTCGTTTGTGCACTGTAGTTCTCGGGATGTTTTTAAGCAGGTCTGTAAAAACCTGAGAGAGTGCAAACATTTGCTTTCCTTTAATGATGAGGTAGCCGAGCCTCACGCCATCCACCTCTTCAAAACCCGACTTCAAGTCTCCCATTTCGTGAGTTAAATTATTCCCAGCATTTGCCGAAAGAATGAAAAAAAAAGCCACACACAATCCTCAGCCAGATGCTGTATTTGTCTCAAGGCATCCTGCTAATAAAATAACAAAGACTGTTATTCCTGGTCAATGGAGTGCCAAACTTCAGACAAAATTAGAAAAAAAAACATGTAAAACTACAATCTCGATATATTTTTGTTTGAAAATCAGGTTTGCCAAAGTGTTTCTCTAAGTTGCTGTTGCAGATCAGTACCTGCTCCCTTTCATTCCCTGCTTTTCCATTGGCGAACTATGATAATGGAATGTGAAGGGAGGAAGAGAAAAGAAATGCAGCTGCTATTCCCGCCGCTGCTTTAGCTACAAATAAAATGACAGAGTGAAGTGAGCTCGTCCGGAGACACCTTCATCAATTAATTCCCCTAAAGCCAACGCTGATTGGACACTCCTGACAGGTGATGCAATAAAAATTGATATTCCACCCCTTCCCCCCAAAAAAATCTCCCGCTAATTAGCATACCCTTACACTGCCAAGCCCCCTCCCAAAGTAAATAATACAGTTAGTATATAAATCTTTCTATTAAACAATCTGAGCCCAGCTACACTCAGATCTCTCAGACTTCATCGCTAGCTACAGATGTAGAATTTGATTGGTTTTATTGTCATTTTATACATATGGTTAGATTATTTTGGACAAATGCTGCTGTTTTGCCCATTATGTGAATGTAAAGGAGTATTAGCCTATGGAGAGAAAGGAATTTGGTAATGTAATGATTTTAAACTGATAGTTTATTCTGCATTGTGTGGAAAATGAAGCTTATTGAAAATGTGCAGAATAGCCTGGTATTTCCCTTTTTGAAGCTCCACAGTTAAGTGCTATGTTGTTAAAAACCGAGATCGAATACTTACATTTTCGAGTTTCTCTTGATTTTCCTCTTCTATTTAATTGTCTTTCTACAGTCAGAGACTTAAGTTTGTCTTTTGCTGTCTGCATATCAAGGTTTCCAGCACCGTAATACTGTAACTCTTTAGCTGAAATTCTGTCTGTAATATTGGGGGAGGGGAAGGAGGACGTGGGCTCACGTCAGACCCATAACAAAGCATAGATAAGCCAGAAATGTATACACTTTTCACAATTAACCGTGCTGGATCACAAGCTGCAATGTCCTAGAGACCCAAACTCCACATCAGGATTCTTGTGTGCTGACTGCTTCAAGTAGAGAAAAAAGAATGTAAAATATCCAAGGTGCTTCCAGAGGCTTTACGTAATAACAAAAAAGTGCTGGCACACGATGTAGAATACTTCAGTGGTCCAGGAGACTTTTGGTTTGCAGTCTGTACGTTCAGTTTGGGGCAGGCCTTCTGCAGAATTTAGCTGTTCCATTTGTACCAACCCTTTTAAAAATCATTTTGAAGAAGCATCAAGGAGGCTTAACCTCT
This sequence comes from Pelodiscus sinensis, assembly GCF_049634645.1. Taxonomy (NCBI): domain Eukaryota; kingdom Metazoa; phylum Chordata; order Testudines; family Trionychidae; genus Pelodiscus; species Pelodiscus sinensis. Next base: position 222,137,619 of record NC_134712.1, read on the forward strand.
TCGCGGTGACGTTAAAATACTTCAGTCAGGCACAAATGATTTCGAAAATGTTGCAATGTTAGCAAACCTCTTCCTTCGTGCGTTAAAATGATGTTTGCGGTTTGCATGTCAAAAGCTGCAAAAATAACTATCCGCCTATAATCAGTTTGCAACTGAAAACTGGATATAACGCAAGCACTTATATACAGCAATAGTTCACTGCGTATCCAAAATTAGACATATCCGTGTGATTAAGAAAACAGCTCGTATTTCTGGGACTAATTTTTCCCCTCTAATTCAAAAGTTCCATTATCCATTCTATAGATTGGCAATATGGTGAGTGGATCTCGTATTACACCATCAGGTATAGCTGTAATAAATAAAAGGATCGCTTTAAAAATAATGTTCGGTAGTTTTGCGTTACAAGGTAAAATACACACAACCTCTCAATTGCGCAGGAATTCTGGAGAGAACCGGGAATGTATAGAAGTGCATCCGGAAATTAAGGAAGTCTATTTAGGAGAGTCTGCAACTCAGAAGGTTGAGATTTGCAAAGGCACCCCTAGACTACTGTTGCTCTCTGCACAGATGTAATCGCTGCTCTTCAACTTAATCAATGTGTGTACAAACCACGTCTAGCTCTTCCTTTTGAAATACTAAGGATAGTATTCCCATCCAAGAAACCAGAGCTACAGCAAATTACATTTTGTCCCTTGAATGAGAAAAGGATCATTGAATGGATCTCGTGATATTTCAGCCTTTAAACGTAACCAAGAGGCAGCAGTGAACAATGCCTCGTCACAGCTAATACCATCCACAGAGTTAAGCCTTCTTTTGCATTGCATCTGGATTTATCAGCGTACATTTTCCTTTCTCATTTGCGTAAGAGACGTCATTTTATATTCTCTCGCTGAAAGTAAACTTGCGAGGGAAAACAGCTGCTAGCATTAAAAGGAAATCATCGTAGTCTTTCTAGAACTACAGACAATGAGATCGTTTAAAAATTCCTCCTGATGCACTTTAATGCTGCTCGCACTCCCACTCCCACCCCCACCACACTATTCCCCTCCCCCTGTTTTAAGGTTAAGGCTGTGGATTCAAACAGTAAAGAAACTAAACTCAGATAAAGCTTTTAAAGAAGACATTACAAAAAAGGTGGGCTGAAAAGTCATTTCTTTGCCAGGTAGTTTAGTTGTTCTCGGTTGCTGTTAAGTACACACACACACACACACACACACACTTTTACTGCAGATAACAGTGTGGTAATGAGATTCAGCAACTATTTTTAAAATATATGCTTTTTTGTTTGTTTAATACTTGCTCTATCAAATGTTCGAAACAAGAAGCTGTTCCCGAATCTGCCCCCCCAAAAGGTATAGCCATGAGCTTCTGAATGTAGTCAGAGCCAATGTTAAATGAGAGAGCCAGAAGTCTTAGACAAAATCTCTCTCTCTCACACACACACACTAACACTAACTCTCTCTCTCTCTCTCTCTCTCTCTCACACACACACACACACACACACACACACACACACACACACACACACACACACTAACTCTCTCTCTTCTCTCTCTCTCTCTTTCACAGCACACACACACACACTCATAGAAATACATGGACTTTCAATTGCATATCTTTCCCCATATAACACACAGAGTCTTTTGTTTCTTTCACTTCTCCATCATTTTTTGTCAGGCAGCTTTCTTATGGCCATCAGCACACACTGTATATTAGGATCTTCTTCAGGCACACTGGGGGTAGATAACTATAAAGAAAGCTGGTAGAGGCCCTTGCCGGTGCACTCCCACGTACCCTGTAAAGGCAGGGGTCTTGAAACTGGATTTGCACACACAGGGGATTCTAATCAATAGCTACCAACATTTATGGTTTAGATTATTAATGTGAATGCTAGCCAAAAGAATGCACAGGAAAAATTAAAGGTGTCTTTTATCAATTATATTAAAACTTATGCAATAATTTACTTGCTCCCTCTGTGTGTGTGTGTTTGTGTGTGGGATCCTGCTGTACATTTCCTTGGTAATTTTGTTGACCATATCAGCCTCCCTTAAAATCAAAGATGAACACAATTCTAAAGATGGATGTTTGCCTCACACTTCTTCAGAATAGAAGGTGTAAGTATGCCTGTTTTACCAACTATGTGCACATGCAACAATATATAGGTCTGAATACACATCTTATTAATCAAATGTGCTCTTTTTCACTTTGAGTAAGGTGTAATCTACATCCTACAGTGAGATTATATTTCAGTTCTGAAGCTTTCTGATCAAAGGATAAATCTAGTGGAAAACAAAGAAAATAATTTTCATAATATAGTACTGAACACATTTTCACATTTATCTGATTACTTTCATGTTTGAAAAGTTGTATAAAAATATATAGATTTGCAAAGACATTTAATTATATTGCTTTGGAAAGAATGTGTATAACATTTAAGATGCTTTTTTATTTTATGTTTTGATTTATTGTCATTGTCTGATTGTGTTTAAATACCACTACAATTCAGCCTGACCTCTTCCTTCGTGAGCAAAGTAATGCACACACAATTTCTTTAAATGCTTAGTTGTGAAATGCAACAGCAATTTACAGCACTAGTTTTACTAATGAAGATAATTCTTTTTCCTAAGGGGTCATGTGCATTTTCATCCTAGGATTGCCACATTATTAGAGCTTTATTATTACTATTTAGTGTTATTTTTAAGCCCTAGACCAATCCTCACATACTGGAAGTATTAAATACATAATTTATTTTCACATCTTTTAATAAAGAAATAGATTATTTAAATGATCAATAACCTTGTTCAAGCATTTTAAATACACTGTATATGGTGCTCAAAGACTATACAGCCAGAAGACAGAGGATATCACGAAGAGTCCACTAACAGGGTTGAAGAACAGTATACTAGAATTCTTCTGCTATTTTAAAGTAAACCAAATGTACCACAAATTCTTACAGATCACAAATAAGAAGGCACAATCAAATTATCCAAATATGTGGGCCAATTAATTGCCAACGCGTAGTAAAAAAATCATGACAAGTTATCAAACATCAGAACTAAGTTATTTCCATGTAAACAAATCAGCAATATATAGTTCTATTCAGCATTCTTAAAGTTTTATTTTTTGTGAAGATGTTATCATTAACACACCAGAAATTTTTGCAATTCAGTAAAATCACAAAATAACATAGCAGATGCTGATAATCTTGTTTTTTAAACACAGTTTTTAAGGGGATTTTTGGACACATACTACAAGCCATGTTGCCTACTGACCCACAATCAATATGCAGTGACCTTCTACCCTTTTTTTGCCCCTTGACCCATCCTGAATTCAATGCAGCCTTTATAAAATTTCAAATCCTTGGATGTAAAGAGGATTTGGCAAAGCTTTGTTCTGAAAGGATCCTAAAATGTGCATTTTTAATTAGACAAAGGTAATGCAACAAACACTATGGAAGATCATTTCTTACATACAGGTGAGCAATAGTAATGTCTATATTCAAGAACTAGGCTCCAGAAAACATATTCCACAAGCTGAAAAGCAATTACAAACATAAGAGATCAGAAGGTTATGGATTGCACCAAATTAGCAATGTGGCACAAATCACTTCTATGACGTAAGGGATGGCCAGGCCACAATCTTCCGATGCTCCTCATCTCCAAGGACTGTGGGGATTCTGGTGACCCGGGGAAAGGAGACTGGAGAGAGAGAGAGAAAGAGAGAGAGAGAGAGAGATTTAATCTGAAGCTACAAGCACATTCCCTTATCTCTCTTGCTATCAGCCAGTTTAAAGGACACCATAATTATGATGGTGATAAAACAATGCCTGCTTATGTGTGCTGAATAAATAATGTTTACAGCTCTAGAATGTTTCAATTCCAATTAAACGCTATCAAAGAAAAGTCATTTTCCCTCAACCAGCCACTATTTACCTTGTTTGTTGTAATATTTTTCTATGAAATACAAGCCTTCCAGAATACCATTTAGGAAAAGCTGGTGGTGAAAGCACAGATAGCACACACTCCCGGTCCCACAATTTATTTGGATCGCCTAAGTTTTTATTTGTTTATTTTGCAATGGCCAACTGCTTGGAGACACAGTGCTAAAAGGCGCTTAAGTGTCTAGCTCCAACCATAGGCGAAGGAATTGGGAGTAATTAATGCAGCGCCCATGGGCGATAGAGGAAGGGGGAGGGAGAGAGAAGGGGGCCGCCTATAGTCTCCTGGTTCCGACCCCCGACCAGAACCCAAAGGAGCTTAGTCTCCACGCAGCGCCGGTTTCCTTTGCATCTGGGACCCTGGAAACAGGAGGCTGAAAATTCATCCCATTTACTAAGATACAAGGATCATTTAAAACATTCATTGTATCAGGAAATCTCATCATAATCAGATTAAAACAAGGTTTGGGGGAGTGTTGCCTCTGAGGTTGAGTACAAAACACTGATTGGATTACAAAGAAATCAGCAAACTGGTTCTTTTTGTATGTTATAGTAAAATAGTACAATGGAAACCAATCATTTTGCCATGGGAGACACTTTTTAAAGCCATGATTCTCCATTATGTTTTAGAGAACACACTTCTTTCAGATACCATTGTCATTTAAACTTAATATTCCATATTTCTACATTAGGTTTTTGTTTATTTTTGTAAGTCCATGCCTTTCAAATGCTGCGGAATACAGTGTTGTTGATTGCAGTTTACCTCAATTTGCCTTTTAGTTAATTTAGTCTAAAAGATCAACACTGCTGAATTTAAAGTTTTTAAATTAAATGTTCACGTGTAAAATACTTTATTCTATTTACTTGGAGCAGGCTGTATTGAAAAAGCCGAGTTTATTTACAGGTTTGCTAAATATTTGTAGGCCCTTTCCTTTTTGAAAGTTTAGACCTCCAGTGCCCTCGATTCTACTGGCAGAATTAGGATGGACTTGGAGGGTCCTGAACGTGACCATTCACTAAGGCGGGGGGGCTACAGCTTGCAACAACGTGCTCGGCAACTTAATCTTACACTAAAAAGGCAGACAGCGAAAAATAATGGAATACAAACTCTCCCGATATTTGTAGTCACTCCTAAGGTGGATTGTGTATTTGAAGGCTGATGGGAACGTCTGGCTTTTGGAGCAAAAAGGAAAGAAGGTAAGCGTTTGTCCTTGTATACGCCAGTTCGTGGAGAAACAATGAAAGAACAAAGGGAACCACTTCTCCATTCGAACTCTTTACATTTTCTTCCTCCATTCCAAGCTTATTGTGTGGGTCTGAGGGTTGACTCGCTTAATTTTGCCTTTAGAAACTGTGTTAGAAGGATTTGAGTTTTAGAAATTTTTAGAAAGCTTCCACAGAAATGTAAATAAAACATGTTTATTGGTAAAGATCCTTACAATAGCAGTAACAGCAGCCACGGTTAAGCAGAAGTTGTTAATTTCATGGATCTAAAAAACTCACCGGACAGTCCCCCCCCAAACCAACAGCGATCAAAGTTTAGTTTGTACGAGCGTGGATAGGAACCTTTCTTAGGATTTCATTGATCCTCAAAGACAGACTGTAGTTTGTGGGACTTTAGAATTAAAAGATAAAAAACCTTTTAAAAATGTGTTTCCAGTAACGATCGCCGTGATGCTTGGCGAAGTAAGAAGGGAAACGAGAGAAAGCAAAACTTGCATAGAAACAACACAAATGTATTGCAGCAAGGATAAAAGTAGAGGGGTTGGGATGTATGCAAACAAATATAATTCGCTTTTGGCTGAGCAGCAAAATCTTGCATTTTTGCCAGTCGATTTTCGTAGCAAACCCCTTACACAGGACATATTGAGCTGCCACACTGGATTTTGGTTGTGGAGGAGACTAACACCTTCCCTTCCCCCCCACCCCGAAAGCAAAGCACTCGGATCAGAGGAGACACAGCTCCAAAGTAGCAAAGAGATTTCCTAAGCAGCAGCCTTCGGTGTGCTCCCTGCCCCTCTTGCAGTGGAGACACGCTTGGTGTTTATATTCTTGCTTTACTGTATTGTCAGGGACAGCGGCATGGGAGGAGAGAGAGGAAAACAACCCCGACTTGTTGTTAAGCAAATTTAGTGCATTGTTGGCAACCTCTTCCCCTGGAAAAAAAGTTAGGGGTGTGGAATGCACGGAGCCCCTTAGAATGTGCGTCCATATAACAATGTGCGACGCTGCGAGCGCTGCAGCTCCTTCCATTCATTTGGGCGCAGAGCGCGGGGGCTCCCGGCCGCTGACCTTTCACCTTCTCCCCTCCCCTTCCCCCTTCTCTGCGTTTCCTTTCCTTTTGCCGCTCGGGCACTGGCTTACCCACAATTCCTCCGGCCGGCCGCGCTCGTGCCGAGCTCGAGCCTGTCGTAATCGCCCCCCTTCCCCCGCCATTGGGCTCTCCGGAAGTCACACACCCAGAGCGCAGCCCAGCGCCCGGGCAGCGGCAGCTTGCACTGAGCGAGCCCGGGGCACAGCCTTACGGGGCGGGGCTGCGTAGATCAGTTGAAAGAGGGCCCCTGTGGAGGCAGCAGGATTTGGGGGTGCTCCTGTCATAGCCCCAAGCAGTATATTAGTAGCCTATAAAATCTGTGGGGGTGGGATCCGATGAGCCAGGTCTGCAGATGCAGTGGCGGGGGGTGCTCACATGAGTTGAAAGTGAACACGTGGAATCGGCACAGTTTAAGGCAGACCCACTATGTCCCCGAATAGTATGTTGAGAAACTAAACAAACAAACAAACAAAAAACCCCAAAAAATCCAAAACACGTGTTTCAATACCTGGAATGGCATGTAGAGATTGCAATATTTGGGATAGCCCGTGGTGCTTAAATAGCAGTTTAACCCCTGCAGGCTGAAATAGTTCCAAGGAGTTTAAAGGGGTTATACATGTGTTTGGAACAGGAATTGAAGTATCTTCCCGCCCCGAATACAGCCTCTCTAGGCTCCAACATAATGGGAGATGGAGGGCAAGCTAGAAAGAGAGAGGGAAGATTATTCCAACGAATTTAAAGTCATTATACACATGGGGAGGGGGCCAAGATCAGAGAGAGTTCCCAAAAATAACCTTTTATGGAAGACAATAGGAGGGAAAGAAGGCACCACAGAGAAAAATAATTAAAAAGGGGATTATTTGGGGGAAGAAGATTGTAGCAGAATTTAGACTGCCCCTGTGGCCAAATAATGAACACAAACTGAAGGGGAAGAAAGATTTTTGTACCTTTACCAAATATAGTAGAAAAGGAATTTAGGCCTTCAGAGAGAGGGGAATTGTTCACTAAGATTGAGAGGAATTGGATACTTACTTGCATGTGTTGGAGGAGAAATACAGGCAGGGAGGAATAATGGGACTGAGTGTTGCCTGTTGAATATTATTGTATTGGCAAACATGAATGTCTCAAATTTTAAACTGTCTCATCTTGAGCCTTAAGGAAAGAGGTGAAGAATTAAATGTGACATTAAATAAATCACCCAAATATAAACATTATTCAGTTAAACCCTAATTCAATTATTTAAATCAAGTCAGGATTTCCCCCCAACACAAATAAAGCCCCCTCATCCCTCATTTTTGTGCTAAATTTTGCCCCAAGTGTTGATCTTTTTCCATTATTTAATGTTTAATATGCCAGAGAGAAACATCTGATTTATATAAGCAGATTTTAACTAACAAAATATATGAGATAAAGGGGATTAAAACATATTTAATTATAACCCTGTTCCCCTAATACAAATCAGATTAAAAAGCAACCACATTTTATTACATTTCGGTAATAAACCCCTAAAATAATTAGTGTTGGTTTGGTACATTTTCCAGATAATGTGTGAAATGTTTGATCTACATATAAAGTTAAAGTGAGAAAGAAGCTGGTTAAAACATCATTACATGGACTTAATTTCCCCTCCCCCCAAAATAAACCCTTAGATTTAGACTATTAAAATTTGAAGAATGGACCATAATAGTTTAAAAGGAACATCGTTTACTTGAGAGAAGAGTTATACAACTGTGAGGAAGGAGTTAGAAAAACTAAGGCACTCATGGTTCGGCAAGAGACTGCAGAGAGGAAAGGGCTAGTGCTATTAGGTTGTTTGGGTGAGAGAGTGGATAGGTTTCGGCAAGCTAGACAGAGCGAGCGAGGAAGGAAAATGCTCCCGCGACTGACTCCCATTCACTCAAATATAGCTCTTCAGGAGAGTTGAGGCGAGCTGTAGTGAATGTTTTAGTGGAGCAGGCAGGCTGAAGCGAAAAAGTGACTAATCAGGTTTGGGAAGGCTACAGTGAATCTCTGTCAACTTTTGAGAAAGGAAGTTAAGATTATATAGACCATTCAAATGGATGGTATTGGAGAGGACCTGTCTCCTCTATTTCCCGTCTACTTTGTTTTGTTTTCTCTTGATTTCATCCCATTTTTCTCTTCCTCTTGCCAGTTACTGCAGCGTGGAAGAGAATGTTTAGGGGTCAAGGAGGAGCACGGCCGCTGACCAGCTTGGTGTATAGTACTGTCCCCTGAAGGGAAGAAGGAAGCACTGCATTAACCCACATGCTGCAGTGCTTCCTCCTCTCCTGCTGGCAGTGCTCGTGCTATGTGAGGAAATAAGCAGAATTGAGGCCAGCTGGGGGAAGGCCAGTGGTAACAAGTGGAGTTGGCACGATCCTTGTAGGTCAGCATAATTGGAACCCTGACCCAGGCTAGGATCTGGAGAACAGTTGGCTGCTGGCCAGCTAAATAATCTCCTACTCTTCTTTTAAAACATTTTACATTGAGGGTGAGCAGCTGACAGAGTAAGTCTGTGGGTGTCCTCAACAAAAGGACTCTTCGGCTTGTGCGTTGGTCAAAAGGGTTAGCAGAAGACTGTAGCTAGCGCGGAGAGCAAAGGGAAAATAGTAGGCAGGCTAACAGAGAACGGGTGGGCTCATGGAGGCAACATTAAGGGCCATCATGGAGAGATTGACTAGCAAGAAACTACAGGCTGGGAGTGGGGCGGGCTCCTGAAGAGAGCAGTTATGAAGAAGAAAAGGGGCTGCAATGAGCGAGTGGGGCAGGCTACAGCCGTTGAGACAGGAAATGCAAGCAGGCGGGCTTGGTGAAGGTTGCTGCAGTGGGCGTGCGGGGTAGGCGGCCTGGGGACGGTGCAGTGAATGAGTGGCTCGGATAGACTGGCTCGAGAGGGCTGCAGTGAAAGAGAGGAAGTGTACTTTGGGCTTCTTTTTCTCCTGCCGCTCCCATTGTTCACAGGCCGCCTTCTTCGCGCTGTTTTCAGCTGGCTGGGTTTGTCCTCCCAGAGCGAGGGAAGGAGACGAGCTCCCGCTGCACCGCATTTTATGTTAGCTCCAAACACAGTTGGGTTATGGCGCAAGTTTGTATTATATCCTACTCAGCAGCTCAGGGGTTTCCTCCAAGACAACTGGTAAATAAGTAGAGAGGACTATTTAAAAGTACTATTCACTGAGGGATGCTCCAGTGAGGCTGTAATTTACATGGTACACAAAAGGTAAAAACCCCACCACAGGGCTGGATTTATACATAGAATGTTTGTGAGTGGATTTTTAGAACGGCTCTTCGTAAAGAAACGGAGAAAAGCAACTTTCAGAATCACAGGATTAGGAATAACAAATACAGTCAAATATAATTTTGAAGAGAACAGGTTTGACTGTTTCTTAAGGATAAAATCGAGGATTAATCTTATTTCGTATTTAATATAAACAAGGAAGCCACAAATTTTGTCAATTGCCAATTGCGTGTTTGTTCGGTTTAATTTTTTTAAGTGCTTTTCAGAAAACGTATTATTTGTTTTAATGTTTAAAAAACTTATTTACAAATAAATGATTTTAGCACTCCACCCAGAGTTGAAATTCACACTGTACATTACATTAGAACAGTTAACTAACTTGCTGGAAATATTCTTTCATATAAAATGCTGTATTCTTTAAAACAAAATAATCTTTGCGTATTTCAGCTTAGTAAGAATTAAGCAGCGTGTGTGTGGGGAGTCTAATATTTATTAGGAAGAAGGATAATTTCTGGAGAAATTTTAAAATAGTTTTGCACAAATTCCCTCTAAAATAACGATTCGTTTCAGTATATTGTTTCACAGGGCTTGGAATTTTATTTTAACAAATTAGAATTGACGTCTTATTCAATACTACATTTACACATCACCACAAACTAACATTTGACAAAAGTTTTAACTACAAGAAGTTAACAGATGTTTATAGATAGGAATTACTGTCAGTTAGATGCTAAGGACTGACTTTTCTCCCTAGCATGGAAACTTAGGGCTTGCAGTCACGTTTAAGTTGTTTAAAAGTATATACAGAATGTGTTTTTGCTGTTCCTTCCCTTCACTGTAAACTTGCAGTTTTTGTGGGATTCCATCGTTGAATAAAATGCAATTAAATGTAGATGGCAGAAGTCTTAAAATCATTTGAAGATTTAAAATGTTTATTTTTCACGTGAGAAAAGCTGCCAAATAAATTGGCTTAAAATAAGAAAAATATTTAAGACATCTGTTTGTTTTCCCAGTTGAAATGTGTTTTACTCTCAAATGCTGTTAGGTGATTTTCAAAATGTGAACACAACTTGAGAAAAATTTAATTTAAAATGAAATTACATGAGATCATATTGTTTTAGTAAATATATATTGCAAATTGTGGATTCAAAATTTTCCTGCTGAAAGAAAAAGATTTTAAAATAGTCAGGGGAACACCATTTCTGGTCACTCTTTGGTGTTCTTTATATTGTATTTGTCTTGTATGGAATATGTTGATGTATTTAATATAGTCCTCCTTTCACAAAGGATCATTGTTGTTTTTAATTGGGGAAGTACCATGATATAAAAATTATCCACATTCCAACTTTGAAGTACCATGGTAAGATTGACAAAGTGATCTAGGCTTGCATCCTTAATTCTCTGGAAATGTTAAATGTCCCAAGATACACCGTATGTCGACATATCTGAAAGTTTTTAATATAAAACATCACACAGAAGAAAAGTGTGAAATTACTTTTAGCAACTAACAGTGGGAACATAGCCCATTGATCGAAGGTCTTTTTTATTGCATTTGGCCACTTCTTTATTTCAGGAACACAATACAATTAATTAACATATTCTTGGGCGTGATTTTGAGATTGGGAGGTGATGGCCCCTTATTGAGAAGAAAACACTTTAAATAAAAAAGTAACATTGTTTTGTCCAAATGGTACTTGGTAAACGAGGCTAATATCATTTATAGAGCCCACGAATGTGGTTCATTTACTCCAAGTTGTTGTAGTATAAAACAAAACTGACTTTTCTCTGTTCCACCCCATTATCCTGAAATTGCATATATGGATTTAATTTATACAGATCAATCTTAAAATAACTTTATATCAAGACACTTGATTAGAAACTCAGCACGTCATTTCTTGTATTAATTATAATATGAATGTAACTCTTAAGTGGAAATAAAGGAGATGTAACCCTTGATATTAAAATTACACTACTAATCATAACACCACAAATAAAAATATAAGATACTGCTTTAGTATAAAAATGCTAATTTAAAAAAATTCTACACAGATCTGCACACACAATGATAATGTATGGTTTGTTTTTGGGATGACTATGTAAATGTACTTCTTAAAATCCCAATAAATTAATAAATACATCACAAAAAATCCCAAACTCTGCAGTAGATATGTCTTCTATAAAGAAAAGCTGTGCATTGCATTTAAATTACAAATCTAAATTCCAGAGTTTACTCACCCAGCTTTTCAAGGATTAGCACAGCATTAATATTCAGTATGGTTTGTTAGAAGTTTATTTCAGGTTCCTTTGTAATATACTGTAATTATTATTTTGATGACTCATAAAATGTGGATAACATTTCAATGCACTTTTAATGTAGAGAATTATAAATTCATTGCTAAATTTGAATCTTTAACCTATATCACTTAGAGAATGTTAAACCTTTTAAAAAGGACTAAGCACCAATCTTAAAAACATTGTTACAATTCCTTTACTTAGAATATTGGAGTAAGATTGTTTATTCAAGGAAAAAACCTTGCTTCATGTTTACAGTAAACCTCAGACTAGAATTAACATTTAAATGTCAACATTAGTAACAGAAGCAGTACTTGAAAACCACCTATTTCATTTATTGCTCCTGGTTAAATAGAATTTGCCAGAAGCTTCCAAAGGTGATAGTGCAATTAAAACAATAAAATTAATTTTTTTAAACAGTAGTTTTAAAGGAATGGTGAAACAATAGTGCCATTTTAAAACTATATTTACATTCACACAAATGGCAATGGGACAATAAAGAAGTAGGGTATTCAAAGCATACATCTGATAGTCTTAGATACTACTTATACTTGTATAATCTATAAGTGTACAAGATACAAACCACTAGATTAAAGATAAATGAATAAGAAAACTTTTTAACTATTAAAAATTACATAATGGTAGAATAATATATACTGGTTTGATAATTGGTATCCATGTACTGAAGAAAATAGAAAACTCTACTTTTTGGTGGTATAACTTTTGAGAAAACATACAGCAAAGACTAGATGAATATTTTTACTATGGATTTCATAGATATGTTATGTCCCTCATAATTGAACATGGCTAAATTTGTTGGATCCGAGCCAATCTGCCATTTAAAACACACTATGTGCAAAGGTCAGAATGCAAGAGTCACATTCTGTCTACATTGTATAGAGTGACTGTTTTGCCACTTTCTTCTTAGGAATAAGCAAATAGCCATTATTAACATTGATTCTGATTAAAGCTATTTGTGATGTTAACAACATACAGTATATACAACAGCCAAACAAAATTCCCAATGTATTTTAAATTGAAAAATATAAACATTAGTAACTTACCTATTTAATGTCAAGTGATTGTAACTATTTTTAATTATATGTTTTGTTTTGCATAACCTCCCTTTACACACAGGTAAAGATGAAAGCCCTTTGAATATGGGCTCAATTAAAAATACAGTCTACATTTTCTAGGAAAGACTTCCTTCCTATGAAGAATCCAGTTCTCCTACCTAGAATCCCAGAAACACAACTCCTAAATATACCTCTTGCTTTTGAAAATATGACATACGATGAATGCATTTCTTTGCTTTGTCTGCTATTCCTCAAATGTTTATATCTAAGGAATATTAGGAATATTGCACCTGCTTTAATTTTTAATATGCTGTATTTCTGTCAATTAAATGATTAAACAGAGACCCTTCTTTCACTAAGCAAGCACAGGGATGTGTTTTTGTATGTCTTAAAAATGTTTAGCAAGATGTAAAGAAAATATTCTAAAACATGTGAGAACTGTTATAGGAAATTGCTAATTGGTAATCAAAAATATAAGTACTTTTCTTATTTTGTCTGAGTCTGGAGTGATGGACTGTGCTTCATGTAATCACTGAATAAGGTATTTAACATTTTCTTGAGCAATATCAGAAACCTTTTTTGTAAACAATTGCCAGTTTGTAAGTATAATTCCCATTTGCCTCTGGGACTACAAATAAATAATTTGGGAAATTTAAAATATAAAAAAATACAGAAAAATGTATAATTTTGCATTATGCCCTTTCCCTCATAATTTTACTGTCAAATTTCATGTTTTGTAGACACCTCTTAATATAACAATTATATCTACCCCTTACACAAGTTAAAACTTAAATGATTCATTCATATTCTTTGAATTACTTCTGTTTTAATTATTATAACCCCCATATATGTGTGTAAATCACTTCAAGAAGGGCTGACTTGTTTTTTCCAAAAGAAAATTACCCCCCCTCCCCGTATCATGTCAGTGCTTATTAATCACTAGACTCATAAAAATACATGCTACAAGATTTTATTTCTGATCTCATAGCTGTTACAGGCAGATTACTTGCAATACTTATTTTGTGGTAATGCATATCTTCTCCTTTGCATTTCAAAGGTCTCCTCCAAATGATTGTTTTACAAAACTAACAAGAGGTTATCTAAATTCTGCCATCAAATATTACACACTTTCATAAGGTAGTGATCATGGAGTTTCTTTCAGCCTATCTAATGTTCATTCCATCATAGGAACTAAACTACAATCAAAATAAGCAGATTTTATTAAATAATTTAGAGCATCGAAGTTTGACTGCATTTTTACAGAAGTTAATTTCAAGTTGATCAGTATTGAAGTGGCATTACTTAAACCGTGTTAATGTATTATATAGATAGATCCAAATTATACTTTTATTTGAAATATGTTAAATTGTTGCAAAATATATTCTTGGTGAAATCTTTTGATAGTTGTTGCAATAAGACTTTCTTTTATGACAACTTGTAGTTTTTCTGAGGGGCTGAATTTTAAGAACTAATATCACATAGAGGAAAATCTATTTTTAAAAACATAATAAATTACATAATGAGTATCCTAAAGTACAGTCACTTTCTTAAGAAAATCTTTCCAAACTGCTAACAAACTAGGAGAAAACATTGTTTCTAATTTTTTGTTGCAATGTAAGTTTTTCAAGCATGGGCATGTTAATTCCCAAAACCATATTATGTTTGCTATACTATTACAAAAAGAGAGAGATATTTATGTGCTAATATTACCTATCAGGGAAATTATGAAAAAAATTGCTTTTATACCATGATTTTTTTTTGGGTCAAGCTTAACAAAATAATTGAGGATGCTGTTTAAATTAGATGTCATTTTCCTGACAGGAATGAAGGGGGCCTGGGATACTGTATCTCTCAGTTTCAAATAATTTGTGGGTTTTTAGAACTTCAGGCCATTAAATCCTTTATTCCCAAACAAAGTAGTTGGTGTGCACCTGCAATTTTCAGATTATTTTACAAGTCCAAAAAGCAATCAAAATTGTCTTGCCAATATGTCATGTAATGTAAACAGTTCTACATTCTAAATTGTATTCTGTCATTATAGAACTTTTGTTTTGAAGGGTGATTTAACTGAAATGGAACTATTCTAAATCTTTTAAGGCATCCTCTTTTTAATAACAAAACTCTGTTATATATCCTTTTGAAGCAATTTTTGGAAGATTACAGACTTAAAGAGCTCTATGTTAATAAAATGTTTAGCTAGGGCCTATCTCTGTAAGAAATAATCTTCATTGCTCCTTTCCCCCTGTTCTTCCTTTTCTATCTACATAATTTTATTTAAAACTTTGAAGGAGAGAAAGAGCCTGACCTAAGATATCTTGCGCACAAACTGCATTGCATTCTCGGATATCCCAAGGGGCAAGAGTAGTGCACAGCCCCCCTCCTCTTCACAAGACATGCATATGTGCACAGGTTTTATTATTTATTTAGCAATTTATAAAATGCATCCAACCCTACACTTTCTGTGTATACGTAATAACACTCAGAACAATACATATAATAGTACTGATGTAAACAAATTCTAAAATGTTACTAAGCTAGTCTTACAAAATCATGAAAATTTACCAGCCCATGTGCAAATTCTGCTTGCCTGCCCTTTTGAATGATAATGAAAATAAATCAGTGATAGGTTTCTGGGAAAAAAGGAAAATTATTACTGGCCTTAGGGCACTTGATGGAGCAGAATTTTGCAAGGCTGTGTTTAATCTCTCTACACACTCAACAACCACCACAATTAGTTCCTTCTGCTGAAGCCATACCTGCTTACAAAGGAGAATTGAAAAGCCGAAGATTTTCCTTGCTGCTGACCACCTCTCCCGCCCCTCCCCCACAGTTTCTCTCTGCTTTTTTGGAATAGACAGCAGGTGAATTTACATTAAAAACAAAACCAAACCAGCAACAAATATACTATCTTTAAGTAAATGTAGAGAACAGTTGTACTCAAAATGGTTTTTGAGGAGGGCCTGTCTTGCATCAGATTGTCATATTTTCTATTTAACACCATGTTCACAATAGTGGCATTAACTGCCAAGATGGAGGTGCACCCACATTGCAAAAGTTTTTTTTTTGGGGGGGGGGGGCAAAAGCCCAGAATTAATTACAATTTATTATCTGTATTACGTATTAGTTCATTAGTCACACTGAGAGGAAAATAAACAAGAGAGCACAGATTGTGTGCATGGGGGTGGGATGTAAGGGCAGCAGAAATAAGAAAGAATGAGTCCTGCAGTCACACTGAGGACAGCAATAAGGTAGTAGAAAGATTTTTTTGGGAGAAGCTGGGGGTGGATGGGGAATGTATTAGTTCAGCAGCCCTACCGAGGGGGATGTGAAAGGGCCTGCGGCTGCACACAGGTCATTAGACGGGAACAGGGGTAACCCCAGACTTGGGCCTGCCAGGCGGTGGTGTGTTGGCCCTTGCTCCAGTGGTGAGGGGCGGCCGCCCGGGCGGAGGAAGGGTGTCACTCGGAGTCGCAGGCTAGCCAGCAGGCCTGAGCTGCCACTCCGTGTGCAGCCTGGCCGGGGCAACTCGCACATCAGGTGGCAGAGATATGGGAGTCTTCCGGCTGGCGCGCGCTCTAGTAAGCTCCTGGGCTCGCACGCGCGCAGGCCACGAGGGGGGCCTGCTTCTCTCCCTATCCTGAGCCAGCCTCGCGCACGCGCTCTATTTGGATAGTGGTTAGAACCGTTGGAGGGTCAGAACTCCGCCGTCGCTCACGTTCCTCTGGCGGCCCATGAGGCACTGCGAGATAGCCCGGACCCAGGCCTTCGCCACAGGGAGGTACAGCGCGCCTGCGCGCGGGCCTTGCTGGGCTGCCTGCCTGCCTGCCTGCCGTCGTCCTCAGTGTGCTGCCCCTGTGTGCGTGCGGGACTGACTGATACAGCCCGGGTGGGGGCGAGGAGACACTCCGCCCGCGGACATGGGTCCTAAATCACTGCCGTGGCGGCAGCGGCGGCGGCTGAGTGCCTGAGGGGCAGCCCCGGCCGGGGGAGGGAGCGAGGCAGGGTCGCTGCTGTGTTGACGGTATTTTTAACCCTTAGATGGTCTCCAGCGAGCCGCTACTACTGCCTGTGTCACTGGAGGGCGAGTTCTCCAATAGCATGAAGGAGATGATCGGTGGCTGCTGCGTGTGCTCCGACGAGAGGGGCTGGGCCGAGAACCCGCTGGTATACTGCGACGGGCACGGCTGCAATGTCGCAGTGCATCAAGGTGAGTGACTGTCCGGCCTACAGGCAGTCTCCTGCTTCAGGCCCCCTGTCTCCCACCTGAGACCCTCCCTGACCTGCTCTCATCACAGCCCCCCAACCTCCCTGCTTCCTGCCTCCCTCAGCCACGGTTTCCCACAGCCTCTTTACCGTTTCTTCCTGATACGAGCACCTTCCCGCCCCTCCCCCCACTGTACGTTCACCTGCGCGCTCGCTTCTAGTCCCACCCGACCAACCTGCCCCGCTTTCTTCCAAAACTGCTTTCTCGCTTACATTCCTCCCCCACCCCACAACGTGCCCCTATCACGTCAACTGCCCACCCTGGCCGTCCCCTTCTCTAGAAGTTGCCCATTTTCTCTCCTCCAAATCCCATACCTGTCTGAGGGAAGCCAGGATGGGAGAGGCTGGGAAAAGTGGGCAAAAACAGACTCATCTGTTATGTTTGTCCCTACTGTTTGCTGCTTTCCCTGAAAGTTTGCAGTGTTTTAGCTCTGTTGATTCCAGGGTATTAGAGAGACAAGAGGGATGAGATATTTTTTTTACTGGACCACCTTCTCTTGGAGAAAGAAACAAGATCAGAAGCGTACATAGAACTCTTTTTCTTGAAGAAGAGCTCTCAGTAAGCTTAGAGGCTTATTTCTTACTAACAAAGTTGGTCCAATAAAATATATTATCTCACCCTTCTTGTTGCTCTTTCCCTGAATGTCATTTGGCTGATAGTGTCTGGTAGCTGTGGAGACTTCCAGTTGTAGTGGTTTTGGTGGTGGAGAGGGGCTGGTATTACTAACTGGTCTTGGATCTGCCTGGATTAGTGGAGGGGATTGGTGGGTATCCAGCTCTGACTGTGGTGCAAAATGTATGTATGATTACTGTGTTGCTGTCATTGGGTTGCCTTTACTTTGGGAGGAGGACAGACTGGTTTGTGGTGTTTTCACCTGACTAGAAAAGGAACAAAATAATCCTAACTTCTAAATGAAGAGCAGAAATAAGGAACTGTAAGGGCTGTTTGTAGTTTCTCTTTCCTCCAACTCCAAGGTGACTGTATCTAAAATAAATCAGAAAATATGGAATTTAAAAAAATATATTGTATAAGTAAGAGCAGTGGAGAAGCTGGTGTCTTATTCAGCTCATTCATCTGAGTACCTGAGATTTGTGAGAGATTGAGGCATTTGTACTTTACTGATTAAATATTTTCCACTCCTGCATTTGTATTACATGCAAAACAGTTCATAACATACATACATTGTATTTATGAAGCTTACTCCCCAGTTGATAAAATAAAAGTGGGGGCAATTCAGATAGACCCGCAAAGGGAACTAAATTATCCCTTGTAAAGAACTTAGTGTCCTGAACTGAAGGCAGGCTGAAGAGTACCTAATGTAGTGAGTCTGTTTTTGATTTAGTGTTGCCCTGTTTCCAGAGTGGAGCTGATGCTGAAAGGTGTCCTCCTTTGCCTATAGTTATGCTTGCATCAAGATTTTGGGTTTTTGTTTTTATGTAGTTTAGAATAAGAGAAGAATGACCAGAACATAAAGACTATTTGTATTCAGAAGGAGAAGGAGGCAGTCACTTTTACCAAACTTAGTTCATGCAAAAATAAATATGTTTACTTTTGCTAACACCAGTTTAGCTTCGTAAGTGTTGGTAACCTCGGGAGGTCTAGGGTTATACATATGGTGCTCTGAGCGGGATCATATGAAAATGCTGAAAAAAGTGGTAACAGCACTTCTGTCTTATGATCTTCAGTATTTCTATTGCCTGTGGAGTTAAATTAGGGTTAGCAATGTGGGGAAAGTATTGGAAAATGTCCCTAATGTAGACAGGGAATCTTAAATTGGACATAACTGAATTGCAACTATGTTTATTCAAAATCCAAATATGGAAGGGAAGATGCAATTTCAGTAATAAAACCTGATGATGATACTCTTACATTTTTTGAAGTCAAACACTATTGTGGTGGTTTCAAAAAAGGAAGAATTACTGACATACGTCTACCATATTTACAGCTAGGCTGTGTCTAGATTGGCAAGTTTTTCCACAAAATCATCTGCTTTTGCGGAAAAACTTGCTAGCTGTCTACACTGGCCGCTTGAATTTCCGGAAAAGCACTGACGATCTCATGTAAGGCCGTCAGTGATTTTCCGGAAATACTATGCTGCTCCCTTTTGGGCAAAAGTCTTTTTCTGAAAGACTTTTGCACAAAAGGGCCAGTGTAAACAGCATAGTAGTGTTTTCCGCAAAAAAGCCCCGATTGCAAAAATGTCGATTGGGGCTTTTTTGCAGAAAACCACGTCTAGATTGGCCACGGACGTGCTTTTCCGAAAATCTAGACGAGCTTTTCCGAAAATGCTTTTAACGGAAAAGTTTTCCGTTAAAAGCATTTTCGGAAAATCATGCCAGTGTAGATCTAGCCCTAAAGTTTATTTTGAGTGTATGTTATTAAAAATGGTGCAGATCTTCACAGTTGACATTGTGGAACTGATAGAGGAGGCACTTGCATTTTTTAAAAGTCAGAATGCTTACAACAGTCCTGATACCCTTTTGGGGCTGAATTTTCATGCTACTTAATAGTCTAAAAATTAAACATCTCCTTTTTTGGGAAGTTATAATTATTTGCATATCAGACTTCTCAGATACGAGGCTGTCACTCTTGTCAGTTCTGAAGAAGCTTCTTTAAAATTTAATTATTTAATCCTCTGAGAAGATAAATCCTCTTAACTCATTGAAGAAACTTTATGTAGAAATAACAAAAATGTAATCATAAGGAAATCATATATTGAACAACAAACAATCTTTAAATTTGTTAATGCACAGGAGTGATATTCAAGACACAGATGCAGATATATTTGGAACTTACCTTACATTTCAAATGAGGAATGTCACTACCTGTGATGGACCTGGAACTGACTTGCCAACCTCACTCCCTGAATTTCCCTTATCATTTACTTCCTTATATTATATGCTATGTTTCTCTGCACTAGGGATATGATAGTGTAATCGTGTAAATGGTTAACTGATGAGCCCAGGCTCATTGGTTAACCTTCACAGTTACATGCAGCCCCCCTTCCCTCCCACATTGCTGCCTCTGTCTCAGGCTCCCCGCAAACACCAGCTCCTGTGGAGCTGCATGCGCCCCCGCACTGCTGCCTCTGATACAGAGGAAGCAGCTTGTGGGGACAGGTGAGAGCTGGCATTTAAGCTGGCTCTCCATGCGTACTAGCTCTTGCAGAGGTGCCTGCCTCTCCCCCTTTCCCAGATTCTGCTTAAAAGCTGGCTCCCCGTGAGCACTGGTTCTCTCCTGCCCCCTGACAGCTGCTTCTGCGAATCAGCAGTGTGAGAGGAGGGGCAGCTCCTGTGGAGTAGCTTTCCCCTTGTGTGTAAACATGTACCCGCTGATAATTTCAATGGGTACAAGTTTACTAAAATGAACACATTTTAACATCCCTATTCTGCACTATTGCCAATTTCCAATTATATGTGCTGAGACAGGTCTTCAACAGTAAGGTCAGAATTGTTGTATCCTTTCTGATGATATTTTGAATCTTCAAATGTAGTGCATATTTACTTGACTGTGCAAACAAGTTATTATGCCAAATTTCTTGTTTTTTGGGAGGTGGGAAGTATCTCCCTCTCTACTTGTCTTTGCCAATTTTAGTTTGTGGTAGGTCAATGAAGAAAAATGTTTTCTCTTCATTACATCTATATTACAGAACTTTAACCTACACAAATAATAAAAGGGAATAATAAGTACCCCTAGTACCTACAGTTTTCAGACACACAATTTTTTTGTACCATGGCAACATATTTGTTTAAACAACTTCATCGTAGCCAGGCGGGTGATGAAATTTTTGGGTGTAAAAAGTACAAAAATAAGAAGTCGCTGTAAAACTTAAAACAAAAATTCAGTTTTCTCCAAATTTCAGTTGTGTTGACATACCCCCCCCCGACTTCTCTCGAGTACCCCTAAGGGTACTCATACCACCGATTGAGAAACACTGTATTAGAGTATTTTACTAGTTAGTTGTATTTCCCCCTCCACTCCTCTTTGTTGTTTGCAGCTAATTTGTCAGGTGACTTTTTAATTGCTACTTTTTACCTGACTGTATATTTAGAATTTGAAATAATCTGGCACTGCAAGCAAAATGTATTTCATAAACTGGGTTCATACAGCATTTGATATCTGAAGTGTAGAAAGTCAAATTCAAAATTATTCTGTGGGAAACATAATTTGACTTTGTTGTATGTACAGAGGCATTACAAATAAACCTGTCTATACAAATATTTGTACTTGAGGTTCCCAGGGGACACCATTACTGGTGCTATGAGAACTATTACTTTGAGTTTCCTGTTATGGATATTTAATATTTAAACTATTAAACACATCCTGCTAGGACCCTCTTTTGTTATACACCAGACAAACTTAGACCCGAATTCAGCAAGGTGATCCGAATAGAGAGACTTTTATATTTACGTTTAGCCCCTCTGAAGTCAGTAAACCCTGCATATGGGAATAAAGGGATTCACATGTATGCTTTCAAAATCAGGACTATAGTAAAATCAGAACCTACAAGAGTTTACTTTGAACTTGGGCTACTTAATAGTGCAAGTAATTTATAAGTGCAATGTTTCAAAGATTGAGGCATTAAAATGTATTGTGACTTCAAATCTAGTTTTGATCTTGTTCAGTTTTGTCATATCCGTAACTGCACTTGCCTCGTGAGACAAAATATTATTTCTACGTTTAGAAATATCTTGTGCTTGCTGCAGTGCGCAAGTGCACAAAAAGTCATGTTATTGAAGTTAAATGTTATTTTTGTGACCATTTTTTCCAGTTCTAGTGTAACGCAATAAACTTTTATTTAAAATTTTTTTAACACTACAAAAGACAGATGTGGTTTTGTGAAGCTGTCTTCTATCCTAAATTAAACAGCAAAACATACTGCATGTAAAACATCTAAACTATATTTGAACAATTTTTGTTTTCAGAGTAAGGTAAATTGCAGTTTGTTTTACTTAATCAAAACAAGTATTTTGCATAAACTTACAGATTAAGTAGTTTGTACTTGACTACTAGCTTGAGTGGTAATTTTGACAGTTTATTGGGAATAACATGTTTTACCCATAGAAGTAGATTTTAGGGGGGAGTAAATGCTTCAAGCTCCGTCAATGAATTAGTTATAACAGAGCAAAGTAGAACCATATTGTAGAATTGCATTATGATTGCTAAAATATTTTATCTTGTCTGAAACAGCTTGCTATGGAATTGTTCAAGTACCTACTGGACCTTGGTTTTGCAGGAAGTGTGAATCTCAAGAAAGAGCAGCCAGAGTGGTAGGTGTTTTTGTTTGTTTGTTTGTTAAATAATACTACAAAATTGCTTTGTAGCAATGTTATTAAACATTTGTTGAACTTTCTGTTTGTTTAATTCCATGTTAGACACCATCATTCTGAAATATATTTTTGTTCTGTTTATTTGTTGCTGTCTTTTTTTAAGTTTAAAATAGTTTGTTATTACTCAGGTACAGATGTATCCCTGGCAATTTTTGTGATTTTTAGTCACACTTTCCAAAGTTCTCTCCTGTTATTCCTTATTGTATTGTGTAAAAGACCCATACAAAGATAAGGGATGTAAAAAACTGTTAGAATAGTTAACTGGTTAAACGGATAAAATTAGACTTGTTAATCATTGGCAGGCAGGTGGAAAGCAGCCCCCGGGGTTAGGTTCCTGCTGTCCTCCTGGGCTTTGTTGCAAGGGCCAGGTCCTTCCTCATGACCCAGCGCAGCTTGGGCTACCAATCCACGCTAGCATGGTTGGGGTCGGGATACCACTGTGCAGTGCCTGTGCAGCCGAGGTCACGTCATAGTTGCATCTGAATGCCCAGGCTGCTCCAGCACGGCTGAGATTGGGATCCCGCCTGTTCTGCACTGGCATGGCCATTCACGATGCTCCAGCGCGGCCAGGGCCTGGGGTGGGGGAGTAGACACAGGTATGGTCCCGCCTGTTGCCCCCTTGCAGCCAGCGAGACTCAGCGAGGGCAGCTTCAGTCTGACGCGATTGGTTGTCTAACCAGTTACCCGGCAAGCATTCCAATAAGCTTACCAGGTGACCAGTTAAACAGTTAACTTTTTACATCCCTAGCTGGTAGGGGAAACTGCTTAACTGTATACTACAAGTCTTGCCAAGTACACAAACTAAAACAGACTTTTTTCTCTAATATATTACAGCAGTGTTGGGTGTTGAAAAAGTAACAGTTTTAAAAAGTATTGTCCATAAGAGTTAGTGTGTCTGTGAAAACTGCTAGTGTCCCTGTAAGTTTGTGATTAAAAACAGTTTTGGGACTAACGTGGCATAAAATAATTTAATCAGAGAGTTTTCTCTCCTCCTTAACTTCTAGATTTTACAAGACAAAATTGAAAGATTCAGAAAATCCTTCTACCAGAACAAAAGTGTGGGTTTTATGTTTTTTATTTTTTTTAAAGCACACAACTAATTCTTTGAAAACTTTTTTTGGCGGAAATTAGAACGTGGTCAGATGACATTATGGTGCCTTTTTAGATGCTTTTAAAGTCAGAAGGCTCATACTTGGCTCTGATTGGTACCTTTATTGGTATCCTCAGCAGAGGCAAAGTACTGAATTACCAGGAAGTGAACTACCCTTGCAGCCACTGGAAGTGAGCCTTCTAGGTCAAGAGGAAAATATATATGCTATGGCAGTTTTGAGAAGTTGGTACTGGTCCAGACCCTTTTACTGACAGCCTTTGACACCAAACTTCTCAATCTGTCACCTTTCTGCCCCAACAGTGTCCAACTAAAAAAGGGTCTGTCTATGCTACAGTCCTAACACAGCTGATCTGTGACCTGGTTACAGTATTCCATTTTATAGTACTGTAGTGTAGACTAGATCTTAACACGGTTTCATAAGTAGGCTAAAGCTCTGACCGTGTTATGGAATTCAGTTAAGGTCCGTTCTGTAATTTTGTCATAACTAGTTATGCAGACATAGCTGTAGTGTAAGAAGATGTGTTATGCAAGCAAACCCTTGAATCTGCAAGTATGATGGTCAAATGTAGTAGTTCTGCTTAATATTTGTCTAGAAACAAAATTAGAATTAAATAGGCTGTATTTTATTGAACAATTTTCAATTAGTGTGCTGAAACCTCTTGATTTTGAAATGGGCTATAATTAATAGCACTAACTCTAGGCATATGTTCTCTCGCTGATGCACAGTTGCTTTAAATGGTTAATTGCCATCAATATTAGTAAGCTAATTACATCTGATTTGGTTGGATACTAGATTTCAATATTTTTGTGCACTAAAGCTTTTCTTTCTGCTATGACACATTTAAGAAATGGGCAGATGGAGATAGCTGGCACTTACTTAGTCTACAGGTTGCACCTCCCAAAACCAGAATTCTCTGGTCTGGCAATATCTGTGGTCCTGCAAGACCATGACTATTCCTGGATCAGGATTCCCAGTAGCCTAATGGCAGGAGGGTAATTCAGGAGGGACCAGGCTAAAGCAGCAGGACGAAGCAGGGAGTGGGTGTGGTGGCAGCCCCCAGCAGCCTGCAACAGTGGAACTGGATCTGGCAGCAGCCCCTGGCAGCTTGTGGCACGGGGCAGCCTCCAACAGCGCAGAACTGGGCCGGCGACAGACCATGAGAGTGCAGTGCGGAGCCAGAGCCCTGAGCAGCCCACGGAAGCGGGGCCAGAGTCTGTGGGCTGCTGTGGGGCATCAGCCCAAGCCTTTGGCAGTCCGTGACAGTGGGGCCAGGGCTGGTAGTAGCTCCAGCAGCCCCCGTCAATTGGGGCTGGGACCAGAGTCTGAGCCCTTGGTAGCTCTGGAAGCGCAGGGCTGGAGCCTGTCGAATCCTGTGGCATTGTGGGTTGCTGGAGCTTAGCAGACAATCCAGTCAGGGGAGCAGTAACAGGGTCAGCAACCCAACAGGCAGCCTGGCCAGGGATGGAGGTAGTGGGGAGCCCTCCTGGAGCTGGGAGCTATGGCAGTGAACCTTCTCAAGTCTGGCAAATTTCCTGGTTTAGGACTGGTCAGGTCCCGAGGATGTTGAATCAGAGAGGTCCAATCTGTTCTAATAATTCACAAATTGTATATTTTTATATTACAAGCAAATACTGTATCTCCTTGTCTGTCATGTAACATCTTAACAAGCTTTTTGAAGCAGGGACCATGTCTTTGTGCTTTGCATGGTACCAAGAAGAATGGGCCCCAATAGGAAAAGTTCAAAACAATGTGAAGAAGCGATTAGAGTATTAAGTAAGTTATCCATGTTTTATGTAATTCATTAAGACTTCTCAGATATTTGAGAATAAGTTAAACAAGAAAGCAGGTGAAAATGATCTTACATTCCTTAGACCTGGTCTGCCCTGGGAGTTTAGGTCATATTTCTAAACAAGTCCACACCACCAAGGCTGTTTCGACGACTTTAACGTCCATGAAAGTCAGTTTCGGTACTCCTGTTTTTCATGAGGAGTGACGTGAAATTCAACCATGCGTAGTCATCCTTATGGTAGTGCAGAAGCAGCGATATGAAAGTTGAAGTTTTTAGCCTCCAGGAAGTGTTCCACAGTGTGCTGTGGTGACTGCTCTGGCCTGGACTGTCAACTCTTGCTCTGCAGGTGAACAGGAGAACCTCTGGGAAAATTTGAATTTCATTTCCAGCATGGTGAGCAGATCTTGGAGCAGGCAGCACACCTGAGCAGCACACCTGACCCTACGAGTTTCCAGGGTCACAGATGAATACCAGCATGGAGCATGCAAGAGATCCTGGACCTCAGAGCTGTGTGGGGAGTGGAATCTGTTCTTGTAGAACTACAAGCCAGAAAAGGAACACTGCTTTATATGCCTTGATCGCAGAGGGCATGGAAAAGCGAGGATATTCCAGGGACACCCAGCATTGGCACACACAAATAAGGAACTGAGGCTTTTGTACCAGAAGGCAAAGGAGGCAAGTGAATGGTCTGAATCATTTCTGCAAACATGCCCCACTTCTATGAGAAGCTACAAGCTAGGCGGACCCCAATCAACTTGCCTAGCCAGTCTATGGATACTTCCTAAGATACTCCTCTTGCATCCTTGGGCAGCGGTGTGGAGGGCAGAGTCAATGAGAAGGAGGAGGAAAGTGTTCAGCAGGCAAGAGGTATAACCAATGTCACCGACAGCAAGGCACCTTTTCATAATTTGAGAAACAATCTGCTCCTCCCATCATGATTCGCAGCTAGGCACTGATCCCGGAGAAGACACTTTTGGTGAGTTTACATTTTTTCATCATGCTACAAGCGGATTAAGGAAATTGGGTGTGATCTATGATGGCTACTGTGCCTGCACAGTGTGAGGGGGGTGTCCCAGACCAGCTTGTTAATGTGTCTGGAGATGGAAGTGTGAGTCCTCCCTGCACAACTCCATAAAGCTCTCATAGAGGAACTCTGTAATCCTTCTCAAGGTTTCTGGGGAGGCCTACCTTATTATGTTTGCCACTTTCCATGTCAAGCCAGCAGTAAGTGGTCTGGCATCATTGCAGCACAGAGCATTGCAGCATAAGGTCCAGGTTTCTGGCCAGTCAGTCATCTTCTACTCCCGATCAGTATGATTCAGAGAAAATTGATATCTCGTATGTTAATCTGGGTGAGGTAGGGGAAGCTAATTGCTGGCATGTCTGCACTAAATCTCTGTTTGCTCAGGAAACATGGCTTCAGTCCCTGCTCTGCTGCCATGCCCAGTCCTCCTCCCCCTCCCACCTTCATGGTCCTCTGGGAAGCGAAAGTTGTGCACTCCTGCCAACTGTAGGGTGGGAGGTTGCTGAACACACAGGTGCCATGTGAGCCTCTTATCTACCCTGCTGCCCCACCCAGACCCGCTTCCCCTACGTTCTCAAGCTCCGGCCTGTCCCTTATCATATGTGCCACCAAACCGAGTCCAGCTGCTCCCCTAAGCTACTAACAGATAAGGTTTTATGCTCTATAATATATCCCTGTAAAGTCTGCTCTTCACTTTTTGTTACAGCAGAAACATCAGCAAGCATGCTGCACACTTCCCTGGCTCCACCAGCTGTCTGGTTGGCACAAATCTGCAGGTGAAAATGGAGTTGGAGTGACATATTCAAGGAGCAAATGCAATCCATCCACTTGGACAGGGAGTCCTTAAGTGAGTGGAGGAATATGCTGCTGCTGGAGTTGAGAGTGTGTAGGGAGCTGGAAGTGAAGAACCGGGAAAAGGTCTTGAACACCATGGCGGATGTGATGGACCGCATGGCAGCCTTCCAGGACAGCTTTGTGCATAGACACCTCCTCCAGCCCTTGCAGAACCACATTCCCTCCTCATCAAGTTTCATTTCTCCATCTCCCAGGGTCTTTAGAATGCAGGATGGAGAGTCAAGGGCAGGTTCTCATTCAACCCTCTGGGATGCTTCCTGAAGCAAAAGGCTGTCCTTCTTACAGTTGTCATCAACCCCTCCTCCCCCAAGCTCCCACCATGAACTCTTTTTCTGTCCCTTCTGTGCCCTAAATAAAACCGCATGCTTTCTGAACAGCAGTCTCTTTATTGCTTATGTTGAAGAGGTGTGTGTGTGGGAGTTACAGGCAAGTACACTGAATGCAGGGGCACCTTGTTGAGAGCAACATGCATGGCTCATAAATCTGGCCGTTCATAAAACTGACTTTCCAAGTCTCTGATTTGCAGTGCCCCTCGTTGTGCTCTCCTTAGTGCTCTGTTGTGTGGCTGCTCATAATTGCTGGCTAGGTATCAACCCCCACCCTTGCCATTTTATAACTTTCCTCCTTACTCTCACAAATATTATGGAGCACACAGTATGGATGTAAGAATTTAACTGGTTAACTTATCATTTACCATTAATG
Source organism: Pelodiscus sinensis (assembly GCF_049634645.1). NCBI lineage: Eukaryota > Metazoa > Chordata > Testudines > Trionychidae > Pelodiscus > Pelodiscus sinensis. The sequence goes on from NC_134712.1 coordinate 222,165,549, forward strand.
TATAAACTCTGCATGGGGCTGCTGGGAATGGTTAATGGTGTAACTGATAGAATTGGTATCAGTTACATGATTAATAGTTTTATTAATTCTTTCCATTCCTAGCACACAGCAGGCTGCCACTACATGGGAAAGTTGCATTTATTGGGGGTCTAACCTAGTCAGTAGACTGTGGAACTTTCCCATTAAACATCCCAAAGCACGTTCTACACCATTCTGCGTTTGCTTAGCCTGTAGTTGAACTGCTTCTCATTACGGTCCAGGCTGCTTGGGTATGGCTTCATGAGTCTTGGATGCAAGGGGTAGGTTGGGTCTCTAAGGATCACTATCAGTGATAGTGCATGGCAGCTGAGCTTCCCAGGTGGTTCATCAGCCCTGCGTAGTCAGTCAGCTCCATGAAAGAGCCCTGAGCCTCTGACTGAGTGGGCCTGATTAATCATCTGTGAAGCTGTGCTGCTGAGCTGTTGAGAGAGGGCTGATCATTATTGCCATTTCAGCATCTCTCGTGGTCATTTTCCAGTTTGGGAAGAAAGTTACAGTTTGCTGCTTTCTGAAGAGGCAGCAGTTCCTAAATATGCATGTGTCACACACCTTTCCCAGTCATTCCACGTGATGTCTGTGATCCATCAGCACCATCAAGAAGTACCCCTTGCAGTTCATGTACTCCTTAACAAAGTGGTCGGGTGCCAGGATGGGGATGTGCATTCCATCTATTGTCCCACCACAGTTAGGGAAACCCATTATGGCAAAGCCCTCCACTGTGTCCTTCACGTTTCCCAGTCATAATCCTCCATAGCAGAAGAATGTTGATTGCCTTGGCTACTTGCATCACAAAAGCCCCCACTGTATATTTTCCCCACTCTAAATTGATTCCTAAGTGACCGATAGCTGTCTGATGTTGCAAGCTTTCACAGGGCAGTTATCACTCACTTCTCCACTGTTGGTGTGGGTATCATTCTGGTATTCTTGCGATTCAGAGAAGGAGGAAAAGCAATTCACAAATTTCCATGATAGTGGCCTTATTCATATGAAAGTTTTGCAGCCCACTGCTAATCATCCCATACTCTCATAACTATGCAGTCCCATCAGTCTGTGCTTATCTGACAGAACCATAAGCAGCATTCCACTGTGTCAAGAGAATCAAATGTGGGCAGCATTTGCCAGTTGCTCAGTTCAAGTGCTTTGCAGAAGAGAATGTTCGTGGCCTCCTGAGAGTCATCCTCGTTCCAGTGAACACTAGATATTCTTTGGATATACTCTATCATAGGCTCACTGTGGTTAATATGATTGTCATAATGCTTTGATGCTCAATGGGCTCCACAGTGGGTTCCATGGTTATGCTGCTATGGCATCTTTGTGGATAGCCGAGGGATAAAACGGTGCAAAGAGGCATTTACTGTTGTGTTCAAGCAAGGGCAGGGGGAGGAGGGAGAAGACAAGTGCATTATGGGATGCTGATAACGTACCCAGAACCACCTGCTGTACAGTATTGTTCCCAGTGTGCACTAGGAGCATCACCCAGAATGCAAAGGGGCATAGGAATTGTGGTATAGCTACCCACAGTGCATCACTCTGAAAGACAATGGTTGTCATTCTAATGGGGATGTGCTACTTTGAAATGAGTCTAATTCTTGCGTACTGTGGGGACATACACCTTTGACTTGGCAAAATCTGGTGCTAAAAAGTCAATTTTAATAAATGTGACTACATTTCATAGTGTAGACATGACCTTAGTGACTTAAGAATGGTCATACTGGGACCAAAGATCCATCTAACCCAGTATCCTGTCTTCTGACAGTGGCCAATGCTAGGTGCCCTGGGGGGAATTAATAAAACACATAATCAAGTGGTTCCTCCCCTGTCACCCATTCCCAGCCTCTGACAAACAAAGGCTAGGGACACCATTCCTACCCGTTCTGGCTAATAGGCATTGATGGACCTAACCTCCATGAATTTGTCTAACTCTTTTTGAACCCCGTAAAAGTCCTGGTCTGAGCAACATTCTCTGGCAAGGAGTTCCCTAGGTTTACTATATGGTAATGAATTTAACTGTCTGTACTACTGTTTTTTTCATTCTAAAAAGGCATGTTCTCCCATTAATGTATTTAAAGCCAAATATTTTATTGGATGGATCCAATTGCCAGCACGATTATATAGTATTCATAATAGTTAGTTGGAATTAAAGAAAAACCATGCTGGTAGTTTTCCTGTTTCAAATGTTTCCATACCATGGCCAGGGCTCTAGCCTTTATTTGTAGTAAAACTTTGGAGGTAAGAAACTACAGTAAGGAAAAACATGTGCCATGCTGTCATCATACATACCTCTAGAGTTTGTCGTTAGGGCTGCACGTAAGCTGGTTAGAGTGTTTCGTTAGGTTAGGGGTCAGCAACTTTTTCAAACCAAAGAGTCAAACGACTTCAAAATTCAGAACAAGTGGTCAACAAAGAGCCAGGATAAGAATGGCCATTTATATGATTGAAAATATACAACTTAATATTACTAATAATTGACATAATGATTAATAATAGCATACATGAAATGTTGTACTCAATAACTTTATTTAATGGGACTTCTGCTGCTTCATCTTTTCTCAAATTTCTTTGTAGTTTCCATCATAACTGGTCAAATCCAGCTTCATGCATGCATGCAGGCTTTCTTCTGTCAATCTTTAGCGCAAATTACTTTTGATGTGGTTCAAATGAGAGAGAGCCTGCTCTCACATATAGGTGGTGCCAAACATTGAAAGTAAAGCCAAGCTGAAATTATGTGTGGTGTTGCATGTGACAGGAAGTTCTTTCTGCAAACTTGGAATCAGATTATCATTGTGCTCCAATTTCTCCATATCAGCCCATTTGTGCATTTTTGCCAATTCTGCACGTTGTCGAGCAAGACATTATAAATCAGAATTCAGCTTGATGAATTTTTCCATCCAGACATCAGACTCCTTGAAATCTGCTATTTCTGTTTCTGAATTGCTGACTGAGATGCCTGGAATGACTGTCAAATCCAGTTCTTCAATGGACGATTTATGTGGACGAATCATAAACTTGAACAGTGCATTGTATTTGCAAAAGTCAACGAAATGAGACATGAATACAATTAGGAACTCAGAAACAAACGCGGCGGGCTGCTGCAAATCACGTCTGTTATTTGGATTCTCTCTCTGATATGAATCACAACACATTCATAATCTTTTAAATGTGCCAGTCTCCCTGTCTCTATCTTTGATGAAGACAGTCAATTTTGACTCAGATCCAAACACTGCCTGCTGCAGAGTCAAGACTGTATTTCCTTGTCCTTGTAGCTTAACGCTTAACTCATTCAGATGACCAGTAATGACGACGATATAGTAGAACTTGAGCAACCAGTCAGTCTGAAAGCTTGGTGTGTTTGACACCCTTCATATCCAAAAATGGATTGATCTCGTTAATGTAGGCAACAAAACGAGGGAAAATTTTTGCCATGAGATAACCAGCAAACACTGTGCATTAGTAGATGGATGTATTCAGAATCTACTTCCTTGAGCAGTGATTGAAATTGATCGTGATTAAGAGCTTGGACAAGAATCCAGTTGACAGTGTGAACGACCAGTCCCATTACATTTCTGAGTTTAGTTCCACAGGATTGTGCACAAAGTTCAAAAGTGAAAGTTCAAAAGGGGGCGATGCAGCTGTTCTGACAAAAGAGTAAGGAATCCCCTGTGTTTGCTGACCATGCTAGGGGCACCACCCATACACACAGACACAGGATTATACAACTGCACTTTTTTTCTCATTTTACAAAGTTCATCACAGTTTTAAGGATGTGTTTACCCTTGTATTTGATTTTTCATTGGTAATATCTCAATCATTTATTTGTGCACATAATTTCCAAAAATATATCATCGCAGAATACGCAACTGATTAATATCACATGTTGGTTGTCCTATCCAAAGCAAACAAAAAATAAGTAGCTGTACGCAGTTTTTGCATTTTTTTCCTTGTTGATCTGATGTGCCATTTTCATAGCTTTGCCATGGACTGTTTTTGCCGATAATGGCATGCCTTGGATTTTCTGTAAGATTTTTGTCCTTATTGTGAAACTCATCAAATAGTTCATGACCAATTTTTAGCATGCATATCTTCATGTAATCCTCATCAGTGAAAGGCTTTCCCTCTCGAATAATTCTGTATGAACTCATAAAACTTGTGCAGTTTAAGATCCCACTTTTTTTTTTGACCACGTCAGCAGGCTATTTTGTTCAGCGTTCATTTTTTGCTGTAGCTTCTCACAGGCTTTTTTCATGCATCATTCTTGGGGTATTTTGTAGCAAATGCTGCAAGTTTTGTCATGAAATTCATTTTTGTTTGTTTTGTTTGAGAACTCTGTCTCACTACAAGTGAGACTGTGTGGAGATTCAGATCTATCCATAAATGCATACAAGTCTGTCCACTCCTTTTGAAAATTTTAGTATGTGTCATCTCTCTTTTTCTTTGCCATTTTTGCTGTTGGGGGTTATAGAGTTCACTGTCATGTATGGTGATGGAAAGATTTCTTGACCAATCAAATAAAAAAAGAATATGCATGACCCCCAATGAGTGAAGAGGATGGATGATTGTTAAAATGAACAGTTAATGGTGAAATGGACAAAACCATCATTTTTTCATGAGTATTTATAAATTTTTAAAGTTTTTTGAATTTTTCATTTTAATTTAAGAAGTGGTGTGTCGTTTGGGAATGACAAAAGAGCCATAGTTTGCAGACCCCTGCCTTAGGTAATAAAAGAAAAACGACAGTAAAGCTGTTACGATAAAATAGAAACAAACCCAGAAGAAAACACCTGCACAGTGTTTTGGTTGGAATGGGAAATAATAATGAAGACTTCCATGCATATCTTGCAATTTAGAACATTGAATGGATGGTTGGAACCACACAAAGCCTTGATAGCTTCAGTGGGGCATCACTGCATATGTCTACACTGCAGCGGGGCATTAGTTTTCCAGACTGTGAAGACTGACTTGTTCTGTGGGCCTTACACTACCTCTCTAAAATAGTTGCGTGAATGTTGTAGCACTGATAAAGTTTTGCACTAGCCACCTGATCTTAGAATTGGGGTAGAGAGGGTGTCATGTGGTTTGATTTATTTTAGATCTGAGGGAAACGAGGACACTCCAGAGAGACTTAACCATTTTCTTATTTAGTGCAAACTTAAAGCAGTTAATATAGTTGATGTTTTACAAGCCTTATAAACTTTGACTACACGATTTAAACCTTAAACACTATGAATTCTGAAAACAATTAGTACAACCCAAAATGATACAAAAGCAACTAATAGAAGATTTAGTATAATACAATATTTAAGTCTAGTTCACTTACACTTCACCCACATGCCACCAACAGTACCAGGCAGGAGGTTTGTGGTCCTTTTGACTCCCAAACTTCACGATGCCATGCATTGCCATAGCCAGTCTGAAGTGTCTTTTTACATCTAGTTACAACGAGCAGGACCTGTGGGTCAATCCTGTTTACTACCTCCTATCAATTCTTCTTACTAAGCCCATTTTAAAGCAAAGCAGGACTTGGTTGTTCTAGTAATATCTATCAATTGATTATGCATTGCTTAAGATACCTAACATGCCCAATGCCCTTGTTTGGGGTATATTCTGCTACTCAGGATGTTGCAAAAACTGTGCTTCATTAATAGTTTTATGGCTGTATCTTGAATTTTCTCTTATCAGAATAGAATGTACCAATACAAGGTTCTTCTCAGTGTTCTTGGCATGGTCTCGCTGTACCATGCTGAATCTGCATGATTGTGCAAAAAACATTCCTGCCTTTGAAAGTTCTGCTCCCCCGCCTCCCCATCTGCAGCCTTGCCTGCGTGCTTATGTGCACCAGACTTAAGGCAGGCCTGGGTTTTGCTTAGTTAGAGATCTGTACTTTGGCAAGGTAGACTTTTTAGTCAAGGCAGGGCTGTTCAGGCTCCCCTCTAGGACTGGTGAAACTTGGTTGGCTAGCCTGAGACTTTATCTAGACTTCTAAGGAATGCATCTGTGCTAAAATCTGGGCACAGGAACAGTTCAGACTTTTTAAAATATGGAATAAAAATTTAGATTGATCTAGTGTTGTCACTAACATGTAACAAACGAAAATGGAGACTTCCCCAATCAGCTCTTCCTTCTTAGAAAAATTGAGTAAATAGGTAAGCCAGTAGGCCTTACTTTGTGCTCTGATGGTCTGCAAACTATCTGACTTGTAGGACCAGAACAGGGAATACATTATATAGTGAATGGTTTTTCCACTATGGAAACTTTCCTGTCTTTTTGAACAAAATGTCTAGGGATTGTTGACGTCAGTATTTTAGCTAATAGCATGTGTTAAATGGTTGCAACACAAGGAGAGAGGGGTAGTCTATAGTACACAGTATTCAAACCATCAGGGATTTTATAAATATAAACAAATATCTTGAATGGCACCTGGGAACTATTCAGAAAATAGTTGAGTTCTGAAGCACAAGTGCAATATGTTGCCTGAGAGAAGTACTTGTAAGTAGACACAGAGAATATACTGTTTCAGAAAAAGTGTTCATTTAAGCTTCAAATGTTGTCCCAGATTGGATTACTACTATGCTTTCATTCTAGGCATGGTAGAAGCTTGGATAACTGGTGAAAGATTCAGTTAAACATGAAGGAAGATGGGTCTTAGAGACGAATCTGCCTTGAACAGGGGGTCAGGAACCTATGGCACGTGTGCTGCTTATGGCATGCGAGCCGACTTTCAGCGGCACTTGGGAGGGAGATCAGCCCCAGCCCTCTTCCCCTGTGCAATTGCAGGAGAGCACTCCCTCTTCCCTGCAGCAGGTTAGGCTGCGCTGGGAGGAGGCAATGCTGGGGCTAAGTCTCCTCAGTGGCACTTCGGCCAGGGCGGAGGTGCTGCTGCTGTGGCCACATGATCCAGGGCAGCCCCAGAGGCGCTGCTGCTGTGGCCCCATGGTCTAAGGTCAGCTTAGGACTGCATGGCAGTGGGGCCTCCGACCTCTGGGGTAGCCCAGGACAGTGTGGGCTGCAGCAGTTGCTGCAAGGGCATGCAAAGCCAGGTAAGCCCCCTCATGCCCAGTCGCCACACCCGAATCCCCCTCACTCACCTTCTCTCCCCTCCCCAAGACCCTGCACCCCCAGCTTGCTCTGACACCTTCCTTCCTGGCGAGACACTGCACCTGCCTGTGCTCTTGCTCCCTCTAGCTGGCCAGACATCCTACTCCCAGCTTGCTTCTGCACCCTACCTTGCAGCCAGACCTCGCAACCTCTCCCCCTTCTTCACCCCACCTCCCTCCCTGGTCCTGCATCACCATCCCTATCCTATTGCTGGCAGCCTGTCTTGCACACTGAACCTCTCATTTTTGTCCCTACCTAGAGCCCAACGGTCCCTAAAATCTAACTCCGGAACCCCAGAAAAGTAAATCTGGCCTATGGGAAACCCTGAGCCTCAGTCCTCCCTGTTCCTTCCCCTTACCCCATGAGGCTGGAGCACCAGAGGAGTGAGGTGTCTGAGTTGGGGGGCCACATCTGTGAGGGTCAGGGTTTTTTGTAGGAGTGTTTTTTGCTTCTCATTTGTGTGATCCCCCACTGATTAGGGATGTGAAAGACTAGTCGCTTCCTCCCTCCCTTGCTGTCTTTGTCAGATAGAGTTAGCAAGAGGTGATGGTAAAAGAGGGGAGTACTTCAAAGCGGCAGTGCCACATGAGCCCAGGGTCCACTGCTCCATGTGGTGCTGCTGTTATAAATGCCGCAGGGAGCCCGGTGTCAGGCTTCTCGCGGCATTTCATGGTGGCAGCGTTGCATGGAGCCCAGGATCAGCTGGGCAGTATTACCCTGAGTTGCAGGGACCTGCATATGGACTTGGGCTTCTGGGCCATATTATCCTGAATCAACGGTTAGGGGTGCAAACTGAGGCTGTTGAGCCTGTACTTTGATGCGGTGACAAACAAGGCACCCAATCGAAGTAGATTAGGCTTGAGGGTCCTCTGCATGTAGGTCAACCCTTGACAGCATGGTGGAGAATGTGGGCATGAGCTCGATCTTTCCCTTGAAATAAGGGGATGAGTGGTCAGGCCAGATAGAACACGCTATAGAGAACCCAGGGAAGAGGGCTAGTGAGACTAAAGCCATGGATCGGGGGAAGCTGTTTGAGTGGCTGCTGGAGAACCAACAGCAGCAGGCAACCCAGTTGCAGCAACAGCAAAACCAACTGCTGCAACAGTTAGTCACCCAACCACAGCTGCAAGCAACTCAGCACCAGAAGCAGCAACAACTGCTACGAGAACTCACTACCCAGCAGTGGATCCAATAAGACCCAGGGTCTTCAGCAACTAGCAAGGCTGTGGAGGTCAGCGCCGGCATCAGTTACTAGCCCATCAGGAGAAGGGGTCATGAGGGACAGGCAGAGGCTGCCCATCTACCTCAGCAAGATGGGACAGGGCGATGACCATGAGGCTTTCCTGGTGACCTTTAAGAGGATTGCAACGGTGGCCAGATGACCAGAGGAATATTCGGCCTCTATATTAGCTGCATATTTGATGGGGCCTGTTTAGGTGGCCTATCATTATTTAGACCCCTGAGATGCTTTGGAGTATCACAAGGTTAAGGGGGCAATTATAGGCCAGATGGACATTAACCAAGAAACTTACCGGCAGTGATTCTGCTAAGAATGATACCCCCTGAGGGCCAAGCTGCGGACTATGGCACAAAAACTCTGAGATTATTGCTGACGCTGGATGGAATCTGAGAGATGGATGGGTACAAGTTGCCAAGGCAGTGGTCCTGGAGCAATTTTTACAAATCCTGCCTGCCAGGGGGTGGAGGTGGATGAGGCGGCACTGCCTGAACTCCCTTAATGAGGCTGTCTCACTGATGGAAGACTGCTTAGCAGCAGAGGGCCCAGATGTGAGGGGCAAGGGAGTGGATGAGCATCAGGCCCTTGCACTCAAGCCCGGGGGAACCACCCACCAGCAAGAACCCAGAGGCTCAAAGTACCATGCTCGGATGCAGTGGCCTGATGTGGGACCAGCGAGGAGGCAACCTGCAGGACTTCCACTGGATCGGGGGAAGAACACTCGGACAAATGAGGCAGAGGAAGAGAAGTCAGGAAAGCCGAAAGGGGCCAGTCAGGGTGAATGTTATACTTGTGGACAGGAGGGGCACTTTCAGTGAGATTGCCCCTACATGGCTTGAAGTTATGGACAGGTACTGATGGCAGGCCATAGGGCCAGGGGGAGAGGCCCTGCTAAGTTGTTAGCGAGCTTGAGGGTAGAGGGGATCCTGGTAACTGCCCTGGTCGACTCTGGGTGCAGCCAGACATTGGTGTAGGCTGACCTGGTGGAGTCCCCTGAGTCTGCTGGAGTACCTATCCTAATTAATTGTGTAGATGGGGATGTGCAATTGTATCTGACCACCTGGGTGCAGCTGTCAGATACGTGTGAGGAAGGAGTCTGTCAAGTTGGGTTAGCTCCCAGATCTGGTGATTTTGGGCTGGGATCAGCGGGGTTTCCGACGGATAGTCAGGGACTGAAGTCGGCAAGAGCCAGAGGAGGTTAGGGCATGCCCAAGAAGGTGGGGGTTGATGACCCAGGAGAGCAATGGTACGCCGGAGGGAGGCTCCGTGTCAGAACATGGAACTTCCTCCCAGCAGGCTCCAGAGACCGAGCCAATGAGGGAGACTGAGGTCAGTTATCTTGATACTAGCGATGACTTCATTTGAGATCAGCAAGAAGCTCCGACCCTGAGCTGTGCCTAGGAACAAGTAGTGGGGCCAGAGACAGAGGGGACGCAGAATAGTGGACACCCTGGAGATCCTGGTTTGAGGTGTGTGATGATCGCCTCTACTGCATGGCCAAGGATCCTCAGACGCACGAGGTATTGTGGCAGCTGCTGGTCCCAACAAAATACAGATGGGGTTCATTCGGGTCTCCTGATGTTTTGTCTCTTTATCTTCAGACTCTTCTTTCCACTCAACAATCATACCACATCCACATTTATTCTTACTCATTCTTACCCCATTTATTCATTATAATCAATACATAAATCAGTAAAATCTGTATGAATCTATCAGTAGGGTTACCCAGGGAAATCAAAACTGATCAAGGGGTTAATGTGTCATTGAAACCGATGGCTCAATTGTGCCAGTTACTGAATATTAGGGCTCTAAGGACCATGGTTTATTACCCCCAGATCAGTGGGTTAGTAGGATATTTTGATCAAACTTTAAAAAGAATGCTGTGGAGGTTTGGGAGTGAGGACTTCTGAAACTGGGACAAACTACTCCCAGCCCCGTTTTTCACATTGTGCAAAGTTCTCCAGGCTTCCACAGGCTTCTCACCATTTGAGCTCCTTTATGGGAGGCAACCACGGGAGATACTCGATTTGTTGAAGGAAACCTGGGAAGCCCAGGAGTCATGAGTCATGGGATCAGTCCCCTATATTTCTATAACTCCCTGAGTGGCTCCAGAAGCTGGGAGAATTCGTCCGAACAAACCTTTTACAGGCATAACAGCCCCAAGTGTGGCATTATAATCATGGGACGAGGCTTCGCACCTTCAAGCTGGGATATTATGTCCTCCTTATGCTGCCTTCAAAGAAGTCCAAACTACTGGCAGAGTGGCAGAGCCCTTTTGAGGTGGTATGACGTGTAGGGCCAGTGGACTACAAGGTGCGGCTGACAGGAAGGAAGAGAGGGATCCGGACCTACCACATGAATCTCCTGAAGAAATGGAAAACTCAGGTCTGACTGCTGAAGGGAAAGGAGGAGCTGAGAGCGCTCCATGGGAGGAAGTGCAAGCAGTGACAGCTGTGCCGAGAGGTGCTACACGAGAAGCTGCAGAGACAGAGTGAGACTATGGAGAAGAGATCTGTCAGGAACTGGTAGGAAGTAGCCCAAGGTGGGGAATTGGTCCCCGAGCACTCAGCGAGTTGTCAGGATCCCCGCTTGTCTCGCCTCACTCGCATGCCGCTCAGAAATGCAGCTGTTGGGGCAGTTTTTCTTCAAAGACTGTCAGTCTGGAAGAGAAGGGGAAGCATTAGGAGCTGCCCCCGCCCCCAGCACAATCCCAATCTTCTTCCCCTCTTCTGTACCCATATCCCCTTCCAGATCCGGCACCCCAATCACCTGCCCCAGATCATAGTCCCCTCCTGCACTAGCTCACAGTCCAAATCCCTGCATCCCTTCCTGTACCCCAGTTCCCTGCCCTAGGTCACAATCCAACCCCCTTCACCACAGTCCAGTGTCCTAGGTCATAACTGCCTCCTTCATCCAAACTCCCTCCCTTACTCCAAGCTCCCTTCTACACCCAACCTCCATCCCAGTCTCCGCACCTCCACCATTAATATCATGGAAGAGTGCGGCCTTTGACCATTTTCCAAATTCTTGGAGTGGCCCTCCATCAAAAATGATTGCCCACCCTTGCTCTGGAGGTTGGGTTCTATCCTGATGGGGAAGGGAGACTGGGTCCTGGAAGCTGGGATCGCACACTGCTCAAATTTGGCCCAAACATCCCTCTGTCATATTGGAGGGAGATTGGGCCAAATTTGTATGAGTGGCACTGTGGGCAGCAACAATACTTATTAAAATTTTTCCTGGATGCCACTCCACTCCCTCCCTTCTCTCCTTTCCCTACACCATGAGAGAGGGTGAACCAGCCCATCTCTGAATGGACTGTGGCACCATGCAGCAGGCTAGAAATTCCGGAGTCAGGAGCCAGGCTCAGTCCCAACAGGCAGACACCAACAATGCTTGGTGAGTTTTTGTCTTTTTAATTGTGGTATTTTTTGTTTATTTGCCAAAAAGCAGTCTTTACATATTTGGCTGTTTCAAAGGGCATCCATGTAGATAGGGCAGTACTCCTAATCTTTTGTTCATTTTTACTAAAGACGTGCTAAACTGGGATTACAGTCTGTCTGCAGTAATATGGTGGGGTGTACTAGGGATGAAGCTGAGATGAGTGAGAAATTTTAAAAAATTGAATGAAGATGTGAGAAAATTTAAGCTTCAAGAAAAGAGGTTCAGGAGAGGGCAAAGAATAAATGCTGTCATTAATTAGATGGTACAGGTTGGAACTCCCTGGTCTGGAACTCTTGGGACCTGAGTGGTCCCGAACCAGCAGTCCTGAACCTGGGAGTTTGCCAGACTAGGAGAGGTTATTGTTTCCCTGCTGGCTGGCTCCTCTCCCTGAGGATTCTTGCCTTCCTGCTGGCCCTACTATTGCTGGTTCGGTTGGGGCTCCCCGCCATGCTGCCCACTTGCTGCCACCAGGGTCCCCCATTCCCTGCCAGCCTTGCTGCCACTGGAGGCTCCCCCAGCTGCTGCCTGTCACCACAGCCACTGGGGATTCCCCAACTGGGGCTGGGGCTCCCCAGTTGCTGCCAGGCTCCAATGACACTGGGGATTTTCCAGGTCAGGGGCTCCGTAGCCACTTCCTGGTCCAGCTGGGGCTCCCCATCTTCCATGTTCTCCTGGCTGGCGCCCACTCCTGCCTCCAGGGCTCTTTGGTCCAGCAACATCCATGGCCCTGCTGGACCATGGATGTTGCCGGCCTAGGGAGTCACAGATTTGGGAGATTAAACTTATTTCAGTAACTCAGAAACAAAACCTATCCCTATAAATATAAGAAGGCCTCCCAATTTACTGTAATATGTTAGAGTGATGTAGAGTTCTTCAAAAAATTGGAATTATACTTATATCACCTGTTTTTGTCTTTTTTCTGTAATCCAACCATTGTGCTTTGAGAATATGTTGAGTTGGCATTCTAACACATCTCGAAATTTCCTTGAAATTCCATAGTGTGCATTAGAGAAGAGTTGTTTAGAAGCAAATTGAGAAGAAAAGCAATGAAATGATTGACCCTGGGAAAGCATAATTTCTGCTTTCTTTCCTTGTTTGTAAAGTTTAAAAAAATAGTTCCTTTTTTAAAAAATAGTAAAACCAACATGAGTATTTTTGCCTAAATATTAGGAATTACAGAAGAATGTTCTGTGTTTTTTTTATATTGTAGTTCCTCCCCAGTGTATGGTAAGGAGAGGCCAGAATGATGCTGCATGTCCATTTCTCAGAATTACAGTGTTCTAATATAACATTTGTATCATTGTGTTTATTAAGGTTAAAACGAGTAAAGTAGTTTGATTTTTTTTTTAATCAAAAGCAAATGTGTTTTTAAATGATCTTGTCTGCATGCCAGTATTTGGCAATATGAATCAGTTTCCTACAGGAAAAAAGTGCTTAGAATGTAGGGGCTGTTTCTAGAATATATAAATGTGATTTTGCTCTGTGTCACAGAGTATGCACATCCTGTCCTATTTCAGGAGGAGGTGAGGTTGTGTTATCACTGTGACTGCTATCACATGATCCTTAGGCTGAAATCAGCGTGACTCAGTAGTCAGGGCCAAGATGTTTGCCTTCTGGCAAAGTGCTGAGCTTCCTAATATCTGGAATCAGTGCTGCTGCCCTTGAGTTTAGATCTGTGCAGCCTAATGGCCAAAGTTAGTGAAGTGGGCCACCACCTTGGTGTGGGTAGCAGCTGGGATCAGGGACCCAGCTCTCCCTCTCTACCAGGTCCCTGCCCAGTGTTTGTTGGGAGTGAGTATGGTCACCACCCAGTCATCAAGATCCTACTGCAACACATGGGCTTTCCTTGGATAGAAGATACCGCTCACCCCTCCTCCCTGGCCACTTCCTACTGTGAGTCCTGAAGCTGGGATTCATTTGTTTTCAGGCCTCCAAACTTTCTGGCACCAGTAGCTTGTTGAGACTCCGATTTCTGTCAGTTGTCTGTAGGCAACTGGTTTCCTGTCTAGGCTTCAGCGTCTCTGCTTCCTACAGTCTTGGGCTGGAGCTTCTGCTGACTGTCCTTTCTCCCTGTTGGTCAGCCCAGAATAAGCTGAGCTGCTCTCTTATATTGAAGCAGCAGTTGGAGCATGCCCAGCACAGTATGATAGGCGGAACTTCAGCCATCCATAATGTGGGATTTACTTTATCTTCCTTAGAGTAGAATATGTGTACCCCATCAAACAGGGTATAACATAATTTGGGATGGAAAGTATACATGTAAGCCAAACAATTTGCATATACTGCTTAATTCTATTAAAAAGACTTCAAATAAATGAAAAATGTGAAAATAAATTATACTTCAGATTCTTTTGGGTGGGGGGTAGTAAAGGGAGGAAGATCACAATTCTAATCTCAGTAAAGGGTTCAGAGATGAATTCCCTAGAAGTGCAGCATGTGTTTCTTCTCCATTCATCCCCCCAATTCATGTTAATTATGGAAATTTTTGCATGGGTTTTTGGATTAGTGGCATTAATGATTAACTCTATCTTCTATTGTACTTACGTAACAAAATACCACATTACAATATTTCCTGAATTACTTACTTTCCATAAAGCATTTACCATTTTTGTCTACATAATCTCTTTTTGGTAAAAGCTGATAGCAATCACATGAAACTAGTGGAGCTGGATAAAATTTTAAGTTTTTCTCAGAAAAAGACTTTTAAAAATGATTTTTTAAATGAAAATGGACCTCAAAATTGCCAAATCTCCATGGAATCTTCTTCTCTTAAAAACCTGGGTTTTAGTAAATGAGAAATTTCAATGATTTCATAAATAACTGATTCCACTAAAAGTAGCGGCAACAACAAAAACTTAGGGGGAAAAATGGATGGCAGCCTTAACCTTACAAAAGAGAAACAACTTTAACATTTTTGGTGAAACTTTTTTCTTTATTTTAACTATCTCTAAATAAGTCAGTTTCTGCTAGGGAAAACAATTTAAGAGTAAGGATGTAAGTGACTAGTCGACTATCTGATAAGCAAATGCTTATTGGATAGCTGAGTAAGAACTCTGCTAGTTGCTCCCCTCCTTCCCCCCCATCAGAGAGAAGCAGCGGGGGGGGGGGGGAGCATGAGCCCGCACTGGGGGGAGCTGGCTTAAAAGTTGGTTTCGGGCTCCTCCTCCCCCGCACTGTCTCTGGGAAATGACAGAAGCTGCCAGGGCTCTTGTACATTTCAAAGGGAGAGGGCAGTGGGATAGTGAGCATCCCCTTTATTGACTAATCAAGTCCATCAACTACTCGATTAGCTGATTAATCAAAATTTAACATCCCTATTTAGGAGTTTCCATTTAAAAAAAAATCCAAGTGTTTTCTGTGGAAATTTTGCAAGTTAATCCTTCATATGCAATTATACTGTTTACTGCTTCATGAGAAACTTGAGCCTTAATCGTGAAAACTCTTACTTTGATGAACATCCTTGTTCGGCTAAGTATTTCCATTGGATTCCTTAGGGCTGGTCATGCGATTTTAATTATACAGGTTGGATCTCCATGGCCCAATTGTTACCCACACAAAATAATCATACTCTCTAGGGGCACCCACCCTTACCCATTCCTAGGACTCAGGCATAATCCTCTCAATATAGACATCCACCCGTAGCTGTTTCTAGGGCTCAGGCATAATATTTCCAATATAGTCACCCTCCCATACCCTTCTAAAGGCTTAGGTGTAACCTTATACTTTGTGGGTTTGTGGGGCGTACAGTGCTCACCACTCCCAATAAGACAGATGAACTTGTCTTGATGGCCAGTCAGGATCGGGTCCATCTGAGGGATTCCGGTTTTAGCCCGGTGTCATTGGCAAGGGATTGAGGTCTGGCAACTCTGATCTTGGAGCTGTGTCCTGGAGTTGGTTTGGATTCTTCCATTTGGATTCCAGTTTATATAATGCAACCTGAGTGCTGTTAAATGTAACCAGTCATTTTAGTATAATTTTACTAACCAATCATAACATACTGTAATAGAATTACCTAACCAATCATACCGTACCACCTTAGTTGATTTAGACATAGCAAAATTAATTATACACTAGACAGAAACAATTAAAAACCAGAGATCATACAGATAAATAATACGGAAGTTAGAACCATATCATAGAATGAGTATTCTACAACCTCAACTATTGATAAACAGTTCCTTGCCAAACGAAATGTTGTTAACTTAGTTTTCTTTACCCGTCTTGCAATCTATTTCTTTATCTGGTGACTGTGGGTGCCCTTAGGACAGAACCTCCTTCTAATAGCCTGGCTGCTGCTCGTCAATCTGGCTGCAGAGGAAGGCTTTAGGCCTACCAATGTGGCTATAGAAAAACCAAATTGTTACACAGCAACCTTGGGACCTGTCCGGTCCTGAATAAAGGAATTTGCCTGATCGGGGAGATCCCCTGTTACTGGCCTCCCAGGCACCCACTGACTCTGCTTCTGGCTCCAGCTGGCCCCCACTGCCTTCAGCCAGCTGTGCAGCTGGCCCTGGCTGGATCGCTCAGCCCTGGAACTCCCAGATGTGCTGCCTGAGCCCCTTGCTGCAGGGGTCCTAGCTGTGCTGCGGAACTCCCTATGATGCCTCAGCTAGTGCTGTACTCCTCGCTGTGCAACCGGAGCGCCCCATGCCACCTGAGCCCCTGCTGCAGGGCTCTTAGCTGCATTGCCCAAGCGCCCCATGCTGCCTGAGCCCCCTGAGCCCCTCTTGTGGGACTCCTGGCTGTGCCACTGGAGCTCCCTGCTCTGGCAGACCCCTCCTGTGGGGCTCCTGGCCACATTGCAGGATTTCCTGCATCATCTGAGCCCTCTGGCATTGTGCTCCCCACATTGCCTAGGCCCCCTGGCCATCACTGGCCTCCTTGCCTATGGGCTTTCTGGTCCAGGAACATCCATGGTCCTGCTGGACCATGGATGTTGCTGGACCAAAGAGTCCTGGTTTAGAGAGGTACAACCTGTACAAGTAAAGATTTGTAGATCTGTTCATTGTTAGTAGAAGATAACTATTGTACGCTCAGAGGGTCAGAACAAGTGGATCTTTATCACATGCTTTCTAAGTTCACCGGGTGCTTAAGGAGTGGCATGCTATTTGTTGTTAAAGACTTCACATGGTTTGCCACTGTTGATATTTTTCTCTTTCCTCAGGTTGTTCTGTTCTTTCTTCTCTTTCACCACCCATCTACACAGATCTCCCTCTGTGCATAGCATGGGCCTTTCCTCTGCATCTTGGTTCAGTGAGATCTCTTAGGAGTGATGTTCAGGTTTGGCTTTGTTCCATGTGCTTGTGGTGTATTTGATAAAACCTAAAATATTTCTTTCTTGCAATCAGAATAGTGTTACTGTCCTTTCATGAGCCTTGACCTCATCCCTCACTTTCCCACTTCAAAATGAATAAATTACTCAGGCAAGCTGAGAATTAGAATGGTCACTACGCAAGGAAGCTCTCTGATGCATATATTTTTCCCTTTATCATCATCATATTGATCTAAAATTCACCAAAAATGAACCAATGATTCTACTTACAGAAGTTGACCCAAGATTCCTGGGGGTTATGAGGGTAGGGCTGGCACTGGGGGGGCCACTAGGGACTGGGCTAATATTTGGGACTGGGGGCTTGCACTGGACGGGGCTTTGGGGGGGATTGCGTGCAGCCAGGCTCTGCAAACAGGAAGCTGGCACTTGGGGGAGGTCTGGTGGTGGGAGCCTCTCACTCTGAGTCTCTCTCTCTCAGCTCTCCTCCGCCTTCTGCCTCTCTCTCTGTCTCTTTTTCCCCCTCCTGAGTCTTTCTCTCTCTCTCTCTCTCTCCGCTCTCCTCTGTCTCGGGGATGCACACTCGTCCAGGCCCCGCCCCCTGGGCGTGTACGTCACCACCCCGCCCCCCTTCACCTCCTGCCGTGGCGCTCGGCTGACTTCTGCGCCGCTCAGCCAGGCTGCCGCGCGGGAGCAAGCACCTCTCTCCTCCTCCTACTGCCTCGCCCTCTCTCTCTCTCAGCTCTCGTTCGCCTCCTGCCTCTCTCTCTTTCTTTTCTCCCCCTTCTGCCTCTCACTCTGTGTTTCTCTTCTCCTCCTCCTGCTGTGTGTGTCTCACTCTCTCTTTTGCTGTCCTTCGCCTCCTCCATTCTACTCTCTGGCTCCCCCGCATCCTCTGTGTCTGCTCTGCTTTCCTCCTTTTAAATCCGGTGCCCTTTCCTGATGTCAGAGACGCATGCTCGTCCAGGCTCCGCCCCCTGGCTGTTCCCTGTGGGCGGCGCTGTTGCCTCCTGCCATGGCACTCGGCTGACTTCTGCGCTGCTGAGCTGGGCCGCCATGCAGGAGCAAGTGATGCAAGCGGCCATTTGAGCCCCATGCTCCTCATGCAGCACCCTTGTGCTGCATAGGGAGCACGGACCCCAAACAGCCGCTTGTGCTGCTTGCTCCCATGTGGCGGCCCAGCTGAGTGGCGCAAAAGTCAGCTGAGTGCCACGGCGGGAGGCAACAGCGCCGTCCAGAGGGAACAGCCAGCATTTCAGCGTTAGTCACAGACATTGGGCTAATATTTTACATAATGAATATTCAAATAAAATGTTATTGATCTGCCAAAAGTTTGTGAATGGGTTTGCTGGCCTGCGGTTTAAAAAAGTTTGGGAACTACTGCTCTAGCTTATCCCTAACCAAATCAATTTCTCTATGCATTTTTTTCCTTTTCTGCTGCTTCAAAGACTAAAGTCAAATATCTAGTAATCAGTTACTCTTTACTAACTGCAGACTAACCCAAAGCCACACTGATAATCAGGCCTGGTAAAAACCTGAGTGCTCCACTAATTATCCCTAACAGGCCTGACCATCTTTGCCAGGGCCATTTACTTCTTGCTGATTAGCTCATCTGTGTTTAACAATGTGGCTATTGAACCTGACAATCTGGTCTAAATTTAAAAATTAGACTGACTTAACTATCGTATATTCCGGCATACAAGACGACCTCTGATGTTAAAAAACATCCCCCAAAAATCGGGGGTCGTCTTGTACGCCGGGTATACATCCCAGGCGCGCCTGGGATGCCCCGCCGCCGGAGCCCCTCCGCGGCTTTGAAAGCTGCTGCGGCTTTGCTCCCGGTGCCTCTGGTCTGCTGGGGACCATCTCCAGCAGACCAGGGACACCGGGAGCAAAGGAGGCAGAGGGGCGCTGGGGTATAAGATGAAACCCTATCTTTTAATTAAAAAAATAGGGGGTCGTCTTATACGCCCAGTCGCCCTATACGCCGGAAAATACGGTATGTTGTTTAAGGCTGTAAAAAATGTCATATCTTGAGTGCTGTAGCTAGGTTTACCAAGGCACCATTGGTCAACCAGGTGGATTACTTTTGTTGATGGGAAAAGAAACACTTCTGTCAGTGATGGAGGCATCTGCACTACTGTGACACAATTTCAACATTGTAACTGTTCCACTGTAGTGGCAGTAACGAAGACATACCCTAAGTTAAGATGAATAATTATCTTTGAATGGGATGTTCATTATGTAGAGGGCCTCATATACTATGTGGCACGATGGGATCATATTCCACTATGACACTCTTATTTTATTACTATGAAATATTTCATTTACAAATTTGCACAACTGTGACTCCTTGCTGAAAAATACTGACTCATACTCATCAATTTATTTCAGTAGATTTTGTCTGAGAATGGGAGTTTTCAACATGTTTTCCAGGTAGTTTGTTTTAGAACCACATATAGTAGAATCTTAGGGCACGTCTAAACTACGTGGCTCTGTCGACAGGTTAGGGTTGCAGGCAAAGGGAAATGAAGTGGCGATTTAAATAAACATCCCAGTGTAAACTTTTGAAAGAACAACTATAACTTTTTCTTGAGTTACAAACATTTCAAGTTATGAACCATTTCCATATCTGAGATGTTTGAAATAACTAGGGGCACATCTAGACTACGTGGCTCCGTCGACAGAGCCATGTAGATTTGTTTACTCAGCAAAGGGAAATGAAGCAGCGATTTAATCGCCACTTCATTTAAATTAAAATGGCGGCCATGCTGTGCTGATCAGCTGTTTGTAACTGTTTGAAATGTTTGTAACTCAAGAAAAAGTTACAGTTGTTCTTTCAAAAGTTTACACTGGAACATTGATGCAGTGCAGCTTTGAAACTTTAATATGCAGAAGAAAAATGCTTCTTTTAACCATCTTAATTTAAATGAAAGAATTAGAGAAACAGTTTTCTTCACTTGTCATATCTTTTTTAGACTTTCCCCCCTTTTTTTGTAATTTAACACAGTACTGTACAAGGTTCTCTCTTAAGTTTTTTCCATCCTTGGGTGGAATAAATGCTGTGTTCACTAAGGAATGTGCAAATGTGCACTACCAATAGAAACCCATGCTATCTGCTGTGAGCAGTTGTGGGCGATCTGCTAATCAGTTGGATGGCACCTAAATCTCTGGTGGGCACTACCCAAGGGCTCAGCTTGCAGGGAACACAGGTACTGTACTGTATTTGCTTGATTTATTTGCTGCTGCCTGATTGTAATTCTAGATGAGGAGTGTGGCTGACTGATCAGTTTGTAAATCTGATTTGGCCACACATACTCTCGGGCTCAACAGCTGAAGCTCCCACCTCCTACTACGAATACTGCTTTGTAATCACCTAAGGTGAAGCACCTATGGGGACACTCTTTGAAGAAGAAGGGAAGGTGTTACTCACCTGTGCAGTAACTGGAGTTCTTTGAGATGGTTTTCTCTGTGGGTGCTCCACCACCCACCCTACTCCTTTGGGGCTGGCTGCCTATGTGCAATAGTCTCCTCAGAACACACCTCAACTACTTACATGCACGGCTGACCATGGAACACTGCTGTAACAAATCTCCGATTGCGGGTTCAGCGGCACTGAAGCACCTAAGGTGGAGCACCCAGGGGAACAACCATCTTGAAGACCTCAAGTTACTGCACAGGTGAATAACTTTCCCTTATCACTGAAAACTGGCAATGGAACTGGTGTGGCTTTCATGACCGTTTAGGCTAATATTGCAAGCTCTAGCATCTCCTCAGTTTACATTTATGAGTTTCATATTGCTCTATTCAGGGTTTCCCAAACTTTTTCGGCTGTGGAGCCCCTATGAGGTCCTGAAAACTTGGCAGACCCCTTACTAGCTCTTCCTCAATATCAGCAGCAAGGTCTTGAATGCAACATGCAACAGTATGGTTTAACAGCAGCACTACTTCCACTTTTTTACTAGATTGTTTATCAAGGATACATATTTCTCTCTCTTTTGCGTGAGTTTTTCTGTCGTATGTGTTTCTCAAGCATGTGTAATATGGTAGCTCACTTTATAGGATGCTTCTGTTGTGTTTTTGTCTGATATAGCAGTTTTAATCAGTGAGAGTTTACTATTTGAAAGTGTGTCAAGCTTTCACTTGAAAAAACTTTTGCCTTTGTCTTTGTGTTCAGAATGATTTCTTTCTAAATGCCTTCATAGTTTAGCAGGTATCAGAGAATTATTGGAAAGTACTTTGCTGCACACCATGCACTGCATGTCGGGAGCATCTTTATTTCCAATGCAAGTGAATCCACCTGCGTTTGTAATTTTTCAGTCACAAAAGGCTGTGATTGTCCTTTTTTTCCCTGGCCCAACATTTTGCTCATTTGTTACAGCCAGAGTCCAATTGTTAGAAGCCAAAGTTTCTTTTTTTGCCACTTATCCATGGAGAATACTTTTGGTAATAAGGGTACATGGCTATGTATTGTGAAATGTTGAACAAAAACACAGTACAAAGAGTTCTGTATTGCGGTGGGCTTAAGCTAAAAAACCCCAATAAATACATGTCTTTTTAAATCTTTGACTTATGAAGAGCTAGACCAGATGGCTGAGTCGGGCATTTTGAAGCATCCAATACAGTGGTTCTCAAATTTTTCATTCTGCATCCCACCCCGCTAAACGCAGACCTTTCTGCAGACTACCAGCTAACTGCCTATGATGACAAAATGGGTGCAGGAGAAGGGTGGGAATGTGGGGTCTGGCTTGGAGGTTAGGCGCAGGAGCGGGATGAGGATTCTTACATAAGAAAAACATAAGAACGGCCGTACTGGGTCAGACCAAAGGTCCATCTAGCCCAGTAGCCTGTCTGCCGACAGTGGCCAGCGCCAAGGGCCCTGGAGGGGGTGGACCGAAAACAATGATCAAGAGATTTGTCTCGTGCCATCCGTCTCCAGCCTCTGACAAACAGAGGCCAGGGACACCAATCCTACCCCCTGGCTAATAGCCTTTTATGGACCTAACCTCCATGAATTTATCTAGCTTCTCTTTAAACTCTGTTATAGTTCTAGCCTTCACAGCCTCCTCTGGCAAGGAGTTCCACAGGTTGACTATGCGCTGTGTGAAGAAGAACTTTCGCTTATTAGTTTTAAACCTGCTACCCATTAATTTCATTTGGTGTCTTCTACCCCTTATATTATGGGAACTAATGAATAACTTTTCTTTATGCACCCTCTCCATACCATTAATGATTTTATATACCTTTTATATGATTTTAGCAGACTTCCTGCTTTTAATGTACTTAAAAATATTTTGCGGTTGGTTTTTCAGTTTTTGGCTATCTGTTCCTGAAAAATCTTTTTTTGCTTTTGTTGTTATATTTTTACACTTGATTTGACAGTGTTTATGTTCCTTTCTATTTATCTCACTTGGATTGGACTTCCACTTCTTGAAAGATACCTTTTTGTCCCTCACTGCTTCTTTTACATGGTGGTTAAGCCATGATGACTCTCTTTTAGGTATCTTACTATGTTTTTTTAATTTGGGGTATACATTTAAGTTGGGCCTCTAGTATGGTGTCTTTAAAAAGTTTCCATGCAGCTTTCAGGGATTTGGCTCTAGTTACTGTGCCTTTTAATTTTTGTTTAACTAATCTCCTCATTTTTGTTTAATTCCCCTTTTTGAAATTAAATGCCAGAGTGCTGGACTGCTGAGGTGTTTTTCCCACCACAGGAATGTTAAATGTTGTTATATTATGGTCACTATTCCTAAGCGATCCTGTAATAGTTATCGCCTGGACCTGATCCTACGCTCTAATCAGGACTAAATCGAGAATTGCCTCTTCTCTTGTGGGTTCCTGTATCAGGTGCTCCAAGAAGCAGTCATTTAAGCCATTGAGAAATTTTATCTCTGCTTCTCTTCCTGAGGTGACATATACCCAATCAATATGGGGATAATTAAAATTCCCCGTTATTATAGAGTTTTTTATTTTGATAGCCTGTCTAATCTCCCTTAGCATTTCAGTGTCTGTATCACTGTCCTGGTCAGGTGGTCAATAATATATCCCTACTGCTAAATTCTTATTATTGGAGCATGGAATTACTATCCTTAGTGATTCTGTTGAACATGTTGATTCATTTCTTCCCACCCTGGACCTGAGAGGGATAAGAGCTTGAACTGAGGAAGAACCTCATGGAGAAGGCTATGAGATCCCAGTCAGATCCAGACCCGGGAGACTCCCTTGTACATTGACCTCAGTTCTCAAGCATTCTTTGCACAAATTTTAGAAGCAAAGATTTATCTAAACCGGCCTAATGGCCCATTGTCTCAGGCTTCTAATGAGAGTAAGGTGTGCTCCCACAGATATAAAATGTGATCCACCTCTGAACTTGTTTCCAGGAGAAGGAATTCCTCTCTGACTCAACACTCTCTCAGCTTGGAAGATGTACCTATCCCAAGGTTTTAGGGTATGTATAAGCCTCCCAGGTAGCAGCCAGATTCCTAAAGGGTCTGAGTAGTATCTTCCCACTACAGGCAGTCCCCGGGTTACGTACAAGATAGGGACTGTAGGTTTGTTCTTAAGTTGAATCTGTATGTAAGTCGGAACTGGCGTCCAGATTCAGCCGCTGCTGAAACTGACCTCCAGTTCTGACTTACATACAGATTCAATTTAAGAACCCCAAGCTTCCCCAAGTCAGCTGCTGCTGAAACTGATCAGCAGCTGATTCCAGGAAGCCTGGGCCAGAGCAACTCTGCCTCGGGCTTCCTGTAGTCAGCGCTGGTCAGTTTCAGCAGCAGCTGACTTGGGGACGCCTGGGGCAGAGCAGCTGGGGTGCTGCTGGGTTGCTCCAGTAGCACCGCTCCTTGGCGCTACTGGACCAACCCAGCAGCACCCCAGCTGCTCTGCCCCAGGCGTCCTGATTCAGCCGCTGCTGAAACTGACCAGCAGCGGCTGAATCAGGACCTGGGGCAGAGCAGCTGGGGTGCTGCCGGGTTGGTCCAGTAGTGCCCAGAAGGCGCTGCAGGACCAATCGGCAGCGCCCCAGCTGCTCTGCTCCAGGGTCCAAAACAAAAGCCTGGTCTGCTGGGGGGGGGGGGGGGGGGGACACTAGCCGCGGCCCCCCCCCCCCCCAGCAGACCAGGGATACGGGAGCAGAGCCGCAGCGGCAGCGGGGTGCCGCGCCTCTGAGGCTTTGCTCTGGCAAAGCCTCAGAGGCGCGGGACCCCCCACGGCTGCGGCTTCAGTCCCCGTGCCTGTGGTCTGCTGGGGACCGTCCCCAGCAGACCACAGGCACCCCGACTGAAGCGGCAGCAGCGGCGGGTTCCCGCGCTTCTGAGGCTTTGCTCTGGCAAAGCCTCAGAAGCGCGGGAACCGCCCAGTGCCCCTGGTCTGCTGGAGATGGTCTCCAGCAGACCAGGGGCACCGGAGCAGCTTACGAACGGGGCTTTCTCGCCCCGGAGCTCGCAGGTAGCAATCCGCTACCTCGACCTCCGGGGCGAGAAAGCCCCGTTCGTAAGTGCGGATCCGCGTAAGTTGGGGACTGCCTGTACTAATGAAGCCATTATACTTATACAGCAGCACTTACTGGGGCATCTTTCAAACTGATGGCCATGTGCTCAGTGTTCTGCCTGTCTATGAAGGTCACCTTCTTGGTCATCATCATATTGGCCAGAAGTGTAGGTGAGCTGGATGGCCTACATGGCCAACTTGCTGCACTCTGTTTCATAAGAAGGTATCCCTTTCTTCTACCCAAATTTATCCCAAAGATAATTTCTGAGTTCCACATAAACCAATTGATTAATTTACTGGTATTCTTCCCAAAGCCTCATTTTTCCAGCCAAGAAAGGAGACTTCATCCTTTTGATGCCAGATGACAAATAGCTGTTATACCTGCATAGAAAATCACCTATACTCTTAGTTGCTATTGCAGAGTAAGCATGGAGATGAGCAGTATCTGCACGGATACTCAAACTGGATTTCTGGCTACATCCTCCTTTGCTGTCAATTTCCACTTCTTCCTCCCCCAGATTGGGCTAGGGTCCATTTCACTAGTGCACAGGTGAATTCAGTAGCATCTCTTTGAGAGGTGCCTTATGCTGACCACTTGTAAGGGAGCAACCTAGAAGTTCAGAATTTCACAATTCAGAAGTTCACAAAGTGTTATTTTTAATCCAAGCCTCTTCTGCTGATGCAGCTCTTGGGATTGCGGTGTTAGATGTCTATACTGCCTGCATCCTCATACTGCCTTTCTCTGATCTAGCTACTACTAGCCAGTCACCTACATAATGGAATATGCATAGAAACCAGCACATGAAAAAGAAATGGAGGTTACTTGCCTGTAATTGGGAGTTCTTTGAGATGTGTGGTTCCAATTTATATTCCACTTCATGTCTTTCTTTCCCCTTCTTTGGATTATGACTAGATTTCTGGTAGAGAAAGAACTGGAGAGATGGTGAGCCTGCAACTCCCTTTATATACTCAGTACTGCATGTGGGGAAAGCCAGGAGGCAGGCATGTACCAATGGACACTAGTTGCAAGATTTTCCAGTCTCAGGTGCATGGAGCATAGTCACATGTGTAAAACAGGTGTGACTCACCCCTCCTGAGGGACCACCAGTTACAAATAAGTAACCTGTATTTTTGTGGTGTAGGTCTGTTTTAGACACTGAAGGTTTTAGCTCTTTCAATTGACACTTCAGAATTCTGTGAATGTCATTTACCTGCTTTGTAAGTATATTAGTGTTTTTGTGTCCTTTCAGGGTATCATAATATGTTCCCTTAACTCTAGAGGCATGTCTTATGAAAAAGGCATGTGTGCGTTCTCTTCCATGTGTCCTGTGAAAGGAATACTTGGGACAGATATTGTCTCAACTACGCAAGTATCCTAGAGAAGTGTTCCTTGAAGCAACTTTACTGCAGAAGTTCCCATGATCTCAGCTTCAGATCAGACCAGTGTTTTGAAATAGGAAAGCCTAAATTGGTATTATATGTCGAGGGATTTGGGTTTGCACTCAAAGCATGTAGTGCAGACATCAGCATCTTGTGTCATTTTCTTGCCAGTGTTTTTCCCATGTACAGATACTGATGTTTGAAGTCAGTTCTAGTAGTATTAAGCAATACTGGGATAAAATAAAGCTGCTCTTTGACTTGCCGGTGCTGAAGCTTTTAATAACTTTATGTGTGTTAGCGTTTGAAGCTTCTTTTATCTCTCTTGTGTATACTGTATATATTTAGGATTGGGAAACTGCTCTGAGAGGCTTCAGTAGTAATGCACATTTGAGGACCTAGGCAGGCCAAGCCTGTTAATGTTTGAAGCTGTAGTAATTACTTTCAGTGATACCTTGGGTTCGTCAAAACTGTTATCAGAGGTGTTTGCACAGTCAGAATCCTCATTGTGCCAAGAATGCATACATGCTGTGGAATTAGCTCCTTTAGTATGCTGATTTTAACTATGGTATTACTCCCACTTTAAAGGGCCTCATTGCACGTAATTTGATGCCTGGAGAGTAGGTGTCTGTCAAACATGCCACATATACATTGTATTTTTGTGATCTACACGACCTATGTGGATTCTTCAGAATTTGTTTTAATTTAAAAAATTACCGTTTTGATTGCAGATATGCTCAGTTCATATTTTTGAAGGGTTTAGCTGATGTAATGGTGACTGTCTGAGTCTGCAGGCAGCCTGAAAAAATGACTGAGCATTGAAACCATCTTGTTACTAACCAATTCTAAAGTCACATGATGACACCTTAAAATAAGCATTCATTATTAACTGCCAATTGTTTTAGCAAATACTAGGAGGAAACAGTGAGAGTGAATCCTGTGGCATGTGGAATTTGAAAGGTGCTGCAGGAAGTAAATAATAGAATCATACAACTAGAAGGGACCTCAAGAGGTCCTTGAGTCCAGTCCTCTGCCCTCATGGCAGGACTAAGCACTGTCTAGATCATCCCTGACAGGTGTCTCTCTAACCTGCTCTTAAATATCTCAAGTAACGGAGATTCACAACTCCCCCAGGCAATTTATTCCAGTGTTTAGGAAAAACTTCCTTTAAGGGTGCTTAATATCCAACCTGAACCTTCCTTGCTGCAATTTAAGCCCATTGCTTTTTGTCCTATCCTCAGAGGCCAAGGAGAAGAATTTTTCTCCCTCCTCCTTGTAACGCCCTTTTAGATCCTTGAAAAATGCTATCATGTCCCCTCTCAGACTTCTCTTTTCTAAACTAAACAAGCCTAATTCTTTCAGTCTTCCCTCATAGGTCATGTTTTATAGACCATTAATAATTTTTGTTGCTCTTCTCTGGACCTTCTCCAATTTCTCCACATCTTTCTTGAAATGTGGTGCCCACAACTGGACACAATACTCCAATTGAGGCCTAATCAGTGCAGAGTAGAGCGGAAGAATGCCTTCTCGTGTCTTGCTCACAACACTCCTGTTAATGCATCTCAGAATCATGTTTGCTTTTTTAGCAGTAGTATCACACTGTTGACTTCTGTTTAACTTGCTGTCCACTATGACCCTTAAATCCTTTTCAGCAGTACTCTTTCCTAGACAATCATTTCCCATTCTGTATCTGTGAAACTGATCGTTCCTTCCTAAGTGGAGTACTTTGCATTTGTTCTTATTAAACTTCATCCTGTTTATCTCAGAGCATTTCTCCAGTTTTGTCCATTTTGAATTTTGACCCTATTCTCTAACGCACTTACAACCCCTCGCAACTTGGTATCCTTTGCAAATTTAATAATCGTACTCTCTATGCCATCATCTAATAATTGATGAAGACATTTAACAGAACCGGTCCCACAACAGACCCCTGCGGAGCCCCACTTGTTATGCCCTTTCAGAATGATTGTGAGCCGTTAATAACTACTCTCTGAGAGTGGTTGTCCAGCCTATTACGCACTCACCTTATAGTAGCCCCATCTAGCCTCACTAAAGTCTATACAGGCAGTCCCCGGGTTACGTACAAGATAGGGACTGTAGGTTGGTTTGTTAAGTTGAATTTGTATGTAAGTCAGAACTGGAGTCCAGATTCAGCTGCTGTTGAAACTGACCAGCGGCTGACTGCAGAAAGCCCGAGGCAGAGCTGCTCTGCCCCGGGCTTCCTGGAATTAGCTGCTGATCAGTTTCAGCAGCAGCTGACTTGGGGACGCCTGGGGCAGAGCAGCTGGGGTGCTGCCGGGTAGGTCCAGTAGCGCCGAGGAGCGGCGCTGTGGGACCAACCCGGCAGCGCCCCAGCTGCTCTACCCCAGGCGTCGGCGAGAAAAGCCTGGTCTGCTGGGGGGGGGGGAGGGGGCGCACTAGCCGCGCCCCACCCCCACAGCAAACCAGGGAGATGCAGGCGGCGGGACCGCTGAGACGCGCCGCGGTCCTGCCGCCCGTGTCCTCCACGGCTTTGCTCTGCATCTCCCTGGTCTGCTGGGGGCCCCCCCAGCAGACCAGGGATATGCGGAGCGGCTTTTCTCGCTGCGGAGGACGCGCGCGGCAGGACCGCCCGCATCCTCCGCGGCGAAGAAAGCCTGGTCCATTGGGGTGGGGAGGGGGGTGCACTAGCTGTGCCCCCCCCCCCCCAGCAAACCAGGGAGATGCGGGCGGCGGGCGGGACCGCCGAGACGCGCCGCAGTCCCGCCACCCGCGTCCTCCGCGGCTTTGCTCTGCGTCTCCCTGGTCTCCTGGGGGGAGGGCCCCCCCCCAGCAGACCGGGGAGACTCAGAGTGGCTTTTCTCGCTGCTGAGGACGCGGGCGGCTGGACCGCCCGCGTCCACCATGGCGAGAAAAGCCTGGTGTGATGGGGGGGAGGGCCCACTAGTTGCGGCCCCCCCCCCGTCCCAGCAGACCAGGGAGACGCGGGCGGCAGGACTGCCGAGATGTGCCGTGGTCCCGCCGCCCGCGTCCTCCGCAGTTTTGCTCCGCGTCTCCCTGGTCTGCTGGGGGGGCCCCCCAGCAGACCAGGGAGACGCGGAGCAGCTTTTCTCATCGCAGAGGACGCAGGCGGCGGGACCGCGGCGCGTCTGGGCAGTCCCGCCGCCCGCATCCTCCGCGGTGAGAAAAGCCCCGTTCGTATGTAGGGATCCGACATAAGTCGGATCCACATAACTCGGGGACTGCCTGTAAATACCATGGCCTCTGCTTCTCCCTTATGCACAAGGCTTGATGTCCTGTCTAGGAAAGCTGATTGGTTTAATATTACAAATCCATGCTGACTGATACCTATCACCTTATTATCTTCCAGATATTTGCAGATAAATTCCTTAATTGCTTGCTCCATTATCTTTCCTGGCACAGAAGTTAAACTGACTGGCCTGTAGTTTCCTGGGTTGTTCTTATTTCCCTTTTTATAGATGGACACTATATTTGCCCTCATCCAGTATTCTGGAATCTCTCCCAACTTCCATGACTCTTGAAAGATCATAACTAAAGTCTCAGATATCTCTTTTATCAGCTCCTTAAGTATTCTAGACTGCATTTCATAAGGCCCTGGTGACTTGCACACATCTAACTATTCTAAATAATTTTTAACTTGTTCTTTTATTTTAATGTCTGAACCTACTCCATTTCCACGAGCATTCTCTGTGTTAAGCATCTTATCATCCATCTTCTTGACAAAAACTGAAATGAAGTCATTAAGCACCTCTGCCATTTCCAAGTTTCCTGTTATTGTTTCTCCCTCTTCACTGAGCAATAGGCATACCCTGTCCTTGGTCTTCCTCTTGCTCCTAATATAACTTGTAGAACTTCTTGTTGCCCTTTATGCCCCTAGCTTGATTTAGCTCATTTTGTACCTTTGCCTTTCTAATCTTACCTTAGATTGTTTTCTTATATTCATTTTTTGTTATTTGACCTGGTTTCCACTTTTTATACAACTCCTCCTTATTTTTAAATCATATAAGATCTCCCGGTTGATCCAAGGTGGTCTTCTGCCATACTTTCTAGCTTAACTACATAGTGGAATAGTTTGCTTTTGGGCCCTTAATAATGTCCTTTGGAAAAAGTGCCAACTGTCTTCAGTTGTTTTTCCCTCTTAGTCTTCCTTCCCATGGGACCTTACCTATACTAAAATCTGCATTCCTGAAATCTGTTGTCTCCATTTTTCTGTTCTCCCTTCTACCATTTCTTAGAATAGTGTTTCTCAAACTGGGAGACATCTCCAGGGGTTCCGCGAGGTTGACAAATGGGAAACATCGATAGGTACAACACATACAATCAGTGGACTGCTGGGGCTCTGCATACATTTTTACACATATAAAGGGCTCCAGAGCCTGAAAAGTTTGAGAACTGCTGCCTTAGAATCACGAACTCTATGATTTCATGGCCACTTTCACCCAAGATGGTTTCCGCTTTCAAATTTTGAACCAATTCTTCCCTATTTGTTAAAATCAAATCAAGGACAGCTTCCCCCTTAGAGGCTTTCTCAACCTTCCGAAATAAAAAACTGTCTCCAATGCAGTCCAAGAATTTTTTTGGATAATCTGTGCCCTGCTGTGTTAGTTTCCCAACAGATGTCCGGATAGTTGAAGTCTCCCATCACCACGAAATCCTGCGCTTTGGATGATTTTGTTAGTTTAAAAAAAAAAAGCCTTATCCACCTCTTCTGCCTGGCTAGGTGGTCTGTAGTAGACATCTAGCATGACATCATCCTTATTTTTTACTCCTTTTAACCTAACCCAGAGATTCTGAAGGAGTCTGCCTCTTATGTCCATCTCAACCTCAGTCCAAGTGCATACATTTTTAATATATAAGGCAACACCTCCTCCTTTTTTCCCCTGCCTATACTTCCTGACCAAGCAGTACTCTTCTACACCACTATTTCAATCGTGTGTATTATCCCACCAAGTCTCTGTGATACCAACTACGTCATAGCTATGTTTGTTTATTAGCACTTCAGGTTCTTCCTGCTTCTTCCACATACTTCTTGCATTTGTATATAGGCATCTAAAATACTGATTAGATTTTGCCCCCCAGTTCTGCCTTGTCCCTCCTTTATCTCTGATATTACAGCCCATGGTCCCTTCCATTTCTGAGCCATCTCCCAGGTCTCCATGTTTTTCACTTACTTGTAGACTTTGGTCACCTACCCCCATCAAACCTAGTTTAAAGCCCTCATCACTAGGTTAGCCAGTCTGAATCCAAATACTATCTTCCCCTTCCTTGAAAGTTGAACCCCATCCTTGCTTAGCAGTCCTCCCCTCTTGGAACAGTATCCCGTGGTCAAGAAAGCCAAAGTCCTCCTGACAATGTCATTTTCGCAGCCAGACATTCACCTCCAGGATGAACCTGTCTCTGCCTAGGCATCTACCTTTGACAGGAAGGACTGAAGAGAATACCACCTGTGCTCCAAATTCCTTCATCCGTACTCCCAGAGGCCTGTAGTAGCTCTTGATCCACTCAAGGCCACACTCTGCAGTATCATTTGTGCCCACACGAATGTGTAGCATGGGATAGTAGTCAGAAGGCTGAATAATCCTCGACAATGCCTCTGTAACATCTCTGATACAGGCCCCTGGCAGGCAGCATACTTCCCAAAAGGACATGTTAGGGTGATAGATGGGTGCCTTTGTCCCCCTCAGAAGGGAGATTCCCACCACCACTACTCTGTTTCCTCCTCATAGTGGTGGCTGCAGATCTCCCAACCTTGGGGGTACAATTCTTCTCTTCTGCTTTAGAGTGTGATTCCTGATCTCCCATATCCAGAATAGCATAATGGTTCTTCAGAACCACTGTGGGAGGGTTGGGAGCAGGGGTGAAGCACTGCCTGCTGCCAGAAATGACTAGCTGTCAGTGTCCCCCCTGAGAGTGAGCCATCTCCTCCTCTACCAGTCTTTTGTCATCAGTCTTTTGTAATGGGATAGCTTTCTCAGCAGTCTCCACATGAATACTCTCCAGGAATTCCTTGTGAATTTGGATGTACCTCAGCTTAAGCCACCTCTTCCTGTAGCTCTCCCACCTGCCTCTTCAGAGCTTCCATCAGCAGGCACATTTCACATTAGATGATCTCCCCAGCCTGGATTTCAGTAAGTGGGAATTGCAAGCTACAGCTCCTGCAAAAACACACCAGGATCTGGGTAGAGGCATTCATGGCAAGGTGGTCTGTCTGGCTGCAGGCGCAGGTCGAGGAGACAGAAACAGTGCTGGCACAGGTGTTGTGGTTCTTCCTAGCCATATTAGATCTCCCTCTCAAACTTCTTCTGCAGCCCCCTGTGTGTTTCGCTCCCTTGGTTGCTCTGCCTCTGGCTTTTAAAGCCTGCCTACCGCTTGGTTAGCCACACAGGGTGAGGCTGATCCCAAAGCTGAGTGAGGCTGATCAAAAGGAATCAAGGGAGCAAAAGATCAAACACTCACAGTCACACAATCCCAACTGCCACAGTAGCTGAAATCACTTGTAACGGAAAAGAAACAGAAACAAAATACTGAGAGAAGGTGGAGAAGATATGGACAGGAGAGGATGGGGATGGAGGAAAAACAAAGAGCAAAAGTATCAGTGATTCTACCCCCCAATGTGGTGCTGAATGACAACTGTGTACTGAAGAAATAATAAGTAATGTAAGAGTTTTAGTTATTACCTTTTAAAAAGTATTTACTTTTTCCCATAACAGAAGAACTCAGGGGGCACCAAATGAAATTAATAATTAGCAGGTTTAAAATGAACAAAAGGAAGTATTTCTTCACACAACTCATAGTGAACCTGTAGAACTCCTTGCCAGAGGATGTTGTGAAGACTAGGACTTTCACAGGATTCAAAAAAGAACTAGATAGATTTATGAAGGAAAGGTCCATCAATGGTTATTAGCCAGGATGGGTAGGAATGGTGTCCTTAGCTTCTGCTTGTCAGAAGCTCGAAATGGGCTGTTGGAGAGGGATCACTTGGTGACTGCCTGTTCTATTCATTCCTGCTGTGGCCCTAACATTAGCCACTCTCAGAAGACAGGATACTGGGTTAAAGGAACCTTTCATCTCACCCTGTATGGCTGTTCTTAAGTTCTTATGCCAAATTCTTTTATATTTGTGCAGGCCTCACTGTTTCCAGTAGGAGTTTTGCTATAGATTGAAAAAAAAACCAAATGGTAATTAAGAATGGGGTTTGTGATTCTTCCTTAAAAGAACTTGACATCCACCTGTCAGTGTTGGAGGCTCCTCCATCACCTCACTATGATCAGCCATCTGAGTGAGAAGAAACTGATGGTCAGGAAGAATATTGTTGTCTGTGGGACACTGGTGAACTGGCCATTCTCTACTGATGTCAATTATATCTCCACTCAAGGAGCAGGTATTGCAGTAATTCTTCATGCGAGGATCTGACTTTTCTTCAGATTCTTAAAAAGGTGGATACGTTGTCAGCAATGTTCTCTCTAATCTTTTCCATCCATGTTCAGGCTTTTCCCATCAATGTGCAGAGTAAATGTTTTACGTGCACCATCAGTAGAAACACACACTCAGCTGTTGGCTCAGTAATCATGGGATGGGATTCTTTCCTGAGCAAGTGCACAACTTACAGGGAACACTGGTTGTCAGGAATGAGTTACTATCAGTTTATGGGTGTACACTTGCCGCAATCACTAGATGTCTGGACCAGGACCTCCTGTTTAATTGTAATGCTTTTACATGCTGCTTTGGGGCAATTGGTGAAGTGAAATGTCTGCCATGCTTTTCCTGTTGTTCCAGTTTCTAAACTGGTTAAGAAGTAGTGCATACTACTCCAAGATGTTACCAGGTCAGTTTTCTACTAAGAAGCTTACTGGATGTAGCTGTAGCTGATTCTGAAGAATGTCAAAAAAGAATTGACAGTGTCAACACTGAGGAGTTTGGATAGCTTGTCATGAATTCTAGTGCCTCCAGTGTCACTACTTTTTGGCAGTGGAGCCCTGTTATAAAAGGCCCAGTTGAAAGCCTGCTGTCTTGGAACAGAATGCAAGACATTATCAGTTGTGTCAGCAGGGAAAAGCAAGTTCCAGCAGGTGACTTCTTGGACCATGCTATGAAGGTTGAGTATTATATCTGCAGCTGTATTTGTTGTATCCATGGGTACGTCTAGACTACATGCTTCTGTCGCCAGAGGCGTGTAGATTAGGCTACCAGACATAGGAAAATAAAGCGGTGATTTAAATAATCGCCGCTTCATTTAAATTTACATGGCTGCTGTGCTGAGCCGACAAACAGCTGATCAGCGCCATAGTCTGGACGCGCGGGTGTCGACATCAAAGGTATTTGTCGACCACCCAGGTATGCCTCCTGGGATGAGGTTTACTTGGGTGGTCGACAAATACCTTTGATGTCGACACCCGCGCGTCAGACTATCTCGCTGAGCCGACAAACAGCTGATCAGCTGTTTGTCTGCTCAGCGTGGCAGCCATGTAAATTTAAATGAAGCGGCGATTATTTAAATCGCCGCTTCATTTTCCTATGTCTGGTAGCCAATCTACATGCCTCTGGCGACAGAGGCATGTAGTCTAGACGTACCCTATGGCTTCAATGGACCTCATGATCCAAGTGGAAGGAAATATATCTCATGTAGTCTTGGTTTACATCCTAGTTCCTTGGGGATTAGCCTTTCCCTCGGAAATCTTTGGAAGTCTGCTATCTTTTTAGGGAGTGAAAATCCAGAAATAAGAATTCTAAAAGAGATTTGGAGAGAAGTAGAATTGCAAGTAACTTTTTTCCTATTTAAGGAGTACAGTGCCATGGATTGAAACATATCAGAAATTAGCACTTCATTCCCTCAGAGCATAGGAGACCCACTGCCTATATCCCTCCTAAAATCTTAATAGGTAAATGGGGTGCCTCCTCATGCCCCTCGTTTCTCTAAGTGGCCCTCCCTTTATTCCCACCCTCCCTCCGCAAGCACCAGTTGTCTGTGCCTCAGAGCTCTGTAATATGAATACATCCTTAGTATTGTTTAGATTAATGGAAATGTGTAGCCAGTTGCTTTTAATAAATTATCTGCCAGTTATAGAAGACAATTAGCATAATACTTTTGTTTAATGTATGTGGTTTCTCTTTTCATGTTCCTTTGATCATTCTAATCCTTTTTGTTTTTGCTTTTCCTTAGAGATGTGAATTGTGCCCTCACAAGGATGGTGCTTTAAAGAGAACAGATAATGGGGGTAAGTTCCATTTTGATTTTTGTCTTTTAATTTTTTACTTAATAAAAGGGAAGTTAACTGTCATGTGAAATATATAAAGATTGCATTACCTGCAAGTAAAACAAGCTACTGTTTTAACACAATAGCTGACCCCAGAAGCTTTATTTTACAGTAAAATATAATATGCTGTAGTTGTCCAAATTAGGATGAACTTGAATCTGATAACATGAACAATTCACTGTATATTTTATTTTCTGTATTTAAAAATACAAATCTCTGACAAAGACAACTGAAGTGTAATACAGAAGATTCTAATCATGAGATTCATTAAGATAAAGGTAAATTACGTACACACTTTAGAAGAAGAACAGTCATTGGAAGCTGCTGTTGAGAATGCCCTGCCTAACCCATTTTCAGGTGTGGGAAGTCTGGGACATCCAAAATTATAGGTCAAGCTAACTACATTGATGCATGAAACATGCATCATTACAAATAGGTTCTTCAACACAGGAATTAAAGATGGAAAAGATGCAGTAGTGCAGTGGTCCCCAATGTTTTGGGGCTGCTGGGGGCGAGGCTGCTCACGTGCTGCGAGTTCGGGGGCGGGGCCTCTTGTGGGCCACGGGCCTGTGGGTGTAGGGCCAAGTATGCGCCGTGCTCCCGGGGCCGGCACCGGCATGTGCCGCGACCCCGGGCAGGGGCCGCCCAGGTGCCGCACGCCCGGGGCTGGCACTGGCATGTGCCGTGACCCCGGGCAGGGGCTGCCCAGGTGCTGAGCTCCTGGGGCCAGCTCTGGCATGTGTCACGTGCCCGGGGCTAGGGCCGGAACCGGCATGTGCTGTGACCCCAGGCAGGGGCCGCCCAGGCGCCGCATGCCTGGGGTCGGCACCGGCATGTGCTGTGACCCCGGGCAGGGGCCGCCCAGGCGCTGCATGCCCGAGGCTGGCACCTGCTGCACGCGGGGGGGCGGGGCCAACCCAGATTGCTCTGCGGGTGCACATAAATGGCCCGGCGGGAGCCATGGCGCCCGCGGGCACCATGTTGGGGACCACTGCAGTAGTGATTTACTATCTTCACATCTGTTCATGATGATGTTCAGTGCATTATCAATTCTGAGTTCTGAATAAATGAGTAATATCGTTAAAGGTAATTGTGAGGTTTTTATGTCTGGGGGATATAAAAGAACATTTTAATAATTCTTAGAAATACATGTCTGTTTCCAAAACTTTAATCAAGAGCTAAATTCTGTCCTTCCCTCATATTAGTGGCTGTAAAGGGCAGATTTAGTAGAGCTAGTCAAAATCTGGTGTGGAAAAGGGATTAATGAGCAAGATTTTGCAAATCCATTCATATACTATTCCTGTTGCCTGCTGAGGATCTCTTATGGGGTGGCTTCTATACCCCAGTTTGAGTGTGTGTTTTTAATAGGATTTACTGAAGCATTCATAACCATACTATATGAATACTTCACATACACTAATGAATTCCACCTTAAACATCCCTCAGAGGTAGGGAAGTAGTAGTATTATTTTAAAAAGAATGACTCCCGAGGAAGCTGTACATCCCTGACAAAACAGTGGAATTGTATATACAAAGAATGATAGGCTAAAAATATAATGCCAGTCCAAACACACGTTTTGACAGGATTATGGATATATAGTTGATATCGTTTATTTGGATGTCCCCAAGGCATTTGACTAAGTTCCAAATGACATTTTGACTAAAAAACTCGCATTACATGGAAACCTAGGGCACACGTTAGCTGGATTAAATACTAGCTCACTTACAGATCTCAAAATAGAGTTGCTACTAGTGAGACATCAGTAACTGGGGCTGTTTCTAGCAGTGTCCATCAAGGATCAGTTTATGGTTCAACACTATTCCATATATTTATCAATGATCTAGACATAATATAAAATATTTGCTGATAAGGATTGGTGGGATAGTTAATGAAGACAGGTTACTCATGGTGATCTCTATCACTTGATTAAATGGTTACACTCCAAAAAAATGCATTTTAATATAATTAAATGCCACATAATATACCTGGGAACAAAGAATGTGAGCTGTACCTTTAGGAAGGGAGATAGTCTCTGCTTTCCAGGGCTAAGAGAAGCATTTATAGATACATGAAATGTGCTTTCAGTATAGAGCTGTTGGGAAAAAATGGGTAATGTGTTCCTCAGATGATGAAAGGAATATTCAATAGAAGTAGGGAAGTTACCTTGTCTCTGAACAATACATTAGTAAGACTACTGCTAGGATACTTTGTCCAGTTCTGGAGTCCATGTTTCAAGAAGGATGTAGAAATAGTGTTGAGAGTTCAAAGGAGGGCTGCACAAGTGATTCAGAGTATAGAAAACAAGCTTTTGAGAGTTACAGAAGCAAGAACCTATTTTGTTTATTGAAGGGAAGATTGGGATGACTTAATTCCTGTGCATAGGTACTTATAGATGGGGGAAAAAATAGCTTTTCAACCTGCTGATAAAGGGGGTCAGCAAGCCATGTGGACAAGGGGGAATCCAGTGAATATAGTATACTTAGATTTCCAGAAAGCCTTTGACAAGGTCCCTCAACATAGGTTCTTTAGCAAAGTAAGCTGTCATGGGATAAGCAGGAATGTCCTCTCATGGATTGCTAGCTGGTTAAAAGATGGGAAACAAAGGGGTAGGACTAAATGGTCAGTTTTCAGAATGGGAAGAGGTAGCTAGTGGGGTTCCCTAGGGACATATCCTTTTCAACATATTAAAAAACGATCTGAAGAAAAGGGGTAAACAGCCAGGTGGCACAAATTGCAAATGATACTAAACTGCTCAAGATATTTAAATCCAAAGTAGACTGAAGAGCTTCAAAAAGATTTCACAAAACTAGGTAACTGGGCAATAAAATGGCAGATTAATTTTAATCTTGATAAATGCAAAGTAATACATATTGGAAAACATAATGCCAACTATTCATATATAATAAGGACTTAATTAGCTGTTACCACACACAAGAGAGATGTTAGAGTCATTGTGGATAGTTCTTGGAAATTATCCACACGATATGCAGGAGCAGTCAAAGCAAACAAAATATTAGGAATAATTAAGAAAGACACACTAAATATCTTATTGCTTATATAAAAACCCTTGGTAAGCCCACATCTTGAATATTGAATGGAGATGTAGTCACCTCATCTCAAAAAAGATATACTGGCAATGAAGAAAGATCAGTAAAGGGCAAGCTAAAGGACTTCCATATGATGAGAGATTAATAACTCTGAGTCTTTTCAGCTTAGAAAAGAGACAACCAAGGATGGATATGATAGAGGACTATGAAATCATGACTTGTGTGGAGAAAGTAAATAAGGAAAGTTTATTTACTTGTTTCAATAACATAAGAATTAGGTGTCACCAAATGAAATTAATAGGTAGCAAGTTTAAAACTAATAAAAGAGAGTTTGGTCTGCCCTAGTATGGCCTTTCTTATATTCTAATGTTTCTTATATTCTTATGTAAAAACATGAAGTTGGACAAATTCAGCCTTGAAATAACATGCAATTTCCTAGCAGTGAGTATAATTTAAACATTGGAGTAGCTTAAACGGGAAGTTGTGGACTTACCACTGTTTGGAAATCTCTCTTGATATCTTTTAAACCCATGTGCTTTCAGCCAATTTCTGAGAGAAATTCTATGGCTTGTATCTGTGGGAGGATTAAGTTAGAGCAGGGGCTGGCAACCCAAGGCTCCCAAGCAAAATTTGGCTCTTTGGTAGCTCCAGCTAAGCTGTTCCTCACTCCCCCCACAACAGGGCAATAAAATGGCTGTTACCGCACACAGCCCATGCTGCCGCTCCAGCCTCATGGCCCCCTGCAAGATTGATGCACTAGCACTGGCTTCCTGTTGTGGGAGGTGAAAGCCCCGAGCTTCCCCACCAAATACGGCTGGCGAGGAACAAGCAAATCTAGAAGCGGCTGCTCATGCTACTGCTTTCCTTCCCCCATCCCTGGCTGGGGGAATATCAGTGTGCGAATGTACTTCCTGGAGGTTTTCCCCCTAGCCAATGGAAGCAGTGGGAGGCAGTGCCTGGCCTGTGGTGCTGGGAGTGGTGTGAAAACAAGTAAGTTCCTCCCCCTCCCCCACCCCCAACCTCCTCATGCCTAGGGTTCTTGGCCAGACTCCACTCTTCCTTTCTCCTGGCCAGACACCCTACTCCCAGCCTGCTCTTGCACCCTATCTCCTACTCAGACCTTGTAGCCTCATCCCCTCTGGCACTCCAGATCCTGCACCCCCATCCCACTCTTTGGCAGCTCTGTCCCACATGCTTACCCCCTCATTTTGGCCCCATCTGCAGAATCCGCTAACCCTGGAACTCAGATGAGTTAATCTGGCCTGAGGCCTTGAACATCACTCCTCCCTGCCTTCCCCACCCCCCCCATCATGGGACTAGAGAACTAGAGGAGTGAGGTGTTTCAGTTGGGGGCTACATCAGTGAGTGCTGGGGGTTTTTGGAGTGTTTTTTGCTGCTTATTTTTGTGTGAACCCCAACTGATTTTTTTCTGTGGGTCATTGGCCCCCGACCCTTCCGTAAATAAAGACAATATTGAAGACTTTTGTGTCGGACATCATTTTTAAATAAACTAAAATATTAAGCCTGGCCAACAAGGCTCCAATAGGGGTCCAGTCCCAATCCTGGCTGCTGCATCCTGTCCTCAACGCTGAAGCAGGCCCCACAGCCCAGCCCTTATCTGGCCGCAGGTAGGACTGGTTGCAACCTCCCTCCCACTGGGCATGGGTAGGAACGGAGGCCATGATCCAGATGCAGTGATGCTGGCCCAGCCTGTAGTCCAGCCACTGCTGCCATTGTGCAGCAGCCCAGCCCTGGCCACGTAAGGTAATCCAGCCCCAGAGCCTCCTCACATATCTTTATTTCCCACTGCCAGCACCCTGCCTGGCCTCCTGCACCTCCCACACACACCAACCCCCTACTCTGAACCCCTCTTACACCTCAACCCGGGATCCTACACATCCACAAACTGCATCCCCAGCAGCAGCAGAAGTCCCGTTAAATAAAGTTTGAGTACAGTGTTTCATTTATGCTATCATCATGTCCGTTATCAATAATATAAAGTTGTATATTTTCAGTCATGCAAATGGGCATTGTGATGTCATGCAAGTGCTCTTTGTTGACCATTTGTTCTGAATTTTGATGTAGTTTGGCTCTTTGGTTTGAAAAGGTTGCTGATCCCTGGGTTAGATGGTTGTGGTGGTCCTTTCTGATCTTTGAATATGAATCTGTGAATGCATTCATTACCTTCTTTCATGGGTCATGGGGAGAACACGTGATTCTGTGTTGCCCTCCCTATAATAGCATTAACAGTTTTGTGTTATGACACTGGCTGTAATTAAGTCTTAAGCATCAATTGGTCTTCTGCAGGGGACAGAAATTAATTTTCTTCTAATGACTTAATTAGCTTGATCCGTCCTTCCTCTGAAAAAAGCATCAGAATTAGGGATACAAAATCGTATTTAATTAGTTAACTAGTAAAATGTTATGTTTAACTGGTTAACTTATTAATTGGGGGTGGGATAGGGGCTGCCCCATTCTGGCTATGCTGGAGTGGCTCCCCTGCTTGTTGTGACCAGGCTGGAGTGCTCTTTCAACCCCCCTGCCCCTGCCATGGACAGGGCCTTCTTTAGCCTAGATGTTTCTGGCCCCATGTGGGGCTGCTTGCTCCCAGCCCATCCCCAGGTACTGGCTAGTTGGCTAACCAGTTATTTATTAAATACAGAACTATGTAGCACTTTAAAGACTAACAAGATGGTTTATTAGATGATGAGCTTTCGTGGGCCAGACCCACTTCCTCAGATCAAATAGTGGAAGAAAATAGTCACAGCCATATATACCAAAGGATACAATTAAAAAAAAATGAACATATGAAAAGGACAAATCACATTTCAGAACAAAAGGGGGATGCGGGGACGGGGGGGGGGGGGGAAGGAATGTGAATGCCTGTGAGTTAATGATATTAGAGGTGGGGAAGGTAGATGTCTGTGAGTTAATAGTATTAGAGGTGATAATTGGGGAAGCTATCTTTGTAATGGGTAAGATAGCTGGGATCTTTGTTCAGCCCCCTGCGGAGAGTGTCGAATTTTAGCATGAATGCCAGTTCAGAGGATTCCCTTTCAAGTGCAGATTTGAATGTCTTCTGAAGTAGGATGCAGGTGAGTAGGTCATTGAGACAGTGTCCTTCCTGGTTGAAATGGCAAGCAACTGTTTTTTCTTTGTGATCCTGTCTAATGTCTGTTCGTGGGCATTGATTCTTTGGTGAAGTGTCTGAGACGTTTGTCCAATGTACATTGCAGACAGACACTTTCGGCACATGATAGCATAGATTATATTTCTGGAGGCGCAGGAATATGTATTCTTGATCTTATAACTCACTTGGTTAGGCCCAATAATGGTGTCAGCAGAGTGAATATGTGGACAAAGCTGGCAACGGGGTTTGTTGCAAGGGAAAGTACCAGGGTTGGTATTAGTGTGGTATGTCCTGTGGTTGTTGGTAAGAATCATCTTGAGGTTAGGTGGTTGTCTATAGGAGACTATGGGTCTGTCTCCCAGAGCTTCTTGGAGTTTAGTGTCCTGTTCCAGTATAGGCTGTAATTTATTGATGATGTGTTGGACAGGTTTAAGTTGGGAGCTGTAGGTGATGACAAGTGGTGTTCTATTGTTGGTTTTCTTGGGTCTGTCTTGTAGTAGATGAAAAGCAAATTGAAAGAGCCAAACGAATACCTAGAAACCATCTACTACAAGACAGACCCAAGAAAACCAACAATAGAACACCACTTGTCATCACCTACAGCTCCCAACTTAAACCTGTCCAACACATTCCTCCCCCCCCCCCCCCGCATCCCCCTTCTGTTCTGAAATGTGATTTGTCCTTTTCATATGTGTTCATTTTAAAAAATTGTATCCTTTGGTATATATGGCTGTGACTATTTTCTTCCACTATTTGATCTGAGGAAGTGGGTCTGGTCCACGAAAGCTCATCATCTAATAAACCATCTTGTTAGTCTTTAAAGTGCTACATAGTCTTGTATTTTGTTTCAGCTACACCAGACTAACATGGCTACATTTCTTTCAGTTATTTATTAATTAGCGATGTTTGAGTGTAAATGACTAACTGTTTAACTGATAAGCAGATGCTTATTGGTTAATGGTGTCGGTTACACTCAGCGAAGCCTCTTCCCCAGAAGCAGAGCCAGGTGAACAAGATCTTCTCATTCCAGGGGAGGAGGCTTTGCTGACTCAGGCAGGCTTCCAGGGAGGAGGCTTTGTCGTGGCAGCAAAGCCTTTCCCCAGGAGGTAGCCCTGCTCCCAGGGAGACTTTGCTGTTGGCTTTTCAGTATAAAGCTAAGCCTGCAGTGTGGGTAACAGTGTAAACTGCTGAGATTTTCAGTGGTTACAGGTTACCCTAATACACACATTTTAACATACCTACCATTAATATCCTGATCAGAATTTGACTACAGCTGATGGCAGAATAAAGGACAGGATAGACTAGTGTTCCAAGGTGATACAATGAATCTTCTTCCTCACAAAGTTGATTGTGATAGAAATGTAGCCGTGTTAGTCTGGTGTAGCTGAAACAAAATACAGGACTATGTAGCACTGTTGATTGGAGTGTCTTGCTCACATGCTGAGGGCCAAATTGATTGCTAGGTTTAGAGTTGGAAAAGAATTTTCTCCAGGTTGACAAGGACCTTGGAGGTTTTTGGCTCCTCTGTAGCATGCTATGTGGCTTGCTTACTAGGATCATCTGGGCATTTGTCACTTAATCAGGTCCATGACATTGTAGCTTCTTGAGGAATCAGTTGCACCGTGGTCCCTCCTCTTCACTTACGTCACAGTTTTGTCTTCTGAGGACTGAAGTACTATAGCCTAACCTATTTTTGGCTCAATGTAGGCAAAACGTGGTAAAATTTAGTGGTCTGTGATATCCCCAAGTTCAAGCTAGACAATCTAATGGTCACTTCTGGTCTTAAATTTTATGGAAATACTAAATTTAAAATATGGGAAACCAAGGCAAAACTGCTGAGTCCTAGTCAAATGCTTGAATTATAGGCTTAATCTTTTTCTTTGGGATGTTGAGGGAATGGGAGTACTGGTGGATTTTTTTATCCATTCTTTTCTTCCAGTTACACTGCTTGTGGTAGTGAACTCCTTGGCAGTGTTCAGATTGTAGCTTTGCCACTTGCTTCTAAGAAAAGTCCTTCTTTTGAAGGGAAAAATAACATTGGAAAATAGTATCTTTCCCATTAGAAAATATGGAAAATAAACGTTTCAGAGATCTTACAAAGTATGATAAATATCTGATGTTGAATGAAGAGTCAACAAAATATTAAGTAAATAAAAAATCCCCCACGAGGTATCTACAGTCCCTTATATGAACTTTGCAACTTGATTTCCAATGAGTTTTGATGGGAAAATCCCATACTTTCAGATCTACTTTAATGCAAACTGTCAACACCTCTTTCCTGTTAGTGATGTAGTCTTTGGAATTATAAGTAATGATTTGTATCTGTGAAACTAAAATAGTTATAATGTTGTAAATAGGATTAAATACATAAACATGTAAGTTTCCACAAATTATCTTGATTTTGCTAGCGTTTTAATGACCAGTCCTTTACCTCTGTAGCAATCTCAATATTAACCACAAATCCTTTTAATCTACTGCAGATACCCTAGCTATATGAAGGGTCAGAGCTGTTAAGAATATCTGAATATTGATTTACGTGGTTTTGGCTCTAGCTTCTACTGGCAACAACTACCATAGTGTGGTTACACATCTGTAACCACTGCCCTCATC
Organism: Pelodiscus sinensis; assembly: GCF_049634645.1. Lineage (NCBI taxonomy): Eukaryota > Metazoa > Chordata > Testudines > Trionychidae > Pelodiscus > Pelodiscus sinensis. The sequence goes on from NC_134712.1 coordinate 222,209,537, forward strand.
TCATAATGGTCTGAGTCCAAAATAAGACCTTTTCTTTCAGCAATTTGACAGCGTGATATATCTTGTCTCATTTCTCTTCTAGACACTTCAGAAGCAATATTGTGCTTCTGGAATAGCTATACTATAATAGCTATGAATCAGAGTCTAGTACATTGTTTTCCAAAATCTATGCTGATAAAAATGTTTTCTGTTTGTGGACTTATGTAACTGCATCAAAGAAGGGATGGACTATGAGCGAGGAGATGGATTTGAGGCTGAAATAGATGTGTAACCTTCACCTTTAGAACTTAGCACAGTTGGATCCTGATTCTAATGGGGTCTTCTGAGCATAACTGTTACAATGTATCTTTTAAATTAAATTAATATCTGAGTACAGCTGCGGCTGAGTAGAATAAAGTTTGTGTGGAAGTGTCTATTTGCTAAGCTTACAGGTGTGGTAAAAAGAATATGCATATTCAGTGACATGCACAACTTTGTTTCTGAATCAATGTGTGAGCTTTATTGAACAAGAGAAGCACTAGATCTTCTCCTGGATATTGAATATAATAGGCTTGACTCTAGTTACTTGGAGCTGCTATCTTGTTTTATGGTTGCATAACTTACATAATTTCCTATTCTCCATTCCTTCTGAATGTATACTTTTTTTTTCTTCTGAACTCACACAGTGGTTTCATAATTTTTTCCTTAATATCTTGAAACTCTTCTGGATGCTTGTGTTTTGTCAGCAGAAAGAAATGCTTTCAGGGGTCTGATTTGTTTAGTTGTTTCTTCTGGGTAGGGAGGGAAGTGATCTATCTACCTATTGGAGTCCTGATTGATCTTTCCTTACTGTGACTTTCATTTTAACGAGCTTTCTCTTTTAGGCTTTATCTCGTGGCCATCATGTTTCCTATACAGTATTCTGAGGCTCCATCATATAAGTGGAGAACAGAGACTGGGAATCAAAACTGGGTTGTTATCAGGCACATCACTAGGGACTGACTTGGTGATATATTCGATTTCACTTAAACAAAAAAATCAGTGTCTTACTCCCTGATGTGGGAGTTAGGTTGCTTTATTTTTTGTTGGCCTGGAAACACTGACCTGACCAATCCTAAATGTCCTCCTCTTACTTGATTGCTTCAGTATAATACTGTTTCCCACTTCCCACTAGGGATGTAAGTGACTAGTTGACTATCTGATAAGCAAAAGCTAATTGGATAGTTGACTAGTTGCTCCTTCTCTCCCCCCCCCCCCCCCCCCCCCGCGGCTTCTATCAGAGGCAGTAATGGTGGCAGGAGGAGAGGGTGCTTGGGGGAGCCAGCTTAAAAGCTAGTTCCCCCCAGCCCCAGCTCCGTTGGAGGGGACAGGGGCACAGGTGAAATGTACAAGAGTCCCTGCTGGGGTCGTCACATGGAGCCTAGGGCCAGTAGAGTACCCCGCTGGCCCCAGGCTCCATGCGGTGTTTCAGTCTTTGAAATGCACAAAAGCCCCTGCTTAGGCTCTTGCTGCATTTCAAAGTGGAAGTGCCCCATATCGACTAGTTGAATAGTCGATGGAAATTCCATCAACTATTTGATTAGTTGATTAATCTAATTTTAACATCTCTAGTTTCCACCAATAACCTGCTATAAGAAGGCATAGGTTTGTTAGCATGGTTTGAGTTAGCACCATTCTCAGAAGAAAAATCTCTTCTCATGTTGGCTAGAATAATTATAATTCTGGCAAAGTATTTGCATTCAAATATTATTTGGACATAATAAGTTTCTGATTCCTTTGGAAAATTGGGGGAATTGTCTGTACAGAGAGTTAGTGTATGACAAGCTGAAGCAGTGAGGGGCAACTCTAGGCTAGTGAATGGGCTACATTAATGGCCCTAAGGATGGTCAGAACCAAGATGGCCTCCTGAAAATGTTTTGCTAACTGCACTTGTGTACCTATAATTTGTAGGGTGTGCCAATTGAATGGTAGCAGTGCTTAGATTGGATGCAAAGTGAGTTCACAGCTCTCAGTCAATGTTATGTGCAGTCAGCATGCACCTCACTTCATGTGCTCTTGCTTTATGTGCATGTCACTTTTGTAATACCAGTAGGAAAAAATCTTCACTGATGAAAACCAGTAGAATCTGGCAACACTGTGCATGGACAACGATAAACAAAACATCTTGTGGGCCACACATAGAACCCCAATGAGTCACAACTTGCCCACTGCTGAGCTGGAGTTTAAACTGTACAGTGTACAAAAGATTGGATCTTTCTAGCCCAGCACCCTTGATGGGACAAGGGATTTTGTAGGATCAGGGAAGGTCATTTCTGGCCCCTTTGCTGATGGACTCCCAGCTCTTCTGGAGTCCATCAGCAGACCTGTCTCAGCTTCACTCTGGGCTTAATGCCTCTGCTTGGCTCCTTTGCCAGCTGGTCTGGCTCCTATCACAGCTACTGGCCTGGCCACTGGCCCTGGCAGCTGGGCTCCATGTCCCTGGCAGGTTGTGTCTGTCCTCAGCCACCGGGTTGGTTTTGTGCTCCTGGCCAAGCTGTGTTTCCATTCCTAGTCTGGGTTGTTGGGCAAGTTCTGTGCTCCCAGCTGGTCTGGACTGCCAGCTGTGGGCTCTGGCTACTGGGTGGGCTCTGCACCTGTCAAGGCTTTTTTCCCACTCTGGTATGATGAATGCACAAGTGGGGTCCCACAAAAGTACCCTAAAACCTGATCTTTCCAGGCTTTGGTATAAAACTCCCCCCCCCCCCCCCCCCCCCAAATCTTAAAAACCTAGATTTTGAGAATAAAAAAATCTGCTGAATAAAAAAATCTGCTGCTACCACCCAAGTAATAATAAAGAAACCAGGTTGAGACTACTTGGGAAATCTCAGTTCCAAAAGTAAAACCAGGACACAAATATTAACCAATACCAGGTTAATAAAAAGAAAAGAGAAATAACTTTATTATCACCACAATATTTCTGTTTTAAGCATAATAAAAAGTCACAAATTAATATACTCATGGGGGGATTCCACCATGGGTCAAAACTTAGTTACAAAGTAGAGGAAAACACATTTTTAAATGCACAGACATCAGATTCCCATTCCCAAACCATAAAACAATAAAACCTAGCAGATTTATCTAAACTTTACCCTACTTACAGATAGTGAAGAGTCTTTTCTTGGAGGGAAACCTAGTGTCTGTCCCCCTTAGTAAATGGAGAGAAAAAACTCAGGGACAAAGGAGGGAAAAATGAAACATTCCTTTGTCCCAGTTTGAAATTCCTATTGGCCGACTCTACCTGGCTTAGGTATAGTTAACCCCATAGTCCCCAGGCTACTGGCCATCTCTCATGATCATGACAGCACCTCTGGCAAGTCTGCACTTCCTGCTCTGGTCTGAGCTACTGGGTAGGCTCCATGCTCCCGGCTGGGCTGCACTGCTTGAGTTAGTTCTGCTTCTGGCTGTTGGGTAGGCTCTGCACTCCAGGCCGAGCTGCATTGCCAGGTCTGGCCCTGGACCTGGCCCTGGCTGGCCTGCACTACTGGGTCCAGCCCTGGCCAGGCTCTGCATGCCCAGCTGGGCTGGGCTGTTGGGTCCAGCCCTGGCTGCCAGGCAGGCTCCGCATCCCTATCCAGGCTCTGCTGTTGGCCCCGGCCATGGGTTCCGCGCTGCTGGCTTCCTGCCCCCAGGCTAGCTCCACTGCCAGCCCCAACACTGGGCTCCTGGCTTCTTTCTTGGCCATGGTTCTCTGGTTCTGCAGCATCTATGGTCCTGCCAGAGAGCCCAGGACCACAGAGGTTCAACCTGTAGCTTACTGCACAGACCCTGCTACCCAGCACTAAAAGCTCCAGAGTTCACTTTCCTCTTCTACTTTTTAATAAAGTTTTGATTTTATTTGTGCATCCATAAAGGCATAAAAATAGCAAAAGATGTAGAAACTTCACGTATCTGTTCTAGTATTCTAGGTCTTTTCTGTTTTCTATCCCCTCCCCCCCCTCATTGTTTCAGCGCCATCAGTGATAGCCTTGGCTTCTTGTGGGTACTGGAATTATAAGGACTGTTGTTTAAACCTGCTCAGAGCAGTTGTGTTATATATCAGGCCCATATGTGGGGGTGGAGGGAAGGGTGTGAATGCACCCCCCTATGGTTCCCCAAGTAAATGTGCTCTAGCTGGCCAGGGAAGGCAGGAGAAATGTGTTGCCCAAGCCTCCCTCCCCCATACTCCTGCCAGCCAGGGGAAGGCTGGGGCTGATTCCCTCCCACCCACCGAGGAACGAGGCCCAGCCCCACCCCCGGCCCCTCTCCAGCGGGAGGGGAGGAAAATCTGCCTCAGCCTTCCCCAGGCCAGCTGGAACATGGGGGGATGGAGGCTTGGGCAGTATGCTGCTTCCTGCCTTTCCCTCCCCCCCCCACTCCCAGCTGGCTGGAGCATGCTTACTTGGGGGATCGTGGAAGGGTGCATTTACACCCTTGCAGTCCACATTTACAAAAAAAGCACCCTTCCACAGAAATTCCTGCATATGTGCCTGTATGTAGTGTTTGAAATTCCAGCAGCATATGATGCATTGTCTGTATCAGGGCTGTCTTCAGTATAATTTCAACTGACTGGGAAATTTTAGAAGAATAAGCTTGTTGTAAACAAGAACTTAGAGCCCATAGTATGTGACATGGTTTCTGAACATGGTTAGAACATGATTTTTCCTCATCTACACTGGTGACATCATTGTTATAACATGATTTCCTTGCCACCTACCTCAGGGAAGTTTTGGCAGTATAGATATGGTGACCATATTTTCTGAACCAAAAATAGGGACACATTAGCCACATCCCCAGCCTCATTAGCCCCACCCCCTGATCTCTTAGACCATTCTCACCTGTCACATAAAGTCCCACACCTGGAGGTAGTACTTCCAGGATTAAGATGGACATATGAGCCGAAGTAAAGGGTGTTGTGTGACCCCTCTAAGAACTCCTCCCACTGTTCTCTGCCAATAAGGATGGATTTAGCCCCCAAAGGACCATCCCATGCAGCTATACTGCAAACCTTTCTGCAGACCACCAGTTGCTAATGGAAACTCACTGTTAATTACATAATTACGCTCGAGCCATTTTGCTAGTGCTGCAGCTAGGGAGAATGGTTTAATTTAAATTATTAAACAGATTGTTTTAACTTTCTTGTATTAATTTATCAAACTTCATTTTAAATAAAGTAAAATATTAATTTATGATGAACACAAAAGGTTTCAATGTTTTCTTTACTTTATGGCGGGGTGGGGACCACTGACCCATAGAAAAATCAGCACACAAGTGATAAGCAAAAATAACTCCTCCCAAAACCCCCAACCGTCTCTGATCTGGCCCCCAACTGAGACACCTGACTCCTCTTATGTCCCAGCTCTGCAGGACAAGGGAATGAGACAGACAGGAATTAGGTTCAAGGTAAGGACATTAAATTGCGGTTATCAGGGTAATCGTATAGTTGATACAATTTGTATAAACTACATGATTAGTTGATAAGCACTGCTCTGCAAGAGCCACAGTGGGGTAGCTTCAGGAGCTGGCTCTAGCTGGGATTCAGACTCTGGGAGCCACCGGTGCTGTGGCTCTGCATTTTAAATGTAGTAAGAGCTGCCAGACTCTTACTACATTTAAAATGCAGAAGTGCAGTGACCATCATGAGCCGGGACTGCACAGTCCCGGCTTGCACTGAGTCCAGCAGCACCTGTTCACGAGTGGCCCAGCTCTTCTGAAAGAGGCTATGGGAGCAGAGGCAGGCAGCACTGTGAAGATGGTACTGAGGAAACCAGGTTTTAAGTCGGCTTCCTCTCACCAGCACCAGCTATTTTCCCCTCGCTGCCTCTATGGAGGCAGTAGGAGGGTGGGGAGGGGAAGAAAGTAGTTGATACTCTACTCGACTACCCACTAAGCTTTTTCTTACTGAGCAGTCGACTACTCCCTAACGTCCCTAGTTAAGGGCTTTCCATAGGCTAGATTTACTTTTCTCGGGTTCTGGAATTAGTGAATTTTATGGACCCCCTTAGGCTCTGGCGTGGGGAGAAAAAGGGTTTAGTGTGCAGGACAGAGCTGCCAGTATGAGAGATAGGGATGGGGTTCAGAATCTGGGTGGGAGGTGGGGTGCAGAATGGGGAGAGGTTGTGAGGTTGGGGTGGGAGGTAGGGTGCACAGATGGAGATAGGCTCTCTGGCCAGAAGGGAGGGTGCAGGAGCAGTCTGGGGATAGGGTTTCGGGCCAGGAGGGAGAGTACAGGAGAGACTTGGAGCAGGGTGCCTGACCAGGAGGGAGGGTACAGGAGGGGTCTTGGTGGGGTAAGAGGTGAGTGAGGGGGATTTGGGTGTGGGATCTGGGCATGAGGGGTGACGCTTACCTGGCTTGGCACCCAGTTGCAGCAGGGGAAGCCTCCAAGCAGCATGCTCCCGTTCTCCCTGAAGGGGGGAGGGAGAGGGAGCTCAGTCCCCTCCCCATGCAGCTGGGATACCAGTGCAGCTGCGGGGCAACAGCATCAGGTCGGGCTTCCCACTGGAGGGAGGAAGGAAGGGGGAGAGAGAGAGAGAGAGAAAAAATCACGGGGGGGAGGGGTTTAAAGAAACCCTGACCTTCCCCGCCAGACCAGGCTCACTGCTGCTTCCCCAACAGGGTGAGGAGGGCCGCACACGGGAGAGAAAGCAGCAGTGCATGGGGGGCAGCGAACGGGAGCATGCCCCAACGGGGTGGCAGCGCCCCAGCTGAGTTCCGCGCAACCTCTGCTGGAGTGCAGGCAGCAATTAAAAAATGCTGAGGTCCAAGAGTGGCTACTGGGAACCTCAGATGTAGCTATCCCTCCCATTTCCAGCAGCAGTGGCTGCTGTAACAAGCCGCCGCCTGCAAAAGTAGAGGAGGCTGTGTGCCTGCCCCAGAGGCCCTGTGGGACAGGGTTAGTCCTGCGAGGTAAGTAGGGTGTGTGGTAGTAGGGTAGTGGATGGTGGAGCGGCCAGAGCTGCGTGCCACCAGAAGCCTGCCCCAGCTGGCAAAGCTCCAATACGCGCTCTGTAAGGGGATGGGGGAGAGCACGCTGCTGCTGTTGTGCTAAGTTGTACCAGGAGCAATGAACTTACAGTTTCTTCTTCCTGGAAGTCCAAGTCTGCATCAGTAGTGAAATGTCCAACAGAGATTTCCGGGACATTTTACTACTTGATGTGGCACCGGGTCAGACTCCTTAATATCAGTACAGTCCCGGAAAAATCACTATATATGGTCAGTATAAGTATAGATTGATTTTAAAGAAGTATTAATATTAAATGTTAATTGTCACTTGCCTATACAGGAAAGTTGTGTTCACACTAGAAATTTTTGTAAGGAGTTTCTGCATCATTAGCAATGGTAGATATTCTGGTTTAGATTTTTGCGTTTCTCTTATTCCACTCATTATAGGTTCTATGGCTGTTGCCATGGGTGAGGCTTCTTCAGTGCAGGAAAAACATTTATTAGCTTTCCTAGTGTATTTTGAAGTAGCTTTCAATAACTGATGCAGAAAGTAGCTTTAGTTAACAGGTTACATGATAATTTGTCATGTTGTGAAAACTCGTCTTGGCTCAAACAGTGTTTGCACCAGCTACTTGAAATGGCCAGCTCTTGAAATCTTTCCTCAAACAAACTTTTTCTGATTTTTAGTAAGTTTTCTTTTATCTTTTTGTCTGAGTCAGGGCAGAGTAAAAACTACAACGTTTGGCCCATTTTAATCAATATGACTTTTAAAAACAGCGATGCAATTTCCCTGTACTGTATAATAGAGACCATAGTTGACTATTACTCACTGTTTCGACAGCTAGTTTTATTAGAAACATGCAGATAACATGCTTGTGAAGGGTAGTTGGATGTACCAGTCTTGACCACTTTCATGCATTTAGAAACCATAGGAATAAAGTATAAGAATTAAGTTCTGAGTATCCAAAGAGTGGAACATTCTTTCAATTTGACTACCTAATATGTTAGTACTGTTGTAAAAATATTGGATTAAAATTGTTTATGGTCTTGTAAACAAAAAGTAATTATTCCTGTTGTGTGATTTGTAGGACTTTGTGGGATATTGCAAGTTAATATTATTTTGCTATAAAACCTTTTTCAAAATCCAAAATAATGCAGTTTAATAAACACTACTATTTAACTTCAGTGATATTTAATATTAAAAATAGAAAATTAGCCATGAATAGAAAATAAGTCTCCCTATGTTAGGGGGAATGATAATTTTGTATCCAGTGAAATGTTTTTAATTGGATTGACTGAAATGCTATGATTTTAAAAATCAGTTTTAAGGGGAGGACCACACAAGTACTAGAAGTAAAAATGACTAAAGTTTACCTCTAAGTTTTATATTTATATTCTCTCATGATAGCAGGCACTTATGAAAATCTCTTCAAGTGTGTAATTTACTACTTTTAAAAAAACTGTTGAGAAATGTTTTGATATTGTTGGAATGAGTATTTTACAATGATTTTCTGCATTGTTTTTATCTGAACTAAAAGGTTGGCACTGGTAGAAATTGTTTGAAATCTGATCCAGTTGGATGATGATCAGGAATGCTGTGTAACAGCATTCCTTATGTAAGCTTTTCACCAAGATAAGTCACATGCAGCTGCTTGGTAGAAAGCCAGCTAATAGTGCAATGTTTTATGTCATCATTTTTCAAGGGTTAGAACTGGGTTCTCCAAAGTCTGTAAGGAATATCACATGCAGTTCTTTTGAGTCAGCAGCTTTCCCTGTTTCTTTACTGCTATGTTGCATTTTCAGTAAGCACTCATATATGAGAAGGTGAGTGGTAGAATGCAGTCTGCTGACATGTGCCAGAAGTGGCTGCATCTCACTGTTACTGTAAATTCAGGAACATGTTAATCCTCTTTTACAATTGGTATAAAACTTTAACAGGTGGAAATGAAAAATGAACCACTAACCACTTAATTTAAGAGACCTTTCTTTTTACTGGGGAAAATAGATTTGATGGAAGTTTGAAATATAAATGTATTTGAAATATCTTCTTCCTGATAATTAATAATTTTGATAAGTTTTAGGATCCTTCCCCATATAATAGCAAAGTCAGATAAAACTGTTTTTGACCCTACTCTACAGGGTCAAACTGCATTAAATCTAAAGCTGTTTTAGTGTGATTTAGCTACTTCAATCCAAGCTGTGCAAATTCTCAACAGCAAATTGTTCAAAAACATCAAATTGAAGGAGGGCTGGCTTAGCTTTCATCCTCAAGGACGATAAATTAAATTTCATACAGTTTACTTTGTGGCCTCTTTAAAAACCTTACACCGTAGATATGTGTGCACATCCAGCATTCTATGACAGATTTTGTAGGAATGACATTGTGCATAATCGTAAAAGTACAAAATGTATATTCTTACTATTGTGCAGGATCCTGTTTGCTGTTTAGCCACTGTTTGCCGTCACTGAAGTATATGGGGCCTCATAAACATTGAATGGGTTGGGTGACAATGGGATTCTCTAAAGCCCTGAATGAGAGTGTCACCTTGGCAGATGAGCTCTTGTTCAATATTACATTCTGGCATCTTTTGGAAAGAACTGGAGCCACTTGAATTATTCTGTCTACTTCTGATAGGGTCTGTTGGTATGCCAACAACACCTTATTTTCAAAAGCACTGAAGATGACCGATCTAAAGAGTCGTCATATGCAGGCTATCTTCATCCACCCCAGAAGGAAATCAACAAACACAATGGATGGAGTCTCCTTGTTATACCTAAGCTTAACACTAGACAAATTGACTGGGGTCAAAGAAAGTGAATACTGCATGAATTGTCAAAATGTTATCTGTACAGCCTTATTTTTCTTGAAAGGGAAAGAAGGGTTTGAGATACTGACAGTGAATGTCTCTTGACCAAATCTTTCTCTCTATAAAAAACTTTCCTGCAGGATGACAGAGTGATGTCATGTGTCGCTTTGCGTCCCACAGCCCCTCCCTTCACCTTCAGTGGCATGGCCACTCCATGCTCCGGGGAGCTGAGCCACGCAGCCTCCTCCTTTTCTCCCATGCTCTGGGGGAGCCGCGAGACATGCGTCCTCTCCCCTCCCCCGTGCTTGGGGGGTGAGCTGGGAGAGAGCCAGGCCTGCCACAGCCAGGCCTCGTCCTAGCCCAACTCCTGGAGTTCGGGGGGGGGGGGGAGGGGAGACAGGCCCGCTCCGGCCAGGCCTTGGCCTGACTCCGGCCCAACCCCCCCCCGGTGGCTGGGGGGAGAGAGGTGGGGCTGCCGTGGCCTTGGTCCTGCAGCGGGGCAGAGCCGGTGCTGTGAGTGTAGCAAGCAGGGAGCATAGCCCCCTATATTTAAAAAAATGGTTAAAAGAGGTGGACAGACAGTTAAGATAACGTGTCTCAGTCTCCCTCCTTGTTGACCTTCATGATTCTAATTCACAGGGGACAATCTAAAAATCTCTTAGTCCTCCCAGAAGTTTAGCGTGTGACGTGGATTAAAAATCCAACCTAAAAGTTCTTTTTCAGACTTAGCTTTATCACCGTGACATATAACTCAATCCAAATCTTAGTCAGTTGATCTGCAAAATAAGGTGAAAATCCTTAGTGACAAATGCTATATTTTGTTACCGGATGCAAACAACCCTAATTTAACACGTTCTGGAAACAGTTCTGTTCATTCAGATTTTGTTTTTAAATTGAATTATGGTCCCTGTATGGATTCCAAATGGTGCACAGGTGCCTCATGTGCTGACGCCAGAACAATTGGAAGCAGTGTCTTTTAGCTCATACATGAATGTTACATTGCCCTTGTGTTAGCAGTCAAAGCTGACACAAGTGGATCAATAATCCAAGTGGATTATTGATGCCAGAAGTAAACATAATTTGCCTCCTCCATCACATAAGATTTCATAAATTATTAGTTGCAATGTTTGGATTGAGACTTTTGCTACTGGTACTCTAGCTACCTTCTCTCTTGTTGCTTTTCTTGCAAGCTGTCTGGATACCATGGTTTCATATGAGGATGAATCCAGGTATGTTAGTTAGGAAACACTTTGTCAATAGCTGTACATTACAAAATGTTATGAAGTCCTTCCCCTGTTGTTCTGATAGGTTGCTATTTCCTGTTCTTCCCAGAGCTCTCAAATTATAATTCAAAGGATGGACCATTAAAATAGGTCCTTCCCTTAGATGTGAATGTTGTGCCTCAGTCTCAAAATGTAGACTGTTCACGAGAAGAATATAAAGTTGTCTTCTATGCCCTTTACTTGTCTCCAGTCTCAGTCCAAATGTGAGAGAGAGTGCTTTTAGCGGATTTTTTTTCGGGTTGCTAAGTTCATCTTTACAGGTTTTGCTAAATAGTATAATACATACTTTCTGTTTTGGTAATAGTTTTAATGAAAGTAAAATATGTAAGTAATGAAAGTAAAATCCAGTACAATTAATTCAGTTGTTATTAAGTAGATTATTCTCTTATCTAATTATAAAAAGTTAACAGGAAAAAACCTGTAATCAACCAGGAAGCTTCTGTCTTGACAACATGATGCAAAGTAGTAATACAAAAATATGTATTACCATTGTAGAAGTACTGGAAATCAGTTTAAATATTTTTAATATATTTAAACACATTTGATTTAGCAGTTGTTAAACCCTAATGCTTATCATGTACATATAACTGCATTTTTAGAGGACTGGACAAACAACTTTTTAAATCAGCTGCTAAAAAATGAATTAGTTCAGAAGTTTTATCTAATTTTTGGTGCTTTTGAACAAAAATGTGAAATAGGAAGATGCATACCTCCATTTAGAGAGCCAGCAGCTCATTTAACTGAATGTAGATACTGAAACACATATTTCTAAAAAGTATTTAGAAAATAAGCCACAGCATACTTTTCTATAATAAGTACTAAAAGTATTTTAAGTACTATAACTAATCACTGGAGGGTTCTTTTTTGTGTTCTTCTAAGTCTCTTCTAAGAACGTCTTATGGGCACGTCTACACAGTCAGGCTAAACTCGAAATAAGCTACACAACTTGAGTTACGCTAATTTTGTAGCTTAAATCAAAATACAGTAAAACTCCAATAGTCCAGCATCCAATAGTCTGGCACTCCTGATAGTCTGGCATTAAAATGGCAAGAGCTTAGTGAGTGAGCTTTGGCAAAAAATGAGTCACAAGGTAACAGCGGCAGCAGCTGAACTGAGCAAAAAGGGTGAAAAAGGCTTAAAATTAAAACATTACAGTTTACTGTATACAGTATGTAAAATAAAAAGGGTTAAGAACACTTTATATACAGTATATAATGTATATAGTATATATATAACCAGTTTATAGTACCTCCTGATAGTCCAGCATATTTGATAATCTGGCACCACCTAGGTCCCATAGGTTCCGGATTATCGGAAGTCTACTGTAGCTTCTTTTGACTTTTAGTGCTGTCTACAAAGCAGTTATTTCGAGAGAGAGCACTCTTCTCCGGATTTTCCTATAACCCCTCATTGTACAACTTGTACAATGAGGAGTAAGGGGTCGGAGTAAGTAGTCATCCAGCTCATCATTATTTCAACATTGTCAAAATAACTGCTTGTGTGTAGATGCAGACTATGTTATTTCGGAATAACATCAGTTCTGGAATAACACTATGTAGACATAGCCTAAGATTATGTAAAAAAAAAAAAAGTAAGAGCTTCCTATACTATTTGTGCATATCTTTGAATGAAACTAGCACTAGTAAATTGCAAAGAATATTAATATTGAATTTTAGGATTTTACAGTAACTTTGCATTCAAAATACATAGAGATGGAGTAGCTGGCTACTTTAAATTAAAAAAAAAATCCAGTAATTATACGCTGTCTTTGTGAATTCTCCATTGCATGTTGGTTTTAAGTGGAATTTGTGTCAAACCATTTTGGGTAGTGTTATTCTGTGGTGTTAAATAGCTGTCATATTGTGCCCAAGTGATAACTATTTCAGTGATGGAACTTGTATTTGCATGCTCCTATATATGACCTGCTCTTAGATCATTGTAGTTGTAGTATATATGGCTTTTTCCATATAAATCTTTTGCTGCTATTGTATTATGAAGTAAAAGGTTACTAGTGTTTAAGTTTATGAAATGTAGATTGTTGAAAGAAGAAATTGTATTAGAAATTCCTGTATTAACTCTGTAGTACGTGAAAGTACTTGTGAATAAAAAGTGTAAAACAAGGCTTTAACTGTCTAATTTTGTGTTTAAATATGTTATATACCGAATTCTTATAATATTACATGGAAGATATATTTGATTAACTTTGCTCTGACTTGAAAAGCAGTTTGGCTGTATCTTTTAAACACAGTTCGTATTATTAGTAATAATGCCATATAGGCATGTAGTGTTTCTCTTCTGTTTCTAACATGATACATACACTGGATAAAGGTTTAAGTTCACCTTTTGGGGTTTTCATTATTGTTAACCTAAAGAATGATGAATTTCTTACCAAAGTGAGCATTTCAAAAAACTTCTTTGGGGCAAGGGGAAAGTTGCCAGCATACAGAATATTATATGTAATTATCTTTCAAAGCCTGTGTAGGACAGGGAGTGAAAAACATAATGGATCATAAAAAAATTGGGGAAGGGAGAAGCAGCAGCAAATGATGCTCCTTACTTTTATAGAGATTTATTCTAGTTCCCTGAAAGGACCCCTCTGTTTTCCCCTTTTAGTTTCTATGAGTCAGCAAATTAAAAAAAAAAATCTTGATTTTAACTAATGGGATCCACCAGATCTCTCTGCCAGTGCAAGTCAGCAGACCTGTTATGTATTTCTATTCTGGATTCTAGAACCTGACATTATTACATCATTGTTGAACATTAATTATGTACAACATTTTAGAACAGTTAAACTTGCAAGCAGCAATACCACATTGTAGTTACTTCCTTTGAGTGAATTAACACTTTGGATAGGTAAAATGCACGTTCTAAGAAAGAACTAGTAAAAATTTGAGAGATCATATTCTGATACACACTTTTATAAAGATTAAAGGCCAAAACAAAAGCAAAATTAACAAAAAAATCCCACAACAGAATAATAGTGCCTATTTATTTACTATTTATACATGTTTAAATCCCAATAAAAGCCCCACATTTAGTTCTTAAACAGAACTCAAAGTTACAAAGAGTGTACTTTCTTTTTTTTTTTTTCCAAACTCAGTAGGAAATGAAACCTTGTTAAAGTCCAAACTTCAAAGCTAATTTTAATAAACTAGTTAACGGTAACATAATTTGTGAAACACAATAACATAGCTTTTTACATTTACATTTTAGGTGTAAGTTTTCTGATAGAAACTATTGGAAGAGAGGAAATATTAACTAGCTGCATTAGTATTTTTTTTCATTTAAGCCCAAAAGTTGAATATTTTGAAAGTTAAGAAACATTCTCTGCTGTGAATCAACCAGAAAGTGAATCTGAAAATAAATTTTCAATTACATTTGGTATTTGAGTGTCTTGTGATGGTGACCAGAACTGGAAAAAAAAACCCTGGCATTACACAGTCCTTCAGATTGGAAGGTTGGCTCTTTCACAAGATTCTTGGGTACATTGATTCTTTAAGTTCAGTGAGAGAAGTCTATTTAAAAAGGGAAATTAAAGCAGCAATACATTTTATATATGTATGTAACTAAATGGAGAAGGGAAAGTTGGTAGCAATGACTGTAAATGAATAGTTATTAAAAAGCAGGCAATTTACAAAGGAAGCTAAAAGTTATCAATGAATATCAGTGGCCACTGGTACAGGCTTTGCTATATATCAGGTATCTCAGATTCAGTTTACCTCAGGGTGAGTGCCAGTCCTAAGATGATATTAGCAGGCATCCTCTGCTGGCAAAGATTGAGGGTGTGTATGTGTGTCTTTGTATTTTCCCCCACATGTCTCCTGACTATGTCTGCTAGCCTGTGTGCTCCCCCCAATGTGTTCCTTGGCCCCACTTGCCGCCCCTCCGAGATTAAAAACCTGCTGGGTGCTTCTGTCGCCACCACTGGCAGCACAGCAAGGCTAGAGCTGCTTCTGGCTGCTAGTTCCTCACCACTGCCAGGAAACCACTGTGTTGGCAGAGCTGTCATTACTCATAAGTGTAAACTGTGAAACTATCAACTCATTTTGTGAAACTGACTAGATGTCAGTGGTGCCAACTATACTGATTTGATCACAAGATTCCTGATAATTGGGGCTTTTTCCCCCTGAAAAGCCCCAGCCACATTATTAGGATTAAACCAGATCTGGGAACTTCACTACCTGATGCTTCATGCACCACTATTAACTGATCACTTTGACTTAAGGTGATGTTTCTCAAAGTGGTCTGTGAAACCTCTGAGAAACCTGCTAACTGGTCGCACCAGTGTGTTTACTTACCAGTGCTGCATCCACGGAGCCTCATGGCTCCCATTGACTCTGGTTTACTGTTTGCAGCCAAGGGGAGCAGCGGGAAGCTAATGTGCCAATATTTTAAAACGAGAAATAGGATGATAAACAAGATGACGAGTAAATACAGGGCAGTTAGCTTGATGCTGAATCCAGACAAAATCATGGCAAGCCTAGCATTGGATGCACTCACATTAGTAATCAAAATGACAGTTTTAAAATTAATGCTAATCAACATGATCTTATGGAAAAGAAATTCTTAAATTGAGATTTGTTTTTGATGACATTACAAGATTGCATGATAAAAATAGCTTTCACATAATAGACTTCTAGAAG
Source organism: Pelodiscus sinensis (assembly GCF_049634645.1). NCBI lineage: Eukaryota > Metazoa > Chordata > Testudines > Trionychidae > Pelodiscus > Pelodiscus sinensis. The sequence goes on from NC_134712.1 coordinate 222,225,209, forward strand.
ACATTTGACTTATTTCTACATGACATTCTGAATAAAAAATTAGCATTAGACAAAATGAGTGTAGCATCTATTAAATGAATTTTAACTGGATAACAGGGAGCTCTCAAAGCAGCTTTGTTTAGATGATCATAATTCAGAAAAGTTACTTTTATTAGGGTCCTGAAAGGAACTGTGTTTAGACTGAGGCAGTTTGATGTGTGCCTCGAGGATATGGAGGGAAAAGATACTCAGTGATGGTAAAGTTTGAAAATGACACCAAAAATTAGTGAAATGGTAGATGACTAAAATAGGTCAGTTCTACAAAACCATTTGGATCTCTTGTTAAGATGGACTCATTTGAGACACTTGTTTTTCACTGCAGCCAAATACAATATCCTGCATCTCTGAGTTGAGAATATATGTTGGAAAACAATGACTAAAAAGGACTGAAGAAACATGGTAGATTAATGGTTTTCAAGCTTTTTTTTTCTGGTGACCCAGTAAAAGTAAATTGTTGATGCCTGCAACCCAGTGGAGATGGGAATGAGGGGGTTTGGGTATGGGAGGGGATTCTGAACTGGGGCAGGGTCTTGGATTGTAAGAGTGGGTTAGACTAGAGCTCTGGGGTGTGGCTGAGGGGGTGAGATGTTTGCAGTGCAGGAGTGGGCATTGGGTTTGGGTAGAGGTCGGCAGTGCATTGTTGGTGCAGAAGCAGGCTTCCTTTCTGTCCCTGGCACAGTGGATCTAATGCCCCTGGAGCAGCTAGCAGCAGGTCTGGCTCCTATGCAAAGATGCAGAAGCATTTCTGCTCTGCTCTTTCTTCCAGGCACTGCCCCTCTGTTCCTTGGTACACTCCCTTCTGCAAATATCACAAACTATCAATTGCTAATAAGATGGAAGTTATCAACAGGAAGCTCAGAAATGCCTATTTAAAAAAAGTAAAGTACACTTGAAAACATAGTTTTATTCATTGTGGGAAATCTTTTACCTTTTAGATTCATTGTCGAAGGATAAACATATTTTTTTTTATTTTATGTCCCTTAGTCTTGCCAACTCCAGATTTTTTGAACTTATCATGATATTTGGTGGGTTTTTTTTTTGTAAAAATTGCTGCTTCTCCAGTTGGATGATTGTGAGAATCTTGGCTTTAGTTGAATAAAAAATAAGTTTCTGGCCCTCATGATTGTAAAGAAAAGATTGAAAATATTGAATGTTAGATACTAAAAATCATAAGGCAAATAAAATTAACCCATCACTTCTGACTCTCATTGTTTTTAAACTAATAATGATTTTTTTGGTGTAAAAGCCTAATTTATGCTTTCTGAAATGCTTGGGGTTAGCAATACTGGGATTCTTGTAAGGACAACTTTAAAGCAACCTACAAATAATATTTTGAAACCTCCCAGACTTTTCTTTGGAAATAAAAGTAGAAAATTAGAGTTTTTCAACTTTTTTGAAATACCAGTCAGAATACAATACTGGATATTTATCCCTGTAGCTTAGAAAAACCTGAATAAGTCTACTGTGGTTCTGGCAGCCCCCCTGTGATGATGGCTGTTAAAAGTCTTTCCCAAAAGGCCAGCACTGGAGAAAAAGGGGATTTTTTTTTTAAACCAGAGCCTTATATAATAATGAATGTGTGGGCTAATAATGGTCAAAGAGAAGTATTGTTTTAGAAACAAATTAAAAGTTTATTTATCTGGGGTTTGTCTGTTAGAAGCTCCTAGAGGCTGCTGTTCCAGAGCAGAAATAAACCTCCGCTCATGTTATGTCAACTGTCAGAGATCCCTCTAGGGCTCTCTCATAGCTGCAAATCCATATGGCACAGGAATCCGTTGTAGGGTTCTCTGCAGCTGGAAGCAGTATAAGGCTTCCTCCTCCCTTAATCCTACATATAAATATGCAACAGGAGGCAATGACTCTCTCACTACTGAGTTACTAGAAAAGAGCATGCTAACATAGCAGTGTTCCCAAAGGGAGATATATGGAGGAATCCTTTCACCCCCTGTACTGCTCTGGGTGGCACTGAGCAGTAAGAATTCACTTTTCCCTATTATTTCAGGATGAAGCCTTAGAGATGCTTCATCTTGAGTGTATCAAAGAAGGTGTGCCTTATTCCTGCTTTGGTGAACGGGTCTCTCAGAAGTGGTTTAAAATAACATAATTATATGTTATACTTATATGAATCAAAATAAATAGATTTTAACTGTAGGCAATTATTGGTCCTGAGCCTCACTGTTTGCAGTGAAGATCCAGAATAGATTAGCATTCAATTAAAAGCTCAGCCTGGCTGTAATTAGAAGACCTTGAAACTCACAGTATGGATTTGCAGTGGAAGAATTAAGATACTTCAGTTTGTCACTTTTTATGAAAAGACAAAGTACATTTTGTAGTTTAATTATTGTAAATAGAAATTGGAATATTCTACAGTCTATAGCCAATAAAATGTCTATCTTGCCTGTTAATAACTGATGTAAAAATGGTGCTGAGCAGCCATTGATATTATCTCTGTCATATTTTACAGTGTTAGTGGATTTTTCAGGTTAGTGATCTACTTACTATATTGAACATTTTCCAGATAGGAAAATAATTAGTACAATACTTCATGTGGAACAACCTTATAATACTGTTACTGCAAGTGTGTTTGTAATACTTTAGTGGCAGGGAGCCCTAAGCCTTAGTAAAGCTCTTGAATACTTTTTTTCCATTAGCTGCTATGTTTTCAACTTGAAGAGTGGGTTGAAAAGGAAAGAGAGAGGCTGTGTGGGTCCTCTAAAGTTGTTTACAGTGCTTTATGAAGTTAGCACTTTACAAAATGAGTATAAGAAAGGAGAGTAGTACATGTGAAGAGTTCTATAAAAAAAGCCACGTGGAGAAAACAGTAAAATATAACAAGTCATTGTAGAACAATGTATTAATATACTATGCCAGAACTTCTAGTCAATGAATATAGCTGATTGTAATCACTATCTGATTGAGTTTTAAGTTTTCTACACAGATTAAAGTATTATGCACAAATATACTGAGAGAAAACATCAGTTTAGTTTTAAAAAAAAGTTAAGTATTAGTCTGAGATCAATAGAGAACCAATAGTTCTGAATAGTTTGTTTTTCTAGCCAAGAAGAAAACTGCTTGTGAAGAAAAACATGAATTCTGTGTTATGTTCCACTCATTTTAATACCAGTCTAAACAGTTATTAATACTGATTATTATAAGTTGAAGCTAACTTGTTAGAAGAATTATGTTTGGGAGTCAAGATTCTGCAGTTTTGATATTATGAAGTTGGGAAACTTAAGACTGAGTATTGTAAATTTTAAACATTTTGGAAGATTATCTTAATCTGTATTGAAGCAGTAGGTGTTTTTCTGTTATTGCATGTATCAATATAGAGGTAATTTTTATGATGTGTGGGGAAAAATCAACAGTTTATTTTAATCCAAATAATGAAAATGAGATATTTTAAATGAATGTTTAAGGGCATATAACGAGTGGTGTGAATAGAGGGATGAGGCAATTCATTTTAAAGGAGAATCCTACAAATATTTCTACAGGTTGGACCTTGTTGGTCTGGCACCCTTGGGACCTGACTAGTCCCGAACGAGGGGATTTGCCGGACCAGAGGAGGTCCCTCCCCTTCTGGCATTCTGCTACCGGATTAGGGCTCCATCCTGCCTCTGTTGCTGCCCCAACCCGCTGGGTCTTGCCAGATGCCACCAGTGCTGGAGTGCCACAGAGCTTTGCAGCTTGGGCCAGAGCTGTGCAGCAAAGGGCTGTGGAAGAGGCCTGGAGTGCCTTGGCGGGGGCCAGAGCGCTCTGGCTGCTGCTGAGGCTGGGGGTGGAGCTCCCTGGCTGCTGGAGCCAGAACTTGACCAGAGTGGAGCTCCATGGCTGCTGCTGGGACCGGAGCTCCCCGCCCCACACTGGACTCCCATCTGAGTTGCTAGTGCCAGCTCTGGTGCTCCTGCCGTGCCACCAGACCTCTCTGTTCCTGGGCTCTGTGGTCCAGGAACATCTGTGGTATGTGCTGGACCACAGTTATTGCCAGAGCAGGGAGTCCCAGTTAAGGGAGGTCTAACCTATACTACTCTTGTAACTAAATACTATGCTGTGCACCATCCAGATAATTTTTGTTATGGAGCAGTAGGATTAGAGGCACCAAATTCCTTTTGAGTTGCAACACCTCTGCACTGAATACTTTTATTGTTATAATGCATGGAACTCTTTTATATTAATAAGTGTCTCTTTCAGATTAACTGCCTAGTAGTGTGTATGTAAAACAGTTCGTGGTAGAATATGGTAAATTCTTAAATAGCAAAGTAACGTGAAGCTGAGCTGTATTTGAACAAACAGAAACAAATGTGTTAAACTGTGTTCTTCAGCTGGCACAGATTGTTGACTCCTTTTGGGAACAAAAGAAAGCCTAAAATTAGGTAGGCTCTTTTCTAGGTCAAAAATCTCTGCAAATTGCTAGGAAAATGAGCTCTCTACTCCCCCTAAAAATACTGTTCAGGATTTACCAAAAGGTGGTGACAAAATATTTATTAGTGAGCACATGCTGATGTTTTGTATCAAAGCTATCAATATGAAGATGAAAAGAAAATATTGGTTTTACTTATTGGAGCTAATAAGAGAGGAGAATGTGAAATAATCTTTCATTCTTACTGTGCTGAGAGTTATGGTAAGAGAACGTTTTAAAGTAGAATGGTTATTAATAAACATGTTCCATGAACCTACTAGTCAAAACAAAATTAATTTACTGATCTTAAGAGAAAATAGGGAAAATAACCCAATATGCAAAAGGAAGATTACGTGGATGACAAAGCTCAGATAAATACTATTCATGAAATAATTCTCTGTATATATTGTTTCAGAATTGAGGAATTCATGCCATTGATTTTGAATGTTAAACAATCCCTTCTCCCATCAGTGTGTTAGGATTTGTTTGGCTAAATTATTACCTTTACCGTTCCATGAGTATTATATCTAAATTTTCTGTACTTTGAGACAATAGACTTTGAAAATATATTGTGGCCATTCCTACCTTTGCATGTTATGATGGAAGGAATCTTTAAAAAAGTAAGTTAAATCTGTAATGTTCTAAATAATTAAAACAGTCTATGGCAAAACATAATATGAAAGGTTATCTTTTCTGTAATTGAAATGTCCTTTGAGTTTTTAAAAGGCATTAAAATAAAATGCAATTATAACTTTTTGTAGGTTGGGCTCATGTGGTTTGTGCCCTGTACATTCCCGAGGTGCAGTTTGCAAATGTTTCTACAATGGAACCTATCGTGTTGCAGTCTGTTCCTCATGATCGTTATAATAAGGTATAATTATGTGTGTGTTTATGGCTTATGTCTCTGTATGTGACTTCATTATTTTAAAAAACTGTGATATTTAGTTTTAAGCTTGTTAAAATATAATTTTAAAGTTAAGCATATAACTGGTACTTTACATTTTTTTAAAAGGTATAATTTAATTTAAATGTATTGCATTACATTTTTTAGAATATCTTTATTTTTCATATAGAAAACAAAGCATTAGAGTTATTTCTAAGCATTTCTGCTATTTACATTTTTATACTAAATTCCAAGAGCTAATAAAGCGTGATTATTAAAACGTTCTTCATTGCAGTATATCATTGAAATACTTATAAATTATAGGGTGTGAATTATCTCCTTGGGTATTTCTTTTTTTACAAAATAGTCTATTGTTAAAAAATTACAATATTTTAAAATTACTGTTTTAAAATAGATCACTTTTTAGTAATTATTGCTGTTAACACTTCTTTATATATAGCTATGATTATTCATACACAAGAGTATTTCTTTTGTGTGTTTTAAGAACATAAAGGTTATATTAAGCTATTCAGTAGATCCAGCAAACCTCTACTGCCCCAGCTGTACCATTTATTTCAGTGGAATCATTTATATGTGTAAAGACTGCTCATGTAAGTAGCTGTTAATAGGATTGAGCTGTTTTTCTTTTCTAGTCTCACAACACTTAATTTTTTTACTCAATGTGTTCATTTCTGAATTTCTCTCATTTTCAACATGTATTTGTCTAACAACTTCCTATCTCTTTGTATTTTTTTTGGTTTCCTCTTTTTGTAACTCAAGCCCTTTTGTTAATTTCTAATTCATATTATTCCGTGTATCTCTTTTGTATTTTTGTAGGATTGTCAAACAATTAAAATAATGGGATTAAAAATAATTGCAATTAATCGCAATTTTAGTTTCACTGTTAATAATAGAATGGAATGCTGTTTGCTGGAATGGTGGTTGAAGGATGAAGGGGCATGCAAATTTTATTATGTTCGACACATAAATACTTTGCTATCTAAAACAATTTCAGGTTAATGCCAGATCACACTTTCATTTGACACTGTAAACAAGTTGGTCCCGCAAATGTCAAACTTGTTTGTCTTATTATTGCAATATAGATATGCCTTGCATCTTTTGAACATGTCCGCTACTGCGAAATACGGCTGACACACTATTTTGGCATCCCTGTAAATCTTGTTTCATGAGGGACAAGGGATGTCTCAAAATAGTGTTTTTTTTTTTTTAGCTAAAGGTGCAGTGTAGTTGCACTGTTAATGTAGGCTGAACAAGAAGTAGAACTGAGTGGCCTTGTAGGTGCTAAAGTTTTACATTGTTTTGTTTTTGAGTGTAGTTATGTAAAGAAAACCCTACAATTATAAATTGCACTTTTATGATTGAGATTACACTACAGCGGTGGTTCTCATACTTTTTAGATTACTGTACCTTTTTCAGGAGCCTGATTTGTCTTGCACACCCCAAGTTTCACCTCTCTTAAAAAGTAGTTAGTTACAAAATCAGACATAAAAATACAAGTGTCACAGAACACTATTACTGAAGTATTGTTTATATTTTCATTTTGTCTATATGAAATGGTAGTTTTTACTGACTTCACTTGTGCTTTTATGTAGCCTGTTGCAAATCTAGGCAAATATTTAGATGAGTTCATGTACTCCCAGGGGTACATGTCCTGCTGGTTGAGAACCACTGCACTTCAGAATTTGTATGAGGTGAACTGAAAGATACTGTTTCTTCAGTTTTTCATTACAGTCCAAATATTTGTAACAAAAATAGTATAAAGTGAGCATTATACACTTTATATTTATTCTGTGTTGCAGTTGAAATCGGTATGTTTGAAAATATAGAAAACATGCAAAATATTTAAATGTGTTATTCTATTGTTTAATGTGATTAAAACTGTGATTAATTTTTAATTGAGTTAATTTGTTTTGAGTTATCTGCAATTAATTGACAACTCTAATTTTTTAATATTTATTTTAGTTTTTTTCTTTCTGTTATTGCAGTTCTAATGGTCAGACAGAATTTTCAGGGCCTGAAACAAGAAGAATAGGATTCTCTAGTAATGATATTCTTTCACTTTTTATGGTGGCCCTTCCTTTAAAGCAGTGGTCCACAACGCAGTGCCCACGGGTGCCATGGCACCCGCTGGGGCATTTATGTACACCTGCTGAGTGACCAGGGCCAGCCCAAACCATTCTTGCGCCCGGAGCTCTGGGCGCGTGGCTAGGGCCAGCTCGAGCCATTCCTGTGCCCTGGGCAGCAGGTGCGCGATGCATGCGTGGCTCTGCCCCTGGGCGCACAGTGCATGCGTGGTCCCGCTTCCTGGCGCGCTGTGCATCTTACAGCTGCCATCGGGCGCGTGGCGCCTGATGGCAGCTCTAAGGGACGCCTTGTGACTGGACGCGCGGCGCCCCTTACAGCTGCCATCAGGCACCCCCCGTAGGTTGGTGCCCCTGGAGCTGCCCGGCTAGTCCCCCCAATCCTGTCCTGTGCAATCCTGTCCTGTGCCCGGACACGTGGCAGCCCAAAAAGTTGGGGACCATTGCTTTAAAGAATTCACACTTACTTACCTTGTGTTTCCCAACCTCTCCATTGTGCTTCTCATTTCCTGTTTCATATATTTGACTTTATTTTTTCTTTTACTGCTCTATATTTTGTGATCCCACTCTCTCTTGGCTTTTCTCTGCTTTTTTCACATTCTCCTAATCTTTACAGCCTGATATTTTTGCTGCTTTCACTTACTGGGTTTCAAAATGGCCAAGAGATATTTAGGGCTTGTTTTACAGCTATAGCACTTCAGTGTAGACATTGCATATGCTGTTGAGAGGGATTCTTCCATTGGTGTAGATCAGCGGGTCCCAATCTTTTCCAGATGGGGACCCATTTTGACAATTCAGGAAGACTTGGTGATCCAAGGCAGTTCAAAAATGGGAGGAGGAGGGGAGGCAGAGCTTCCTGGGGAGACACTTGGTGATCCTTTTGAAATATAATGGCGACCTATATTTGGGTCCTGACCTATAGGTTAGGAAACCCTTGTGTAGATAATCCCTCTTCCTGAGAAGTGTACGTAGGTTGACAGACAAATTGTTTCACTGACCTAGATCTGTGATCACAGGGTCTTAAGTCAGCTTAACTATGTTTCTCAGGGTGTGGGTTTTTAACACATTAGCTGTGTTAGATGTGCTGTCAAGCTTGTTCAGTCCTATCTCTCCACAAATTCTGGACCTGTGACACATCTGCAGTACCATTGTCCCCTTGAAATGGCATGACTATTTTCTTTCTTCTTCTGATAGTCTATCTTTGCTTGTAGAAAATTTTTTCCCCTCCTTTTTTAGTTTGTTTCATAGTCGTGTGTGTGTGTCTGGCACCATTTCCATTGACATTGATTGAAATAGTGTTTGTAAATCTCCGTGTCCTACTTTGAAAATTTACCCTTTAATCTCTCTTGTTAATTTTGTCTGCCACTATTTTTGTCATCTCCTTGCTTTTATCACTAAAATCTTTAACTGCTTGCTCAAACTGTTGTACTTTCTGCTAAATGATCTTGTTCCTTCTGCTAATACCTATGTTTATTTTTGTTTGGTCCGCTCATGCAGGAGGGGAGCAGTTGCCCTTGAGCTTGGCAGTTCAAAAGGGCCTGGAGTTCCTGGCTGCTTCTACTGAAGGATTGGCAATGTCCAGAGCCTCTGGTTCTTTAAATAGCCTCCAGAGTGCTGCACTCCGCTGTCTAGACAGCTCTGAGGGCTCTGGAGGGACCTGGTACAGTGTACTCCGGGCGGCACTGAGAGCTAGCTGTTATAGCCCCACCCCTTCCACCAGAGGTCATGCCCCTTCTGGCAGTGCAGAGCTGCCTTTCACTCACTTTGCTCAGGGACCCAGCAAATCTGTCGGACCCCCAACTATATCTAACTGAAAGTCCTTCACACATTTGTCAAGCATCAATTATCTGGAAATCCAAGACAAAATACCTGTGATGATCTTTCTCTCTTCTAGTTTTTAGTTTGGTGCTTTTGAAGGAGACGTTCAAACTAGATATGTAAAATCCCATTTAATTGGTTAACTTATAACCAATCAACCAATTAAAGAGGGAGTGCTCTAGCTTAGCTAGGCTGCAGGGTTCCCCTCTCCCTGCAGCTGGAGAGCCCCCCCTGCCTGTGCCCCTCTGGACCTGCTACAGACAGGGCCAGGTCCGGATGCCCAGAGCAGTCCCTGCCTGAAATGTGCCTAGGCCATAATGAACTGGAGCTGGTCTGGACATCCATTAAAGGTAACGCTTACTGGTTAACCTTTCCCATCCCTAGTTAAAACACAGGCCTATTTTCATGCTTAGGAACCTAAGACCTACTCTGCCTGCTATGTAATTTTTAAGTTCGTATGGGACTTGTTTTCTTGGAAATTTGGTTTAGACTTATTTTGCAGGCTTCCCTCCCCCAAAAAACAAACAAAATAAAAAAAACCCACCATTTTTAGAACTTCTGACCTAACCTTTCTTGGTATCTCCAATTACTCTTTCTTACTTAGTTTTCATTGTTGAATCTGTGCTGGTCCCAGGATATTAGAGAGACAAAGTGGGTGAAGTATTCTATTTTATTGGACCAACTTCTTTCAAAGTAAGACACACATTTTCAGGCTTACACAGAACTTTTCTTAAAGTCTGGATAGCTAAGTATGTGGTAGAACAGATTGTTTAACACAAGTATTTTATGTATATTGTAAAAGATCTTTAAGCTGAAATGGCTAGTTAATATCTCTGGAGTCATAGGACCAAAAGGGGAATTAGTGGGTTATAGATAGTTGTAAAAAGCTTAAATTCAGTGAATTTATTAAGACTATGTCTATACTAGCACTTTTGATGGTGAGGCTGTGGAACACCCCCCCCCCAACATAAATTTCACAACAAAAGTGCATGTGTGGATAGCACTATGCCATCTGGAGATGGACTCCTGCCAACTTTGCAACTGCTGCTTGTTGGGCTTTCTTGTCATCATGGAGTCGTACAGCTGTTCCACTGTAAGGTCTCTAATGTAAAACATAGTCAAAGTCAGTGACTTTTAGTGTCTAGCAAAGTTATGAATTTCTGCTCCTAGGATTGCCTTTTGAAGGTGTTTTAAAGGGTTCCTTTAGAGGATGAGGACTGAGAGATCAGAAAAGGAGTGATTGCTTTGTTATTGTCATGGACTGGTGCTGCTTTGTGTTGGTGTGTCCTGGTCTGTGCAAGCTCCTCACAGAGAGGGCACATCAACTCAAAGCGATATGGGACCCTGCTGGTCAGATATAGAGTGAGATGCAAAGCCTGCAGACATATTTTTGGTGCTACAATGATAAACATTCCTTACAATACACCTTTCAAGATTTTTGGGTCCTGTGCATGCCTGTCAGAACATGTGGTGCAGTTCATCCAGTGTACTTAAATATCTATAACCAGGGCTTGACAAATTATGAAAAACCCTACTCGCCGGACAAAAAAGGGATTTCCTCCCCCCCAAAATTTTTTTTTAATGGCATAAATTTCTAATAAGAACAGTAATTACTAATACGTTATTAATAAATATCACCCAAGGTATTAATACATATCTTATAAACCTCTACCTTTTCCCTCTGCTGCCATGTCTCCTTCCCTTGCTCCATCAGCTCCCCTGGTGCCTGCTGCCCCCCATCCCCTCACCCTCCTCTGATGTCCTCACTCCTGCCCTTCTCACTGCTCTCAGCCTTCCTGAGACCTGCCCCCCTCCACCAGCCCTTCTCTCCCCTCCTGTTCCCACTCCTCCAGTAGCCCCACTCTGATCATGTGTGCTACCCCTCCTCATCCCCTCTCCTAACACCTCCCTCTACACACCTGCCCTGCCTCTCTCCTCTGGTGCTGGTCCCTCCCCTACAGGTGTCTGCCCTTCTGCTTCACCCCCAGAATCCCCTGGCACCTGCACCCTATTGGTATCTCCCCCTTCCCTCACTGCCCCTGCCCCCTTTGCCCTTTTTTCCCTGTTACCCACCCCCTCACCACCCTCTGCCCCTGTTCCCTTCATGCCCCTGTGCCCTCACACATGCCTTGCTCCATCCCTGCCTTCCTCATGCCCACCCCTTCTTTCAAGCCTTCTCCCAGCACCTTCCCCTCCCCCCTCTAGTCCCTAATGCCTTTATCCTCTCCTCTCCCAGCATCACCCTATCCCCCCTCCCACTGACACTTCCTCTCCTGCCCTTTTCCTCACTGTCTGCACTTGGCCCCCTGGAATTTGTCTCTCCTGCACCCCTCTCCCTTGGTGCCTTCCCCTTTCTTCTTCTTCTTCTCCTGTCCTCCTCCCCTTAGCACAAGCCCCTTCCCCATATTTTTTCCCTTCCCTTCCCTTCCCTCCGCTCCGCTCCGCTCCGCTCCGCTCCGCTCCGCGCTGCACTGCACTGCACTGCACAGCACAAGCCCTGCCCTTGCCCCTCCCCTACCTGGCTTCTGGCTTCCACTTTGTGGGGTTCCACTTTGCCTTTTTGAATCTGGCGGTCGCTGGCCGTGACGTCAGGATGCCACATCACACTAACGTCCTGGCATCTGCTGGTGTCCCACCCTCTGGCTCTCATCCCAGCTCCTCATGCCAGAGCTGCATGCAGGCAACCCGGCGCTGAGAATTGCCGCACTTCCCCCTCCCCAGCGGCGCTCTGCTCCTCCACTTGCTGGCGGATCGGATGGGGCTGCACCTTCCGTAGTCTTCCCCTGCACTCACCAGCTGGTAAAATGTACTCGCCATGGGCGAGTGTATTTTTCGAGCCCTGTCTATAACAACTATTTGGAAAAAATGAGACAAACCTCTCTACTCTCAAATTTATTTGCACAAAAAAATAAGACAAAAACACCACATCATGCATTGGGTGAACAGTTTTCACAAAGCAATCACTCTATATCTGACCCCTGTTTTCATTCTGAAAGGAAACCTGCACAGCACATTCAGAAGTCCAACCAGGGTACTTAAATTTATGTCTATGCTAGACACTAAAATCATTAACTTAATTAAAACACTGGGTTTATGTTTTAATACAACAGTCTGTACCCATTAACCCCCCTTTTTGTTTTACAGAGGTGTTAATTGGTCACTTCACCTTAAATGGTCTATTACAATAAGTTAATTACTTATGCTGAACAATCTAAGTACCTTTCACAGACCTGAAGAAGAAGCTCTGTTTAAACTTCAAAGCTTTTATTTCACTAACAGGAGTTGGTCTAATGAAAGATATTTCCTCACCTGCCTTGTTTCTCATCCTTGTCAGGATAGGATTTCAGCCAAGGTCTTTGGGGATTTTATGTTAATTTTCTTTTATTAGGGTTGAGATTTCTTACTTTAGCCAACCCTCAGCCTGTGAAATGTACTTAATTACCATTTTTAGTGATGCTTTATTTGATTCAGGTTGCTACTATTAAATACAGGTTTTCTGTGTTATCCGGCATGCTCAGGGATTAGAGGATTATCTAAAAATTCTAGTTATTTGAGGGTCCCATCAACCTAGGAAAAAACAACGGACAATAATAGTAAAACTCAAGTTTTTCATATTGGTAGTTTTGTAGTGTGAGGCAGTTGGTCTTACATTTCTATTTTGAGTTAAAGATGATTAGTACTTAAATAAGAAATGGTTAAGACAATCATGGTAAACCAAGCTAGGCCTGTGCGCCTGAAGATGTGAGAGTATTGTGGTAGGGGGCAATGCTGGTTAACAAAGTTTTCTAGTTAACAGAGTGCCTGATTACAAAGGTTTCACTTTACTGCAAAATGTTGTATGAGTGCAGCTGAGAATAGAGGTCTTATGAATGGCAGAAGCACTACCATACCTAGATGCCAGCCATTATCCAAACTATTTAAATGAATCTTTCAGTATTTTTTATGAACTAGCTGCTCTGAATTACTTAAACTGAACTATGATATATAAACTAGATGAATATTGCTATATAATGCCTTTGTGATGTGTCCTTTGCAAGAAAAATATGCTTTTTTCATAAATACCATTTATAAGTTTTGTGAAAGACTTCTGTTTTATGGGACTAAATACAGAGCAAAACTTCGTTTTTAAAGGAAAATTTACTAAACAAAAATCTTACTTCCATGTGAAAATTGTATTTACTATCTATCATTCTGAGTAGGCCATACGATTACTATAACTGCGGAGGAGAGAAAGAGAGTGCAAAAATATTTTAAATTTGTTTATCTTTATTTATTTGACAGTCACTTTTGCAGTTTGTTAATGGTGCACATCTTTTTCAGGCTCTGTAAGAAAGTATTTAACAGCTATATCAAAACTAATACTGAAGAGGCAATAGATGGGAATGTGCCCAGAGAAAGTGGGTGAGAGTGGAATATGCCCTGAGTACTCTTTGCTGTTCTTTCACTTGCTCAAAATAATATTTGAAACATCAAAAGGGAGCAACATTAAAAAAAGTATGTCAACTTTAAAAATAAATAATTAAAACAATTTATAATAAATTATTTAAAGATTGCTCTGTCAGATTGAGTGACCCTTTCATTTAAAAAGTATTTTTATCATCCTTGACAGCATACCAGCTAAATCTTACTTCTAAGTAACCTCTAAATTTCCTCCATGTATTTTTCTATTTAAAAAGTAATTCATCTTAAGGTCATACAAATGCACTTGTTTGTTTTTTATACTGAACTATATTAGGGATGTAATAGTCTAGTTCAGGGCTGCTCAACTTTGGAAGCCCTGGGGGTTACAATGATACTCTCAGCACATGCCGAGGGCTGCAACTTAAGTGTGATTGCATATATATGCAAACAGTTTTTCACACTGATGGGCATGAATACAAAGATTAAGGCAAGAGTACACAACATACAGGCCCCATTTAAGTCATTTCTGCTGATATTAATAAAATGCAATATTTACCTGATTTCCACACAGGACAGCAGTTTCAATGAGCAATGACAGTGCAGGAATTGAACTACTAAAACGCATATCAACAGAAGACCATTATATTGACTATTTTTTAGTTTTGGCTCCCACCGGCGAGCCATGGGTTGAGCCCCATGTAAACCCAAACTGCACTGCGGGCTGCAAACAAACGGGCCATGGGCCGCATATTGAATAGCCCTGGTCTAGTTGATTAACTGTTTAACCAGTAAGCAAAAGCTTACAGGTAAATGCTATAGATTACATGCATTTCTCCCTGGCAGTAAATTTTTTAGTAGGCTGGCCAGCAGCCTGTCTTAGTCCTGGCTCGCGCTGGGTCTGTGACATACTGCTGCTGCAGCTCTGCATTTAAAGTATATTAGGTGCAAGATGGGCATGCAGCCCGGCTCAGTCCTGGATCGTGCTGTGTTGGAGCTCAGATCCCGCCCTGGTCAGGGGCTGCTGCCTCTATATCAGAGGCAGCGGCATGGGGCGATAGGCAGCCAGTCTGAGAAGGGAGCTGTTCTTTAAACTGGCTCCCCTTGTGGACCAGCTCCTGCCTGATACCCCACGCTACTGCCTTTGATACAGAGGTAGCAGCGTGGAGTGGCAGTGGGCTCCTTGGGAGTGGGGCCGAGTGCACTGGCTCCGGTCCCACCCCTGGGGACTATAAAATAGTCGAGTAACTGATAAGAATTCAGGAGGTTAATCAACTATTAAATTAACCCATATTTAACATCCCTAAACTATATAGAAGTTTTTAATCCACACTATGCCAGTTTGAAGAGCATGTTCTTTGAAGAATGGGAAAAGCTGCTTTTTCTGAAATGTAGGTATTACGAAAAGCCCTTAAAAAGAAAGTAGTAGTGTTTTGAAAAGTAAATTTATAACCAAGGAAAAGAGTTCTGATTGCCATCCCTTTTTAAAAGGCTGCCAACTTCAAACTGTATGCTTGCCAAATTAGCAGATACACAAACTGAAGCAGATAATTTAGGAAGAGCCTCTAGAGATTTTACTTTCCTATAGAATCCTAAGTAGGCTGGATATATTCAATTAAGTGTAAATAGAAAAATAATAGATGGGAAGTGTTTGTGTGTGCATATAAAAATAAAGAAGGATGCATACACACAAGTACATTTACATAGGATTTTGTTGAAGATGAATGAATGTAAGTAGTTGCTGACATAATACAGTAATCTTGAACAGAAGTAAAAGTCTATTTGTTGTATCAAAGGGAAGCTTGGCACTGCCTATCTGAAACTGTTGGATTGACTCTCCTTGAGGTGGCCACATCCATTGTATAATACAGCTTTAAATATCTTGGATTACTCTCATGGGTTGATTTACTCAGATTCTTAGAAGGAAAGGTCAGCCCACATAAATACTTCCAAGAAGGCTTGCACAAATAGTAGCCCTCTCATGCAAGTGTTTATTATTTACTCCCTGATAAAGGTAAGCCAGTACGTCCTGATGCAGCACATGTGTAGGAGACCAGCCAGCTGGGGGCGGAGCTCTTGATGCTTCAAGTACCCTGTGTGGTGTGGCTACTGTGCACCCAGACTATAGCTCTGGTGCTCCAAGCAGCTGGGCAGGGTGGTCCCAGCCACTGTGGCTAGCCCTGGTGTTCAGGCAGCTGGGCAAGTGTGCTCCTCATTGCTTTGAGGATCCAGAGGCCAGACAACCATATGGCCACACTCCCAGCTTTGAGCTCCCCTCCAATCTCCTGTCCTGAGCACCCCCACAACCTACAGCCACCTGCCCTGACTCCTGCATCTCTATACTCTACACACCTTCCACACCCCTGCCCTGAGCCTTCCCGTTCTCCACCCCTGCTTTGACTCATGCATCCCCACACTTCGTGCTCTCCCTCCATCCCACACTTAAATTTCTCACAGGTACTGTCCTATCACAGCCCCTCACCCCCAACCCTCTTCCCTGTCCTTCCCAAGTGTGGGTTGCGATATAACAGTAACTATTAGAATTTTAAGTAACTTTCATCCCTGCACCCAGGATTTTGTACAGACTGGATCATTTCAAATCAGTTAATTTTACCTGAAAATTGATACTCTCAGATTTAGCTAAAAATATATCAACTTTTAACTTTTTAAAATTCCGTTTGGAAACTTCTGCTGAGTTGATGAGATAAATCTGGATATTCTGGATCCACTCAGTAGTAGGGCAAGCTGTCAGTGTTGCATTTATTTGAGTGTTTCCTGGGAAACTGGAGATTTTGAACTTCTGCTGAAGCTGTAAACATAAAAAGCTTGGAGCCATCAGTATAGGATTTTTACTCCCATGGTATCTGCAAGCAGTTAGTTGTAGAAAGTTCCTTTCTCTACTTTGGTGCTCACAAATGCTTTGGATTTATTCTCATTATCTAGCACTGAATGGGCAAAATACGTCCCGTGTGCCAGATGCGGCCCGCCAAGCCATCAGATCTGGCCTGCAGAAGCCTCTACTGTGCTCCTTGCCTGCCCTGCCTCTACTCTGCACTCAGAGCAGCTCTCTGAACACTGTGAGCTCGTGGAGAGGGGAAACGAGGCTTTGCATGCTGGCCCTGCCCCCAGCAAAATCTTGCAGCTCCCATATCTGGAAACTGGCACTCACTTCCAACACAGACCCCCACACCTCCTCCATTAATACCAGTCAAGCCCTTGACTGCTTACCAAATTCTTGGAGTGCCCACCCATTGAAAATTATTGCTCATCCCTGATCTAGCACACATAGGTGGGATCTACTACCACAGGAAGATTAGATGCACCTTTGACCCCTCTAAATCTAAGTGGTACTCCCTCAGTTGTTAGGCCATTTGCCTTAACCTGTCCGTGGGTGGAATCTTATGATTTTCCTACAGTAAGGACCAGCTTTTGGGATAAATAGTAGCATGTGAACGACCATGTTTCTGGAGCAGTTTCAATTGGATCTGAAAACTTCAAGTCTTCTGTTGAGGAGTTGTCACCTGTGTGTGTGTGTGTGTGTGTTTGTGTTGTGTGTGTGTGTGTGTGTGTGTGTACACATTCATTCTTTTCAAAACAAAATGTTGTTGACTCGGCAGTAGGAACAAATTATAACAGAAGCTAAAAGGAGTTTATCACAGCAAATAGTCTATAGGTATATTTATTTTATGTAAAGTAGACAGACCTAATCTATCAGGATATAGCCCTTATTCCAGGCACTTCGCTTTGCTTGTCCACAGTCCCACTTTCTCTTCCACAGTTCTTCAGGAGTAAACCTCTTATCAGTCCATAAGTGCTTTGTCTTGCTGTGTGTGGTCTGGTGAACCAGTTTATGTAGCCCCCCCCCAGAGGGGTTGGGATATGTCTTCAAAGCATTTGGCTCTTGGCATTGTCCTTCAAGTAAGTGGTAATCACGAAAGAGTGTTGTCTCCTTTCCTGCTTACATGCAGTCAGCTCATATTGGACTCAATCCCTGGTAATCATGTAGGCACAACATCATAATAGGCAGCTGGAACATCTGCCATTAATAAAAATATTAAAAGCAACTGATACATCCGTTACATCTATTTTCTTTTTTCTACAACAATATTAAATGAGAATTAGGACCATAATTTGAACAGCTCAGAGATGGAAAAATGCTCATTAACTCTAAGGGGTTTTCAAACTTTTTGCCAGCGTGACTTCATTTTAATTGTTTCCTCAAAAGACTCCTGACAGGATAGAGGATGTCATTTTGAAGAGCAAAATGGCATCCACTGTACAAAATGACTTCATACACCATTCCAATGAAGTCATGCTGCATGAAGGACAGCATTTTGTAGAGTAAAATGGTGCCCTCTGCTTTTCATGACCTCACAGGCACCAGCTAAAGTTATGCCATACAGAGGAACTATTTTGCTGTACAAAATAGCATCCTCTGCATTACACGATTACTATGATGATGTGTTTTGCATGCAACTTCACGCAGTGTGGAGGATGCCATTTTGTGGAATGTCATCCATGCATCATGACTTCATACATGCAGGGTCACGCTGAGCAAAATGATATCCTCTGCACACTAGGGGATTGCGATCCCATCTGCTGATACTGTGATTCTGTTTGGGGTCATGGACTGCAGTTTGGGAATCATCCAGTTCTATACAGTGTGGTGTTCAGTCAGAATGAATAAGTGTATTGGCTGAATATTTTTCCTAAAATGGTCAGTATTGCACTTTAGAGTTAAGACCTATTGGTTAATAGTGGTAAGTCATAGTTCTTTATCTCAGGGATTCTCAAATTTTGTGATACCGCGACCCCCCCTCTAACTTGCTTGCGACCCCTTGGGGGGTTGGGACCCACAGTTTGAGAACCGTGGCTTTAGCTATTGTTTCATGCTAACAGTCTAGTTTTAAAAGGCTGTATAACTGTAAGAATTAAAAACTTTATTTAAAATGAATGATTACATTCTGTAATCAAGTGAGAAATTATCACAGCTTGCAAAGAGTAACTTTTGTGGATGCATGGGTGCTTCTGGTGGTATACATCATAACTATGATCTGTGCACTGTTCAAAAGAAAACATTTTAAAGCTGATTTTTATTTACAGTTTTTATTTCTTCCCTCAAACTTGGAATTTTTTCCAGAGATATTAAAAATCTCTTTCAGAATATAAGCAAACATAGTAATTCACAGTGTTTATTGGAAAAATCCTATAATGGAAAAAGCCTCTGAAATTTATGTTTTGCTCCAAGCATAGCATCCTTGTTTAACTGGGAACTTTGTCCCACTTTATCAGTTTGTTTATTGTCATCACCTCGCTCACTGGAGGCCCAGAGATGGAGGAAAGTTTTAAGCTCCTTCTTCCTTTATCAGTACTAAGAAATGACTGACGCTCTTTTGGATGCTCATGGTGCATACATAGGTTGCTACAATTCAGGCATCTAAAATCTTATTTGGGGTTAGGGAGAGTTCATAGTAATATGTGGCCTCTTGAACTGACTTTGCAAAGTACTGGGCTAGTACCACATGAAGGGAACTTTAATCCTTTGTGTCTCGTCTACAGTACCAAGAGAACAGAACTGAGTGCTAGGGATGTTTGTCTTGAGAGTAGACTTTTAGCCCTGTCAACAAAGGAGAAGTGTAATGTGTTTAGCCCTCTTTACGCTTATAGTTAAGCATTGAATAGTCAGAGTTCTTACGGATAGTGCAGGAAGAATTGAATTATGCTGAACTTGTTAAGAATTTGTAGCTAATATATGGCATTGTTTTGTAAACTTGTTTATAATACAGTTCATTAGTCATTTATCACGTTATAAATAGGGTGACCATTTAATTTGGCCATTAGTTTAAATGATGTTTATGTGCAATAATTAAATGCAATTCAAAGTCTGGAATAGAGAGGACCCGCATCCATATTGAATAGATGTTTTATCATTTGTTTTACTGTGGAAAAACAACTAAAATACTGCTAAGAGAAATTCTTGGCAGTAAAGTAATACAGTAGTTGCTGGATCTTAAGTGTTATGGATTTTGCTAGAACTTAATCTTTCTGTTCATGTAAGTTGTAAACAAAACAAAGGATTGATAACCAAAGTACATTTGAAACGCAAAAAAAATTGTTAGCTGGTGACCTTGCTTTTTCTTAATATATAAATATTGAAGGTCATGTGATACTCATTGGGAGTTGGACTAGCAAGTGATCTCAGGTATTGTGTGAATGATCTTGATGCACCAGGTAGTGTTCCCTCTAAGTGGAGTGAGTTTTGTCTTGTGTGCCAACAGTGAGGTTATGTGCACTGTTTGGATGTGGACCACTGTGACACCCACGCATGGGAGAAGTCCCCTGCCAAAGGAGGAGCTCTGTGCTTCCCCATTCTTGCAGCTCCGGGCAAGGGGGTGTGAGGGTGTGAAGCTGAGGGCAGCAGTGGCATGGATATACATTTGGTGCTTTGGAGATGGGGAGGAAGCTCATAGCTTGTCCTACTAAGGTGATATTAGGCTCTCAGTGTAGCAGATAACTGTTTCCCCTTTGCGCTGGCAGTCTCATGCCACTTTACCCACATTAAGTGAACAAGGCATCCCAAACCTTCTGTGATGCTTTTGAGGCACAATGTCCCTATGCTATAGACAGACAAACTGATGCATGGAGTAGTCAATAAATTGCCTGAAGTCACACAGGAAGTCATCTGGAGAGCTGGGCACAGATAAAAGCAAACTGCAATAGTCCTACCTTCTCTCCTCCAGCTCACTATACATACTACTTCATACACTTGAAGGCTATAATAAAGGACACAGTACAGCACTTAGCTCCAGACTTGCTTATGGTGTGAATTCTTGGGCAGTGATCCATTGATACAGCCGCATATACAGCAAGAGGACTTAAGATCCAGCATTTGTTCTCAACTCTGATCATTTCATTTTTGGTATCTTTCCCTTCTCTGTTTTAAAAATAGTAATGAAGAATCTCTTCAATCCCAACCCCCAGCGGCAGCAACTTGCCCATCCATGGTCCCAATCCCTGGCGGCCGTTCGCCCGCCACGTGGTTCCTCTGGCCCCGGCCGGTCAGAGTGGCATCCAGCCCACCACGCAGCTCCTCTGGCTTGTTGATCAAGCAGCTAGCTGCCTGCTTCCCGTCTCCTGTCCTGCTGCTGCACGGCTCTGCTTAGGAGATGGGTGGGGTAGAAATTTTGTGTGTGTGTGTGTGTGTGTGTGTGTGCGCGCGTGCACAGTTGTGCAGCTTAGAGGGAACTGTGGCACCAAGTGAATGAGATGAATGAATAAAATCATTCTTAGATATGAGGCCTCTCCAATAGTTCTTGTCTAGACTGGGATTTAAGGTGTGGTGTTAGCTAATTATGCCTTTGGAAAGACTAGTGGGGACCATGTGTATGGCTTTATTGGTGCTTGATTCTGTAAAATATTTTAGTTTGCATAGGTTACCTAATGTATGCTAATAACACATCTGAAATTCTAGTCCAAAGACCATAAAAACCATTCTATCCTTAAGTCATAATTTCATTTCTTTAAGTGTCTTTATCTGTTGTATTTTGTTTTAGTTGGTATATTTTCTGTCTTTTTTTTATGTTCACCTCTTCTATACTCACTTTTTTCTTAAAATTGTACTCTCTATATCCGTTATATCTTCTCCCATATTTCCCATTCATTTCCTTTTGCTCCACTTTAGTGTAAGTCATATGTAAGCATTAGTGTTATTTTTCTTCTTTCCTTTAATGTAAAGATATGATATAGTGTAAACAAAGGAGATACTAAAAAATAGATACCAAACAAAAGCTTCTTCTCATCCTCCTCCTGCTGGGGGGAAGAAGATGAATGAGATGAGGAATTAGTAAAATCGTTTCCAGATCTGAGGCCTCTCAAACAGTTCTTGTCTAGTCTAGAATTTAAGGTGTGATATTAGTATGTTAGCAAATTCTGCTTTTTAAAAATCTAGTGGAGACCATCCAAAAGAGGCATTTTGCATTGGGTCCACATTTTAGTATGCCCCAGAACGAAGTGATGTTGCGATCCAGCATGCAGGTTTGCAGTGCCATTTGGGTTTGGCCTGGCCTGGCCTTCCTTGTGTCACAGATGAGTGGCAACCAGGCCAAGCCTGAGTGGTACTCTAGCTCTGTGCACCAGGTCATAATGCCATTTACTGATGTTGGGCTTGTCTACACCTTTGTCAAAATGGCCTTGTGTATCCCTGTGTGCATTTGACATTTTTGTTTTTATGTAATACATTTTAATTTTGGCCGGTCCAGATAAGAGGATGCCTCTATGAAGGATTTCTAGTTAAGAATCATTTTCATTTGTTTATGTAATAGGTAGGGCCCCACCAAATGTATGGGCCATTTTGGTAAATTTCAGGGTGATAGTAGTATCAGCTGTTTAAACCTGAAATTCCCACAGTGTTATAATTGTAGGGGTGCAAATTAAGAGAGATTCTGCTGGCCCTTATTTATAATATAGTTGCAACCTATTGCTAGGACTCTACCAAATTCACAGCCATGCAAATATACTATAGACTGTGAAATCTGGTCTTTTATGTGCTTTACCCTATACTATACAGATTTTACAGTGTTTCTCAAATCGGGGGTCCTGACCCAAAAAGGAATTTTGTGGTGTGCTACAGGGTTATCACAAGGAAGGTTATAATACTGCTCCCCTTACTTTTATATTCCTGGTAGGGGGAGGGAGGAGCACTGCTTTCAGAGCTGGGCCACTGGAGAACAGCAGCTGCTGGCCAGGAGCCCAGACCTGAAGGCAAAGCTGCTAGCAGCAGCAGCACAAAAGTAAAGATGGCATGGTATAGTATTTATACTTTTTTGTCTCTGTTGTTGCTTGCAGAGCTGGGCCTTCAGTCAACAGGTGTTACTCTCTGGCCACCCAGCTTCGGCACAGAAGTAAAGGTGGCATGGTGTGGTACTGCCACCCTAACTTCTGTGCTGATGCTCTTAGGGTGCTACCTTCAGACCTGGGTACCTGGACAACAGCTGCTCCTCTCTGGACACTGAGAGTCTGAAAGAACTCAAATGTGAAATTGTGGAACTATTAATTATGGTTTGTAACCTAGACTTTAAATCTGCTTCTGTACCCAACGACTGGAAGATAGCTAATGTAATGCAATTATTTAAAAATGGCTCTATAGAGGTGATCCCGATATAGAGGGGTCAATAAACATGTGGACAAGGAGGATCCAGTAGATATAGTGTACTTAGATTTCCAGAAAGCCTTTGACAAGGTCCCTCACCAAAGGCTCTTATGTAAATTAAGTTGTCATGGAATAAGAGGGAAGGTCCTTTCATGGATTGAGAACTGGTTAAAAGACAGGAAACAAAGAGTAGGAATAAATGGTAAGTTTTCAGAATGGAGAGGGGTAACTAGTGGTGTTCCCCAAGGGTCAGTCCTATGATCTGGAGAAAGGGGTAAACGGTGAGGTGGCAAAGTTTGCAGACGATACTAAACCGCTCAAGA
Organism: Pelodiscus sinensis; assembly: GCF_049634645.1. Lineage (NCBI taxonomy): Eukaryota > Metazoa > Chordata > Testudines > Trionychidae > Pelodiscus > Pelodiscus sinensis. The sequence goes on from NC_134712.1 coordinate 222,248,316, forward strand.
TAGTTAAGACCAAATCAGACTGTGAAGAACTTGAAAAAGATCTCACCAAACTAAGTGACTGGACAACAAAATGGCAAATGCAATTTAATGTGGATAAATGTAAAGTAATGCACATTGGAAAAAATAACCCCAAGTATACATACCATATGATGGGGGCTAATTTAGCTACAACTGATCAGGAAAGAAATCTTGGAGTCATCGTGGATAGTTCTCTGAAGACGTCCACAGAGTGTACAGAGACAGTCAAAAAAATCAAACAGGATGTTAGGAATCATTAAAAAAAGGGATAGAGAATAAAACTAAGAATATCTCATTGCCTTTATATAAATCCATGGTATGCCCACATCTTGAATACTGAGTACAGAGGTGGTCTCCTCATCTAAAAAAAGATATACTGGCATTAGAAAAGGTTCAGAGAAGGACAACTAAGATGATTAGGGGTTTGGAACGGGTCTCTCATGAGGCGAGATTAAAGAGACTAGGACTTTTCAGCTTGGAAAAGAGGAGACGGGGGATATGATAGAGGTCTATAAAATCATGAGTAGTGTGGAAAAAGTGAATAAGGAAAAGTTAGTTATTTGTTCCCATAATATAAGAACTAGGGGCCATTAAATTAATGGGCAGCAGGTTTAAAACAAATAAAAGAAAGTTCTTCTTCACAGAGCGCACAGTCAACCTGTGGAACTCCTTGCCTGAGGAGGTTATGAAGGCTAGGACTGTAACAGGGTTTAAAAGAGAACTAGATAAATTCATGGACGTGAAGTCCATTAATGGCTATTAGTCAGGATGGGTAGGAATGGTGTCCCCAGCCTCTGTTTGTCAGAGGGTGGAGATGGATGGCAGGAGAGAGATGGCTTGATCATTACCTATTCCGTTCATTCCCTCTGGGGCACCTGGCATTGTCCACTGTCAGCAGACAGGATACTGGGCTGGATGGACCTTTGGTCTGACCCAGGATGGCCATTCTTGTGTTCTTATGGCACTTAGTTCTGAAGGCAGTGCAGAAGTAAGGGTAGCAATACCGTGATGCTCTTAAAATAACCTTGCAACCCTCCTGTAACTGCCTTTTGGGTCAGTACCGTCGATTAGAGGAACACTGTGAAATATGTATAGTATAGGGTAAAGCATGTAAAAGACTAGATTTCACAGTGGGCAGACCAGATTTCACAGTCTATAGTACATTTGCATGGCTGTGAATTTGATAGGGTCCTAGCAATAGGTTGCAACTATATTATAAATAAGGGCCAGCAGAATCTCTCTTAATTTGCACTTCCGTAATCAGAACAGCCTAAAATTTGTATTATAAAAAAATCAGTTATTTCACACATTTCCTACCAAAGCTTTAAATAGGAGAAACGATAGTGAAGTTGACTGTAATAAAGCCTTCATTATTTTAGAAAATACATAGTAATATGTGTACTAATATATTGAGTATTTATCTTCTTGGACTGAGCCATTGGTTGACGGATGTCATCTATGACACCTTTGATGAGTAACTAAACCAGTCCTTGATCGGCAGAGCCGATTACAGATGTCACATAAAAAGCCACCAACTGCAGGTGCTATATTCTCTTTTCAAATCCTCCGCTTTTCCTGCAATGCCTGCGTATGCTGACTCTCAAAGCAGTTAAGAGCCAGTACAATGGTTTGTCGCCAGGACAATCTAACCTAAACTAGAGATTCGAGATCATTGGGAGATATGCCGCATGACTTCATATTGGCTTTTAAGATGTCTTTCTAGCACTTATATTGACCACCGATAGAGCGCTTTCCATGAGCAAGCTGGGCATAGAAGACCATCTTTTGGTATCTGTGTATCATCCATCCTCATAACATGACCAATCCAGCGAAACTGTCTGTTCATAAGCATTTCTTCCATGCCCATGACACAATACAGCTTAAGAACCTCCATATTAGGAATTTTGTCCCATCTGTTCACATGGGCAATCTTCCTCAGACAAGCATATGGAACTGATCGAGCTTCAAAACATGGAGACAATATATTGTCCATGACTCCGAGTCATACAGCAGGACATTCAGGACAACTGCCTGATAAACCACTATCTTGGTATGGAGTTTAATACCATGGTCATTCCATAGGCGTTTGGTCAGTTTTCCAAAGGCAGTGCTGGCTTTGGCTAGTCGAGCAGCTATGTCATGATCCACATTTATGCTAGAGGACAGTAGACTTCCCAGGTAGCAGAACTTGATGACAGCCTTAAGGACTATACCAGCAGCCGTAATCACTGGTGTGCTGGGCTCTTTCTAGACAGGCTGAGGCATAACTTCTGTCTTCTTGAGGCTCACTGAAAGTCCAAAACGGTGAGCAGAAGTAACAAAGTGATCAAAAAGCTCCTGTGCATCCTTAACTGAATGAGCCAGCAATGCACAGTAATCGGCAGACAGAAGGTCATAAATAGTTGTAGTAGCCACTTCAGTGCGAGCCTGGAGTCTCCGGAGACTGAAAATACTGCCATCTGTTCGAAACTGAATAAGTATGCCCAACGTGCAGTCTTTAAAAGCAGCTAATAGCATCATTGAAAAGTAGATGTTGAACAGGATAGGAGCAAGGACATATCCTTGCTTTGTACCATTTGATATTTCAAAAGGTGCTGATGTGTCTCCATTGTCAAGGACGCGACCAAGCATGCCATCGTGGAGAGACCAAACAATGTTGATAAATTCTTCAGAATAACCAATTCATCCAAGTATTTTCCAGAGCCCATTTCTGTTGACCGTGTCGAACATCTTGGTCAAGTAGATGAAAATCAGATAGAGGTCCTGATGTTGCTTTCTACATTTCTCTTATATCCTTCTGCTGTAAATATCATATCAGCAGTGTCTCAACCGGGACGAAATCCGCTTTCAGGGATAATACCATTTTTAAACACATGTAGTGAGAATTGATTGTAAAGGATGCAGGCCAGGATCTTACCAGCTATAGAGAGCAGAGAGATGCCCCGATGGTCATCACAAGATGCATGGTTACCTTTCCTCTTATATATATGTACAATCAAGGCATCTTTGAAGTCCTGGGGGACTAGCTCCTTTTCCTAAATGGTGCTAAGTAAATGGGTGAGATGGTACATCAGCTGGCCACCAGCAGCTTTATAAATTTCTGATGGAATTGCATCACTGCCAGGTGCCTTTCCAGATTTTATCTGTTTAACAGCTTTTTGTACCTCATCGAGAGTTGGTGGTATATCCAGCTGTAAATCATTAGCCCACTGAGAAAACTCTTCAAGAAGGCTGCTATCAAAAGTCAAGGTCTTATTCAATACTTTGTGGAAATGTTCAGCCCAGCGGTCAAAGATTTTAGCACTATCCGTTCTTCGTTGAGTAGTGTCCCCATGAGTGCTCCACTAAAGGTGTTGGGCTCGTCCCAGTCTGGAGAGTTTTCATTAGCACCCCCACCCCCCGGAGCGCGCATGCGGAGACACCATCTTGTGCCGTTCTCGCCCTTTCTGCAACGCACGGTCTGGCCTGCCAGTTCCTCCTAACCATCCACGGCTGCAGATGGAGTTGGGATGAGCTCCTTCCTCCGTCCTGAGGAGAAAAATAGAAAAGCTGTTAGAGAGTAGAAAGTTTGTTTGTTGTCCCAGTTTGCCCCCGTCCTTATAGTTTAGTTAGTTCACTTCGTTCCAGTTTAAAAAAAAAAAAAGGAAAAAAAGAATAGTTCTTATATACATAGTTCTTCAGTCTCATGACTAACTTCATAGAGTCTGTACCAGACTTTGCTGGCATCATGCCCAGATCCCCTGTGTTTAAAAAGTGTGCCTCATGTTGGGACGCCATGCTGGCATCGGATGGCCATTCCTGTTGTATAAAGTGCTTGGGGGAAGGCCACATCCCCCAAAAGTGCGCACATTGTTTAAAACTAAAGGCCCGCGCAAGGTGGGACAGGGAAATGCAGCTAAAAATGCTGTTGTTTAACAAGGCATTACAGCCGGCGTCAGCAGACCGGTCAACGGATGAAACTGCTGTGGCGCGTAAGTCACATGACAAGAAGAGCTCTGCTCCCGCCAGGAGTGTTAGTGCAGGAGACGCACTGAAGCATGTCTGGGTTGATGCCCAAGCATGCGGCAGTCAAGGCATCTAAAGGCCGTAGTACCTCCGCGCCGAGTCTCACTATTACATCTATGCTGGTGCTGGCAGCATGCAAGGCACCACGACCTGAATCTGCAGTGGCGACCACCGACTCAACCACGTGCCACTCCAAGATTGGAGACCCCGGCACTGAAGCGGATGGCACCGCCTCTTTCTCCATCGGCACCGGCCTCGTCTGCACCAGGTCCAGCTTTACTACCAGCGGTGGCATTACCCACACCGGCACCGCTAACTCCACCTTGATGCCGACAGGGGTTGGAACCGAGATCCTTTGACTCCGCACCTAATAGCCCCGTAGTCACAGCTCCGCCTTCTTCGCATGCCTCCACAGTACCAACTAAGGCACAACGGAAAACAAGTCACGTGCGCACACCAACGCCCAGTCTGAGATGGCTGTTTTTTCTCCAGAGCCTTCTCCTCCACCTCCCCATAGCTCAGGAAATCACTGCCATACTCACTACATCTCACCTCCACGAGGACATTTCACATCCCCACGTTGGTCCCGCGCCCCTCCACGTCATTACAGGTCCTATCGCTCTCGTTCACCCTCGTACTACACAGTGCAATCCGGGTCACTGGTGTCTCCAACTCCCTTACGGTATTCTCACTACTACAGGAGAGCAGGCTCCTATTCTCCAAGGCATTCCCCTGACGATTATCACCATCGTATCCAGTGTTACACTTATTACTACCGTGAATGTCTAGTCTCGTGTAGTACAGTGCACTCACCATCCAGATCACCCAGACCAGCTCAATCCCAATCACCATACCATTTGGCTTGGAGCATTCCGCTTCCTCAACAAGCTCCTCCGACACCCACGGGTGCTGCACCCTATACTTCTAGCCACCATGAGGGGGATGACAGTCCCTACTCGAGAGCAACAGCACATGTACTCCCCCAGAGATCAATTGTCCTCCTCACTGGACAATGCAATTTTTCAGGGCGACTCTTTTCCTGCAGACGATTAGAAGCAGTTCCAGGAGCTGTTGAAAAGGGTAGCCCAATCTCAGGAACTACACACAACAGATAAGCCACAGAAGCAACACCGTCTCCTGAAAAATTTACAGCAGTCCTAGTAATTTAAATTGGCTCTACCTGTCGACGAAGCCATCCTGGAAATTGTCAATGATATCTGGCAAACTCCAGCTTCTGCGCCACCTACCAATAAGCATGCAGACAAGAAATATTTTGTTGCCACTAAAGACACAGAATTCTTATTTACGCCTCCTCAGCCAAATTCCATAGTTATGGATGCGGCACAACAAAGGTCAAAGACAGCGCAAGGCAGGAATGCAGATCTTGATAAGGATGCCAAACTCCTGGACTTGTTGGGCAGAAAAGTCTATTCTTCTCCCATGGCAACGCTTAGGATGGCTAATTATGTGTCTCAACTTGCCAATTATGATTTCAACAATTACTCCAAGCTTGTCACCCTCATGGAGTACTAGCCTGACGCTAAGAGACAAATCTTGAAAGCCGTGGTGCAGGAAGGCTACACAGCTGCCCATACAGCACTGCAAATCACCCTTGACATTATTGACATGGTCTCTTGGATTTAAGTGAGGCAGGCTTGTGAGTTCCAACCCCACTCTCTCTTCTTACTCCGACAATTGTGCACAGGCACAGAAACTATGACATGTACACTGGAGGGAGAGAGAGCGCAGGTTTGAGATTGGAGTTACCTTCTCTGATGCGCCTAAAAAGGCTTAGCGAGCTCAGTCTGCCCTGGTTTGGAGTCAGAGTTTCCCTTCTCCTAGGTACTGTTGGTCCCCAGCACCTTATTCCATATTATTTGGTGCAACCCCTCGGGATCACTCCATGGAGGGCTTCTTCAATCTGCCACCCTGAGGACGTGCCTTCAATGCTGAAACATCCCAGTGCGAGGTGAGTATTTATAATTACAATTGCAAATACACTTATCAAATAATGAAATACATTTTGATGGATTATTTTTGTTCTTTTTGATTATTCACTTGATTTGCAAAATTCAATACATTGTTATGGGTCTCTGTAATTACAGTGCATTTGGTGAGATTTTGTAATGACATTTTTAGAAATCTGCTTTAAATCTGAATATTTCGTTGGTTTTTGATATGTGTTTAGGATGCTGAATTAAACTCAGTTTAAATACAGTTCCAGCTAGACTAGTTTCTATCCAGGTGGTTGTAAAGCTGTGCTGTTAGATTCATATTTAAATAAAAACAGTGTTTAATACCTTTATTAAACTTGGTCAAAGGTCTCTGAATCCCAGGTAGTCTTGGAGACTTGTGAGACTTTCCGAAAATTATTTCCACTTGTATGCAGCACTTTTTTTGGTTTAAAAAAAAAAAAAAGTGCCAGTACTCTAGGGGAAAAGTTGTTGAGCTCTGACTAGAGGTGCTGGTACTGTGTCAGAAGGTGCCAGTACTGAGTACCGGGCAGTACCATCACAAAAAAAGCACTGCTAGTACGTCAGAATGCATTACAAGTGTTTTACATTTTATCTTTAAACAGGAAGCTCTTTTGGACATGAATTAGGCTATCTACATGTATAGACAGTACCTAGATACTGATACTGGTTGTAATTTCTAAGTGCTACCACAATTCTGCTACCAATAATTATACATATACGCAAACATATGAGAATGATTTGAATGAATGATCACTAGGGATGTCAAAAGGTAGTCGACCACACAATTTACTGATAAACTTCAACATAGTTAATCCTACCTTCATTCCCCTCCCCTTACTGTCTCTGTATCAGGCGTGTGCAGGCTCCTGTGGAGCTGCTTGTCCCCACTGCTTCACACTGCCTCCCACAGTGGCAGCAGCGCGCATGGGTCAGGCGGGAGCCGGCACGGGCAGGGAGTCGGTTTTTAAACTAGTTCTCCATGTGTGTCAGGTGCATGGAGCCACCTGCCTTCCTTGCTGCCTTCCACAAAGGCAGCGGTGGGCACATGCAGGAGCTAGCACGTGCGGGGAGCTGGCTTATAAGATGGCTTCTCCTGCGAACACTAGCTCCTACCTGCCCTCCCATGTGTAAACCTTGTAACCACTAAAATTTCAAGTGGTTTACATGTTTACACAAAGACCCAAGAGTTAACATCCTGAATGAACACAAGCATAGGATATTCAGAAAATCTTGAGTTCTAATCATGTGTTAGTCTTTGCCTATTATCTGTTAAGACAAGTTGCTTAATTTCTGTGCCTCAGTAGTCCCCGTAGTTAAAGTTGGGATAATACTGAATTAGGATAATATAGAGGTAGTGTATAGACTTGGTTAATTTAATGTTTGTACAGTACTTAGGACAGGTAAAGTGCCGTGCAAATCCTAAACAGTGTATATAGTAATCTGCTTTGGAAAATTGTGATTAGGCTGTGTAAAGGAGTCCTCAAGTAAGCCTGAATACAAGATTGAGAAAATCAGTTGGTCTTTCTAGCACACGATATAAAATGCTTCCTTTGAGTAACACAAAAATACTTTGGGTACTTTATATGATATGTTAATACTTTTCTTTTCTTTAATAGACATGCTATATTTGTGATGAACAAGGCAGAGAAAGCAAAGCAGCAACTGGTGCTTGCATGACATGTAACAAACATGGATGTCGACAAGCTTTCCATGTAACATGGTAAGTGTATATTATTGTGTAATGTGCCAGAATTCTTGTTTTTAAAGAAAACTGGAGAACGCAGTACCAAAATGAACAGTTTATTCCTGGAATTTCTGAGGCACTGAATACTGTGGCATCTGAGAGGCCAGGCTTAATGCTGGATTGTTTCTCATTGAAATAAATGCCATTTTTTCATCGCTAAATATGAAAAATTTAATAGGGAAACATTACATGCCATAAACACATTTTAGTGGCCAGGATCAACCTGTGTTTTATAGGATGCTAGAAATGATGCAATACTTAGTTCAGGAGGTACAGATAGCAATATTCTTCATTCATAGGGATTTCAGCTAAACACAAGTCTATTTTAGTTTCCACAGACTTTACATTTTATTCATAGAATCATAGAATACTAGGACTGGAAGGGACCTCAAGAGGTCATCGAGTCCAGTCCCCTGGCCTCATGGCAGGACCAAATGCTGTCTAGACCATCCCTGATAGACATTTATCTAACCTACTCTTAAATATCTCCACAGATGGAGATTCCACAACCTCCCTGGGAAATTTATTTCAGTGTTTGACTACCCTGACAGTTAGGAACTTTTTCCTAATATCCAACCTAAACCTCCCTTGCTGCAGTTTAAGCCCATTGCTTCTTGTCCTACCCTCAGAGGCCAAGATGAACAAGTTTTCTCCCTCCTCCTTATGACACCCTTTTAGATACCTGAAAACTGCTATCATGTCCCCCCTCAATCTTTTCTTTTCTAAACTAAACAAACCCAATTCTTTCAGCCTTCCTTCATAGGTCATGTTCTCTAGACCTTTAATCATTCTTGTTGCTCTTCTCTGGAACCTTTCCAATTTCTCCACATCTTTCTTGAAATGCGGTGCCAGAACTGGACACAAGACTCCAACTGAGGCCTAACTAGCGCAGAGTAGAGTGGAAGAATGACTTCTCATGTCTTGCTCACAACACACCTGTTAATGCATCCCAGAACCATGTTTGCTTTTTTTGCAACAGCATCACACTGCGGACTCATAGTCAGCTTGTGGTCCACTATAACCCCTAGATGGCTTTCTGCCGTACTCCTTCCTAGACAGTCGCTTCCCATTCTTTATGTGTGAAACGGATTGTTTCTTCCTAAGTGGAGCACTTTGCATTTGTCTTTATTAAACTTCATCCTGTTTACCTCAGACCATTTCTCCAATTTGTCCAGATCATTTTGAATTATGACCCTATCCTCCAGAGCAGTCGCAACCCCTCCCAGCTTAGTATCATCTGCAAACTTAATAAGCATACTTTCTGTGCCAATATTTAAATTGTTGATGAAAATATTGAACAGAGCTGGTCCCAAAACAGGCCCCTGCAGAACCCCACTTGTTATACCTTTCCAGCAGGATTGTGAACCATTAATAACTACTCTCTGAGTATGGTTATCCAGCCAATTATGCACCCACCTTGTAGTAGCCCCATCTAAGTTGTATTTGCCTAGTTTATTTATAAGAATATCATGTGAGACCGTATCAAACGCCTTATTAAAGTCTAGGTATACCACATTCACCGCTTCTCCCTTATCCACAAGACTCGTTATCCTACCAAAGAAAGCAATCAGATTGTTTTGACATGATTTGTTCTTTACAAATCCATACTGGCTGTTCCCTATCATCTTGCCACCTTCCAATTGCTTACAGAAGATTTCCTTAATTACTTGCTCCATTATCTTCCCTGGCACAGAAGTTGAACTAACTGGTCTGTAGTTTCCTGGGTTGTTCTTATTTCCCTTTTTATAAATGGGAACTATATTATTGTGGGAACACTGGAATTTATCAGTGTCGTAGCTTACTGGTCTCAGCTCAGATGTACCTTGTCTGTTAGTTTCAGCTAAGTCCATAGATGTCAGTTCACACCTGATTAATCCTTCTAGGTCACATGGCTTCATGTACTTACACGATACCCTTCACGAAATTTTGCCATTGTGTCTGTAGAGTTGGATATGGATAGGGTATATGCTGGGCAAATACTAGCTTGTCAAATTAGTTTTGACTCCCCATCTTTTGTTCTGAGGACAAGTGTCTCTCATGGTGGGAGGAAAATGAAGTTGGTTGTATGTGGGGAGGAGAGGAGACTCTTTGATCCTCTTCCACATACAAAGACACTGATCCCAGATGATATTCCTTAATAGGGTGAGAAGCCCCTCTGAATGAATATTTAACAAAAAGTACATGGACTCCCCAGCAATTCCAGTTGAACACAAATCTTATGGAGCTACTATTTATTCGAACTCTGCAAGTCCAAATCATGCTGGACCACCTTAGAACAGTGTTCTGGATTGACAAACAAGGGGGAGCAACGTCCTACCTTCTTTGTAATCTTTCAATCTTCAGAATTAATGTATTTGCCACCAGGTCATCCTCTTAGCAGTGCATTTACCAGGACATTCAAGTTGACAGACATTCTCTCTACGGCCCCAAGGGCCTTCTCAAGGGTGCTGGCAGTTGTCACAGCGTACCTGAGGAAACAAAGTGTTATCATATTTCCTTACCTAGGTGACTGCCTCCTCAAGTCGTGCTCACACAATGATTCCTGCCATTTTCTGTCAATCACAAGACACCTATTCTGATACCTGGGTCTTCAGGTGAACGAAGCCAAATCGACACTCTTTCCTACACAAAAAATACAGTTTATAAGAGCATGCCTTGATTTGACAATGGCCACCACATGCCTATCTACAGACTGTTTTCAAAAAATTGTAGCCTTGATAAATACCTTACGATTCAGATCCTGTACAACAGCACTTGAATGCCTTCGGCTGTTGGGGCATATGGCAGCATGCAGTTCCATAGTCGGCAACGCTCGTCTACACATGAGATGCTTACAGAGCTGGCTGGGACAGGTGTACAAACCCAATGTCCATCTGGTATTCAAATCCCTTGCTTTTCCAGGGATAGTAAAGGAATCCTTACACTGGTGGCCGAGCCCTCGGAACCTGTGTTCCAGAGTCACCTTCCACCTATCAGAACCATCCGTCTCCATGACAACAGATGTATCTCATAGAGGATGGGATGCCCATCTATGTTGTCATACCTGTCAGGGCCTGTGGTCCAACTTGCACCTAAATGTTCTAGAACTGCGGGCAGTCAGGAATGCATACGTCAAATTCCTCCCTTTTATCGCCCACAGACTCATTAGACTGTACACAGACAATATCACAGCAATGTTTTACATAAATTGTCAGGGCATAGCCCGATCTTCTGTACTCTGCACAGACCTCAAAGAACTTTGGAACTGGTGCCTGAAATACAACACAGTTATCACTGCAGTGTCTCTTCCAGGTGCCCTGAATACAATGGCAGATGCACTCAGCAGAGCCCTCCTGGTCGAACACGAGTGGTAAATGAACCTGCACATACTGTTGGACATCTTCCACCGATGGGGTCACTCTACCACAGACCTGTTTGCAACGCAGTCCAACAGTCAGTGCTCCTTATTCTGTTTCAGGGCAGGGTTAGGCAAGTATCACATATTCTACGCATTTCCTCCAGTACCCTTATTGAACAGGGTAGTTCACAAGATAAGGAGGGACAGGGCTCATCTCATAGCACCAACATGGCCACGAGAGCTATGGTTTCCCTTCGTAGCGGCGATGTCCTGTGCCCCACCAATCCACTTAGGTTGTATCATGGATCTCCTTCTTCACCCGGGCTCCAAAGATGCCCATCCAAACCTCCACTTACTACACCTGAAGGCATGGGTCCTGGATGGTTCTCTGTCCTAGAGTTGACCTGCTCTCAGCAAGTACAAATGGTTCTTCTACACCAGTGGTCCCCAATCTTTTTGTGGCCAATATCCCATTCATGTTTTCAGAAGAGTGTGGTGGGCGCCAACAGTTTTTCAAGACTTATTTTGTAGATGTACATTAAATAATATGAAAAACATTATATTTAATTTTACATAATATATGACTCCATAAGATAAAAAAGGTAATTTTACATGTAAAGGTATTAATTAAATTATTCAGCAATTATTCCCCCCCCCCCTTTGGAGAAAAAAAATATAAAAAAGCCGTCAAATGTGCAAATTGAAGGCTATTTTCATATTAAATGTGAATTGGTTAAATTTGGTAGACACTTTAATTTAGTTGGATAATTTTTATTTTAATTATATTGCAATTCATTTTTAAACAAAATTCTGCATTAATAAAAAGGGGAGGGATGTCCAAATGTTGAGCACAAAAAGCACCCTTCTCCCCTACCCCCCCCCCCCAAACATTATGGCACCTTTAAATCTCACTTCCCCATCCCCACCATCTGCTGCCATGTTTCCTATCCTTGCTCCATCAGCTCCCCGGTGCCTGCTGCCCCCCCAACCTCTTACCCTCCTCTGCTGTCCTGACTCCTGCCCTTCTCACTGCCCTCAGCCCTCCTGAGACCTGCCCACCTCCACCAGCCCTTCTCTCCCCCCTGTGCCCACTCCTCCAGTAGCCCCACTCTGATCATGTGAGCTACCCACTCTCCTAACGCCTCCTTCTACACGCATGCCCTTCCTCTCTCCTCTGATGCTCGTCCTTCCCCTGCAGGTGTCTGCCCTTCTGCTTCACCCCCAGAATCCCCTGACACCTGCACCTTCCCTTAGCCCTGCACTCTCCTGGTGCCTCTCACTGCCCCTGCCCCTTTTGCCCTCTTTTTCCCTGATGCCCATCCCCTCACCACCATCTGCCCCCGTTCTCCTCATGCCCCTGTGCCCTCACGCATGATTTGCTCCATCCCCGCCTTCCTCATGCCCACCCCTTTTTTCAAGCCTTCTCCCAGCACCTTCCCTTTCCCTCTCTAGCCCCCAATGCCCTTACCCTCTCCTCTCCCAGTATCATCCTGTGCCTCCTCCCACTGACACCTCCCCTCCTGCCCTTTTCCTCATTGTCTCCACTTGGCCTCCTGGCATTTGTCTCTCCTCCACACTGTCCATTGGTGCCTTCCCCTTTCTTCTCCTGACCTTCCCCCCTCCCCTCAGCACAAGCCCCTTCCTCTCTCGCCCTTTCCCCGTATTTTTCCCATACCCCCACTTTCTGCCTTCCAGTTTGAGTCTGTGATCGGGCTCTGCCCCAGCTGCTTCCGTGCCCCAGACCACATGCTGGGCCTGTAGCTGGGCCGTGATGTCACGGCATGCTGGGCATCTCCCCTGTCAGCTGTTGCGCCGGCATTTGAACACGCCGCGCATGCGCTCCCTCGGATGTATTGTGAACCTGGCATTTCCCCTCTCATCTGTTGCACAGATGGGGTGCGAGAGACAATTGGAGGGAGCACATGCTGCTGCGCAGCAGGTGAGAGGGGAGGTGCCCTGTTTACAAGACATCCGAGGGAGCTCATGCCCGGTGTGTTCGCTGCGCATGCGCTCCCTTGGATGTCTTGCGAACCAGTGTCTCCCCATGTGCTCCCTCCGATCGTCTCGTGTACCCCACTTGGGAGACCACTGTTTCAAAACACAGGCTTGGGCGCACATAAATGCCCCGGTGGGCACCATGTTGGGGACCCCTCATCTACACAGTAGGGTGCAGAGCACCCGCAAGACTTACGTTCAAAAACGGAAAAGATTCTTGGCATGGTGTGCTTGTCACCAGCTGGTTCCTTCAACACCCCCCCTTACCTTTCATCCTTGACTATGTTCTGCACCTTACACAAGCGGGCCTCACAATAAGCTCCATTAAAGTTCACCTTGCGGCCATTACTGCATTCCACTCCAAGATAAACAACTCGTCCATAGGGTAGGAGAGATCGTGGCCCTAATGGCGGATCCTCAATATACCACCTTTTTTAAAGACGAGGTCACTTTTTCGTACCCACCCCAAATTCCTCCCCAAAGTATACTCATCCTTCCATATCAACCAGACAATACATCTTCCTACCTCCTTTCCCAAACCAGAGCCAACTCTTTCGAGATGAAAATGTATACTCTTGACCTGTGCAGAGTGCTTTCTTTTTACCTACAGTTGAACAAGACCATTCCTAGCATCTTGCAGACTATTTCTTTCAATAGCAAACCACAATAAGGGCCAGGCCATCTCATCACAAAGACCTCTCCCTCTGGATCTCGGATTGCATGAAGCTTTGCTATGCACAGTCAGACGTGCTCCCTCCAGAGAGCATAAGGGCACACTCAACCAGAGCCATGGCTACCTCGGTAGCATTCCTTATGTAAAGTACCCAGAAAAGACATCTGTGGAGCTGCCACATGGTCCTTCGACCACATTTTTGCAAAGCACTATGCGCTTATGCAGGGACATATTTCCAAACTGAAACTGGCTAAGGCAGTTTTTTCTGCAGTTTTTGCCAGATCTGAAGTCCCTATGTTATATCAAATAAAAGCAAGCAGGATCTTATGAGGAGGGTAAGGCAAAAAGCCACATTTATTGTAAAGATAATAATAAAAAAATAAAGAAAAGAGAGAAGCAAACAACGTTGTTTAACTACTTAACCCTTATACATATAAACATTCATTCATCCATTCATTCAGGTTCTGTGTATTTGTTATAGTTACCAGCCTGGAAGTTGCTTGTGACAGAATACTGGCCAGGTACTCTGTACACAAGTGATGGTAGTGGGGAGCGAAGTTCTGATCAGATGCGCGTCTGAAGCTCCTGGTAGGCTGGCAGCAGGACCTTGAACTCTGATTCCATAGTTTTTTAGTCCAGTTCTTATAGGAATTTTTTCCTATGCCAGTCTATGGAAATTGCTGCATCATGCTGATGTTTTCAGGGTGGCTGCCAGGTGCTCGTCAGTGATCTCATCGGGTGGACCTCCAGTACTAGGTTTTCTCCACTTGACACCTTTTGGTTGCACTGGCACCTGACGCCTTCTTCAGCCCTTTGTTGCTGTATTCTCAGGCTGGCACCTCTCAGAACCATTCATTCATCGTCCAAGCACTCTCTCATACATTCATACAGTATTTTGTATAATAATAAAAGTTGTAGTTACAAAAGTTTCTGGGTGGTATTGCTTAAAACATTCTCTGAGTGCTGAATAAAGTTACAATGTTTTAAAGAGAACAGGCGTTAATTATGTAACAATGCCCTTAGTCAATTACAGGGCTTGGCTCCCATAGCAGAGTTAGTGGCTTGACAATGCATTGTTACAATGTATCTCCGCAATGTCAATTTTAAGCAGCCCCTTGCACAAGCTTGAGCATGCCCTGGAGCACGGGGGGGGGGGCTGTTTCTGGCTACATAGGATTATATTCTTAACAGTTCTAAGTTACATGACCTAATACATTATATTCTAAAGGGGCAATAATAATAATAAATCTAAACGTGGCCCCGGGGACACTGCTATGAAATCTCTGCTTTGAGGCTCGGGCAGCGCACCGACCTAATGTGAAGCACCCACGGGGACACTCATCTCAAAGAACATCAGTTACTATTGAGGTAAATAACCTCATTTGGTGGTTCAGAACATTTTTGCATTTGTGATCCCTGTGTTGTAATATCGTTGCATCTCTGGAGAACAAAAAATGCCCAGTCCACTGTTCAGGGTGCTCAAGGTCAGGTCTCCAGAGGAGACAAGTTTCTAGTTCCATGGTTAGGACAAATAACATGCCTTCCCACCCATTTCATTCTTACCTTGGTCTCTAAGAAAGAACAAGTAGTAAGAAGTGTTGCTGATCCCAATTGCTTCCAGGGGGCCCAGACATATTGTTTTCCTTCCATGACAGTGTTCAGATCATGTTCCACCATGTCCCTTTCATTACTCCAATCAAAGCTGTGCACCCTCTGGCTTTAAGGCCTGTGCTACTTGTCCTAGGCTTTTACTGCATGCTGATTGCCTTTGCTGCCTCGGTGAAGCCCACATTTTGGACAAGTGTCGGAGCTGCAGATCCTTTCTTCCACGGACAATAAAGGATAGGGGCATCTAACCCAAGCAACAGCAAACCTGCGAATAAAGACGCCTATACACCTTGACAATTAGGGAGGGTGCTTGCCTTGAGAATGAAGCCCTTTCATAAATCCTCACAGCTGTTTTTGGCCTATGCTGACCGTATGAAAGGTCTTCCGGCATCATCCCAGATGATTTCCAAGTGGAACATCTTCTGTATCAGATGTGCTACGAACCGGCAGGGATTCAGCCACCCCCACTAGTGAGGGCTCATTCTCTCAGCTCATAAGCCTCTTCAGCAGCTTTCCTGGTCCACGTCTCTATTCAAGACATCTGCAAGGCGGCAACATGGTCCTCAGTGCTCATGTTTACATCCCATTATGCCATCAGTCAGCAAGCCAGCACAAACACTTACATTGAATGGACATAAGCAACATATTTTGAAGAACACCAGTTACAGAAATAGGTAACTATCTTTTTATTTGCGTTAGAGAGGTACTGGAGAAAAGAGTTGGTCAGCAGTGTTCCTTATTCTCTCGCTTTGGAGTGGGAGGAAAGGAAAGAGTCACAGGCATGAATCAACAGGTCTGCAAGTTTCTTCTGTTTTCAAATGCATGGAGCACATGTGCATCCCCGCTGATACAAAGATAGGAACTATACATCTTGAAGAACCAGTTACTGTATGTTAAGTAATACTTTAGCTTGCTGAAACTTTACTTTGAGAAGTCTCAAGTATCAAAGGATAACTTGTGAAGCGTTTATTCAAAACCACAACAAATTATGAAAATGTTTGACAGTTTATTGTGTGTGTGTGTGTGTGTGTGTGTGTGTGTGTGTGTGTGTGTGTGTGAACATTTAGGCTGTGACCATATGCTGTAGCGTATTGTCTAGATGCAAATTATCTGGTTTTTCTTCTTGCTTGAAGCAGTGCAGAATTATATTTCAGCATGCCTCAGTTACGTATGTGTGCCAGTTAATAGTGCATTTGCAATATTTTGCCAAATCTGGGAAATGTTATTTAATGAGATACAGAATTACACTTTTTCAGTCCAGTCAAGCTTATTTTTCTTGGTGAAGACTGAACTTCAGGTTTTCTTTGAGGCATGAAAATAATACTTAAGGTTTGCTCCTGAAAACATTCATGCATGAGTAACTTCAGCCATGCATATAGTCCTATTAATTTAGTGTGATTATTTGCATGCCTTCAGTTTCTCAAGTGAGTAAATGTTTTCAGGCCAAAGGCCTTAGTTATATTTTATACTTCGTCTTCAAGGAGTGTCCCTGTGAGTTCTCCATCTTTAGCTGCGCCATCACCAGCTGGAGATTGTTAGTAGCAGTGTCCCCTTTCCCCCCATCCCCCAGCTGGCCACGTGCACCAGGCTCTGGCATGAAACGTCTAGTGTGTGTAATGCATGTATGCGGCCATCCAGCTCCTCAGTTCTTTTCTGACCACCGCCGGCTTCAGTTGCAGCTCAGCAGTTGCCCTCACATTCAACCTTCTCTGTCCTTTTAGCTACTCAGCCTTAACTCCAACTAATAAGCAACTGAACTGATGCTATTTATTTGATAAGAAAAACAAGGATCTCTGTCAGGCGGCATTCTTGCTGCTTCCCCTGACTCCACTTTGACAGCAGCTACCATCGTTCAAGATATTACTCAGGTCATGCCTGGCTCCTCTGGCTCTAAAAAGTGTCTGGGCTGTGGTCTTTCTATAGCTGTAGCGGATGTGCATGCTCTGTGTGTCCGCTGTCTGGGACAAGACCACAATATAGAGCACTGTCAGGACTGCAAGAAACTGACTAAGCACACAAGGAGAGCGAGGAAACTACAACTCCTTGTGTTGGAGATGGAGACAGCATTGAAACCTCCTTCAGATGTTTCCCTAAACTCTCCCCTCAGTCATAGCCCACCAGGGGCAGAGCACCAACTAAAAGCCTGAGCACCAAACTGAAATCTCCCTCAATGAGAAAGCAGTCTCATACTTCCTCGTGGTCTACATCCCGGTGAGGAAATTGACAAATTCAAGTCTTGACGCTGCCACCCCTACACTATCAAGGGGGACAGTTAAGAGTTTAGGTTCCAGCTCCCATAAAAGCCGTGACTATAAACAGAGATCTCGTCCCTCCTCTCACAGCTGCACAGCGGGGCAGATGCATAAAGCTGCTGTTCCCGCACCCGCTAAAACGCCATCAGAAAAAAGGCGGGCACCAACAACCCCTCACTCTGTGCCGGCACTGTCAGCAGCATGTGTGCAGCACACTGAGCAGCTGGCACCAATCAAGCGCTCCAAAGCACCAGGCATGCTTCTGGTGCCTTATGCATTACTGACACCGATCCCACACAGTGCTATACTGCCAGTGTCCCCGCCTCCTATGTTTCTTCAGTTCACCACAGTGGCGGAGCTTTCTATAGCTTCGGTGCCAGGAACCTCGCTTTTTGGCACCGATGACACCCCAGCCAGTTCTAAGTCTTCATTTTCTGGTTCTCCTGGGGCTTTATCACCACGCTTCAGTGACTCTGAGGAGGAAGACTTACCTTAACCTACTCTTCCTAAGACCTCCTCACTGAAACCGATACACCCCCAACAGTGGCAGCAGTACTGGGTACCACCATTCATGCCACTAAGTTGGCCGTATTGAGACCCATGGACTACATTTAGAGAACAGCCCATTCCCCAAACGGGGCATCATTACCATCCATCTGCCAAACCTAAACCTCCTAGCTTACAGTCGCTGGAAAAGTCTGAATTCTCTGAATGTGAAGATGACACAGAGACTGCAGAGGTGGAACAGCCCTCAAACTCTTCCTTACCTATACACTCTTCTCCATTCTCGTTGGCAGAGACATTTATACCCCCATTAATAACACGTGCGGGAGATGATTTTAAGTCCTTTCCAGGACCTTTTTAAGAGGGTAATTGACAAACTGGAAATATCCCTCTCCAATCCTCCAGATACACAGCATAAGCTAATTAACATCCTTTACCCCTCAGCACAAACCAGACTCTCAGTACTCATGAATTAGCCATTGATGGACCCAGCTAAGCTCCTGTGGAAAACGCTGGCGACAATCCCACAAACATTGAAGAGACTTGATCAAAAATATTATGTCACCACACAGGGTGTGGAATTTTTCACCCACCACCCTCCAAACTCACTCATAGTAGAAGCTGGAAAAAGGGGTAAGCAGCAGGCCATGTGGTCAACCCCTTATGATAAATAATGGAAAAGGCTTGATGCCATGGGCAAGAGAGCATACTCTTCTCATAGATTCATAGATTCATAGACTTTAAGGTCAGAAGGGACCATTATGATCATCTAGTCTGACCCCCTGCACAGTACAGGCCACAGAATCTCAACCACCCCTCTTAGAATAATCCTCTCACCTATATCAAAGATATTGAAGCATTCAAATACTTTGAAGGACCCAACATGCAGAGAGTCCTTCAGCTGTGATCTGTGCCCAATGCTACAGAGGAAGGCGAAAAACCTCCAGGGCCTCTGCCAATCTACCCTGGAGGAAAATTCCTTCCCGACCCCAAATATGGCGATCAGCTAAAACCTGAGCATGTGGGCAAGACTCACCAGCCAGACACCCAGAAAGTTCCCTATAGCAACTCCTATCATCCCTCCATTGACCTATTTCCGACTGATAATGAATGGTCAATTAGTTACCAAGAGCATGTTATTTCATCCAACCATCCCTTTATCATAGATTCATAGAACTGGAAGAGACCCCAGAAGGTCGTCAAGTCCAGCCCCCCGCTCTAGGCAGGACCAATCCCATCTAAATCAACACGGCCAGGGCTTTGTCATACCGAGGCTTAAATACCTCTAGGGATGGAGACTCCACTACTTCCCTAGGTAACCCATTCCAATGCTTCACTACCCTTCTAGTAAAATAGTTTTTTCTAATATCCAATCTGGACCTCTCCCACCACAACTTGAGACCATTGCTCCTTGTTCTGCCATCTGTCACTACTGAGAACAGCCTCTCTCCATCCTCTTTGGAACCTCCCTTCAGGAAGTTGAAGGCTGCTATCAAATCCCCCCTCACTCTTTGCTTCTGCAGACTAAACAGACCCAAGTCCCTCAGCCTCTCCTCGTAGGTCATATGCTCCAGCCCCCTAATCATTTTGGTTGCCCTCCGCTGGACCCTCTCCAATGCTTCCGCATCCTTTTTGTAGTGGGGGGGCCCAGAACTGGACACAATACTCCAGATGTGGCCTCACCAAAGCCGAATAAAGGGGAATAATGACATCTCTGGATCTGCTGGCAATGCTCCTCTTAATGCATCCTAATATGCCATTAGCCTTCTTGGCTACAAGGGCACACTGTTAACTCATATCTAGCTTCTCATCCACTGTAACCCCCAGGTCCTTTTCTGCAGAACTACAACTTAACTGGTTGGTCCCCAGCCTGTAACTATGCTTGGGATTCTTCCGTCCCAAGTGCAGGACACTACACTTGTCTTTGTTGAATCTCATGAGATTTCTAGTGGCCCAATCCTCCAATTTGTCTAAGTCACTCTGGATCCTATCTCTGCCCTTAAGCGTATCTACCTCTCCCCCCAGCTTAGTGTCATCTGCAAACTTGCTGAGGGTGCAATCTATCCCCTCATCCAGGTCATTAATAAAGATATTGAACAAAACCGGTCCTAGAACCGAACCTTGGGGCACACCACTAGAAACCGACCGCCATCCTGACATCTTACCGTTTTTCACTACCCGCTGGGCCCGGCCTTCTAGCCATCTTTCTATCCATCTTACCGTCCATTTATCCAATCCACATTCCCTTAACTTGCTAGCAAGAATATTGTGGGAGACCGTATCAAAAGCCTTGCTAAAGTCAAGGTATATAACATCCACTGACTTTCCCATGTCCACCAAGCCAGTTACCTCATCATAGAAGCTAATCAGATTGGTCAGGCACGACTTGCCCTTTGTGAATCCATGCTGACTATTCCTGATCACTTTCCTCTCATCCAAGTGTCTCAAAATGGATTCCTTTAGGATCGCTTCCATGATTTTTCTGGGAACCGAGGTAAGACTGACCGGCCTATAGTTCCCTGGATCGTCCTCCTTCCCTTTTTTGAAAATGGGCACTACATTTGCCTTTTTCCAATCATCCGGGATTTCTCCCGATCTCCATGACTTTTCAAAGATAATGGCCAAAGGCTCCTTAATGACATTTGCCAACTCCCTCAGTACCCTCGGGTGCATTAAGTCCAGACCCATGGATTTGTGTACATTTAGCTTTTCTAAATAGTTCCTAACCTGTTCTTTACCCACCAAGGGCTGTCCATCTTCTTCCCATCTTGCGTCACTTAGCACAGAAGTCCAGGAGCCGACCTTGTCCGTGAATACAGAGGCAAAGAAAGCATTGAGTACTTCAGCTTTCCCCACATCCTCTGTCACTAGGTTACCTCCTTCATCCATTAGGGACTGCACACCCTCTCTGATCACCTTCTTCTTGTTGACATGCCTGTAGAAACCTTTCTTGTTATCCTTCACATCCTTAGCCAGTCGTAACTCCATTTGCGCTTTCGCCTTCCTGATAATCCCCCAGCATTCTCGAACTATACATTTAAACTCCTCCCTAGTCATTTGTCCAAGTTTCCACTTTCTGTAAGCTTCCTTTTTGTGCTTAAGTTCACCAAGGATTTCCCCTATAAGCCAATCCGGTCTCCTACCAGGTTTGCCTCTCTTGCTACGCGTCGGGATGGTTTCTTTCTGTGCCTTCAATAAGGCTTCTTTAAAATACTGCCAGCTGTCCTGGACTCCTTTCCCCTTCATGTTAACATCCCAGGGGATTCTGCCCATCAGGTCTCTGAGGGAGTCAAAATCTGCTTTTTTTGAAGTCGAAGGTGTGTATTTTACTACTCTTTTCCTTCCTTTGGTCAGGATCCTGAAATCTACCATCTCATGATCACTGCTTCCCAGGTTGTCACCCACCTCTACGTCCCCTATTAGTTCCTCCCTGTTTGTGAGGAGAAGGTCAAGCTGTGCACGGCCCCTGGTCGGATCCTTCAGCCCTTGTACCAAGAAGTTATCCCCAACATTCTCCAAAAACTTCCTGGATTGCCTGTGTACTGCCGTATTGGTTTCCCAACAGATGTCAGGGTGATTAAAGTCCCCCATGAGAACCAGGGCCTGCGATCTGGAAGCTTCGCTCAGTTGTCCGAAGAAAGCCTCATCTACCTCATCCACCTGGTTCGGTGGCCTGTAGCAGATACCAACCACAACATCACTGCTGTTTGCTCCTTTAAACCTGACCCATAGACTTTCAACAAGTTTTTCTCCCTCTTTATACTGGAGTTCAGAGCAATCATAGTGCTCTCTTACATATAGTGCAACTCCTCCTCCTTTTCTCCCCTGCCTATTCTTCCTGAACAATCTATACCCTTCCATGACAGCGCTCCAGTCATGCGAGTCATCCCACCAAGTCTCTGTTATCCCAATTAAGTCATATTTCTTGGTCTGGGCCGGGGCCTCCAGTTCTTCCTGCTTGTTGCCCAGGCTTCTCGCATTAGTGTACAAACACTTCAGGTAACCAGTTGATTGCACTCCATTCGAAACTGGGGTCCTCCTTTCTCGCTCCTTGCTCTATGCATTTCTTCCCGGTATCTGACTTTCCCACTCCCCTCAGGGTTTTGGTCACCGTCCCCCGACGAACCTAGTTTAAAGCCCTCCTCACTAGGTTTGCAAGCCTGCCCGCGAAGATGCTCCTTCCTCTCTTCGTTAGATGGATCCCATCTCTTCCTAACAATCCTTGCGCCCGGAACAGAGTCCCATGGTCGAAGAAACCAAAGCCCTCTCTGCGACAACACCTGCGCAACCACGCATTTACATCCTCAATTCGACGATCCCTGCCCAGTCCTTTCCCTTCAACAGGGAGGATGGACGAGAACACCACTTGCGCTCCACATTCTTGGATCCTTCTTCCCAGCGCTACATAATCTGCAGCAACCCGCTCAAGGTCATTCTTGGCCGTATCATTCGTTCCTACATGGAGAAGCAGGAAGGGGTAGCGATCTGAAGGTTTGATCAGCTTGCTAAGCCTCTCAGTGACATCCCGAATGCGAGCTCCCGGTAAGCAGCACACCTCTCGAGATTCCAGGTCCGGACGGCAGAGGGATGGCTCAGTCCCTCTTAGGAGGGAGTCCCCGACCACCACCACCCGTCGTTTCCTTTTGGGAGTGGTGGCCGTGGAACCCCCATCCTTAGGACTACGCATCCCATGCCTTTCAGTAGATGGTGCTCCCTTCTGGTTTCTACCTTGTGAGTTCCCTTCCAGAGCTTTCAGCACTGCAGAGCCTGTGGAGAGAGCTTGAAAGTGATTGCTTACCTCTATAGCATCGGGGGAATCCTGTGCTGGCCTTTTTCCCCTTCTAGAAGTTACATGCTGCCAGTTTTCTTCTTGGTCACGTACTGCCCTCACTGGCTCCTCTGTCTGCCGTGCTTGAAGGATCAATTGCTGCCTTCTATCGAGGAAGTCTTCATCCTCTCTGATCAAGCGTAAGGTCGACACTTGGGCCTCCAGTCCTCTAATTTTTTCTTCCAAAATCTCGACCAGCTTGCACTTTGTGCAGATGAAATCCGTTCTTTCTTCCGGGAGGAAGACAAACATGGCACACGCCGTGCAGGTAACAACAGCAGACCCATCATCAACCATCGCTGCTGTCCTGTTCGCAAGCTCCTTGGTTGCTTGCCCACTGCCTTATAAAGCCCCTCCCCCTACCAAGGCTCAGCCAATCAGCAGAGGCGTCTCAAGAGTCCTGTATCTGCTTCTCCTTCACCTGGAGAACTCCCTCTCAAAACTCCCTGTTAGCAATCACCTGTTCGCAAAGCCTCCAGCTACACATTGCCAACTACGTAGTGCTTCTTTCCAAATATACACATCATATCTTTGATCAATTGTCAACTTTTATTGAAATTCTACCAGACAACAAAAGAGAAGAATACAAAACTCTGATGAAGGAGGGCTTCTTAATCTTCTTAATCTCTAGAACCGTGCTTCAGTCTGCCCTTGATTCCGCAGATACAGCCTCCAGATCTCTGGCATCCACAGTGATCTTGAGATGTGCGTCCTGGCTCAATAACTCTCAGGTTTTCCTAAAGAAATCCAGACCACAATTGAAGACCTTCCATTCGAGATGTCCCCATGCAGAAACCTTGAATACCACTCTTCACTCTCTGAAAGACTCCCGTATCACTCTCCGAATGCTCGGCATCCAACTTCCTGCCAATAGGAGGAAGCAGAAAAGACAGTTTACCTACAGATACAAACTGATGCCTTTCAACCACACAAAGCAATATGATAACAAACAGCATTCAAGACAACCCAGACATAGAGAATCATCAGAAGAACTCATCACTCAGCAGGCTCCAGCATGTCAATCATTTTGAACCCTTGGTTGAGGGTTGGACAGCCCCCATACATCCAGGGCAGCAGGCCAAGCCTTATACCATATTTGGTTCCAGACTAGCAGGATTCTGTTCTGTCTGGCGATCAATTATGATGTACAATCGGGTTCTTGAGATCATCAACACGGGCTATGTAATTCCCAATACCTCTAACCCCCACCCACAACCATCATCCCCATCCCTCTTCAGTGACACTTCTCATGAGATGGTGCTCATGCAAAAGGCACATCGTCTCCTGCAATTGGGGGCCATAGAAGAGGTACCCTTCAAGCACAAAGGAAAAGGGTTTTACTTTCACTATTTCCTCACAATAAAGAAAACAGGGTTGGAGACCTATAGTAGATCTCAGGAGACTCAATCGGTACGTTCAATACCAACGATTCAAGATGGTAACTCTCGCCACAGTTATATCCGGTCTTGAGAAAGGAGATTGGCTGTCCATCCTCAACCTTCACGATGCTTACTTTCACATTGTAATACACTCCTTACACAGACGCTTTCTCAGATTCACAGTGGTGAACCAATATTTCCAGTACAGAGTACTGCCTTTCAGCCTATTGACTGCCCCGAGGGTATTCTCAAAGGTGTTAGCAGTGGTCACTGCTCACCTCTGAACAAGGGGAATCACCATTTTTCCATACCTCGACGACTGCCTCATAAAGGGTCAATCACCTCACCATACGCAACTGGCACGAACATTTACCAGGGCACTTTTCGACAGGCTCCAGCTATGCATAAACCCAGCAAAGTGTGTCTTGCACCCAATGCACACTCTAGACTTTATCAGGACACACCTGGACTGCGAAACAGCAATAGCTTTGTTCCCACAGCCCAAATTCACAGAAATCCAAGACCTGGGGCACCTGGCATAATTCAGTCCCTGTATAACTGCCAGACAGTGCCAGCGCGTCCTCAGTCACATGGCAGCCACCATTTTCTTCATGCCTTACGCATGCCTGCATATGAGACCGATGCATATTTGGCTCAGGTCAGTGTACAGGCCACATGTACACCTGCTGAACAAATCTCTCAATATACCATGCAGCGTAAAAGCATCCCTTACCTGTTGGACACAGCCCAACAATGTATGCACAGGGATTCCATTTCAACTGAATCCTCCAGTGCTCACAGTTACCACAGACGTATCATTAACAGGGTAGGGGGCTCATCTAGAAGTAGTCCAAGCCAGGTGGACAGCGGACGAACAATGCAGACACATCAACTTGCTAGATAGAGCTCAGAGCAGTCCGGTATGCATGCATGCACTTCTCCCACATAATATGCAACAATACCGTCCACGTACTGACGAACAATACGACAGCAGTGCACTACATCAGCAAGCAGGGTGGTGTCCGTTCTCACTAACTCTGTCAGGAAGCAGTACAGTTATGGGAATGGTGTATTCCTCACCACATTCATCTCATAGCCACATATGTCCCAGGCAAAGACCATATGGGTATGTCTACACTACCCCCCTAGTTCGAACTAGGGGGGTAATGTATGCATACCGAACTTGCTAATGAAGCCCGGGATTTGAATTTCCCGGGCTTCATTAGCATAAAGCCGGCTCCTCCATTTTTAAAAGCCGGCTTGTTCGAACCCCGTGCCGTGCGGCTACACGCGGCACGGGCTAGATAGTTCGAACTACGTAGCCATTCCGATCTATCTGTAAACCTCGTTCCACGAGGCGTACAGATAGTTCGAACTACGTAGTTATTCCGAACTATCTAGCCCGTGCCGCGTGTAGCCGCGCGGCACGGGGTTCGAACAAGCCGGCTTTTAAAAGTGGCGGAGCCGGCTTTATGCTAATGAAGCCCGGGAAATTCAAATCCCGGGCTTCATTAGCAAGTTCGGTATGCATACATTACCCCCCTAGTTCGAACTAGGGGGGTAGTGTAGACATACCCTCAGTTAGCGGACGATCTCAGCAGGAACTTCTCCCTTAACCACCTCCTACCCTGAGCCCTCGCAATTCCTTCCCCACCCCCTGCTCTGAGCTCCCTGTACTCCACCTCAGACTTACAGGTACTGACATATTGCCCCTCCTCAATCCACTGCTCTCACTGCCCCCCTGGGGGGAAAGATGTAAGAAATTTAAGTTAATTTCACCCCTGTCCATGCCTTTCCTGAGTCTGGTGCTTTTTGGTATTAGATGTGTAAGTGGATATGTGAAATAGAATACTTATAGGGTTTAGAATTTTGTTCAGTAGAGCCTGGAGTTGATCAGTGTTTTGAGGGACCCATGTAACTTTTGTAAAAAGGAGGGAATGTGTAATAATATGGAGAAAATAAATGGATATAAAGCTAGTTTTGTGTATTTTGGGCTATGGTTGCTCATGAAGTTTGAAGCAAAAAATTGGGGTTTGTGTAGCTTTGTTTCTTGAGTGCTTGCATTCCACTTCAGATGTTTTGTGCCACCTTGCCCTGGTGCCAGAGTTGATCTTTTGATAGTGGTACCTACTAGGGCAGCACATCTACTGTCTACATTCTTGTGCTGCCAGCTACAAGTCTAAACAGCATAGTTGCCTCGAGTCTCCTCAGTTCCGTATCATTTCCCAGTGTTGGTAGTTGGAGCAGAGTGAGTGCTTCTCTCTCCTTACTTTTCTCCTTTAGATTTTGTTTAAAGATAATTTTGTCTGTATATCGTTCTTTAGTTTAAATAAATTAATTAATTTTTTACATTTTTCTAAAACTCATTTTTGTTCGTTTTTCTTGAAGTTTAGCTTAGTATGGGGGCATGCTGAAATCTTTGTCTTTCAAATGCTATTCTTGTTATAAGTCCATGCTAGTCATCAGGCCCCATTCCAGATAGTGAAAATGCTCAGAGGAGCATCATATTACGCATAAGTGTCCTAGTTGCAGAGTGTTTAAGACACAAATGATGCTTAGGGAGGTCTGACTTCAACACATCTTAATAGAGGAAGCATGGTGTTCTCACTTCCTACCTACTGATTCAATACATAGGGGCTACGTCTAGACTGGCATGATTTTCCGGAAATGCTTTTAAAGGAAAAGTTTTCCGTTAAAAGCATTTTCGGAAAAGAGTGTCTAGATTGGCATGGACACTTTTCCGCAAAAGCACTTTTTGTGGAAAAGCGTCCATGGCCAATCTAGATGCGCTTTTGCGCAAAAAAGCCCTGATTGCCATTTTCGCGATCGGGGCTTTTTTGCGCAAAACACATCTCAGCTGTCTACACTGGCCCTTTTGCGCAAAAGGGACTTTTGCCCAAACAGGAGCAGCATAGTATTTCTGCAAGAACACTGACAATCTTACATGAGATCGTCTATGCTTTTGTGGAAATTCAAGCGGCCAATGTAGACAGCTGGTAAGTTTTTCCGGAAAAGTGGCTGATTTTCTGGAAAAACTGGCCAGTCTAGACACAGCCAGGGTGTTTGACTCTTCTTCAGAATGTGCTGATTGACTCAGTGGCTTCCCTGCATTGAAGGGAGCAAGAGAAAAGACACCATTCTCTGTCCTTGATACCTTATAACCACCAGGAGAAGACTAGTACTTGTATTTCCTTTGGCCAGAAGGAGTCTTTCTTTTTGTCAGCTGAGTTTCCTTGGGACTCTGACAGAAGGAAGTTGGGTACTGATGGTAGAACACTCATAGTGCAGTTGTACCCCTGAAATGGATTACATTTCCTAGACTTTCAACAGGATTGACCTCCTCAGTTGTGCATGTCACTTTATTGGTACTGATGGTGGCAGAGATTTATGTGACCACAGAGACTTTATCAATACTGGATTTACTGCTGATGCAGGATGAGACTGCAACTCTTACTTTTCCAGGCATCTAAACTATACATCCCAGGATCTACTTTGATATCAACAGTGCTTACGTATAGATATCAAACCTTACAGCAGCACTGTCTGGTTCTGGTGCATTAGGACATTGAACTAAAGACATGATACCTTCCATGGGAAAGCCCTATATGCTATAACCAGGGCTCGACAAACTAGAGCTGGGTTCGGGCAATCTGCGCATGCGCAGATCACCGGACAGCACGGCTGGTGAGTGGGGCTCACTGTGGTTCAGCGAGCCCTGGCTATAACTGATACTGTTAATGTCTTCTTGGTCATGGTCATTGCCTTTTCCACTGATATTGCACTTCCTTGGCATTCTGATGTCAATTCATCTTCTGACTTGGAGGTGGTTTCCTGCCAGTTGGATTTCTATTTTAGAAGGTCACAAGGTTCACCCTGTTCTTTGGTGCATAGATCAAGATCTCAATACCATGATCCTTATGGAAGCTGATCATGAGACAGATTACCATGGGGCTGGGCTCCAATATCTTATCAAATGTAGCAGTGGCTCTTTTGGAATTTCTGAATACAGCTTATTGACCCCAGGGCTTCTTCTCCATGTCATCGAGCTATGAGATCCCCATGGAGATGCAGTTCCTATTACTAATATTGGTACCTAGCAATCTGTGTATGTTATCCAACT
Source organism: Pelodiscus sinensis (assembly GCF_049634645.1). Taxonomy (NCBI): domain Eukaryota; kingdom Metazoa; phylum Chordata; order Testudines; family Trionychidae; genus Pelodiscus; species Pelodiscus sinensis. Next base: position 222,276,755 of record NC_134712.1, read on the forward strand.
TTTTTCAGATCTTCTGATGGAAGAGGCTCCATTACCACCTGCTCAATACTGTTTGTTGAATGAGGCTATAGTGCTAGATTTGTAATTGTCAGTTGCAGATGACTACAAAACCTATCAGGATCTGTTGAAGAGGGTGGCAGCTACCCTGGGAATGCAGGTCTAAGCTTACCCTCACAAGTCAGTGAACATTTTTTATTCCAAAAGTCCTCCTAGAACAGCTTTGCCTAATGATGTGTCTATTAGAGCCTTTGAATTTTCATTGTTGTCCCAGCAGAAGGATGTAAGCTCTTATTGTTAGTTTATTTTGTATTGGGTACTCCACCTTAAATGAACAGGTCTTTTGGTCAGTTCCATTAGAGTGCATTTAGCTGCCACCTCTGCATTCCACCCTTATAAAGGTGAAGAAAATCAACCTCCCATTGTTTGGACAAACTTCTTCTTCTTGCCAATATCATCCTAGGATTTAAATTTGGTTCTTTTGTTGTTAACATGGGGTCCCTTTGAAACTATAATTACATATGTCATGTTTGCTCTGTTGATCAAGGTGCATTCTTAGTACCTATTGTTTCAGTTAGGAGATCTGTGAAACGTCAGGCTTGTATGGGTGACCTTCCTTATGCTTTCTTTGAAAGAGACACAGGAGGTTTGTGTCTATACTCTAAATTTTTTACCGACATGGCTTCCAATTTTCATATAAATCCGACTATATTCTTGACATTCTTTCTGAAACCCCACCTTTACAAAGATGAAGAGAAAGTTCATACTTCGATTGTTCTCAGAACTTTGCAGTTTGCCTATAAAAGACTAAGGAGTTGCTATCATGTCCTTAAATATATGTCTGTTGCAGATAGAATGACGGAAAAGCCTGTTATTTATGAGGATATTTTACTAAATTTTCTCCTATATTCAGTTCTGCTATGATATTCCTAAAGTTCTTCTAGCCCACAGAGTTTTAGCAAGGGCTCAAGTTTCCTCAATATCTTTTATGAGTCATGTTCCCACTACTTACATTTTTAGAGGTACCATCAGGTCTTCTATTCATGTTCACCACCCATTTTGCAACCTTCCATGCCTCTGGAGATGATGCTTAATTTGAGAGAGTAGCACTACAGTCTTTCTTTTGAAGAACTTAAAAAACAACAGATAATCTGGTAGCACTTTATAGACTAACAAAACATGTAGATGGTATCATAAGCTTTCGTGGGCACAACCCGTTTCTTCAGATGACTGCGGGTTGGCCACCCCTGCACTATGAGCACCAGAAGGGTTGGTACGGGCATGATCTCCCTCCTTTCTGGTATTGCCAAAGGCACCAAGTTGTTTAGTACTGCTGAAATTTCAGCACTCAAGGGATTGTCACATATCTGAGGTACCAGTGTCTTCTCTGTACAGGGACCTCTGCCATGAGAATCTGTATGGTATAGGAATCTTCCCTGCTGTTCTACCATGCTCCCTCATTCTAAAGTGTATACTTAGACAGCAACCAGAATAGGAATTACTACAATACTCCTCCCTAGATCCCTATGGTACCCGATACCAATAGGGCCTGTGAGCATATCCTGAGAGGGCCCCGCCACCATCATCTGGGTACAGTCAACCATAGGGCACCACCATTGGGCTGTATGCCATCACCGCCTCAGTGGCTATACTGGGACTCTTGGGCTACATATTGCCCCCATACCTCTCAAGCTTCTAACCCCACCCAAGAATCCTTGTGATGCTCACCTTTGGCTGCATCATCTGGAACTTTGGAATCTCCTCCTCCCTCAAAAAAAATTAGCAGGGTGGCATTGAGGAAAAGGTGACCAAAGTGCCATATCCTCTTCCTGTCCTGATGAGTCTGTTATGCCTCCCCTCCAAAGTCTGACTGATGCCTGTTCCAAGACCTATTGAAGAGAGTGGCAGACACTCTTTGGATACCATAGCAGAAGTCAAGCATACCCACCAAAAAACTCTTGACATGCTCCTTTCATTCTTGCCCTCAGAAATTGCCCTCCTTATTAAATTGAACCCTGCAACCCAAATGCAAACCGTAAAGCATCAGTAGCACCTGCTTGCCAGTGGGCAGATAAAAAAAAATGTTGTGTCTCAGCAAGGGAGACAGAATTCCTCTTCTCTCATTTTCCACCCAAATCCATTGTGGTGTACTCTGTTAATTTTTATGGCCATCAACACCAGATGAGGTCTACTCCTTATGATGGGGACTAGAAGCATTTGAATCTTTTTGAGAGAAACCATACTCTTCACCCATGCTGCAGTTTCAAATAGCCTATTACCAAATCCTAATGATGAAGTATAATGCCCTAAACCAGGGGTGGCCAATCCATTCCGGACGAAGAGCCAAGATCCAGCTGGATCCAGTGAGAAGAGCTGGGACACAAAGTTGTAGAGGGGAGAAAAAAACAAAAAAACCCATCACACCCCCAAGGTACTTGCCCTTTAAGAAGGCTTTTTGGCATCAGCAGGCTTCCGTTGGCGGCCGCCATATTGGATCCTTCATTTTGATCCGGACAGCTCCCCTACCCTAGTGAGCACACAGGAGCCAGGAGGTGTGGGCCACGTTCAGGGGCCGTGGGGATGGCTTTGCGAGCCTCAGGGGTGGCTTTGTGAGCCGCTCTGATCGGGAGAAGAGCCGCGGGTTGGCCATGCCCACCCTAAATTGTATGAAACTGAACAATTTTATTGAAGAGCCATTATTCAAGAGGGACAGTTAATGGCCAAGACTCCATTGCTCTCAATACAGTTGACAGAATGGCCAGATTCATCTCCATTGCAATGTTTGAGACGTGCATAATGGCTACCTCTGTCATGTTTCCCAAAAGAGAAGCAATCAACCATTGAAAGCCTTCTCTTTGAAGACATTAAGTGCCTAATGGAGAAGACAGATGTGTTTCTTTCACACACAAAAAGATTCTAGGACTACTCTCTCCTCACTAGGCATCTACATGCCAGGATGTAGCCACATCATAAGCCATGTACCTCCCAAAACCTGACTCAGCACTACTACAAATCAGGGACATAGAAAACTAAATTCCTGAGATGTAAACCATCTGGTCCATAATCTTCCATGTCCTAGTCCAATGTTTCTCAATCAGTGGTACTAGTACCCTTACAAGTACTTGAGAGAAATCTGGGGGGTACGTCAACACAACTGAAATTTGGAGAAAACTCAGTTTTTGTTTTAAGTTTTACAGTGCTTTATTATTTTTTTACTTTTTACACCCAAAAATTTTATCATCTGCCTGGCTACAATTAAGTTGTTTAAACAAATGTGTTGCACTGAGAGAAAAAAAATTGTGTCTGAAAACTGTAGGTACTGTGGGTACTTATATTTTTTTTAAAGGGGTACTCTGTATAAAAAAAAAAGGTTGAGAAACTGTCCTAGCCATCCACTTCGAAATACTAATTTTGGTGTGTTGGTTGAGGCATTCATAGACCTCTCCGCCACCCAGTCACTATAGCTGACCACTACTATTTACCAATTTGGCTACTGTTCGCCAACATTCCATGGCATGTGGGAATGCATAAGATATGACTGATAGGCCTTGGAGATTGTTCGCAATGGGTATTCTATCCATTTTACATCCTTATCCCCTCCACAACTCCCTTCCCTCTTCAGAGAGCCTTCTCAATGAATACAAGAGCTTGAGAACAGTCATACTGGCTCACAGCATAGGTCCATCTAACCTAGTATCCTGTCTTCTGATAATAACTAATGCTAGGTGCTTCAGAAGGCATAAACAGAACAAGTGATCCATATCCTGTCACCCATTCCCAGCTTCTTGCAACAGCGGCAGGAACACAAACCCTGTCCCTCCTGGGTAATAGCCTTTGATGGACCTATCAAGTTCTTTTTTTGAACTCTGTTATAGTCTTGGTGTTCACAATATCCTTTGTCGAAGAGTTACACATGGACTGAGCGTCATGTGAAGGAATACTTTTGTTGGTTTTAAAATGGTTGCCTATTTATTTCATGTAGTGATCTCTAGTCCTTCTGTTATATGAGTGAGTAAATAACGCTTCCTTCTTTACGTTCTCCACACCAATCATTATTTTATAGACCTCTCTCATATTCCCCTTTAGTTGTTCTTTTACAAGATGAAATGTCCCAGTCTTAATGAACTTCTCCTTATACAGAAGCTAATCAGTCATTTTAGTTGTCCTTTTCTGTACCTTTTCAATTGCAGCATATTTTTTTAGAGATGGGGCAACCCCATCTTATGCAGTATTCAAGATGTGGGCATACCATGCATTTATATAGAGTCAATAAGATATTTTATGTCTTATTAACTGTCCCTTTCCTAATGATTCCCAGTGGTTTGTTAGCTTTTTGACTGCTACTGCATATTGAGTGGATGTTTCCAGAGAACTATCCACAGATAACTCCAAGATCTGTTTCTTGAGTGGTAACAGCTAATTAAAATCAAGGTTTATGTATAATTGGGATCATGTTTTGCAATGTGCATTACTTTGCATTTATCAACATAGAATTTCATCTGCTATTTTTTTGGTCACTCATCCATTTCCAGTTTCTTGCAATAGAGGCTAGGCATACTGTCCCGGCCCATCTTAGCTTATTGCCATTATTGGGTCTGTCCTCCATGAACCTATACAGTTCTTGTGGTTTTTTTTTTAAAACCCTGCGGTCTTGAACTGTAGTCCATCTTCACAACACTCCCGGCAAAGAGTTCCACAGTTTGTCTGTACATTCTGTGAAAAAAATACTTTCCTCAGTCACTCAGTTTTGTGACCTTCCCCCTTGTAATTCTTCAGAGTCTGCTTTGGACTTAACTATCTTAAATAGGTTTATATCATCCATGGCTTTGCTACTTCATTGTTGACCCCTTTTCCCAGATCATTTATGAATATGTTGAACAGCACTGGTCCCAGTACTGACCTGTGGAGGACATCACTATTTGTCTTCCCATTCTGCTTCCCAGCTGATTAGCAGAACACCTACAACCAGCAGCATTTTTCTACTGGTTTATATTATTTATGTACCACAGTTAGTAGTTTTGCATTGGAGTTTGTTCCGAACCTATGGGTGAAAACAGTCTGGTTCTGGTAACTTATTACTGTTTAATTTGTACTGACCATTTTAAAGCAATAAAATCTGGCTTCATTTGTTATGGTGCTTTCAGTTTTATTTAAAAATTCATAAATATTTATATTTTCTGTTAATGGAATGCCACTGGTAAATCAGAAGAGGAGCTGTTGACATGTTCAGAACTTGAATAGTTTCTACTGTTGTCCATCAGTCTGTTGAAAACTATTTTTTTGCTTAGATAAATGAAGTTTTTAAGGCTAAGAGTTTGAAGGTAAATCTACAGTGTGGCAGTATGTAAAGTACAGACGTTTTTTGCCCAACTAGTGTAGGTGTAAGTGGCAGGGTAGATGAGGCACTGCTTAGGAAAGTAGAATATCCTACCTGCTTGAGCACTAGGGCATATATCTTACATGGCTCTCTATATGCCTAAACAGTGCCTCCATATACACATTGCTAAATTTAATAATATCGTGTCCCTCTGCTCCCCACTGCTACCCTCCCCACTGCCACAGTGAAAGACACTGGTAGCATGGACAGGCTCCAGTAGCTCCTCAGTGCTGAAGCCTTTAATTGTGGTGGGAAAAGGCTCTAACAGGTATAATGGTAGCAAGGAAAAACTCTGGTTGCTGCTGCTGGGGCTGCTGCTGCTGAAGGATCCTTCCTTCAGCTTCCCGCCTCTGGATCCTTTCAATGCCTTGTGGAACTACATACAGCAGTGTGTGTGGATGCAGGCTACCTTTTGCTGCCCTTTGTAGTTACATGTACCCTGCACGCTACTACAAATGTGGACAAGTTTAGAGTTAGGAAACTCAGTTAGTGACCTGATTTTAAAATGTGTTTTGTACCCAACTGCGTCCGTTGTAGGACTAGTGCCTTATTTAGATGTCTAAATATGGATTGAGTAGACTCGGGGTAGACTTACAAAGGTCAGTGAGGCAGCACTTCACATTGAGAAGTGATAGCTGCATGTACTACCTTTTGGAAATCTCCCCACTAACTTTAGGCATCTATATTTGAAAGTCTTTTCTGCAGATATTGAGGTGACTTGATAAAATTACTTTTGATCTTGAATGTTGTTGGTTTTGTTTTTTTTCCAGTGCACAGTTTGCAGGACTTCTTTGTGAAGAAGAGGGTAATGGTGCAGATAATGTCCAATACTGTGGATACTGTAAATACCATTTTAGTAAGCTGGTAAGAATTTATTCAGTTCAATATATAAAATATCACGTTAACTTGTTTTTTTTACTCAATGACTTGAGTTACTAGTAGTCATTAAAAAATATTATATTTGGGTAAGAGTGTTGCCTGTAGAAGAAATGGAATAAAATTATACAAAATCGTGTTGAAAATTTTCTTATTTTCCATATGGCAATGATTTAATTTTGAGGGTAAAAATGCTACCAGAAAATGTATTTGAATGTTATGAACTTTTGCTTTAGTATGTATGATCTGTCAGAAAAAAAGAGGGAGCATGATTAGACAGTGACTTAAAAAAGACATGTGATAGACTGGCACTGTTCAAAATGAGCTTCTAATTGCGGAGGTGCCAACTTTCCACTTTCTCTGGAGTTGTTCTCTGCCCCAGACCTTGCCTTTCCCCTTCCCCACAAAGTCCCATCCCAACGCTTCCCACCCCCCTCTCTGTCCCTGCCTCACTTCTTTCCATCTCTGTTCCATCCTTTCTCTTGAGCATGCCCTGCCCCTGCTTCTCCCCAGCACTTTCTGTATGCTGCTGAACAGCTGATTGTGGCGGGCAGGAGGCATTGGTGGGGAGGGAAGAGCTGATCGGTGGGGCCTGCTGGCAGAAGGGAAAGGAGCTGGTGGGAAGGGTTGCCAGTGGGTGCAGAGAGTACCCATTATTTTTTTCCTCTGGATTCTCCACCCATGGAGTCAGTACCTATGTTTGTTTGCATTATGGTCTTGTAATGTTTCCTTTTCTTATCTGTTTAGTTGGCTACACTTACCTCTTTTGGAAGCATATTAACAAATCTTTTTCTTCTTGGAAAGTCGCATATTGGAGGATACGTCAGCCCTTAAATTCTTATTCCTTCTTCTGAGATTGTTCTTCTAGCATTCTACCTGTTGATTCATTACTCTACATCCAGTTGAGATACTTGGCTATCTTCTTTTGAAGCACACTGGGAAGTGAATGCTTTAGGGCTTGGTCCAGTGCTCTTTGAAGTCATTGGAAAAACTCCCATTGACTTCAGTGGGCTTTGAATCAGGCCTCGTGAGTTGAGTGGTATGTGCCTCTTCTGATGATTGATTTGATAATTTTGAGTATCTCTTCATATTAATGTGTGTGTTCAGACTTGGAGGATTTACAGGTTTTATTTATTAAAATAATATTCAAATCCCAGAGTTAAATTTAGCTGTTAATGTAAGCAGGCATAACTTCAATGATTCAGCTGATGTTTACACCAATACTGAATATTGCCTCAGTGCTTCAGTGCAGACATGATTTATGGGCACTTACACAATTATCACATTAGTATTCTTTTATAAAAAAAAATCTCCACATTTTAAATGTTTTGTTGCATGTAACTTTTTACCAGTAGATTGAATAAACAAGTATAACAAATATGGTAGAGAATGTTGGTCATATAAAGCTTCCTGATGGATTGTTAGTGATGTCCTAACTATCAATAATGTCTAGTAAATGAACAGTTTTTTCCCTTTACAGTAGTAGTAAGATACTGAGGTAGTGCATTTCTGTTGTAATCTTGAGAACTTGGGATGGTTAGAGAAGGCATTTTGGGCTTAGTGCTTTTAAAATGACTTAATTGTGCAGTCACTGAGAAATGCCTTGCTTATTTTGTGGTGGAATTATAAAGTGACCAGTGTTCCCACAGGGTCACAGGTGATTAATCATCCCTGCCCTGTCGGAGCCTCAGGGCTCCTGCTGGGGAAGGAGGGAGGGGAGAGGGCTGAATAATCACCTGTGAAGCTGTGCTACACCTGAGCCATGCCTCAAATATGCATTTTTCCCTGTGTCTTCTTTAAGTTAATGGCAGTGTCAGCACCATGGTTTTCTTTGAGTGATGTCCCCGTGGGTGCTCCACTGTTGGTATCGAGCTCCTCCCGGTGCTACAGGTGGGAGATTTTTCAAATAGTATCTGGTGGGGCCACACATGCTTATATGTGGCGCATTTGGTTCATGCCTTTGAAGTTCGCGCGCTTGGCCCAATTCTCCTCAGTTTTCCTCAAACTGCCCTCAGTTGCAGACGGAGTCCAGTTCTCTCCTCCTCTCAGGATCCTGTAGATAATAAGTTACGGTTGTTTAGTTGTTAGTTATTGTGTTTAGTCATTCAATTGCAAAAAGAAAAAAAAAGAATTAGATTAGCTATCCTGTTGTCTTATGTAAATAATCACTGCATCAGAACAAGCACTCAATTTGTTCCTCCCTTCCCCTTCTTAAAAAAAAAAAAGAAAGGGGGAGAGAAGAACACAGGAAGATTAAAAAAAAAATCTATCTACGAAAAGGAGTCAACCAAAATGCCCGGCTTGCCTGGTAACAAACAACACCAATATACAGTCAAACAGCACCCCCACTACGCCACAAATGCAAACTGTGCTTTTTCAAAAGAGAGCATCCAGACTGTCTGGGTGCTCTCTTTCAAAAAAGTGGCTTGCTTTTTCGAAAGTACTGGTTGTAGTCTAGATGCATTTTTTTGAAAGAGGCTTTTTCAAAAGTATCTTTGGAAAAAGCCTCTTTCAAAAGCGGCTTTTAGTCTATACGTAGCCTTGCAGAAGCCTTATGACTAGGGCTTAGAAGAACAAAGCTTAGACTTTGCATGCTCCTTTTCGACAAGGCATTGGAACCACAGCCTGCCAAGGATGGGGGTTCTCAGCAAGAGGCCTTGGCTAAGCAAAAGAAGCAGACAGGCTCACCATCATCTCTACTGCCTGCAAAAAGGAGAACATCTCCAATCCGATTACTGCCTCCCAGAATCAGTAAGGGAGACAAGCCGGGCACCTCTGGCACTGGGCGACCTCGAGCCGTGTCTGTTGCAGGACCAAAATAGAAAACTCCGCAACTCTCAGCACTGACCATGCTGGCACTGGTGATACCCGGCAATGGGGAAACGGACAAGACACGGGCACCAGCCATACCACAGGTGCTGACTGAAACATCAGCACCGATGAAGATGAAGTCAAAATCATCCAGACCACTGACTCACTCTCCCAGCTCGGAACTGAGCTCTTCCCCACTGGCACCAATGCGCCCTCCAGCAGCATCAGCTACCGCAATGCAACGGGAGTCCTCTTCTTCCTGCCACCACTACTAGAATCATAGAACCATAGAGTTGGAAGAGACCTCAGAAGGTCATCAAGTCTAGCCCTCTGATCTAGGTAGGATCAATCCCAACTAAATCAACCCAGCCAGGGCTTTGTCAAGCCGAGATTTAAACACTTCTAGGGATGGAGACTCCACTACTTCTCTAGGTAACCTATTCCAGTGCTTCATCACTCTCCTAGTGAAATAGTTTTCCCTAATATTCAACCTGGACCTCTCCCACCACAACTTGAGACCATTGCTTCTTGTTCTGCAGTCTGTCACTACCGAGAACAGCCTTTCATCATCCTCTTTGGAACTTCCCTTCAGGAAGTTGAAGGCTACTATCAAATCCCTCCTCACTCTTCGCTTCTGCAGACTAAACAGACCCAACTCCCTCAGTCTCTCCTCATAGGTCATATGCTCCAGCCCCCTAATCATTTTGGTTGCCTCTGCTAGACCCTCTCCAATGCGTCCACATCCTTTTTGTAGTGGGGGGCCCAGAACTGGACACACTACTCCAGATGTGGCCTCACCAGAGCTGAATAATGACATCTCTGGATCTGCTGCCAATGCTCCTCTTACTGCAACCTAATATGCCATTAGCCTTGTTGGTTACAAGGGCACACTATTGACTCATATCCAGCTTCTCATTGACTGTAACCCCCAGGTTCTTTTCTGCAGAACTACTACTTAGCTGGTTGGTCCCCAGCCTGTAACAATGCTTGGGATTCTTCCATCCCAAGTGCAGGACTCTGTACTTGTCCTTGTTGAACCTCATCAGATTTCTTGTGGCCCAATCCTCCAATTTGTCTGAGTCACTCTGGACCCTATTTCTGCCCTCAAGCATATCTACCTCTCCCCGTAGCTTAGTGTTATCTGCAAACTTGCTGAGGGTGCAATCCATCCCCTCATCCAGGTCATTAATAAAGATATTGAACAAAACCGATCCTAGAACTGAACCTTGGGGCACTCTGCTAGAAACCGACCACCATCCTGACATCGAGCCATTGATCACTACCCGCTGGGCCCGGCCTTCTAGCCATCTTTCTATCCATCTTACCGTCCATTTATCCAGTCCACGTTCCCGTAACTTGCTGACAGGAATTGTGGGAGACCCTATCAAAAGCTTTGTAAAGTCAAGGTATATCACATCCACTGACCATCCTATGTCCACGGAGTCCTCATCATAGAAGCTAATCAGATTGGTCAGGCACGACTTGTCCTTTGTGAATCCATGCTGACTATTCCTGATCACTTTCCTCCCTTCCAAGTGCCTCAAAATGGATTCCTTAAGGATCCCTTCCATGATTTTTCCAGAGATCGAGCTAAGATTCACCGGCCAATAGTTCCCTGGATCGTCCTTCTTCCCTTTGTTGAAGATGGGCACTACATTTGCCTTTTTCTAATCATCCGGGATCTCTCCCGATCTCCATGACTTTTCGAAGATAATGGCCAAAGGCTCCTCAATGACATTTGCCAACTCCCTCAGTACCCTCAGATACATTAAGTCCGGACCCAGGGATTTGTGTACATTTGGCTTTTCTAAATAGTTCCTAACCTGTTCTTTACCCACCAAGGGCTGTCCATCTCCATCCCTTCTTGTGTCACTTATTGCATTAATCCAGGAGCTAACCTTGTCCGTGAGTATAGAGGCAAAGAAAGCATTGAGTACTTAAGCTTTCCTCACATCATCTGTCACTAGGTTACCTCCTTTATCCAGTAGGGGCCCCACACCCTCACTGATCACCTTCTTGTTAACATGCCTGTAGAAACCTTTCTTGTTATCCTTCACATCCTTTGCCAGTCGCAATTCCAATTGCACTTTTGCCTTCCTAATAACCCCCCTGCATTCTTGAGCTATACATTTATACCCCTCCCTGGTCATTTGTCCAAGTTTCCACTTTTTTTAAGCTTTCTTTTTGTGCTTAAGTTCACCAAGGATTTCCCCCGTAAGCCAATCCAGTCTCCTACCATGTTTGCCTCTCTTGCTACGCATCGGGATGGTTTCTTTCTGTGCCTTCAATAAGGCTTCTTTAAAATACTGCCAGCTGTCCTGGACTCCTTTCCCCTTCATGTTAACATCCCAGGGGATTCTGCCCATCAGGTCTCTGAGGGAGTCAAAATCTGCTTTTCTGAAGTCTTAAGGTGTGTATTTTAGTACTCTCTTTTCTTCCTTTGGTTAGGATCACTGCTTCCGAGGTTGTCACCCACCTCTGCTTCCTCTATTAGTTCCTCCCTGTTTGTGAGCAGAAGGTCAAGCTGCGCATGCCACCTGGTTGATCCTTCAGCACTTATATCAAGAAGTTATCCCCAACATTCTCCAAAAACTTCCTGGATTGCCTGTGTACTGCTGTATTGGTCTCCCAACAGATGTCAGGGTGATTAAAGTCCCCCATGAGAACCAGGGCCTGCAATCTGGAAGCTTCTTTAGTTGTCGGAAGAAAGCCTCATCTACCTCATGCACCTGATTCAGTGGCCTGTAGTAGACACCAACCACAACATCACTGCTGCTGTTTGCACCTCTAAACTTAAACCATAGATTCTCAACAGGTTTTTCTCCCTCTATATACTGGAGTTCTGAGCAGTCATAGTGCTCTCTTACATATAGTGCAACTCCTCCTCCTTTTCTCACCTGCCTGTTCTTCCCAAACAGTCTATACTCTTCCATGACAGCGCTCCAGTCATGTGAGTCACCCCACCAAGTCTCTGTTATCCTAATTAAATCATATTTCTTGGACTGGACCAGGGCCTCCAGTTCTTCCTGTTTGTTGCCCAGGCTTCTCGCATTAGTGTACAAACACCTCAGGTAACCAGTTCATCGCCCTATCTTCTCCATTTGAATCAGGGTTCCCCCTTTCTTGCTCTTTGCTCTTTGCATTTCTTCCCGGTATCCGACTTTCCCACTCCCCTCAGGGTTTTGGTCACTGTGTCCCAACGAACCTAGTTTAATGCCCTCCTCACTAGGTTTGCAAGCCTGCCTGCGAAGATGCTCCTTCCTCTCTTGGTTAGGTGGATCCCATCTCTTCCTAACAATCCTTGTGCCCGGGACAGAGTCCCATGGCCGAAGAAGCCAAAGCCCTCTCTGCGACACCACCTGCACAACCACGCATTTACTTCCTCAATTCGACGATCCCTGCCCAGTCCTTTTCCTTCTACAGGGAGGATAGATGAGAACACCACTTGCACTTCGAATTCTTTGATCCTTCTTCCCAGCACTACATAATCCACAGTAGCCTGCTCAAGGTCATTCTCGGCCCTATCATTAGTTTCCACGTGGAGAAACAGGAATGGGTAGTGATCCGAAGGTTTGATCAGTTTTGTAAGCCTCTCAGTCACATCCTGAATTTGAGCTCCCGTTAAGCAGCACACCTCTTGAGATTCCAGGTCCGGACGACAGATGGATGGCTCAGTCCCTCTTAGGAGGGAGTCCCCGACCACCACTACTCCTCATATAATTCTCATTATTACCATGGCCATGATGACTCAGTGCCAAGAGACAGAGCCTGTTTGAGATCACCACGGCGGAGTTTCCACAAGAGTTACTCTGTCACCGCCAAGAATTGCACCTCACTCACCAAGATCACCAGTCCTCTCATATACTGAATATGAGGAGAACTGTAGGAGTGTCTTTTCCTCTCAGCACTCCTCTCTTGCCAGATCACCGATGCCTTGCGAGTGGCACCAAGCATTTTATTCTCACTGTCCCTGTGGTACCCAGAGTGCTCCTACTACTCACATTACACAGCCTGATGGTCCCCACATAGCCACTGCGCCTCATCCAAACATTGTTCTACACCACAGTCAACTTCTGTCCACATATCGGCACCTCCCTCTTATGCGTGTAGCCCTCCTTCTACGGAGGATCTGGAAATGGAAGAAGGGCAGATTAATAATGACATGGGTCAGAGCCAACTGGGAACCTCTGCAGCAGAGAAGTCATCCTCCTCCCATGATGAGGCGATCATCCAGGATGACACATCACCCACTGATGATTTAAAGCAATTTCATGAGCTTTTCAGATGGATTGCTACTAGCCAAGAGGTGAATCTATGGGACGTAGACTCTTGAAAAATCTACAGCCATCCGCAAAAACAAAGATCGCACTCCCAATGGACAAGGCCATCGTGGAGGTGGTGGATGAGGTGTGGCAGACACTGGTCTCGGCTCTTCCTACTAATAAACGCGCAGACAGGAATATTTTGTTCCTTCAAAAGGCATGAACTTCCTATTTCTTCATCCACAACTCAACTCTCGTGTTGTCAATGCAGCTAACCAGAGATCCAAAATCCCACAGTATAAGTTATCTTGCCACAACAAATGGCTAGACCTTTTCGGCAGAAAAATGTACTTATCATCCACACTACAACTACGCATAGCAAATTATACTGCTCTGCTCACCATCTACGACTTCGCCATCCACAGCTTTGATAATGATGCCAACTTGACTGAAGTAATGCAACACCTATCTGATAACAAAAGACCGATCCTGAAGTCCATAGTTTAGGAGGGATACGACATCCCATACTGCCCAGCAGATAGCATTGGATGCTGCTGACACAGCAGCACAAGCAACAACTACACTAGTAGTTATGACACGTACTTCATGGTTGCAGGGTGCAGGTGTTCCCAGAGACCTACAAACAAAGATAGACGACTTACCGTTTGACAAACAAAAACTGTTTGTGGAGCGCACTGATGAAGCCCTTCATTCCAGTAAGGACTCACTCACAACACTGCACACTCTGGGTATATACACACCACCATACCTCTGGAGACTATACCCTCCCTATCAGAGACAACCCTTTTATAGATAACAGCAATGACTCTTGGATCAGAATTGGCTCAGGATGAAAAATCAGCATCACCGTGCTCCAAACAACTGAGTGTCCACTCAACATCCCTCCAGGCAGCAAGTTTAAGGTTTTGGTTGAGGGCCAGCACAACCTCCCCACTCTTCCAGTGCCTCACAACCGAGTGACTTTCCATCATTGCCTGCACCCTTTTTTCCACCAATGGGCAGCAGTCACCACAGACGTTGGGTGCTGGATATAGTAAAATGCGGATACTCCATCCCTCTTCTATCAAAGCCCCCACCCTGCCCTCTTCAGGGACCCCTCTCACGAGTCCCTGCTTTGTCAAGAAGTGGACCATGTTCTACACATAGAGGTCATAGAGAGGGTGCCTGAGCAATACTGGGGTAGGGATTCCTACTCAAACTGTTTACTTACAGAAAAGAGATCTGGGGGTTCGAGACCTATGCCACCTAAAGAAGTACCTCTGCAGGCAATGATTCAAGATGATTACGCTCACATCCATCATTCCTGTAGTAGAGGAGGGGGACTGGTTTGCAGCCCTCGACCTGGAAGATGCTTACGCTGATATAACTATACACACAGCTCACAGGCACTTTCTTCGCTTTGCGATCCGCTCGGACCATTTTCAGTACCGAGTCTGCCCTCCGGAGTCTTTTTGAAGACCGTAGACATGGTAGCAGCGCACCTATGAAATGAGCGTTTCATGTTATTTCCTTAGTTTGACGACTGCCTCCTACGGGATCTATCCCAACAAGCGACTGCACAAGCGATACAGTCTACCAAGAAGCTGTTTGAATCTCTTGGCCTTATTATAAATGACTAGAAATCCACTCTGTGGTCCATGTAGTCATTGGAGTTCTATGCTCCACGTAGTCATAGGAGCTCATCTCAATTCCACCACTGTTAAGGCATACCTTTCCAGTCATCAATTTGAATCCATAATAAACCTTATAACAATTATAACAACTAGCCCTACTGTCACAGTACTAATCTGCCTTCGACTTATGGGCCACATGGCTGCCATGACTTACATAGTATTATACGCATGCCACCACTTTCACTGCCTTCAACATTGGCTCTCCTCGGTCTATACCCCAGCCAAATACCACCTGCAGAAACGAGTATTCATCCTTGTCAACGTACTCACCTCCTTACAATAGTGGACCAATCCAGGAAACCTCCTACAGGAGGGTTCCCTTCCAGTTCCAATCCTCTACCCAGATCACTACAGATGCTTCCCTCCTCTGGTGAGGTGCACACATGCAAGGCCGTTTTGCTCAGGGCAGATGGTCGGATCAGCAGTTCTGATGGCATATCAATCTCTTAGAACTATGTGCTGTGGGCAATGCTTGCAAACACTTCGTCCAAGATATCTGAAGCTGTACAATATGCATTTTAACAGATAATACCACCTCCATGTTTTATGGAATTGGTGTGTCCCAACAGCGTTACTCTTGTTGCGTTGTATCTCCCAGGGATCAGCAACACGACTACAGATGCTCTAAGTCGTCATTTCATTACAGCCCACGAATTGGAACTTCACACAAATATCCTACACATGCTGTTCCGCATGTGGAGTTACCCAACGGTAAATCTTTTTGCAACGTACCAGAATTCCAAGTGTCCCCAATACTGCTCCAGAATGGGGATAGGTCCGTGATCTTTCAGAGATGCCTTTCTCATACAGTGGCAGGCTCACCTTCTCTACGCTTTTCCTTTGATTCCTCTCATACCCAGAGTATGCAGAAACATCGAACAGGGCAATGCTCAGGTCATTTTTATAGCCCCTGCCTGGTCAGACAGACTTGGTTTCCTTATCTTTATCGAATGTGTTGTCAACCTCCCTACCCCCTTCCAAGTTGACGAGATCTCCTGTTCCAGAATGCGTACAACCTTCTCCATCCCCAACCAGAATCACTATATCTGGATGCATGGCTTCTGTCTGGCTCTTGGAGATGGGAAAGCGCTGTTTTTAACAGGTGAAAACAGTCCTGATAAACAGTAGAAGACAGTCTACACATAACACTTACTTCCACAAGTGGAATTGCTTTGTAGCGTGGTACAACAATAACAATACTCCTCCGAAGGCTGCCCCGCTACATATGGTGCTGGACTATCTTATGCAGCCCAAGGACCGACGTCTGTCACTCTCCTCCCTCAAGTGTATCTTGCTGCACTGACGGCTTTCCACCTGCCCACGGACGGATATTCGATATTTGCCCACCTAGTCTCAAAGAGATTCATTAGAGGGCTGCATAATCTTTTTCAACTGCCCAGGCCCTTAAATTCCTCATGGGATCTGCGTCTTGTTCTGAACACACTGACGGGAACTCCATTCGAGCCTCTAGCTACTTGTTCCCTCCCATTATTAACATCAGATACAGTCTTTCTAACTGCGATCACATCAGCGAGGCGAGTGAGCAAAATTGCGCCTCTCATGGCAGAACCACCCTATACAATGTTTTACAAGGACAGAGTGGTCCTCTGATCTCATCCTTCCTTTCTACTGAAAGTATGCTTGGAGTTTCATGCAAGCGAACTGATTGTTCTACCTGTATTTCACTCAAAGCCACATGCTTTTCTCAAGGACACACAGTACTACACACACTAGAAGTCCGTAGAGCATTAGCATTCTATATCGACCGCATACATACAACCCGTCTGTAAATCACAGTAATTATTCCTCTCCCTTACAGAGCGATGGCCTGGTACACCACTATCCTCACAGCGTATTCCAAAATAATTACATCTTGTATTACCCAATGTTACTCTTTGCACAGCAGACATCTTCCTCCAACCTCAAGAGCTCACTCTGCACAGGCCATGGCTGCATCAACTGCCTTCCTCAAGGGGGGCCCCCTTAAAGATATCTGTGCAGCAGGTACGTGGGTGTCCAACCACGCTTTTGTGAGACACTATGCTATCATCCCTCAATAGGAGAGGAGTTCTCCCATAGCCCAGGCAGTCCTTGAATCTGTGCATACCTCATAATCCAAAGTCCACTGTCCTCACTGTGGGTACTGCTATAGAGGCACCACTGCTCCCACTGTGGAGCACTCACAGGGACATCACTCAGAAAAGAAAGGGAAGTTATTCACCTTGTGCAGTAACAACAGTTCTTCGAGATGTATGTCCCTGTGGGTGCTCCATGACCCACCATTCTATTTCTGCTCTTCGGATATATCTTACAATGACAGGTGGTTACGATGAAAACTGAGGAGAATCGGGCCATGTGTATGAACTTCAAAGGCGTGAACCTGCACACGCAGCGTATGAGCATGCGCGGCTCGACCAGATACTGCTTGAAAAATCTCCAATCTGCAGTGCTGGGACGAGCCCGACACCAACCGTAGAGCACCCACGGGGGGGACACATATCTGAAAACGGTTGTTACTACACAAGGTGAGTAACTTGCCTATATCACATTCTCACAAAAGGAAAAATCTTTTTTGTTTTTTTATTATAAGTTACCAGAAGGTGAGAAACTAAGCATAATTTAATGTTAAAAGATTTTTTTTTTCTTTTGTGGAAACCATATTTGCAAATTGACAGGTTCTAGATGTCAGTCTGAGAGTAGTTGACTTCTGATATGTTTGGGATAGTTGAAACAAAAAACAGGACTATGTAGCACTTTAAAGACTAACAAGATGGTTTATTAGTCTTTAAAGTGCTACATTCCTGTTTTTTGTTTCAGCTAGACCAGACTAACACGGCTACATATCTATTACTATTTGGGATAGTTGACTTTTTTAATACTTCAAACAACATTGTCATTGTCAGTTTTTGTCAAGCTCTCAATTAAAAGCTTTTTTTTTGATCAGCAAGACATTTTTTATCAAGCCCAGTTGAAATGGATTGTACCATAATTTATTAAAATGGTTCCTTTTTTACATACATATCTTCTCTTTTTAGAAAAAGAGCAAACGGGGATCTAATAGGTCATATGATCAAAGTTTAAGTGATTCTTCCTCTCACTCTCAGGATAAACATCATGAGAAGGAGAAAAAAGTAAGTGGATTTGTTGTTGCTAATTATGTGGCACATCTGCTTAATAATAGCACCTTGTAAATATTTCATTTAGTTATTGCTAAAAGATATGGAGAAGATTTGTTTCTGAGATGTAGAATATTGAGAGTAAATAATGAAGATGGTAAACTATAGGTAATATAGAACCTAAGGGGAAGCTTTCTATTTGGGTACACTTGTGTATATACACTTTCCCTTTTCTCCCTCCTCTAACTTAGCTCCCTGGAGGCAAGAGTAGAGAAATTGTTGGGGAAGTGGTTTCATGTGGTTTCCTTCATCTTTAATGAAAACTAAAAGATTTTTTTTTTGGTGATATCTTTGTTTGTTTGTTTTTGTTACTATAAAAAGACAGTTTTAAAACACATATTGGTAACCAGTCGCATTAGGTGCAGTAATTAAATACCTCTTATTTTTTTGTTTTTTCCCTTCATCATTGGATAAATTAGGTTTGAGGTTAGCAAGATTGCTTGTTGGCAGATTATTTTGAGAGGTACAGTTAAGCCCACTGTGATGGCAGAATGACGTGTCACATGGGAATTTGAATTTTTTTTAAATATAAAGAGCATGATTAACATCTAATTTGAATCCTTGTTGACTTACTCTTCTTATACTTTGATTTTAGATAGTTTAGGGAAGAAGGTTGATTCTATATTGGTAAGTGAATGCTTGCAAATTTTTGGCTCACGCTACCAAATTCACAATTATGTAAGGTCATTTTGCTGTCTGAACATTGTAGAACAAAATAGCAGATAATTACATAATAATGCAAACCTACTTGCATCCCTAGGGATCATAAAAGTGACAGTTTACAGGTACAAACCCTGTATTCCTATTTTTTCTTTTTTTAAATTTAATCTTTTAAAATTTTGAATGAAAAGACTTGAAATTTCATATTTATTCAAAGGATGAAATAAGAATAAAATTGAGATACATAAACATGTTTCTTTATTAAATATGTTTGTTTATGGTATTTAGAAACTACAGTTTTAATAGTAGAGAGAAGAAATTTGAATGAATAGTATATAGGGTCTTTCCTCAGAGAGAAATTTTGTGGATTTTTAGATCTGCAAGCACATTTTCACCATGTCTGAATTAGGGATGTTAAATATTGGTTAATTGAATAGTCGAATAACTAAGAATTCTTGTCAGTTATTTGACTAATCTGTAGTCTCTGGGGGCAGGGCTGGCAGCCAGTATGCTCCAGCTTCACTCCTGAGGAGCCCCCTGCCACTCTGTGCTGCTGCCTTTGTATCAGAGGCAGCAGTGCAGGGTGGCAGGAGGGTGCTGGACCACAAGGGGAGCCAGTTTAAAAACCAGCTTCCCTCGCAGACCAGCTGCCTGTCGCCCTATGCTGCTACCTCTCATAAATAGGCAGCAACGCAGGGGGGTAGCAGCTCCTGTCTAAGGGGGTCTGAGCTCCTGTACCTGGTGCGAGATAGAACTGAGCGGGGCTGCCTGCCTGCCCAGCTCCTAATACACTTTAAATACAGAGCTCTAGCGCGGACCCATTTCAAGCCAGGACTGAGCCAGACTGTGGCCAGCCTGCTGCTAAATTTACTGGCAAGGGTAGGGGAAATGCGTGTAGTCTATAGCATTAACCTATAAGCTTTTACTTATCGGTTAATCGACTACACTATTACAACCCTAGTCTGAATGTGCTTCCTAGTTTTCCTCGAGATTTTTTTAAACATTTAATCTTGGCTGTGCTTTGTCTGAATAATTACATTAACTACTTACCCTTTTACCTCACCTGGCACCTCTGCAGGTAACTTGATTCAGATGTATTTTTTCTCTCTAAACTAACTTTAAAAATTAAAAAATACATTATGCCAGAAAAGAATTTGATTTTGGGAAATAAATCTGAAATCTGTTAGAAAACATTTTGATGTCTACTTGCGACATTTGCTTTGTAGGCTTTTGCAGTGGAGGTATTATGGATAGTGTAACATTAGGACTGGAAATATTAGCACATCCTAATTATTTATTGGACGGAAACTCAAAAACAAAGTCTTAGAATAAATATGGATGACAAAACTTTTATAAAGTGAAAGCAATTAATATTTGTCTTGCTATTAGCTGAAGTCAGTAGTAATATCACTATTTGTTTGTCTATCATGTTGCATTTTACAATTTTTCAGAATAGGGGTTGATCAATTTAGTCTGTTTACAATAGAACAAAGCTGACAACTCAAACATGCTACTTAATTTTTAAAATGTAAATCAAATTACTCTCCTGTAATTATTAGGTGTGAACATGGGTCTGATTTATAGCTGTTAAAACTTGAGCAGCATTGAAGAGAAGTGAGAGAGGGTATTATGCGTATTAAACTCATATGTCTAGTCCTTGCGGGGAACACTAGGAAGGGCACCTCTTGCTACACCTATTCAACAAGTATAGCCAGCACTTCCTAGCACAGCTGCTCAATACTTGCCACACCTAGCATCTCTTCTGTCTGTGACAGTTAATTCCACCAGCTCCACTATTATTTATATTTGTACTTCCCAGTTCTGGGAGTTGAATTGTATTTGCTCCCTTTCTAGATGTACTGAGAAAAGGAGATAAAGGTTCTGTGAACCTTGCCTTCAGTACTACCCCAGAGGCAGAATTAAATCCACAATATCTGTAAAACAAAGCCAAGCAGTTCTGTTAATTTGATAGTTATCTACTATTTTGGTATTTGAAAGGTTCTTCATATTGTAAATGGGATAGTTATTTCATACATCAATCTTTGTTCACTTTACATATCACATATTTGTAAAGCACTTTCACGGTTAAGACCACAGATCACAAAAAAGGTAGTTTACTATAGTTAACTTTTTCATAGGTGTATTTTTTTACCTTTTAATAATTTGCATTATTAGAGGACAGACCTCTTAAAATTGTATTGCAGAATGCTTTTCTTTGCTTGGAATACTTTCAGTAACCTCTTTTGTAAAATTGGCTGATGAAGATTGCTATATGAGATCTAGGTATTATTGTTGTTATTTTATTACAGATCAACAAGCATAGTGTAGTATGAAGATTAGTTATTTTGTTAAACTTGATTTATCTTTTGCAAGCAACAGCAGATGGCAATCCATCGCTGCTTGTCTTTATGTGACTTAGTTTTTATGGAGCCTTGGAAAAATATAAACTAGTGCTATTTATGGGATGTGGTCCCAAAACAAAAATGAATGTAGCTTTGGATAGTTGAAAACTGTTGAAGATGTAATGAAAAACCCTCTGGCTGTCCTTCTCCTCCTCCTTTCTCCTTCTTCTGGATTGTAAAATCTACCTTTGAGAGTTTAATGGCAATAATCCTTGAATAGGACTGTTTGATTGTAATGTGTTGGATCTAAAAATGTGGTCTTGTTTATCCTGTATGCAATGTAGTCAGAAAACAAATGAATATGAATTGTGCACAGTGGGTAAAGGAGTGGTTAACTAGTTAAATTCAAATGGCCTTGAAGTGTGTGCTTATACCCTGAAAACTGACTCTTTAAAAATAGCATAATGGATGCTGGTGTTTCTTTTTTACTGGCTTCCATGGTGAACCTGCTTGGTTTCCAAGTAAAAAGATGGTATATTTATATTTATTTTACTCCTCACTGTCAGACTAGATTGAGTTTCCAGTGCTGACTCTAGTATTACCGATAAGTAAACACTCTTCATCTGTAAGTTAATCATTCTCGTGATATGTAAACCCGCATATAATTCAGTATTATTTTTGCTGCGGTAACAGGGTTAAAAAGTAGTTTAACATGTACATAAACAAGGGCCGGATTCTGTCTTTAGGTAAGCACATGCAACTCTTGCTGAAGTCTGAGAACGAAGGTCTCATTTTCACATAATCCTCTTTTTTTACTCATGTCCCTTTAAATGTAAAATGGGAATTCAGATAAATTTTATTTTCTATAGGCTATTTTCTCACATTTTTTTTATTTCCCTGTGTTGTCATATTTACTGAAGCTACCAGTGATATTAATCCATATTTGCTAGATGCTTATAATGAGTTTTTATTTTCTGATGACATCAAAAATAACTTTGGGATAGTAATATTTCCTCTAAAGATTTTTCCAATCCAGCATTAGACCTAAAATGTTGATAGAAAATATTACATTGCTTGCATTTCTCAGAACAATAATTGTAAAGGAACTCAACCTTCAAGAAATAAGATTAAAAATAGCCTCAAACCACAATTCATATAGCATTTTGACTGAGTAACAAACCCAGATAATTAAAAAAAGTTCCGATAAAATTGTAAATTAAACTAAAGTTTTAGTTGTTGTAAATCTAAGCCTTCTTAATTTAAAAGACAAATTAACTATTTGTATCCTCCAAAGGAAATATATTGTAATATTTCTCTGATTGTTTGTTTAAATTTTAATAAAAGGATAGCCAAGGGTATCTGAAATCCAACTTATGTGCTTCTCCTGATCTTGGGTCAGTTAGGGGTTGCTCTGTCTTTGCCCTGGCTAGAATGGTTCCTATGGTGTGTGTTTCATGCTTTGTCATTTATGAATTGGGTCTGCTCTTCTTAGCTGATTTGTTTTGGGGAGAGCCATTCCCTGATTTTGTGTTCGTTCTTGTTTTGACCCTGAAAGGCCAGGCACACTCAACTCCAGATATTTTCAGTTATTAAGAAGATGATTTATTTAGGGTAATCAAATATATGTAGAGTAGCTTGTAATTCCAGACTTCCTGTAGCACATCAGTTGGTTTCCTGAAAACTAGCCTGTGGACAGCATAGGATTTTATGATAGATAGCAGAACATTCTGGCTTTGTATAACATTTATCACATTTCTTATTTGAGTGCATTTATACACGTACAGTGCTGCAGCTGTGCTACTATAACACCGAGGCCTTGTTTACACTATAGTTTTGTTGGCAAAACAGTGGAGGTGTACACACTGCAATGTTCTTCCTGCCAAAAATCTTTTATTCTATGTTGACAAAACAAAACCATCTCAATGAGAATGATAGAACTTTTTGCGACAGAGTGACACAGCATCAGGTAGACATTGTGTCCCTTACATCATTTAACTAGCCTCCAGGTAGGTATTCCACAGTACCCACTGTGACTACTCTGCTCACTGATTTGAAATTTGCTGCCTTCCATCCAGGTACAAAGGCATGAGCCACTCTCCTTTCACAGGAAATTTAGAAATTGCTCAGCATGGAGAGCTCACACAGCTGTTGCCCATCTGAGCATGCTTCCTCTTGGCAACAAACACACTCTTGTCTGGCATGTGATGGTGAATCTCCTTGGTCTGTGGGGAGAAAAGGCTGTTTGAGAAGTTGGAGAAAATCATATAATCAAAACATGAGTGGAAAATCCTGCTGTTCTTGGCACCGGGACTGCAGTATCAGGGAGGTAGAATGGACTGCTGCTGGGTGGGGCTAGGGATGAGACTGTTGGCTGTGAAGAGCGGGGGAGGAGTCAGAGGCTGATGTTGGGATGTCCTGTTCCCCCTGCTGATGTGCTGGTCTCCACTGAGCTGGGTTGAAAGTTGAGGAGGAAGCTGCTGCTGTCTGTGCACCAGCTTCTGACTCAGGATTGTTTGCTTCTGGCTGCTCTCTGAACAAGTTTTCAGACTGGTGAATTCTGTACTTAAGGAGACAGTGTATCAAAACATTCAGTGTCCCCAAGCACACATACCATCTCTCTCTTACATGCATACACCCCCTCAAAAACTCTCACCCCTTCTGTGGGCTTCTTATATCTTCAGCCGTTTCAGTTTGGTCATATTACCAGGTGCTGCTTTAAAAAGTTATTTAACGTGTTACATTTTGGCACACATAGCAGTCATTACAAAGCTTTATAGTATAGTGCAAAGGAACAGTGCCAGGCTTAGCACAATACACCATCACACATTACTGTGTCTTAGTGTTAATATGTTCCTTCAAAACATCCTTCAACCAAATAGCATCCTGCTGATCTCCTCATAGAGACTTGAGTTCATAAAAGACAGCACAAAATTGAATGCAGTGAAGGATCCATGTTGAAGGTGATTAGATTGCATGTTACCAGAGCAATTGAAAAGCAGTTGGCAGTGTAGTAGGATGCCCAGGAAAGATGGGATTGAGAAGCCTTCCATATGATACTGTACCTGTCCCCATATTGGCATTGTAAACCCTTTCCAAAGCATAATGCAGCTATTCATAGTGCATTGCTTTCTGTGTCAGTGCAGGAGCTGATATTTTGGATGTATGTGCTCCACCAACATGAGGAATATAGTGTGGACATGCAACAGCAGTTTAATTATAGCAGTGACTCAATACTGACGTATCTTAAGTCGACTTAACCATGTACCATGGACACAGCCTGAGTGAAGATGTTGTTCTTTTTTGAGTGATGTCCCCTTGGGTGCTCCACATTAGAAGTTGGTGAGTCCCCGTGCTGATTGATTGGAGAATTTTCTTAGCAGTATCTGGATGCGCTGTGCATGTGCAGTAGCTGCCTTGTGTGTTGTGTTGTTTTGTTAGGTGTGTGCGCAGTGCCATTCTGGCTCAGTTCCTTCTCTACCATCCCCAGCAGCAGATGGAGCACTTAGGAGTACAGGTGCCTTCTCCTAAAAAGATAAATATTATATTTAGTAACTTTTTTCCTCAGCTTTCCTCGTTTTTTTTCCTTTTCATTGCCCTCTATTAATTTTTTTTTCTTTTGGAATAAATGAACAACCTTGAGGTCATGTTTTCCTTACCCCTCAGAACCTCCCTTGGTTCCCTTTTTATTTAAAAAAAAAACAAACATCAAACTTGTGGAGCGAGGAGAGTGATTTCAGTCTGTCACTACAGTGCTCAGAACTCCAGGTTTCAAGAGGTGAGACACATGCAGGGAGGCAGTGCCCGTATCGGATGGCCACTCCTCATGCATCTGCTGTCTCAGTGGGCAGCATATTCCTGCCAAATGCTCATACTGCAGTAGCATGACAGCATCGACCTGTCATGATAGAGAGCTTTGTTCCAGTCCTATCTATGGGAGAAGTCTCTCAGGCCTAGTATGGAGGATGCTCCTTCCACCGGAGCTAAAGAAAAGGCTCAGCCTCATGCAGCAACAAAATGACGAGCATCTTCCTCCTCTCCAGCAAGGACTCTTGTAAGTAGATTATTTTGCCTGCTAACTCTCTACCTCTGGTTCCTACTTCAGCTAAAATTAAGCACAGGTGACAAGCCTGGCACCTTCTCTTCATGGAAGCCCTCAGTGCCCAGGAAGGCTCCATTGGAGAAGACAACCACATCAGCATTGAAGACCATGGCACCGTGCCATACCACTGCATGGCACCAGGTGCCTAAAGCTACCTATACCGACATGCTGCCTCCTCTGGCACTGCTGTCAGTGCCGACCCACTCTCCTGCACCGACAACTGCTTCCTCCTTGGTACCAGAATACTCTACACCAAAGAGGTCCTCTGCACCAACACACTTCCTCCATCAGGCTGATGCACAGTCTCCTGCACCACAGATCTCTTTGCGCACTACCAACCATTCCTCTACCAGCACCGTCCCTCCCTTGTCTAAGTCTCTGGTGCTCTCTACACATGATAGCGATGCCAGAGTGGATGACCAGTGTATCTGCTGCTTCTCACAACATTCGTCACTGACGAGCCATAAACCTATATGGAACTGACCATCGTCCATATCCTTAGATAGACCACTGCCACCTCATTGGTACCAACATGCATGGCTATACCCTCCTCCATCCTATCTGCCACACTGGGCACCATGGCAAACTTGGTCTTCCTACAGCTGAAATCACACTGCCCTAAGCACACCAGCGTGGTCACCATCCAGACCATCATCACTTCGTATAACATCTAAGATGCGAGAAGATGAGACCATGGAGGTGGAAGAGGTTGAGAGGTCCAATTCCCTCGTCACAACTCCTCTTCCTCCCCGGATGAGGCAGTGATCCCACTGACAGAAGACATCAAACAGTTCCTGCAAGAGGTGCAGGAAGAACATGAACTGTTGAAGATACTATCACCCTCTGGCACTACAAAGATAGCCCTTCCTACAGATGATACTATCCTAGAACCATCAGACGTTATTTGGCAGACTCTGGCATCAGGCTCCCCCTCCACTAGCAAAAGAGTTGACAGAAAATATTTTGTCCCAGAGAAAGATATTGATTTTTTTCCCCATTCTTCCCTGAATTTGCTGGTCGTTGACATGGTTCACTATAAAGTGAAATTACCGCAAGACAAGGACCATAAGCACTTAGACTTTCTAGGGCATAAGTTCTATTGCTCAGCTACACTATAATTTAGGGTAGCAATCCATACACTAGACCCCAATTTAAGCCTTTTGAATACTGATCCAGGCAATGTTACCAATGTTATCACCCACAACAAGCTCCACTGTCAACTAACCAGCCATCTACCTTGAAACAAGGCTTTTGAAGTTTTGGTCAAGGGTCTGAACATCCCAATTTCAGTGCAAACTTCAAATCCATCCTACCGGCTCCTCCCTTTCTTCCATTCTTGGGTGAACATCACATTGGACCGGTGTGTTTTGAAAATGATCCAATCAGGATAGCTAATTCCCTTTAAACAAGTGCCACCTACCCTCCCTTTTACTCTTCAGGGACCCTTCTCATGAGTTTTCTACACTTGGAGGTTCAGTACCTTCTCCAACTTGGAGGAGTAGAACAAGTACCACCCCAATACCACGGCAGAGGATTCTATTCCTACTGTTTCCTCACTTAAAAGAAGATGAGAGTTTGGAGACCTATATTAGATCTCAGAATCCTCAACAAATTTGTCCAAAACAGCAGGTTCAAAATAGTTACCTTCTCCATGATCATCCCCGCACTGGTGACTGGTTCTCGGCCCTCAACCTCCAAGAATCCTATTTCCACATGACCCTTCACCTGTCCCACAGACGGTTTCTGCGATTCACGACTGGCAGTGATCATTATGGCATTTCCAGTGACCATTTGGTATTTCCACAGCTCCCAGGGTTTTCTCTCAAACCCTAGCATTAGTTGCAGCACATCTTCAATGTCATCAGGTAATAATTTTGCAGTACCTCGATGATTGCCTAATCAAAGGATCGACCTGCAAAAAAAGACAAATCATGTTGCAGGCGATGATATCACTCTTCCACACTCTGGGGTTACTAGAAAAACTACCAAAAATCCACTCTCGTTCCCACGCAGACGCTTGAGTTCATAGGAGCTCATTTGAATGCAATGTAAGAACCACAACACTACAAAACAGATTCATGGCTCTGGGGATATTTATTTCCACAGTCAAATTCAGTCCCTTTACCAATATCATGACTTGTTTACAAATACTGGGTCATATAGCCTCTACCAGGTCAAATATGCCAGACTCCACATGTACTACCTTAAAGCATGGCTCATCACAGTATACAGAGCCTGCTATACAAGAGAGTTTTACCACCATAATGTGTTCTACTATCCCTGGATTGGTTGTTGGAACCATGCAATGTCATGCAGGGCGTACCCTTTCACCAAGATCCGCCATCTTACATATTCACCATGGATGCCTCCCATATTAGGCTGGGGGCTCACCTGGGACATCTAATAAAACAATGCAGATGGAATCCATTTGAAACAAAGCTCCACATCAATTTATTAGAACTCTGAGCTGTCCGCAATGCCTGAAAACACTTTATCCCTATAATCCAGAACCAAATGGTCTGCATCTTTACTGACAAAACCAGTTGCATGTCTTAAATAAATGGCCAGGGAGGAGCATGATGACACTGTCTATGCTTGGAGGTGGTAAAATTCTGGAACTAGTGTATTCGCCATAACATAATGCCCTTAGCATCATACCTGCCATGCAACCAGAATATGAGGGCAGATGGCCTCAGCTGCAGCTTCTTCCAGCAACACGAATGAGAATTCACCCAACAGTCATTCAAACAATGTTCCTCAACTGGTGAATTGCAGACACTGACCTGATCACCATGTGAAAGAATCGCAAATGTCACTGTTTCTGCTTCAGAGCTGGCAAGCATGGGGAAGGGATCACTTGGAGATGCCTTTCTTGTGACATGGTCAAGACACTTCCTGTATGCCAGGGTGGAGAACCTCAGGCCCAGGGGCTGGATATGCCTCCCCCACCTCTCGTCGGCTTGCCTGGATCTGGCCCCCAAGGCTCAGGGGCCCTCACAGCATTATAGAGCCCAGACTGTACTCCAGCCTCCTTGTTGCCCCACTATGTGGCTGGAGGACTCTCAATCTGCTAGGCTGCCCTCCCCCCCCAAGGCTCTGATGTGTGAGGGTAATGTGGGGAGTGTCTTTCGTCTTCTCAGTTGGGGGACACGTCAATGAGGGTTGTGGGTTTTTTTTATTCTCACTTATATGTGGGCCCCCAACTAACTTTCCTGTGGGTCGGTAGCCCCCCAAAAAGATTCTCTTACCTCTGCTCTACGCTTTTCCACCTCTACCACTTATCAGTTGGGTGATTGACAAGATCGAGCTCTCATCATCTTGATCTTACCAATGTGGCCCAAGCAATCACAGTTCCCCTATCTCCTTCAACTTGTACTATGCAACCCTCAACTCTTTCTGAACCAGCTAGACCCATTCGTGTAGCAACGGAGTTGTCTGGTACATCCCATTCCCACCAGTTTTCACCTCAAAGCCAGGTTATTCCATAGTGCCACAATGCTGAACACACTTGCTATGATTGAGTGAAACATATCCTTCTGAATAGCTGCCGACCTTCCACCAGATGTACTTACCTCCATAAATGGACACAATTCTCCACCTGGTTCAAGACCAGACAGATTACCTCCCCATCTACTTCTGGCATTTCATCCATTCTTGAGTTACCTCTTAGATCTCAAGGAACCTGGCTCATCAGTCAGTTCTATAAAAGTCCATCTTTCCGCCATCACCATAGTTCATAAACCAGGGGTTTTCCATAATTTCACACCCTACAACCAAAGGATTTTTAATTGGCCTACTCAAAGTATACCTAGTTGTCCCTGAGCCAGAGCCACCCTGGGATCTAAAGTTGGTCATGAATGCTCTTATGAGGCATCCTTCTGAATCTCTTGCCTTCTTGTTCCTCCTTCATTTGTCAGTGAAAGTGTCCTTCCTCATTATAATAACCTCAGTGAGGAGAGTGGGAGAAATAGCAGTGCTCATGGCAGATCCTTCTTTCATGGTATTTGAGGCATAAAGTCATTCTATGACCTTATCCTAAATGTCTGCTGAAAGTAGCTTCTGCCTTTAATGTTAATGAACCAATATATCTACCTACGTTTTTTCCTAAATTTCATGAACACCCTTTAGAGGCATCCTTATACACGTTGGACATTAGAATGGACCTTGCCTTTTACCTGGACAGAATCTGGTCATTCTGTAAATCTCCCAGGCTCTTCTTGTCTACTTTAGAGCACTCCAAAGGCCAGCCAGTCACCTCTCAGCTCATTGCCAGGTGGATATCATCATGTATCCAATGTTACCCCATATAGAATAAACAACCTGCCCTCCATGTCACAGCACATTCCACAAGGGCCATAGTGATGTCTATGGCTTTTCTAGCTAATGTCCCATATTGGACATTTGTAGGGCTGTCCTGTGGTCATCAGACTACATCTTTGCTAACCACTGTGCTATCACACCAGGTCTGATACCTGCCACTACCCTAGGTCGAACAGTCCTCTCTCTCTCCTCTGGTGCAACCACCTCTCCAAAGCCCCCCCTCCATCAGGGCACTGTTTTACAGTCACCTAATGTGGAGCACCCATGGGGACATCACTCAAAGAAGTTACTTACCTTGATGGTAACAATGGTTCTTTGAGATGTGTATGTCTGTGGGTGCTCAATTACCTATCCTCCTGCCTTCTACTTTGGAGTCGGTAATCAGGATTACCACTGTAGAGAAGGAATGGTGAGGGGATCGTGCTGTGCACATAGCTAACAGACAATATTCAAGGTGGCTACTGTGTGCATATGGTGCATCCAGATCCTGCTAGGAAAATTCTCCAATAGGCTGACATTGGGATGCACCAACACCTAATGTGGAGCACCCACAGGGACATACATCTAGAATCATGGTCACCAACCTGTCAATCACGGGGCATCAGGGGCTCCCCAATTTCCCCCACCCCCAAGAAGCCCCGCTGCCTACCTCTGAAAATGGAGGTAGTGCCAACTTCCTGTGGGGTAGAGGGAAGTCCGGCAGCTGCGTGCCACTTCTGGGGTTTCCGGAAGTGCACTGCCTGCTCCCCTCCTCCAGGTCTGTGGAGGTAGGAGTCCCGGAGGAAGGTACATGCGGGGGCTTCCAGGGGAAGGTGCGCACCGGGACTCCCCTCCTCTGCGGGGGAGGAGGTAGGAGTCCCTAGGGTAGTGGTCCCCAATCCGGTGCCCGCGGGCACCATGGTGCTCACTGGGCCATTTCTATGCGCTTGCTGAGTGATCGGGGCCAGCCCCGCCCCCAGTCACATGGTGCATGGGCGGTGCCGGCCCCTGGGCGCGCAGCGTATGAGTGGCCCTGCCCCCGGGTCCACAGCGCAAGGGCTTTGCCAGCCCTGGGCGTGCGATGTATGGGCAGTGCGGGCCCTTGGGTGCGCGGCACATGGTCGGCCTAACCCCCCACCCCCAGGCACGCAGTATATGGGCTGTGCCGGCCCTGGGCGCGTGATGTATGAGTGTCCCCGCCCCTGAACACGTGGCACAGGAGCGGCGCCGGCCCCAGGCACGCAGCGCATGGGCGCTGCTGGCTCCTGGGCATGCGGCACAGGAGTGGCTCTGGCCCCAGGAGTGCGGCGCATGGGTGGCCCCGGTCCCTGGGCGCAGCGTATGGGTGGCCCTGCCCAGTGCGAGTGGCCCCACCCCTAGGCACCCGGCAGCCCCAAAAGGTTGGGGACCACTGTCCTAGGGCAAGTGTGCGCCGGGGAGGTGGGGAGGAGTCCCGAGGGGGAGTGCATGCCGGGGCTTCCCTCCTCTATGGGGGAGGAGGTAGGAATCCTGGAGGGAAGCATGCGCCGGGGAGGAGGAGGGGAGTCCCAGGGGGAAGCATACGCTGGAGCTTTCCTCCTTTGTGGGGGGTGGGGGAGGAGTCCCGGGAGGAGACTCTTGCTGGAGCTTCCCTTCTCTGGGGGGAGGGTGGAGGATTCCCTGCCCCCACCAAAACCCTGCTCCCAGTTCCCACTGGCACTCTGCCCCCACCGGCACCCTGTCCCCCTGCCCCCGCTGGCACCCTGTCCCCACCCCAGCATCCTGACCCTTGTCTCCACTGCCATCCTGTCCTCTGTCCCAGCACCCACTAGCACCCTTCCCCAGTTCCATGTCCCCTGCTTCCACCAGCACAGTTGGGGCCACATTAGTGAGGCTTTGGAGGAGTTACTTTTTTTTTGCATCTCACTTGTGTGTCCCCAACTGACTTTTCAGTGACCCCTGAATCAAAACAGGTTCTCATAAATAAAAACAATGCTGAAACTTTTTGTGTTTGACATATTTTATTTAAAAATGAAGCCTGGCCAACAAACCCCCATCTGTCCGCAGCATCATAACTCTCCTGCCGCTCCTCCCCCAGACCCTAGATTTGAACCTGTCATACACTGGAACCCCCCGTCCTGAGCCTCTCACATTGCCAAACTCCTGCACCCCCACATCCTCAGTCTTTTGCCACAATGCTCCTACACCATCCACACACCACAAATCTGCATCCTGAGCCCATTATACTCCTAACCTCCCTGCCCTGAGCGCCTCCCATCCCTCAACCCAAACTCCTGTTCCCTCACATCCACAAGCCTGTGGCTTGCTCAGTACCCCAACCCTCCACCTGACCCCAACCCTCCCCAGCCTGGAGCCCCCTCCCTGAACCAGCATCCTCTCCTCCACCTCCTCTTGCATCCAAATTTCCCTCCCAGAACTTGCACTTCTCACTCCTTTCCACACCCAAACCCCTCTTTCCCACCCCAGAGCCCACACAACCTGTCTCAACCCAATGAGGGTACAGCTAGATTGCAGGAGTTTTTCCGGGATTCCAGAGGTATCCCAGAAAAACTCTTCCACATCCAGGGATGCGTTTGTTCTTCCACTAAAAAAAAAGTGGAGGAGCAAACATGCTCTTTTGGTAACCCCTATATTCCTCTTTCCACGAGGAATAAGAGGGCTTCCAAACGGAGGGTTTTTTCTGACATTTGGTCCAGTCGAGACAGGTCAAATGTTGGAAAAACCTCTTCCTACAGAAGAATTGGGGGGGAAAAAGCATCAGTATAAGGGTTGGGGATAGCAAGTGATGGAGAGGAGGAGAATAGAGAGAGTAGGGCTTGAAGGAAGGGGCGGGGTGGTAGATCTTGGCTCGTTCTTTCATTTAAAAAGTGATCTTGGGTGTAAAAAGATTGGAGACCACTGATCTAGAAGAACCATCTTTACCATCAAGGTAGGTAACTTCTTCATGCTCCATCTCCTTGAGAGACCATAGCTATGTTGATAGATCTGCCATGCCCCTGAGTGATTTTGTTACATTGACAAAAGGCTGTAGCATAAACCAATTATCTACACTGACAATTGAGTGAAAAGACTTTTGTTGTTCACAGGTGCTTAATTGTCCCCTCTTCCCTGGAACCCAAAAAGCTTTGCTGCAGCGAGTGCTAGTGTAAACAGTACTTTGTCTGCACTTGTGGGGGGTAAAAGTTTTTTGTTGGAAAGTGGATCTACAGTATTTTCAGTGCCTGACTTTTGGTGACACAGTGGTCTTGCCAAAAGTTGTGTAGTGTAGAAAAAGCCTTAGACATACATGACATTGCGAGTGTTGATTCTGCAATTGTCATGGTGATTAATTTTGTACAGCAATCTGAAGATGTGAAATGCTGTAAAAGTGCTAAATGTGGCCTTTCGAGTGGTCCCCATGGGAGCTCCACTCTGGGTGCTGGTGCGTCCTTGTGCCGGCGACTGGAGACTTTTCTAGCAGTTTTTGCCATGCCGTGCAGGCGCAATGGTGCCCTCTAGCAACGTAGGAATTGTTGAGTGCATGCGCGGCGCGGCTCCTCAGTTCCTTCTCTGCCGTCCTTGGCAGCAGACGGAGCCGACTGTTCTCCTTACGTCTGTGAAAAAATAGTTAAATACCCTGTTTTAATTCTTAGTTAACTCATTATCCAAGTTTTTAGCCCTATTCTCCTTCCCAGACTAGTTTAAAAAAAAATTTTTTTCTCGTTGCGGCTTGCCGCTTTTCCCCAACCCCTCATGCCCGGCTCTCCGGGCTTCAAACATTGCGAGTCATGTCGAGATGCCATGCCCGCTTCGGACGGGCACTCGAAGTGTATTAAGTGCCTTGGGGAGGTGCACCAGACTCAAAAGTGCCTGCACTGCTCCAAATTCACAGCGAGGGCACGCTGAGACCAAGCCAACAGACTAAAGACTCTCTTATATGAGAAGACCCTACGTCCTTCCTCCAAGGACTCTCCTGCGATGTCTAGACCACCTCAACTGAGTAAGGGTATGGAGAAAAGTCAACTTGCCGCCCACTCTGGCTCCATGACCTCCAAAACCGGTCTCTCTCTCTGACTCCATCTCTATCCTCGGCACTGTCAGTGGTACGGGTCAGCACTGAGGATAGGTTGGGAACCTCAGGTGTGGCGCAGATTAAGATGTCGGCACAGCATAAAAGAGCTCATTCAGAGCCAAGACAAAAGTCAGCGGCACCGAACGCTACTGCACCTAAGCTGTCCTCGGCACCGACTGCTCTACTGAAATAGCGTACGGCGCCGAGCCATGCCAAAACAGCACCGAGCTCGGCAGCGAAGAAGGCCCGTGCTGACAAACCACCTTCGACTGCTCCGGTGCTGGAACAAGCCTCAGCACCATCAACGCCCCCACTGTCGGCACCGCCACCACCCAAGCCGCATCGCCTTGCTCTGCTCCAAAGAATATGGACTTCCTTTTTACCCATTCACCTTCTAATTCTCTAATGGTAGACTCGGTGCGACACAAAAGTAAACAGCCTAACCTTAGAATGATCGCACAGGATAAGGACCACAAGGAAGTGGACATTATGGGCCGAAAAGTTTACTCTTCAGCCACATTACTCCTCAGGGCGGTGAACTATACTGCCGTGCTCGCAGACTACAAGCACACTAATTACTCCAAGCTCCAAGACCTCCTCCAGCACCTTCCGGAGCACAAAAGGTCAACCCTGCTCAATATTATGCAGGAAGGCCACACCATCTCCTGCACAGCCTTACAGTCCTCCATGGACCTGGAAGACACCGCAGCTCATATTATGGCCATGGTGATTGTGCTTCGCAGGATTTCTTGGTTACACGCATCTGGGGTACCTAAGGATCTACAGCAGAAGGTTGAGGACCTGCCTTTTGACCGGACCAACCTTTTTGCAGCTAAAACCGACGAGGTGTTGCATTTTATGAAGGACTCCCGTATGACTCTCAGAACCCTCAGAATGTACACTCCTCCATTCAAGAGAACTAGGTACCTGCCTTACCAATGCCCAAGAGAGTTGTTTAGACAACAACCCAAATACGATTTCCACCAGAAACAAAGAACTCAGCGGCAACTCAGTAGACCACAGTGGCAACAACAACAGCACATCACACCCCATCCGCCATCAAAACCCTGGCAGTTGTTATGGCCTCACTTTGACGTCAAGGCATCATAATATTCCCGTATCTGGACGATTGCCTCAGAAAAGGTGCGTCCTTCCACGAGACCAAGGCCATGACAGATACCACAGTAGCCCTTCAACTCAGCCTAGGGTTTCACATAAATTATGCAAAATCCACCCTACTCCCAGTGCAGAGACTAGAATTCATAGGTGTCCTCATCGACACGGTCACAGCGAGGGCTACACTTCCCGAGCACAGGTTCGCAACCATATGCGACCTTATCAGGGCAGTACAATCGGTGCCGACTGTCACAGTCTGCGACTGCCTCAAGATCCTCGGGCGCATGGCTTCCACGACCATCGTCGTCAACTTGGCCAGATTTCACGTGAGACCTCTCCAGTCCTGGCTCGTGACAGTTTACAAGCCTTCCAGAGGCCAACTTTCCAAGCCCGTTGCCATTCCACCATGCATCACTAACTCCCTACTTTGGTGGACTGTTCCTCAAAACATGTTACAGGGCGTTCCTTTCCAACGTCCACCTTCCACTCTCACAGTTATAACAAATGCCTCACTCATGGGATGGGGGGGCCCACTTAGGCCACATCACGGCCCAGGGCAGATAGTCATTTATGAAGCAGACTTTCCATATCAACCTCCTCAAGTTACGGGCGGTCAGATATGCGTACCAACATTTCACAAAGTACATAGTTCACAAGTCTATTACCATCATGACGGACAATACCACCTGCATATATTACATCAACCGTCAAGGGGGTGCTTGATCCCTTTCCCTGTGTTCGGAAGCTATCAAGCTCTGGAACTGGTGCCTGTTACATGGGGTCACCCCTTTGGCCGTTTACCTTTCCGGAATACTGAACATCACAGCAGATGCACTAAGCTGTACGTTTCTGGACCAGCACGAATGGGAGCTCGACAGACGTGTCCTCACTCCGCTCTTCCTTCACTGGGGCCAACCAGACGTGGACCTCTTCACGACAAAAACCGACAGAAAGTGCCACCTTTACTGCTCCAGAGGAGCCCTAGGGAAACGTTCCCTCGGAGGCGCCTGCTCCATCACATGGGACGCCCCTCTCCTGTACGCGTTTCCCCACTTCCCGCTCCTACACAGAGTCCTCAACAATATCAGGACGGACCAGGCGCGGCTCATTTTAGTGGCACCTGCGTGGCCCAGACAAACGTGGTTTCCTTACCTTCTCAGGATGGCAGTGATGGACCCATACCCCTTTCCTCTTCAGCACAACCTTATGTCGCAGAACCATGGTTGGACTCTCCATCCAGATGTTACCAAGCTCCATCTCTGTGCCTGGCTCCTTCATGGCTGCAGGATGCCGAGGCTGCCTGCTCAGAACAGGCGAAGGACATTCTGATTAACAGTAGAAGACGTTCCACTAGAAGAGCTTACCTGTATAAATGGATTCGATTGTCTCACTGGTTTGCTCAAACGCATGTGACCCCACCACAGCTCGCTCCTTTGCCTACTCTACTGGACTATTTACTATCCCTAAAACAGTTGGTCCTAGCACTTAGCAGTATCAAGATCCACTCTGCCGCCATAGCTGCCTTTCACTATCCCACAGACGGCACTTCTTTTCTTGCTAACCCATTGACCAAACGCTTCTTTAAGGGGCTGCAAAATACCTTTCCTCCTGTCCGTCCACCAGTCCCCATCTGGGACTTAAACCACATTCTAAAGAGCCTTACAAAACCGCCATTCGAACTTATAGCCACTTGCTCTTGGTCTCATTTGTCTATGAAAGTATCCTTCCTCGTTGCTATTACCTCCAGAAGGAGGGTGAGTGAGCTTGCGGCCTTGATGGCTGACCCTCCATTCACTGTATTTACAAAGGATAGGGTGATACTCTGACCCCACCCTAAGTTCCTCCATAAGGTACCCTCCCCCTTCCACATGAATGAACCCATACACTTACCTGCCTTCTTTCCGAAGCCTCACGTTGACCCAGTCCAGGCTGCATGGCATACTCTCGACGTCCAACGAGCCCTAGCCTTCTACGTTGATCACACGAAACCGTGGCGAGCCTCACCTAGACTTTTCATCTCTTATATATGCTGAGAGATCTAGGGGACAAGCAGTCTCATCTCAGAGCATTTCTAAATGGATTACTTCCTGCATTTGAACTTATGCCCTATGCTTACCTGGAACTGTCACAGCTCATTCCACCAGGGTGGTAGCTGCCACAACCACCTTCCTTCATAACGTTCCACTGCAAGACATTTGCAATGCTGCCACCTGGTCATCTGACTACTCTTTTGCACAACATTATGTTCTTTCCTCTTCCAGAGCATCCTCCATGGCAGTGGGACAGGCTGTATTGTCCACAATTACTACTACACGGCTCCAAACCCACCTCCGTGAGCCGACAACTGCTTTGTAGTCACCCAGAGGGGACCACTCGAAGGAGAAGAAAGAGTTACTCACCTTGTGCAGTAACGGTAGTTTTTCGAGATGTGTCACCGTGGGTGCTCCACTACCCTCCTTCCTTCCCTTGCTTGGAGCCTTATACTCTAGCGGGTAGAGAAGGAACGGAGGAGCCGCGCACATACGCTTTACAATTCCTACACCGCTAGAGGGCACCATTGCGCCTGCGCGGCATGGCAGAAACTGCTAGAAAAGTTGCCAGCGTGAGGACACACCAGCACCCAGAGTGGAGCACCCACGGGGACACATTTCGAAGAACCACCGTTACTGCACAAGATGAGTAACTCTTTCTTACTAATTAGTGATGGGTACTTCAGAATTACAGATTGAACCTCTCTAAGCTGGGACTCTTTGGTCTAGCAACGTAGGTTGTTTGGCAAGACCTCAGATGTGCCTGGACAAGAGAGACCCAGAGGCGGGAAGTCTGGCAGCAAGGGGGCCTTGCTGGAGTGGTGGCAGCAGATAATAATGGAAAAGAAGACAGTCTGACACCCGTGAAACTTTTTTTTTAAAGTGGACATTAAAAAAAGTAAAAAATACAAAGAATTTTTTTTATGTAACCCAGAGGTTGGGACTCCTAGTGTTTCAGTGGATCATCTAGCATTCCAAAATTAAGAAAATAAGCATTTAATTTCTCTACAGTGATACCCATTATCTTATGTGATGACTATGGGAGTGCCTTAAGTAGGTTTCCTTTTGTCAGAGAAATTTTCGTAAGTTGTTTAATCAATTTGAACTGCAGTATATCTCTAGGACCCCTGACATCCTTCAGTTTTCAATTCTGAAGGATTTATACTAACAAAGATACTAATACAAATAAGTAATATATCATCAAACTTCTGTGCTCGAGGATACCCATCTTTATTAAAAGTGCTAACAATGATCCTGGGAATTACATGTCTATGTCTTTTCAGTAGAAGAAATAATAGTTGAAAAAATCTGTAAATGATAAAACACCAAAAGGAGTATTGCTTAATAAGATAAGAATCCTGACACGCTCCTAAGGTTCTGCAATGGTAAAATGTTCATCTCTACCTATTTGAATTTTTAGGAAGACTCAGTAAAAAGTGGTCTTCCAGTACAGTGCCCTGCACTTAAGGCAAACTAAGTATGATCTAGACCAGTGGTTCTTAACTTATTTACCACTGTGGGCCACAGTGTGTAAGGTGGGCTGTATCCAGTACTACCTGTATGTCCCTGAGGATGTCACATGGGCCACAGCTCTGTGCTAATTGAGCTGTAAGTGGTCTGTGCGCGGCAGACTGAGAACCACTGATTTAGACATCCCTGACTGGTGTTAGTCTAACCTGTTCTTAAAAATTTCCAATAACAGATTCTACAACCTCCCTGGGCAATTTATTTCAGTGTTTAACTATCCTGACAGGAAGTTTTTCCTAATGTGCAACCAAACCTCCTGTGCTGCAATTTAAGAGCGTTGCTTCTTGTCCTGTCATCAGAGATTAAGGAGAATATTTTTTCTCCTTCCCCCCTGTAACACCATTTTAGATACTTGAAAGCAGTTATCATGTCCCCTCTAAGTCTTCTTTTGTACAGACTAAACAAACCCAATTTTTTCAAACTTCCCTCATTAATCATGCTTTCTAGATCTTAAATAATTTTTGTTGCTCTTCTCTAGACTTTTTCCAATTCATCCACATCTGAAATGTGGCACCCAGAACTTGACACAGTACGCCAGTTGAAGCCTATTCATTGTGGAGTGAGATAATTACTTCTTGTGTCATGCTTAGAACACTCCTGCTAATATCACCAAGAATATTTGCCTTTTTTGCAACAGTGCTACATTGTTAACTCATATTTATTTTGTGATGCGTTATGATCTTCAGATCCTTTTCTGCAGATCTCCTTCTTTGGTACTCCTTTCCCATTCTGTATATTTGCAACTGATTGTTCCTTCCTAAGTGGAGTATTTTGCATTTCTCCTTACTGAATTTTATCCTCTTTACTTCAGATAGTTACTCTAGTTTGTCAAGGTGATTTTGAATTATAATCCTATCCTCCAAAGCACTTGAAATCCCTCCCAGTTTGGTATCATCCACAAATTTTATGAATGTACTCTGTGCCACTGTCTAAAGCATGGATGAAGATATTGAAAAAGAACAGGACACAGAACTGAGCCTGGTGGGACCCTACTCAGTATGTGATGGTGAATGTGACTGTGAACCACTGATAACTATTTTCTAGGAATGGGTTTCCAGCCAGCTATGCACTCATCTTTCTCTCTCTTATTTTCTCTCCACTGCTCTATTATGTTTAGGTACATGGCATTTTATCCAGTGACAAGTGCTGCTGCACTTGCCACAATCCCTAGGATAGTACTTCCAGTTTTAAATACTCCAACATGTACTCTTCTCCCTCTTACTAGGTTGTATTTCGCTGGTTTGTTAGTGAGAAGGTCAAATGAGACGTATCAAAGCCTTTATAAAGTCAAGATCTATCTGTTACTTTTCCAAATCCATCAGGCTTGTTACCCTGTCAAAGAAAGCTATTCAGATGATTTGACATGATTTGTCTAACCAATCTAATAGGTTGCAACTGATATAGGTGATGAGAAATGGCTTTTTGGTTACATCATGGCCCCATCTATTAGCAAGCTTACTTAAATGTCACTTTGCTTTACATGTCAATGGTGCTTGTTGGGGAAATAGATGAATTGATTGAAAGTTGAGCATTTTCATTCACTGGAATCTTGTAGAACAAACGTGTGTGTGTGTGTGTGTGTGTGTGCGTGTAAATAAGGGATGTTAAAATATGTTAATTATGTAAACGTGTAACCACAGAAATTCATATTGCTTACACCTTTACACAGTGTGTGTGTGGAGGGGGAGGGGGAGAGAAACAAGCAGGAGGTGGTATTCCTGGGGAGCCAGCTTTTAAGATGGCTCCCCACCTATCGTCCCCACTCCTTCGCATTGCTGCCTCTGTGGGAGGCAGTCCGGGGGGGAGGCGGGAGGAAGCAGGTGTGAGGTGGTTCCGCAGGAACTGGTACACATGGGGAGCTGGCTTAAAAGCTGGCTGCCCATGCACTTCTGACATGAGTTCCCAGTTGGACACTCCTACAAAATTCTCCCACATATTAGGGCAATCCTCTTATTTCTTTCCACTTCACCCCCTAACTAACTCCCAAGATAGCTTTTTTTGTTCCCAGGATTTCTGTGATCAGAATGAAGAAAGATGTCTCACATTTAGATTTTTTAAAATTAAAATTCAGGTGACGATCCTGTAAGCGTTTTCTTAGACATAAAAATACAACTATGAAATAGACTTATGGAATTATTTTACATAGGAGGTGACATTTTCCTTCTGGTAGTTAATGATGGAAGTTTTGCTATGTCTGTAAGGGTAGAAAAGAAAACAGGTGAACATCTTTAATCCCCCCGAAATAATCTAGAACACACAGGATGCAGTTCTGCTAAAGCTAAGAATTTTTAAGTCAATAACTCATAATAGTTTATCATTCGTAACATTAAATCTTTTGCCTTTGTGAGAAAATAGAAATATGTCTTGTCTTCTCATTTTTTTCTTGATAGAGGACAGTGTCTGTAATTGCAGTTGCTTCTGTATTAAAAAAAATGATATGCTGCTGTCTTTTTCTTATCCTGCAGCCTGCAATTATTGTAATTAAAGTAGTTTGTGTTATGTAACTTTAAAAAGGTGCTTTTGCGCTCCCAAATGTGAAATAAAGCTTTCTGGTTAATCACAGCTATGAAATACCAGTCTCACTTTACACTAGTTGTCGTTTAGCGATATCCTAGATTAAGGTTTGCTTGTTCTTATGCATATGTATGTAAATATATATTTAATATCAATATCATAAATATTTGTCTTCACAATATAAATATTTTGTCATTATCATGAACTTCATTGCATGTCTTTTTAAATATGGTTATTAATGAATACTCTGAAAATTGCCCCTTGTCAGCCGACGGTCAGGGCAGTGAGTCCCTTATGACCGGCTGAAGTTCTTTTAAATTGTGCTTGGTTCTGTTACAGCAACTGAAGGAGCCAGGTTAAAGCTTAAACAGTTACTATTTATTGTTACAGGGTAAACTTAGTTGTTAAATGCTACTACTGTGTTACAGATAACACAGACACTACAAAGGACAGGACAGAAATTACACTAGTAAGTCACTTACAGGTACCATGAAACCCTTTGGTTCTCTGAGCTCTTATTAAATGCATGCAAAATAGACACATAGCAGGTATAGATTCTTACCCCTGCGTTCCAGACTTGGCGTGGCCAGCGTCTTTCTCTCAATCCCTCGGGAAGAAGTAGGGCGAGGTTGGGCGTCCCACAGACCTCGGGAGACAATCAATACCTGCCAGCAGGTATAGAAGATTGGAGCTCAAATGGGGTGGGCTGCTGAACCTCTTTTATACCCCTTGGGTCATGTAGGCTTCTTCCTGGTTTCAAGTGGCCAATTAGGAAAAATGGCTTTGAACACCAAGTTTCCCACGAAGGGTGCAAAGCATAATTTACACCTGGGAAAATGCAGACAATGGGCACCTCTGGTATGTGATGGGTGAAGATTCCTCTCCTGGGACAGTGCAGGCGTGTCAATTACTGGTACTAGCCATCACGGCGACGGGAGGCCTCCCAGTCGTCAGCTAGCCCATTTACTGTCTGGTTTCTGTTTATGGTAGAGTCAGGGACAGGCAGCAAACCTGTGTTCCCAGGGCATCAAAGGCTGACTGTCTTTCTCTTGCTCTCTGCGGGGGGGGGGGGGGGGGAACAAGATGGGGCTCGTGGAAAAACAAGATGGGGTTTTTGTGTCTGGCTACACCCCTACAGATCCCTGTTTATGGGATGTGTAATTGTTTGTACCAAGAACACAGCTATCTAAAATGCAGTGCTGGTTAGAAACAGTTGAGATCCATCTTATGAATCTTACATGTTCAGACCTGAGGCAGTAAATGGGATATATAGTTTCCACCTGCCTTCAGTTCTTTTATAGTTCTGATGCCTTCATTTAGCAACCGTGCATCCATTATTTTGGGCAACTTCTGTCCCATTTTCCTGAGTTTTTTAAACTTTGTTTTAGACTAGAAGATCATACTGTTGTTAAATTCACTACTTGTCTTGGAGCTTTGCTTTGATGTGAGTTTACTATAGCTGCTGATCCAGTTTAGTCCTCCTTTATTGTATTGCTTTTCTTT
This sequence comes from Pelodiscus sinensis, assembly GCF_049634645.1. Classification (NCBI taxonomy): domain Eukaryota; kingdom Metazoa; phylum Chordata; order Testudines; family Trionychidae; genus Pelodiscus; species Pelodiscus sinensis. The sequence goes on from NC_134712.1 coordinate 222,319,089, forward strand.
TTTAACTGGCTGATCATGCAAAGTAAGTATCCAAAATTGCATTGTATGACAATACAATTTCTATGAAGGGTCACTGGATCTCTTGCTGCTTTATCTCGTGAGAAGAGAGACTGCAGCTGAATACTCTGTCACCTTGTGGAAGCCAGGTCTTTGTATCTTGAGCAGATTTTTTGTGTGTTTGAAACTTGCTTCAGTCCTGAGTCTTGGTAGAAGCAGAGACTCTGCAATAGTCTTTTAATCAAATTGCCTCGTCAAGGGTTTCCTTGATTCTGACATCATTGGTCCAGCTGGGATCAGTTTATATTGAGGCATCTAATCCCTGCCAGCTACTTTGAAAATAAGTTAAAAATATGGTTCTTTTCAGAAGAGTTATGATCCATCATAGAAGATGTAATATGAATCTAACTACAGGTCTTTAGGGATAAGATCTTAAGATCTGAAGGCTCTTCAGAGAGTGTGTAACCTGGAATCATCTTCTGTGGCATGTCCTGAGGAACCTGTGGTAGTAAATCTAAGGGATGACCTTTAGGTCTGGAGGGAATGCCAGACCAATGTGTTAGCCAGATCTTCAGCCTTTCGGACTTTGTGCGAATGGTTTCTCGTCTGTCGTCTCTTCTTTTTTTCTTCCCAGAAGTAGGGCTGTGTTTTTGGTACCAAGACTAGTGGGATCACATGGGATATATCTTGAGGTAAATCTGGCCAACTCTAGAATCAGATTTAACCCTTTAGCTCAAATGGACTTTGCCCACTTCTTTTACTTTTCTAAGGCCAAAGCAGCATCTGAAGGCCAGCTAAGTAGATTGTTTGACAGGAAAGTTGTCTTAGAACCTCATTTTGATGGCTGCCTATGCCTTGATAATGCTGTGTAATTTTATCTTGAGTCACGCTGAAGTGATTAGCCCTAGTGAACATTTAGTATCTTCTTTTTGAGTGGACAGATTTATTTAGTGGATATTTTTGGAGGTCTTAACTATCAGGTTATCAAAGTCTGCACCTCAACAGCTTCTGCGGGAACTTCTGTTCTGAATCCATGGAACACAAGAGCATTTGTATCAAACCCTTCTGTTTCCTTTTTCAGCACTGGGGTGGTATCATTTTGGTGGTATCATTTTCTTGCAGCCTAGGATGGTATCATTATGAATTGTTGGGTTCTAAAAGTCATCCAGAAGGGCTGTGTTATGCAGTGTAGTTCTGCTAGGTGCTGCCTCCTAATCCATCTTCCCTATATTTTTTAGGGATCTATTTTTGTGCTCTTAAGAGGTATATGTTACTTTGTTAGATTGGAAACAGTTGAACAGATGTATCTGGAGATTCAAGTATTATGTTGTGATGGGACTTGATTAGGCCATTCAGGGTATGTCTAGACTACATGGCTCTGTCGCCAGAGCCATGTAGATTAGTTTACTAGACATACCCAAATGAAGCGGCGATTTAAATAATTGCTGCTTCATTTAAATTAAAATGGCTGCCGCGCTGAGCCGATCAGCTGTTTTGTTGGCTTAGCACACTAGTCTGGATGCTCCGCGGTCGACATCAAAGGCATTTGTCGACCACCCCGTTATGCCTTGGATGAGGTTTACCGGAGCAGTCGATAAATGTCTTTCATGTCGACTGCGGAGTGTCCATACTAGCGCGCTGAGCCGACAAACAGCTGATTGGCTCAGCACAGCAGCCATTTTAATTGAAATGAAGCGGCGATTATTTAAATCGCCGCTTCATTTGAGTATGTCTAGTAAACTAATCTACATGGCTCTGGTGACGGGGCCATGTAGTCTAGACATACCCTCAGTGTTCAAGCACAAATTGTCATAGTTCTATCAGAGTTGCAAGTGGACAGTATCTTTAGTACTGCGTAAGAAACATTCATAATTATAACGTGCTGTCTCTTAGACTCTCACCATGTGCTAAGGTTTTAACAAAATGTGAGGCAGTCAAGGCAATTCATTTTAGAAATTTAGGAATCTCATTGGTAGATGTAGTTGGATGATTGGTCAATTCAAACCCACTGCTATCAAGGAGTTTTAGTTTCTGAAAGTAGTCCTGTTTCAAGTCCTTGGCCTAAAGACGACCTTGAGGACTTTTTGGGCTATTATACTTCCAATAAATATACTAGAACTTCCAGCTATACCTTGAGTTCTGACATGTTTCCTTATACCAGGGGTTCTCAAACTTTGTGACCCCCCTCTAAGTTGCTCGTGACCCCCGGGTAGTCGGGACCCACAGCTTGAGAAACTGGCCTTATACAAAATCAAGAGTTATGTCAAATAAACGTAGTACTATAGCCATGTATCATTCTCAGCCTTTTGTGTCAGAGATTCATCTTGGTAACTGCTGCTTATGTTATCAAATCTACAAGACTGATTTTCATCAGTTAGGGAAAAGGTTTCACTTGAGACTCTCCTATGGAAAGAGGAACAAGAAAAATTGTCCTTGAAGACAGCAGTGGCACAGGCTGTATTCTGGAAAAGGGAATCATCTGTTCATAATACATTTTGCTTTAAAAAAATAATGTGTATATATCCCCTTTTTGTTAAAGGGCAGAAAAGGATACTGGCATGTTGACAGATGGCTTTTTTATGATTGGAGTAATCATTTCTTTTTTGCATTTCTTAGATTTTTTTTTGTATGTTATAAGGAAGAGATAAGAGGAGACAAATTCACTTGCTTCTCATAGTTCTTATCTGGACTTTTCACTTCCGGTTTGTTGAACTCAAACAACCTTTTTTGAAATTTACAGTATTTCATCCTGAGTGCCCAGGTTGTCTGCCAGTGGCCAATAGGTTGCCTATTTTACTAACATTGATTTCTGGTATTTTGAGTGTTTTTTTTATTAAATATATCAACATTTTCTGTTTTAGAATACGCTAAGTGGTTTCTAGATCTGGGGGAGAAATTATTTTTCGGTTTACTCGCAGTTCAGAAAAAAGTTAAATTTACTGGAATCCAGAAATTGAAAAAAAATGGCAAATAAAAAAAGTGTTTTAGGTTAAATGAAACATGTTATATTTGACCTGAAATACATTTTTTTTTGCATGGTGGTTATGGTGATGACCTCCTTTATAACTTCAACCTAGTGATTTAAAGCACTGACTTATGATGTGGGAGGCTTGGAATCAATCTCCCGCTCTGCCTAGTGTGGAGAAGGAATTTGAATATAGTTCTTAATTGCATTGCACTATTGTGCCCTAGCTACTTGGCTATGGGTTATACTGTTATGGGTCTCTCATAATCTGCTGTCGAAGCTTTTGTACTTTTTCTATATAATTAAATAGTAATTGTAACAGAGACTTAAACTTGAACCTCCCACATCCTAGGTAATTACTATGAATAAGAATAAATAGTCATTGAGCCATAGGTAGGGATTGTATGAATAAGTGACTCCATAGCCTGGTAGTTAGGACACTCAGAGCATGGGAAACTCAATTTCAAATCCCTGTGTTACAACAACTAGCAATGGAAATGGAAATCTGGTTTCCAATATCTCAGCTGAGTGCTTTAACCAGTAGTCTGAAGTTTGAGGGAGGCTGTCACCTCCACTGCCACTGCCAATCCCTGAAAATATTTTTTCAGGTAACAAATATTGAGTGAATTTGTGTCAGATTCACAAATAGATTTGAGTCCATCAAAACTGCATTTTTGTTAAAATACTGCCCAGCTCTATGTATATTTTCTACTGCAGCATTGCAGATTCCTTTGTTCTTCAGCATTTTCCATTTTAGTGGCTTGAAATTAAAATTTAAGACCAATGGAAACAACTTTTGAACTGTTTATGAGAGTTCTCTGTACTACCCATTTCTAAATATTATCTTTTATTGCTATATTAACTTCATGGGTGCTAACAGGCATTTGTGGTTGTTGGTACTCTTTATTAGGAATGTCAATGTGTAGTCAAGTACCTGTACATGATTAACCAATTAGCCTAGGCTTATAGGTTAATCTTATTGACTTAGATGCAGGCTGCCCTCCCTTCCCCCCTGCCTCTGTTTCAAGCCAGCAAGAGGGAGGGGTCAGGAACCTGTCCCATGGGGAAGTGGCTTTTAAGCCTGTAGCTCACAAGCAATGGATCCTTGGAGCCACCTCCCCCAACATCCTCAGCGCTGCTGCCTCTGGTAGAGAAGCAGCAACGTGGAGGGTGAGGAGGATGCAGGCAGGAGCCAGTACATGCAGGAATCTGGCTTTCAAGCCAGCTCCCTGTGTGTATCTGCTCACACAAGCTGCTCCCTCCCTCCCTCTGTGCTGCTGCTTCTCTGTCTTTTAAGCTGGCTCTTCTCGTGTGCTGGCTTCATGGACTGGCTCCACCTACTACCCCGCTGCTGCCTCTCCTATAGAAGCAGCAGCGTAGGGTGGCAGGGGAGAGCTTCTCCGGAGGGGCGTTAGCGGGCTCCTCCGGCAGGGGGCTGCCAGCCCTGCCCCCAAGGTCTATCAAATAGTCATGTAACCGATAATATTTTATGTGGTTACATGACTATTCAATTCATTGCTATCTAACATCTCTACTCTATACACTCTGTTTCACAAGGGCAAAACAGTTTCATGTTCTTGCCCTATATTTATGCTGAAATTGTATTTTAAAACAATATTAACTCCCTGGTTAGACTGAGTCATATAAACTTGATGTTAAGAGGGTGTTGAGTTATTTAGAGAAGATAAAACTTTTTTGAAAATCAGTTATTCATAGGTTATGTATGTAGAGTAGAGTATACTCATATTTTCAGAATGTATTAGACTTTGTGTGTATACTTTTTCAGTTAGTTAGTGACCCTTTACTAGGGACGTTTAAAAGCTCATTCAGCGATCTCTAAAGTAGCTTTTGTGGCATGCTGATGGCTCTTCTGTTGCAAATATGTAGAAAACTGATGTTTGGAGTTGTATGGATTTACATGCACTACTCCTGTGATATGATATCTGATTTGGTACAGTGTTACAATAAGAGAGGTTTTGTAATCATTATTAAATAAATATTTTGCTCTCCTGCTTGGGGATTGCATAGCCACTTAATCTTTATTTGGATCTACAGTAATAGTTCTTGCAAGAAAAAGAGAGATTACTTACCAATAATGGTTTGAATATAATGCTTTTGGAGAGCCCACCTTCCTTCTCCACTTTTTGGAGCAGTTGTTCTGAGTCTTTCAGTTAGCCAAAAGGAGTTGGGACCATGCATACTTTTTGTAGTTTTATCGCCAAACATTTGTTTCTGTGAAGAAGTGGTCATACATACAGTACTGTTCTTCTGGGTATGGTGCAGGTACACAGAATTTTGACAGATGTGAATCTGCAGAAGCAACATAGTCAAGCAACAGTTGCTTACAAATAATCTTTTCCCCTGCTCTCTAATAAGTTAAGCATGAGCTGTTTAAATAAAAGTTCAGTAATATTTTTAGGGAGAAATTAAAACTAGGGGTGTTGAATGATTTAAAAAAAATCATGATTAATTGCAGGATTAAAAATTTAATTGCAATTAATTGTATTATTAATCACACTGTTAAAACAATAACAGAATACAATTTATTTAAATATTTTGGATGTTTTCTACCTTTTCAAGTACATTGATTTTTAATTGCAACCCCAAATATAAAGTGCACACTGCACACTTGTTTTGGTTACAAATATTTGCACTGTAAAAAACAAAATAAATAGTATTTTTCAAATTACCTACCATAAGTACTGTCATGCAGTTTCTTTATCATGAAAGTTGAGCTTACAAATGTAGAATTATGTACAAAAAACCCTGCACTTGAAAACAAAACCATGTAAAACTTTAGAGCCTGTAAGTCCACTCATTCTTATTTCCTGTTCAGCAAATCATTCGGACAAGTTTGTTTACATTTGTAGGTGATAATGCTACCTGATTGTTATTTACAATGTTATCTGAAAGTGAGAATAGGCATTCACATGGCACTGCTGTAGCTAGCATCATAGGATATTTACATGCATATTCACTAAAGATTCATGTTCCTTCATGTTTCAGCCACCATTCCAGAGGACATATGTCCATGCTTATGATGGGTTCTACTAGATAACAATGTGAACTGATGCATGTTTATTTTCATCATCTGAATCAGATGCCACCAGCAGAAGGTAGATTTTTTTTTTCTCGGTGGTTGGGGTTTTCTAGTTTTGGCATCAGATTATTGCTTTTTTACAACTTCAGAAAGCATGCTCCATACCTTGTCCCTCTAAGAATTTGGAATGCACTTCAGATTCTTAAACCTTAGGTTGAGTGCTGTAATGATCTGTAAAAATCTCACATTGGTACCTTTGAATTTGTTAGATTTGCAGTGAAAGTGTTTTTAAAATGAACAATATACTGAGTCGTCATTCAAGAGTACTGTAAGATGAAATCTATGGCAGAGTGTGGGTAAAACAGAGCAGGAGACATACAGTTCTCCCCTGAGAAGTTCAGTAACAAATTTAATTAAGAGGTTATTTTTTTAGCTAGCATCATCAGCATGGAAGTATGTCCTCTGGAATGGTGGCCAAAGCAAGAAAGGGCATATCTGGCATGTAAATACCTTGCAACTTCAGCTACGTTCTCACTTTCTGGTGACATTGTCAATAAAAAATCGGCAGCAGCATCTTGCATAAATGTAAACAACCTTGTTTGTCTTGGTAATTGGATTAACAAGAAGTAGTACTGAGCAGATTTGGATCTTTGAAGTTTTGTGATTTTTTTTTTTTTTTTTTTTTTAGTGCAGTTATGTAACAAACAATTTACAGCAAAACCTGTGTTATCCGGCAATCCCAGGGATTAGGGTGTGCCGGTAACCTAAACATTCTGGTTATCTGGGGGGGGGGGGGGGGGGGAAGGGGAACACTCTGCGGGGCCTACAAGGGGGGGCCATGAGAGCTGTGCGGGGGCCGGGATGTGGCCTGCTTGTGGGGGGGGGGAAGGGATGTGGCCTGGTGAAGGGGGGTGGGAGGCGGAGATGGCGGGGTGGGAGGATCGGGGGGGGGGGGGGCAGTGCTGGCCTGCCGGGGATTCCAGGAGCTGCGGGGGGAGCCGAGATGCTTGCTTTCTGCTGCTGTTCGCCCCTCCCCTAGGTACATGCTACACACTTGTCTGAGGAGTGGCCTGGCACTTAAAGGGCCAGTTTCCATTTTTGTTTTGTTTTATTTTGCTTTTCCTGGCGTAAGTAATTTGCCAGTTTCTACAGTTTTTCGGATGCTTAAGTTCCAGATAGCATAGGTTTTACTGAATATTTGTAAGTTGCACATTCACAGTAAAGAAATTGCACTACAGTACTTTATTATGTATTACTATATCATTTTTATAGTGTAAATATTTTAAAGAAAATATAATATAAAGTGAGGTTTGTACACTGTGTGTTGTGATTGAAATAAATATATTTGAAAAAGTAGTCTATTATTTAAAAGTGCAATTAAAACTGTGATTAATTGTGACTAATCTTTTTTGAGTTAATCACGAGTTAACTGCGATTAATTGACAGCCCTAATTAAAAATCTAAATCCATTTGCTATTCAGTTACAGGAAAAAATAGAAGTACTTCTACAGCATTAAACTGATTTGTTAATTGTTCATTTCCCCTAGAGCATATTATTGCTATAAAAATCAAAGATTGTTTGTTACTACCCTTCTATTGATTTCTCCAAACACAAAATTTAGGTCCTGATTTTGCAAACGGAGGGGCTTGTAGGTGGCCTCATGTCCTTAGATTGAAAACAGGAAAAGAGACAATTTTCTTTGGTATTTGCACAGTAGTAGCTAGCTATACTTGTGTTGGTCAGAAAATAAAGGAAAACAGAAATACTTTCTAGTTTTTCAGCCCATTTTAAAAGAGAAATCTACTATTTATTCAGTGTAATTCACTGAAAGTTCAGAATTGATTTCCTCTCAGTACATGAACTAATCACTTTACCCTGAGGCTGAAGTTTGTAATAAATAATATTAGTATAGTTTTCTGGAAATGGCCATCTTGATAAAATTATCATTTGTGATACCAGTAGTAAGGCAAGCCTGAGATGTGTAAATTAGTTAATATTCTGCCTGATTTATAGTACTTTTTAAACTACTGATTTATAGTAATAACCAAATGATAAATAAAATGTTCATTATGAATACAGTAATTCTAGTGGAAATACAAAAACTTCAAAACATAATGGAAAAGCTTTTTAATTCATTTCTTCTGTAATATTACAGTAGTAGATCTTTAATTTTTGGCAAGATAGTTTTATTTTAGTAATAGTAATTCAATAATAATTACTGTAACTAATAAAGAATATGCTGCTTCCCAATACAAACATTCTTATGGTTCTGCTGAACAAAGTGCGTGTTTAATATTTCACATGCATATAACTTCTATAGTCAACATTTGTTTTAATGTTTATATAATAAAATTACATTGTGTGTGTAATACATGGGTTACGTTGAAGATTAACAAGAACTTGGGTTATATTTTGCTTTCATATTTTTTAGAAATATAAAGAAAAAGACAAACACAAACAGAAATACAAGAAGCAACCTGAATCCTCACCATCTTTGGTTCCGTCTCTTACTGTAACTACAGAGAAAGTAAGTTAAGGATTCATTTTTCCTCCCCTCTAAGATTTAAGTTAAATTTTATTATTAAATTTACATTGTGAAACATGTTTTTAGTAACACAGTGTTGTAAACTCCGAAGTCTGCAGTATGAAGAATGTCTGAGCATTTTATAATTGCATAATGGTTATTATGTAATGGTTATAGCTGTGGTGTCCTACGTGCTAGCCATTAACCACATGTGGCTATTTGGCTATAGCGCCTATTGCTTCAGAATTAGCTCAACACCATGGGGCTATAGAGACTATAAAGAAGTTGTACTTGTGTGTGATAAAATTTGGTGAATTCAGAAATATTAAAAACAAGTAAATTTACCCTCTGTTGCTCAGGTCCTTAATAGGGACTCAGGGCAGAGAGCAGGGGGTTGTGGTAGGGATGCTAAAAAGGGGTTAATTAGGTACTGTATAACCATTAAAAATCTTAGCAGTTACATGCTGTGGGCTCTGCAATATAAAGCTTATACTGTAGATCCTGCAGTGCAGCCGGTTCCCCAGGAGAGGGGCCAGCTCCTGGCTGCCAGCCCCACTTCCGGGGAGCTAGCAGCACTGCATGCTCTGATAAACTTTCTACTGCAGAGCTTGCCGCACGGGGCAGGAGTTGGCTCCCCTGGAGCTGGTGGTGACAGAAGCAGTGGCAGTAGTGCGGAGTGGCAGCTGGCTCCCTGGGAGCAGATGTGTGCCTGCTGCCCCGTTCTTGGGGAGCTGGCAGCTGTCCTGTGTTGCTGCCTCTGATACAGAAGGAGCAATGTGAGGGGACGGGCAGTTGGCTCCTGCCTGTCACTCTGCTCTTGGGGAGTCGGCTGCCTCTGATAGAGGTGGCAGCATAGGACAGAAGCCGGCTTCCTGGGAGCAAGCGTGTATTTGCTCCCAACTCCACTCCAATGGAGCTGGTTGCTGCCCTGTGCTGCAGGCTCTGATGTAGAGCCAGCAGTGTCGGATAGAAGGTGGCTCGCCTCGAGAGTGAGACCGGGAGCCGACATATAACCGTTATGGTAATCAATAAGCTCATGTTTCTTAGTTAACCATTTACCGGTTACACTGTTAGATTCTTAGCATATGGGGTGCTGGAGTCAGGTTTGGGGGATCAGGAGGGGCCCTGGGCAGAGTTGTGTATGTGAGGGCGAAGGGCCCAAAAGCCCCCTCCCCCCATTTGTAACAGGGCTGTTTTTTCTTCACCTTCCTGTCCCTGTCAGGGAGCAAATGCAAAGTGTACAGTTTGTCTGCCCTCTGCGCTCCTCAGCCAGAGTGAGGAATACAGCAACTGTGCACTTTTGCTGCACTTCCTGATGAAGAGGAACAGCCATCACTGTTTTCATTCAGTGTATGATTCTGGGTGGGTGGGAGGCTTTGGGTTGGGGCGGTCCCTGACTGGTGAAGGAAGGCTTGACCATAGCCAGTCCCTTGCACTTGCCTGGAGATTTTGTCTGTTTTCTCTATATTTTTAGGAGAAGCAGTCCCATTCCAGGCACATCTCATTTTCCTGACGCAACCAAACCCTTGGATTACTTTAAGTCAGGGGTAGGGAACCTAAGGCCCGTGGACCAGGTGCAGCCCCTGGTTTGCCTGGATCTGGCTCCCAAGCTTAGGGCCCCTCCCAAGCATGGGGGAACCTGCGCTGGCATTCCAGCCCCCTATCTGCCCCCCACAGTCCTCAGTTGGGCTGGAACTAGGGATATTAGCTATTGGTTAATTGAATAGTCGACTAACCTCATGAATTTTTAATGGTTAGTTAACCATTCTATAGTCTCCAGGTGCGGGGCTGGCAGCCAGTCAATCCGGCCCCACTTCTGGGGAGCCCCCTGCTAGCCCGGGCAAGCAGCAGTGCAGAGTGCCAGGCAGGAGCCGGTCTGTGAGTGGAGCCAGTTTAAAAACTAGCTCCCCTCACAGATGCATGCCACTCCATGCTGCTGCCTCTCCGGTTGACAGCAGTCCATGTCCACAGAGGCCCGAGCTAACTATGGACAGAGGCTGCTGGCGGGGTGGGGAGTGGAGGAGGCTGCCAGAAAGAAGCCTCTGTCCATGGCAGACAGAGGCAGTAGCGCCGGGCAGGGAGCAGACAGCACTCCGGAGCTGGTGCTGGAAGAAACTGGCTTTTAAGACAGTTCCCCCCCTGCACCAGCTGCTGCTCCCCCCACCTTGCTGCCTCCGATACAGAAATAGCAATGGGGACAGTACTGGCTGATAGAAGCAGCAAGGGGGAATACAAGTAGTTGACTAGATGAACTGTTTGCAGTCAGCCCGGGGACAGAGGCTGCTGGACCCAGCATGAGCTGGGACTGAGCAAGTCCAGCTCAGTCCTTGCTTGTGCAAGGTTCTGGAACCTATCCTTGCTGTGACACTGCATTTTAAATGTATCTGATTTTACTTCATTTAAACTGCAGAGCTGCAGTGGGGGGTAGCTCCTGACCTGGTGCAAGCTGGGACTTATCGCTTACCCTTATCAACTAATTGTGTAGTCTATAGAAATTGTATCAACTACATGATTAGCCAGTTACCTGCCTCTTAACGTCCTTAGTGCTGACTTGACTCTAACTAAAGTGACCTGTGTGAAATGCCAAGTTGTAAAGACTATTTTTAAGTGGGACTACAAAAAGTGACCTACACGAATGATGCTTCAGGGGGTAGTTGAGTTAGTCTATTACAGAAAAAAACAACTAATCGTCTGGTAGCACTTTTAGACTAACAAAACATGTAGATGGTATCGTGAGCTTTCGTGGGCACAGCCCACTTCTTCCACAAAGTATCTTATAAATATGTTTTCCTTCCTTGGAGTTTGAATGCATTTCTCCCATTCTTTTGGGATCTCAGATTCTCAGTAGTGTTTGACACCTGATTTTGAAAAGTGTTGTTTTGAGTTATTTATTTCTTGGTATTTATCTGTATAATTGTTTGATCTTTCTATGGAAAGCTGACAAACCCCTGCACCCAGGCCTTATCATGTGGTAGTTTAGTTGCTGGAATTTGACTCCTTACTCAAAAACATTTAACCTTTATGCTTGAAAAACACCAAGATACTTGTTAGAACATGTAAAAACCTGAAACTTCTGCTTTTCACTGTCTAAAACTCTAGAGGATATAATCACTGTTTCAAGAATTGTAAAAGTTTTGGAGATCCATCACTAGGAGAGCAGATGTTCTCAGCATGATTGGACACTTTCATTTATTCTTATTAAGATTAGGAATGCTTATTTGAACTGTGCACGCTTTTATGGTTTCATAATCTAATTGGAACTCAGATAATATAGTAAACCTGCCTTTGATGTGTTCCTCAAATGTCTTGTGAAGGGAAATTTTCTAAAGAAGTTCATCTGTGACTGTGGAATATATGGCCTTTTTTGGTCTTGGATTCATCATTTTTACAGCTGTTGACTTCTGTCTTGGCCGGGCCTGGACCAGCATAGTGTACTTGTACTTGCTAAATGTAAGACAAATGTGGCAAGAGACTGTGAAAACCATTGAAACCCTATAATCAGAGTTGCCAAGAAAAATGTTCCAACATCAGTTAAATGCAGTCAGATGGATGATCTGCATCAGTTTTCCTTCTTCCATCCCGTCCAGTTACATCAGTGTTAAGAGACTGTCAATTTTTTTTAACATGTCCTTGATTACACCTTCATAGCATAACACAAGTTTTTTATATTAACTTTGTTTGCAGTCCCTGGTATCGATAATATGGGGATACATAGGAAAATATATATCTTTTTTTCAATCTGTATTTGAAATTAAAAGTTAATTAATTTCAAATTGACTATTGCATTTAAAAGTTAGCCTGAAGACTAGAGAAGTGCTGTTGGCATCATTATTAAAAATAAAAATCCAAAGCTACTTTTATGGGTGATATTTGATTGTGCTGCAGCTCAGCATGTTGGAAATGGAAGTAGTAGAAGAGAAATTGCTTGTGACACTATTATATTTGATATAGGACATAGAATTAGTTTGTAATACTAAAATATTGAGAGCTCTGAACAGCTTTTGGTGTATTGGCCTGTCTCAGGATTGGTATTCCTTCTGTGTTCCTGGGTAATTCATTTAAACTTTGCATGATTTTCTTCCAATAAAGTGTGTGTGAAGTGTGACCTACTTCACAAGGATGTTATGGTGATACCTAATGTTCTAAGATTCTTTTGAAATGAAAACATGAATACTTATAAATGATGGATATTCTACTTGCACTGAGATTCCTGAGCAAGTCCTGCCGTACCAAGGCAAAGTAGAGGCACTAGGGACCCACCTGACTTTCTCACTGTTACGTGAGGTGGGAGTCACAGCAGAATCTATCTTCTAGGATAAGGTTATAGCCATCTGAGGTACCAAGACTTCCAGTTGACACTGTAGCAGTATGTGTGGAATAGGGCCTCAGCCTGGGCTCTGAAGTGAATACTTCTTTTTCACCCTAAAACTTGGAGGTTACATGTGCAACCCTCCCTTACTCTTTAGGCTTTTCTCATAATCTGTGTTAACAGGATTTGACTGAAGGGAAGGATAGGAAGTATTGGGCGAAGACAGAACAGGAAGAAAACTGAATTAAAATACAATTTTGCTACTTATTAATGCAAAGTTAAGATTAACCAGCAGTTCCTCATACCTATCCAGAATGTCAAATTCACTTATACTTACGCCTCTAAACAAAGATATGAAGTTAAGATGGAAAATGAAGTTAAGATAATGGTGTCCACACCCTTCCCCCCAGCAGAACCTGAACTCTTTCCTCCCTCTGCAGTTAGCAATTGGTAATGGAAGAAAACGAAACCTGACCAGTCCCATAAATAATCTGCCATTATCTGTGTGGTATCCAATGTAATGGTATACACTCTTGCTGACTCTCACAATGCTAGATGTTTCCCATGATACTTTATTTCCTGGATTTATAGGTTTATGCATGTTAAGTGTTCTGGAAAAAAGATGAGGCACTGCTAGTTAAGTGTAACAAAGTTTTTGATAGTCTGTTCCCCTTTTATTTTGAGAAAGTGATGGTAGTGGGAGAGCATGCTTAAGGGACACTGATAGAGGATCAGTGGGTCTTCCACACAACCACTCAGCTGTCAGGTCTCTTCTCCCCCTGTTGCCTCCATGATCCAGGTAGAGTTGGAGGGATTAGAGGATGGAAAGAAAGAGGCAACTGGCCTGTCAAGCTCCTTATTCCATTTTGGGGACTAGCGTAGGGTGAAGGACTCCTGTACCATAGGAGGATTGCAGAGAGATGAAGTAGCCCATTTGTCCCAAAAGGCTGTGCTCTTTCAGACAGACTTTGAGTCAAGGGGAAGGTTTGCTGTGACACATCAGTTTTCAAGACAATTTCCTGGGGCAAGTGGGATTTAGAGTAGTTTGATTATAACAATTAACTTTGTACTGGGACAGCCGTAACTGAGGAACTCCTTGTCAAATGACCCCAAATGCACACTATTTGCCCTGTGCCCTGACATAATCGTTTTCAAGATAATCTAAGTATCTGAGTGGATTTTAAAGCATTTTGAAATATATGCTCTTAAATAAAAAGCTCTTCTCCCAGGGTAAAACTTCTAAAAGTGGGACCCTGGTGCAGCCCTTCATCCAAAGCAAAATGTGGGCAGAGAATGGTAGAGTGCACAGCAGACATTCTCAGAGATCTCTTGAGAGCAGAACTCATAATCACAGTTTTTGGGAATTGTTCATGTTCAGTGGCTATGACATGTTGCCATGAGCTGCCCAGTAACAGGCAGTAGGTGTGCCTATACAAACACTGAGACAATCCAGAGCAGCAGTTTTGCACTGCATGCACAAATTGATGTCTCTAGCACACAGTTTCAAGTCAGTTTATAGAGTTAAATTAAATACTTAACTTTTTAAAAATTACTCTAGGAAAGTGCTAGTAGGTGCGGGACCCAATCTGAGTTCAGATGTAATTAGGTGATACCAATTTGAGGTGGATCAGAGCCATATTTTGAGCCTCTGCTGTGTGTAAAAAATTGTAGGAACTTTAGAAAATGTTACTGTAAGGTTGTTTATTCCAGAATTGTTGACTCTTGGGAGGTCCTTGATCAAAAGGACTCTAATTTTGCCAATAATCCTACTCTTAGACCCCCCTAATCAGCATTGTACTTTTAAAAACAATTTGAGTGTGCTTGTGGATTTTAGAGCACCAAGAAAAATCAACTGTCAAACAGTAAGCTTATCTCATCCTTACACAAGGTCCTCACTAGAAACTCCTGCCAATATAACAAGATTGGTTACATTGGTTTTATTATTTTTGTTTTTTGCAGAAAATTTACATCAGCCAAAGCCTGAGTGTGGACACAGTTATATTGGAATTAAGTGTTTTTTCTAATATATCTTATTTCACTCAGGGAATTGATATAAACCTGGGGTGTCTAGCCTTTTTGAGCCTCTGTATAACACCATAGTACACCCACATCTTGAATACTGCCTACACTTGTGGTCGTCTCATCTCAAAAAAAGACATATTGGAAGTGGAAAAGATTCAGAAAAGGGTGACAAAATTATTAGGGGTTTGGAATGGGTGCAATAAGAGAGATTAAAAGGACTAGGACTTTTCATCTTAGAAAAGAGAAGACTAAAAGAGGATATGATAGAGGTATATAAAATGATGACTGATGTGGAAAAAGCGAATAAGGAAACAGTATTTACTTGTTCCCATAACATGAGAACCTGGTGTCTCCAAATGAAATTAATTGTTAACAGGTTTAAAACAAACAAAAGGAAGTTTTTCTTCATATAGCTCACAGATAACCTGTGTAACTCCTTGCCAGAGGATGTTGTGAAGACCAGGAACTTTAACAGGGTTCAAAAAAGAGCTAGATAGATTCATTGAGGGAGGTTAGGTTAGCCAGGATGGGCAGGAATTGGGACCCTAGCCTCTGTTTGCCTGGAAATGGGCGACAGGAGAGGCATCACATGATGATTTCCTCTTCTGTTCACTCCCTCTGGAGCATCTGACATTGACCACTGTTGGCAGACAGGATACTGGGCTAGATGGAACTTGGTCTGACCCAGTATGACTGTTCTCATGTTTTTATGTTCTTAACCGTGCACCTAACTGGCCTTCATCCCAATGACCATTGCCCCACACCCCAAACCAACAAAAGAAAATAAAAACTGACCAAACACATATGGTAAATTACTGGAATGAAAATATGTTCTTGCCATTATCCTGATGTCTTTGCCTGTTTCATTGGATCTCTTTGTCTGTTGGTCTGTCTCTTTTTGCAGTAAGCATATTGGGTCTGGGTCTATGTCTGTCTTTGGGTGTTTCTTGACAGCATAGTTAGATCAAGTTATAACTTGAATATTACCCATAACTTGATTCCCATCCACACACAAAACTCTTTAGCTTGTGTTATGCGGTGCTTTAACATCCAGCTAGTTGGCCTGGTGGGGTAGGATGAACAGAAGCTCCAATTAGGCTGATGCTTGAGCTTTTCATGTCAGGTCTGGGGATGGGAGTACAGACTCATTAATTTGTTAGTTATACAGATTTTCTTCCCTCACTACTCTTCAGAAAATTCCAAGTGATATTTTTTCTTGTCTGAACTGAGTCACATTAGCAGTTTTAGATAAACCTCACTTCGCTTACTTTCATTTTAAGTAATTAGCCTGACTGACAACTTCCATTCTTCGCACCCAGATACAATAAAATTACATGTTAGATCTTTTGTTAGGGCTCTATCAAGGGTTTTTTACAATTGATGATTTTGTAGCTCTATGACTTTTTGCAATTTGCATTTTAGGATCGCGTTTCGCTTAATGGTGTTGCATGGTATGTCTGGGGATTTAGCTCATTGTACTACATATTATAACTTTGTTTATTTGCTATAGTGACAAAAGAGAAATAGTTAGAATTGAGTGCATAGCTTTTCATATTTTGTTGCTTTTTCTGAATTTAGCTAGCTAATATGAATACAATATGATTTCTAGAATTCCAGACTTTAGGAGGATCAGAATGTTATAATACATATACTTAGAGTTGGAGTACAGCAAAGTAGCAACTTTAAACTTCTGAGTGACTCTAGTATCTTTTCCATTAAGTGACATTGGGGAACTGACCAAACCTAATTTGATCCTCTAAGTAGGAGTTCATATTATGTTCCATTTACAGCACCCTTGCTGAGTTTCCTCCCTCTTCTCCACTTGACACAAGTGAAGAGTACCAATGTGTTTTCTTTACATGGCTTTTGACCTGTACTAGGTTATACAGGTCACATGAGAGTGGGATGGAGAGCTTCAAGACCAGTCCAAGCTAATGGAAAAATGATTGAAAAATGAGCTGGGGTGGTTTCCCAATTGACCTGCACAGCATGCAAAAGGTTCATATTTCTAAAGTAAGCCATGGAGTTTAAGGAGCTTAAATCCTATTGGTCTGTGCAAATTGGATTTCATATCTTACTAAAATCACTTTGAGAGTTAGTTGGTATACTTACAAGTAATAATTTAGAAAAGTACTTCCCTGTTCTGTACCATAATTTGCATTGTTTGTATAAAACTGTGAAAACTTAAAAAAATATAGTTAGAATGAAACAAAATAACATGAGAATATATTGCTTCTGAAGATGCTGTTGAGTAAACAAATAGCTTTTCTCAAGTGAAAAATAGATATTGCTGAATATTAATATCTTACTGATTAAAAGGTGGGACCATTTTGCTCAGTATAGCTTCCTGAATTCTCACAGTTTTAGTAGTATATCCCAACATGTGAAACCTGAATTGTATTGTCACAGGAGAATTTTATTAATATGATTTTTTTTTGAGTTTCTGGCTGGTGTGGTTATACAAATTGTACCTTCTTTAACTGGGACTCTTTGGTTTGGCAACATGCCGGGCTACAGATGTTCTTGGACCACAGAACCCAGGTATAAAGAGGTCACAGCACAGGGCAGGAGGGTGGAGGAGGGGTGGGTGGCGCAGTAGGTCCCTGCTGCCAAGAGGTAGTGGGGACTGGCTGCAGCAGCTGTTGAGCCCCAGCAGCCATGGAGCTCTGGCCACCATGACAGCTGCCAGGTCCCAGCAGCCATGGAGCCTAATCAGCCCTGATAGCCACAGAGCCCTGGCCCCAACAGCTGCGGAGAATCAGCCCCAGTAGCCATGGAGCTCCAGCCTGGGGAGCCATGTCTGGGCAGGCAGCAGCGGGGTTCAGCTGGAGTGCTAGCAGGGGGCAGCACAGGCCATGTTGGGAAGGACTTCCCTTCATTTGGCAAATACTCTTGTTCGGGACCACTCAGGTCCTTAGGGTGTCAGACAAGGGAGGTCCAACCTGTATTAGTGAAAAGGAAGAGAATTTTTTCTTGCCATCTATATAAAAGCTCAGTGTGCAAGATGATGAAGTAGTGTTTATAGTGCTATAGACCCAATTCAGGAAAGTGTCGTTTTAGAGAATAGTTTTAATGGGTCTTAAACAACACATGTATAAATGTTTTTCTTAGTGGAGATGGGTATGAAGATATTTAAGTGCTGTCCTGAATCTCAGAGCATTAATAATCAGAAAGGAAAATATACTGTTTAATATTGTTATGTAATATTTAAACAAAGGCCTGTTTAACCATTATTTACTACATAGGTTTTCTATGCAAATTAGTGTTTTATTTAATTATGTGTCTGCTCAGTTTAGTAAAAAATACAACTACTGAATGTCACTCCTTTTCCTCATATTTTTTTCACCCATCATATTAAAGTCCTTCATCTTTATTAGTTTCTAAAAACTTTACAAATACAATGATATTTAATAACTCCATATTTTTTCATTTTAGCCTACATAAATTATATCACAGAAAACCTGCTTTAAAATATCACTACCAGCGAAAGGCCTAAGAATACCTTATAATCCATACAGTATTAACTCGTTCATAGAAATACGAGATAAACTCAACATAAATATAGATATGGAATAGGAATTTTTGCCATTGATTTCAATGGAGTCAGAATTTCTCTGTTATCAAAATAGTTATCATTTACTACTATTCTAAGATTTTTGCCAACAATCACACAGCCAAGCTTTTAGAATTTAATCGTGTTATATTAACAGCCCAATAATTTCTTCAAAGTAACTTCTACATCTGAATAATCATCATTTAAACACTCCTCGTTTTGCCTAATAAACAAGACATTGTCATAATCACACAGTTTCTGGTCTAGTTTAGTTTTATAAGAAATAAGCATTTCTCTCAGTTTAAAGTCATATCTTAAGACTATGCGTGTGTAATTTCATAATAATATAGCATATGTATATATAATATAAAATATAAAAATCTGATCTTTCATAGTATTTCAGATCTCCCTTTTAATGTGATGGAATTTTTGCTACACATGTGCAGCTGAAAATAGTCTTGGAATTCTGTAAAGTAATTCAGATACTCCCATCCAACCTCAAAATGTAAACATTTTCTGTACCATGAAGCTGTTTTTAGAATCTTTCAAAGGCTTACACTTATGTTTAACTTCATGAACTTTAAGCAATCTACTAATTGTGTGAAATTAAGTACATAAGCAACTCTGCAAGATTGGTGACATAATTGTAAAACTGTAGGCTTTCTGATTGTACACCATGTTTCACAAACTTGGCAATTATTGCTGAAATTTTAGCATTATTTTGATAAGTAGAGCTGTTACTGTTTGCCTTTTGATAAATATAGTGGCTATGTCAGCACATACATTTCCACTAATTGCTGCAATTTGATGCTTGCTAACTGAACTGACAGCTGGTACTATATCTGATCTGAAATATTACATATTAGTAACTGACTTTCTATTCTTTATTTTATGGTGCTGTTGTAACATAATAAGATTAAACATTTCAAATTATTCTTTAAAATATACACTCATTTATGAAAGTAAAAGTATATTGTTTTCTTTAATATTACGGTACTTGAATGTTTATCTCTTCCACTAGTTTTTTTTATTGCTTGATGTACAGTTTTTTGTGGTCTTAACAGTCTCCTCTTAACTTCTTTTCTTTTAATCAAAATGTTAGACTTACACAAGCACTATCAACAATTCGATGCCAGGCTCTTTGAAGCGGTTGGAAGATACCACAGCTCGATTTACAAATGCAAATTTCCAGGAAGTGTCTGCACATACTTCAAGTGGAAGAGATGCTTCAGAGACCAGAGGGTCAGAGAGCAAAGGGAAGAAATCTGCAGGTCACAACTCAGGTCAGAGAGGAAGAAAACCTGCTGGTGGAAGGAATCCAGGAACAACAGTATCAGCTGCTAGTCCTTTTCAGCCAGGTATTATTATTATTAATAATAATAATAACAATAATAATAAAAAATAATACTGCTTCCATGCTGGACCTACAAGTAAATAGAAATCTTTCATATTTAAATTTAAAAAATAGTTTACCCGTTTTCCAGAATAATGATAGAAAAGTTTGGTTATTTGAAATTAATAAATGCTTGTTGCGTCTTTTTGCTGTTCTCTTTTTCTGAAAACGAAGTAATGTGTTTCTCTTCATGTATGCTATGTATATGTTCTATTTTTACAGGAGAAGTCAATTTATGACCATTTAGATTTAGTTTTCGCTTGACATTTCTGTTTTCGGCTCTTGGTAAATCTGCTTAGTGCTGAAATTTGGCATATATGGTCCAAATATAGAAGACATTTTAATAATAGTAATTTTAAATTGCTGAGTGTAAAACTGACACTGAAGAAGCTTCTATTTGTATTTTATGTACATTAAAACATGTATCATTTGTGTCCCAAATGATTATTTAAGATAGACTGAAACTTGTCTTACAAAGCTTTTTATGAGTCTACAATGTGCTTTCAAAAATATAAATGCACATTTTAATGTTTACACCATTCTGGTCTGTCTACTGGGTATGAAATATTTTTGAGGATGTATATATGTTATACACATTTTAGTAATTTTTATATACAATTTTATCACTTACATATACCATAGGTCTTTCTGACATTCTAAAATAGCATACTGGAGCCATTACTGGCATCATTAAGACAATACTCCCCCCCCCCCCCCCAAAAAAAAAAACCAACCCAACCAAAAACACACACTATTTCTGGTCTGTCTGTAGGATAAATTGTGGTAGTCAGGAAGAGTAGTCAGAATTTGTAATAGTTTTTACATTTAACAGATTTTATCAATAATTTGTATTAA
The DNA here is from genome assembly GCF_049634645.1 of Pelodiscus sinensis. Lineage (NCBI taxonomy): Eukaryota > Metazoa > Chordata > Testudines > Trionychidae > Pelodiscus > Pelodiscus sinensis. The sequence continues at coordinate 222,339,748 of NC_134712.1, forward strand.
TAATCTGTGGAACATAAACCCACAACTCATGTATTTTGAAGATGATTTATATTAATTCTAAAATTTCCAGTTGGTGAATATCAGAATGATAACAGCCGGTTATGATTTTATATCTTATTTCATGTATTGGTTAAGGTTTTTATTGTGTGTGAGCATGTGTGGTATACCATTTGCAGATTTGTTTTGAGAGGGTGTTTTACTTTACATTCTTGAGTATTATTGAAATCTTATATTGAAAGAGATCATTTCTTAAATATGAATATAGTGTAGTACTTTATTATGCACATGACAATTATTATTTTTTAAATTTGCTGATTTTAGGCAGGTAATTTAATACATAAGATATGTTTAATTCATAAAATCATACCGTTTGAAGGAGTCACTTGGATTTACGTGACTTCCTCTGCTTTTCAAATCAAAGCTGGCCACAACAATTTTTTTTCTCAAGAGCAAATATTGAAGATGAATCAAATGACTGTTTTGACTAAGACACTTGTAAAAATGTTGGCGTGTTCTGCAATGGATGCCCTTATAGCTTATGTTAGTGGTGATTTTTACACGTATATAACATAGTATTAAACAAATTAATAAGGATAAGCGTTCTTGCAAATAAAGGTATTGTAACAGTATTATTAAAATGCAGGCTGTGTCTTGAAAAATATGATGGGAAATAATTGCAACTTCTACTAGCTCTTTTAAATCTACAATTTCTCTTTGCATTCTTTTGGAAGTGTATAGTGTTTCAAAATAGGATAATGCAAATGTTCTTTAATAAGTCAGGCTCTTTTCGTTATGGCAAAATTATGAATGGATTCACTACTCTTTTCAGGCTTGTCCTTGATGCCCATGTTGAAGCCAATAGAAATGTTTGCATGTGTACCGTTTACAGGTTTAAATTACAAAACTTTTGGGTAGCAATTCATCCTCTATACTTAGACTTTTTGAAACAATGCCTTCAGTTTGCATTCTGCATGCTAAAATAATCCAAATGCGATCAGTGTGTTGTATTGAAGCATGAGAAAATATAGGTAATGTTTTGTTTAGATTTTTACGGTATTAACTCTTAAAAATCAGAGCCCAGAATGAAAGAAAAGTGAAAGAAAAATAGGCGCCAAGAATGGTAACAGAGTGCTGTTGAACAGAGAGAATTTATAGCATTATTCCCCACTCTTCTTACCAAGTTAGTAAAGATTTAGTGTTTAAAGTACCTTATTGATTAGGAATACCAGTTGCTCCTAAAATACTTTGTAGTTTAAAAATATTTAATACATTAGTTTGATCTTTATAGCAGCTGTAAAAACCAACATATAAAAGAAACATGCGATAGGTCAGAATTGATGATGGAAAGCATCTTTATATGAATGCAAATTAAGTGGCAAAATTGAAGTTATCTTAGAATCATTGATATAATGTAAATTATTTATTTTTTAACTGATTTTTAATTTGAGTTTACTTTAATGGAGTACTAATGTTAAAATATGGCTTTTGTTGATAAAGCGCTTTTACCAGTTTCCGAAAATGTATTGTTTGACTCTTTTTCTATACCTACTTGGTGTGTGAATATAATATAAAAAAATAGGGTTAAAGGAATTCTAAATGTATTCTTCAAAGGAGACCAACTTGCAGGTAATTATGTCCCATATTCAGTATTTTTCAAAACCTAACTTTAAAAAGGTCCAGAAATACTTGCCGAATTCAGTGAAAACACATTTGTATTTGGATTTTTTAAGCATTTCTCTGTATATTTGAAACTAAGTCATTTCAACATTGTGCTAATATATGAGAAGTAGAAAGTGAGGTAGCATGAGTCTCAGCAATGGTCCCTCTAATTTGTTTCCGTCCATGTGTGGAATAAATTTTGTTATGTGCACTGAGGCATGTGCAGATGTGCTTCAACAATAGAAACACATTCTGCTGGCTGTGGGTAGCTTAGGGCGCTCTGTCAATCAGCTTGGAAGCACCTGCATCTTTGTTGGGCAGGCACTCAGCTTACAGGGAACACTGACTCTCAGTTATGTAAATGTTTTTTATGCTTTTCCTACAGTATGAAAGGCTTAAAGTGCCCCTTTATACTAGGAGTTAAAAAAAAAACACATTTATTTTTGTAAAGATGTAGCCACTGACATTTTTAGCGGTTGCACATTTACATGCAGGGGGGCAGGCAGGAGCCGGCTTTTAAGATGGTTCCCCCCCCAACACCAGCTCCCGTCTGTGTTGCTGTCTCTGTGGAACACCAGCGTTCACTTCTCCCCCGACTTTGCTGCCTCTGTAACCATTAGGATTAACCAGTGAGCCCAGGTTTATCGTGTAAACAAGTACATGCTAATATCTCTATTTTATACAACCACCTGAGAAATACCCCTTCATATACTCGGCTACATATCTATTACCCTTCTGAAGAGTACCTCTATAGCCAGTGTGGAACTGGTGCAAGTGCTCTATGTATAGCCCTACTTCAGAACCCTGTTTTAGGGGGCATGTCAAAAGCAGAGTGTAAGCAGACTGGGGATGTGACTATTGTACACTGTGCTAGTTACTCTTTATGTCTTTGGAGGCTTATCAGAGTGTAAGATAAAGCAATGTGCTTTTATTTACACTGTGGCCCACCATGATGCCAAAATGTAGGGGGCATGAGAAGATTACAAGCCACTTTTGTCTGTCTGTTCTACTTACTTTCTCCTTTCCACTCCGTCCCTGTCCCAAGCTCAGGAGTGAGGTGACTAAGAATCAGACCCATTTGGGTGAAAAAAGTAAGAAGCAAACATGGTAATAATAATGAAACCAAAATAGATGTTTTAAAAATTACATTACAAGCCCTGCATTTGTAGCAGGCTAGGGTGTAAATGTATCTTGAACTAGATTTCCACCTACGTGGATCCTACTTCTGCACAATAGAGTTTCTGTAGAACATTGCTGTCTACTCCTATTTCAAAGTGAAGTAGGTTAAAGTGCATCAGGGTGTACGTGTGCTGCAGCAGGGTCCACAAAACAGTGCACAGCTGTCAAATGCAAGGTAGATATACACCCTCTTTTGCCACATTCCAACTGTTCACATAGACAAGCCCTGAGGTGGTAAAGATCTGTTTCAAAAGGGACCTCCACCTCCCAAGTTTTATTTTCTAGACTATTCAGCTTCTTAAGCAGTTTTAACAGTGATAGAAACATTTTATTTTTAAAATAAACAACATTAAACATAATAAAATATTTAATTTGTGGCTTTTCTTCTTTCTTTAGGTAGTTTTTTGGGGACACCTGGCAGTGTAAAATCATCTTCTGGAAGTTCAGTTCAATCTCCCCAGGATTTTTTGAGTTTTACAGAATCAGATCTGCGTAATGACAGTTACACTCATTCCCAACAGACTTTATCAACCAAAGATGTACATAAAGGAGAAATGGGAAACCAGGAAGTGAGTGTGAATTGTTTTAATTCCTTAATTGGTCTCCCTTCAGCCTCAGCAGTTGTTTCCCAGTCTAAAAACTTTGACAGCTTACCTGGAGACTTAGGTAATACAAGCCTTACTTCAACAGGATACAAGCGAGTCCAAACCTCTGTGCTAGAAGAAGAGACGATAACAGAAAAGAAACGGAAAGGAAATAAACAAAATAAACATGGGCCTGGTAGGCCCAAAGGAAATAAAAGTCAGGAGGGTATTTCGCACCTATCAGTTTCTTCGGCTTCTCCAACATCATCTGTGGCATCTGCTGCAGGGAGTGCAACAAGCTCCAGTCTTCAGAAATCTCCAACATTGCTCAGGAATGGAAGCTTACAGAGTCTTAGTGTAGGATCATCTCCAGTTGGTTCAGGTAAATGTTTCAGATATGTTACTTCATATCTCAGATGCATGGCTTCATTTTAGAAAGTCAGAATTCTGAGTATACTTTTAGAAATAGAGCATTTTACTTTAAAAGTCTTTAATGTTTCTTTTGAAAAAAAGAATGGATACACAGATAATGATGTTAAGGTGGTAAGACTTATTGTCATATATGTAGATGCATATAATTCTTAAACAGATACGGATCTGTCTGTATCTAGTATTAGCCTGACCACCAAAGCTATAGAAAGAAACAATTACATGTATAAAGTATGATATGACGTAGCATAAGATGATATAGTATAAGATGTAGCTGCAGTAAATGATATCTTGTGCAAGTTACAGAGTTTTATGTTCTGTTGCATATACAAAACAAAATCAGTATTAAAATATATACAGCATCGTCTGCAGCTGACAGACTTCACTTGGTTAATTTCAGTCCATCTGGACAAAATGTTTTGAAAATTTTTTTATGGAAAAAGTACTAGCTTAAATATGGTGTTGGTTTAAAAGTGTGCTTTATGAATCCATCATCATCCAGGCCAATGTGCCTGAGTGACCATTTCTCTCTGTATGGCAGCTCAGTTTGACAGAGTTGTTCTTTGTCTGTTTCTAAGGCTAAATGTGAACTGGGCAAGGGATAGGCTTTTCTTCTCCAGTCTATGGAGCAACTTTAAGCCATTATATTCACCAGAGTTCTGTTATCTTCAAGGCTCTTTACAATACCTTTCTATTTGGATCACTAAATGTAATCACTTGACATCTCTATTGCAGTATTAATTTTGCTGTTTTGTATTATTTTCTTTTGGTTTCATTTTTGTGGCTTCATAGCTGTGGTGTTGGATACAGTACAGTTTCACATATTTTTAATTATACATGTGCACAGACTTCAGAGCCTAGCTATAGAGACTTCAGAATATAACTAAAGGAAAACTCCACGTTTTTTTGTTCAAAATGACACATATCCCAAAAGTAAAATGTAAAACAATTTGTAGTTCACAAAAAAAAAATGCTTTATGTAGGATGCCATTTTCCTTCTAATAAGATTAAGTCATAGAACTTAGAATCAGAAGGTAAACTTCTGCATTGAAATTAATGGGAAAATCTTAGGGTATAGAGATAAATATTTAATTAGGTTTTTGTTTTCCAGATAAATATTAATTTTCAAAATGTATTTTACTATGTATTACTTTGTTATTGTTTGGTGATAGCCAAGCACTTCAGAATTATGTCCTAATCCTGCATCAAGATCTGCTTGTGCATACTTCTGCATCTGTATGGAATCCCATTAAAGTCAGTCAGATTTTACAGTGGCATAGTAGCAGATAGCAGATTGAGATGCGAGATCCATTCCTCTTATTGTTTCTTTGTCTCTATCCTTTTGGTTTTTGGCATAGTACTCATGGGCTACGTCTACACTGGCCCCTTTTCCGGAAGGGGCATGTTAATTTCAGCTATCGTAATAGGGAAATCCGCGGGAGATTTAAATATCCCCCGCAGCATTTAAATAAAAATGTCCGCCGCTTTTTTCCGGCTTTTAGAAAAGCCGGAAAAGAGCGTCTAGACTGGCCCCGATCCTCCGGAAAAAGCGCCCTTTTCCGGAGGATCTTATTCCTACTTTGAAGTTTTCCTTTGAAGTAGGAATAAGATCCTCCGGAAAAGGGCGCTTTTTCCGGAGGATCGGGGCCAGTCTAGACGCTCTTTTCCGGCTTTTCTAAAAGCCGGAAAAAAGCGGCGGACATTTTTATTTAAATGCCGCGGGGGATATTTAAATCCCCCGCGGATTTCCCTATTACGATAGCTGAAATTAACATGCCCCTTCCGGAAAAGGGGCCAGTGTAGACTTAGCCTTAGGGTAAATCCAGACTGCAGTTGTGGATGTATTTTTTTGCCTCCGGTAGACACGTGCACTATCTTTGATTGAGCCACACACTAAAACACACCTCCTCTTGCCTTACAAGCTTGGTGCTGGATGTCTCAGAGACCTTGCAGATATCCTCACTCCATGTAGGAACTGTAAAATATCCACTAAAAATAACCCCAAATAACTGTACATATCTACACATGTTACTGTTTGAAAATCCATTCTTAGGCCTCCTAAGTCTATCAGTTGAAAAGCTAAGAACTTTTCTTTGCAGATGTGTCATCAATTCCAGTCCCCTGACCTCATGGCAAGACCAAGCATCATTCAGATCTTCTCTGATAGATGTTTATCCAATCTGCTCTTAATTAAGTAAGATCTTAGTTAAGCATTTGACACATTCTCCTATGACCACCTTATCAATAAACTAGGGAAATACAACCTAGATGGGGCTACTATAAGGTGGGTGCATAATTGGCTGGATAACCATTCTGAGAGAGTAGTTATTAATGGTTCACAATCATGCTGAAAGGACATTACAAGTGGAGTTCTGCAGGGATCTGTTTTGGGACTGGTTCTGTTCAATATCTTCATCAATTTAGATATTGGCATAGAGAGTATGCTTATTAAGTTTGCAGATGATACCAAACTGGGAGGGATTTCAAGTGCTTTGGAGGATAGAGTCAAAATTCAAAATGATCTGGAGAAATGATCTGAAGTAAATAGGATGAAGTTTAATAAAGACAAATTCAAAGTTCTCCAGTTAGGAAGGAACCACCAATTTCACACAGAACGGGAAGTGATTGTCTAGGACAGTGTTTCCCAATTTTATTTGGCCGAGGAACCCTTTTCCGCTTTTCAGAATTTCAAGGAACCCCTAGGTTTGTCAAGCAAAAAAAATAAAAAAATAAAGGGGGGTGAGGGGTAGGAGGGACCCACCAGTTCATGAAAATCCCCGCCAATGCATGAAAATCACATTCCTTCCCCAAGGCCTCCCACCCCTCTTCCTTGAGGCCTCATCCACTCTGTTCCCCTCGTCTTCATCACTTTACTATCCCCAGCCCTTATACACTCTCACTAGGTTGAGACAGGAGGTGTGGAGTGGGAATGAGGGATTTGGGTGTGGGAAGAGGTGAGAAGTACAAGCTGTGGGAGGGAATTTGGATGCAGGAGAAGGGGATGTTAGCTCGGGGAAGGGGCTCAGGCTCGGGAGTATTGGGCTCAGGTGGAAGGTTGGGGTGCTGAGCAAGCCATGGGCTTGTGGATGTGAGGGTGCAGGAGTTTGGGCTGGATATGTGAGGGACTCAGGGAAAGAAGGTTGTGAGTATGACGGGCTCAGGACACAGATTTGTGATATGTGGATAGTGCAGGAGTGTTTCGGCAGAAGACTGGGGATGTGGGGTGCAGGAGTTTGGGGATGTAAGAGGCTCAGGACAGGGGGTTCCAGTGTATGATAGGCTCAGATTTGGGGCCAGGTGGTGCAGGAGTGTTATGATGCTGCAGGGAGATGGGGATTTGGCCCCAATCGGGGGCTTGTTGGCCAGGCTTCATTTTTAAATAAAATATTATGTCAAACTCAAAAGGTTTTAGTATGCTTTATTTATGAGAGGGGTGAGAAACCTGTTTTGAGTCAAGGGTCACTGACCCACAGAAAATCAATTGGGGCCACACAAGTGAGATGCAAAAAACCCGAAAAAAACTAACAATCCTCCAAAAACCCCCAAGCCTCACTAATGTGGTCCCAAATGTGCTGCTGGGGGCAGGGGACAGAGTGAAAGTGGGTGCTGGGGCTGGGGAGAGGGTGCTGCTCGGTGGAAGGATGATGGCTCAGGTGGCGGGGTGCTGGGGCAGGCAGGCGGCAGGGTGCTGGGGTCAGGGACATGGTCCTGCTGAGCAGTAGGGTGACTGGCAGGATGCTGGGACAAGGATCAGGGTGCTGCTGGGTGCTAGCGTGGATGGCAAGGTGCTGGGGCCAGGGCCAGGGTGATGCTGAGTCCAGTGGTGTGAGGCAGGGTGCTGGGGCCAGGGCCAGGGTGGTGCTAGAGTGGATGGCAGGGCTGCCAAGGAGCGGGATAGGGATGGGTTGCAGGATCTGGGAGGGAGGTGGGGGGCAGATGGGGGTAAGGTCTGGGTGGTGGGTAGGGTGCAGAAGCAGGCTGGATGTAGGGTGTCTGGCTGGGAGAGGGAACAGGAGCAGATTGGGGGTAGAGTGTCTGGCTACGAGTGAGGGTGCAAGGAGGGGACTTGGGTAGGAGTTGGACCTCCCTGATCTGACACCCTCTGGACCTGACTGGTCCCAGATGAGGGATTTTTGGACCAGGGGAGGTCATTTCAGGGCTCCTGGTTTCCCCCCGCCCACTAGGCTTCTTTGCACCTCTATCCCCTGCAATCCAACTGAGATGCCCATCCCTGCAGGTTACCTGCACCTCCCCCCCAAACCATCCCCCACAATCCAAGAGAGTGCAGCACCAGTTCCCTGCAGCCCCTCACAGCCCAGCTGAGCTGCCCGTCTGTTCCGTATGGCTTCCCCCATCCACCTCAGCCCAGCTGAGCACTGCACTGGTTCCCTGTATGCCTCCCCCCACAGCACAGCTGAGCCCCATTTCCCTGTGCCTCCCCCAATCCCCCCAAAACTCCTGAGCCAAGTGCTGATTCCCTGCCCCTCTCTCCCCTTGAGTCTAGCCCTGGTTCCTGGAACCTACCTCCTCCTGCAGCCAAATAGAGCTCTGAGCTCCACACACATACCCCCACCATGCAGCCCAGCCCAGCCCAGCCCAGCTTCCCGGACCTCCCCTCTCTGCAACCCAGCTGAGCTCAATTTCCCTGCACCTTCCCCCAAACCATGCAGACATGCTGAGTCAGCGCTGATTCCCTGCCCCTGCCTCTCTCCCTCCCCTTGGCTGTGTCTACACTGGCGTGATCTTGCACCAAAGCGGCTGCTCTTGAGCAAAGCTTGCTGCCTATCTACACTGGATGTGTGTTCTTGCACAAGTACACTGACGTTCTCATGTATGAAATCAGGGCTTCTTGCACAAGAACTATGATGCTCTCGCTCAGGAATAAGCCCTTTTGCGCAACTGTTCTTGCACAACAGGCCAGTGTAGATAGGCAACATGAATTTCTTGTGCAAGAAAGCCCTATGGCTAAAATGGCCATTGGCATTTTCTTGGTCAGGAGAGTGTCCACACTACCATAGATGCTCTTGTGCAAAAGCACAGCTCGCACATGGCAGTGGATGTGTTCTTGCACAAGAACTCTTGTGCAATATGGTTCTTCCACAGGATGTTCTTGCACAAGAAACCGCCAGTGTAGACATAGCCTAAGAGTTTGCTCGCATGAGCAAAATGAATTTTGTGTTGTGCACCAGTACTGAGTTCATGTGACTTATTTGGATGTGCCACTGTGGCACCCAAGTTATTAATAAAATTTTTTAAACCTTTACCTTTTCTCTCTGCTGCCATGTCTCTTCTCCTTGTTCCATCAGCTCTGCTGGTGCCTGCTGCCTCCCAACTCCTCACCCTCCTCTGCTGTCCTGACTCCTGCCCTTCTCACTGCCCTCAGCCTGTTGTACCAATAAAAGCAAGCAGGATCTTATGAGGGGGATAAGGCAAAAAGCCACATTTATTGTAAAGATAATAAAAAAATAAAGAAAAGATAGAAACAAACAACATTGTTTAACTACTTAACCCTTATACATATAAACATTCATTCATCCATTCATTCAGGTTCTGTGTATTTGTTATAGTTACCAGCCTGGAAGTTGCTTGTGACAGAATACTGGCCAGGTACTCTGTACACATGTGATGGTAGTGGGGAGCGAAGTCCTGATCAGATGCGCATCTGAAGCTCCTGGTAGGCTGGCAGCAGGACCTTGGACTCTGATTCCATAGTTTTTTAGTCCAGTTCTTATAGGAATTTTTTCCTATGCCAGTCTATGGAAATTGCTGCATCATGCTGATGTTTTCAGGGTGGCTGCCAGGTGCTCGTCAGTGATCTAATCGGGTGGACCTCCAGTACTTGGTTTTCTCCACTTGACACCTTTTGGTTGCACTGGCACCTGACACCTTCTTCAGCCCTTTGTTGCTATATTCTCAGGCTGCACCTCTCAGAACCATTCATTCATCATCCAAGCACTCTCTCTCTCTCTCTCTTACATACATTCCCTAATTAATGTTTCCTATACAGTATTTTGTATAATAATAAAAGTTTGTAGTTACAAAAGTTTCTGGGTGGTATTGCTTAAAACATTCTCTGAGTGCTGAGTAAAGTTACAATGTTTTGAAGAGACCAGGCGTTAATTATGTAACAATGCCCTTAGTCAATTACAGGGCTTGGCTCCCATAGCAGAGTTAGTGGCTTGACAATGCATTGTTACAATGTATCTCTGCAATGTCAATTTCAAGCAGCCCCTTGCACAAGCTTGAGCATGCCCTGGGACACAGGTGGGGAGGGAGGGCTGTTTCTGGCTACATAGGATTATATTCTTAACAGTTCTAAGTTACATGACCTAATACATTATATTCTAAAGGGGCAATAATAATAAATCTAAACATTTAACAATCTTAACAAATAATAATAATATTAATAAGAAGAAGAAGAATTAATAATAAATCTAAACACTTTAAGTTGTGGGGAACAAATTATGGGGAGTCACTTCCATTTGGGGTAAATCATTTTCAATACATTAATATGTTATCCCTTCATACTCCCCCTTTTGACACTACGATATCTGGTATAATTGTAGTGTCACTTTTTATTCAACTTGTTTAAAAGAAGGTATCGTGAGCCAACGTGTGTTTGTGATTGTAATGTAACAAATATTCTCTTTATCCAGGTTAGGTGACTTTGCCCAGAGCGAGAGAAAATAGTGATTTTATCCAGGGCAGCTTGGGCAACAGTCTGAAACCCAATTAACAGTGCATGAATGTATGTGCTCTTATCCCACATAGTGTAGGCATTTAGCTCTGAAAACAAAATTGGTGGTGTGCCTCAGTTTCCCTTTTTACAGCACACACCAATTTTGGAATTCCCCTTTCTCAGGTAAGAAGCTTTAACACTAATTACAAGCACTAACAGTAAAATACCAGTGTTAAATGGCTTTTGAACATACAATGTGTCCTTGGGTATATTTTTTAACCATTTTCAGGGTTTTGGTACAAAATCACGCCCATTGAACATTGTTACATTCTTAGTAACTGCAGTACAGTGGTCATGAAAGTTAGCATAAGTAGCAGGAACAAATTTATCCCAAGTGTACACTGACAATTTTGGGTTTCTAGGTTGAAAAATCTGCAGCCTTCCTTGGCCACACAGGTTTTGCCCCATTGCCCTGTGGTTTCAAATGCAAAACTCCTTCTTCCAAAGACAAAAAGCCTGGCTGGGTGTGCCTCCCCTGGGAACACTTCTGTCCCAAACACACTGACTTCCCAGCAAGCTGGTCATACCCAGTCACTTGGTTGCCAGACTGCTCCAATTCCCTGGCTGATTCTGCCTCTTCTGAAACAACCCTCAGTCCCTCTGAGATCTCTTCACAGCCATCCACACTGGGTTTCTTTAAATGCAGTTAAAATGTTTAATGCTTATTGAACCTTTTCTGCCTAGTGCAGTATTATTTTTAACACAGTATACTAGCTAGTTAGACAGACAGACATGAAACAAACACAAAACATTTTTTGTTGCAACAATACATCAGTGGTGTTGTAGGGTATTTAGCTGGTACCAGCTTGTCCTGATTTTCTGAAAGACAAAACAAGAACATACTTCCCACCCCTTTGGGGGTGGCACATTATTATTTACATACTTTTTTTTTTTTACAAATATGCTTTCATTTCTCTTTGCTTACAATTACTCCTATAGGTAAATATTTTTGTTTTGTAGGCAAAAAACAGGTTTCAATGGTTTCTACCCCTTAAGGGTTTTGAGTGAATTACCCCACTGTGTAATTATCAAATTTAGGAGGTGTACTTTAGTTTTCTTCTTGTACAGCAGACTAGGTTAGCAAGTTTCTGCTGTGTTAGGTTTATGCATAGAGAGTAGTCAAGAAGAATTATTACTATAATGCTGGGAGGTTTTTAAGTGTGAGATGTGTTTCCAATGATCATTTTAACATTCTAAAGGTTTTTCTTTTTCCAAAAGAAAATCATGTACACATTACAGGGTTATATGAACATTAGCATCAAATAACAAGTAGCCCTGTGGATCTTAGCAATAGGTGTTTAAGTATCCTGTGATAGCATGCCTTTTATTTAAACAACTTAGCTTTGAGGCCAGTGTGTTCAAACCCATTTTGAAATCTTTCCATATGCAGACCGCTTTTTGTTCTGATCTCAGGTAGTTTGCTAATCAAGCTATTTATTTACCTGCAAACCTTTTTTGTGCTGCCAGCTAGGGCATTTGTACCACAAACACTTTCTGGCTTGCTTTTAGATTAAAAGCTGTTTGTAGCTTTGTCTTAAAAAGAGACACAATAACTTTTGCCAGAGATTTACAGTTTTAAGTTTTTACTTTAAGTCCTGCTCTCTCACACAGCAACCTGAAAAGGAAATTACATCCTGTTGTGGCTCCTGGAGCCCTCCCAGGATTTTAATTTGTTTGCAGTTTTTACCTCCTCCTACAATATATATTGCATGTTACAGGAAAATGTGCATTTTTTGTTTATAATGTTATTTAGCCATATTAATTTTTGCATCGGGTGTAACTATTTCTTTTATGCTCACTGAGTTTTCCTATACTTTTATTAAACAACTTGGAATGAAATGGCTTTACTGAAAACAAAACAAACCAATTTGTTTTAAGCATACAAAACAGTTCACTAACCTACAAATCAGGAGTTCTGGATCTTAACAACCTCACCTCCTATTTACACTATATTTACACACAGATACATGCATATATTCTCTGAATATTTCTAACACTATTTCTACATACCTGTACAAAGATTACATTCACTTTTATTCATTTGGGGGTAGTTAAGTTCCCAATTAAAACCCCCTTGAAGTTCTTTAGTCAAATTTGCCTGGATTATTTACAGACACTCTTTTGGAAAAGGGCCCATTTTTCCTTTAGAATGGCTGCAAAGAAACCAAGAATTCTTTTCCTATAACATTTTAGCATTTTCACAACTGCTCAATTCCTTCCATACTCTGTAGAGTTAACTTCTCTGTGTTTTTTTTTCTTTCTTAAAACACTTTCTTATTTCTTAAAATGAAAACTGGCCTTGCTTCAGATATTACTTCTTGTAAGTATTGTTTTAAGAATTTAGATTTTCAGTGCCTGTACTTACTGCTTTTTCTCAGTTCTACCACAAGGCCTTCAATCTATCTTTTGCCTGCCTGCTTGTCTGGGCCTTGATCCTGTTTTTCTTTCTGAATGGCCCTTTTTCATGGACACAGGCTTTGTCCCATTACCAGTTTAGCAAGGAGAGTGGCCTTGTTCACTAAACCCCACACCTTCTGATTCTTTTTCTTAAGCATATCCCTGAAAACTTTGAGAGTGCTACTTTAACTCTCAGTACCCATCCTTAAGGGAATCTAGCTGTGTCTGGGTACTGAGGGACAGACATTTCCACCTTTTTGCTTCTGCAGCAGAGGCTTTTACATTTTGCAGTTTCATATTTGAATTCTTATATTCAGTCAATTTGAGGAACACCTCATTACAGGTTTCATAGGAGCCAAACTGAATCTGTGTTTTTTTCCCCTTTTTCTTTTGGGTTTAGCTTTTCCTGCAGAGAGAGATTTTTTTTTCTTCTTTGCAGGTAGCTAAGTGGAGGTAACTGTCATTACATGCCTCCCATAATAGCCAAATTGCTGCTGCATCTCCTTTGGCAGCATTAGAAGGTTTGTACATGAGGATATACTGTGCCAATCTATCCTCTAGGTTCAAAATATTACAAACATCTTCAAGGGCTTGTTTAGTCCAAGGACTTGTGCCCATATCTCTGAAGGATTTGTTTAAAGGGTGTTATTTTTTTTATAAAAGGTGAGGTTTGAGCTCCTTCAAACTCTATTCCTCCCTCTGAGACCGCTTTCCCTGGACTTTTCTTAAACATCTTTAACACTTGTGTAGTTTCCTTTATCACCCCTGAACCCTTGCAGCGAGTGACACAGCCTAGACTATCAATGAATAATCGTAGCTTCTTTTTACAGCCTAAATTATTTTAATAATTGTAGCTTCTAGTTATACAGCCTAGATTATTTCAATAGTCGTAGCTTCTATTTACAGCCTAAATTATTTCAGTAATTGTAGCTTCTAGTTACACAGCCTAGATTATTTCAATAAATAACCGTAGCTTCTCTTTATTATGAGCTCTTTTGTGTAGTCTCTACCCTCTGGAGGTCAGCAGGCTTTGGTTAACCAAAAAAAAAAAAGAGAACTGCTGTCTGTAGAGTCAGCTGTGTGCACACCAATGTCCACAATACCTGAGGCTCTTTACCAATATTCCCCCTTTCGCATTCTCCACCAAAATGTATAATAATAAAAGTTGTAGTTACAAAAGTTTCTGGGTGGTATTGCTTAAAACATTCTCTGAGTGCTGAATAAAGTTACAATGTTTTAAAGAGACCAGGCGTTAATTATGTAACAATACCCTTAGTCAATTACAGGGCTTGGCTCCCATAGCAGAGTTAGTGGCTTGACAATGCATTGTTACAATGTATCTCTGCAATGTCAATTTCAAGCAGCCCCTTGCACAAGCTTGAGCATGCCCTGGGACACAGGGGAGGAGGGGGGGCTGTTTCTGGCTACATAGGATTATATTCTTAACAGTTCTAAGTTACATGACCTAATACATTATATTCTAAAGGGGCAATAATAATAATAAATCTAAACATTTAACAATCTTAACAAATAATAATAATAATTAATAATAAATCTAAACACTTTAAGTTGTGGGGAACAAATTATGGGGAGTCACTTCCATTTGGGGGAATCATTTTCAATACATTAATATGTTATCCCTACAAGCCCTCCTGCAACCTGCTCCCCTCCACCAGCCCTTCTCTCCTTCCAGTAGCCCCACACTGATCATGTGAGCTACCCCTCCTCATCCCCTCTTCTAAAACCTCCCTCTACAAACCTGCCCTGTGTCTCTTCTTGGGTGCTGGTCCCTCCCCTGCAGGTGTCTGCCCTTCCGCTTCACCCCCAGAATCCCCTGGCACTTGTGCCTTTTCTTACTCCTGCACCCTCCTGTTGCCTCCCCCTTCCCTCACTGCCTCTACCCCTTTTGCCCTCTTTTTCCCTGATGACCAACCCTTTACCACCCTCTGCCCCCGTTCCCTTCATGCCCCTGTGCCCTCACACATGACTTGCTCCATCCCGGCCTTCCTCATGCCCACCCCTTCTTTCAAGCCTTCTCCCAGCACCTCTCCCTCCTCCCTCTAGCCCCTAATGTCCTTACCCTCTCCCCTCCCAGCATCACCCTGTCCCCCTCCCACTGACACCTCCCCTCCTGCCTTTTTCCTCATTGCTTGCACTTGGCCCCCTGTCATTTGTCTCTCCTCTACCCTGTCCCTTTGGTGTCCCCCCTCCCCCTCTGCCCAAGCCCCTTCCTCTCCCAGCCCTTCCCCTACCTTCTGCCTTCCAGTTTGCGAGGCCGCAGTCTGTGCTTAGTCCCCGGACTCCGAACCCGCAATGCAGCCGCACGGTGCAATGCAGCACCCAGCAGTTTTATAATCCCAGGCCGTGACGTTACGTCAGGTCACACCCGGGCGTCTCCCCGCTCACCGGTTTGAGCACGATGCTCAGGGCAGCAGCAGCCAGCAAGGGGGAGCTCAGTTAAGGTTGCGCATGGCAGGGATGGTCTGGGGCCAGAGCTGGGCGAGAGACGTTCTGGTGCTGGGGTGGGAGGACACTCAGGGTGGCTGGGGCCGGGGCCAGCTCCAGTTCCAAATATTGATGGAGCATGGGTACCACGAGCCTATACAACTTGCCTCCCATGCCTCTGCTGGCTAGCCGGCTCTCTCTCTCTCTAAGGAGGAGTGGGGGAGTGCCGGCTCCACGCGGAACCCCTAGTTTTGCTCCGTGGAACCCCAGGATTCCGCGGAGCACCAATTGGGAAACACTGGTCTAGGAAGGAGTACTGCAGACAGGGGTTTAGGGGTCATAGTGGATGACAAGTTAAACATGAGTTAAAAAAAAAAGCAAACATGATTCTGAGATGCATTAACAGGAGTGCTGGGAACAAGACACAAGAAGTTATTCTTCCGCTCTACTCTGCATTAATTAGGCCCCAATTGGAGTATTGTGTCCAGTTGTGGGCACCATCTTGATATGGAGAAATTGGAGAATGTTCAGAGAAGAGCAACAAAAATTATTAAAGGACAAGAAAACATGATCTATGAGGGAAGACTGAAAGAACTAGGCTTGTTTACTTTAGAAAAGAGAAGACTCAGAGGAGACATGATAACAGTTTTCAAGTATCTAAAAGGGTATTACAAGGAGGAAGAAGAAAAATTGTTCTCCTTGGTCTCTGAGGATAGGACAAGAAGTAATGGGTTTAAATTGCAGCTAGGGAGATTTAGGTTGGACATTATTCAAACACTAAAAAATTGCTTAGGGAGGTTGTGGCATCTCCATCACTAGAGGTATTTAAGAGCACGTTTGGATAGATATCTGTCAGGGCTGATCTAGGCAGTGTTTGGTCCTGCAATGAGACAGAGGTCTGGAATCAATGACCTCTTGAGGTCCCTTCTAGGTTAAGGATTCTGTGATTCTGTCTCCAATGAACATAAAGCCAGAGCAAGGAAAGACTGCAAAATGTGGTTGAAGAATCTTCTCTTGGAGAAATCCCTCCAGCCACTTGGAGATAAGTCCCAAAAGACACGGGCACGCTCAAGGCCCTGTACTCATCTCTCCACAGAGGCACTGCAATGCTTTGTGCTTCCCCGTAATGATTACTGCCTGCCATGTCCTGGGCTGCTTGTTCCCTGGTTCTTTCAATTTCCGGCACAGCAGAGAAAAGAACCACCGCAGACTGTTAGAGCACACTAGACATGTGCAATAGCCACATCACCTGCTTTCCTACATAATGTGCCACTAGTGGACATTTGTAGAGCAGTGACATGGTCTTCCTATCATACTTTTGCACAACATTATGCTCTACAGAAAGGACCCATAGCTACCACCACTCTAGGAAATGCAGTCTTTGCTTCTTCACATAAATGATTCCAACAGCCATCACCGTATGGCGGGTACTGTTACTAAGTCACCTGAGTGGAACACCCGCAGGGACACAACTCAAGGGAGAAGTTACTCACCCTCTCCAGTAATGATGGTTCTTTGAGATGTGTTTGCCTGTGGGTGCTCTACTACCCTCCCTTCCTCCTCTCTACTTGGAGTCCTTTATTGGATTTCCAGTAGAAAAGGAACAGAAGGAGGCTTGTGCTTCGTGCATACCTAACAAATAAAAAGAGTGCCAGATGGTGACTGCACATGCACAGCATGGGAGGCATTGCCAGGCAAAAATCTCCGATCAGTGGCACGAGTCCGTACCGAGATGTGAGTGCAGCACCCACAGGGACACGCTTCTTGAAGAACCATTGTTACTGCACAGGATGAGTAACTTCTTTCCATTAAAGACCAATCCTACACTTCTATGAAAGCCCTATATGAGGTTTGAAAAGTTGGTATTCCATTGATCCCCAGCTCTTATATAAACTGAGTTTAAAATTCCTCGACAGTTTTGCTATATGAAGATAGTGGCCATTTGAATGCAATCTACCAGCTCCAGAATAAGAGACAGAGGATTCTGCTTACAGAGTGTGGTCCTGAAGTCCACACAAAGCTCTGTGGTGGTTCCGGTGGCTGCAGCAGGAGGCTCCTCCTTCCCACTTCCCCATGACGTGTTTGGGGAGGGAGGGGTGTGAAGAAAGAGGAAGTAACACACACTGCCAACAACTGCTCCCTCTGCCCATGTGGCTGCTTTTGCCAGCAGTGGCTGAAGGAGGTGGAGCAGGAGGCTCCTCCCCAGGGCTAGACGCTTCTCCCTCCTACGCAGCTGCTTTTGCTGGCGGCAGCACTCACTGGGGCTGAGGCAGAGCAGGAGGAGCCTCTCTAGGGCTCTCCCCTGTCCATATAGCTGCTTTTGCCTGTAGCAATGCTGGGGATGAGGCTTCTCCATCTCTCTTCCTCCCTGTAATGGCAGCTGGCTGGGACTCTGCTCTCCTGCCCTCTACCCATTGGGATGCAAGATGTGCTTGGGGAAGGAAGGGGCATGAAGGAGGAGGGCTGCTCTCCCCACCCACACAGCATTAAAAGCCATGCTCCCTAGAGGGGGCAGCCTTTCTCTGGGTTGTCCCCTGCCTACACAGCCGGGCTGAGGCTCTGGCTCCTCCCTTCTCTCCCCCCCACCCCTCCATAATGGTGGCTCACCAGGGCTCTGCGCTCTCCCCCTCCCCACTAATGGGGGCATAAGATGTGTTTGGGGAAGGAGGGGGCATGAAGGAGGAGGACTGCTCTCCCTGCCCACACAGCGGTAACAGCCATACTTCCTAGAGAGAGCAGCCTAGCTCTGGGATATGTGGGGGTATGGTGGGGTGGAGAGAAATGGGGGGATGAGTGATGTTATATTGTTTGGAGTTCCATAGTTTAGAAAGAAATCACTGGAAACACAGAGAGCTTGAGCAGTTGCAGGTGTTCATAACACAGAACTAACTAGAACCGGCCCAAACTGGCTGGGCTGACCCCTCATGACCTAACTTAGTTTCTGTAACAACATGTTCTATATCTACAACAACCCAATATACAGGTGAGGGCTGCAGAGATCAGAGGTTAAAGGGTCAATAGTGGGAGTCAAAGGGTGTTAGGCACTGAGGAGCAAGGGGCGGAGTTGGGGCTAGACAGATTACAATATATTTGCATATTTGTTATTTGCATAATGAATATGCAAATATGTAAATATCGATAGTCCATCAAATGTTTGTGAATGGGTTTGCCGTTCTGCAGCATAAGCAAGGTTGGAACCACTGTCATACAACATATGCACAGGTGGTCTGAGTTAAGGTTGTTGTGAGGGAGTGAAGAGAGGAGGGCCTGACATTGCAGGGGTTAAACAAAACCATTTTGCCCAGCTAGCCCCACCCCGCTTTATCTGCAACCAGTGCCAGGTCTGAGGAAGGATAAAAGGAAGGATCCTGACTCAGTTAGTGGGTGACCAGCAAGGAGATAGGAGTATGGTTCTGCAATCTTCAGGGCCCGAACCCAAGCTTGTCTATTTGGACAGACAATGGAGACAGTAAGCCTCCACCCCATCCCACCCCCCCAGAACAAAAAGTGGGGGGACCTGCTAGAAACCCTCACTAAGAGGGAAATCTTGACTCTTGGGGCTACACCCCAAACTGAAGGACTGTATTAACATAGTGGGGCGCAGTTCCTTCGGCCCGGCCGGGGCGGCACCAGTCTGCAACCCTTTCCCACCATTTAAATCTAGAGCCTAACCACTAGGCCACCCCGCTGCCAAGAAAACCTGGCCATAGTTGTGCAGGCCAGATTGGTCAAATTAGGGTGTTTTTTCATGGGAATGGTAAAAGGTTCATCACCACGGTGATTTCTTTGCCAAATTTCAAGTTTCTGCTTAAAAAAAAAAAAAAGTTTAGAGCTTCTCAACTAAAGTGGAGGAAGGGGGGGGGGGTTAGAGGAGAATTATTATCTGGAAATGGCTGAACTATTCTTGCTGAATTCAGCCTAAGGCATAGAAAATTTCAGCCCTAACAGATTTTTACGAAGTTATTTATAACTGGAAAACAGGAGTCTTATAATTGGATGTCTCAGACAGTTTTAACTACACCTCTTGTGAGCTCTACGTGTACTATTTAGAATTATGCAGTTTATATATACACATTGCCATTACAATCTAGGATATTGTATTCTATTTGGGAGATTAAACTGTGAATAATTCACCCCATATTCACTATTTTCCCAAAATCACTTTAACACATTTAACATTCCAAAACTTTTAAAATAAATTTTGATCACTGTGGTAAAATTGGAAAAATTCTAATCTTATTAAAAAGAGAAAATTTGCTTGAATTTTATTAGGCAACAGGTGGTTATATGGCCAAAGAGAAAGGGAACTCTAAGTGTGATGTTTTTTTCTTGATTGTGCAGGCATTTAAAGCAAAAGCAAATTATAGCAGATTGTGGCTGCTCTCCATAATCAGCATCCCCCTAAACCAGAGAATTTGTGAGAGGAAAACATACAATTCTTTTTGTTTACTTTACTGAAGTGAGTTTTTATCATGGCCATGGAAGAAAGGTTATGTTAAAAGAGCGCTTTCAGCCCTATCACTGTTAAAAATGTGGGCTGTGTTTGAAAATGGTCTTCAAGAACCAGTCGTCACAAAAACAATTCCAGATATAATGGCAAGTTGGCCTCTGAAAGTGAAAACTCGTTGGCAAATTTAAAATTTGAAAGTAGTTAATAAAAGTAGTTAGTTTTGGGCTATGCATATAAACTGTTATAGACAAACATCTTCAGGTAGTATTTAGCCTAAGATGATAACTTCTGTCAGCCATATTGTGGTGTGGCATAATAGTCACTGTCTTTTCTGAATGTGTTGTCTCCCTTTAAAACTACATCCGCTTCCCCTATGGTTTCACCTTATTTTGTGCTTTTAAAGATGTATTCAATTCTATTTCTTTGTTTTGTCACTTTTTCTGAAAATGTTTTTAAGGAAAACTATTGCAACTTCTATCTTTAGTCATATGTTTCTCAAAGTTTCTGCCCAAAAATGAATTTAAAAGAAAAATCAGATCTGCCACTTAGTAATTATCCAAACATAAAATACAATTTTTTAATTTTAAGGACATCTTTTTAATGTTTTGACTTACAGATGACAAAACTGATATTGTTGAAACTTTTTTAAAAAAATCCTTTGTTCTGAGTCTAAGCATAAGAAATTCTAACAAAATAGAAATATTTTGACACATTTTCGGGATTTATGAAGAAGAATATTGGTGTAGTGGACTAGATCTACCAATGCTACTTACTTATCTTTAACGTTAAGATGAAAAGATGTGTGCAAGACATTTACATTACTTTCCTAAATAATCTTATTCTCATATTTTCTTTCCTCTAATTTTTGCCATCTTTTCCTATTGCTGTTTTCTTAATTAAACCTCAGTACCACAGTGAACTCCATGCCATCTTGAATGCCTTGATCATACAGCGTTCATTGCAAGATCATGGCCCTAGATCGTAGTCCTTGAAGTATAATGGACATTTTGTAGAACTATATAAGAATTGAGTAGCATAACCAGCATTTTTGTATGTTGTGGTTGTGATGTCACTGACACAGAAAATTAAGCATGAGGCTCAGATTCTGAGAAAATTAGTCTCCCCACTGTTTTAAAAAAGCAGTACTAATTATATAAGTACAGCTATTAACCTTTCAACTTTTGGGGGAGTGGGTTTTCAAAGAAGGTTGATGACTTTCTGCAAACCCTTTGCTTTCAGGTTACATTTAACTTGCATCTACCCTCACAAATATATTAAGACAGTTAGAGATTTTCCTCTATCATTTTTTGGTTAAACTACAGTCCAAAGGCCAGGGTTAATTAACAGCCTTGTTTTAAATGTGGGTCATATACTAGAGAAAGTACACACTGTTTTTTTGTTTCTCTTATTGAGTAAAAGCATATGGAAAAAGCAGTATTGCTTACAAACAAATAGACTGTTCTGGATCAAGTAACAAAATATATTTCAGGTAACAAGTTTACGCTGGCTGGGGTGTGGGAGGTACAGTTAAAAGTTTTAGGTTTTTTCGAGAACTTGCTAGTGATTCCATTCTAGATGTGTGTATGCCCACATGCATAGTGGTCAGTGATTTTTTGCTTTAGCAGTGTCCATAGGATAAGCTGTGGTGTCCTTTTGAGTGCCATGCTTGTGCATCGCCTATATTAGGCACCACTGACCCTGTGCCCTCTTAGTACCTTCTTACTACCATTGGTGGTTAGTTGGAGCTGTCTTTTCCTTGCTTAGCAAGGGCTAACAGTTTTTGTCTCTTCTGAGTTCGTGCCTTAGGGTCTTGTAAATAGTTTGCTTATATAGGTTGAACCTCAGAAATTCAGGACTCTCTGGTTTGGTAACATCCATGGTCTGGCAGGGCCACAGATATTGCTGGACCAAAAAATCCCGGCTGGCCAGGTTCAAGGGCTGGTGGGATGGCAGGGAATAGAGCTCAGGCTGGCAGCTGAGAGTGTAGTCCAGGCTGGCATAGCAGGGAGCACAGCCCCAGCAAGTGGTTGGAGGCAGTGGCCCCAGGCATCTGGAGTAGGGATGTTAAAATGAGTTTAATTGACTACTCGATAGGCACGTCTGCTGGGGCTCTTCTACATTTCAAAGGAGGAATGTGGAACGCCACGTACAGCCTGGGGCCAGTGGGAAGTCTCGCTGACTCTGGGCTGCATGTGGGTGCCTGCTTTGAAATGTACAAGAGTTCCCAGTCGGGGTTCTTGTGCATTTCAAAGCCATGGAGCCCGGAGTCAGTGCGGGACTCAAAGTCCCCCTCTGACTTCAGGTTCCATGGCTACCCCTTTGAAACGCCACCTCCTCATTTCAAAGGGGCAGCCACGTAATCCAGGGTCAGGTAGGAACTCCCCAACTGATCCCGGGTTCCGCAAGGCATTTCCCCAGAACCCGGGGTCAGCTGGGGACTCTGGGTTCTGGGGAAATGCTGTGTGGAACCCGGAGTCTGCTGTGGAGTCCCCAGCTGGCCCTGGTTCCGCATGGCATTTCCCCAGAACCCAGGATAAGCTGGGGAGTCCCCAGCTGACCTCGGGCTCCATAGTATTTTGGCGTTTTAAAGGGGCAGTGCCACTCAGCTGTGCAGCGGCTGCCCCTTTGAAACATTGCCTTAGGAGTACTCCTCCCCCCTCTTTGCTGCCTCTATCTCATTGAAACGAGGGCAGGGGGAGGGGCAGGGGAAGAATCAACTAGTCAACAGACTATCCAATGAAGCCAGAAACAGTGGGACCGGTGGTGGGGAGCGCAGCATCACCAAGAGCAGAGCCCATCTGCTAGGGCTGGCACCCAGGAGTAGGGCAGACAGCTGGGAGTGGAGTCTGGACTTCCCCTGGTCAGCAAACTCTATGGTTTGGATCTGCTCAGGTCTCACCTATAGTAGTTAGAGTAGTTGTTAGGCATAGTTAGAAGTTAAAGTTCTCCATTTCATTGTCCATGGGAACTTCAAGAATCCTAATGTGTTTCATGCTTTATTTATTTTCTGTCATGCAAAATTTTGATGTTGCGTTTTTTGTATGATTTCACTAGTGATAATTTTTTAAGGTCCTTTTGCTGGTTCACTAATTTTTTCTGAAAGTTCAAGATATTTACTGTAGTTTAAATCAGTTTTACATATAGATGTAATTTTGTTGAGGTATTCAAATTTTGGTGATGTGCAAAATGCATCAAGCTTTTTTGTTTTTATATACTACTTTGATTATTCTTTGAGGAGTGTCCCTGTGGTTGCTCCATGCAAGGCACTGGGCAAGTCCAGCACCAACATGGCGCAAGATACAAAGGACAGGTTGTAGACCAGCTCTGATTCACCAGCCTAACCTAAGTCCAAGACAGCTACATCAGCACCAGCTAAACTCCCTTCACCACCAGTACTGGCAAAACCACACACAGCATCAGCACTATGCCACCACCAACTGCACCATCAGTACAGAGCAAGCATTCAGCACCATCAGCACAGAGCTTAATGACACAACTCCCCTCAGTACTGACATCTGCACTGTGCATCCTGGTACTGCAAGCTTTCATGACCAATGCAGATCTGCTAGTCACCTCAGTTCCAGGAACACCTATGTTTGGCACCAACGGTACACGGAATACATCCCACTTCAGCCTGTCAACTGCATCAGCGGGATCAGCTCCTCTGCTCTCTAGTGATGAGGAACGAGGAACCCCTTGGCATGCATACTCAAAGGCTAACTCAAAAGCTTTTGCAGTGGCTACCCTCACCATTGCTACCCAAGTGACCCTATTGGGACAGTTGTACTATATACAGCCCAAAACATCCCCATAAACATTTCTGACACCCAGGTACTGAACAGCTACCATACACTTGCCTAATCAATTTATGGCTGAAGAAGAGGAGGACCCTGATATAGTAGAGGAGGAACAGAGAGCTGCATGTCCTCCACCGACACACACATCCTCCTCCTCACCCAACAATACTATCATGCCTCCACTTCCTACTACAGGGGACGATTTTAAGTCCTTGCAGCCAGAGATACAAATCAACTCCATTCACATAGCTACAGAGGCATTATGCTAACAAGCACTGACAACATCAGAATAGACACAGACAACAGCTGACCTGACATCAACCTCTGAACCCTCAACTTCATGTCAAACCTTTTGAAGGTTTGGTCAAGGGTCAGACAGCTCTGGTTTCTCCAAGGCAACATCTAAGCTTGCCCATACCATTTGGGAACAGACTAGCCTCCTTTTCTCAAGGATGGAACAACATCACTACCAGCAGATGGGTGCTAGTTACTGTTTTCGTTTACCCAACTGCCACCAAACGTACCACCCATTCCTCTTCAGGAACCCCTCTCACAAAGTTGCTCTCATGCAGGAACTGAACCACCTTCTGCAATTGGGAGCAATAGAATATATACCCCAGCAGCATAGGGTTCTACTCCCACTATTTTTTTACAACCAAGAAAACAGGTGAATGGAGGCTCATGCTCGACTTCAGCTAGTTCATTCACAACATTAGCTAGTTCATTCATATAGCGTTTCAAAACAGTGACTAACCACCATAATCCCAGCCCTTGAGAGAGGTGACTGGCTGTCTATCCTTGATCTACAGGACTTATACTTCTATGTACCCTGCACACAGACGTTACCTTCTATTTGCTATCCATGATGATTACTTCCAATACAGAGTACACCCATTCGGGCTCTCTAAAATCCCACAAGTCTTTTCCAAAGTCCTAGCAGTAGCGGCAGCACTTTTACGCAGAATAGGAATTGCCATCTTTCCATACCAGGATGATTGCCTACTAAAAGGACCTACCTACTGCAAGACAGTTCAGGCAGTCACCATCACCAGAGCCTTATTCATCAAACTAGGTCTTTAGTTAAATCTCCAAAAATTCACTCTGACTCCTGTTCAGTACTTAGAGTGCATAGGCGCTTATGTGGATCGCACAACAGCGACAGCATCACTTCCGCTGCAGAGATTTACAACCATCGTAGATTTGATTTCCCTAGTTCAGACCAGCCCATAAGTTACAGCAAAACATTGCCTTCAGTTTGTAGGCTATCTTCAATGTCCCACAGGCACATCTCTGCATGAGACCATTACAGGCTTGGGTACGCACAGTATACAGACCACATGCCCACCATATGAACAAACAGCTCTCCATGCCCTCCAAGATGAAAGAGGTTCCTCTCTTGGTGGATGATCCAGGATAACTATGTCAGAAGAGTTCTCTTTCATCTAGTACTCCCATATTTGAAGATCACTACAGAGGCATCTTGAATAGGTTGGGGAGCCCATGTCAACCATCACTCTGTCCAAGCATGATGGTCACAAAAGGAGTCCAGACTACACATCGACCTCTTGGAGCTCAGAGCAGTCCACAATGCATGTATGCACTTTTTCCCATTGATCCAAAACAAAACAGTGCAGATATTGACGGACAACCTTACAACAGAGTTTTACATTAACTCTCAGGGTGGAGCCTTGTCTTAGCTGCTGTGCCTAGAAGTGGTTCAGCTATGGCAGGGGTGTCCAAACTTTTTTCAAAGAGGGCCAGATTTGATGAAGTGAACATGCGTGAGGGCCGACCATTTTGCCTGACATTCTTTGAACCATTAAAATTAAATGCAAATTAACTATTTTATGCAAAGTTTATTGCAAACGGCATACTTTTCATTTAGTCACATGGATGACAAATCTACACAGGTGTTAAATCACTCTGCCTTTCATATCTGAAGGCCAGATGAAAAAAAATCCAGGAAGCTGAAATATATGTCAGGAACATTGTAAAGTACATTACATATTATTGGTAATAAAGGTTGACTGTCAACTTTTAAGTTCAAAAAATATGAACAGGAACATAACACCAAGTATACATGTTGTGTCCAAATATATTTATAACTGATTTAGACCAACTGACATTAACTGAGATTTTACAATGTATTCATCTCAATACATATGGATTTGTTGGGGGCCTTAAAAGATAGATATTGCCAAATTACCTGTGGGGCCGTATTAAACCGGAACACGGGCCGCAGTTGGCCCGCGGGCCGGACTTTGGACATGCCTGAGCTATGGGAATGGTGCATTCTGCACAACATTCACCTAATAGCAACCTTTCTCCAAGGCAAAGACAATGTTGTTGCAGACAACATTGCCCAGAAATACAAGTGGAAACTCAACCCCAGCATACTAGTTCCAGTATTAAAATGCTGGGAGTACCCCACTATAGATCTGTTTGCAAACTGTTCAAACACCAAATGCCCACATTATTGCTCCAGGTCAGGACTTGGGCCTCAGTCTCTGGGGGTTGCATTCACAATAAAGTGGGATGCATTCCCACCCTTTCTACTCCTACAACAAGTAATCCTAAAAATAAAACAGGACAAAGCAAGTTTCATTCTAATTGCACCGAATTGGCCCAGATAGACCTGGTTTCTGCAGCTCCTTCACGTGACCATGGTGCCTCCTTACTGCTTTCCATCTGTTCCTTGCCTTGTCGCTCACAACGGAGGACTGAATCACTTCACTATCGAGACCTTACAGCTCCAGTTTGGTTCCTTCCTGATTAACTCCACTTGAAGCAGTATGCTCTGTACGAGTGCACGAGACCATCCTCAACTGTTGGAGGCCATTGACAAGAAAAGCATACTTACATAAATGGCAGTTTTACCCTATGGTGTGACAACCAGCATATTTCACCCACATCAGATGACCTCCCACAAATATTTCATTACCGTAGCTCTGTAAGGGTGCACCTTTCTGTGAATACAGCATCCTATCCTCCTGCTGAAGATTACCATTTGTTTTCAACACCCTACCACACAGGTAAACTTTGGGGCCCTCAGGACCCGCCATATACCATCTTCCACAAAGATAA
Source organism: Pelodiscus sinensis (assembly GCF_049634645.1). Lineage (NCBI taxonomy): Eukaryota > Metazoa > Chordata > Testudines > Trionychidae > Pelodiscus > Pelodiscus sinensis. Next base: position 222,366,511 of record NC_134712.1, read on the forward strand.
GGTTGTCTTCTGCCCACATCCCAAATTTTCCCCAAAGTACCTACACCTCTCCATTGCCACATATCTATATACTTACCCATTTTCTTTCCCAAACCTCATAAAAGCAACAGGGATGCCCGCCTTACATACTTTGGATGTCTCCAGGGCAATTGCCCTTTTCTTACAAAAGACAAGACCCTTCCAGAAGGCAGAGACATTGTTTCATCCACAGAAAAGTCTCAGGGTTATGTCCATTTTGGAACAAAGACTGTTCAAATGGATTTCCGGATGCATATGCATAGCATATAGCATTTTCTATCAGGAGCCCCCAGCAGTAGTAAGGTCTCATTTAACCATGGCAATGATAGCATACACCGCTGTCCTTGAAACTGTACCTATAAATTGTATCTGTGAGGCTACAACCTGGGTGTCAACACATACTTTTACTAAGCATTACGGCATAGAGACCTACTCAGCTTCCGATAAACAGTTAATACACACTGTACTATCTACGGTTAATCCAAGCTTACCTAAGTTTCCTCCACTGAGTATGACTACTGCTTCATAATCACCTAAGATAGAACACCCACGGCAACACTCCTCAAAGAAGAAGGAAAGGTTACTCACTGTATGCAGTAACTGATGTTCTTCGAGATGGTTGTCCCTGTTGGTGCTCCACCACTCACCCTTTCTCCTCTCTGCTTTGGTGCGTATCATTTCTGGGGCAGAGAAGGAACTGAAGGGATGGTTGGCTGCACACATGGAGTAGCTGCTCCAAATGGCATGTGCCGGCTGCTCCGTGTATGCAGCCTACCGAGGGCACTCGTATTATAATTCTCCAACTAGAAGTGTCAAACACTTAAGGCGGAGCACCCACAGGGCCATCCATCTCGAAAAACATCAGTTACTGCACAAGGTGAGTAACTTTCTCTTATCTCGTTGTTAGTAATGTAAGTAACAAGAGATTTATACTTTATCTTGTTTATGCTTTTATGCCATAATAGCTTAAAATATATAAATCAGAAGTAATGTCAGTCTGATTTTTCCTAAGAATTCAGCATTCAAACAGCACCCATTGAGAAAAAATTAACTGTGGCAGCTGTCGTTGGTAGTTGTATATTGTGGAATGAACACTGGAAGGATAAAGCAACATATAAATAGTCTAGAATTATAACATACATTCAGAAAAGCATGAGATGGAGAGTAAGGGCAGGTCTAATCTAAATCGGAAGGTTGGCTTAAGATATGCAACTCCATTTATGTAAATAATGTATCTGGAGTCGACTTACTTTAAGCCGAATTTCTTGGGTGACTCCATCAACTTCCCATACTCTCCTTGACTGCAAGGAGTTCCGAAGTTGATGGGGATGCTCTTAGCATTCCATTTAAGGGAACCTTACTAGACCCACTAAATCGAACGCTTTATTGACTTCTGTAGTGTCACTCCTCTGTTTACTAGAGACATGGCTTAAAACAGCTAGGGAATTCAACTCCAGAAGTAGCACAGAGATCTTTACAGATTCTGGGCCTCCAAGATCATCCCGTCCATGATGTAGACAAAACAGAAGTCCAAGCTGAGGGTAGGAGTCATTATACTCTTAGTGGATCTGTGCACCGAAGGAAAAAAAATGTGGTTTGCATCAGCCAGATCGTTATGCTGAGTATGAACAGGTAGTGGCCTATATGAAAATGGTCTTCTGTCTCTCTGTGGCTGTTATCACTCTGCATGATGCAGAACTGAATTACTGTTATCACATTTTGGATTACTGGGGTCTCCGGCTGCTCAGCAGAAGACACAGGTACGTTCTGCCAAAGTGTAGCCAGAGGTCTGTATTCTTTAGGTGGCCACCCTGTAAGTGATGACAAAGAAAATTAATGTGAGTACCTCCTCTTCTGCATTATCAACAATTGGCTCCCCCCACCCCCGTCATCACATTCCTCCTTGCCTTGTCTCTCTACAGTTGATAAATAAGAAAAATCCATTGCATATCTATCTTGATTTACATGAGTTAGTAGTCTCAGCCAATTAAGGGAACAGAACTGATATCATGGGACAGATTTGACTGAAGCTAATTAACCCAATCACAGTTGAAGTTTTGAATTAACTTTTGTCAACATTAAGATCATTTACTACAGGCTCTTGAAATCAGAAGCAGGTATATTTTGAGGACAAAACAAATTCTTATTAGAAAATATTTCACTTAGTTGTATTTTAGCCCCAGGCTTACAAGTAAAAATATACTTGGCATTCCATCTATTATGATAGAATGTTTAGTAGTTAGTAAATGTTAGCAAAAGAAATGTAAAAAACCAAATCCGTTTTACAATTTAGGCTACTGTAAGTAATCCAAGAAACAGCACAAGATAGATTTATTAAAATATATTCTTATTGTTCAGTGAAACGCTGGTCTCCAGGTGTATTCTTTTGTATGTCTGTTAAACGTGATCTTTAACATGTTAACATCTTATTGTCTTAACTTTCTGTTGTAACTCAAAAGTAATCTCATTGTTGTTGAATACCATATGTGATGGTAAGTTGTAGTAGTATCTTCTCCAGAGGTTTGTTTTATCACTAAAGTCAGTCTTTTGTGGAAAATTCTGATTGAAGTTCTGCATATTTTATTGATTTTATTAAATCTAGGGCTGCGGTAAGTCAGATGTTTAATACCTTAATGAAAACTTTGTAGATTGCCTGCAGGAGCCTGATAGGTCAATAATTCTTCAGGCCATGTGTGTGTGTATATGTGAGAGAGATAATAGCATTATTCCAGTTCTAAGACTTTTGTTTTATACTAATTTTTCAAGTCTTCTATGCTTCATTCATAGTGATATAATGGTGATGGCTACTTACATTCTCAACAGTTTGTACTACTATTCTAATATGTGGAGATACATAATTTTGCTTCCTTGTTAAGCAAACAACCACGACACTCTGACAATGTTAATACATTTTGAACTTATTGTGGGCAGCTTAATATTACTTGGATATTAATGCGATAGTTTTGGACAGCCTGCAGAGTTCTGTTAGACTGGTATGTTACTTCAAATCTTAACTTGATGTGGTATTATTCCCCTTTACAGTCTTGCTAAGTGTGGCGAGGTACGTTCTGCTACTCTTTCCGGCACCCCACCTCTCAGTCTCCTTCCCTGAGCTTCAGTCCCTCTCTTGCCGTCTTGGGCATTGGTTGCGCCGGCGTTTCCCTTCTCGGTGCTCGGGCCGCTATGCCCCAGCCCCTGGCTCGTCCAGGTTGGTCACCAGCCGTCGGGTTGCTCCAAGCACATCTCGAGGAGATGCCGTCGCCGTCGGCATGGACGTCCTGGGCGTCCGTTGGCCTTGGTGTTCTCGGCCCTCCGCGCTCCTCTCCTCTGCCTGCAAGGGATGAGAGCACCACCAGTGCCCGCTCTCCCTCCCCCGTTTGCTCCCAACTCCCCCTCTCTTGAGCGTCCCGACCGGTGACCCTCCCCTGTATGTTTGGCACGGTCAGCATCCTCTCGGGTCCTAGCGCCCTCCCACCTGACTCCCAGCTCGCCTGCACCTGCACGGTCAGCCCGCCGTTTGCCCCCCACGGCGGGGCTGGCGTTCCCCCGGCCGGTGGGTGCTGCCAGTCCGCCGGGGGTCACCAGGGTTTGGCCCTCGCCCGGCTCTCCTCCTGTCTGCGTCCCATGCCCCTCAGAACCTGTGTCGCCGGGGGGCCGTTTCCGGCTGGCGGCGGGAGTTGCTGCATCCCTGCAGCTGCTGGCATCCGCCGGCCAGCTGAGAGGAGTGCAGGAAGCGGTTTCCCCGTCACGCTAAGACTTTCCAATTTGGAATTACCTCTCAGACCCTCACTTTTTTTAGTCTGGTTTTGTTGCATGCCTCAGGATCTTTTAAAGTATTGAAACATTAAATTGATGATGGTCTAGACGAGAGTTTATTTGGTAATGTGAACAGGATAGAAAGGCTGGATCTAGGTTAAGGGCAATATTTAGACATAACTGTGGCTATTTGAGACTCAAAGTGGTTACCCATGTTATGGGCCTGGATAACTGGAGTGGTGTGAGAGGAAAAACTAGAAGTGTTCATAGAATCATAGAATAATAGGACTGGAAGGGACCTCAAGAGGTCATCGAGTCCAGCCCCCCGCCCTCAAGGCAGGACCAAGCTCCACCTACACCATCCCTGACAGATGTCTATCTAACCTGTTCTTAAATATCTCCAGAGAGGGAGATTCCACCACCTCCCTTGGCAATTTATTCCAATATTTGACCACCCTGACAGTTAGGAATTTTTTCCTAATGTCCAATCTAAACCTCCCCTGCTGCACTTTAAGCCCATTACTCCTTGTCCTGTCCTCAGAAACCAAGAGGAACAAATTTTCTCCTTCCTCCTTGTGACACCCTTTTAGATATTTGAAAACCGCTATCATGTCCCCCCTTAATCTTCTTTTTTCCAAACTAAATAAGCCCAGTTCATGAAGCCTGGCTTCATAGGTCATGTTCTCTAGACCTTTAATCATTCTTGTCGCTCTTCTCTGTACCCTTTCCAATTTCTCCACATCTTTCTTGAAATGTGGCGCCCAGAACTGGACACAGTACTCCAGCTGAGGCCTAACTAGTGCAGAGTAGAGCGGCAGAATGACTTCACGAGTTTTGCTTACAACACACCTGTTGATACAAGCTAGAATCATATTTGCTTTTTTGGCAACAAGCAATGTTTAATGTTAACAAGTTCACTTTTGGTCATATTGAGATCATATTGATGGCTGGACATCAAAGGAGGTGAGGAATATCAACACTGTTTGTACTGCTTGGGAGAAGCCCATAATATTATGTAGGTTTTATCTGCCAATCCTTGACAAGCCATACCTGAGAAGGCTAGACTCTCTGCCTCAGGAAGCATCTCATGGAAGTTGCCATGAGACCTCATTCACATCTTGACTTGCACCCTCCCTCCCTCCGTACGTAGGCGTGAGGCTTCCAGGAGTGCACCTCTAACTGTGGAGTCCAAGGGTTACAGCTATGGTATCACCACTATGGACCTCGTGCTGGAGCATAGTTGGGAGATAAGGAAGCATGCACATAAGCATAGCCCTTTGGCCTGTCTATGGCCCCCAGGATTTTCATCAAGTGTATGTTGGTGTTTGCAGCACACCTGAGGCATCAGGGTATAGGTGTGCCCTTACCTGGATGACAGGCTCATCAAAGGCCCATTGAGATTAAAGATCTGGACTGCAGTTGGGGGGGCCGACATGGGGACCCTTCACACTCAGGGTGTGTCATCCGTAAAAGAGAGATCTCGCCACACAAATATGAAAGAGCTCAGGGTGATCAAAAAAGCCCAGCTTGTGGGCAAGGTGGTGTGCGTCCTCACAGACACCACCATCACCAAGTACTACATAAACAGGCAAGGTGGCCTGCTCCCTGGACCTCTGCAGGGAAACTATGAGGCTCTGGGTTGAAACTATGAGGCTCTTGCACAGCATTGTGCTAGAGGCCCATCATCTCCCAGGGATATCGAATGCGATCACAGATCATCTCAGCAGAGAGTTCTCCTCTCACCATGAGTGGGCTCTACACCTCAAGGTGATCACCTCCCTCTTCCACAACTGGGACTGTCCCCTAGTGGACCTCTTTGCAATGAAAGACAATGCAAAATGCAGGCAGTTCTGCTCCCAGTTCAGCCTTGAGCAGGGCTGCCTTCTGGATCCTATACTTCTGGTCGAGGTATCTTCTCTGTGCCTTCTCTCCATTTTCCCTCATCAACAAGGTCCTGCAGAAGGTCAAAAGGGACAAGGTAACGACGATCCTCATAGTTCCAACCTGGCCTCGCCAGCACTGCTTCAGGGCACTAATTAACCTAGTGTCCTGTGCACCCAAGTGGTTACTACTGAGACTGGACTTGCTGTCCCAGGATCAAGGGCATCTGTTCCACCCAAACCTCAGCTCGCTCTGCCTGACACCATGGTTCATCTGTGGTTGAACACTCAGGAGCTGGCATGTTTGGATGGCGTTCAGAGGGTTGTCCTTGAGAGTTGAAAGCTCTCGACGCAGTCTACCTATGGTGCCAAATGGACCCGTTTGTTGGTATAGGCACAGCAGTGGCAGGTCATCCTATCTGAAGCCTCCCTTCAGGAAATGCTGGACTACCTGCTCCATCTGAAGCAGAAGGTCCTTTCTTTGTCCACCATTAGAGTCTACCTGGCGGCCATTTCCTTATTTCAGATGCCCATGCAAGGCCATTTGGTATTCCCCCATGATGTCACGTCCTGGTTCCTGAGAGGCCTGGAATGACTATACCCTGAGACCAGATACCTACTCCCACAGTGGGATCTGAACTGGTCTTGGCACAACTAATGGGACCTCTGTTTGAGCCCCTGGCCACGTGTCCCTTGTTGCTGTTCTCCTTCAAGTTAGCCTTCCTGATTGCCATCACATTGGCTTAGACGTGTGTGGGAACTCTGAACCCTGACACGGGGACCTCTCTATACCCGTCTCTTGAAGAATAAGGTCTCACTGCAGCCTCATCTGACCTTCCTTCCTAAGGTGGTCTCTGCCTTCCATGCAGATGAAGACATTTTTCTATTGGTCTTCTACCACAGACCTTGTGATACCAATGACAAGAGGTGCTGCTATACACTCGATGTGTGCCAATAGCTGACGTTTTACCTGGAGAGGACACAGGCCTTTAGTAGGTCTTGTGGCCTATGTGGAGCGTGGGAGGGATTCCCTGATTTCCTCCTATTGACTGTCTAAATCAGTGGTCCCCAACGCGGTGCCCATGGCTCCATGGCGCCCACTGGGCCATTTCTGTGCACCCGCTGAATGATCGGGGCCAGCCCCGCCCCCGGTCACGTGGTGCATGGGCGGTGCTGGCCCCTGGGCACGTGGTGCATGGGCGGTGCCGGCCCTTGGGTGCGCAGCATATGGATTGCCCCGCCTCTGGGTGCACAACGCAAGGGCTGTGCCGGCACCGGGTATGCGGCATATGGGCGATGCTGGCCCCTGGGCGCGTGGCACAGGGGCGGCGCTAGCCCCAGGCACGCAGCACATGGGCGGCCCTGCCCCCGGTTGTGCAGAGCATGGGCTGTGCATGCCCCGGGAGTGCAGCGCATGGGTGGCCCTGCCCTTGGGCGCGTGTGTGGCCCCGTCTCTAGGCATGTGTGCAGCCCCGCCCCCGGGCATGTTTGCGGCCCAGCCCCTGCGTGCCCGGCACATGAGTGGCCCGGCGTCCGGGCGCCTGGCAGCCCCAAAAGTTTGGGGACCACTGGTCTAAATGGATCACTTCCTCCATCCACATATGCTATGAGTTGGCGGAGGCCCAACTGCCAAAGCTGATCAGGGCCCACTCTACCAGGACTCAGGCTTCCTCACACTCTTACCTTTTGCATGTCCTGATTCAGGACTTTTGCCGAGTGGTGATGTGGTCATCGGTAAATATGTTCGTTTCATTATGTCATTATGCAGCAGGCCAGGGATGATGCTGCATTTGGCAGTCTGCATTTCCATATCACCTACCGACCTCTGGAGACACTGCTTATAGTCACCTATTTTGAATGGACATGAACAAATCCTCAAAGAAGAAAAGGCAGTTATCTGTTCTATGACTGAAGTTTGAGATGTGTTGCTCATGTCATTCGACCTCTCACTCTCCTCCCATGTGTCTGAGTTCTGACAAGAAGGAATAGAGGTAGGAGGGGCCGGGGGTACTCTATCTAGTGCAGTATGCATGCGCCACTCCAGGAGATGCTGGGAGCCCTGGCCCCTACGGGTACTGCTTATGGTAAAGCTTCCAGCAGCGGTGCATGTGGCAGGCACACATGCCTACGTTGAATGAACATGAGGAACACATCTTGAAGACTACTAGTACAGAACAAGTAATTTTCTTTTCCAGTTACTACATTGATATCTGTATATCTGTGGTGGCTCGTTAATGACCTGATTATGTACAATGGAAGACACTGGGGGATTGTTTGCACTTACTAGGAGATCGATGGTGTGGAGATTGATCTCTCAGGTTTCTATTTAGTGTATCTATTAAAGACTGAATAAATCAACTGGGCTGTGTCTACATTGGCATCCCTTTCCGGAAAGGGGATGCTAATGAGACACTTCGGAATTGCAAATCTGCGGGGGATTTAAATATCCCCCACGGCATTTGCATTTACATGGCTGCTGCTTTTTTCCGGCTCGGGGTTTTTGCCGGAGAAAAGCACCAGTGTAGACGCGATTCTCCGGAAAATAAGCCCTTTTCAAGTAGGAATAAGGGATCTTCCGGAAAAGGGCTTATTTTCCGGAGAATCGCGTCTACACTGGCGCTTTTCTCCAGCAAAAACCCCGAGCCGGAAAAAAGCGGCAGCCATGTAAATGCAATGCAAATGCCGCGAGGGATATTTAAATCCCCCGCGGATTTGAAATTCCGAAGTGTCTCATTAGCATCCCTTTTCCGGAAAGGGATGCCAATGTAGACACAGCCCTGCTGATTGGGCCCCCGTAAACTCTGGTATTCCAGTGGGTTGCGAGGAGTAAAGGGAAGTGTACAGGAGAGTTTCTTCTGTTGATCAACTGCATTGCGGTCACGGTGGAAATTCAACCCAAGTGACATTGACTCCAGCTATATTATTCACGTAGCTGGAGTTGCATATCTTAGGTGGATTTTGTCCCCTAGAATAGATCAGATCTTGAGCATTTTATCATTAACTTCAGAGGATGTAGGAGCAAATCCAAAATGCTATTCTTGAAAGTAGAAGACAAATACACTGAATTTATTACTGAATGCACTGTAACAGATCACCTCTATAAAATTGTTAGGTCACTTGTAGATTTCTCACTTCCTCAACACCTCCTTGGGACTTTCCAGGATCAACAGAGACATAAGCAATTAATTCTGCAGTTCTTGTACCATGAGCCTTACAGAATGCAAAAACTCCAAGTAGTACCAGGAGAGAGACTAGTTGTAATTACTAGTCACTGTATATATACACTGACTGCCATTGAACATAAGAATGGCCGTACTGGGTCAGACCAAAGGTCCATCTAGCCCAGTAGCCTGTCTGCCGACAGTGGCCAGCACCAGGTGCCCCAGAGGGGATGGACCGAAGACAATGATCAAGCGATTTGTCTTCTGCCATCCATCTCCAGCTTCTGACAAACAGAGGCCAGGGACACCATTTCTATCCCCTGGCTAATAGCCTTTTATGAACCTAACCTCCATGAAATTATCTAGCTTCTCTTTAAACTCTGTTATAGTCCTAGCCTTCACAGCCTCCTCTGGCAAGGAGTTCCACAGGTTGACTACGTGCTGTGTGAAGAAGAACTTTCTTTTATTAGTTTTAAACCTGCTACCCATTACTTTCATTTGGTGTCCTCTAATTCTTCTATTATGGGAACTAATAAATAACTTTTCTTTATTCGCCCTCTCTATACCACTCATGATTTTAGATACTTCTATCATATCCCCCCTTAGTCTCCTCTTTTCTAAACTGAAAAGTCCCAGTCACTTTAACCTCTCTTCATATGGGACCCGTTCCAAACCTCTAATCATTTTAGTTGCCCTTTTGTGAACCCTTTCTAAGGCCAAAATATATTTTTGAGGTGAGGAGACCACATCTGTACACAGTATTCAAGACGTGGGCGTACCATAGTTTTATACTGGGCAGTAAGATATTCTGTGTCTTATTTTCTATCCCTTTCTTAATTCCTAACATCCTATTTACCTTTTTGACCACCGCTGCGCACAGTGTGGAAGTTTTCAGAGAACTATCCACGATAACTCCAACATCTCTTTCCTGATTTGTCGTAACCAAATTAGCCCCTGTCATACTGTACGTATAGTTGGGGTTATTTTTTCCAACGTGCATTACTTTACACTTATGCACATTCAATTTCATTTGACATTTTGTTGCCCAATCACTCGGTTTGGTGAGATCTTTTTGAAGTTCTTCACAGTCTGTTTCTGTCTTGACTATCCTAAACAGTTTAGTATCATCTGCAAACTTTACAACCTCACTACTTTACCCCTTTCTCCAGATCATTTATGAATAAGTTGAACAGGATTGGTCCCAGGACTGACTTTAGTGGGACACCACTAGTTAACCCTCTCTATTCTGAAAATTTATCATTTATTCCTTCCCTTTGTTTCCTGTCTTTTAACTGGTTCTCAGTCCATGAAAGGACCTTCTCTCTTATCCCATGACAATGTAATTTACACAAGAGCCTTTGGTGAAGGACCTTGTCAAAGGCTTTCTGAAAATCTAAGTATACTATATCTACTGGTTCCCCCTTGTCCGCATGTTTGTTAACCCCTTCAAAGAACTCTAATAGATTAGTAAGACATGAATTCCCTTTACAGAAACCATTTTGACTTTTGTCCAACAAATTATGTTCTCCTACGTGCCTGACAATTTTATTCTTTACTATTGTTTCGACTAATTTGCCTGGTACTGAAGTTAGACTTACCGGTCTGTAATTGCCAGGATCACCTCTGGAGCCCTTTTTAAATATTGGTGTCATGTTAGCTACCTTCCAGTCATTAGGTACGGAAGCTGATTTAAAGAATAGGTTACAAACCATAGAATAGGTCAGCAATTTCCCATTTGAGTTCTTTTAGAACCCTTGGAGGAATGCCATCTGTTCCCGGTGATTTGTTAACATTAAGTTTTTCTATTTGTTCCAAATTGGTTTAAGAATCATTATGCATGGAACCAGATTCTGTTGATCATCACATGCCAAAAGGTTTTTCTGGATAGTTGGGAGGAACAATAGTTCTTCACCTCTTAACTCAGTTTCTTCAGGATGAGTGAGATCCAGGGACTTGGCAGTTGGCTAGTACCCTACTTACTACAATATTGACTTCCTGTGGTTTGGCAAATTCTCTGGTTTGGTACCAGTCAGGTCCCAAAAGTGCTAGACTAGGGAGGTTCAACCTGTAATGCTAAAGGATAAGAGCTTATATCCAGTAGGGATGTTAACTGATTAGACGAGTAACTGCTGATAAGCCTAGACTTATTGGTTCATCTTGTCGTCTACTCGTATTTCCCCCTGTTGCTGCCTGGGAGAGCAGGAAGGAGCTGGTGCTTGGGGGAGCCATCTTAAAAGCTGGCTCCCCCTAGCACCAGCTCTAGGGTATCACCTCCGTCCCCCCATATGCTGCTGCCTCTATTAGAGGCAGAAGGGGAGGGGAAGGCAGAGGAGGCTGCCTCAAAGAAGCATCTGTCTGTGGGAAGTCTGAGCTCCCTGCGGGCAGAGGCTGCTTCACGGTAGCAGCCTTTGTCCATGGTAGGTTCGAGCTCTCCACGAACAGCGGCTGCTTTGCATTTCCCAGAACTGCCTCCGTTTGCAGCAAGCCTGAGCCCGCCACAGGCAGAGGATACTTCATGGTAGCAGCCCCTGTCCGTGTAGGGTCTGAGCTCCCCATGGACAGTGGCTGCTTCGCATCCCATGGAGCAGCCTCTATCTGTGGGGAGCTTCAACCCCCCAATGGTCAGGGGCTGCTGCCACCCCAGGCAGCCAGTCCATGAGGGGAGCTGTTTTTTAAACTGGCTCCCCTTGCGGACTGGCTCCCCGTTCCACCCTGCGCTTCTGACTCTGCTAAAGAGGCTGCAGTGTGGAGTGGCTGGGGGCTCCCCTGGAGTGGGGCCAGGAGTTCACTGGCTGCCAGCCTGCCCCTGGAGACTATCGAATAGTCATGTAACCATGAAGATCTCATATGGTAACACGATTATTCAGTTATCTAATAGCTAACATCCCTAATATCCAGATGGGCATATGGAGACCTAGTGGTGAAAAGTTTTGTTAATCATATATGAAACCTGTCAGTTTTTGTATATTTCATGGTCCTTAATTATAATTTTAGAGGAAACCATTGTAAATGCTCTCTCATTTCCTCCTGACTCCAAGTGCATTGTAGTAGACCAAGTCTTTTGAAACAGTCAAACAGTGTGTGAAGGTAAAGCATTGAAACCATGTATGTAGTAGTTGCTGCCAGTTCTCAGAGAAACAGAAATATTTCCCCTATTCAGTTTTGCCATCCTTAAGAGGCAGAGTTGTCTTTCAGTGTTGTTAGTTTCACTAAAGACCTCTTGCAAAGTGGAGATATTTCTCAAGGTAGAAAGAAAGACATCAAGTACAATATGAGTACATCCATCTGTCTACAGTTTCTGTCTGCAGAATTGCCTGTCTTGATTTCCTCAAATACTCGCAACTTGAACTGCCTCAGACCCTGAAAAAGTTTCTTCAGAGAGCTTCATACTAACCAGCAATTAAGAATGTAAAATCCTATTTAATCAGTTAACCAGTTAAATGTTACGTTTAACTGTTTACCACTTAACTGGGATTCTGTGGGGAAGGGGCTGCTCCAGCTCGGCCAGGCCCGCAGCACTGCAGGCTGCTTTAGCCAGATGGGGCCAAAGCCCCCTTAGGACAGGGTGTGGTTGGACTAGGCGGGGCCCACTGCACCACCAGTTGTGGGCTGCTTCAGCTAGGCTGGGCCTATGGAACCATGCTGTGGTTGAGAAGCTGCTCCATTTCAGCCAGGCTGGAGTGCCCCAGCCGGTAACTCAGCGTCATGGGTCTGGCCGGGCCACCAGTTAACCTGTTAGGTCCATATTAGCAATTCAGAATATAATGTTGCCACAGTCACCAGTAAGAATTTGAGGTTTTTCATCTTTAGGAACTGAAATAGAAGAAATTGAAATGACTTTCAAAATGTATACTCAGGCTTCTAAAGAGAGGGTGGGGTTTTTTTGAGATCAAGAATTGCAAGCTTAAGTTTACTGCAATGCACAGCTGCAGCAGAAAAAGGTGTATGCTGTCTAACCTTGGCCTGCACACCACTTAAACAGCCTTTATTTGCTGCAGCACTTTCTAAATTTAGGCTAGTCAGATCTAATTTGAACTAATCTGTCTTAAACCACATCACATTTTATATGTTACCACTAACTGTTTCAGATTTGAAGTCTGCTACTGTATATCAGCAAAGGGACTATAACATTGAGGGTTTGTCTAGACTACATCCCTCTGTCGAAAGAGGGATATAAATGAGCCCGATTGAAAATGCAAATTAAGCACGGATTTAAATATCCCATGCTTCATTTGCATATTCGTGTCTGATCGCTGTTTAGAAAAAGGGTATTTCGAAAATGAAACCACAGCCTAGACGCGGTTCTTTCAGAAAAAAAACCCCCACCTATTTCGAAAGAACCCATACTCCTGAAAAAATGATGAGTACGGGTTCTTCCGGGGGGGAGGGGGGGGGAGGAGGAAACGTGTCTACACTGTGATTTCACTTTCGAAATACCCTTTTTCGAAACAGCGATCGGATGTGACTATGCAAAGGAAGCGTGGGATATTTAAATCCTCGCTTCATTTGCACTTTCGGTTGGGCTCATTTACATCTCCCTTTCAACAGAGGGATGTAGTCTAGACATAGCCTTATTGGCAAGCACAGATTTGTAGTATACCTTACTCTTGCTCTGCTACAAACTTGTCAGTAGATCTGTTCAGTGTGCACAGCAATAAATCTTGTTTTCTATATGCATTCTTGAGGTGTGTCTCTTGTAGTAGTCTCTTGTACTTCAGTGATATAGTAGATTCATAAATAAGATCAAGTTTAGTCTTGTTCTAAATTTTGAACACATTAGTTTTGAACTAATTTCAAAATCTGAAACTATGGTTAGTTACTGTGTAAGCAATATTAAACAAGGTTTCAGACATTTGTGCCTCCTGATTTTCTGTTTTAAAGAGCAAGAAGCAATAACTTCTTGTAGGCAAAGTTTCGAATGTTCTGCTTTCTTGCATTTTATGTCAATATAAAGAAGTTATGTCATCATGTTAATTGATGTGATGATTAGGAATAGCATAATTGAAACATTATATTCACAGACTTTATTTAATGCAGTGGGCTCCAACCTTTTTAACCACACGATTACTTTTTCAATTTAACTGCAATGTAAGATCTACCTCAAACCCAAATACCCTTGCCCCACTTCCTTCCTGCCCTTTCTTTGAGGCTCTGCCCCTGCTCCAGCCCTTCTCTGAGGCTTCAACCTGCTCACTCCACATCCCCCTTCCTCCCCCATCCTCACTCACTTTCACCAGGCTGGAATAGGGGGTTTGGGTGAAGACTCTGGTCTTGAGCCAAGAGGTTTGGAGGGTGGCAGGGGCTTGGGGCTTAGCCCAGGGTGGGGGATTGTGGTCCAGGAGGGGTTTCAAGCTCTGGGAAGGAGTTTGGGTGCAGGGAGACTCACATCTGGGCAGGAGGTTGGGTGCAGGAGGGGGTTCAGGGCTGGGATTGGTTCAGGAAGCAGATTCTGGCTGGGCACCATTTAACGGAGAGGGCATCCAGGTGGTGGAGCAGTGGGATTAAGGCAGGCTTACCCCTGCCCTGGTTCTGCACCACTCCTGAAAACTGGCATGTACAGCAGTAACTCCATGGCACCATGTGCTGCTCCTCATCTACAGGCACTGAGCCCACAGCTTCTACTGGCCACGGTTCCCTGTTACTGATCAATGGGAGCTGCAGCAGTGGTGTTTGCAGGCAAGGACAGCATGTGGAGACCCCTGTTCTGCCTTTCTCAGGGCCTGCAGGGACGTGCCAGCCACTTCCAGGAGTAGCAGTTACAACAAGGATAATTGCTCCATCCCCGATAGGTAGGCATTTTAGAAGTCACTACTCAAAGAATTAAATTTAAGCCTAAAAGAGAAATGAAAATGATGAAATGCACAGACTAGTTAAAAACTAAAAATAACACACTTTGTAAGCAGTGAAAGAAGTAACAACAATCCTCCACACGTGTTTTGGGGCGGGAGATAAGAGTGAAGGGCAGTGTGTGTTTTTGAGAATGACAAACAGACACACACACACAGTGTGTGAGAGTGACAGAGATTTGCATTGCCAAGCTCCTTCCATCCCCTTCTCTCTGTGTGGAGATAGGGTATAGAAGTAGGGGGAGGAGCTACACCCTAACAACAGCACCCTCCTCTTCTTCCTCCTACACCCTGCACAGCAAGCAGGAGGCTCCCATAGTGGCAGTTCCAAAGCAATGGGCAGGAGCAGCAAGACAGTGAGTGGAGGCACAACTGAAATGACAGCTCTTGAAAGCTTCCTGGCCAAACAAGTCAAGATCACCTGTCAGAGGCTCCAAGATCTATCGGTAGATCCCAATCTACTGGTTGGTGACCACTGATTTAATGGGACTTGTGCTGCTGCATCTTTTCACACATTTATTTGAATTTTACATCATAACTGGTCAAATCCAGCTTCATGCACACATTCAGGTTATCTTCTGTCAATGTGGAGCACAAAATATTTTTGATGTGATTTAAATGAGAGAAAGTCTGCTTACACATATAGGTGGAGCCAAACATTGAAAGTAAGGCGAAGCTGAGATTCTACATGGTGTTGTATGTGATAGGAAGTTCTTTCCAAGTTTGCAGATTCAGATTATCATTGTGCTCCAATTTCTTCATGTCAGCCCATTTGTTCATTTTTGCCAATTCTGAATGTTGTCGAGCAAGACATTCTAAATCAGAATTCAGCTTGATTAATTTTTCCACCCAGATATCAGAGTCCTTGAAATCTGCTATTTCCATTTCCAAATTGCTGAGATGCCTAGAATGACTGTCAAACCCAGTTCTTCAGTGGATGCTTTATGTGGACGAATCATGAAAGTAGAGTACTGTGTTTGCAAAAGTCAGCAAAATAAGACTTGAATGCAAGCTGCTGCAAATCAGGTCTGTTGTTTGGATTCTCTCTCTGACTGTGTCTAGACTACATCCCTCTTTTGACAGAGGGATGTAAATTAGACATGTCGAAATTGCAAATGAAGCGGGGATTTAAATATTTCATGCTTCATTTGTATAATCGTGTCATGGCGCTCTTTTGAAAAAGTGCCATTTTGAAAGTAAAATGGCAGTCTAGATGCGGTTCTTTCAGAAACGTCAGGCTTTTTCTAAAGAGCCCGTAAACCTCATTTTTTGAGCTGTACAGGATCTTTCAGAAAAGCCTGCCGTTTTGAAAGAACTGCGTCTAGACTGCGGTTTTACTTTTGAAATGGCGATTTTTGGAAAGAGCGTCATGACGTGATTATGCAAATGAAGCACAGGATATTTAAATCCTTGCTTCATTTGCAATTTCAATGTGTCTAGTTTACATCCCTCTGTCGAAAGAGGGATGTAGTCAAGAAACAGCTTCTGATACGAATCAGAAAACATTCGTAATCTTTCAAAATATGCCAGTCTGCTCGTCTTAATATCTTTGATGAAGACAGTTAATTTTGACTCAAATCTAAACACTGCTGCAGAGGCAAGACTGTATTTCCTTGCCCTTGTAGCTTAAGGTTTAACTCATTCAAATGATCAGTAATGTTGACGAGTTAGTAAAACTTGAGTAATGAATCACAGTCAGAAAGCTTGGCATGTTTGACAGCCTTCATATAAAAAAATGGCTTAATCTCGTTCATGCAGGCTGCAAAACAAGACAAAACTTTGCCACAAGATAACCAGTGAACATTGCTGTGCATTAGTACCTCTGGGTATTCAGAATCTACTTCCTTGAGTAGTAGCTGACATTGACGATGATTAAGGGCTCTTGCAAGAATCAAACTGACAGTGCAAATGACCAGTCTCATTACATTTCTGAGTTTGGTTCCACAAGATTGTGCACAAAGTGCCTCCTGATGCACAATGCAATGAAAATTTAGAAACAGGCAGTTCAGCTGTTCTGACAAAAGAGTAAGGAATTCCCTGAATTTGCCAACAATGCTAGATGCATCGTTCATATACACAGACATATGATTATCCAACTGTATTTCTTTCTTGTTCACAAAATTCATCACAGATGTCTTCGCCCCTTGTTTGATTTTTCACTGCAGTCATGTATTTCTTCATGTATTTTCTTTGTGCGTTTGTTCCTTTTTGTATTTGTTCCTTGTTGATTTGATGGGCCATTTTCAGATCTGTCATGAACTGTTTTTGCTGATAATGTCTTGAATTTTCTGTAAGATTTTTGTCGTTGTTGTGAAACTCATCAAATAGTTCATGACAATTTTTAGCATGCATCTCTTTATGTAATCCCTGTCTGTGAAAGGGGTTCCCTTATCAAATAATGCTGTATGAGCCTGCAAAACTTGCAGAGTTTAAGCTCCCACCTTTTTGTGATCATGCCAGCATGCTATTTTGTCCAGTGTTCATTTTTCACTGCAGCTCCTCACAGGCTTTTTTCCCCGTGTGTCACCCACAGAGTATTTTGTAACCAATGCTGCATATTTTGTCATGAAATGCCATTCTAAATTCAGTTTTTTTTGTTTGAGGACAATGTCTCACTACAAATGAGACAGTGTGGAGATCCAGACTTCTCCACAAATGCATAGAAGTTGTTTTCTCCTTTTGAAAATGTTGGTACTCATCTCTCTTTCTCTTCACCATTTTTACCTTTGGGAAGTCACAAAGTTCACCATCACCTATGATGATGGAAAGATTTCTCGACCACTCAAATAAAAAGAGTATACACATGACCCCCAATGAGTAGAGAGACTGGATGAACAGTTAAAGGTGAAATAGACAAAAAAATTTGAAATGAATAATTATGGGGTTTTAAAAATTTTGAATTAATTTTTCACTTTAATTTAAAAAGTTGCTTGTATTTAGGAAATTACAAAAGTAGCGTATTTGGTTCCATACTGAGCCATAGGTTGTAGACCCCCGTTTTAAGGTAATGAGAGAAATTCCTCCTAAAATTAAATTTTATAGAAGTAGCAAATAGTCAGGCTCATTGTATATTTTGTTACCAAGCCTGTTTTGGATGAATTAGAAAAATTAAATGATTGTTGGTCTTTTTGAAAAAATTGCCATAAAGTTTTTCATTCCATGGACATTAAAATTCATGATGGAAGCTTTTATCTTGCAAAATTTATTCTCTGTCCTAAAGTCAAACTAAACTAGGAGTTGCAGCACCTACTGCTAATGTTGTAAGATTCTTAATAGTTGCTAAAAAGCCTAATATGGAATGGCTGAAAAATCTAATCTGTTTCTTGTCTTCTGGCTAAGGCCATGTCTACCCTGCCTCTTATCTGTGCTGCAACTTTCTGTCTCCAGGGTTTGAAAAAACAACCATGCGAAGCACAGTAAGTTACAATGCTGTAAAGTGCTGGGCTATGTCTACACTGCAGGCTTTTTGTGCAAGAGCTGTTTTGCGATATGCTTTTGCGCAAGAGATGTGCTTTTGCACAAGAACATTCATGGCATTGTGGACGTTCTCTTGTGCAAGAAAGCTCTGATGTCCATTTTAGTGCAAAAAGTCTGCAGTGTAGACATAGTCCTAGTGTAAATTGGCTCTTAGAGAGTGTCTACACTGCACCGTTATTTCGAGATAACTAGTGTTATTTTGAAATAACAGTGTGAACATCTACACAGCCATTCCATTATTTCAAAATAATTTTGAAATAACAGACGGCTTATTCCGAAATCTGTAAACCTCATTCTATGAGGAATAACGCCTATTCCGAGAGAGCCATTTCAATATAAGACATGTGTAGACGCTCCACTGCTGCTATTTCAAAATAGCCCCTCACCAGGGCTATTCTAAGTTATTCCTTCCCAGTGCCTCAGGGGCTCTGAATCAAGATAGGGCATCTACATTAGGGAAGCCTGCCTTGGACTAATTTTGAGGCTTCCCTGCAGTGTAGACAAGCTATTTCAAAATAAGATATTTTGGAATAACTATTCTGGAATAGCATATTACGAAATAAGCATGCAGTGTAGTTGTACTCTCAGTGCTGGGAGCCATGCTCCTTGTTTAGGTGGTTTACATAGTGCAGCAAGAACTCTCTCATGGTATTGGTGCTGTGGCCATACTTTAACTTTAAAGTACGGCCACAGCAGGGCTTTAATGTTAAGTGTAGATGTAGCCTTAGCCTCAGATAGAAATGTGTCTGAACTACCTGGGTGTAGCAGAGACTTCTAGACCCAAGTGCTCTCCTCCCAGTTACCATTTATGGGAACATTAACGTTACAGAGATGCCAACTCTGATGATTTAATCGTGAGTCTTGCAGCATTTTGTGTCTCTCTTGTGCTACGTCTAGACTGGCATGAATTTCCGAAAATGCTTTTAACTGAAAAGTTTTCCGTTAAAAGCATTTTCGGAAAAGCACGTCTAGATTGGCAGGATGCTTTTCCGCAAAAGCACTTTTTGCAGAAAAGCGTCCATGGCCAATATAGACGCGGTTTTCTGCAAAAAAGCCCCGATCGCCTTTTTTGCGGAAAACAATACTATGCTGTCTACACTGGCCCTTTCGCGCAAAAGTCTTTCGGAAAAAGACTTTTGCCTGAACGGAAGTAGCATAGTATTTCCGGAAAAGCACTGATGTTTTTACAGGAAATCGTCAGTGCTTTTCTGGAAATTCGAGCGGTCAGTGTAGACAGCTGGCAAGTTTTTCCGCAAAACCAGAAGATTTTGCGGAAAAACTTGCCAGTCTTGACACAGCCTTGATGTTTGTGTGGCATTTAGGTTTTTGAGTAAATGGGAATACCACCACTTCTTCCATCAAATCTGGTCACTCCGTGCTCAGACTTGTCTGTCAGTTTTATTTTAAAAATACACAGGTAACCTTTCTTAAACTTCAGGAATACTCTTATAACATTTGTGTTTTTGAAAATGTCTGTAGGACAGAATTGGTGTTTGTTTATTTTCAGAAAAAACATGTTTTCATATAAATTATTCCTTTTTCAGTTGTACAATAAAATGCACAATTCTTTGCTAATTTCAACGTTGTAGTTCATTGAAGTTAGTAAGCTGATTACATGCTGTGTTGAAAGCAAATCTTTTAGCAGCAAATTGTAGTAGTGCTAATATTTAGATGTATTTGATATGGCATATAAAAATCATATTGTGATATTTTAGAAAAAATACTGCTAAATCAAAGCAAGTGTTTGAGTTTTGAAATATTCTGGAGTTGAGAATATTTCTATCATTTTGGATGAAATTCGTATCCCAATAATTTTCTGTAATGTTCTTTAAATAATCTTGATTTCAGCTTTTTTATTTAACTGGCTATATTCATTTTCTGTGGTAAATATTCATGGCTACTAATGAATACAAGAGAGAATATTTTGTATAAAACATTTGGTGTTATTTTTCAGGTATTTATAGCAGCAATGATGTAGCAGTATCCTTTCCAAATGCGGTATCTGGCTCAGGACCTAGCACTCCCGTTTCCAATTCTCATTTACCTCATCAGGCTTCTAGTCACCTGCAGCAAGTGGGGGCTTTGTCACCTTCAGCTACAGCTTCTATAACTACTGTTGTTGCTACAACTCAGGTAAATCATCACAGGCATTTGGATAGGTAAAAATATTCATCTTAGCTGTTTATTTTCAGTTTTAAACCATTAAAGATTTCCCCTGCATTTGTGTGGGAAAAGGTTATTGGGAATAACCACTGTATTTTTTAAAAAGAAATGTTGTTTGTTGGTAATGGTGGTGATGAGTTATTGTCATGCTTACAGGGCCTATGAAATGACCATCCCCGCCTCAGAGAGTCTACAGTTTAGGTTTGAGAGTAAACAGGTGCATATTTAAAAATAAAGGAAGAATAAAGTAATAACAATATTATTGTGATATCAGCACAAGTTAGGGTATTGTAACCACAATTCATCTTGCTGTTCATAATATTGTGATAACTGCTTAATATATATTTGAGAGAGTCTGTCTAATAACTCCTCTTAAACAGTAAGAGCGAGGACCACCAAATGTAGTATACAGCTTCCTAGTATTATAACTTAAAGCAAGGTAAGGGTTTGGTTGTGTCAGAAAAATTGGATGTGCCTGGAATGGGATTGCTTCTCATAAAAGAGAAAATCGAATCAGTAGGCAGGTGAAAGGGGCTGTCAGGCAACGTACCCCTTCTCCCCTTGGTACAAGACTGTCTCACCCCTGAGCCTCCAGGTGCCCTATAGGAAGGACAGGGGGCTACAGCTCTCTCTCTCCCCTCCCTTCCCCCATTCATTTGGGAACATTGGTTTCTGTTCCCTTTCATCAGGGAGTGAGAGGAAAGTTTGCTGCATTCCTTGGTCTTGTTGGTGAACACAGAAAGCAGATGAACGTAGACTTGCCACAGCTGGGGGACATGCAGGTCTCCCCTGGCTGTATCTGCTGTAGCTGCATCTGCCATGGAGAGGTGCTTCTCACTTTGCCCCAAGCTCCTGTTGTGAGTGGGGGGTGGGATAATCCTCTCCCCACAGGGCAGCCTGCATATGAACCCCTGATCTCCAGCCCAACCTCAGAGCAATGATTCAAATGGAGCATGTACATTTTCATATTTTTTCTCTCTCTCTCTCTCTCTCTCAATTCCTGTGGGATGATAAAGTGATGTCATTCCGTGTCCACCGGGGCCAAACCCCACCCAATCCCAGCCTGGCGATTCCCAGGGCCCACTTTGAGAGCTGGGGCTGCCTACAGCCAAGCTCTCCTCTTTCCTCCTTTTCCCAGTGGCTGGGGAGAGAGCCATAGCAGCTGTGGCTTTTTACCCGGCCTCTTCCTGGGTGCAGCCTCTCCCCTCCCCGGAGAGCCTGGCGCAACCTTGTTAATCCTGCCCCCACTCCGTTGTCATTGAGTCTAGCCAGGACACTCCCAATGTCAGTCTCCATGAGAGTGGGGTTATGGAGGAGACAGCAGCAGTGGCCAGAGAGACGGCCATGCCTGCCAGTCAGGACCTGCTCCTCACCCTGGAGCCAGTCCTCCCCCTCCTAGGATGTCTCCCAGGCTTTGGACGAACCTGGAGAAAGCACTTCAGTTGAGTTCTGTAACTTTCCCTATATACACACAGCTGTTCCCACTTACTGCCGGTCGCCAGGGAGGGCCCAGCTGTGACTGGCCTCCCTTCTCAGGATGGCACTGAACTATTTGTAATAGCAACATGTGTGTGGTGCCACCCCAATGCGTCTGCTCTGCTTCCTGGACTTGTAGGCCTGCTGGACCTCTTCTATTGTCATCCAGACCTGGTCAAGGGTCCAGGCGTGGCTTTTGTTGGCCAGGCTGGTGGTGGCCCTCCAACCATAGACCTCAGCATTCCTTTTCCTGGTGTGGAGGTGCCGGAGTTTGGTCTCCTTCTCTCACTTCTCGATGAGGTCCAGACTCTCCCCACCAATCCAGGCCAGAGCTCTCAAGCATCTCTGGCCAGTGACAGCCCTCAGAGGGAGTGTTGAGGTCTGCCATGGCTCCGTTGGCTCTGGCTGTATGGCACAGGGTTTGCCATGCTGGCCATATGCCACAAGCTCCTCATCTTTTTTAGCAGTGTCCCTGTGGGTGCTCCACCATAGGTGTTTGGGTGCTGCAGCGCGCCCGATTGGAAGATTTCAATAGCAGTGATAGTGACAGGTAATTCACACATGCGCAGCACACTATACGCTCCAGGCAGCTAATGCTCATGCACGGGCTACTATCCCTTCAGTTCCTTCTCTGCCACCACCGGCATTGGTTGGAACCTGCAGTGCGCTCTACACTGAGCTCTTGAGACAGATAGTTAGCTTTGTTATCATAGATTTTAGTTAGCTTTAGCCTTCAAACTGTTTCTATTTTACTTTATAGGAATAAAAAAATTTTTTTTTCTTTGTGATCAACCATGGAGCCACAGATATGCGGAGGCTCACTGCCTTTGGCTTTCCCCTCATGGGGATCGGCCCAAAGGGGTTCTCTCTCCGCATTTTCATTTCATTTACATTGTTCCAAGAAAAAAAATTCCTCGGAAAGCTCCTCACGACACTCCCCCTCCCTGACTCACACCACAGTCTGCTGGCTTCGATCGCTATATATTTTTTGCCACTTGTATATTCTGTGCTCCCAAGGGCATTCATTTTATCTCCGCTGCCTGGGGGAGAACTTCGGCATGATTCATCGTGCCCATCATAGATGCCCTGACAGCTGGGGCACACAAAGCTAGAGAGCCGTAACTGAAACTTCTCTCACTTGAACCGTCACTTAAACCAAATGCAGACCCGGGGTTACCCTGAATCCCTGCTTAAACCCTCACAACGACGATGTCACATAAGGCAGCTCTAGTGGTTTCAGCTGCGAGCTTTGCAACCTCTAAACAATCTAAGAGACCACATGCAGACGCTAATAGGGAATCCCTTTCACCTAAGAAAGGGAAATCCCAGAAATCCAAGCCAGTTCTGCCCCCTATGGGGGCTCCGGACAAGAGCTTACCGGGCTGTGATCACTCACTACACCCTGAAGGTCCCAGGACCTGGCCACAATGCCAAAATAGGCTAACAAGCCTAAACCCCCTGCGGCAGAAAAACCCAGGGCTAGCCCGGTAAATCTGGCATACTCAGCACTGTGCTTCGCTATTTATAAAAATATCAGTTTCACAAAAGCAGCACACTCAACACAGTCAGCGCGTGCGCCTTCCCTGGTACTGAGCTAGTCAAAAGGCACATTACCTCCTGCCTACTGTGTCTCCAATCTTTTCTTTTATATCTGCAGACCAGCTAAAGCCACCTCACTACCCACAACTCCACCTTTCAGTACTGATGCCTCCTCAGCACTAGCCAGGTTCTCTCCAGCAACTCTAGCAGCTTCTGCACTTCCTTTATGAAGTGAGGAAGAAGCTGCCTCTCTTCTAAACACCATGTTATCCCCTAAGAAGAAGACGGTTCAGCCACAATCCATTATACCTCTGTGGCACCTCACCCAATGGCTACCGCCACCTATGCTCATGCCTCCTACTTGGTCCTATTGGGATCCCTGGGCATCTTTCTAAACACACCAGCAGCAGCAGCAGCAATACCATCATGCTGAACAGGTCCACTCGAGACCCTCATCGGTGACCTCCGTAGATGTGTTTGGGTATCAAACCGATTTTGATCACCCTTTCAGGGACAATGACTCTGATTCATCTCACCCACCAACTCAGTTGTCTTCTTGCCCTCTGGAGGATGCCTTCATGCTATCGCCTCCTTTAGCAGGTAATGATTCCAGGATTTTCCAGGACCTCTTTAAAAGGGTAGCTCATGTATTAGAAATTTCATTAATGACACAGCCTGACACCCAATATAAGCTCACCAGCATCTTACTCGTCACACCAGCGGTTAAATGAGTGTTACCCATGGACTCTGCCCTCATGGATCCCGCTAAATAACTATGGCAAACACCCGCCACCATATCCCCAGTGGGCAAGAAGGCAGATAGAAAATACTATGTCTCCTCTCAGGTTATGGAGTTTCTCTTCACACACACCCCTCCCAATTCCCTCATAGTAGATACTGCTAACTAGAGGACCAAACACACCATAGCCAAATCCACTCCTTTGATAAGGAATGGAAATGACTTGACCTTATGGGCAGAAAAGCCTACTCCTTTCTCCCTCCAGCTATGGATCTCAAACTATACTGCTATGTTAGTAAGATATAAACATCACATTTTTGAACAGATATCCATTTTTATTCAATATATTTCAGAACAGAAAAGGGAACAGTTTAAAGCCAACACAAATGAGGGTGCCCCAATGGCCAGGACAGCCCTACAGAGCCCTTGACTCTGTTGACACCTTGCAGCTTGACTCCACTTGACTCTTACAGCCGTGGTCATGATGAAGAGAGCATCCTGGCTCCACATCTAGCTTTCCAAAGGAAGTCTAGAAAAGGGTAGATGACCTCCCATTTGAGGGCCTAAAGCTCTTCACGGAGTCTACTGACACTTTATTGCACTCCTTGAAAGACTCTAGGGCCACTCTTCGTACACTGGGCATTCAGGTTTTTGTGTCAAAACGAAAACAAAACAAAGGTTATACCCTGAGATACAGATCTGCCCTCTTTGCTCACCCACAGAGGCAGTACAACTAGAGAAAGCGACACCGCCAGGACATAAGTCTACCCCGTCAACCAGCTTGCCCTGTCCCAGCCCTCTAATAACAGACAAACGTTTTGAAGCTCAGGTCGGAAGTCGTCAAATTCATCTTTCCTCTCCTGTCCTTCATGCCAGTATCCACACAACGCCTAGCACCTTTCCATCATCACTGGTGCTTCATAACATTTGACAAGTGGGTCCTGGACATCATAAAGAGTGAGTACTACATATCTTTTCTGTCCATCCCAAAACCCCAACCACCCACCCCATCCTTCTTCAGGGACCCATCTCAAGAGTCTATCCTATGCCAAGAAATCGACCTCCTTCTCTCCATCAAAGCAGTGGAACACATTCCCCATCAGTACCGCAACACTGGCTTCTATTCCCAGTATTTCCTCATCGAAAAGAAGTCGGGGAATGGAGGCCAATCTTAGATCTCAGAGGCTTCAACAGGCATGTTCTTTCCCAACACTTCTGCATGGTAATCCTCTCCACCATCATTCCCTCCCTCAACAAAGATGACTGGTTGGTGACTCTTGACCTCCAGGATGCATATTTCCATGTGCCTATCCACCTCGTACACAGGAAGTATCGCAGATTTACTGCGGATGGACAACCCTTCCAGTACATGGTACTCCTCTTTGGCCTTTCCACCATGCTGAGGGTATTCTCCAAGGTACTGGCAGTAGTTGTGGCTCATCTGTGTAGACAGGGAGTGTCCATCTTCCCTTATCTGGATGACTGCCTTATAAGAGCTGACTCCCTTCGAAAAACACAAAAGTCATTCAGTACAACCAAGGAACTCTTGATCCCTGGGTCTCCAGATAAACCTTTCGAAGTGTCAACTCCAGCCAGCCCAGGTGCTAGAGTTCATAGGGGACTGCTTAGACTGCATCACTGTCACTGCATCTTTGCCCCATCACAGATTCCTAGCCATATGGGAACTCATCCAGCTCTACTGCACCGCTCCCCAACTACCCACCAGAGCATGTCTCCAGCTCTTAGGCCACATGGCAGCCACCACCATGGTAGTCCCTCATGCTAGACTATACATGAGGCCGCTACAACATTGGCTCATTACAGTCCACAGACCGAGGAGAGAGAGCCTTCTCAAGCTGGTCTTGGTGCACTCACCATCAGAAACTCGCTCCCTTCGTGGTCGAACACAGAAAATGTGTGTACAGGGGTCCTAGGTACCCTTACCACACAAGACTGATGGTTGCCCACAGAGACCATTCTACATATCAATACCCTCAAGCTCTGTGCGGTGTTCTACGCTTGCTGGCACTTCCAAGACCACATCTCCAACTCCACTGTACAGATTTTTACAGACAACCAAGCTGCAATGTTTTACATCAACAGGCAGGGAGGGGCCAGATCTTACCTCCTCTGCAAGGAAGCAGTCCGCCTCTGGATGTGGTGTATTGTACACAACATAACGCTAATTGCCTCACACCTCTCAGGCAAAGACAACATAACAGCGAACACTCTCAGCAGGAACTTCTCCTCCAGCCATGAGTAGGAAATGGACCCCACCATCTTACACCAAATCTTCCAATGTTGAGGTTTTCCCCAGATAGACCTCTTTGCGACTCATACCAACAGAAAGGGCTCGCAATACTGTTTGTGCAGGCATTGGCTCACACTCCTCGAGAGATGCATTCACAATCCACTGGGGCATAGAACTCCTCTGTGCTTTTCCACTAATACCTCTTCTCCATCAAGTGGTCAACAAAATTTGAATGGACAGGGCCAATGTTATCCTCATCGACCCGGATGGCCGAGACAAAAGTGGTACTCTTACCTGCTCCAAATGTCATCCAAGCAGCCATAGCATCTTCTCACCCCACACTGCAGTCGCGTCCATCACCTTTTCCAGCTCTAGGCATGATTTCTCAGTGGCTCACTCCACTAGAATCAAAATGCATAAATCAAGTCCAAGAAATTCTCCTCAACAGCCATAGAACATCCACTTGGAAATCTTACCTGTACAAATGGTGATGCTTCTCTGCTTGGTCCCAAAGAAACAACCTTGATGCGGCCTCAGCTCCACTACCTGCAGTCTTGCAATGCATCACTCAGCTTAAGAACTTGGGCCTTTCCTTGAGCTTCCTTAAAATCCATCTTGCTGCAATCACAGCTCTACACCAACCAATAGACAATACATCGATGTTCACAAACCCGATAACTAAAAGATTTCTTAAAGGCCTGCAATACACCTACCTGCCCATCAAACCACCAGTCCCCACCTGGACCCTCTATCTCATTATTAGGGCCCTAACAAGAAAGCTCTTCAAGGCGATGGCAACCTTGGTCTACCTCTTGGTCCACCAACATTGGTCCACCTTTCCATGAATGTGGCCTTCCTTGTGGCTATAACATCTGCCAAAACAGTTGGAGAAATCGGGACCCTAATGATAGACTCACCATTCACCGTCTTCCATAAAGACAAAGTTGTACTTCGGCTTCTCCCCAAGTTCATGCCAAAGGTCCCCTCAACATTCCATTGCAATGAACCCATCAACTTACCTGTCTTCTTTCCTGAACCTCATGACAACACGGCTCAAGTAACGCTTCATAGCCTTGACCTCTGCAGGACCATCATGTTCTACATAGATAGAACCACACATCCGTAGAACCAACAGATTATTTATTTCAACTGCTTGAACCATTTCTGGGACTCCCTATTTCCTCTGAGACTCTCCAAATAGATAGTGGAGTGCATGAGAGTAGCTAATCATCCTTCAGCAAAGAATCGCCTGCACAACTTAGTGCATGTTCAACCAGAGCCATGGCTGCATCAGCTGCATATATCTAGGGCATTCCTGTCAGATAGCAGTAAATCAGCTACCTGGTCGTCCGCTCATACTTTGTTGACCCATTACGCCCTCAACTCATATCTCTCTAGTGGAACCCTGTTCGGTCACTCCATCCTCACGGCTGTCCGTGAGGACACTAGGTGCCTCCAGTGGACACACTGCTTCATAATCACCTTAGGTGGAGCACCCACAGGGACACTCCTCGAAGAAGAAGAGAGGGTTACTTACTTTTTGCAGTAATTGAGGTTCTTTGAGATAGGTGTCCCTGTGGGTTCTCCACCACCTACCTTTCCTCCCCTGTGCTTCAGCGCATCATCATGCATCCCTACCAGGGCAGAGAAGGAACTGAAGGAATCGTAGCCCACGCATGCGCATTAGTAGCCCAGCGCGTGGAGTGTGTTGTGCTTGTGCGAACTACCTGTCACTAGCATTGCTATTGAAATCTTCTGGCTGGGCACTCTGCGAAGCCAAAACACCTAAGATGGAACACATACAGGGACCCCCATCTCAAAGAACATCAGTTGCTGAAGAAGGTGAGTAGCCCTCTCTTCTCCTGCAGCTTGCTGTTTTAGCTCTGCAGGAGAAGGAGAATGGTGAAGCTGGCAGGTGTGGCCAGAGTGGCCACATGTGCAGCTGTGAGTGGCTAATTATTTCAAATTAGCAGCACTAGATCATCCACACTAATGCTATTTCGAAATAACAATTTCAAAGTTAGTGTTATTCCCTGAGGAAACCAGGAGTATAGATTTCAAAATAACCAGCCTGTTGTTTTGAAATTACGAGCTTGGTAGTGTGGATGGTCCATTTGTTAGTTTGAAATTAGGAGGAGGGGGTTATTTCAAAATAGCTTCTTAGCATAGACCAGGACTAGGAGATCAATTTCCCAGGGCTGAAAACTATTATGAGCGAAAGTGATTGAGAGGAAATACTTAGTATCAATAATGATTAGGAGTTAACAAATATTTTACTAGCTGCCCAAAATGCCACAAATCTACAATCAGGAAAGAAGGCTATGGTGGTTTAAAACTGTCCTTGTTAAGAAGGGATGAGAGTGAAAGCAACAATAAAAAAATAAAGTAACCCAATATATTTTACAAATGGGGGAAAATTGTAGTTCATAGCAATGACTATAAATTAGAAGTTGCACAGTGTAAACAACTAATATGGTAAACATATTAATGGAAAATATTATGGTCATTAGTGTTAGACATATTATTTTTGTATACCCATCTTCTCTACTCAAAGCCAGTGCTTTAAGGTCCACTGGCGAATGACTACAGTGTAAATACAAAACACTGGTTTTGTTTGTTTTTAAAGGGAACTCAAAAATGGTACCTTCTGGTTCCTTTTTAAGCGCTAAACTATACTTCCCTACAAATCCAAATGCATAGTCTCAGAATCGCTTCATTTAGGATTGTCAGACAGATAAACTGATGCCCATGCTTATATGTCTAGTTTTTCAATTAAAAAAAACCCACAGCATCACACACACAGAAAATGTGCAAATTCTGTGCAAAAGGTTGAATTAGAAGAATATTAAGTTTGGAAAGTGAAATACTAACAAATTAGGAAATGCCAGTATTAATTATTTTGACTCCTTATGAGTATTTATTACATAATCATACTACTTTCTCCCCTCTCCTCTTCCTCCTTTCCCAAACTTATGCTTTTATTCAGTACACAACTTGAATAATGAATCATATAGTGTTTC
The DNA here is from genome assembly GCF_049634645.1 of Pelodiscus sinensis. Taxonomy (NCBI): domain Eukaryota; kingdom Metazoa; phylum Chordata; order Testudines; family Trionychidae; genus Pelodiscus; species Pelodiscus sinensis. Next base: position 222,395,837 of record NC_134712.1, read on the forward strand.
TGCTCTTATCTGCAGGCAAAATGACTCTCTGCCACCATGCTCCCAATGGTTGTGCATGGTTTAGCAGTCTCCTTTTCCTTTATTTCCAATTGCCTGTATAGCCCTATGGCAAACACCAGCCTCGGTTCTCCTTATAGCTAAAGGCAAGGATGAATAATAATTTTTGACTAAAGGCCACTTCAGAAATTTTTGAAGTGGCTCTGGGCCGCCTTGGAAAGGATGGGGCCTCAGGTGGAAGGGGAGGGCAAGAACACTTCCGTGCTTCCCTGCCTCCCTGCCCACAGACTGAGATTAGTCTGGGGGTGGGAGATCTCGTGAAGTCTTTGCCCCCACCCCAGAGAGAACCACCAGCTGGAAGTTCCCTCTAGGTGCCTGTGCCTCTGGCAGTGGGAGGAGACTTTGCATGTTCCCCGTCACCCCCAGGCCAATCAGGGCTGGGGAATGGGGGGAATGCACACAAAGTCTCTTCCTGCCCTTGTCCTGCTTCTGAGCACCACACACTCCCTGCTGTATGGGAGCAAAGTGGGAGGAGACTTCACGCACTCCTGCTGCCCCCAAGCCCTGATTGCGCGCTTTCCCCACACCCAGGTCACAGTCTCTTGCTCCCTGCTCTCAGGCGCACAGCGCTTAGTCACCCGCCAGGGTTGACCCTAAGCGCCTCATGCTCCCTGGGCCGTGATTGGCTTGGGGACAGGAGAGTGGCAGGGCCTCTGCAGGCTGGATCAACCCACTTGGTGGGCCGGGTGCAGCCCATTGAGGCCCTCTAGCCCATCCCTAGCTTAAGGGGTAGAAAGATGATACTTCATTCCCTATAGAGCAGGTGTTGGCAACCTATGGCACGTGTGGCACACGAGACAATTTTCAGTGGCACACTGAGCCTGTAACTGGAGCTGTGAGCCCCTTTTTCCACACCCCGCAGTCTGCACAGCCATGAGGCTTGGAACATCACCTCCGGCTTCCAGGCATACGTGACTGGGGGAGGTGAAGAAAGCCCCGACTCACATCCACCATGGAGTCCCCAAAAACCGCCCAGCTTCCTATCCGCTGGGCGGTACTGGGATCCTATGCAGAGTCAGGACAGTTTCCCCCCTGCAGGATTGAGGCCTCACCCCCGCCTGCATGCTGCCGCTGCTCTTCTTGCCCCGGCCCTACTGGCATGCAGCGGAGCTGGGGGGAAAGGAAGCAATGGGGAAGGGACCCTGCTTCCGTGGAGAAGGGACCCAGCACAGAGCATGCATGCTGTGGGGACCTGTTCCCAGAACCTGGCTGGGACTGTCTTTGAGCAGCCACCACCATGTGAGATAGGCAAGGGGGGCTTTGGGTGTCAAGGCCTGGGGGGTGATGAGGCAGTGGCGGGGCTATGCGAAAAGGAAGCAATGGAGTGGGGAAGTCCTCCCCCCACCCCGGTGTCCCTGAGAGCCGCCCCAGATCCCTGCCTGTTTCCACCAGGCAGCACAGGGACCCCCGCACAGAGCCAGTACCACCCTCTGACCCCATGGGAGGGATGGGAGATTGGGGGTGGGAGGGTTGGGGTGAGGAGGTAATGGTGGAATTGGGGATTGGGGCGTGGGTCAGGATCAGAGGGTTGTGGGGTTTTGTAGTAGTTTTTTTTGCTTGTCACTTGTGTGGTCCCCAACTGATAGTTTTCCCACCCCGCCATAAGTAAAGAAAACATTGAAACCTTTGGTGTTGGACATAAATTAGTATTTTACATAGTTTATTAAACTTCATTTTAAATCAACTTAGAGTTAAAATGCTTAATCTGTCTAATAATTTAAATTAAACCATTTTTCATTGCTATAGCTTTCGCAAAATGGCTTGGGTGTCATTATGTAATTAATGGTGAATTTCCATTAGCAAAGAAAGGTTTTCATTGAGCCAGGTGGTCCATGGACCAAAAAGTTTGAGAACCACTGTGATAGAGGGTGAGTACTGCCCAGGCTGAGGGGAGATGTAAACTCGTGGGGGGCCACCCTGCCTGAAAGCCACATTGGCCTCAGAGCACCTGGGTCTTTGGCAGGAAGGCGAGGGTGCCATGGACCAGACCCCCACGGGACCTCACTCCAGCAAGGCTGGCCACCCCAGGGTCACCCATTCACCCATTTAAATGACCTCCCCCCCCAAGCTACCCTGACCCCAGCCCGTGTTGGTGATCCAGCATCACGTCCCTTGCTAGGTTGGAGCCAGTGCTGGCTTCTTGTGGCGGGGGGAGACCCAAGGTGGTGCGCTGCATCCGGCTTCTGAGGAAACACGCAAATGCTCCTTCCCTCTTTTCTCCTCCCCATAGGAAAAGCTGGAGCAGAGCCCCAGGCAGGAGACAAAGCATGGCACATGGTGAAAAGAGCCCTTCCTCCTCCTCCTGGGAGAGAGACCCAGAGCAGGAGGGTTAAATCTTGTCATGCCAGTTTGGAATGGTTGCCGACCCTTGTTATAGAGAGTACGAATTCCTATTTTCCCACCCATATCCTTCTTAATTGGTATTAGCGACTGTTAGGGTACGTCTACACTACATGGCTCCGTCGACGGAGCCATGTAGATTTGTTTATTGGGCAAAGGGAAATGAAGCGGCGATTTAAATATTTGCCGCTTCATTTAAATTTACATGGCTGCTGCGCTGAGCCGACAAACAGCTAATCAGCTGTTTGTCTGCTCAGCGCGCTAGTCTGGACGCTCCCCTGCTGACATCAAAGCCCTTTGTCGGCAGCCCTGGTAAACCTCATCCCATGAGGAATAACGGGGCTGCCAACAAAGGGCTTTGATGTCGGCAGGGGAGTGTCCAGACTAGCGCGCTGAGCCGACAAACAGCTGATTAGCTGTTTGTCGGCTCAGTGCGGTAGCCATGTAAATTTAAATGAAGCGGCGATTATTTAAATCGCCACTTCATTTCCCTTTGCCTACAACCCTCATCTACATGTCTCCGTTGATGGAGCCATGTAGTCTAGACACAGCCTTAATGAAAAGGAGAAGCATGGGCAGCAAGCTCCGGCCCCAAAAGCCAAGGAAGCCAAAAGGTTTTTAACGTGTACTAGAGGATGGTGTTACCAGATCTAACCTATGATATACACCCAGGCTTTCTGAATCGTCTTTCCCACTTCTGTATCACATCAGACCTATGGGTTTTACTCACGGTCATGGTGAGATATTCTCTTCAGTTCTCCTCTTCCTCCCAATCCCCTTCCCACATCCCTCTTCAGGGATCCCTCTCATGAGGAACTTCTGATACAGGAGGTGTAATTACTCCTCAATCTAGGTATAATAGTCCCTCATAATTTAAGAGGCAAGGAGTTTTACTCTGATACTTCCTAAACCCCAAGGCCAAGGGAGGTCTTAAGAGGCCTCAACCAGTACATGAGGCTGAAATTCTGCATGGTATCTCTAGCTATCATTATCCCCTTGTTGGCTTTAGGAGACTAGTATGCCACCGTCGAGATGAAAGATGCATGCTTTCATATTACGGTTCTCTCAGCACATAGGTGATATCTCAGGTTCATGGTGAACTACAACCATTTTCAGTTTACACTTCTCCCTTTTGGTCTGTCCATGGCCCCATACGTAGTCACCAAATGCATGGCAGTGGTGGCAGCCTTTTTGTACTGGAGAGGAGTCTAAGTTCATCCATATTTGGATCACTGACTGCTCAAAAGTGGTTCCAGGGAGCAACTACAGACTGTTACTCAATTGACTGTGGCCATGTTCGAATTGCTAGGGCTTTTCCTAAATGTCCACATGACTCCTGTATAAAAAATAGATTTCATTGGGGAGATTCTTAACTCAATTCAGGTGAGAGCCATTCTCCCCATCTCATGGTTTCAAACCATGGCAGATATTGTTAAATCGCTCATTTAGCACCCAATCACAACTGCAAGGGAATGTTTATGCCTGCTGGGACACATGGTGTTTTTCTCTTATGTCACTAGACTTACATCTCAGACCACTCCAAGCTTGCCTTGCTTCAACTTACCATCCAATGCAGGACAGCCTGGATCTTGTAGCGACAATTCTCAATGTGATTACCACTCTCAGCTGGTGGCTGGACCCATACAGAGTGTGTGAGGGAGTCCCTTTCAACCCATTTTCTACATTGGTACTAGTAATGGACGCTTCAGACACTGGGAGGGGAGCTCACCACTTGGGGAGCCTCAAGACACAGGACACATGGGACCAAACAGATTCCAGACTACACATCAATGTCAAGGAACTCAGGGCTGTCAGGCTAGTGTTCCAGTTCTACATAAACAAGGGGGAGCAAGGTTGTTTCCTTTCTGCCAAGAAGCCCGGCATCTTTGAGGCCTGCATAGCTCATTCCATTCACCTTGAGGCCCATTATCTCCCAAGCTTTCAGAACGACCTGGCAGACAATCTCAGAATGTTTCTTATACATGAGTGGTCCATCATAACAGATGTCATCCAATCAATTTTCCTGAGGTAGGGCTTTCCCTGACTAATTTACTCACCACCAGAATCAACAAGCAATTCAGTACATTCTACTTCTTCAAAGCTATAGCACTGGTTCTACTGTGGATGCATTCATGATTCATGGGGCTTGGGGAGAGTGCAGTCAATGTATATGTTTCCCCCCATACCACTTACTCACAAGGTCCTGTTGAAGATATGCAGGGATGGAGCAGATGTATACTACTGGCTCCAGGATGGCTTCCCCAACATTGGTTCGCTATCCTGTTAGAGTTTTTAGTGGAGGCTCTGATTGCTCTCTCTCTTACCTGAACCTCATTTTGCGGGATCAGGGTCGCTTCTGGCATCCAGACCTCCAGTCTCTCCATCTCATGGCATGGAGACTACGTGGCTTAACACTTTAGAATTGCAATGTTCAGTTGAGAGGTGCTATTGGATAGCAGAAAGCCTTCCTCTGGAGCAAGAGGTGCTGTTAGGTAGCAGGAAGCCTTCCACTAGAGCCATATATTTGGCCAAATGGAAGAGGTTCTCTTGTTGGTGCACACAGCGTGATATTTTTCCTGTGTGCACCAGTTCCCCTTATTCAGGATTACCTCCTCTATTTACGAACACAGGACCAGATGCTTTTCTTGGATAAGGTCTATTAAGCAGCTATTTCAGCTTTTCATCCATGTCATTTTCAGCATTCCTTGTTTGACCTCATGGTAACCTGCTTCCAAAAGGTTTTGGATAGACTCTTTCCCTACTCCCTCCCTCCTGAGGGACCCACATGGGACCTTAATTTGGTTCTCACTAACTTGTGGCCCCACCCTTTGAGCCATTAGCTCCATGCTACACCTTTCCTTTAAAGAGACTTTTCTGATAGCAGTTGTAACTGCTAGAAAGGTTTCTGAGTTTAGAGTCCTTTCTTCAGAACCCCCATATACTATTTTCCATAAAGACAAGGTGTTGCTTACAGTACACCCAGCCTTTCTACCTAAGGTAGTTTTACAATTTAACCTGAGGCATGACATTTTCCTCCTGGTTTTCTATCCGAAACTACACACAAATAGTCAGCAGCAGGAGCTGCACATACTGGATGTGAATTCTATATTGAGCTCACAAGACCATTTAGGAAGTCAATCCAGCTCTTTGTATGATAGCTGACCGAATGAAGGGCAGCTCTATCTCATCACAACGCATATCTTCTTGGGTATCCAATTATATTTGCACCTATTATGATTTAGCGAGAATCCCATCACCTTCAGTCACAGCCCGCTCAGACAGTGCACAGGCCTCCTCCACTGCATTTCTGGCCCAGGTTCCCATGCACGAAATCTGTAGGGCGACAACCTGGTCTTTGGTGAATACATTCATTGCTCACTGTGCCATCGATCATCAAAGTAGGGCTGATGCAGCAGTTGGCAGAACTGTAATGAGTGATTCCTAACTCTGACCCCACCTCCAGGGTGCAGCAGTTTGGGAGTCACCTGCTTGGAATCAACGTAAACAAGCAGTTGATGAAGAAAAATTACCTGCTTTCTTATAACTGGTGTTCAAGATGTGTTGTTCACATCCATTCCAATACCCCACCCTCCTTCCCCTCTTGTCAGAGTAGCTGGAAGAAGGAACCAAAGTGGGGTGGAGAGTTGGGTTGGTCAGTCCAGGAGGCTTCATAGCCAACCTGATAGGAGCTGCTAAGGAAAAGTTTCTAATGTTTGTGCGCATGATGCGTGCACACCTCATTGAAATGGGCATAGAACAACACATTTCGAAGAACACCAGTTACAAGAAAGTAGGTAACTGTCTTTTTCGTACTAACATGGAAGACTAGATTTGCCCATTGTTGCTCAGGTTCTTAACTGAATTAATTTTTGTTTTTTGGAAAATAAAATGAAATTGTACACGGATCATTTAAATCATTGATCTGGGGTGGGGCTGGGGATTAAGGGGTCCAGTAGGCCCTGGGGAGAGAGGACTACCTAAGCCCCCTCTCATCACAGCAGCATGGGGACAGGTGAGAAGCATCTCTTCATGTTTGCTCATCTGCTCCTTGTGCTCCCCAGCTAGAGTGAGGAATGCAGCTCCTTGTTCAAGGGGAACAGCCAGCAGTATTCCCGTGTGAACCTGGGAATTGGGAGCTTTAGCCCCCTTCCTCTTTCTCCCTAAAAGGCTTGTAGGAGTGGGAGGCTCGGGGCTGAAGCAGTCCCAGACAGGGAAAGCGGGGGGAGAAGAAGGGGTGTCCATAATCAGCTCCTTTCACCTGCCTGCTGATTCTGTCTCTTTCCTGTATGGTTTTATAAGAAGCAATCCCATTTTCCACGCACATCCCATTTTCCTGGTACTACCAAACCCTTACGTTGTTTTAAGTTATGAAAAGTGGAAAATGTATACTAAATTTGGTGGTTCTAGCTCTTGCTGTTTAGGAGAAAAATTAGGAATCAAGCCAGTGTGTGAAGCCAGAGTCCACGTTCCTTCTTACCATGTCTGGGAGTTTGAGATGGAGCTCAGCAGCACTCTTTGCTCATCGTTGTTAACTTTGTAGATAAGTAGATAGTTCTAGTTTTCTTTGTTCATTCACTCCCCATTTGATCCAGGTTCGCTCTCCTTAAAAAAAACCTTTCCTTCCCAAAGTTGTATTTCTGCTGTTGTTCGGATTACATAAATATAGCTAAAGATGTCAGGGTCACTGGCAGTGTTCCCTCTAAACTGCATCTCAGCACAGTTTCACAGGTGATTAATCAGCACAGCCCAGTCAGTGGGCTCTGAGCCTTTGACTGGGCAGGGTTGATTAATCACCTGTGAAGCTGTGCTGCAGCGCAGCTTGGAGGGAACAGTGGTCAACAGGCTTTAAATGCTGTTCAAGCAGCAACAGTATTGTGCCTGTGTCTGATGGGCATTCAAAATACATTTGCTGCCTAAGGGAATCCCATGTCCAACAGGACTGTCATTATTGCACTAAGCTTAAAGCATGAACCTGCAGGGATAGGGATTCCTGCTTAAAAATGATCATGCTGGAGAAGTCCCAGCACCCAGCCTCTGATCCAAGCACTGATCAGGTTGAACCCCCCCTCTCCCTCGCGATTTGATAAGGGAAGAAGTCTCCCAGGAAATGTGCCTCATCCATGCCTCATAAAGCTCAGTCAGCCAAATGGCACACAAGTATGAATTTGACACTGAGGGCCGAGACAGGCACCGTACCTCAGCACATATGATGCACCAGGTGTCTCCTCACCGATTGCAGTGCTTTCAAGAACAGGGCACACAGAAGTCCTACTGAGGCAACAAGCCTCGCTGTGCTTGCCTCACACAGCTCAGGAACCAGCATGGTACTGATCAACCAGGATGCCACTATGTTGGTGCAGAGAACTGCTGGCAAAGTACCGAAACAGTTATCCGCATCAGATGCTGGTTTGTGGTAACACCTGTTGGTATACTGTTACTGCTGTGGCACCAGAGCAGACATCCGCACTGACAACACCACCACCAGTATTGGTACTAGCTACGGTGCATATTACAACGGCACCATTTATTCTAGCACTGAAGTACCTACATCAGATGGACTTGCTGGTCTTTTCCACTTTCAGTTCTCCATTTCTTGGCACCTGCCCCAGCAGTACTGAAACATGGCATGGTGCCTATGGAACTATCCACTGACAATGGTGATGTGGACATAAGTTTTTTGCCCCAATTGTCTTCTGGCACCGAGGTCTCTACACCATCTACTCATCCTAGCCCTATGGTCACCAACCTGTCGATCGCAATCAATTGGTCAATCAGCAGGGTTCGACCAGTCAATGGCGAGGTGTTCGGGGGCCCCCCCATATCCCCCACTCCAAAATGCCCTCACTGACGCAACCTCCAGCGACAATGGAGGTAGCGCCGGCTTCTTGTGGGGTGGGGAGAAGTCCCACATCTGTGCACAACTTCCGGGCTTTCAAGAAGTGCGCCAGTTGCTCACCTTTCCCCCAAATAACCGATGCATTTCCTGAAGTCAGGTCTGTGGTGCGCTGGCGATGTCCTTCCCCTGCTTCCTGCATGGGAGCGTGGGGGTCCCGGGGCCGTGCCAGCTACAACTGCTCAGGCAGCAATGCTGCCTGAGCTGTCGGAGTTGGGGCAGTCCTGGGACTTCCCCCCACTCTTGCAGGAGAAGGAATTGCCCAGCGCACGTTTCCTCCTGGGACTCCTACCCCTCTCCCCCGTGCAGGAAGGCAGCAGGGGAAGGAAGTTGCCGGTGTGCCACAGACCTGGCGTTTCAGGAAACGCGACTGCTGTTTGGGGGACGGGGGGAGCAGCTCACGTGTATCCTGAGACTGGCTGCAGGATCCCCAGGTACTGGCCTGAGCTGACTCTGTCCCCTTCCCCTGGCTAGACCCTCTCCCACAAGCACCCTGCCCTGGCACCCTGACCCCTGCTCCAGCAGCCTGTTCCCCTACCCCAGGACCCACTGGCAACCTGCCCCAGCACCCACCAGAACCCTGTCCCCAGCCTCTTAGCCCAGTACCCACTGACACTGTCCCTTACCTCAACACCCTGTCCCCTGCCCCCACCAGCACAGTTGGTGCCACATTAGTGAAGCTTGGGGGAGGGGGGGTTGGAGGAGTTGTGTTTTTGCATCTCACTTGTGTAGCCCCAGCTGACTTTTCTGTGTGTCAGTGACCCCAGACTCAAAACAGGTTCCCCGCCCCTCTCATAAATAAAGACAATGCTAAAACCTTTTGTGTTTGGCATAATATTTTATTTAAAAATGAAGCCTGGACAACAAGCCCCCAATTGGGGCCAAGCCCCCATCTGGTCACAGGATCATATCACTCTTGTCTCTGCACCCCGACCCCAACTCTGAGCCTATCATACACTGAAGCCCCCTGTCCTGAACCTCTGGCATCCCTAAACTCCTGCACCCCCACATCCTCAGTCTTCTGCCACAACACTCCCGCACCATCCACAGACCGCAAATATGTGTCCTGAGCCCCTCACACAGCCCAGCCCAGCCGAAACCCCTGAACCTTCACATCCACAAGCCTGTGGCTTGTGCAGCGCCCCAACCCTCCACCTGACCCCAGCACTCCCCAGCCTGGAGTCCCTTCCCCAAGCCAGCATCCTCTTCTCCACATCCTCCTGCATCCAGATTCCCTCCCGGAGTTTCACCTCTTACACCTTCCCGCACCCAAATTCCTCATTCCCATCCCAGAGCCCGCACCTCCTGTCTCAACACGGTGAGTTTACGACTAGACTACAAGAGTGTTTTGGGCAAACATGCTCTTTTGGAAGCCCCTGTATTCCTTGTTCCACGAGGAATAAGGGGGCTTCCAAAAGAAGGGGTTTTTCCAGTGTAGATGGGCCAAATGTTGGAAAAACCTCTTCCAACGAAGGATTGAAAAAAGCGGCAGCGTATCTATACCCTGAAAGTGTATAAGGACCAGGGATAGCAAGTGATGGAGAGGAGGGGAACAGAGAGGGCGGGGCTTCAAGAAAGGGGTGTGGTCTTGGAGAAGGGATGGGGTAAATCTTGTCTTGTCTTTACATTTAAAAAGCAACCTTGGGTGTAAAAAAACCACTGGAGACCACTGTCCTAGCCTTAGATCCCTATAGGGGATATAAGGCAATATAGATACCAGCCGTACTCCAGACCAAGGTACCTGCAATATATATGTATCAACACCAAAGACAAAACCGCCACATACAAGAACAATATGGCCATAATAGACATCAGCGTAGACACACAAAATCAACGCTACGAATCAGCCATCTTGGGAAAATAATCAAATTTGGGAACTTGGTTGAAGCAGTATCACCCACTCCAGAATCATTACTCCGTTACAAAAGATTTAATAATTGTCTCCTGCCTCTTTACACTAAATGGCAGTCTATAACATCTGACAAATGGATTCTCCAAACAATTCAATTGGGATAAACCATCCCCTTCACCTCCATCCCTCCTCCTCACCATTCCACCCTATCCCTCTTTAGGGACTACTTTCACAATCTAATGCTAAAGCAGGAGGTCAAATACCTCCTCCTGCTGGATGCCATAGAAGCAGGTTGCACAAATACAAGGGAAGAGGTTTTTACCCATATTACTTCCTTACTCAGAAAAAGAATGTAGGTTGGCACCCAATCTTAGATCTCAGAGCCCTTAAATACGTAAAAAGGCAAAGATTCAAGGTGGTGACACTAGCCACTCTCATCTCAGCATTGAAGCAAGGCAGTTGGTTTTCATCTCTCAACTTACAGGATGCCTATTTTCATGTAACAGTTCACCCCGCTCATAGACGCTTTCTGTGCTTCATCCTAAGTACTGTCAGTATATGGTCCTGCCATTTGGAGTCCCCAGAGCACTTAAGAGTTTTTTTCCAAAATGCTGGCTGTAGTTACTGGTTACCTAAGGAAGCAAGACATTATCATCTTTCCTAACCAGGATGATTGCTTGATCAAGGCAAAATCCAAAATAGACTCCCACTACAGTATTTCCCTAGTTAAAGCATGCTTCCACTCCTTGGGCCTGGTAATAAACAAGACAAAATCAGTGCTCACACCATTGCAACCAATAGAGTTCATCAGAGCCCAATTAAATTAAAAAATGTCCATAGCCTCTTTTCCAACTGACAGGTTTGAAAGAATCAGGGACCTCATTTTCAAGCTATGGGTAATGCCCCGTGTCACAGCCCACGATTGCCTGCAACTGCTGGGGCATATCGCATTATGCAATCCAGTAGTACCAAATGTGTGCTGTCTTCAGGACAGTATATAAACCAAATTGCCATCCCCTGACCAAGACTCCATCCCTGTAACAGTGAAAAGTGCAATATTATGGTGGACAAAGACCGAAAATCTATGTACAGGAATTCCCTGCCTAACTCCAGAACCCTTTGTGATCATCACAAAAGATACTTCCCTCACAGGATGCAGAGCGCTCATGGCAAACGCAGCAACTCAGGGTCAGTGGTCCTCAACAGAGAGGACCCCCCCACATAAAATGTTTTGGAGCTCAGAGCAGTCAGGCTTGCATGCCATTATTTTCTACCAGTATTATTGGGTAGATATATGAGAGTCTACACTGGCAACATTCCATGCATGTTTTATATAAACAGGTAGAGTGTTGCGTGCTTCCATGTTCTATGTATGTAGGCTATCACCCTGTGAAACTGGTGCCTCAAACATGGGATTACTTGGAAGTGCATACTCCTGGGAATTTTAAGTACCACAGCCGATGCTCTCAGTAGAACCCTACTTCAAGAGCATGAGTGGCAGATTAATGACAGAGTACTATCAACAATCTTCCATCACTGAGGCTATCCTCAGATGACCTTTTCACCACAAACATCAACCATGGTTTCTCTTTCTCAATAGGATGTCTCTGTTTCCCCCAATCACTCTACTGCAGAGCCTGAACTTGTTATACCAAAAAGGGCTCCAAATTCAGCAGACCTAATTACCCAGGCTTCACTTCAAAGTTTGGTACCTAGATGGCTCTCAGGGTTAGAGCTCCAATGCTCAGAACAAATACAGAACTTACTACTGCATAACAAGGCAAAAACTACTCGAAAAACATGCCCACAAATGGTCATTATTTGTCAGATGGGCTATATTGTGAAACATTCCACCCGAGGTGGCTCTATTACCTTCCATCCTAGTACTTGAAACTATCTCATCTTTCCATGAGCTTGATTAAGGTCCACCTGGCAGCAATCACAACCTTCCACATAAAAATAGACCATACTACCATATTTGCCCATGCAATAACAAAATGTTTCCTTAAGGGCCTCCAGGCCCTATAACCTGACATAGCTCCTGCAACTGAACTATGGGATTTGCACTTGGTTCTTAACACACTTACTAAACAACCATTCAAACCCATGGCCACATGTTCCCTTCTTTACTTGTCAATGAAGATTGCCTTTTTATTGGCCATTACCTCAGGAGACGTGGGAGAAATAGCAGCACTAATGGCCAACCCCTCTTATGCCACCTTTTTTAAGGACATGGTAACCCTATGAACTCATCCCAAATTCCTGCCCAAGATATGTTTTTTCTTTCATATAAATCAGACCATTCACCTCCTAGTATTTTTCCCCAACCTCACACCAATCAGTTTGAAGCAAGAATGCACACCCTCAGTGTCCACAGGGCAGTTTCCTTTTACATACATAGAATAAAGCCTTTCAGCTCCTCACCAAGATTGTTTATTTCACTGGTGTCTGTTCCTGCCACCAAGCCCGGATGCCTCGGCTCACAGTGTGTACAGGGAGTCATCACATGGCCCAGCTTCCGGCTCGCTGCTCTGTGTCACGTGGGCCTGTGTGGCTTGTCCAGTCCCACCCCAGCCTGGTGCCCCCTAGCGTGGCGCCCAGGGACAACTTCCCCCTCTCTCCTGCCTCTCCCTCACTATGTCTCTGGTCCGAGCTCCCTGCAGACACACATTGCTCCACATCCCACGGAGCAGCCTCTGTGGTGAGCCTGGACCTCTACAGTCAGGGGCTACTGCCGTGGACCAGCCTCTGTCCACGTAACATAAGAATGGCTATACTGGGTCAGACCAAAGGTCCATCCAGCCCAGTATGCTGTCTGCCAACAGTGGCCAATGCTAGGTGCCCCAGAGGGAGTGAATCTAACTGGTAATGATCAAGCCATCACTCTCCTGCCATCCATCTCCACCCACTGACAAACAGAGGCTAGAGACACCATTCCTTACCCATCCTTGCTAATAGCCATTAATGGACTTCACCTACATGAATTTATCTAGTTTTCTTTTAAACCCTGTTATAGTCCTAGCCTTCACAACCTCCTCAGGCAAGGAGTTTCACTGGTTGAGTGAGCGCTGTGTGAAGAAGAACTTCCTTTTATTTGTTTTAAACCTGCTGCCCATTAATTTAATTTGGTGGCCCCTAGTTCTTATATTATGGGAACAAATAACTAACTTTTCCTTATTTACTTTCTCCACATCACTCATGGTTTTATAGACCTCTATCATATCCCCCTCAGTCTCCTCTTTTTCAAGCTTAAAAGTCCTAGTCTCTTTAATCTTTCCTCATGTGGGATCCATTGCAAACCCCTCATCATTTTAGTTGCCCTTCTCTGAACCTTTTCTAATGCCGATATATCTTTTTTGAGATGTGGAGACCACCTCTGTACTCAGTATTAAAGATGCGGGCGTACCATGGATTTATATAAGCGCAATAAGATATTCTCCATCTTATTCTCTATCCCTTTTTAAATGATTCCTAGTATCCTGTTTGATTTTTTGACTGCCTCTGCACACTGTGTGGATGTCTTCAGGGAACTATCCACGATGACTCCAAGATCTCTTTCCTGCTAAGTTGTAGCTTAATTAGCCCCCATCATATTGTATGTATAGTTGGGGTTATTTTTTCCAATGCGCATTACTTTACATTTATCCACATTAAATTGCATTTGCCATTTTGTTGTCCAGTCACTTAGTTTGGTGAGATCTTTTTGAAGTTCTTCACAGTCTGATTTGGTCTTAACTATCTTGAGCAGTTTAGTATCGTCTGCAAATTTTGCCACTTCATTGTTTACCCATTTCGCCAAATCATTTATGAGTATGTTGAATAGGATTGGTCCCTATCATCCTCAGCTGTGAAGATTGAAGCAAAGAATTAATTTAGTTTCTCCACAATTACTTTATCATTTTTAAGTGCTCCTTTTGTATCTGGATCTTCCAGGGGCCCAATGGCTGTTTAGAAGGCTTCCTGCTTCTGACATACTTAAAAAACATTTTGTTACAGGCAGTCCCCGGGTTACATGGATCCGACTTACATCGGATCCCTACTTACAAACGGGGTGAGGTAACCCTGCACTAGCTGCTTCCCCCCAGCAAACCAGGGAGACGCCTAGCTAGCGCCCCCCCCCCCCCCCCCCAGCAGACCAGGGAGATGCAGAGCGGCTTTTCTCAGCAGACACCTCAGCTTGAGAATAAAGAACTGAGGGAAGTGAAGTGTGGGAGAATAAAACTGAGCTCTGGAGAAATGTTTGGCTAAAGTTTCCCCTACAATATGTACCAGTTCCGACTTGCATACAAATTCAACTTAAGAACAAACCTACAGTCTCTATCTTGTACGTAACCCGGGGACTGCCTGTATTACCTTTTGAGTTTTTGGCTAGCTGTTCTTCAAACTCCTTTTTTACTTTTCTTTTTACATTTTTACTCTTAATTTGATTGTGTTTATGCTCCTTTCTATTTTCCTCACTAAGATTTGACTTCTACTTTTTAAAAGATGCCTTTTTATCTCTCGCTGCTTCTTTTTCCATGTTTGGTAAGCCACAGTGGCTCTTTTTTAGTTCTTTTACTCTGTTTTTTAATTTGGGGTATAGATTTAAGTTGGGCCTCTATTATGGTGTCTTTGAAAAGTGTCCATGGAGCTTGCTGGGATTTTACTTTAGTAATTGTACCTTTTAATTTCTGTTTAACCTCCTTATTTTTGCATAGTTCCTCTTTCTGAAATTAAATGCCACAGTGTTGGGGGGTGCTGAGGTGTTCTTCCCACACAGGAATGTTAAATGTTGTTATATTATGGTCACTATTTCCAAGTGGTCCTGTAATATTTACGTCTTGGACCTGATCCCGCGCTGCATTCAGTACTAAATTGATAATTGCCTCTCCCCTTCTGGGTTCCTGTACCAGCTGCCCCAAGAAGCAATCGTTTAAGGTGTCGAGAAGTTTTGTGTCTGCATTTCGTCCTGAGGTGACATGTATCCAGTCAGTATGGCGATAATTGAAATCCCCTACTATTATTGAGTTTTAATTTTGATAGACTCTAATCTCCTTTAGCATTTTATAGTCACTATAGTAACTGTCACCTGGTTTGGTGGTCAATAATATATCCCTACTGTTATATTCTTATTAGAGCATGGAATTACTATCCATAGAGATTCTGTGGAACATGTTGATTCATTTAAGATGTTTACTTCATTTGATTCTACATTTTCTTTCACATATAGTTCCACTCTCCTCCCCTCCCTCCCGCACGACCTGTTCTGTCCTTTCGATATATTTTGTACCCTGGTATGATTGTGTCCCATTGATTGTCCTCACTCCACTAGGTTTCTGTGATGCCTATTATATCAATATCCTCCTTTAACAGAAGGCACTGTAGTTCACCCGTCTTATTATTTAGAATTCTAGCATTTTTGTACAAGCACTTTAAAAACTTGTCACTGGTTGTCTGCCCTTTTCTGGTGTCAGATTTTTTTTTATGTGAAAGTTTCACGTCTGATCTGGCCCATACTTTATCCTCTTCCGTCCTTTTCTCCTGACTAAAACCTAGAAAATGTCTGTCAATAGACTCTCCTCTAAGAGAAGTCTCTGTCTGATGATCCATGTGCTCCTTTTCACCAATGGACTTTCCCCCATCTCTTAGTTTAAAAAATGCTCTGCGACCTTTTAATGTTAAGTGCCAGCAGTCTTGATCCACTTTGGTTTAGGTGGATTCCATCCTTCCTTTATAGGCTCCCCCAACCCAAAAGTTTCCCCAGTTACTTATAAATCTAAACCCCATCTCCCTATACCATCGTCTCATCCACGCATTGAGGCTGGGAAGCTCTGCCTGCCTACCTGGCCCTGCATGTGGAACTGGAAGCATTTCTGAGAGAGCCACCATTGAGGTCCTGGATTTCAGTCTCTTTCCTAGCAGCCTCAATTTGGCCTGCAGGATGTTTCTCACACCCTTCCGTATGTTATTGGTACCTACATATACCATGACCACCGGCTCCTCCCCAGCACTACACTGAAGACTATCTAGATGCCTTGAGAGATCCGCACCTCTCGCACCAGGCAGGCAAGTCACCATATGGTTCTCCCAGTCATCGCAAACCCTGCTATCTATGTTTCTAATGATTGAATCTCCATTATTAACACTTGCCTTTTTCTAATGACTGGAGTAAGTTCCCTCCTCTGGAGAGGTAACCTCTGTGTGAGAGGACACCCCAACATCATCTGGAAGGAGAGTCCCAAATGGTCTGCATTTTTTTCTCTCTCTGGACCTCCAAATATTTCATTTGTTTGTTAGCAATAGTTAAGTGTGAGTTACGGTCCTAGTGGGGACTTTGCTCCAGGCAAGGCATGCCCAAGTCTATGGGTTTTAAGTCCTGTTCTGACTGCAACAGGTCTATGCCTGTTAGCAATCCACATGATAGTGTTTGTTTCCTGGAGGGAAATCCCACATTAAAGAAGAGCATTGCTTCTGTAAGAATTTCCATCCCAGGGCACAGAAAGAGTGTGACATCAGTTTGAGGACATTGCTGATTGAGGCTGCCCTTTGCCCATGCTCAGAGCTGGCATGGCCTACCGCATAACCTAGCATTTCAGCTTTGGTATATAGCACATCTCCAGCTCCGGGGTCCTTCCAACACCAGTCCCCATCACCAGCTTCAAAGAAGAGAGTTAAGAGGAAAGCGCAGAGCAAGCTTGATCAAGCACCATTGGACAAAAGACCCTACTCAGGCCATCTGCCCACCCCAGACCTGCAATGTTTCTCCTCCCTACCCAGAAGAGGCCCACTATTAACTCCAGGGAGCAGTAGGGGATCCAGGTTAAGAGCACAGACAGTTTTTTCTTAGCCCTGGTTCTGGAAAAGCAAAGAGTGTTCCCAATACAATTTAGCACCTTGTGTGGTGTTGGAACAAGCTAAAGCTCCCCATCAGGGCAAGACCATTGGAAAGGCTTCGTGTAAGTCAAATGAGCACTGCTGATCTCCAAAACCAGGCTGAAGTGTAGGTTGTTATATCCTTGGTCTTCATGTTGGTCCAGATCTCTTTCTTACCAATACAGATTGTCAGCTCTGGGCTCCCAGTCTACACCTTCACCTGGAGCTCATCCAGAGAAAGACAGTAGCTCCACAGTAGGTTAATGCTATAGACTACACACATTCCCTCTCCCCTCCCCCCACCAGTAAATATTTTAGCAGGCTGGCCAGCAGCTTGGCTTAGTCCCAGCTTGCGCTGGGTCCTGGACCTACCCCTGCTGTAGCTCTGCATTTAAAGTGTGGTAGGAGTTGGGTAGGCAGGCAGCCTGGTTTGCACTGAGTCTGGGAGCTCAGACTCCCACCCTCGACAGGGGCTGCTGCTACCCCGTGCTTCTGCCTCTTTATAGGAGGCAGCAGTGTGGGGTGGCAGGCAGCCGGTCCTCATGGGGAGCTGTTCTTAAATGGATTCCCCTCATGAATCAGCTCCCACCTGGCACCCCACACTGCTGCCTCTGAGATAGATGCAGCAGCACTGGGCGAAAGGGGGCTCCCCGGGAATGGGGCCGGAGCACATTGGCTGCCAGTCGCACCCCTTGGGACTATAGAATAGTTGGCTAACCTATAAGAATTTGTGAGGTTACTCGACTATTCAATTAATTGATATTTCACATTGTAGCTTAGGAAGGAGCCTTAGTGAAATGTAGGTGGGTCAGTCTGATCAGAAATTCTAAGTTTGTCTTCTCTGTCCCTGGTTACAGTGGGATGGAACCATAAGATTCCTCCTCGTGAGGAGGCGATCAACAGCAATCACACTTTAACTCAGGACATGAAATGGACAACAGTTTTATTACCAAGGGGATTATGATTATAACTAATATGGCAGCAAGAACACAGATTAACTGAATACCTTCCCCAAATGGCATTAAAAAAATAAAACTAAAACATATCTAGGTATACAGAGATTAATCATTTAACAATATCTCATACCCACAGGATTTTAATGCCCCCAAAGCTGGGTGTGGAAGGACCAACCTCCCTTTGCCTGAAAGGCCTTGGAGCAGGTGGTGTATGAGATATGTAAAAGCAAAACTTAAACAAAATAAAGAAGCAAGATAGAAATACAGAGATAGGATAGAGAATAGGTATTTGGATTCTGACCTTAAAATCATTCCGAAGTGGGCTCTGTCAGCAACGGCTGAAGCAGCAGCCCCGATCTCCCAATTTCCTGGGCCTAAATACCCTTTTTGGCACCAAAGTGTTCTGGATGTTCAACCCCTTGCCCAAAGTTGGGCTTGGTATCCTAAGAGTTCTGTGAGTGCTATTTCTAATCGGAAGAAATACTGGGAAGGGGGGAATTTATTAATATGTATGAGACATGAATGACATTTTCTTTGGTCACGTCCCAGAATGGACAACAAAAAGCAGGAACCTGCTGTTTCTTCCAGGAAATCTGGCCTCTGACTTTATATGGAACCAGTTGATGCTGGCTGGCAGTTTTTGCTGTTGAGTCTGATCAAAATTAAGAAATAACCTGTTTTGCCAACCATAAAACTCTTGCCTAACACATCTCTTGGAAAATAACAGAAAAATAAATCTTATCACCATATATATATTTTATTTTTATTTATTTAAATATTTTTAGCCAGCCTCTCTATTTAAAATATTCGAGGCGGCTTACAAAAAATTTTTTAAACACAATACAAATATATATAAAAATTTAAAACACGAGACCTCAGAAGGATATAAAATCTGCTAAAAACATATCAAGAAGAGGAACACAGAAATACAGATTCAAACATTAATAAAAGCACGAGTAAAAAGGATGGCGTTAGCCTGATGCCAAAACAATGGGCGAGCGTTGTGCCATGCAAAGATTCCAAGGAAGAGAATTCCACAGCCTGGGAGCAAAAGCTGAGAAGGCCCTGTTCCGCGTAGATGTTAATCTCATCTCAACAAGTGGGGGAACACGAAGCAAAACCTCCCCAGCCGACCTCAATCCCCGGGCAATTTTATATGGGAGAAGACAGTCCTTCAGATACCTCTGAACCAACCCATTTAAGGGCTTATAGGGCATAACTAAAACCTTAAATTGTGTCCGGAAACATACCGGAAGCCAGTGTAGCTGCCGAAGCACTGGCATAATGTGCTCCATATAACTAGCATTAGTTAAGACTCGAGCAGCTGCATTCTGGACCAGATGAAGTTTCCAAAGGCTTTCTAGAGGCAGCCCCACATAAAGTGCATTACAGTAATCCTGTCTGGATGTAACAAGAGCATGGATCACTGTGGCCAAGTCATGCTTGTTCAGGAAGGGTCGCAGCTGGTGGATCAGACGAAGCTGCCAAAAAGCACTCCTTTCCACTGAAGGAATCTGGTTTTCAAATGTTAAAAAAGGGTCTAGGATGACTCCCAAGCTGCGTACCTGTTCTTTCAGGGGGAGAGTAACCTCATCTAGAACAGGTGCCACGCCACATTCCCGAACAGATGGCCTCCTGATCCAGAGGACCTCAGTCTTATCTGGATTCAACTTCAGCTTGTTTGACTTCATCCAAACCATCACCGCCTCCAGACTCCGATGTAAATCAGTCACCGCCACACCTGGTTCTGATGTCACAGGGCAATAGAGTTGGGCGTCATCTGCATATTGATGGCACCATCCTCCAAAACGCCTTATGACCTCTCTCAGCGGCTTCATGTAGATATTAAACAGCATAAGGGACAAGATGGAACCTTGCGGGACCCCATAGCACAATCGCCAGAGGGTCTAATAGCAGCCCCCAGCTCCACCTTCTGAAAGCGTCCCGACAGGTAGGACCGGAACCACTGCCAAACAATGCCTCCAATACCCAACTCCACCAGGCATCCCAGAAGGATATCATGGTGGATGGTATCAAAAGCCGCTGAGAGGTCTAAGAGAATCAACAGGATGTACTCCCCCGTCTATCTCCTGGCATAAGTCATCTACCAGGGTGACCAAGGCGGTTCCAAAACCAGGCCTAAAGCCAGACTCAAATGGATCTAAGTAGTCTGTTTTTTCCAAGAAAGCTTGGAGTTGCAATGCCACCGCCTGTTCAAGTCCCTTGTCCAAGAAGGGAATATTAGCAATTGGGCGATAGTTATTGAAATCATGTGGGTCCAGGGAAGTCTTCTTGAGTAACAGTTTTATCACTGCTTCTTTCAAGGTGGCAGGAACCATACCAGATCTAAAAGACGCATTAATAATCCTCTGGACCCAGCTAGTCATCCCTTCCCAACTAGATTTAACAAGCCATGAAGGGCAGGGGTCAAGTGAGCACATGGTTGGTCGCACTCCTCCGAGCACCTTGTCCACATCCTCAGTCTACAATAGCTGAAATCAATTCAGAGAAAAATGGCTGGGTGGTGCGCTCAACACATTCTGTGCCCCACTTAGGATATGTCTACACTTGCACCCTAGTTTGAACTAGGGATGCAAATGTAGGCATTCGAAATAGTCAATGAAGTGGGGATTTAAATATCCTGTGCTTCATTAGCATGATCTCGCCAGTGCGTTACTCCAATCAACAGCTATTTCGAAAGTGAAAGTGCACGCCAGGACGCGTTATTTCGAACCAAACCTCCTTGGTTTGAACTAATGTTACTCCTCATTTTGGAGCAAACTTAGCTTGACTAGCCCAAAGAGGGCACTTAAGAGCAATCATGTCAACTGCCCGGGCTACCTCGGTGTTCCATGTATCAACTAGGGCACCTACAGGACCATTTGCCATAACGGGTGAACAATCCCTCAGGGACCTCAGGAAGCCCTCCTGATCCATCATCTTACTTGGTCCCCCGCCTCTGTGGAGGGGAAGGTCAGCAGATAGTCTAAACTTGACCAGGTAGTGATGAGTCCGTGACAGACGGAATGTAGCCACATCCCTTATCCCAAGAATTCTATCACCCTTCGTTCAAAAAACCAGATCGAGCGTATGACCTGCAACATGCGTTGGGTCAGTTATTTCTTGGGATAGTCCTAGGGTGGTCATGGTATCCATAAAATTCGGGCCAGACCAGACAGGACAGCCTCAGCGTGGATATTAAAGTCCTCCAGGACCAGAAGCCTCGAGGTCCTCAATGCCGCGTCCGAGACCATGTTGGCCAGCTCAAGCAGAGCATCTGCCATACAGCAAGGTGGACGGTACATAAGCAGCATACCCAACCTATCCCGGCCACCCAACATCAAGTACAAACACTCGAATCTAACACTTTGTTGGACCAAGGCCCTAGCCACTGAGATAGCATCTCAATAGACAGTTGCCACCCCGCCTCCATGACCACTAAGCTGTGGCTGATGCTGTACTGAGAACCCAACTGGGCACAATTGGGAAAGGTCAGCACCTCCCTCCACTCCCAGCCAGGTCTCAGTGATACGAGCCAGGTCAGCCCCTTCATCCAGGATTAAATCACGGATGACAGCTGTCCTCTGGGATACTGACCTGGCATTCAGCAGCAGCACCCTCAGGGCCGATGGCTAGGTATTAAAGTTCCCAGAATTATTGAGGCTGCGAACAGGACTGGAACAAGGAATAGCACATAGTGTCTAACCTCATTCTCCTTGGCTGGCCAGTCCAGATCTTATTTCCATATCTTCCTCTGCCTGTCACAACTGCCATGATGTTATCTGAGCCCTCTCCCTTAGACACGCCATCTGTGCCAAAAATATATATATTTTTGCTAAAGCTATATCCTACAGAGGAAATTAATCTTCTAGGCCCCTTACATTACTAGCTACCTTTAAAAAAACAAACAAAAAAAAAAAAAGCTAGAATAGGGCAGATATCATTTGGCAGGTGACTACATCCCTAGGCAGCAAGGCCCATGACCAATTCAGTGTCCTTATTGGAACACCTGGAATGTGCAAGTTATGCCCCAGTAACGCCAGTCCTTGATTACCACATCAGATAAACTCACAGCTGCATTTGGGTCATTGCAGGATGTGCCAGTGGGTGCTGTGAGCAAAGAACCAGTGCCCACCCAGGATCTCCCTCCTGAGTGGATGATGATGCCCTGAGACCTTCCCTGGTAGTTCTCCTCCCTAGATGAGACAGTATTGAAACCCTCCCAGGTAACATTGTCTGATACACTCAGGCTACCCTCCACTAACTAGGGATACATACTCCTCAGGCTACAGGGTAACCATTCTTTCATCCTCTGCTGTCAAGGCAGTGCCAGTCTTGGCAAAGTCCTGCAAAGAGGAAAGACATGCCACCACCTTCTTTCTCCCATTCTCTAGTGTAACCTGGCCTGGCAAAACACCACAGGGGCCACAAGCACTCATATTGAGGTGTGCTTGGGAGCAACACACCAGGCTAAGTACTGGGTCTGCCCCCCCTTTTTTTCCTAAACAGCCTCTGCCCCTTACATTTGGCCTGGTCGAGGCTTATCTCCAAACGTTAGGTATTAGATATAGTGTTATTGGGGTATACTCTCCAGTTTATGCCCTTCCTACCTCCCACTCCTTTCTTGGCACTCTTCAGGCACTCTTCCCATGAACAGCTCCTTGTTCAGGAGGTAAACAACCTACTGCAACCGGAGGCAGTAGAGTTAGTCACTCAGGAAATGAAGGGGAAAGGTTTCTACTTCCACTTTCCTGATCCCAAAGGCAAAAGTGGCTCTACATCCCATTCTAGACCTGTAGCAATTCAACAGGTACCTTGGAAAGTTGAAGTTTTATGTGGATTCTCTGGCTTTCATTCTTCCCTCCCTATATCAGGTGACTGGTACATGCCTCTTGATTGGAAAGACACTTATTTCCACATCTCCATCTTCCTGGGACACAGTTCTTATGCTTCATGGTGGGTCAGCACCATTTCCAGTTTAAAGCGCTCTCCTTTGGCCTCTCATAAGTTCCAAAGGCTTTTTGAAATACATGGTCCCTTCAGCTGCTGCTGGGGGGGGTCCAGGTCTACCCTTATCTCAATGATTGGCTCATCAGTAGCAGGTAATGGAAGCAGATTTAGAGCAGCCTCCATCTGGTGTGAGTCATATGCTGCAACCTGGGCCTGTTGTTAAACCTAAAGAAGTCAACCCTCACACCTATGCAATGGATAGAATTCATTGGGCAAGCACATTCGTCCTGCAGTCTCGCTTCAAAAACCATATCATATACTATCCTGTCTGAGGGATCTTCTGCTCACTACCTTCTGCACCTGTCTGTAGTTGTTAGATCAGATGGCAGTCTGCACTTATGTGGTACAAAATGCCCGACTCCATCTCTGGATATTGCAGGCATGGTTAGAGTTAGTCTGCATCTCCAGTAAATACAAACGACTTGGTAGTCAAAGTACTAGACCATGTACAGGCATGTCCCGTGTAGTGGCTGGGGCCAGCCTCAGTCCTGCAAGGAGTTCCCTTGCAATCCAGTCCCCATTGCAGACTGATATCTGACGCTTCAGACCCTAGATAGGAAGTCCACATGGGAAAGCTCAGTGCTCAAGGCCACTGGTCAGGGGCCACAGGCGGAGGGCTGCCCCAAAGGGTCCAGGAGCTGGCAGCAGTCCCAGCTCCAGGGTTGGAAGCCTTCTGTTGCCAGTAGTGGCAGAAGCCCCAGAGCCTAGAGTGTTCTGTGGCTGAGACCAGAGTCAGGAGCATCCTGCTGGTGGTGGCAGCAGCAGTTCCAGGACCAGGATCGTCCTGTCATTGTCTGTGACAGCATTCCTAGGGCTGGGGGCGGGGGCTTCCTGCCCCAGGTGGCGACAGCAGCCCCAACGCTGGGGCTGCATCCTGCTTAGTTGGTTAACCTAACGTTTAACTGGTTAACTTGATTTATTAGTTATATCCATATCAATCTCTTTGTTCTTCCTGTCTCATAACACAAACATAAAGGAGAAATGTAATTCAATTAAAACAGCAAAACTGATTAAACATACTTTCACGTAACATATAATTAAACTTAATGTAGTAAGATTTAAAGAGGGTTTGGACATGATTATGGATAATAAGAATATGCAGTGTTGTCATAATAAATGCTGATAAATTTTAGAGGCTAGATTACACATTATATTTCAGGGTCGAAGTCACAAACTTTTAAAAATGAGGTTGCTTGCACCTTCCTCTGGAACATATGGTACTGACCATTGTCAGAAACAGGATACTGGACGAGATTGATTGATCCAGTATGGCACTTCTCATGTTTCTATTTTCCTAACATTATTTCCAATTACAGTGTTGTCAGTGAATTCTATTACTCTACATAAAGAGCCATAAGTGAGGTAAATATACAGAAGAACAAAGCACAGATAAGACACCCAAACAATCTTAACTCAACTCTGCACAAGTACCACGAGCAAAATCATTAAAAAAAAAAAAAAAAACCTTTTGAAACTAATCTGAAATTACAGACAATATTATGCTGTAATCATAATTTTACAGTTCTTGTATAGTGGTACAGCAGGGCAGCATTAAGGTTTGGGTACATTAAATATACATTTCCATGTCTGAACTTGTTTGGATTTCTTCTGAATTTGAACTTTTAAATCTTGGTTTCCTGGATTGTAGTGTTTGTTTCTGATGTAAATATAAAATCACGCTCATATTTTTACCCATAAGTTATTGATATGTACTCGACCGTAACTCTTGTTTGACACAATTTCATCTGATAAATTAAATTGTTAATATTTGGGCTGATCTGAATGTCTAGTGGCAGGTCAAAACACTGCTTGTATGGTGGAATCAGATGTCAGGTCGTGAATTCTGTCCTTAGTTTCTAGGCCTTCAGGGGATGACAGCATGTATGGTAAAAGGAGAATGTCTTCTATCATTCTATAGTGGAAGTAATGTTGACTAATTTAGAGGGCATTTCACATCATCCCTCTACAATGTGAGAGGAGGGATTCCTGCAAGATAGTCACTTTACTCCTAAACTCAAAAAAACCCACATTTTTTTATCAGATGAAATTATATTTAAACTTAAGGAGATTTTTCGTGAGTCATTGATATTACAAGACGGTTGTGTTAATAAGACTTTCAATATGCATTTATTTGTTCATTATTTAAAATCTGTTTTAATTTATTGTTGATTATTTCCAGGCATAACTAGGTAAAAGACTTTCTTTTCATTTATTATGACTAAGGATTTTGGGTGTGAGTGTGGGGAAGAGTAGGAGGAAGAATTTACAGCTAGAGGGAAAATTCCTTGTAACATGTGACTCAACTAGAAGAACAAAGGAATCATAGTTCCAAGTAAACCCAGTTGTTGGTATAGTTAAATCTTTACTGTTTATATTTTCTTCTTCTTGCAATAATAAGATGGACTTTACATATTTATATGAACATACAACTAGACTGATAGGCACTTGCGTGATTTTGTACACTGCTGCATGCTGAGACAACTGCATCTGTGTTTCAGTCTAGTAGTAAATGTTTTCTGCCTTCAAACTGAAGCTTATTTAGCTTGGCTTATCTAGTGCTGCTGTAGCAACCATCAGTCTCCAGGCAACTGAGGCACATTGACCTCTTGGTTGAACTGAATGTAGCACTACTTCAATTTAGCTTCCTGAGACAATAGTGTTGGTGTTGAATGTGAAAAATGTGAAATTTTCTAGTCTATATGCAGTGAAAGGAAACAAAAATATTTAGGTAAAATTTGGTATGACTTTCAAAATCTTTTAAATCACTTTATATGGTGAATCATTTGTTTACAAGCTGCAAAGTTCATTTCTGACACAAAGTACTTATAGGCCACATATAAAATGTAGTATATTTTGAAAACATCCTTTAGAGAGCAGTAATTCTTTGGACTTGGTTTTTTTGGATGTTTGTTTTGTCATCTGAATAAAAACAAAGAGTACTGGACTTTATTTTGGAATTTAAAATACCAATGCTTATTGAAAAAACAGTTCACTCATTGCTCTTAATATTTTGAAATAATTATGAAGAATTTTTTAAATTACAGATTATTTGTAGTAGTATTAGTGTCTTTCTGATCAAGTAGGTTTATTTTTGAATACCCATACTAAGAAAATAAAACTATTACAGAATAAATGTTGATAGCGATTTTATTACTAAATCAAATCCTGCTGTTCTGGTGCCAGCCAGTGTAAAAAAATAATTTGGGAATTCCAATATATAGGTTCTTGGTTTTAAGAGAGACTGATTATCTTTTAAGTTTGGTATTATAACAGTCAAATCTATAAAGTAGATACTGGTTAACTGCCACGGGGTAGAGAGGTAAAAGGACTACGGGAACAAACTAGGATAAAAGGGCATCCGGAATACTACTCTGAATAAAAGCTCAACTTTTAAGTTGTGAAGAAGGTGGAGAATCCCCAGAATCATATACCTGTAGGCCTCATTTTGAAAAATTGTGCAAGATCTACTTTAAAATAATTTGTACCCTAATGTGATATTTCAACATTATCTGTTGTTACTCTTATTTTGTGCATATATAAAATTATTAGAGTTTATACTTAATGAATAATTTATAGAATATCCAGTTTAGTTAACATAGAAGAGATCAGTAAACCAGTAATACAGTTGACATTATAGATGTTTCACATTACAGGAAGATAGACCTTCTGTCTTTGTGGTTTTTAATGATTTGATGTGCCCTTGTTGTACAGTGGGTAAAGGTATAAATTAGTTTCAGTAGGTGTGCCATTAATTTTTCATTTTGCCTTTCAAATCCCACTGTGTTTCCCAGTAGTTTTCATTCTTGCCTCTCTTAGAGAGTGTTTGAACACTTTTCTTTGAAAGGTAAGGTGTTTTTTTCCTTTTAATTGAAGGATTTATGCCCGAATTTAATAAAAACAATTGATTTCACTTAAAACTAGCAATTGGGTATCTGTTTTTGTAGATAGAATCTTCATCGTGGTTACAATAACTTAAATAATTTGCCTTCTCAGTGCTGCTGTAAAAATCAGTATAGTAGTTTAATTATTTCAGATAATAAACTGGAGGAACAGCATATAGTTAAAATTTGATCTTTATTTTAATTATACACATCAATAGTTATGTCCTTTTGATTGAGAAGTTACATTTTTCACTTCTAAGGTTAGTATGAGATTTCTTCTATGGTTCTTTTATTCTCATTTGTCCGGCATATTCTAACAGAATTACCTAGTCAAATTGTTTTGTTTCAAATAAATAGTAAAAAAAAAAGCTTCTTGCTTGTTGAACTTCTCCTATGGACAGATCATTCCAGTTTTACCATTGATGAAAAACTTTCTGATTTTGAAGAACTTGACTAAGGGCCAGGGAATAAATATTCTTTTAGAGAAGGAATAAATAACAGCTACATACAGTAGGGCTTAAGTGAGGTTAAGTTTGCAGATGATACCAAACTGTTTAGGATAGTCAAGACAGAAGCAGACTTGTAAGGGACTCTAAGAAGATCTCACTGAACTGAGTGATTGGGCAACAAAATGGCAAATGAAATTTAATGTGGATAAGTGTAAAGTAATGCACATCGGGAAAAATAACCCAAACTATACGTACAGTATGATGAGGGCTAATTTGGCTACGACAAATCAGGAAAGAGATCTTGGTGTTATTGTGGACAGTTCTCTGAAAACTTCCACACAGTGTGCAGCGGTGGTCAAAAAGGCAAATAGGATGCTAGGAATTATTAAGAAAGGGATAGAAAATAAGACTCAGAATATCTTACTGCCCCTGTATAAAACTATGGTACACCCACATCTTGAATACTGTGTACAGATGTGGTCTCCTCACCTCAAAAAAGATATTTTGGCCTTGGAAAGGGTTCAGAAAAGGGCAACTAAAATGATTAGGGGTTTGGAACGGGTCCCATTTGAGGAGAGGTTAAAGCGACTGGGACTTTTCAGTTTAGAAAAGAGGAGACTGAGGGGGGATATGATAGAGGTCTATAAAATCATGAGTGGTGTGGAGAGGGCTGATAAAGAAAAGTTATTTATTAGTTCCCTAAATAGAAGAACTAGAGGACACCAAATGAAATTAATGGGTAGCAGGTTTAAAACTAATAAAAGAAAGTTCTTCTTCACACAGCGTGTAGTCAACCTGTGGAACTCCTTGCCAGAGGCGGCTGTGAAGGCTAGGACTATAATAGGTTTTAAAGAGAAGCTAGATAATTTCATGGAGGTTAGGTCCATAAAAGGCTATTAAGCCAGGGGATAAAATGATGTCCTTGGCCTCTGTTTGTCAGAAGCTGGAGAGGGATGGCAGGAGACAAATCGCTTGATCATTCTCTTCGGTCCACCCTCTCTGGGGCACCTGGTGCTGGCCACTGTCGGCAGACAAGATACTGGGCTAGATGGACCTTTGGTCTGACCCAGTACGGCTGTTCTTATGTAGGGCTACGTCTACATTGCTCATTCTTGCGCAAGAATATATGCAAATGAGGCACGGTGATGCATATTTTTGCACAAAAATCCCCTCTTGCGCAAGAGCGGTTCTGCTGCTTATTTTCGGGCAGAACTGCTCTTGCGCAAAAGGGGGTTTTTGCGCAATAAGGAGCAGTGTAGACTGCTCCTTGTGCAAAAGCCCCTTACGCAAAATGGTGGCTCAATAGGTATGCAAATGAGGTGCGGCGATATTCATAGTCACGCTTCATTTGCATATCTTCTTGCGCAAGAATGTGCAATGTAGACGTATCCTAGGTGTTTGATTTGTTTCCTTCTGCTGATATAAGAGTGAATGGATAAGTGGGATTTGCTGTAGGAAGCTTGTGGTATTCCCACCTTCAGTCATTAATAGCTGTAAGCTTGTGCACTGAAGAAGTTATTCGATGGATTGTTTTAAGGTTTATTGTGAAAACAGTATGACAATTGAAAAAGAAATTAACAAGACAAATGAAAATGTTGGCTTTAGGTTTTCAACAGTATCACAAGTTTCAATCCAAGAAGCAGGTTAGTAGATATTTTCTATTATATGTCCTACATTACTGCACAGATTTTATGGTGACACGGAAATAAATGTTGAAGCATTTAACTGCATTGAACCTTTTAAAAATTGGCTTTCAAATCCCAGCTTTTTCTGGATGTCAGAAAAACACTAGAAAGTTTAAGCATTTTTTCTACAGATAGTTTAGCTGTAAATTGTGCCTTTTAAAACATATCCCTCACATGTAGTGAGGGTTTCCAGAAGATATTGCAGCAAGTATGCCAAAAGTAATTCTGTCTGACTCAGCCAAATTTTTTTTCTGGATTTCCCAGGACTGCACAATAATTCAGCAGCAATTTAATCATGCTATAAATGGTACGGGGTGGAGCATGTGAGGTGCTAGAACTGAAAGTAGGACCATTATAGCTGGTCCCCAAATCCTATCAGAGAGTCAACCAGAATTTGGAGCAGAATTTGTTGTTGAAATTTGTAAAAAGGGATAACATTGTTTTATCATACCTTTTTTAAAAAGGAAAAAAGCAGATAGACCCAAAAGCAAATTTCAACTGGTATCATCTTACATCTACAGATTTCAAGATACGAGTTTTGGATAATACTTGATAAAAATGTTATGTGTATGACATCTTTCTTTTCTTGTGTTAAATTTGTACCAGAAATTTTGGGTCTTCCAAATCAAGGCAAAGCTAATATGGACATTATTTTAATTACTGTGTATTTTAAAAATCCTACAACATGGTTTTGTATAGTGTGGTTTCCTTTAGAAAGATTGCTGAAACATAATTAGTGTCTGGTAAGCATGGCACGCGTATGAGTATTTTTTTTTTGTCACAAGACATCAAAAATGTGAAAAAAATTCCAAGAATTAGTCCATAGTATTGTATTCTTAAATATTCTTTTTTGCTGTTCGTATTTGGTGCACAGACATCTTAAGTCAGAAGTAAGAATAAATATTTTTTTTCTAAAGTTTAAAGAAAAATTCCATCCATCGTTTAATGACAAATATCTCTGAACTGAAATAGGTAATGAAATTATCTTCCATTTGCTTGAAAGAATGACCAAAATATTGTGGTACTAAACTATTAGCAATGTCTATATTTTTAATCAAAAGGGAAGAAGTGTATTGATTAGATATAAAATGATTAAGAAGCAGACTTGGAATAGGTTGTTCAGCCCATTCTTGTTGTCCTATCATGAATGAAGGAGAGTTCAGTAATGGTTTAACTACAATTAAATCCCTCCCCCTTCTTTATGGAAACTCAACTGTAGGCATTTCAGCATTAGCCTAAACAATGGTTTTGAATATGTTAAGCCCTTAACAATTAGGGAGCAGTTTGGGGCATTGAATAATGTCCAGTGATGCAATTGAACCTGACAGCTTCAATAGTCAGCCTACTCATGGGACCTGAAAGTTGTTCACACTTGGTTTCATCTCTCATCACACGCTGAGTATTAAAACCTTACTGGTGTTGAGCTCAGACAGAAATGAGGCCTGTTATCAGAAAATATTTCATGGCATAAAACTTGAAAGAAACAGGGGAATGTGCGCACTCATGGGTTCTCAGATTATCAAGACCTTTCTGATAGAAATTTTATATAGCTAACTAATTCCTTGTATTCCCTTTGATTGCTTTCTATGTAACTTTTTTTAGGCAAGAAACTTCTTTTTTTCCCTGAAAAATTAAAGTAATGTCCATTACTGAAAGCTAATACTTTTTGTTAATTTCAGAAACTTTTATTATTCCTAAAATATATTCATTTATATGTAAAGTAATATTTTTGTACATTGCTCCCAAGAAACATCGGTGTTGTTGATATATTAAAAATATTTTACAGGATATTTATATAACTTATTGAATTCAGTTGATCTGTACAAATAAATTTAAATCTTAATTAAAATATATATGCCTTTCCTTTGCAATATATGAGAAATACATTAGAGACCAATTGGAATCATCATTTCATCTTATAATAAGCTATTCCTTCGTCTTAAGGACATTTGCTCCTTTATTGAATTTTCCATAAATAAAATCAAAATATAACATGTCTCTAATTAGGCTTAAATCTATTAGTTAAAATAATTTTGCATAAGAGTTGTTTTTTGAAAATTAAAAAATAAAGATTTAATTAAATATAAATATGAAAATTGTATACATTTTAGCCATGTGTTGCAAGTTGACTGTTAAATGGAATCAACTGATATAAAGAATACTACAGCTTTAAAAGTGATGCATTTTAGCGCTTCTTTCAGTCCTATGACCTTAATATGTATTGACAGGATGATTGTGCGTTTTTAATAAATGCATGCTACAGCCTGTTTCAACTGAGTGAAATGTGAAGCGCCTTTTTCACCTTTAAATAATGCATTACTCTAATACCTTCCTTACTTTCCTGTCAGATGAAGTCGTTACACACATAGTAGTACTTCAAATCTATATTTGTGACATTTTCCTTCCTCATAAAAAGAATATCGTTCAAAAGTTTTACTGCCACTATTTGAGTAGTTTTTCGTGGAGGAGTTACATAAGCTGTGTGATGTCACTAGGAATTCTGTAGTTCTAGCTTACATCACAGGAAGTCTTTAAAACATTTTTACTTTGTAAACAAAGATTTAAATGTACTCAGTGAAACACCGTTTGTGAAAAACCTGACTCTTAAATATTGTTCAAATCATGTGAAGCCTTTTGATCTAGTATATTAGCCCACATAGCAAACATTTAATTTCTTTGATGTCTGTTGTTTTGAGCGCTGATAGCTTCTCAACAGAGACTTGCTCTTCTTTTCAAAATGTGTAGTGTAGATCATGGTAACTAATTTCATCCAGTTTTTCTTAATTTTAACCTACTAAACATGTTTTGTTTCTGCTGATTAGGGCGATTCTGCCACAATTATACATTTATTGAAATTTTAAACATACTATTTTATTTTAGTTTTATTAATCTTGCTGTGAATTAAATAGCAGAATTAGAATAACTGGAAGGCAGCAGCACGCTCCCAGTCTCTGCAATAGAGTGAGTAGTGTAGCCTTTTGACTTGATTTTAAAAAAACTTCTTGAAATGCTAGAACTATGAACTCTCCAGAATTAAATATTAATAAAATATAGTTTACATGTGTTGGATAGAAATATACTAATACAATCTATAACTGCATCATTTACACTTAAATTTGGAATATACAATGTTTTTTACCTTGTTGGTTTTGCCTTTTTTAAAATATAGGAGCAAATAATCCCTTTATTGGATATATTTTCTGTTTGTTAAAGTTTTCTTCAGCTAAAGTGTTTACCAGAAATTTGTCGTTCTTATTTGCATGAAAGGAAAAATGAAAAGTTACTAACAAATAATGCTAGTCTATTTGAAGTCATGCTATAGGTTTTTATTGAGGAAAACAATGTACTGACTCTCCATCACAGTGTGTCACTGAATTTAGTGGAAATTAATCTACTACATTTCAGGGACATATTGGCACAAACAGGTAAGTGAAAAGAAATAGTATTTTCAAAGGCTTATAACTTTTCCAGAGTTATTCTAATGGAAATATAATATAATTCTACGAAACCTGAAATAAGGGCCAGATTCTTCATACTTCATAAACCTGTGAGCATTTGTGACTTACGTTCTTATTAAACATCTATTAAAATGACAATTGAAACAGTACATTGTCTTACACAATTTCTTGTTCCCACATTTTATGTTTGTTTGTTTGTTCTAAAATTGTTCTAAAATTGTCCTCAGTAGAAAAACTTGAATAGAAGTACTGGCCACAATTTCTCACTTAGTATATAGTAAAGACAACATCATTGAAAACAGTTGTGTGAATTTGTAAAAGTCCATTCATCAAGTTTAATAAGTTGGCTAAAAGCCAAACCTTAATGGCAGTGTATGATTCTTTCCAGAGACATAGTTTATACTGTGTAATATTTTTCTTGTAATAACCAGTATGTGTCTCTTGTCTCTTGTGTGCTGTTATATATGTCAAAATGTCCTGCAACTTGACTTCCCTGCTGTTCACCTTCTTTTTTACATCTTAAAATAAGCATTCATTTCTCATAAAAAGCTCATTTGCATATTCTTATTCAGGATCATACTAAGATTATTGTTTATGTAATCTCACAGGTTATGAATCTGTTTTTCTGTAAACACAAAAGCATAGCCATAAAACTTTTTTTTATTTTGAAAATGCGTATTTTATCATGTTAATATATATAAACTTGTCTCAGCATCAACAGCATTGTTTTTGCATGTGATAGTACACTTCCAAAATTCAGTATTAAGGAAGATCTGTTCTTCGAAAGAGAGAAAGTATAAACAGCCAAGGGAGGAAGGTATTTTTATTGCATTGGATTATGCAAGTTTTTGGCCAGCCTCCTTAGCTTCATCTGTTTAAGGGTTCATTTTCGCTTGTTTGGCACAAGTCCCAGCAAAGACTTTCAGAATTGTGGTTAGCAACATGAATGAATACAAACTTTTGACGAGCTCTTCAGTAAGTAGAGCTGGCCAGCTGCCAAAAATACAGTTCCTTATATGGGGTCAGGGCAAAACTGTGATTCGTTGAGCCCTGTATTGTATAGAAAACATACTTGTAATGGCTGTTTGCTTTCTTTAAAATAAAAACAAAACAAAACAAAAAAACACCAGGCTTCCAAGCCTATCAAAATAGGAAGTAACAAAATAGTGTGCAGGTTTTACTAATGACAGAGTAGAGCAAAGGAAATATGGCTCTGTGTAGTTAAACTATAGAGCTGGAAGTTAGACCTTTTGACCTCCACAGCCTGCTTGTGATGTAAGGAACCCAAGCATTTGTGAGACATCTGTTGTCTACCTGCCCTTATTTTGTAAATGGTTTAATAAGATTAAATAATTAGTAGGATAACCACATGGTCACCATGCTACTAAGTCCTGGCATTGACTGCATACTTAGGAATTGTAAGCAAGTCTGCACATCCTACTTGTATGCTAGTCATTTAAAAGTTGAAATTCAAAATTTTCTAACAGTTCATATAGTACATTTGTTCTTGCTTAATGTATGTGCCGGAGTAAATAGCAATTTACACTCTAATACATTTAGAAAGTATTGCAATTATATTTCTTTATTCCCAAATCTTGATTGAAAATCATTAATTATTTTTTAAATGTACAGTAATGTCTCAGTATTTTGCATGCTAGTAATTAATTTTAATTCATGAGGAAGGTGTCCTTAAAATAAATTAAGGATTTTTCTCCCAGAATATTTAAAGATGGTAGTTTTAATTGTACTCTTACAGGCAAATACTCTACCTGGATCTTCCCTCAGTTTGCCTCCATCCCACATGTATGGCAATAGGCTGAATCCTAAATCAGCAATGGCAGCACTTATAGCTCAGTCTGAAAACAGTCAAGCAGGTAAGCTTGATAGAATTGTTCAAAGCATCTGCTTTCCTGATTTTAACTATTTAAAAAAATATGACCACTAAGTTTGTGAAATCTTGGCTGGGGATTTGGTTCCTAAATGACACATGATTCTTGCATGCTGGAAGTAAATTCTTTTTGTTAGTGCAAAATGGCTATGCATTTTTTACTGTCTGAAATGTAAATGTTTAAGCAGAGCCATCAGCAGGCAGGAATGCAACAATGTCTCTTGTGACTTTTGTGATTGATGTGTTCAGTTCTCTTAGTTCTTTGCAAAGAAAGTAACACAGTACTGGGTTTTGTCTTGAATAGTTTAAACCTTTATTTGCATAATTCATGAAATTGCATTACACTCAACTTTGTGTGGAAGAAGGATCCTGTTATAGAACTTCTACAATGTTTAATAATCCTGTGAATATTTACCAATTGAAATTTTGCAACATTGCAGAAGAGACCAGTTTTAATGAGCTACTGGATTTGCTTTGTTTCATTCCATCCTTAAGGATTTGTTGACATGTCATAGTAGTCATGCCTGTTTGGGGGAAGGGAATGAGTTTAACAGTTTACCAAGAATGGATCAGTCATGTCTTTGCCTTCTAAGAGGTCAGAGGTCATTTGACTCAGAAAAGGAGGAGGGAATCCTTGAAGGGGGCAGATAGGGTTATTTTACTGAGA
This sequence comes from Pelodiscus sinensis, assembly GCF_049634645.1. NCBI lineage: Eukaryota > Metazoa > Chordata > Testudines > Trionychidae > Pelodiscus > Pelodiscus sinensis. Next base: position 222,430,825 of record NC_134712.1, read on the forward strand.
GGCCATAGGGAAAATAACCTTTTTGAGTCCTTCCAAGCAAAACATTTCTTTATATTTAATGAGGGGTTTTGTTTGTTTGAATACATTTTAGAAAACGTTTTTCCTATGCTTTTGCTTATAAACAGTAACAATTTATAAAGTAAGCACTTCAGTAAAATGTTCAGTAAATCTTTAAACCAATATATAATTGTTAGTTGCTGGTAGGTTTTATGCATTTTATATTTTATGGGTTGTCTTTGGATGAAAAGTGTTTAAAAAAATACAAAGCATGAGGATTTGCTGTGATAAGCATACAGATTAGCTGTCCACAGCTGTGATTCATTACTTTCACCGTAGAAATTAAAAGTGGCTGAGGGGAGGGTACTGCAAATGCAAACCACGCTTCTGTGCTGTAAAACAGAAAGGAATGAAAGAACTGAACATAATCCATGGCCTGGTACACCCACAGAAATGTGTAAGGACAACGCCTTACATGCTACAGTTCAGCAGTCTTCAACTAACTACACATTAATAGGTAGTGGATAAGGATTAATATATTTTAAAAATACAGCAACTTTAAAACTCCTATCTAATAAGAGTAACCTAATCAGTTCTGAAATATTTAAATTGCAGATCAAGATCTTGGAGATAATACTCTGGGCCTTGTTGGCAGGGGAGGTTCACCCAGAGGAAGTCTCTCACCAAGGTAAGCATTATTGACATTGGAGAGTACAGGCAAAGAAAACATTTTAAGATTTGGAAATTATTTTTTATGAATATGCATATATTTAAGTTTCTAAAGAATTATGCAGATAATGTATATGTCTAGAAAATAAGAAAAATGGTACCAAATTTATTCTGATATGAACTGAAACACACATGATTAGATTGGCAAGATACATGATCTCTTTACCTAAGATTACAAGATGACCGTAATGGCATTAAAACTTTTTGGGAATATTGAATGTAAGTAAAAAATGGGCTAATAGAAACAATTTATTTTATGCTGAGGGTAAAACATAGGCAACATTACTAAATCCAAATATTGTATTTTCTTGCTCTAGAGAAAGCACACATGACTTCCATTATTTAAATTTGACAATAGAATCTTCTTTCTATAATTTTTTTTCACTATAACATACTTATAATTGTTGCCATTGATTTTTAGAATATACTTATAAGGGAAAATTCATATAGTCTGGGCATTGGGTAAATGCTTTAAGTGAAATAGGAATGCTATTTGGAAATAATGGTGGTTATTTATTAAGAATGCTTATTTTGCATATGTGGCCTAATTGAACACTATGGTATTTTAAGGATACTGTTGTGCCCCTTGTTTGGCCAATGGCTAAGTTTTGCCTGTGTAAGGACTGTTAGATAGGTGTGTTAGCTCTGAGCATGCCTGAACCTCAGGTATTTCAGAGCCCAAGTCTGCTTAAGCCTGATATAGCATCTTTGATACTGGTAAGTCCACCAGTTTCAGCCTATTCACAGGTGAGGACCCATCCAGGTGAATTCATATATAGGTTCCAAAGGGAAATCTGCTCAGCAAGTCTGATCTGATCAGGAACTCTTCCAGTGCCAATAACGTCAACAGACTCCCTTTGCTCTTGCTCCTGCTTAGCCGTGGCAGTTTTCACACCAACCTGCCTCTTCTCCAGCTTGCATCTGCTCTTGCCTCAGCTTGCCATCTGCCAGGTCTGACAATAGGCCTCCAAAGAATTTCAGTTACCATATTATAGTATTGTAACATTGTATTTTATTATTACAGTTTGAGATTGTTATTGAAGTCTGTAATTAAAAAAACAAAATTGCTATAAATTAATGTTTGTTATATATCGGTGGATCCAACTATGGGGAAACTAGAGCTGTTAAAGGAAAATGTCACTAGAATTTTTTAACATGGGAAAAACAATCTCCTTTTCTCTAACCTTGTAAATGGCTGAATTGTGTTGGCTGGAAATTTAGCAAAGAAATTCAGCTTGAGACAGACATCCAACATGGAAAAAAATTCAGTACACATAATAAAAGTTTGGCAAAGTTATAAGCACTCGAAAACTGAGTCTTATAGGAAATGTCAGGCAATGTTAATGATAGGCAGTGACACTAGCTCATCTATGATATCAAAAAGGACCATACTGTGACCTATGGTGCCGACGATAGCCCACACTGAAAAGGCTGCCAAAAGGAGAGTAGATTCTCCCAAAATAGGAGGTTAAAGCTGAAGTTAGATTCACCAATCAAACATAAATTCTACTCATCTCCCACACTGATTATCAAGAAGCTGAAAAAAGGATATCACATAGCCAGCCTTTATTTCATTCTAGTTCCCTGACTATCAGCCAATGCATAGGTCAAGTAAAGTGAGACGTTAATGTAAAATTCTGCTTAGTATACAAAATATTCATATGTTCTTAATACTAGTTTGAGTCTTTTCTAAAATATCACATTGCCAATTAATTCTTTAGAATCTACAACTATATATATGAACATGAGAATTGTTAAATGGTCAAAACGATGATTTGCATACATAAAACTTCAGGGGCGATACATCAGGTTCTTATCAACACTGAGAAGTTTGCTGGCTTGTGGAATCCCTCTGGAAAACACCCAAAGCTTAGATGGGTCCATCTTGTTCAGTGCTTCAGTTTGTAGAGAATTTTCTTCAGGGCTATGAAGCAGAATTGAATGCAAGATGGAGAAGATGCAGCTGCCTTTTTATATTCTTTACCCTGTGGCTTGTAATTCCATTGTCCCAAATGCAAACTTACCACACATGAGAGTACCCTGTCCACCAGCATGTTTCTGCATGTCCTGTTTGACACATAGGTGAAGTCCCTAGCTTCTTTCGATGGACAGAGCCCTGTAAATTAGCGGGTATCTGCTTCATATCCATGCTGTCCGCATCTGCGGATATGAATGCGGATATCTGTGGCTCATTTTTGCAGATAAAGATGTAGATACAAATTTTCTATCTAGAACCCTGCAACTTTGCAGATATCTGTATTATATCCACAGGTATCCACATCTGTGGATTATTTTTGCAAATGTGGATGTGAATATTTGTTTTATATCTATGTAAACCTCTATCAATGGGTTGATTGTATGGTTGATTTCCTTCGATAGGCATCAGCACTATCCAGCCTAATTGTTTGGTTATCTGTCTGGAGATACTATCCAGATACACAGCATAGGTTTTACAAATATACCACACATGTATAATTCACAAGACTAAGATTGTACATACATACAAACATGATTATCATATTTAGCCAATCATAACTTTTCCACTGATACCTTACATGGCACATCTTGTAAGATACTTTGTCTAATATTGGTATCAGTGATACTGTAAAATATCATCAATATTACATACCTTGCAAGTTTGCTTTCCTAGCATAACCTCTGCCCACTAATTCATTTCTGCAGGGCTACTTGTAATGTTCAAATTTGAACAACATCACATATTTGTCAGTGTATAATACCTGTTTTTAAATATGTATGTACATCCCTGTGTAAATGTAAATCAATATGTTAATATAATAGCAAGGCTGAGAATTTAAACAGTTATTCCTTGACTGCAATAAACAGGAGACACGTGTATATAAAGAGGCATGGTATAAATACCTGAAATGAGGCAAGGGAAGAATGTTAAGGTTGAAAATGAAGTGCTCAGATATCAGGAAATGAGAGTGAGTTGTCTACCCAGCTTTAGCTCTACCCTCTTGTACATATGAATTACAATATAGTCTTTTATTACAGGATCAAATACTATTTTTATCAATGCCCATGACTTGTTCCCTTGTAGTAAATAAAACAAAGGAGTACTGGAAACGTATAGATTGCTTCATAGCTAAGGCAGTGCACTGAAATACAGATTATTTAGATTCTATTCTTGACTTTCTACAGACTTCATGTATGACCTTAGACAAGTTGTTAAATCTCTTTGCTACAGCTGTAAAATACAAAGAACATACTTTCTGACCTCACAGGGGTGTTGCAAATACCTTAGAAAACCTATACAGAAAGAAGTTTCTTATAGTGCAGATTTCAGTGTAGTATAGTAAATCAGTTAATGATTCTGCAAGAGTCTTCTTCCTTGTCCATCACTTCAGCCAGATGAAGACAAGTAGTTTGTGGTGACATTTAAGTCCATTCTTGGCCTATCTTTGCCTGCATATCACTTATATGCTGTTGAACCATCTACTCTGCCTCTGCTTCACTAGTAATCCCAACCTTTATCAATTTGTCAAATTTTTCAGAAGCTCCTTTGCAGTTTCTCTCACGTCATCCTTTCCGTGTAGTAGAAGTAACCTCTAAAAATCTGCAGTTATTGTATTTTCCTTCTCTAAATCAAAATCACCTATGCTGTAATGCCTGCAAAGCATTTGACAGTTGTTAGGCATCTGCTGTACTGTGACCACTGCTTATTATATGAATCATAATTAAGACTGCAGTTTAATCATGGGTATTTTTAGTAAACAGGCCATGGGCAATAAACAAAAATTCACAGCCTATGACCTGTCTATGACTAGCACTATAAATATCCTAACCAAATCTTAGTTGTGGGAGGGCTCCTCTATAGGGCAGAGCCAGTGGCATTAGGTGCTGGACTCTACCAACTAGTAGTTGGTATGGCCACCCTTGGGGCTGGTTTGGTGCAGCTGACCTGGGACTGCTCCAGAAGTGGCCAGTATAGCTGGCTGCAGAACCTTTGCAGAAGTCACAAAGGTCACAAAAAGTCACAGAATCCATAACTTCTGAGAACTCCATGACAGACATGGAGCCTTAATCATAATGTAATCACTGTTTCCTTGTTGTCTCCCTGTCTGTTTATATCTACCTGTTGTTTTGGTCTACTTTCTTTTCAAATGACAAACTTGTTATATATTTATACAAGATCTGTAATTGTGGGATTCTGCTTCTTGTTTGGAAGTTGCAGTCACACCACAAGTAAGTAATATGGAAAGATCTGATCCAGAGCCCACTGGAGGCAATGGAAAGATGCTTATAACTTCAATTGGCTTTAGATCTTGCTCGGAATGAGGCACAGGGCCTTACAGGAAACCATGGGGATAAGAAGAAATATTGAGCAGCTGATCTGTTCACTGAGTACTGTCCACTTTGTAGATTGCAAGTGAAACCTTGAAAAGCAATTATGGAGTACATAGACCTTGTAATGGCTTTCTTCAAAGTGGTGAAATTCACTGTGAATGGGATGGGCCCAATGGAAAGACTAGGACATGATTATATATATAAAGAAAGTATATGTATGCATATGCACAAAGGTGGCAGTTAATGGTTGGATAAGCAATTTTAACTGTGTTATTTTTGACTTTTGAGTGCAACTCTAATGTGTTTTTTTGGCAGGGAGGGGTTATGAAATAATACTATTTCAACTATTTTCACATGATCATTCTAGTGTAGGGGTGTGCACACCTTTAGCACAGTTGCCAGAATATATTCCCGTCAGTGGTATCCATCAAGTCAGCACCAGCATCTTCTGGGGCTGGGTGATTATTGCATCAGTTTAAAGAACCCCGCCAATCCCACTCCCCTTCAACTCCATCTTACCTCCCCATGACAGTTGCTAGAACCCCACTTGTTCAGGCAGTCCTTCTATTTTTTTCTCTAGTTCTTAATGTAAATTGTTATTGCAGTGGGATACGAATTAGTTTAATAATTTTAGTAGGTTTTAGTATTTAGTTTTAGATGTTTCTGTGCTTAGCTAGTGAGGTCTTCTACTTCCCCGAGGGCCAGAGCATGCTTTTGTGGCTGGGTTTCAAGCCATGGACCTTGGGTGATAAGTCTGTGCTTTTAAATGACCAACACTTAAGCCATTCTAAATGCTTTGGGGAATCTCATAAGAAAGACTGCTGCCAAGTCTGCAAGGACTTCAGACCTCAAACCAAAATGGACTAAGCAGCAAAACTAATGGTCCTCCTTATGGAGATTGCTTCAAGATCTGCCTTGGAACCACACTTGGAATTGGCTCCAAGCACTTCACTTGTGGTGCATCTCATTCCTCACATAGATCAGGATTTGTGGCACTGATTATCTTCCCCAGTGAATAAGAAGAAGCACCATTAAGCATCAAGGGAAGAGCCAGTCCCCCGGTGCTGAAGGCAAAAGACGACCAGGATAGAATGAGACTTATGTTGAACCGCTCTTCTCCCCTGGTACCAAGAAGTGCTTGCAATTCCAATGCCCACGCAAACTCTACTGACACACAGGGTCACCTTCCTCAGGGCTGACATTGTACTGGCCAGTTTGTGGGACAGTCAACACCTGAGGCATTTTCCATGTTCAGGAACTGTCTCACCTTCCCAGTATGGGCAACCTATAGTGTCAAGACTTGATGCTGCTGTTGCTCCCAAGCAGCAGGCAATTGTCACCAGGATTTCACCTGGTGCCACAGCTGCTGTTTGCGGAACAGTCCCATTCACAGTCTCGAGATCTTCACCAGGAGATATTGCATTACTCTGCTCTCTACAATTCATCTTCCTTGCATGTGGGTTCTTATTTTCCTCATTGCAGCAGCCAACTTTGGTGCTTGCCAGGCCATTCCTTTTCCATCACAACCCAAAGTACAGTAGTTCCTCTGAATCATGGGATCCAGCAGCTATGCAGCAGCCAATTTGGAACCTTGGGAAGGGGGTTCCTCCAACACTAAGCATCCCCTTGAGGCATTCATTCTCCACTGTCTTAGAGACAAGGCCACATCAAGATAATCCGGATCTGGACTCCAGTGTCAAGCACAGCACCAAATCTCAATAGGAAGCCCCGCATGCCCCTGTGGACATTGACAGAGGCTTCTTGACTCATTATAGCCTACTCATCCTCCTCTCTAGAAGAGGCAGTAATGGCATTTGGGACTCCCTGACACAAAATGACCACAAGGAACACCAGGTCAAGGCCCTGTCGCAAACTCTTGCCTCACTTCCTTCTATAGTGGACTTTCTACCAACCAAGGGGTAGGAATTCCTTTTTTTCCTCATCAGCTCAGAGATCCCTGTATGTAGTGGCCACCAACAAAAGGGATTATTATCAAGGAATGTGGGTCCTATATCGAAGGTGAAGGATCTAAAGAAATGTAGCCAAAAACATATTCCACATTGGGCTTACAGGTCCACATTGAAAGAGAGCAAGCTTTGCTGGGTGTCTATGAATTTAAAATGTGTGATGTTAAAATGTCTAAACATGCTATCCTAGGATTCTAGACTGGAGTTCTCATCCTTAGTCAAACCAGAGAAGATAGTGGCACATGCCTCCCTTCAGGTGGCCCTGCACGCCACTGATTCCATGGTCAGATCAATGGCCTTGCAGTAACTATGCATAGGGGCTCATGATTGCAACCCTTGGGTCTCCCACATGAATCGCAACAAACTATATAAGACCTTCTCTTTGAAGAGTTCTCTCTCTTTTCTGAGCAAAAAGATGGTAGGCTGCATGGTTTCAAGGACTCAAAGACAACCTTGAAATCCTTGAGGCTGTAAATACCAGTATGGTTGAGGAAACACTACAGGTCTTGGCAGACAGACCATGGCTTTTCACTGCTATCCAGGCAGGATCAGCAGAGGATTCAGGTGCAGACCCTCTCTCCCATCCTCCATGGCTAGAGTTGCAGTCCAATCTCAGACACTTGGGATCGTCATTTTGACAAGACACACAGGCTCAGCATCACAATCCTTTCTACATAGGGATTTAGTTACCTCCTTGTTCTTCTTCAAATGATGTCTTCAAGTGTGTTCCACTGTTGGTGTTGGGTCATCCCAGCGCCGCATATCAGAGTTTTCATGAGCAGTAGTCAGCTGGACTGCACATGCGGGGTTTGCGCCTTGAACTGTTCACACCTTTTTGATCACATGCGCGGTCCAGGTCCCACCAGTTGCTTCTTCGCTGCCTACAATCGCAGATGGAGCGAGCCCTCCTCAGACAATCCAGTCAGGAAAGAAAATTTACCTTTAGTACTTAATTGTAGTTTAGTCACGTTCTGATAGTTTAGTTCTAAAGATAGTAGTACTTTTAGTAATTTAAATTTGTTTTCTCTTCATTAGCTGTTAGATTACAAACCCTTTTCTCAAGACACACAGGGAGACCTACCATTATACTGGGCTCCCCTGGGTTCAAGAAGTGCACCACATGCCATGATGCATTGCATCTGATGGCCATGCTGAATGCATAAGAATGTTCACTGCGCCACACTTACGGTCAGAGCATGCTGAGACAGAGAAATGAGGCTGAAGATGTTGCTCTTTGACAAGGCCTTATAACCCATGGAATTATCCCAGTCAGCCTGTAGATCATGCTCACCTAGGAATGAAAAATGGAGAGCCACTTTTCCAGACTCGACTCCCACTCAAATAAGAGCCTCACTAGCTCGCTCCCTTACACTGACCTTGACTGGCCGAGTGAGTGTGGATGATAAGCCAGTACCGCAGGAGCATGGCAAAAAAAGGGCCCCGAAACCAAAATCTAGGCACAAATCAACGTTGGTGCCTTCAACGGTCATATCAGCTTGCCAAACGGCACCGCTGGCTACTGCACCGACCATTACGACACTGCCAACCCCGGCACCGGCCGTCATGGCACCGCCATTAGCGGCACTGTCAACTCCGGCACCCACCAACACAGTGCCGTCATCTCTGGCACCGCCGCCATCGGTGCCAATGTCTGCACCAGCGAAAAAGTCTCACAATCAAACGGAGCCGGTTTCAGCACTGTGCCTGCTGCTCAGTCCACCGGTGCCTAAAAAGGCAAGACAAAAATCTGACTCAGCAAGACAAATAAGTCCGGAACCTCTAACTTTCTCTCCAGTACCATCCTCAGCACCACCTTTACCACATTCACCCTGGTAAAGAGGGAGCAACACGAAGCATGGCCAAAGCAGACACTACAGACCTAGTTATCATTGGTCACCGGCTCCATACAGGAGATATATGCCTTTTGTTCACCTCCACCATCCTTGAGATGGTCACCCAATTCTCCACGTTCTGCAAATCTTCCAGTACACTATCATTCTCCTCATAGGAGTGTCTTTTCATCTAGATAGTCTTCCCCTACTTGATCAGAATATCAACATCACAGCCCAGTATACTACCATTACTATCCTCATCATGGTTTGACACTATATCTTTATCAACAGCATGAATATTGCCCACCCTGTTGCCATGGGCGTTCAGTCATGCACCCACAATTTCTTCCTGACCACCTCAAAGGCAGGAGATGGTAGTCACACCTCCTACTTTTCCCTCTATGGCTCAACACTCCGAACTTGAGAAGAGTCAGTTATCTGAGGCAGAAGAGCAGCCCCCACTTATTTCACCAACAGATCAGTCTTCATCATCTCCCAATGAGACAGTTATATCTGGTGATCACAGACGACCTGAAGCAGTTTCAGGTTCTCTTTAAGACAGTTGCTGTGGGTCAGGACGTACAATTATTTGAAGTACAGGAAAAACAACATTGACTTCTCAAAAATATTTAGCCCTCGCAGTGTGCAAAGATTGCAATTCCAGTAGACGAGGCCATTACACAGGCCACTGATGAGATCTGGCAGACCTCAGCATCAGTGCCTCCAACCAATAAACATGCAGTCAGAAAGTACTTCGTCCCTCTAAAGTGAGCTGACTTTTTGGTTTTCCACTCACTGGTGGTGGATGCTGCCCAACAAAGATCTAAGCTTCTGTAATATAAGAGCACCACTGTGGATAAGGAGAGCAAGCGCATGGATCAATTCAGCAGAAAACTTTACTCCTCATCAACCTGGCTTCTCTACATAGCTAGCTATGCAGCACTACTGTCAAATCACAATTTCAACAATTATACCAAACTCACCATGCTAATGGAATACCTGACAGACTCAAAGAGGCCAATATTGAAATTCATTGTGCAAGAGGGGTACACCTCGTCAAGGACCGCCCTTCAAATAGTACTACTGGTAGCTGACTTAGTAGCTCAAGCTACGGCAACATGGGTAGTCATGAGGAGAAGCTTCGTGGCTAAAATCCGCTGGGGTCTCTCGTGAGTTACAAACAAAAATGGAGGATCTCCCTTTTGATAAGCAAAAGTTGTTTGCTGAAAAGACTGATGAGGTCTTACATTCCAGTAAAGACTTAAAAATGACCTTGTGATCCCTGGGAATGTATACCCCACCCTACCGCTGTAAACGGTATGTACCATATTGGAAACACCATGAGTTCTCATACTCAGGGTATCAACAGATTGAATCAGTACCTTCAAAAATAATTCAAAATGGTGACCCTAGCATCGATAATTCCAGCGTTAGAGAAGGGAGATTGGTTTGCAGCCCTCGACCTGTAGGATGCCTATTATCATATTACTATACACCCCGCACGCAGACGGTTCCTGCATTTTGTGGTGGGATCAGATCACTATCAGTATCGGGTGCTGCCTTTTGGCCTATCTTCTGCACCCAGAGTATTCTCAAAACACTTTGTAGGCAGGCCGTGATTATTTTTCCTTACCTGGACGATTGCTTAATAAAAGGTCCATCTGAGGCAGGCACACCAAATGATACTAATAACTAGGCAGACATTCAAGCTTCTTGATCTTATTCTCGACATCCCAAAATCAACGCTACAGCCTACAAAGACCCTGGAATTTATAGGGGCTCAACTGGACTCTACCTCTGCAAGAGAATACCTACTGTTATAAAGGTTTCAAGCGATCCAAGACCTTGTCGTTGCTCTCACGACTAGTCCTACAGTCCCAATATTTACCTGCCTTCAGCTCTTGGGCCACATGGCTGCTACCACATATGTGGTCAACCTCACACGCCTGCACTTTTGATGCCTCCAGCATTGGATTGCCTCTATTTATACTCACCACAGATAGCAAGTGCACAGATGAGTCTCTCCTCCTTTCCATGTTGTAAGGTCTGTCAAATGGTGGACCTATCCACACAACCTTTTGGCAGGCGTCCATTTGATCGAGATCAGCCCTTTGCCCACATAACCACAGATGCTTTCCTCATTGGATGGGATGCTCACACAGGCAGCATGTCAATACAAGGACACTGGATGACCCGAGAGGTGACCTTACATATAAATTTATTGGAACTCAGGGCTGTCTTCAATGCATGCAAGCATTTCGTTACACATACTCGAGACAACATACCAGAATACTGACCGACAACATACCAGCAATGTATTATATAAATCTCCAAGGGGGGGAGGCTTGATCCCATTCTCTGTGTACTGAAACAGTCCAATTATGGAAGTGGTGCATATGGAACAGAGTCACTTTGATAGCTTCATACTTACCTGGCATCAAGAACATAACAGCAGACACTCTCAGCAGGTATTTTGCCCCAGATCATGAGTGGGAGCTTCATCCCTGGGTTCTTCAACCCATCTTCCACTGATGGGGGACACCCGAAAATAGACCTGTTCGCTTCCTACAAGAACACATATGTTGACCTTATTGCTCCAGAGCTGGTATCGGACCAGGATCTCTAGGGGATGCCTTTCTCCTCAACTGGAAAGGCCCACTTTTGTACGCATTCCCTCCCACTCCTCTCATTCCCTGAGTGCTGGAAAAGATCAACAGAGATGAAGCAACAGTTATTCTCTTAGCTCCGTTTGGGGCACAACAGATATGGATCCTTTATCTCCTCAACCACCCTATTACCTTCCCATTCACCGTGACCTCCTAACTCAGAACAGTAGAACCTTACTCCACCCATAGTCACATGTTCTATACCTGAGAGCTTGGCTTATTGTTGGTTCTATAAAGGGGAATTTCATAGTTCTAACCAAGTGAAAAATGTCCTCTTGCACAGCAGGGAGCAATCTACCCATTCCACTTACCTCCAAAAATGGTGTAGATTCCTTTCATGATGTTCTAACAAAGCTTTGGACCCAGGTACAGTACCTCTACACAAAATTGCGAACTATATCTCGTTCTTGAACGACGCTATGTTGGCCCTTCCCTCCTTAAAAGTACATTTGGTAGCCATTACTGCTTTTCATCAAACTGTTGATAGTTGTTCAATTTTCACACACCCTATAACTAAAAGATTCATTAAAAGCCTATCTAACCTATAACCACCATGTAGACTACCACTGACAGTACAGAATCTGGAGATGGTGTTGGACACTTACCCATGCTCCCTTTGAACCTTTAGCTACCTGTCCACTTTTCATAATGACGCTGAAGGTAATTTTTCTATTTTCAGTCACTTCTGCCTGCAGAGTAGGAGAACTGGCAGCTTTAATGGCAGTACCACCCTACACCATTTTTAATAAGGACAGTGTTATATTGCACCCACATTCTTCTTTATCCCCAAAGTTTGTTCGGAATTCCACATAGATGAACCAATTGTCCGTCCTTCCTTTTTCCCTATGCCACACTTGACTTCTCGGGATGCTATGCTTCATTCTGTGGATGTCCACAGAGCACTCACGTTCTATATAGACAGAACTTGAACTTTCCGTAAATCTGAGCTCTGAGCATTTGCTAATCTCAATAGCGGAATGCACCAAAAGTGACCCACTCTCATTGCACTGCATTTCCAAGCTTATAATTTCCTGCATTACAAAGAACTTATACCATTAATAATAAATCACTTCCTGAGACACCTACAGCACATTCTATCAGAGCTGTAGTGACCTCCACAGCTTTCCTTTAGGGAGTCCCCCTCAGAGACATTTGTTTAGCGACTATATGGCCCACCAGTGACAAGCTAAGGACACTACCATGGCCTCTGCAGTGCTATTGACTACCATCAAGTCATGACTCCGAGGCCCACCTTCCACTTGCTCTTGAGTACTGCTTCACAGTCACCAACAGTGGAGCACCCACAGGGACATCACTCGAAGAAGAAGAGGAAGTTACTCACCTTGGTGCAGTAATGACGGTTCTTTGAGATGTGTCCCCCCCGTGGGTGCTCCACTACTTGCCCTCCTCCCCACTTCGGAGTCTCACGTTGTGTCTTTCAGCTATCCAGATGGACTCGAACTGGCAGGAGCTGGACTGTGGCATGATCAAAAGGGCACAAATGGCTCGAGGTGGAAGCCACACATGTGCGGTCCGGCTGACTACTGCTCATGAAAAGTCCAATCTGCCGTGCCGAGACCACCTGACACCAACAGTGGAGCACCCACGGGGGGACACATCTCGAAGAACTGTTGTTAGTGCACCAAGGTGAGTAATTTCTTCTTCTCCAACTTCCTGGATGTCTGGACTTTTTCAGATTTCTAGGTTCTCAGCACAATAGAACTGGATTGCAACATGTAATCCCAGCTTCCAATCTCATGTCTTTCTTGAGGGACCCTTTTCATGAGTAACTGTTGGAAAAAGGAAATCCACTCCCTTCTTCAGGTGGAAGCCATTGGAAAAAGTTCTGTTTCACCTAACAAATTAGTAATTTCGTCCCTCCTTGGGACATGAGCCTTTTCCTGTCAAAGCTTACCGAATCCCCATTTGAGCTGCTAGCAACGTGTTCAGTGTTGAATGTTTCCTGGAAGGTGGCCTTCCTAGTGGTCATCACTTCAACCAGAATATGCTGAGATCTGGGCCCTCATGTTAATGTCCCTATATACAGTCGTTTTTAATGATAAAGTCCAATTACAGCAGGGATAATTTTTTTGGGGGAAGCCACTCCAAGAATTTAGTAAGTGGTAAAAGGCTGCACTTTTCTGTGATATTAATGGAGGTGGTGCTGGGTCTGCCACTGAAGTTGTGTGCAGGAGGAAGCTTGAGGTAAAGGATTGGGCTGTAGGAGGTAGTGTGAGGTCTGGGAGGGAGTTTGGGTTAAGGTGGGGGCTGTGACTTGGGGTAGGGGATAGGGGTGCAGGAGTGCATGCAGGGTCCAGGAGGAGTATGGGGAGAGAATTCTGACTGGAGGAGGGTGATGGGGGGGGGGGGGTGTCCAGGATCAGGCAGGGGGGTAATGGGGATGCGGAAGACAGGGAGCCTGCTCAAGGAGCCTGTTGGGCCACCAGATGGAGCCAAAGGTTTGATGGGATGGATCCAGCCCTCTGGACCATATTTTGCCCACCCAAGTTACAGCCACATGCACCATTCCTCTTAAATGTGGTTTCACAATTCCACTGCAGTCAAGAATCTTCCTGCCATGATTCTACCCTAAGCCACATGTGAATAAAGAGGAACAGTGCCTTTACTCTATGGATGTCAGGCAGGCCCTGGCTTTCTACATACAAATAATCAGATCACTCTGCAGATCTACTCAGCTATTTATAGCGATAGTAGAAAAAATGAAGGGTCTCCCCATCTCTGCACAGAAAATCTTATTTTGGATTACGTCTTGCATTCCAGCATGTTATGAACTCCAGTTAATCTGATGGCTCACTCCACAAGGTCTTAAGCCTTCTCCACTGCTTTTCTAGAACAAGTTTCAATTCACAACATCTGCAGGGTAGAAACCTGATTGTCAGTCCACCCATTCACAATGCATTATGCCATTACCCAGCAGACTGGAGACAATGCCATATTTGGGCGAACAGTCAATCTGCCCTTGAACTCTGAACCCTGATTTGGAATGGAAATGTGCAGACACTCAAGTAGAAAAAAGGGATACTAATCTTTCCATAACTGTTGTACTTCAGGATGTGTTGAACATGTCCATTCCAAAACCCACCTACTGGGCTCACTTATCAGAGTTGGTTGGTAAGAAGAAATGAATGATAATAGGGTCTATGGGGCCATTTATACTGGCAGCATGAGCACGTGACACCAGAGGACTTTGGAGCTGACCTGAACGATATCACTAGAAGAAACATTTCTGGAATCTGTGCTCAGGGCATGCACACACCTATATTGGAATGGACATATGCAACATATATCAAAAAACTGGATGATGAGAGCTCAGAGTTCCTAATGACTTTGACAAGTTTAGTATGGTAAACTCTGGACTATATACATGCTAGAGGCTAGCACAAGGTAAGAAACTTTATGGGCCCTTTGCTAAATACCTTCCCTCCTTCTTTTAAATGTGTAATTACAATGTTTTCAACAGATCTCCTGTAAGCAGCTTACAGATTCGCTATGACCAGTCAGTGAACAGCAGTGTGGAAAATTTGCCCCCGGTAGCTGCCAGCATTGAACAGCTTTTGGAGAGGCAATGGAGTGAAGGACAGCAATTTTTGCTAGAACAGGGCACCCCTAATGACAGTAAGTATTCACATTTTTTTTTTTTTTTTTTTTTTTAGAGGGGCAGTGTTCTAGACAATTATCGCCCAGTGAATGTGATACAAGACTTTACACAACCTGATTGCCATTTTATGCTGCATAATTTATAACTTCTGTTTGATAGTGATTAGCATGGCTCTACAAACAATGTAATCTACTCGCCTGTGGCGAGTAGATTACACCCCGGAAGAGCTGGCGCAGAGCGATCTGCACATGCGCAGAATGATCTGCAGATGCGCAGAACCATGCGGCTGGCGAGCAGGGTTCACCGCTGCTCAGCGAGCCCTGGTGATTAGTATGAAGGCATATTTCCTGATTTGTGCTTTATTTTATGTGATGCTGATATTCTGAAATATTTTCTTTAGAGCTTTATTTCTGGTATTTTTAGTCTAAACTACCTGCTTCGCTTGTTGTGAGAAACACTGTTGTTTTTCACAAGTGTTGTGCAGCTGTCCTCAGGGTTTTTGTATTTGTTTGTTCTTTGTTTCATACAATTTTTGTATAAGTTATTTATTTTTCAAGAGTTTTGTTTACCAAAATGAAATAAGTGAATACAAATAAAACTTAACTGAGGAAAAAATATTGCTTTTGATTTATTCATAATTGATGAAAACTCAGTATCAATAAAATTGGTAGAATAGTTTTAGAAAAGGAATAAAAATAATTATTTTGTCACTTTTTTGTATATTTATGTTATTGAACATGCTATTCTGGTTGTTGGTAGAGAATAAAGTGCCATCTAGTTGGTACTTTTATGAATGGTACCCTGACAAAAATGCTAATTGTGAGGAAATTCATGCAGGGATAATCCTTTAAACATGATAGCTGGAGGACAGGTTTAGCTAAGTCTTATTGCATCTCATTTGGGCGCTCTGAGGGTTCCTTTGTATGTTCTTGAAGAGGAGGGATAAAAGCTAAATCCTTGGGAAATGACCAGATGTGCCTATACCAGTAGACTTGTGTCTGTTGTAGGCCCAGAGGTCATGTTAAACAAATACATTTTGGTATTTAAAAAGTGGCTGGCTATCCCTGTGGCATAACAGTCACTCTGTAGCTCTAGTTGGGACATCCATGTTCTGGAACAAAATCAGAATTTGAGGAAATGTGCACAGTAAAAGCTGTGTCTTTTCAGATGATGATGTGCTTTATCTGTAAAGAAAGGGTGGTAACTGCAGTGCTCATGTAGTGCTCCCTGCTGGGTGATCTATAGATCAACACTGAAAGCAGCTGGAAGATTTGGCATCCAGCAAGGTGTATGGTGATTCAAAACAAAAACAACCAATGCTCTTCCTCTCCCCAAATCTGAATAAAGGATATTCATTGATCAAATAAATTTGCAGTTTATGTGATAAAGAACTCAACAGAGAAGCTTCTTTTGCTCCTTTTCTTTTGGGGTTTTAAAATACAATATTAGTTGACTACATAAAATAATGCATATATCTTAGAGTTTGTTGTATTTTAAGCTTCATAACCCAATCCTGTTTTTATTTTCTTTTTTATGGCTATATTAATTGAAGAAGTTCATTGTACTGAAACCTGCTCAAAATCAGCATAGACCATAATGATTCGACTGTCACTGCATAGAAATAAGGGTCCATCCACATGGATCCATAGTTGCAGGATTTGGATCTTAAGTTATATATTAGTTTATATATTGTAAATAGCATACATCTGATTTCAAAAGGAAAGATTTTAAGATTTATTTTCTTTATTTTAGTACATTGTTCAGTAGTTTTTGGGACGGATTTTCAGTTTAAATTCTATCCTAATTGGCACTGTTAATTTTCAGTGCATAACTAGAGATGCTAAGGATTTATACTGAATTTAAAACTCTAGCACATGACATATTGTGCAATCCTGAGACATTCTTTATAAGAAAAAACTTTAAATGCGACTTTAAAAGAGTCAGATTTATTAGTCAATTGTTTTCTAGTTCTGGGAATGTTGAAGTCATTACACCAACTTCAAGTTGAAAATCGACGATTAGAAGAGCAGATTAAGAACCTCACTGCTAAAAAGGAGCGCCTCCAGCTATTAAATGCACAGCTTTCAGTTCCCTTTCCAACAATAACTTCAAACCCTAGCCCATCTCATCAAGTACATGCATTTCCAGCACAAGCTGGTAAGTAGAAAAAAATGTTTCCCACATTTTGCAAAGTTCTCTTATCAAAGACGAATGAAGACTCTTTATGTGAAAGGCCTATTTTACCACTATTTACCATGAGTAGGAGATGCATGTGTGTATAAAGAGAATAGATCAGTATAATTTGTGTTTTTAAAAATGATCTTTCTGGTACATATCATTATTTTTGTTGGAAAAAAATTGATAAGTTTATATTGGATTTGGCAATTTTTTAGATATAAGCTTTCCCTGAACAATTTACTTGTCTTGTACAAAAACAATTAAAAGTAAAAGTCTTGGAAAGTTTTCACAAAAGAAACATTTCCCCTTTTTAAAATGTATTTAAAGAAGCATGAGATTTGCACAAATAATTGGTATTTATGTCCAAGACTTTACTTTTTTTTTACCATTCCGTCTTGAATCCATTTATCACCTTTCACTAATCAGTTAAGCTAATATTTGACTTTAGGGTTGTGATGATAAGAAATGAAATTTATGTTTAAGCTTTGTGTATTCTATAATTAACATCAGTATTCTGCTGAAATAAATTATTCTGAATATTTTAATATTTTAAACACATTAAATGCGAAAATTAAACTACTTTATTTTTTGAATTATCACTTTAGCATCTAGCACTGATTCCTTGAACAGCAGTAAAAGCCCTCATCTGGGGAACAGTTTTTTACCCGACAATACTGTCCCTGTGTTAAACCAGGTAATTTTGTTTTTATTATTGTTTTCTTACCTTGTTATAAATTAACGTCATCTCAAAATCCCTGCTCTCTTCTGTTAGGTTTGAAATTCTGTATAGCTGAGACTGTTTTTCTTTGTTTTTTACATTAGGAAATAACCTCCAGTGGACAAAGTACCTGCAGTTCATCAGTTCTTTCCACTCCACCACCTTCTGGGCAAAGTCCTGCTCAGGCAGGTTCAGGAGTTCAGCATGTCAATGGTGTGACAGTGGGAGCACTATCTAGTGGTATGCAGACTGTAACATCCACCATTCCTGCAGTGGCTGGTGTGGGCGGAATAATTGGAGCTTTGCCAGCTAACCATCTGGCAATCAATGGAATTGTCGGGGCTTTAAATGGGGTGATTCAGACCCCTGCTACAATATCCCAGAATCCTTCTCCTCTCACTCATGCAGCTGTGCCACCTAGTGTAACGCATCCTTTGCCAACAACACTAAATAACAGGTAACATTCTTATTGTAATATATTTTTTACTGTCACCATACACTATGTGCAACACTATCTTAATTTGGTTAAACAGCATAGAGTTAATTTTATTTAGCATTTCTTCTAGCATATGAATGCCTGTCTAGATTTTTGTGTTCTGTGTAAGATCAGGATTAAGAGGACAGGAATGTAATTGCATCATGGAGAATGAAGTTTAGAAATCAACAGTATTCTGTATAAAAATATACAGTACCCATCCTACAATTTTGGGGGCTTCACTGATCATGTTAGTTCATCTATTTCTGCCATTTATGTTTGCTTCTAAATATGCTCTATTTGATCCCTTTAATGTGTCACAATGAGCCCAAATAGTTCACTCAAAAGAAAAGTAATCTTAACTAGAGTAAACTTTTTCCAGTGGCAGTGAAGTAGCATTGAAAATGACTTGAAGAATGGTGTTGCATTGTATCCTACAGGCAGTATATTATATAATAAAAAATTACACAAAAAGAGTATTTATGTTAGAAAATCAAGCACTCCAAAGTTAGAAAATGGTATATTTAAAAGTTCCAGTGAATCTTAGTTTTTCCCCCTTGCATAAGTTGGGCAGCATTATTGTTACATGAACTATCATAAATTTGGCATTTCCTAATTTGAATGTTTAATTTGCAAGCTAAATAATGTTCTTTTAATGTAGTCTTTTTGTAAATAATTTCCTGGTTTTTTTTGGTTTGTTTGTTTAAAGAACAACTGTAAAAACAAATTAAGTTATGAGCATCTATAACAACTCCCCTCCCTCTCAACAAAATGTATCATAAACAGTGTTTGAATCCTAACCCTTCAGGATTGTAGTATAGACTGCTATCACTGCATCTATCTAACTGTGTTATCTGGCAACAGGGGATGACTGTTATCCCAGAGGGAGGATCAGTCTATTTGTATTGGAAGGTAGTTGAGATGAGAGGCCAGCCTAGTCCTGCTCTCTTGCTTCCTGCACCACTTGGGAATTATAGAAGCTCCAGTTCCATGTGGGCTGCCCCCAGAGAGTGGAAGTAGAGGAAATGGGCTGCTACGTGTGACTGAGGTTGTGTCTAAACTACCTCCCTTTCTTGAAAAAGGGATGTAAATTAGACACTTCAAAATTGCAAATGAAGCCGGGATTTAAATTTCCTGTGCTTCATTTGCATAATGGCAGCCGCGTTTTTTTTTATAAGGGGCTTTTCGAAAGAAAAATGGCTGTTTAGATGGGGATTGTTCAAAAATAAAACCCTTTTTTGAAAGATCCTGTACTCCTGAAAAAATGAGGAGTACAGGATCTTTCAAAAAAGGGTTTTATTTTTGAACAATCCCCATCTAAACTGCCGTTTTTCTATTTAAAAGCCCCGTTTTGAAAAAAAAAAAAGGCAATTGCCATTATGCAAATGAAATGTGGGAAATTTAAATCCTGGCTTCATTTGTAATTTCGAAGTGTCTAATTTACATCCCTTTTTCGAGAAAAGGGATGTAGTTTAGACACAGCCTGGGGCTGTCTAACTTCCAGGGGCAAGGGAGCATCTCAGCTTCATTTGGTTCTCCCAAAAGGGGGCATTGGTAACCTCAGCCATTTCTTGAGGTGGGGAGACCAACTCCAGATCTCTCCTTCTCCCACATCCCAGACTGCACGGATGCTCTCTCAAATGAAAGATCTGATTGCTATTCACAGAATAGCCACCAGACCACCTGTGCTTTTATCAATTGGCTCTTTTTGTGCAAAAAAACCCTGTTGCTCTTGTGCAAAAAGGAGTTATTCCTCATAGAAAGAGGAATACCTTCACCGCAAAAACCCCTCTTCTTTTGATTTACTGTAAATTTACTTGCACAAAAACGTGCTTAAGGTGTGGACACTCCGCGGATTTTTGCACAAAAACCCCATAGTGTAGATGTAGCCTGAGAGTGTAGCACTTTTGAATGTTTGTGTGTTGTTCTCAGAAATGAAATAAGAGAAGGGACTATTTCTAATAAGTTTATCTCTTAGAAAGAGCTGGATAGAATGTCATGATACAAAAAATAGGCATGTCTATAGCTCAAGGGCACTATTGCTGTTGACTAACAAAGTTGTCATTTTATAATAGGAAGTGTTAGGCAACCAAAATTTAGGGTTTTTAAACTGTTTTTCCTATTATAATTTTCTTCTCACATATATAGTGATGGGGTCCAAATACTGCCATATTTTTCTCTACAATGTTGGTAAAATCTGACCATATGTTTCTGTCTGTCGAGATCCTGCAAAAACTCTTGTGCATGCCTTCCTCATATTGTAGCTTCAGTTATGGTAACCTGCTCCTCTACGGCCTTTTGGATAAACACATCATCTGCTTCTATCCATTCAAATGATGCTTTCAAAATTCTATTAACTGTCAATTTAAATACATACCCTCCCATCTTGGAAACACTTTGAAGAGTCTCTCTTCTCCACTATTTTAAGTTTCAATATCACATCTGCCCATTCCAGGTGGTTCATAACTGTGACTGTGCCCCCAGTTACCTTCCTTTCTCCTTTCTTATTTCATTTTCTGCTTTGCTCCCTGAACAATGCCAACTTCAGTGTCCCACTCATGCTCTTCTTCCATGCACTTGTTGCTCATTTGTAATGTTCCTCCTTCTCTTTCAAGTACCTTCCTTCCTAGGACCCATTTCTGCATGTAATTCAACTAGTACATCCATGTAGTCATACTTTACAAAAAACAAATCCACCTTCCTTACTGCATCAGAGCAAGCACTAACTTTCACTGATTAACTGTATAATCTTATTAATGCCACTGGAGTATTCCTCCTATTCCTGCTGTCTTGTTTCTCCCTTATTTGCTTGCCTTAGTTTGTAAGGAGTCATATTGTGTCTTTCCATGTTTTTGAAGGATTCTTGCACATCTTTAGGTGCAGATATCTAGCTAGCTAGCTATCGTTTCACACAGAAACTTAAAAACCATTGTTTCTGAACATTTGCTGAGCACTGTTCTGTCCTGTCCACTCTTACAGTTAAACCATGTTCAGCACTGGTTCAGCTACACTTACATTCATTACCCTGTGTCTTTTCTATACTAAATACCTTTGAAAAAGTCTCTTGCTTTCGTACTATTACTGATACAGCTGACACAGTGGGAGTGCTTATTTAGACAGGGCTTAGGGAGGCATTGCAGTTTTGCCACAATGTTGGCTAGATTTGCTTTGAACAAGGTTAGAGGACATGATGGAATAAACACTGACAACTTGTCTATACAAGCATTCCTATATTGAAAAAAAAATGCTAGCATGGACACAGTCCTAAGGTTTTAAAGAATTCACCAATATTTAGGGTGAATGGCCACTATTAGTTAATTGTCAAGGTCATGGATCTGAAAAAACAACTTAATGTGGGAGATAGTGTAACTGAAGACCTGTGCGTACATGTTGCTTTCATAGATCCACACACACTTCTCATTACTGTTTTCAGTAGTGAAATGGACAGCTGTGGCTGGGGAACAATCCTATTTTTCTGCAGATAAATGATATATTAGTCAGAGGCCTACAAAAAAGTAAATCCTGTATTGGCAGCAGCCTAGAGTCCTCCTTCCTTAGCCTGTGACCCTGGGCTGCAGCCCCTGTAGTCCCTTTCTTAGTCCAGCCCTGTATGTGAGGGTGTAGAGAGATGTCCAAGCTAAAAATTAAATTCAAGTTCTTGGCCTGGTTACAGGTAGAATGGTGGTGCTATCTGTAGTACTTTAGAGAGGAGATATTGGGGGCATCTAAAGAGGAGGAATTGAGAGTTTCTGTTTTAGCCATGTTGAGCTTGAGCTGATATGGCTAGACATCCATTAGAAGATGTCAGAGAGAGAAAGAGACTGAGATTTCAGTTTGGACAGATCTGTAGTAGACAGATCTGCAAGGCATCAGCATAGTTAAATTTGGGTTTGAGAGTTAGATTCAAGTATTCAGGCATATGTGAACAAAATGTTTGTAAGTTGTGTGCATATTATAACTGTATTTCTTATTTTGCTGTCCAATTTATGCAAGAAATAACTACTTATTTGCAATTGGTATTCACTTGACAAAATGGTTTATAGCAAGTAACTACTACTTACCGAAAAGTGCATACATGGTTTGGATTTGTAATGCTGAAGTAAAATGGATGTCTCAGGCCTCCATTAGTCAAGTATGTTACCTACAATGTTACATTGCAGAAACTAAGAGCTTGGGTTTTGCTTTGCAGTGCCTCAGGACTCGGATTACTTCCTGACCAGCAGAGACAACTTCTGCTCCATCAACAGCATCAGCAATTTCAGCAGTTACTGAATACTCAGCAACTCACATCAGTATGTCCTATACTTAGAATAGAATTAACTATATTTTGTGTAAACTTGAGACAGAACCACTTCTTTCTTGAGATATAGACAAACTCCTTATGCTAATACAAATATTAGACTTGTGTGAATGAACTCCTTGGTCACATGTCTGTTTAAAAATAATTTTCAAAAATAGTTCATTGTTCAATTGTCTGCACCTTTTTATAATATGGAGAATACGTTCACTGTAAATAGTGGTGTGCGTTGAAGGATATATATGCCACTTGGCAACTGCTTGGAAATACTGTAGTTTGTATTGTATTGGAAGTAGTGTGATTTTAATTCTGTGTCAACATTTTGGAGACCCTTTTTTTGTAAGAAAAGAATATCAAATCAATGGTCTCGTGATAGACAGAGCCCAGTATGAATTCTATTCTAGGATGAGGATATCCACAGATAGATACAGATATCTGCTGATCTGCAGGGATCTACTCCCAGTAACCACAATGGCCAAAGGAAAAGAATGTGGTGCTGCCACTCGCATCAGCTCTTCTTGGCCATATGGCTATACCATCTCTTGTGTGGCTGTACAACTTCAGACAGAAGATGTGGCTAGAGATGGGACAGTGTCTTCTGTTTGGGGTTGTGTAGCCTTGCTAGAGGTGGTTCAGCCGCAGAGCCCAGAGGAGCTGCTGGCTTGGGGTGTTCGTTGTCTTCTGGGAGCAGCAGGACCTTTTTCTTCTCCTTTGGCCACTGCCATGCCCAGAAATAGAGCACTGCACTTCAGCAGAGACTGATTTTGAAATGTGTGTCTGTACAGCAATAGAGGCTTGTCCAAGCCAGCTGGCTCAGCTGAACTTCTGTTGAGCTGCTGAATTCACAAAAGCTTTAAGAAGC
Source organism: Pelodiscus sinensis (assembly GCF_049634645.1). Lineage (NCBI taxonomy): Eukaryota > Metazoa > Chordata > Testudines > Trionychidae > Pelodiscus > Pelodiscus sinensis. Next base: position 222,454,473 of record NC_134712.1, read on the forward strand.
TCTCTTTTCCATCATTCCTGTGGAGCTTCATCACTGTAACTCAAGTTACTTGGAATGTGATAAATTGATTACACTGCAATAAAGTCTATGGTAGGAAAGGACCTGGAAACGAGTAACCATTCATTGAATGATTGTTGATCAGGATGTTTTTCCCTTATATTACCTAAGGAACAACATCAGGCCCTTCTGTATCAGCTTGTGCAGCAACAGCGCCATCAACACCAACAGCACCAGCCTGATATGCAGCAATTGCAGATCCCAGGAGCTGCACAGATACCCATAAATAATCTGCTTTCAGGCACTCAGGCATCACCCCTTCATACAACTACAACCAACCCATTTCTTACAATCCACGGGGATAATGCAACTCAAAAAGTGACAGTAAGTGCCTTTTCACCTATAATGGCATTTTCAGTGATATAATTAAAGGAATATTGTGCCAAATTCAGAGACATCGCTTGAGGAGAATCACAAGTTTAATTTGGTGTAACCTATGTCTTTTGTCTGTAGAAGGACTTTATTTAGGGTTCTTCAGACTCTAACCCACTTGCTGTAGTAATTGCTATACTGGATAAGATCAGTAGTCCGCCTCGCTCAGTATCCTCACTCTAAGAGTGGTCTGCACTAGATGCTTGTAAGATATGTGCAAGACACTCTCTAGTGAACTTCTTTCATTTATCTTTGTTTAATTGACATTCAGGCACACCAATAGAGGGGCAGAGAGGGCAGCTGCTCTGAAGCCCAGTGATTCTAAAGGGCCCAGGGCTGTCATTGCAGCCCTGGGGGCCCCCAGCTCTTTAAACAGTGATGCGCTTTGGTGGCAAACAGCTGGGAAAGGAAGGGGGATGGAGTGGAGTGCACCGCACATAGCTAAGGACTGTCTGCCCCCAGCCCCACACTTTTTATTTTCCATGGCTAGCTCATCTCTGTAAGTGTTTCAACAGAGGCTACCAATATCTCCATCACTTGTCCCATCTGCTAGAGAGATGCAGAAATCCAAACCTGTCTGCGTGTGTCTGAGTGCAATTTTGTCAGGCTGAACTTCAAGAGGGTCCCCTAGTCTTTGGGCATTGGCTATCATGGCAGAGGAACTTGTCAATCATATTATTTTTTTCCCAAATGCTCAGTGAGGAAGGAGAAACGCTAACAGGAAACTTGGGAAGTGGCAGAGGTGCTTAATGACTTCTTTGTTTCCGTCTTCACCAAGAAGATTGATGGTGACAGGATGCCTAACATAGTGAATTCTAGTGGAAATGGGGTAGGTTTAGAAATTAAAAGAAAAGAAAAAGTTAAAAATTACTTAGAAAAGTTAGATGTCTTCAGGTCACCAGGGTCTGATGAAATGCATCCTAAAATACACAAAGAGCTGATAGAGGAAGTATCTGAGCGTTAAGTTGGGAGAGATTCCAGAAGACTGGAAAAGGGCAAATATAGTACCCATCTATAAAAAGGGAAATGAGAACAACCCGGCAATTACAGACCAGTCAGTTTAACTTCTCTGCCAGGGCAGATAATGGAACAGGTAATTAAGGAATTCATTTGCAAACACCCGGAAGAAAATAAGATAATAGGTAACAGCCAGCATGGATTTGTCAAGAACAAACCATGTCAAACCAATCTGATTGAATAAGGGACATGCAAGGGATGTGGTATACCTAGACTTTAGTAAGGCATTTGATACAGTCTTTCATGTCCTTTTTATCAATAAGCTAGGCAAATACAATTTAGATGGGGCTATTAACTGGCTGGGTGCATAACTGGCTGGATAACTATTCTCAGAGACTTCAGGGGGTAGCCACGTTAGTCTGTACATAAAAAACAAAACAAAAAAAAAACCAAATGGTCTGGTAGCACTTTATAGACGAATAAAACATGTAGATGGTATCATGAGCTTTCGTGGGCACAGCCCACTTCTTCAGATGACCAGAGTTATGAGTTTAGGATGTGCAGACCCAAAATAAATAGGAGAGGGGAAGAGGAGGGGGGTGGGAAAAAAGGCACTACCAACTTAACACCGGATGAAAGTAAAAACTCCTATGTCAGGAAGGATACTATCAATTAACTTTGATTCTTATCTGCTTCATTTTAACTACCCAATCTTCAGATACTTACTGATTCCCTCTAGCTCCCTGTCTTCCACCTCCTCTTTTTTTCCCTCCCCTTACCCTCTCCTATTTATTTTGGGTCTGCACATCCTAAACTCAAAACTCCGATCATCTGAAGAAGTGGGCTGTGCCTACGAAAACTCATGATATCATCTACATGTTTTGTACCAATTAAGCTACCAGACCATTCATTGTTGTTCTCAGAATAGTTATTAATGGTTAAGTCATGATGGAAGGGCATAACAAATGAGGTTCTGCAAGGGTCTGTTTTGGGACTGGTTCTGTTCAATATCTTCATTGACAATTTTAGATGATGACATAGAGAGTACACTTATTAAGTTTGCAGATGATACCACCCTGAGAGGGGTTGCAACTGCTTTGGAGGATAGGATCATAAATCAACATGATCTGGACAAACTGGAGAAAGGTCTGAGGTAAATAGGATGAAGTTTAATAAGGACAAATGCAAAATACTCAACATAGGAAGGAACAATCCATTTCACACATACAGAATGGGAAGTGACTGTCTAGGAAGAAGTACTGTAGAAAGGAATTTAGGGATCGTAGTGGATCACAAGCTAAATATGAGTCAAAGTGTGACACTGTTGCAAAAAAAGCAAACATGATTCTGAGATGCATTAACAGGAGTGTTGTGAGCAAGGCATGAGAAATCATTCTTCTGCTCTACTCTGTGCTGATTGGGCCTCAACTGGAGTATTGTGACCAATTCTGGGTACCACATTTCAAGAAAGATGTGGAGAAATTGGAGAAGGTCCAGAGAAGAGCAACAAAAATGATTAAAGGTCTAGAAAACACAAGCTGCGAGGCAAGCCTGAAGGAATTGGACTTGTTTAATATGAAAAAGAGAAGATTGAGAGGGGACATGATAGCAGTTTTCAAGTATCTAAAAGGGTTTCTACAAGGAGGGTTTCTACAAGGACCCACGAGTATAATGCCCTACCTGCCCAGACCCCAAGCCCTGTGTACCCTGCCCAGATCCCAAACCCCCATGAACACCATTCTCCCCCCGCCCAAGGCCCCATCTGCTCCCTGTTCAGGGCCCCAGCAGGACTCTGCTTCTGCCCCTTACCTCCTGGCCAGACACCTACCCCCGGCTTGCTCCTGCAGCCTATTTTCCACCCAGATTCTGCACCCCATCTGTATCTCACTGACTGGCAGCCTTGTCCCGCACACCTCAGAGTGTAGAGGGCCCCACAAATTCCACTAACCCTCAAACCCCAGAAGAATTAATCTAGCCTGAGGCCTTGAACCTCACTCCTACCCTCGTGGGGCTGGGGTGCGAGGATCAGGAGGTGTCTCAGTTGGGGCCAGGAGGGTTTTGGGGATTTTTTTGCATCTCACTTGTGTGTTCCCTGACTTATTTTTTTCGTGGCTCAGTGACCCGACAGGTTCCCTGCTCTTCCCATAAATAAAGACAATGCTGAAACATTTGTGCTGGACATATTTTATTTAAAAATGAAGCCTAGCTCACAAAGCCCCAGTTGGGGCCAACCCCCCATCTGGCCACAACATAACACCCTTGCAGCCCCACACACACACCTCAATCCTGAGCCTCTCACCTCCCCCAGTCTTCTGCCACAACATTACTTCACAATCCACACACTACAAATTTGTGTCCTGAGCCCATCATACTGCCAACCCCCCTGCCCTGAGCTCCTCATACACCCCAGCACCCTCACATCCAGAAGCCTCTGGTTTGCTCAGCACCCCAACACTTCCCCTGACCCTAACACTCTCCAGCCTGGAGCTCCCTCCCTGAGCCAGAAGCCTCTTCTTCACCTCTTCCTGCACCCAAATTCTCTCCCACAGTTTGTACATGTCACCTGTTCCCACACTCCCAACCCAGAGCCCACACATCCTATCTCAACTCAGTGAGAGTGAGTAAGGGCTGGGGCCTCTAGAAATGGGTGGGATGTTGGGGCTTGCCCTGACATTTAAAAAGTGATCTTGTGTGTAAAAAGATTGGAGACACTACCACCGTAAAAAAGTTTTAATTTTCAAATTTCATACCATGAAATGCGAATTTTCATATATAGCCTTTCAACGTGTAGGGGTACCAATTTGGGAAGGCCAAAGAACGATGTAGAAGGCAATAGAACTTTTTCAAACTTTCTAGCACGCTTGCAGGTGTGTTTGGGACTGTTCTATCATGGCAGTAGGTAGCCAGTCTTCCGCAGTCACTGGTGGTGGGGTATATATATATGGCAGCACGCGTCTGTACGTAATAGTAGTAGTAAATAAACATTTGCAATAACTTCTCAAAGTAACTTGCGGCCATTAAATTTATTCTAATCGGGAAAATTATTTTTATAGATTTTTTTAATTAATATATTATGGCTACGATTAAGAAAAGGAAGTATAATACACTTCCGATAATCCAGCACCTTTGGGAATAGGTGGTGCCAGATTATCGGATATGCCAGAGCTACTATAAGAGGGCATCCTCCCAACCCAATCTCTCCCCCTCCCCTTATGCTTGGGTCCCGGAGTCACTGGTGCAGCCGGGCATCTCCCTCCTGGCGTTGGGGCAAGTGCGCTGAGTGGCCGGCTTCTCAATGAGCTGGCCGGGACATCGTGCACAACCCCATCTCCCTTCCCTTCCCCAGAGCCAAACACCTCCCCTCCCTGCTGTCACCCAATCCCCCTTCTCCTCCAACTTTATATCCAGATCCCAAAGCAGCTGCCTGTGCTCAGCAGCCGGCTGCTAGCATATGCAGGCTGTACGTTGTGCGCACTGGGGACCGTGAGCAGAATGGCGTGGGTCACAGCGACCCAGCCATGAGAGCAGCTGATCTGAGCAGTTCCAGGTTCCAGTTGATGCCGGACTATCAGGAGTGCTGGACAAATGGATGCCGGACTAATGGCGTTTTACTGTAAAATGAAGACTACATTAAGTATGGCTTCACCATCATGGAAAAAAATGGGACTGATCATCCTCAATGCATATATAGTATGCCACACAGTTCTTAGCAATGACGCCTTGAGACCTAGTTGTCTTGGGCAACATTTGACGAAGACCCACTGCGCTTTGACAGAGAAACCAAAAGATTTTTTTGCTGATAAACTTCAAAATTTGAAACGCATGAAGCTGGACACTACTGGAGCTTTTCATCAAGCGTTGGCCAAAGTGGTAGAAGCATCTTATGAACTGTCATTGCTCATCGCTAAAGCCAAGAAAGCGTACATAATCAGAGAAACTCTTATGAAGCCTTGCTTGTTGAAAGCAGCTGATATTGTGGTTGGTGTTGAAAGCAAGAAAAAACTATTGGAAATGTTGCTTTCTGACAGTTCTGTGAAACATCACATCGATGAGCTGGTGAAAGATCTTAAACTTCAAATTGTGGAGGCAGTGTTGGCGTCTCCTTTTTTTTTTTTTTTCAATTGTGTGACAATACCACTGATGAAGCACAATACTGTCAGTTGCTTGTATATGTTTGATTACTTAACAATGGAACAGTGAAAGAAATACTTTTTTCGAATAAATAGATGACCACATCAAAGGCTTTTGATATTATGAAAACAATTTCCGACTGTTTTGAAGAAAATAGACTTTCATGGGGAAAACTGGTTGGGGTATGCACAGATGGTGCTCCAGCAATGCTTGGCTCTCGTTCTGGATTTGTGATGTTGGTGAAAGAAAAAAATCCAGCCGTAACCACAACTCACTGCGTCATATACAGACAAGCGTGGGCCACTAAACCCTTCCAGATGACCCTTCATTGAATTTGGCCATCAAAGTTGTCAATTTTGTGAAGAACAGTGCTTTAAATACGTGACTCTTTGATGCTCTTTGTACGGATTTGGAAGTGTATCATAAAACTCGTTTGTTTCACATGGAGGTACGATGGCTTTCCAAAGGTAACATGCTTTCAAGATTATTCGAAATAAAAGATGATGTGGAAATTTTCCTCAAGCAACAGAAGAAAGAAGAGTTATATCATGCATTTACGGACCAAATGTTTCAACTTTCACTGGCATACCTGGTGGATATTTTTGAATCTTTGAACAAACACAATTTGAAGCTGCAAAGAAACAACGCTGCAAACATTATAGTGCACTATGATGCCATCAGAGCATTTACGGAAAAAATCCAGCTTTGGAAACATTAAACACAAGCCCAGACGCCTAACTTTTTGTCTTTTCCAACATTTTCATCACTTGCTGAAAATGAAGGTTTCCAAGAAGCTTGTAAAGAGGATGCGAAGAACAAAAATTGTTTCATCTGGACTGCCTTGCTGACGAGTTCATCCGCTATTTTACAGACAGCTTTTCTGGCAAACCCATTCATAAATCAGAATGCAATACATTCAACATTGATGTTGATTCATTACCAGAAGTATTGCAAGAACAAGCACTCAAAATAAAATATGATTCAAGTGAGAGAGAGAATTTCGAAAACACAAGCCTGGAGGAATTTTGGATAAAATATTTCCCAATGTACTCAAAAGTTGGAGAAGAAGCACTACGTATTATTTCATTTTCATCAATGTACCTCTGTGAAAAAAGCTTTTCAGGTTCAGTCACATTAAAAACAAAACAAAGAAATCGACTGAATGTCGAAAATGAGTTACGTTTCACACTTTCATCTTTCAAACCTAGGATTTCCCAAATCATGAAGAAAATGCAGCATCATCCTTCACATTAAATTCAATTTGTTTCTGCTATTTCTTATGTTAAATTACATTTTTATTAAATTTTTGTGCCAAGAGAAACTATTTGTGCATATCTTTAATTTTAAATAATTTTTATACCAAGTTTTTGTGTTTATTTTTAATTTTAAATTACAAATTGAATTTTTTGTTAAAAGAGAGGTTGGATGATGGTCAAGATGAGGTGGGGGGCGTGAGGGTTTCTCAAAAATCAAAAGGGGGATGTGATGCTGAAAAGTTTGGGAACCACTGATCTAGATTATGCTTGGTTATGCCATGAGGGCCGGGGACTGGACTGGATGTGATCTCTTGAGGTCCTTTCCAGTTTTAGTATTCTATAATTCTATGTAATGCCTTAAAAAGTTAAGTCAGTTGACATTTTGCCTTCCACAAATTTTATTTCTAGCCACTGTTACTTTTGATCTCCTGCATTAGCATGATGATATGAATCTCCTTTTATACTGCTCTGGAAGTGCCCATGCGTGCACTTTCCTAGTTATTGAGTGGAACACATATACAGTTCATAGATTTTGGTCATTGCTATGGAACTTTGCATGTAGGAAATAAAATAATTTTATGAAACTTAAGATCTATACATTCCCCATAGCCTTTAAAAGGAAGGCTTTACTTACCTTTTCAATTATTTGTCCTGATCAAAAATAAATACTATACGGATGTGACAAACCCAGAAATCTGGGATTTTCCCAAATAATAGCAGCTGTCAAAGTCATGCTGGTCACTATGCAAGAGGGGACAGAAGGGGAAGGGTAGGCAAGGGGCAGAAAGTGTATGTTGTGGTCTAAGAACAGTGTTCTTAAGACATGATACTTCCATGGTGAGAGGTTTTTGGATCTATAGATGGAATTGTTTTGACCCAATGAACATTGCCAGGGCAAAAGCAACAGAAAATACAGAATTAGATGGTCCCAAGACGAGAGCAGTAGCCTGGAGCAGAACCAAAGCAGGGGTTTCTTTCCTGGTGGTAATTCTGGAGGTCTAAAATAACTTTGCTGTACTTTCCTTCTTCTTTCCAAACTTTTGTTTCCAAGATGTGTGAATACTTTTTTAAAATCATGAGATGAAGCTTCTACATTTCATTTGTTAGCACAGCTATCTAATCTTACCAATTTGTGTGTCCAGACTGTATTCCAGTCATGCCTTTTCACGTATATGTAGAAGTTGTAGAGTTTAGCAGATCAATAAAGTATTGTCTGGTTGTATAATTTTTTTTTTTTTAACCACAGAGGCTTAATGATAAAACGGGATCGGTTGCTTCTGAAAAAAGTTGACATTTGAGAACTGAATATCCTGCTGTTATAGCACTTCATCTAGCTGCAAACTGCAGATCTTCCTTTCTGCAAACATGAAGAAATGCAACAAGGACCTAACTGCACAGCAAAGGATTTATCTTTATAAAGACATTCTTCTAAGGCTTTGATTTATTTTCTGGTTGCACTGAAATGAACTACTTTTTAAGATTTCCCAGACACTGCAAGATATTAGATTCTACAAACCATAATTATTTTCTCAGTATGACAATACTAAGTACAACTACAAAAAGTTGGAGGGCTAGTAAACTGAAAACACTTATTCCAGCCACATATTACTTGGTTTTAGGAGTCTTAGCAACCAACCAACTTTGTCTCTGCTGCACTTGCAAATGCTTTCAGATCCAGCTTGTAATTGGCTGCATGGATTTACTGTTAGGTCTTTTTGACTTTTTTAAACACGTTTTGAAATCTGACTCATGATACAAAGAATACAATTCTGAACTTGTCAGTCCATCAAATTTCGTCAGAATAAGAATTTCAAGGTAAAGTCCAAAAGTTATTAACATTAATTTAAGTTTTTTGGATTTCTAAGGTTGTTGCAGAAACCAGATCAGTTTAAATGAGCGAAAAAAAATCTTATCACATATGCCACTTTGAAAAGAACTGGTAGTGTGTAGCCTAACACCAAGTGCCTGTTGCTACCTCCATTGTTTTGAAATGGCTGCAGGCAGCTGAGCATGCATTAGACAAATCCTTATAAGCAGAAGAAATATTCAACATTGCACCAGCAGCCTTCCCCGTTGTTCTGCCTTTATTAGAAGTGCTGATGCCACTGTAGATAGCTCAGGCAAATTGTTACCTGGGTCTCTTCACTAATAAATTACCAACAAAAAGTGAGTCGATATTTAAACATTTTCCAATGAAATATACCAGTGGTTGAAATGTGTGAACTTACTGTTAGAATGTTTTCACTTAGCATAATGATTTCATGGCAATCACTCTATATATGCAGTGTGGTATAGATAAAAATTGGAGTAATGACCACTAAATTGTAAATTATTAGTGGAAAAGGACCCAGCTGTGATTAGACCTCCACTGTGTACTTAATTGGAAGAACATGTTAATTCTGCAATATATCTCTTGGTTAAACATTGCACAGTTCTTACCTCATTTCTGTAAATAAGGTTTTTGTGAATCTGTTTTGTATTGTGATAAATTCATAAGAAAACATTGATATTTTGATTTGTAATATTTCTAATAGGTAGATATAATCAAATAATTTATTTTTATATGTTCTTTGGCATTTTAAAAAATTGTCACATCACTTGTGTGGATATTTTGCAAAAAGTAAATCAGTGTGGTTTATTTTACTTAACCCACTGGTTTGTATTCTGTAACAATTTGTACAAATGATAAAATTAAAATGTGCTGTTATTTTGCCTAGATGTAAAATTCCAAGAGTATGAAAAGATATGTACAGAGCTTTTGTTAATAAATTTTAATAATGTTCATAGTGGTACACTTCACAACTGTGTGAAAGATTTTTGTAGAGGTTGGAGGATATTCTGTCCTTCCAATTCTATTAATATTCCATGATGGGCCAGATTTTAATACTGTTGCAATACTGTAAGAATCAGCCATCAGCCTTATACTAAAATTATTTACAATGACCAGTTTCTTTGTTTCCTTTCGTCTAATTTTGCTTGCAAAATACATTTTAACACTAATAAATAACTTTAAAATAAGGGGTCTGGCGGGGGAATGAAGTGCCTCTGCACCAGGAATGGTAGCACAGGGAAATTCTGTCCCCTGTGCTGGCTTGCTGGCACCACCCCCTTACTTCTCTTTGCCAGGAATGCTCTCCAATGGGAGCAGCTCCTGCTAATGGAGAGCAGCACAGAGCCACCTGCGGATCCCTATCCCACCCAAATCATATAGCCCCCCAGCCCATTCTCCAGTAGCACCACCCCAGAGTCTAGGATGATCCCACATTATCTACTAGCTCCAGGTCCTTAAGAGAGTTAATAGGGCCCTGGCTAGAATCCTTGAGCCTTGATGTCCCTCTTTCCCCCAGGCTGGAGTGCAAGGGGAACCCTGCCCCCAGGTTGCATGATTGAGGTGTGTATCTCTCTCTTTTTCTGCTTATCATGCATGAAGCGGTGTTTTTTTGTTTTGCTTCTCACTTGTGTGTGGCCCCTGACTGCAGTAAAGGTTGATGTCTAGGTTTGCCATACACTCTGTGGCTTCCTACACCATGGAATTAATCAAGGCTGTCCCATTGGAAAAGGGTCTTATTCTCCCTATTCATACAGGCTGTCTCTACACTTGCATGATTTTGCGCAAATACTTAACGGAAAACTTTTTCCGTTAAAAGTATTTGCAAAAGAGAGCATCTATACTGGCATATGCCTTTGTGCAAAAGCATCCTTGCCCGTGTAGACGCTCTCTTGCGCAAGAAAGCTCCGATGGCCATTTTAGCCATCAGGCTTTCTTGCGCAAGAAATTGATGTTACCTGTCTCAACTAGCCTCTTGCGCAAGAACACTTATCCCTGAGCAGGAGCGTCAGAGTATTTGCGCAAGCAGCACTGATTTCATACAGTAGAACATCAGTGTTCTTGCACAAATACTCGTGGCCCGTGTAGACAGGTGGCAAGCAACTGCTTTTGAGCAAAATCTTGCCAATGTAGACACAGCCACAGTGGATGGGTCCAGTTGTGTGTTGACTACAAACCGTGCTGTGAAGGCAAGGTTATAGGGGAAAAGGCATTCTTAACTAGCAGTAGCTTTTGTAGTGCCTGGTGGATTTCAGCTATAAAAGGGCTTATAATAAGTTGAGTGCAGGGACCAGCTTGAGTTGTATGAAGTAGGATTTGAGCAAAGCTCACAAGCCCCTTGTCCGTTATTCCATGACCCTATAATGAAGTTCTGTGCAGGCAATACAGCTTGAGAACAAATTGTTGTTAATCTTGAGCAACCTGCTCCATAAAAGCTGAAAGCACGTTTTGTAATGTTGCTGCCTTAAATGTGGATATACAGCAGCACTTTCATAAAGTGTCAAAGAGCAAGCTGGGAAAAAGTATATAAAAGGGCACTGTCACAGACAACAGATCATTGAAAAGAGTTGTTGATCTGCCTTACAGCTAGAAGAGCAAGACTTAGGCTACATCTACACTGCAGGCTTCTTGCACAAGAGCATATCCACACTACAATGTGCTTTTGCGCAAGAGTGTCCATGGCAGCGTGGGTGCTCTCTTGCGCAAGAAAGCTCTGATGGCCATTTTAGCCTTAGGGGTTTCTTGCTCAAGAAACCCATTACCCGTCCATACTGCCTTCTTGTGCAAGAGCTCTTGTGCAAGCGGGCTTATTTCTCGTGGGGAAAGGAATAACTCCTGTGCAAGAAGCCCTCTGTTCCACCGCTTTACTGTAAATTTACTTGCGCAAGAATGTGTGTGTGGTGTAGACGCTCCGCAAGTTTTTGCGCAAGAATGGCTATTTTTGCACAAGTAGCCTGCAGTGTAGACGTAGGCTTAGTGTTATATTTAAAAAAAACAATCCTATGCAGAGCTGCAAATCTATTATATAGCCCCTAAATGGAGCCTACATTTTCAAAATGGTATTCTTGCAAAATAGTGCTGTCAATGCTTTTTTTTTTAAACATGACCTATTACATGGTTCAATTTCAGCCCACTAGATGGGAATCCTTCAGTCTCATGATTCAAAATGGGGTTGATGTGAGAGCGAGTATTTTTTTACCACAGATGACCTGGACTTATACCACTGGAAACCATACTAAGAGCTCTCTGGTAACTGTTATTTAAACATTATTTAGAGTATTTATTTTCATTATGGTCCCATGAAGTTGTCAGGCCTATGAATGGAACACTGTTCCAGACCTCTAAAGTGATGCAGACACCACTCCCTTTACGATCTCTCTCAAAGTATCCTTTCACCATCACCCTAAATTTCTATCCAAGATTTCCTTCAAATTCCATCTTAGCCATTGTATTTTCCTACCTGTTCTTTTTCAGAAATCTCATGCTTCTCCTGAAAAGATCTCTCACTCCCTCGATGTTAGACATGCACCAGCTTTTTACCTGGAAAGAACCAAGCCCATGAGAAAAATCTCTCAGATCCTGTGTCACATTAGCATAGAGATCTTGGGATTAAGCTACATCCTCTCAGAGGATTTCTAAATGGATTTTTGACTGCATTATTAAATGCTACAGACCACACTGCATCCTGTCTCCCAGTTGTATAATGGCCCACTCCACGAGAGCATAGGGCACCACAGTAGCATTGCTGCAGGAAGTCCTGAAGTAAGACATGCAAAGAAGCCACCTAAAGCTCCATACGCACATTTGCTAGGTATCATGCATTAGTCCAGGCTACTGCTGAGGATGCAGGAGTGGGATCTGCAGTCTTGCATGCATCTTTGTTGCCATCTTACACCCAGTCTGAGGACTGTTTGTCCACCCCACATGTGGAATACTTACTATAATTTCCATTTCCAGATATGTGGCCCCTTTCGGTATTCCACTAACTGCCATCCAACCATGCTGCTATGGATCTACTTGAATTTTCAGAAAGAGGAGGAACTAAAGGGATGTTGACCCACACTTGCCTCTTATGACTGCTTCTTGGAGCAGCTAGTCCTAGAACTCACCAGGATAGACACACAAGGAACTGGTTCAAGAGGTAACTATAGGTGAACCACTTGATAATAATGTAATTAAATGTAACATTCTTATCATGAGAAAATACCAAAGAAACCTACCATAGTAACATTTAATTTCAAAAAGAGGGACTACACAAAAATTAGGATGATAGTTACATGGAAATGAAAAGGAACAGCTACAAAAGTGAAGTTCCTGTAAGCTGCATGGAAACTAGTGAAAACAAGCATAGCGGCTCAAACTAAATGTATATCCCCAAATTTAAAAAAAAAAAAAAAAAAGGTAAGAGGACCAAAAAGTGCTACCATGGCTAAACAGCAGAGTAAGAAAGACAGCTAAAGGCAAAATGGAATCCTTTAAAAACTCAACTCCTTCTGAGGAAAGTAGAAAAGCGCAAGTTATGGCACAAGACACAAAAACTAACGGCAAAATTCTTTAAAGTATATCAATCAGAAGAATCTTATTACACAATCAATCAGTGGGGCTACGTTATGACCAAGGTACTAAAGGAGCACTCAAGGAAAAAGCCATTTCAGAAAAGCTAAATGAATTATTTGGGTCAGTTCTCACTGCATAATTTAATCTTTTTAGTGAGGCTTGAGGCAAAAAAACCCTCATGCTTCTCAGCTGGGGCATGGAAGGGTTGATGTCAATCATTATCAAATTGCCCCTCAACCCAGAAGGAGGACAGTAATGTAGGTGGGATGGTGGGGAACTCATAGAATGTATATATGGACAACACATCTTGAAGAACTGCATTAGAGTAAGGTAATTAACTTCTCATTCTCCTTTGTGTGACTGTGCATATAGCTTTTCATGATTGTTGACTCCCAATGAGTGGACCACTGCATTGGAGTGCATAGGTCAGGTATAGAAGAATAATTAGAATGCTACCTAACCAAATGCAGAAGCTGACCCAGAGACTTTTGTAAATCTATAGTGCTTAGTGAATATGTGAACAGCTGCCTTGCTGAGTCCACTTCTTACTCAGGAAGAAGGGATCTTGCTCAAAAGGGGGGTTTTGCACAAAAAGGCACCATTTACACAGTGCTTTTTTGCGCAACAAACTCCTCTGGAAAAAGGATAAGAAGAGAATGTGCAAATGAGTGTGAGATATGCAAATAAGCACTCAATTTGCATTTCCTCTTCCGGAAAAAGTTCATAGTGTAGCCCAGTGGTCACCAACCAGTCGATCGGGATCAACCGATAGATCTTGGAGCATCCGACAGGGGATCCTGACTGGTTTGGCCAACATGCTATTATCAAGTGCCAGCACTTCAGCTACCTCTCCCTGTCCCTCCCTCCCCCTGCACTGCTGTGCATCTCCTGCCCTTTGCCTTGGAGCTGCCCCTCCCCCTGGGAGCCTCCTGCTTTCTGTGCAGAACAGGGCAGGGTAAGGAGGGTGCTGATGTCAGGGTGTCCCCTCCCCCCCATTCTGTATCCTATCTCCACAGAGCAGAGAGGGAGCATAACAGGACTTGGGAGGGAGTTTGCTGGCTGCTTTAGAGAGTGGTCCAGGGCAGGGGGGAGCCTGCCTTAGCCCCCCTGCACCACCACCCTGGAGCCACCTGAGGTAAGCAGTGTCCAGCTGGAGCCCACATCCTACCCCAGTCGTGAACCCCAAACCCCTGCCCTGAGCACTCCAGCACCACAACTGCCTGCCCCAAGAGCAGCTCAGAGCTCCTCACACTCCAGATCCCTTAATCCAAGACCCAGAGCCTGCAGCCCAACCCACTGCCCCAGCCTGCTGAAAGTGAGTGAGGTTGGGCAAGAGAGGGAGGATGGAGTGAGCGGGGGGGGGGGGGGGGGGGGCTTTGTAGAAGGGGGAGGGAAGAAGGCGGGGCCAGGGCATTTATATTTGAGGTAGATCTTGGATTGCACTTAAATTAAAAAAGTGATCTCATGCTCTAAAAGGTTGGAGACCTCTGGTGTAGCCGTAGCCTATTAGAGGAAGCTTTACATGGGAAGGCCCTTCTTCATTCATAACAAGCTCTTATACAGCCAAATATACATTTAGGAAATGTGGGAAGGTCTTTCATCTTTTCCACAATTGCTACAAAGTGTCTTGTTGAATATCTGAATTTCTTCATTCTTTGTAGATAAAAAAGCCCTGGCACTCTAATATCCAATGGCTACGTCTAGACTGGCATGATTTTCTGCAAATGCTTTTAACAGAAAAGTTTTCCGTTAAAAGCATTTGCAGAAAAGAGCGTCTAGATTGGCACAGACGCTTTTTCGCAAAAGCACTTTTTGCGGAAAAGCTTCCGTGCCAATCTAGACGCGGTTTTGTGCAAGAAAGCCCCAATCGCCATTTTCGCGATTGGGGCTTTTTTGCGCAAAACAATACCGCGTTGTCTACACTGGCTCTTGTGCAAAAGCATTTGCGCAAGAGGGCTTTTGCCCGAACAGGAGCAGCATAGCATTTCTGCAAGAAGTACTGATTTCAGATGGTAGGAAGTCAGTGTTCTTGTGGAAATTCAAGCGGCCAGTGTAGACAGCTGGCAAGTTTTTCTGCAAAAGCAGCTGCTTTTGCGGAAAAACTTGCCAGTCTAGATGCAGCCAATGAGTGTAAAGCAGCCTCCAACTTGCAAGCATGAGGCTTAGGAAAAATACAGATAAATGAATTTTCTGATTTAGATTGAAATTTTTATCAAAGAACAGAATTATGGAGTTCTGAGAGCGTCTTCAAGGGTGTCCTATCAAGATGGATGGCTGCAAAAGAAACGTCAGCCATCAGGATTTTGATCTTTCCTAACTTTCTCATTACTATAATGGTCACCAGTAATGAAGTGTTCATGGAGAGGTATAAGAGGGAACTCAACCATTGGTTCAAACAGAGAGCCTGTAAGTGCTGAAAGAACCAAGTTGACAATCAATGGGGGAATTGGCTCCTGACAAGGCAGAAGAACTCTTATCCAGCCTTTTAAAAAAAATGAGGCCTGAGCGTGGGAAGGTAGATTTACCCTTTATAAGTGGATGATGGAGACTTCTCTGACTTAACCATCAGGACTTCAATGATCTTAAAAATCAAAAAAGAGTCCAACAAAAAGTAGAAACTCCATCAAGGACGAATATAAACAAACAACACAAGTCTGCAGAGACAAAATTAAAAAGGCCAAGGCACAGAATGAGATCAAACTAGCTATAGAGAAAGGGTAACAAGAAAATATTCTACAAATACATTAGAAGAAGAAAATCAAAGACAGGGTAGGACCATTATTCAGTTGGGGGAAAAGGTGAATAAAAACAGAGAATGTGGAAATGGCATAAGTGCTTAATTTCACCAAGAGGTTTGGTGGAGACTGGACATCTAACATAGTGAATGCCAGTGAAAATGAGGTAGGATCATAGATTAAAAAAGAACAAGTTAAAATTACTTAGACAAATTAGATGTCTTCAAGTTTCCAGGGTCTGATGAAATATATCTTAGAACATTCAAAGAGCTGACTGAGGAGATATCTGAGCCATTAGTGAGTATCTCTGTAATCTCTCCATCTTCCATGACTTTTCAGAAGACTGGAAAATGGCAAATATAGAGCCAATCTGTAAAAAGGGAAAAATATAAACTGGGGGATTAAAGACCTTTACTGAAGTCAAGATATACCATGTCAACTGCTTCCCCCCATCCATAAGGCTCGTTACCTTGTCAACGAAAGTTGTTTGATTCTATCTCACATGATCACCTCATAAATTAGGGAAATGCAACCTAGATGCACCTACTATAAGGTGGGTGCAAAACAATTCCCAGAAATTAGCTCTCAGTCACGCTGGAAGGGTATGAGTGGGTTCTACAGGGATCAATTCTGGGTCCAGTTCTGCTCAATATCTCTGTGCAACAGCACCACTCAGCTAGGAACACTCCTGCTGCCCGATGTTACAGACTCCCTAGGCTTCCGGCCTGCTCTTGAATCCTGTCCCTATTCCTGCCCCAGCCTTGCCTAATAGCTCAGGATATGGCAGTTAAAATTATATTTTACAAAATTTGAGACATTCCTGAGGAATCTGAGCTGTAGACTTCCTGTTTCCCCTGCTAGACAGAAAAAAAAACAAAAACAAACTCCATACCCCCAAAGATGAAAAAGAGAATCCATTGCTTTAAAACCCTATTTTTACTCAACTGCTGAAAATTCCACCTTGAACTCTTGATCAATAAATATAATAGTTAAACTCAGAATAACTTTTATCTGGTATAGAAAACATTAGTAAAATCAGTGAAGTTTTTCCAGACACAAGATAACATAACTGAAATAATGATTTAGTTACATCTGAGGATCTGGGTTTTAGTTCTCAGCAAAATGAAGAAAGTTGACTCTCAAATGAAATTCCAAGTGAATGAAAAAGACATACTGGATATGTAATACTATTCTGTCTCTGAAAATCTGCTGAATAATTCCACAGTCAATATTATACATGTATATTTCTAAGTTAACTTTTAGGGTTATTAAGTTAAAATTTGCACCTTAGAATTTTTATTTGGAAAATAATTGCTAAAAGTAACACTAAATTTTATCATATAGAGGACATAATTTTTCAGAGCTGGGCAAGAACCAGATTTTCTATTTCACGGAAGTTTCCACAGTCTGAAAGCTTTTTCTTTTCTTAAACAGGACAAAAAAATTCAAAATTTCCCATGCAACAAAGTTGTTGTGGATCAGCTGAAACATTGTTTTAATTTTGATATTTTTATTTAAGAGTATGTGTATATGAATAAAACAAATATAAATTAAAAATATGCTAAAAAATTTGAAATTTCATTCTGAAAATTTCATTCTGAAAACAGAATATTTTCACCTCATTGAAATATACCCCCCCTTTATTCTTCCCTCAAATGAAATTTTGTTTATATTGAGACATTTCTGCAATATGTTTCTTTCAGTGAATCAGTTTTTCAATGAAAAATGTTCCAGTGGAAAATTTCTGAGCAGCTCTGCTCCTAAGCACAAATAGCTTCCACTGATTTCAGCTCTGGAACTATAGCTGTCTACCATCCCTTTAAGGAGAAAAAAAGGCCTTTAAACCATATCAGCATTAAATATTTATATTAAATTTTAGAGTAATTCTAAAAGAGGCCGTAGTCCTTCATATTCTGGCACAAGAGTATATTTCACATCTCCAATTTGCTGGTGTCATTTTAATGACCTTATCACTCCATTGTTTAAATCTTCTTATAGCTTTTCAAAGTTCTAAACAGCACTGCAGCAAGTGATGAACTATAACTAAATATAGTTGCTCAGCTGTAAAAATGAAGCAGCAAAAGTAACAAAAGGAGAACTACAAATAGGAAAAATTAAAATAATAGTGGGGATATGAATGTTGATATTTAAATCAAATTCTGTAAATTCAAAATCTGAATGATATGAAACATATGTTAGAAGTAAACCCTCTTAAAACTTTAATTAAAATATAGCTAAATAATAGCACTACTTAATATTACTGCATATTATCACAAGCTATGTGAAAGAGAAATTATATTGCAGGCATAATATATATGAATATGTGTAACGTTCATAGCTCTAAAATATATAACACATTTTTAAGTAGTATGTGTACATTAAATGTATGTACACACATCTACGCAGACATACATGCATAGCACAATCTCATTTTTGTTTACATTTTTAGAACTGCTTTTATATAAATGTACATCTCTTTTGCCTCCTGAAAGGTGACACCTTTTACCCTTTGTATACTGCACATTCATTCATACTGAAGTCACCATGCAATAAACTACAAGGGTCTTCTGAAAGATCTACCAGTTACCAAGACATATGCAATAAGATGTCTGTGAAGGTCGTTCTCCAAAACAAAATACATCTAAATTCTTCAACACAGAAAATTGTTAAGCAAGACAGCATAAGATTTATTGATATTTTGTTTTTACTAAGGCACATGACAGATAGAAATACTGCAGTACAAAAATTCAAATGTCTGCATATGAGATTTAAAATATAATCTCATTCTGAAAAATAGAAATAAAACTCTTTTGCTCAGAAGATTCAGCTTTTAGCCATTTTTTTCTTTTGTACCAGTTCAACAAGCAACTTGTATCTTGCCACACACTCTTCCTGCAAAAAAAACACAACACACAATTTTTATCTTTTAAAAGGATTAACTATGATTTAGTATCTTCCTATTACTTCTATTGAACGCATTTTATGTCTTATAAAAACTGTTAAGGATGTTTTTAAAGTAGTTTTACTACTGAAAACATGTAAAAGAATATTCACCCATGTACTGAATGTTCAGAAGTCCAAGGCAATCTGCAGATAATGAAAATTGGAGTACGAAAAAGAATTTTCAGTGCAGGGCCCTTTACAGATGTTTTTAGAGACCAGAGAAAAATAGAAGAAAATGTGCCTTATATTAACAGTCTCTTTCTTGACAACGTCTAGCAAACTAATTATTAAAATAGGGAACCAGCAGAGTTTTGTAATATTGTCAACAGTGTCTCTGAAATTGCCTCACTCTTAGGACTTGTCTACTCATGAAAATTTACCAAAACAGCTACCAAGTATAGAGCCTGGAACAGGTAATTCATATATTTCCAAACATAGACAAGCCCTTACTGTTACTCTAATGTAGCAAACCCATCATAGAATTTAAATTGCTGGACTATTTTGAGAGCAAAACCGCCTGTTGGTTGAACCCCTCATGCACTTCCCTCCTTACTAACATTGATCTTTTGGTGCAAGTAACATGAAGATATCCTGCTGCTTCAAAGCATCAGCACTGGATCTCACTGCAAATTGAACTGAATCACAAATACTGGGCTCTTACTGAACCTACCCAATGACAAACTAAAGGTTTGGTCATGAACACGTTGCCTTTGTTAGTTCTGCCTAGGGCTTGTCTTCCATATAATTTAATAGATTTATAATTTCAGCTTCTCCACATGCTTTTGCTTCATTTTCTAGAAATTAAATACGATCTTTACATAAAGAGAAATTATGTTATCTAAAATATCCTAGTATACTGGTAAATTAAATAGGTTATTGAGGATTATGACAATCATTGGAATTACTTCTATTAATGGTTCATTCA
This sequence comes from Pelodiscus sinensis, assembly GCF_049634645.1. Taxonomy (NCBI): domain Eukaryota; kingdom Metazoa; phylum Chordata; order Testudines; family Trionychidae; genus Pelodiscus; species Pelodiscus sinensis. The sequence goes on from NC_134712.1 coordinate 222,474,234, forward strand.
TCAACTGTTCAGTGCAGAAGATGCTATAGAAAACGTGAGCATGGAAGATTATCAAACATTCAGTCACCAAATGCAACAATTAGGATTTGATGAAAACTTGAATCTATTTTCCTCTAGCCTTTCCAATTTTTAACTGTGAGTAAAGTCTGATACTTTAAAAAATGGCAGTCAGTTTGACTTAATTTTTCCAACACGAAGAAAATAATTTAAAAATAAAGTATCAATCTATGCGGAAATAATACCTTTGAGTTACCAGATAGTAACAGGCTGGATTAAAGACCTCAGACTGATAGCCACTTGGTAGGAAAAGTCCTATCCAGATAACTTATTGGTTTATAAGTAGTTTAAACCTAGAGAAAACAATGACCATACCTTACTTTTTCCTGGGACACATTTTGCTATCTTATCCCAGCGGTCTGATGTTCCCTTTGGATACTGTTGTAAGGCTAATTCAAGACGATTCTGTTGATTCTGAGTCCACAGTTCTTCAGAACCATGGCTTTTCTCTTTTTTTCTGCTCTCATCATCGCTATATTCATCCTTTTCTGTGTTATCAAAGTCTTTCTGACGCTTTCCCCTGCATTTATCTTCTACCACCTCTTTCATTGTTGCTAGAGTTATTTCAGATGAATTGGCTATTTTTCGCTTGCGGTGTCTAGTTTCACTCGGCATAGCTTCTCTGTGATTTGTTGGAATATCCATCTGTTCTGGGTCATGATCATAGTTCTCCTTCTCTTTCTCCTCCTCCTCCTCATCTATATCTCGCTGTGTAATTATATTGTCTGGCAAATCCAAGTTCGTTTTGGCATTTCTCGAATTCTGGGCCAAGTTTCTAAGATCAGAGAATCTAACAATTCCTGTTGGAAATAGCATTATATGTAAAAACCACTGACGTCAAATGAAAAGAGAACTGGGTAGTGCTAAGAGATCTATAGCTGTGAGACAGAGCAGGGAGAGCCCTTGTGGTTGACAAACCAAGTTACAAAGTCCCCCAAAAACCAACAGAACTGCTGGAGCAGAGGTTGTGGCATAACTCCCTCTCAGTAAATTGGAAGCCAGTTAAAGCGAGTCTGGAAACAAACAAAATACTACAGGAATTCTAACGCTCTCCCTTCCCTGAGCATTTCAAAATACTAAGGGCAATTTTCTGCATTTTAGAAGGTTTTAATTAAAAAAAAGTTTAAAAAACATTTATCTTTTATCCTTCTATCTGTAGTAACCTGCCAAATTCATCACTTACAAACCACAAGGTTCATATATATTTTGGGCTAGATCCACAAAGAGGGCTTAAATTCAGTGTCACAGTATCTAAAATTAGGTGTCCTGCCATCCAGTAGAAGCCACCTCCGGTGCCCAGATGGGCATACTATACAATGCATGGGGTGAAATGCAAGTTAGGTGAGTAGGAAGCTACCTAATTTAAGCAACAAAACATGCTGGGCAGAGGGATGGGGTCAAAGCCCCACTCCTCAAAGGGAGGTGCCTGTCTCCATGTGGGGGGTTTATGGTTGCAAACTCTCTCCTAGAGTTAAGTAAGTCAGGTCAGCCTTATAGCCCACTGCTCACCTAAGATGTGGAAGTCGTAGGTTCAAACATACCACTCCTGATTCTCAGCAGTCACTTGAATCCAAGTCTCCCCCCCACAGAAGAATGCTCTAACCACATAGGCATTCTGCAGAAGGCCTCTTAAAGTCTCTCCTGTTGAATCTGTCCCATGCTTTTTTATAAAATACTCAAATAGACAATGGAGCATGAACTGGAACCTGCAGCTCCAGAGAGTATACACTGACTGTAGCCTAACGAGTATTCTCATTCTCTCCCTAGCCTAGACTTTAGGCACCAAATAGCTCTGAGGTACCAAGACTCTGAAGGCTTTGGGCATGCCATGGAAGAAATGTAGGCATCAAGGGGAGTTTACTGGGGAAACTCGGGTGTAGTTAGGTGACAGGTGAAAAGAAGTTTTAAGGCTCTGAATTTTGGACTTGTGTCTAAAAAGCCTACTAAGCACCTAAGTCCCTTTGTAGATTTATCTCTTGGTGTTTCCCCTCAGATATACAACACAAAAGGCCAGCACAAACATTAAAAGTTCAAAGATGGTTATTCCCACTATACATGATGCATGAGGTCCCCATCCAATGGAATGTTTCTGTGTATTCTGATCTGTTTCCAGCTATGAATTACATAATGCAGAGTATACAGTTATACTGACAGAAGGGGGACTGGGTGACTATTTTGAGCAAACAGAGTTAAGGAATAAATGCAAGGGAAATACAATAAAAGAGTATGAATACCTGAAATTAAAAAAAAAATCACTAAACATTGTATATGTACTTCCTGTTCTAACCCCACCATTTCTTTTCTTTCTACCTCTCTCCAAACCAGTCCATAATAGCAACCTCTTCTCATTGTTTCTCTGTAACTGTGTTTTCTTTGAAGTTCATAATCCCCTCTCCTCTCATTCCTTATATGTCATATTTATTGAATTCTCTGTTGTCCAAATTCCCATATCATTGTAAATTATCTAGTTTCCCTGGGTGCACTTCTGTTCTTTGTCCCCTGTGTTTATCCTGACTGCCCCAGCCTTCTCATATCTATCACTCTCAATCTACACCATTCCTTTTCAAATCTTCACTGGAAGAGGTTACAGGCAGGAAAGGAGAATTTTAGAAAATGTAAACTTACATCATTCCTGAAATGACTGATCTACTATACATTTATTGTCTGATTGCAATTTGAACCTAAGTGTCTCATCACAATCATACAAGAAATTGAGCACGTATGTTCATCCTCGCTGCAAAGTATATTGTCAGATTCTTGTGTTACTCATTTAATGACTTTCTCATGGCTCTTGTGAGGGGTTTAGGAAATCCATTCTATTTAAATATGGAAGTTTTGGTAGCATTTGCATGCCACTATGAATTCATTATAATAAATGCAAGATTAAAATAAGATTCCTGAGAGCATGTATGGGATTAAAATTTGACTACTTTCTCCCAACATTCTAACGCACACAGAGAAAACGTGAAAAAATACAATTCAATTTCAATTTGAGCAAAAAATGTAAAGTTTTTCTGGTATTCAGTAGGTTCTAGTAGCTAGATTTTATTTAATTCTGGCAAGAATGGCAAATCCAGAATATTCAAAAACAGATTACTCACTGAAACCATGAACATCCACTCCCCCAAAATAAGGGCTAAAATAAAATAAATTGGAAACAGGCAAGGGTTGAAATATTTTCAATTTTCTAGAAAAAGAAATTAAAAACTTTATAACAAACAAAATAGTAGCACCTTGAAAGGGGTTAAATACATTGTTAAAAATCCTGCACTGTATTCTCCAAGCCCAGATCCTTTTGTCAGTCAGTCATCTCAATTCAATTGTAAGCATTTCAGGGTGGGGAATTACCTGGTTATTATTTTAATCTCCAAGTTAACTAGCACACTCATAGATACCATTAGAATAAATAAACAGAATACAAATGTCCTAAAGAGAGCCTTTACAGAGCCACTTCTAAGGGGAGGACATCCTCAGAATGTCCATCAACCTTTGTGCTTGCTGAGAGCAGGAGTGTGGTGCTTTCACAGACAAAGCTACAAACATCCCTCTGAAAGCTGCAAAATGTGCTATATATTGGAAATGCATAACATAAATAATTTGTTTTTAATAGCATTGATTCAGACTTAGGAATACATACCTGGGGTATGTGCAACAGATTCCTTCAATTGCTTTGCTTTCATGGTGACCTGTTTTTTAAAAAAGAGCCCAAATTAAAAACTGCATTGTTGACTACTGATTATTCAATTAGGCTTTTAAAGATTCACAAACAGCTTACCCCCAAATATTATCATTTTAACATGTACAAAACACTACTGTGGTATCATACTAATGTTCTTCTGCTAGGTCTTATTCAGCAGCCCATGGCAGTTTTAAATGGTTAACAGCTGGTTTTTCAGGCTTAGCCTGCAGGGGAAAGGCATGGGAAAAACAGAAGCAATGTCACAACAGGAGTCTATTATAGATTACCAACTGAAAAGGCAGAGGTGGGTGAGACTTTCCCAGGACAAACAACAAAAATATGAAAAACACAAGCGGACTTTACTGATCCAGACATCTGTTGGAAAAGTAATATAGCAAAACACAAAATGTCCAGTAAGTTCCTGGAACATATTGGGGACAATTTTTGCTTCAAAACGTGGAGGAAGAGAGGAACAGCTATTTTAGACTTGATTCTGACTAATGGAGAAATTGATTGGGAACCTGAAAACCTAAGACAATTTGGGTGAAAGTGATTGTGATAGCCTTCATAACTCCAAGGAAAGAAAGAAACATGAGCAACAGAATAAGGACTGTGGACATAAAAAAATTATTTTAACCAACTCAGAGAGGTGATAGATAAGCCCCCCTGGGAAGAAAATCTAAGGGATAAAGGAGTTCAGAAGAACTGGCTGTTTCTCAAAGAAACAATAAATATTCAAGGTAAGAGGGTACACTATTCTGATGGAAGCAAAATAGGAAAAATAGTAAGAGGACAATATGGCTCTCTCAGAACTCTTTAATGACCTAAAGATCAAAAAGAATCACACAAAAACTGAAAACATGGACAAATTACTATGGTGGAGTACAAAAGACTAGCACAAGCAAAATCAGAAAGACAAAAGGAATTACATGGGATGTAAAAAGCAGTAAGAAGGATTTTATACGCACATTAGAAGCAGGAAAAAAGCTGAAGGAAAGTGCACATCCACTAGATAGTAAGGAAGGAGTTTTAACAACAGATGACATCAAGAAGACTGACACACTTAATGCCTATTTTGTTTCAGTCTCCAATAAAGTGGTTAATGGCGATCAGATGTATTAACACAATTAAAATTAAAAACAAAGGGAAAGGAATGCAAGATAGAGTAGGGATGAAACAATTGAATACAATTAGATTTATTTAAGGCAGCAGGGCCTGACAAGGTTCATCCTAGAACTCTTAAAGAACTACATGAAGCAATGTTGGAACTGTTAGCAATTATCTTCAAGAACTCATGGAGGATAGGGGAGGTCCAAGAGGATAGAAAAAACATAGCACCTGTCTTTCGAGAAAAACAGAGTGATTAATAATAGCCAACATGGATTTATTTGGAAAAATCATGCTGAACCAACTTAATTTCCTTCTTTCATGGGCTAATGGCCTAATGGATGGGGGAAGCAGAGGACATTATCTTGATTTTAGTAAAGCTTCTAATGTGCTCCCACACAACATAAGGTCTTATAAGGTTCCTTATACAATGAATGGAGAGAGACAGGTGCCAAAAAATGTGATCCACAAAAGCTAGCACACTATTCTGGGAGCTGCTTACCCTAGCCAATGGGAGATGTGGGTGAGAGAGGGCATTTGTGCCCTAAAGCTCTCATGAACATAGGCACCTAGTCCTGGATGCAGAGAACCTCTATCTTTGCTTGCAATCTCAGTCACGAACCCCTCTCCTGAAGGCAGGCAGCTCAGATGTCCAAGTCATTTCTTGTCAAATGAATTACCGTAGTCACCTGTCTCACTCTGCACAAACAGACCAGAGAAGGTGATGGTGGTGATCAACTTAACACTTTTAATTTAGTGGTGAGATCACTCAGCTGGGATATGGGGCTCCCTCAGCTTCCTCTATTGAAACATTTAACAAAGTCTCTAGTCCTGAGAAAGAGAATTACCTAATAGCCAATGGTTGGGCATCCACTGGGGAGGAGGGACACCCAAGCTACATCTACACTGCAGAGTTTTTGCGCAAAAACTTGCAGAGCGTGCACACACCAAGTGCATTTTTGCGCAACAAAGAGTACAGTAGATCATCAGAAGACAGGGCTTTTTGCGCAAGAGTTATTCCTCTTTCTACAAGGAATAAGCCTTTTAGCGCAAGACCTCTTGTGCAAAAAGGCGTGTGTGGATGGACAACAAAACCCCTATCAGAAAAAAGCACAGGTGCCTATGAATGGCCATCAGAGCTTTCTTGTGCAAGAGCATCCACAGCAGTGTGGACGCTCTCCTGCACAAAAGCATATGGCAGTGTGGATGCACTCTTGCGCAAGAACTTTTTATGGAAAACCTCTTCTACAAAAAGTTCTTACAAGAAGCCTGCAGTGTAGATGTAGCCCTAGGGTTCAGTCCTAATTTTCCAGTAACTCTAATTATTTGTAAACAATGGAACTGCTTCAACAGGAGGGATTAAGGGAGCCTAACATCAGCTGAGTGGTTAAAGCACTCTCCTAAGCAGTATGGGAAAGCCCAGATAAGATCCTCTCTCTCTTCTGCTTAGGAAGGGAACTGAACCCAGACCCAAGTTGTCTAACCATTGAACTAAATGTTTTAAGGTGGGCAGTGGCACCGGCACCATCACCTCCTCTGGCCAGATTCTTAATAGTACCAGATTTGGCAGGTGGTTGCTGGGACTGGACTAGATGACCAACTGCAGTTCCTTCCAGTTCTACATTTTTATGATGCCTCTAACTTTTGTAACGTGTTAAATCTCTTCTCACATGTTAGCCTTTTGTTATCAATTTTCTTAATATCTGGATAATTTAGATTTTCTTAAGTTTAATCTTCAGCCTTGCCCCACAAATTCTGACATCAACTCCTTTGTACTTACTCTATGACGTCCCAGGGAGTTGATCTAAACGCCTTTCTAGTACACACACTGTCAGACTGGCTCCTCGTGATTCCAAGTTTCTTTATGGGTATCCACAACTTATGTCATGATAACAGGCACAGTCCTGCCAGTCTTTTATTGTTCTGATGTAGGGACACAAGGACATTCTTTCCCATTTCTTTGATCTGACCTATCCACTACAAGAAGATTTTATACTATGAACCAGAGTTCGTAAGCAATTACAGAACTGATCTTTGATCTTATCCCCGTAGTTGCCTGTAGGTGGGTAACACTGAATAACTGTCATTTTCACGGACTGTGTTTGATACTTAATGTGGAACAATATGCTATTAATCAGCTTCCATCTGTGATTTTTCTACTTCAGGATCCATGTTAATGCTGTTCCCGCCGAGTGGTAACCACCTTGCCTCCACAAATGTAACTACCTTCATTTTTTAATTGCTTTTTGTCAGCTCTTGGCCACTGACTTTCACTTAATTCCAAGGATTTCCAGATAATATGTATTCATTTTTTCCATCACTTGTGTGGCATTTGTTGTTGGAGCCATTGTTTTAGTGTTCCAGGAAACCTAGTTTCATAAAGATTTTTACTTTTGCAAAAAGTGTCATGGCTTTCTGTCATCTCTCACCAGGTCCTGTTTTCCTGCTGAGAGAAAGTCCATTACCTTGGCATGCTGTTTGCCTGAATGGATACGTTGTTGTGGTTTTGTAACTTAACTTTTTATATAAAGATATGTTATTGGCCTATTTCTCAATCCTCAGTCTGGAAAACCAATGGCCAGCTCCTCCTGGCATAAGTCTTTGGGTCTACGGGACATATAAGTCTTTGTGGGGAAGTCTGCATGGCACTGTCTTGACCGAAGTATGGTCAGGTGATCAGGCAAGCTTACACCTGGATAAAGTTGGATGCAATATGAGTATGCAGGCAAGGCCTGAAGCAAGCATGTAAAAATACGGCTTTCTGTGCTTAAGGAAGTTGGCAGAGCATGACCACAATAAATAATCACAATGAATTAAATAGAAACATTCCAAAAGATAAGCAGAAGTATAAAACATGACCTGGCAGTCATAAAACTATTAGCCAAAAAGAAGTAAACAATTTACTGATTAACTCATCCATTACTAGTTTTACTTACGATACACTACTGTTGTAGCGTACTTTAGGTTAAAGAAGAAAAAAGCAATGTAGTTCTAGACAATGTGTGGTTAATCAGTTATAGGTAACCAAGTCAAGCCTAGTATAAATATAGGTTTAAGCAAGGCAATCACTAGGAGGGACTGAGCACGGTACATCCACATACTTTGTTTGTGGCAACCAAAAGCTGAACTGTTCATACTGGCAAATGCATTGTAGGTGCCTCCACGCATGGGGAAAAGAGGGGTCACAACCTCTTGTCCGGCATTGTAAGACTGCTTAACAGGTGAACTGTATGTGACTTATAGCTATTGGTAACATTAACTATAAGGTTTGCAATAAAGGTAAAAGTTGAGTGAATATCTCTAGTGTTTCCTGGCTCCTTTTGGGTCCAATACCTCAAACACACGACAACTGGTGTCATAAACAGGATACAAGGGGACCCAGATCACTAGGAAATTAGAAGAATGCCTCTGTTCAAACATACAGGAGGCCAGGAAGATCAGGACCAGCGATTGATACCAGGATGACCACCTGACAATCCCTGGACTGTTCTTACACAATATCTTGCACGAAGTCAGCCACCAGTCGGCTGGGTTAGAGATGAAATTAAGGCGATATGGTGAAAGCCTGGGGAACTTGTAGACATGCCGAAAGGACAAAACAGTACCGCTCATCAGGTGATCTCCTGGCTCTAGCTAACTGCCTTAGAGGCAGAAGACAGACATATGGATCAAGTAGCCAGTGAGCAAAACAAACTACATCTATAATTGGAACAAGCTGAAAATACCATTCAATTGTTAAGGCAGGGAATGAGGGAGGCGCAGAGTTTCGTAGACAGTCAAGAGAGGAAATTAAACGAACTCCTAGTATCGCAAGGGAGGCAGACCACTGAGATACAGGTGGCTTCTTATAGTAGAAACAAAGTTAGCAGTGCAAAGTTGGCAGCCTTATACAGGCAGGATGATTGAGACTCAGAGGATTGGGATGGAGATATCTAGAGTGATGATAATGTAGAGGGGGCAGATGACATCCTTAAGACAGAGAAAATGGATGGTGATCGGGAAAACTCTGCCCAACTCCCTGTCCCTGTAGTCAGTATATCAACTGCAGGAGGCGAAGGACGTGAGAGGGGTAAAACAGTTACTAAAAGTAGGAATTACATTGCCCCTGAACTGAATGATCTCCAACAGTGAATCAGTTGGAGAACAAAGGAAACCATTTCCAAGAGGTTACTCCAGGTTTAAAATCAAGGGTGAGATGCTATCGTACTAGGAAAAAGGAGGCTAGGGCGTTGGATAAACCATCCTCTGGCCCTGTTATTAATCAAGTCTTTAAGAGCCATAGTGGGAACATTTGGGACATGTTAAGAGGGGCTGTACAGAGTAAATATGACTCTATAGATGATATGGATGAGCCCATTCCCCATTGGCACAAAATAGGTGATACAAAAAAAAAGTGTGTATAGAAAAATAAAAAATAAAAAGCTTTTAATAGCCTAAAATAACCCACTGCCAAACAAATTGCTTTAGAACCCTGAAGGTATCAAGCTAATGCCATGGTGTATAGTGGTTATACGGAGGCAAGCCCATATTGGAGCTTATGGCAAAAATTCCCAGAAAAGTCACAAGGAATTCCACTGGAATTCTGGAGTCGGGTCTGAAAGAGTAGCAAGGAAAATTACACACCCCTGAAAAAACAGGCACTAGCTGCCTATAAGGCAGTCAGAACAATGGAGGGAATGGAATATCTTGAGTAAAAGCTTTGTCCCTGTCTTGAGGGGACACAGGCTCTGTCATTGCTAAATGAATTAGGGAGTCCACCCCCTGTTTGAGAGACTTCTTGAGAGTGGTTCTTGAAGGCGATGGGGAAGGAAGTTTTTGAGAGAGAGTAGAAAGGAGTAGATATTGAAGCTGGTTGAGGTCATGGCTAGGAGACATTTATCTGACATAAATATTGCCACCTTTGTATGCTCTTCAGTCACTGGTTGGCTAGTTTCTTTCAGAGACTGGCTGATGGGTCTTAAGCATTCTATTGGCACACATAGGTAATAAACGGGGTGAGGCTCTCCATGAACTAGCAGTAGGTAAAGTGTTATTTGATGAGGGAGGTCCTGATGATCCCAATGAGATAGAAGTCACTGCCTCAATGTTCCAAAAACTCTAAAAAGGGAACCCCCCAGCTGCACAGTTTCTTAATGGGGCTTTCTTCAGCTATGGTGGGCCACCCTATCACGGTTGCAGTAAGTACAATGGCATCTAAGAAAGGTCTAGGGGCTACAGGAAAAAACAGCTGAGGAAAGGATCAAGACGTAGCTGTCATGGGAGCCGACAAAAGTAAGGTGCCCACTCGTAAAGCTCTATGAAAATGATTAATAAGTCAGAGGGAAAACATGAACAAATGGGATGAAGCCCTATACGTAGCCGTGTTTAAAAAAATGACAGCAGAGGAATAGGAATAAAGGGGGCAAGACTACTGAGCCTTCTGCTCCTCTGGACCCCATAAAAAACCCTCCCAATGGGACACTGAAAAACAGGACACCCTGACCTGGAACCCTGAAAAACTAAACCACTAGATTAAGACCGGGCCCACCAATCAGCCAAATCAATGGCGGGGCACTCTAATGCAGTGGCCACCAAAGATTGGAACCCCATGATGTGGGTAAAAATTAACTGGGATACTAATAATTGGAAACTTAGGGATATGTTGGTAAATACAGGTGCAGAGGTTACAGTACTGGAGGATCGTACATACCCTTGGGATGCCAGGCAACTACACCTGCAAGGTGTCACCAGAAGAGGGGTAAATGGGACCCTCCAGACAGTAACAATGAAAATAGAAACTGGGGAAAGGGTTCACCTAGATGTAGTAGTAGCTCCTGGTATCAGAAACATCTTGAAAATTGATGTACTAGAAGAAAGAGTGGACTCTCAAAGAAAAAGTTTGGGCTTTTGAAAAAGCCATTGCCAGTATCACAGCAGTCCCACAGCAAAAACCAACTGAAGGGAATATACCTAGGGAAAAAATGTGTATGGGCATGTAAAAAAAAGACCTCTCTTTGTTCCTCCCCACCTCCAAAAAAGTGCAGGTAAAGTAGTATAAAGTGGCCCCAGATGCTAGGGGAGAAATCCAAGCTATTCTTAACAAGCTAAAAAGGAAAGGAATTGTTACAAAGCAGTCGCCAAAATGTAACAGCCAGTGCAAAAACCGAATGGGACCTGGAAATCAACAGTACATTTTAGGAGCCTTAATGTGCAAACTCTGCCACTGAACACTGCAGTCCCATATATTAAAAAAATAATTGACAGTGTAAAGTGTACCAATGGATGGTGGTGGTAAATAACGTTAATGCATTTTTTTTCATTACCCTACATAAAAGGTCACGGGGACACTTTGGAATTCAGTGGGGAGGAGCGTAGTATGCAATTCACCCACTTGCCACAAGGGTGGGTGCACAATCCTACACTGTGTCACAGCATTATTGCAGAAAAACTAATAGGTGCAATCCTCCTTGATGGGGTAAAAATATAGAATTATGTAAATGACATGATTGGAGGTGATACCCTGAAGCAGGTTTATGCAGCAGGGCAGGCCATTTTGACATTTAGTGCAGCAAGGATTTATGTTTAAGGCCAGTAAAATCCAGGGATCTGCACAGAAGGTTACATTTTTAGGTATTCTATGGTCCGGCAGCAGACGTTAATCCCAAATACTGTCAATAATAAAATCTTAAACTAGCAGGCACTGCAGAAATTACAGAAGTTTTTGAGAGCCACTGGGTTTTGGAAAAAATCCCAAATGTAGCCCATATAACTAAACCCTTGTACCAAGTGATACAAAAAAAAATGTGTGTATAGAAAAATAAAAAATAAAAAGCTTTTAATAGCCTAAAATAACCCACTGCCAAACAAATTGCTTTAGAACCCTGAAGGTATCAAGCTAATGCCATGGTGTATAGTGGTTATACGGAGGCAAGCCCATATTGGAGCTTATGGCAAAAATTCCCAGAAAAGTCACAAGGAATTCCACTGGAATTCTGGAGTCGGGTCTGAAAGAGTAGCAAGGAAAATTACACACCCCTGAAAAAACAGGCACTAGCTGCCTCTAAGGCAGTCAGAACAATGGAGGGAATGGAATATCTTGAGTAAAAGCTTTGTCCCTGTCTTGAGGGGACACAGGCTCTGTCATTGCTAAATGAATTAGGGAGTCCACCCCCTGTTTGAGAGACTTCTTGAGAGTGGTTCTTGAAGGCGATGGGGAAGGAAGTTTTTGAGAGAGAGTAGAAAGGAGTAGATATTGAAGCTGGTTGAGGTCATGGCTAGGAGACATTTATCTGACATAAATGTTGCCACCTTTGTATGCTCTTCAGTCGCTGGTTGGCTAGTTTCTTTCAGAGACTGGCTGATGGGTCTTAAGCATTCTATCTTGCTGATAGGCTGGGACTCAAGAGTGGATGATGATGGTGTATTGTGCCTGGTGCGCTGCACCCTTTGGAAGCAGAATGGAATATTTACTCTGTCAAGACTGAGAAAGTATCACCAAGGAGACGACTGCCATTCTTAAAGCAATGATGTGACTCATCTCTTTTCTTGTAAAACAAGTTGTTAATCCTGAAGGGAGAGATTTTCTACTGTTGCCTAAATCTCATTGGGGAAACCTGTGGATTGCTACAATGAAGCCTACCTCTTCATTACTGAAGTTCCCACAGAGACGGAAGCCAGACCCCTTGCATCAAATGATGCCTGAAGGGATGATCTGATACCCAATTTCCCTTCACCCAGGATGGCCTGAAATGGAAGCATGAGGTGCTGTGCCAGATTATTAAAGAATTCCAATTATTTGTTGTAATTAAGTAAGTTATACTTGGACTCTAATGCCTGGTAATTCACTATATAAAAAAGTAGCTGACAATTATTTCTGCTGAAGGAATCCAGGCTCTTGACAGTCTTGCCTGAAGAAGAAAATGTAGGCTGGTACAGCCCATTTTGTTCCATGATAGTCTGGATCATGAGAGAGTTCAGATTAGGATGAGAACAAATATTCTACCCTTTAGTACAGAAAAAATAGGACCTTTTTCTCTTCCCCTTTCAAGGCCAGGGCACAGGCAGCTGTGGTATGCCAAACCATCCTAGCAGCTTCCAAAATGACCTCATTAATAGGGAGCACCATGTTGCTAGGATATTAGAGAGTATCTAGAAACCCATGGGTTGAAACTTGATCCTCCTCCAGGAAAGCCGAAGAATTTCCACAATCCTTCGAGAGATCTTGAGCCTGTCAATAGTTATCTGGTGATGAGGATGAGTCTGGTGCCACAATCTCATTTGGAAAGGAGGAAGCAAGTGCTGCCAGTGGATCCAGTGTTATCAGCTATACCTCTTCTTCAAAGCATTTCTAAGGGTCTAAGGTTCTTCTCTGAGAATCCCTGTAATCCAGAGCTCTAAAGTAAAGTAAAGATCACAGGAGATTCAGAATGACTAGTAGGCAGGCTTATATAGCAATAGGAACCCTTGCCTAATAATGAGATCTGTGTGAACATGAAGGAATCTGGGAGGCTCTGGAAGCCATAAAGGCTCATCTTTCAACTCAGGTCCAAAAGGGTAGCTGCTGGTACAGATTCTTGTTCATCAGATGATCAGTTGTCTGACTCCATTGGAGGAGACAATGATACCATCTTGTGAAACTCCAGTTGGTGAGAGGAACTGGTGGTTAGTGGCACAGTAATGGTGTTGGAGCTTTTACACCATGACTGGTACTTGGAACTGGTGAATGACATTCCACTGGTGTAGAAATGTCCTATGGAATATTGAATCCGGAAGGATAAGTGATTCCATATTAGTGTAGGTCACCAGAGCCACAAGAAAGAAATACGCAGGCCTACCAGGTAGAGAGAGTGGGAAGAATTTCTAACTCTAGGTAAATCCGCTGGTGCAGGATTGTATGAGGTACCTTCTTGTGGTGATGTGTCATCAGTAGAGAAGGTGAATAGGCCTTCACTCTTTGGGAGGTAGTAGGGGCTGTCCCTGCGCCTTGAGTAGAACATTTCAGACCATTTTCTCTCGGTACCATCAGTGCTGATACATGCTCCTGCTCACTTCCAAACACAACCACACTTCTTAGAGGTCTTGAGGCAATTTATCCCTTTTCTTAAGGAGGTATTTACCTTTACTCTCCTTATGCCTTTGTTTAGACAAGTCCTTGGGCTGCTCAAGAATTAGAGATGAAGAGCATTCATGACAGATAGGCATTACACCAAGGCTCCAGTGGGAGGGCTGACAATCAGGAAAGCCCTGGATCAGATTGGAGCCTAAGAGAGAGTTCTACTAAGTGCCTGTGTTCCCAGAACACCTGAAACTTTCTAAAAGAAGGGGGAAAGGAATAGTAGATTTTACACCTAGAGGGAATGTGCAGGAAACTGTCATAAGGATCACTGTCAATATCTCCTTGTTTATGACAAAAATCAAACCAATGGAACTTAAGAATATGTTGCATCTTTTGACATAGACAACTGTTCCATTTTCTCTCCACAGCTATTTTTAACAGTCTTGTTTCTGCTCCACACAATAGAGGTGTCATCACTAATACACTTGTATCTCAGTTGTCACACAGATATCCTGCCATCCAAAGGCCTCTGAAGATGCTGAAATGCCAATAATGCAAGACTGACCCAATCTCTGACCCTCCTATCATCAACAAGCTAACCAGACAGATAAAACTATTCACCATTCAATGTCAATGCCATCTATATGCAATGTTGGTAGGTCAGGTATCTGCATAAGAGGAACTGTTGTTGACTGATTGTCAATAGAATCTCAAACATGCAAGGCACGTATTTTCTCACCTATGTTATGTAATGTTCCAATAGACTGATTACCAAACTGAAGGAGGACAAAATCGGAGGTGTGGGCAACTTTGCTCGGGTCTCCCTCGTCTGCTGGGGGGGAGGGGGTGCAGCTAGTGCGCCCCCCCCCCCCCCCCGCCAGCACACCAGGCTTTTGTTGCGGGACGCCTCGGGTAGAGCAGCTGGGGTGCTGCCGGGTTGGTCCTGTGGGAACCTACCGGGCAGCGCCCCAGCTGTTCTGTCCCAGGCTCCAGATTCAGCAGCTGTTGAAACTGATCAGGCTGATTCCAGGAAGCTGGAGGCAGAGCAACTCTGCCTCCGGCTTCCTGTAGTCAGCCCCCGGTCAGTTTCAGTGGCAGCAGCTGAATCTGGAGCCAGTTCCGACTTACATACAAATTCAACTTAAGAACAAACCTATAGTCCCTATCTTGTACGTAACCCGGGGACTGCCTGTATAACACTTTCAAATATAATTCATGGAAATGTTACTGTATTGAATTTACTACCAGATGGGGTCAATTTAGTGTTTTAAGGACAACAGTCTTGCAAGAGGCAGTACATATATATTGCAATTGGTGTCTAAATCGAATTGTATTAATCGTTATAGATCAGAAAATCTCTTCTAACAGTGGTTTTCTGGTTTAGGCACTGGAGTGGGATTCTGGAGACCTGTATTCCATTAATAACTCTGCCAAAGAATACCTGTGTGACTTGGGGTAAGGAATTTAATCTTTCTGTGCTTCAATTCCCCATCAATAAAATTGTAATTCTTCAACTTGCATGGCTTTTGCGAGGATAAGCCTATTAACACACGTGAGGCTGTCAGAACCCATAATTGAGAGAATCACGGTATTAAAATACCAGAGATTACAGTGATTGTGCTTTTAAAATGTCCACATTATAGACACTAAAATGTAAAACAGACTAAGAAAATCAGCACTTCCAAAAATAGGTTTTCTAGTGGCAAAACCCTAAAACAAACCCAATAAATCTAACTTTCATTTTTGGATCATTCCATAGCTAGATGTTCTTCCCAGTGATAAGCTAATACATTTAGTATAAACCTAGTTTGTATATTTTTAAAAATAAGCAATCCCTTTCATAATAAAACAAACAAGTATAAAATTAATGTATGACCAGGAGCTCAGCCTGAAAAGCTCAAAGCTCATTAATTATTTCATCATCTTTTCTTTGACATATGGGGAAGCTTACAGAACTGCACAACTCTTACCTCATACTGTCAGGCAACATGCTAATTAGTAAAAGTCTTCTTAAATCTATCCACCTGTCTGTTGTTTTGCTGCCTACCAGGGCCTTTTTCCATGCTGGCAGCAAATCCCCTATCTGTCCGCTATCGCAACCTGAATGCGAGAGATTAGTGACCGCAGAGGCAAGCACGAATCAGTTTACATCCTCTCAGGCAAGAGAATGATATTACTTCACAAGTATGAAATCTGAGATCCCTTTGCCTTTAATTTAGAAAACCTGCAGTTAATAATCACATTAAGGTGTGTTTTGCATGCCAGATTGTAAAAAATAACAGAGGAAATAAAAAACTATTTGAATGCCCCTTGTGGTTACCAAAATAATTTGCTAAAAGGCATAAATTAACATTTTAAACTTTTTATGTGTACCAACATAGATCTTGGGTGGTCATTAATTGTATATTTTTATAATGATTTATGCAGCTCCCTTTTCTGTGCCTTTACATTTAACAATGCTAGTTGCATCATTTGTAATCAATCTTTATTTGGCAAACTGAACATTAGATACATATATCAGACTTGAAACTAGCTTTCCTAATTTAAGATATATTATTGGTTTTCCACATTGTTTAAACATTTCTAATGTACAATTTTGTCTTTTTTAAGGGAAATTGTTTCCTTAAGCACTACAAGACAGAAATGAGACCTAAGCCTGAAGCTACAAATTCTGCAAGGAAAATGGGTCAAGGACCAGATGTGTGGAGGCTGACCAAGAGCACTGGTACAGGTAAGCAGGTCAGCAGGCAGGAACTGTGATTAGAGTAAACTGAACCCAGTTTTCCTTTCATAATCAAAACACTTGATGAAAACAAATCTAATTAATACCACAAGCCAAGTACAGAGAAAATTATTTTTCAAGTTGTATTATCTTTGCAGTTACAAATACAGTCTTGTTTCATTATACTGATCAGTTTTGAGAATTCTATTTTGGATGGAATTAAGATGATTTACAAACCCCATATTAAACTACTAGTTACTAGTTTTAGATAATTAGACACATGAATACACTGAGCCTGGCTTTCCCTGGTTTGTTTTGGAGTTTTTGATACACTGATTGATGATGATTTTCTTGAGAGATATTAGAATTACTTTACTGTACATCAAAAGACCAAAGTTATAGCAGCAGCCAGCAAGGCCACATAGTTATGTGTCTGTCTGTCATATTATTATTCCCTATTTGCAAGGAGTTGTAGGTAACTTATAAAATTAAGTTAGACCAGATATCTATCAAAATTGGTCTTAGTTGATTCTAGTAATTTTTCACAGTAGGAGAAAAACCAACTGTGAAGCTATTATTGTATGTGAACTTCTTGAATTGAACAACCACCAAACTAATAGTACAAAATAACTACTAAGCATCGGCAGTGATGACACAGTTTCTAATTTCACACTTGTATCTGTCAATTTGAAGAGATTTTTTTTTCTGGGTTTCTTTTATCAGATTGTTAATTGAACCAAAGTCAACTCTCCCAAAATAAGAAAATGACAAGTAGTCTTATAGCACCTTAGAGACTAACAAAAATATATCTATATCATGAGCTTTCCTAGGCAAAACCTACTTCCTCAGAATTTGTTTCTATATTTGTCAGCATCTATAAAATTTCCTCCATCCATCCTTTTTTTTGTCGTTGTTGTGTGTGTGTGTGTGTGTGTGTGAGTGTGAGAGAGAGAGAGAGAGAGCGATCAGAGTTGTCTCTAATCTCTTACGGACTGCCCCTCCCATGTTTGCCCCTTATTGTCCCTTACTCTCATATATGCTTCAGATACTAGTATAGCATTGAAAGGTTTGAAGTGTTTGCCCCTCTCAAGAAGGCTGTCATTCCCCCTCGTAGCAGGACAGTAAAGTCTGCATAGGACTCCTCATATTCGTTATGATGTTGTGTGCTTAAATCCTGCATAAAAATATATGCCTATTACATCACAGTGGTAGTCGCATCTTAACTCCGAACAGGATATGCATCTCGGGGTATGTCTACACTACAATGTTAGTTCGAACTAACGGACGTTAGTTCGAACTAATATTCATAGCCGCTTCGAATTTGAATCGAACTAGCGGAGCGCTTAGTTCGAACTAGGAAAACCTCATTTTACGAGGATTAAGCCTAGTTCGAACTTACTAGTTCGAATTAACGGCTGTGTAGCCCCTTAATTCGAACTAGTGGGAGGCTAGCCCTCCCCAGGTTTCCCTGGTGGCCACTCTGGCCAACACCAGGGAAACTCTATGCCCCCCTTCCGGCCCCGGACCCTTTAAAGGGGCACGGGCTGGCTATGGTGCCCGAGCCAGGTGCAAGCCTGCCAGCACCCAGCCAGCAGACCCTGCACCTGGCAAGGCACAGAGCCACCCACCCGATGTCCCCCAGCCCACCCCCTCTTCCCGGGACCAGGCTGGCGGCTCCCGGGAGCTTGCCCTGGACCGCAAGAGGCGGGCACCTTCCTGGGCTAGTGCGGACATCGTGGACCTCGTCCACGATCTCCGCACTAGGCACAGGAAAGTGGCCATCTAGGGCAGGAGAGCTGCCAGCCTGGCCACCCAGGAGCAGGTGTGCATGAAAATCAAGGGGGTCCACTGAGACCCCCGACCCTGAGCCTTGAGCTTACAATGGCCGTCCTGGGTCAGACCAAAGGTCCATCTAGCCCAGTAGCCTGTCTGCCGACAGCGGCCAACCCTAGGGACCCTGGAGGGGATGGACCGAAGACAGTGACCAAGCCATTTGTCTCGTGCCATCCCTCTCCAGCTTTCCACAAACTTTGGGCAGGGACACCACTCCTACCCCCTGGCTAAGACTACTCCATGGACCCAACCTCCATGACTTGATCTCACTTCCCTTTAAACTCTGTTCTAGTTGTAGCCTTCACAGCCTCCTGCAACAAGGAGTTCCACAGGTTAACTATTTGCTTTGTGAACAACAACTTTCTCTTACTAGTTTGAAGCCTGCTACCCATTCCTTTCCTTTGGTGTCCTCTAGTCCTTCTTTATGGGAACTCATGAAGAACTTTTCTGTGTGCACCCTCTCCACACAACCCCTGCTTTTAGAGACCTCTATCCTGTCCCCGCTCCATCTCCTCTTTTCTAAGCTGAACAGTCCCAGTCTCTGTAGCCTCTCTTCATCTGGGACCTGTTCCCAACCCCTGATCATGTTAGTTGCCCTCCCCTCTCCCAGCCTTTCTCTTCCCCTCTCCCACCTCCTTTTCCCAGTCTCCCCCAGTTTTGTTCAATAAAGACAGAGTCAATGTTGGAAGAAACGTTATCTTTATTTTGTACATCAATAAGAAGGGGGGCTAGGGAAGGGTAAGTGAAAGGAGGTGAGGGAGGAATGGGGTACGAGCCCCCGATGGGGAGGACTGGGCTGGCTCTGCGGGCTTCTGGGGGTGGAAGCTCTCCTGCAGCCCCCCGATTGCCCCCTCTCCCCAGATGGCAGCCTGCGGCAAGTGCAGCCGGGCTGATGGCCGAGTGGTGTGATGTGCCCAGTGTGGGTACTCCGGGCAATCCAAGCCAGGACTGCTTTGCAAGCGGGGCACCCCTTAGAACTGTCTGTCCGGGGTGGGGGTCGGGACCCTTTAAGCGCAGCCCTCGGCTAGCCTGAGACAGCATCTCCACGCTCTAAGTCCTCCTCTGATGCCCGGCCGGCACTGCTTCCGGCCATCCTTAAGCCCTGTTCAGGGTCCACTCAATGTGGACTTGCTAGTTCGAATTAGCAAAACGCTAATTCAAACTAGTTTTTAGTTCTAGATGCGTTAGTTCGAATTAGCTTAGTTCGAATTAACTAATTCGAACTAAGTTAGTTCGAATTAACGTTGTAGTGTAGACGTACCCTCAGAGACAGAGGGACTTAGAGGCTGAAGCAAATGATATCCGACAAGGAGACCCAAAGAAAAGTCATGTTTGGTAAGAAAGTTTAAGGTATGTCTACACTAGAAATGCAATTACCAGCAGAGCTGCACTACAGGCAGTCCTCGGGTTACATATAAGATAGGGACCGTAGGTTTGTTCTTAAGTTGAATTTGTATGTAAGTCGGAACTGGCGTCCAGATTCAGCCGCTGTTGAAACTGACCAGCAGCGGCTGAATCGGACACGCCTGGGGCAGAGCAACTGAAGTGCTGCTGGGTTGGTCCCGCAGCACCGCTCCTCGGCGCTACTGGACCAACCTGGCAGCACCCCAGATGCTCTGCCCCAGGTGTTCCCAAGTCAGCCGCTGCTGAAACTGACCAGCGGCTGACTACAGGAAGCCCGAGACAGAGCTGCTCTGCCCCGGGCTTCCTGGAATCAGCCGCTGATCAGTTTCAACAGCGGCTGAATCTGGACGCCTAGGACAGAGCAGCTGGGGCGCTGCTGGGTAGGTCCCCAAGTCAGCCGCTGCTAAAACTGATCAGCGGCTGATTCCAGGAAGCCCGGGGCAGAGCAGCTCTGCCTCGGGCTTCCTGTAGTCAGCCGCTGGTCAGTTTCAGCAGCAGCTGACTTGGGGACGCCTAGGGCAGAGCAGCTGAGATGCTGCTGGGTTGGTCCAGTAGCGCCGCACCTCAGCGCTGTGGGACCAACCCGGCAGCCCCCCAGCTGCTCTAGCCCAGGCGTCGGTGAGAAAAGCCTGGTCTGCTGGGGGGGGGGCGCACTAGCTGCATTTCCCCCGCCCCCCCAGCAGACCAGGGAGATGAGGAGCGGCTTTTCTCGCCGCGGAGGACGCGGGCGGCGGGACCGCGGCGCGTCTCGGCGGTCCCGCCGCCCGCGTCCTCTGCAGCGAGAAAAGCCGCTCCGCGTCTCCCTGGTCTGCTGGGGGGAAGCGCCCCCCGTGCCGCCAGAGGTGGCAACAGTGGGGGAGGCACTAGGGGTCCAACTTAAGTCGGACTGACGTAACCCGGGGACTGCCTGTAAAGACATTTAATACAGTAATGGAAGGGGTTCTTACGTTGCTGTAGTAAATCCACCACTCTAAGGGTACATCTTCACTACAGGCTTTTGTCGACAGAGGCTTTGCATCTACACACTCATGTTGACAAAGAGCGTCTAGACTACAGCCAGTTCTGTCAACAAAGCAAGCCGCTTTGTCGACATGAGAGTGTAGACGCAAAAGACAGCGTAGATGCAATAACGCCTTCTGTTGACAGAAATCTGTCGACAAAAGGAGTTATTCCTCACAGAATGAGGTTTACCGCCATCAACAAGACTGTCGAGTACTGTTGAAGTTATGTCGACAGAACTCAGTGGTAGCGTAGACGCAGGTATAGTTTTGACGACAAAAGTCCACTTTTGTCAACAAAACCCTGTAGTGTGGACACACCTCAAAAGCTGGTAGTGAGGTCAATGGAAGAATTCTTCTGTTGACTGAGTGGTGTCTATAGCATGGCTTAGGTCAACATCACTACACTAACATAGGGTTCAAAATATTTCACAGCTCTGAGGGGTTGTAGTTAAGCCAATCTAACTTAAAGGCTACGTATAGACTGCAAGCTTTTTTTGGAAGAAGCTTTTCCAGAAGAGATCTTCTGGAAAAACTTTTCTCAAAACAGCATTTACACAGCAAAAGCGCAACGAAAAAGCGATCTGCTTTTTTGAAAGATAGTGTCCACATTAATTGGATGCTATCTTGCATTTCAGTTGTGATTACTGCGGATGGAATGGCCACTAGGGCAGCTGTGCTTTTTGCTGGAGGCCTCTTCTTTCCAAAAAAACCCCATACTCTTCCACGTCCACACACACCTTTTTCCAAAAAAGCTTTTTCAGAAAAAGGCTTCTTCCTTGTAGAAAGAGGTTTACTGCTGTCAGAAAAAACCCTCTATTGTTTTGATTTTCTGTCGAAAGAACGCAATAGTAGTGTGGATGTAAGTGTAGTTTTTCCAGAAAAACAGCGTTTTTTCCGGAATATCTCTGCAGCGTAGACATACCCTTACAGACCAGCACACAGGATATAAAACTCAGCCTGTCATTGTTCTCTGAGTTGTAAGTAAAGCCAAATCAGAGGAAAGTGGCTGGCTGCACTATTTAAAGCAGGGGTTGGCAACCTCTTCAAACCAAAAAACCAAACTACATTAAAATTCTGAACAAACGGTCAACAAAGAGCCATATAAGAATGCCCATTTGCATTATTGACAATGTACAACTTAATATTATTGATAACTGACATGTTGATTAATAATAGTATAAATGAAACACTGTACTCACAGACTTTTATTTAGTGGGACATCTGCTGCTGCTACAGGTGCAGTTCATAGATGTGGGGGGTGCAGGAGACTGGGATGTAGACTTAGGGCAGGGAATTAGGGTGTGCGGGAAATGCAAGGGCGCAGGGGGTGGGAAATAAAGTATGTGGGGATTCTGGGGCTCGATTACTTTACCTGGCCAGGGCTGGGCTGCTGTACCTGGACAACAGCCCGGGCCAGGATCGCCACAGCTGGATTGTGGCCTCCCCTCCTACACATGCCGCAGCAGGAGGGGGGCCACCACCAGCCCTTCCTGAGGCCAGATAGGGCTGGACTTCTGGGCCAGTCCCAGGATCAGGACTGGAGACAGGGCACTATAGCCAGATGGGGGCTGGGCCCCAAGCAGGGGCTTGTTGGCCAGGCTTCATTTTAAATAAAGTAAAATATTATGTCCAACAAAAAACATTTCAAGGTTGTCTTTATTTATTGCAGGGATGGGGAACCTTTTTTGGTTCAGGGGCCACTGACTCCCACAAAAAAAAATTCAGTTGGGGACCCCACAAGTAAGAAGCAAAAAACAAAAAAAAACAATCCTCACACTGATGCGCTCCTCCCCACCAATGAAACAACCTCACTCCACAGGAGCTCCAGGTGGAGAGAGGGGAAGGGAGGACTGAGGTTCAAGGCCTCAGGCCAGATTTACTCTTCTGGGTCAGTGCATTTTGTGGGCTTCCTAGGCCCTGGAGTGGGGCCAAAATGAGGGGGTTCAGTGTGTGGGGCAGGGCTGCCAGTGAGTGGAATAAGGAGTGGGGTACAGGTGGGGGTGAGGTCTGGGTGGTGGGACAGGTGCAGGAGCAGGCTGGGAGTAGGGTGTGTGGCCAAGGGGGAGGGTTCAGGAGCAGGCTGGGAGCAGATGTCTGGCTAGGGGCAAGGAGCAGGGGAGGGTGCAGGAGCATGCTGGAGGGGTAGAGGAGTGGGCTGGAAGTAGGGTGTCTGGCCAGGTGGGAGGGTGCAGGAGTGGGCTGGAGGTATGGGGTCTTGGTGGAGGGAATTGGGGGTCTTGGCATGAGGGAGCTGGGGGCACTTACTTTCTTTTACACCTTGCTCCTGGATTCCGGCCAATGGGAGCAGTGGAGAAAGCCTGAAAGAAGCACGTCCTTGTGCTTCTGTGCCCCGGCCGGGGTGAGTGGGTGAATAAGGAAGTAGCAGCACACCTAGCTGCTTCTGGCTCCACTTCTTCCCTAAAAGCCAGATCCGTGGGAGAGGCTCGGGGCTTTCCCCCCTCCCCGCAGGAAGCAGGCATTGGCGCTCCAATCTTGCAGGAGGTCATAAGGCAGGAGTGTCAGTGCAGGCTCCTTGCTGCTGGGGGAGCGAGGGGATGGTTCAGCTTGAGATGCAAAACAGACATATCTTAGAGACAGTAGTTAACATAAGAGGATCCCATAAGACCAAAGAAAACCAAGCCCAAGTGAAAGATTTCAGAATGGGAGTGTCTCAGTTGCGAATACTGGAGATATTTTTGGATGTTTTATGGAACCAGCATCAAGAACCAAGAGGGAAAACACCCATAGGCAGCCTTTAGGTTCAACAATTAAGCAGCCGGATGCTGCTGATGGCCCATCAAAGGCAGTATCTTCTCCTTCCTGTTGATGTTTTGGAATCCTGTAAGCAATGGTTGCTATAACACTACAAAAACATGTGACCATGCCACCTATCTCTAGGCTCCATCTCGGGATGTCCACAAACCAGTGGAGGCACCAAGTTTTGAAACAAAGAGTTCCTGCCATATGATCAAGATTTATAAGGCGAAAAGTAACATCATCAGCTGTTCTTCATTCCTCACACAAGAAGACTCCTGGAAACAAATACTAAATTGGGGTAAGTTCTGGACCTAGGTTAAAGGGATTCTAGTCTGCATGAAGACCTGAGAAACCCAAGCTGTAAAGGTAAAGCAGTTTGTGCTTAAGTATCTACAAGTTTGCCTGTGCCATCAGTTATGGAGAAAATTCATATCTAATCTAACATACTTTAGGTTGAACCTCTTAAATCCGAGACTCTCTAGTCCGTCAACATCTGTGGTGGGCAGAATCGCAGATATTGCTGGAGCAGAGAGCCCTGGCAACTGGGAATGAGAGCCAGTCAAGGAATGCAGTGGAGGGGAGCCCCATCATCAGACGGGTAGGTCCCCTCCCCAGAGAGCCCCAGCCAGGCAGGGAAGCAGAAGGACAAATGAGTCCTGTCCCTGTGCAGCACCATCCCGGCATGGCAGCAGTGGGGCAGCTGTAGAGCCCCGTCCCCAGGGAACCCCATCCAGGCAATTCAGCAGTGAAACTGGCGAGCCCTGTCACCATGGAGCCATGGCACGGCAGCAGTGCCATGGAGCCCCATACCAGGGGAGAGCAAGTGAGGCTGCCAGCAGCCGGTGAGCCCTGTCCCCAGAAAGACCTGACGGGCCATGGTAGCAGCAGCTCAGCCATTGAGTCTAGTGCCCAGGAAGCAGGGCAGCGGAGGAGCCCTCTCCCTGAGAAGCCTCAGCTGGGTGAGGCAGAAGCAGGGCTGTGGTGGCTGGGGAGCTCTGTCCCTGGAGAGCCTCATCTGGCTGGCGGCAATGTGCCAAGCCCAAGCCCTGTAGCAGCAGGGCTGGAGCAGAGCCATCCAGAGGGAGGGGCAGTATCCAGGGAGACCTGTGGCAGGGGACCGCCCCATATCTAGTAAATTCCCTCATTCGAGACAAGTCAGGCCCAGAGGGTGAAGGAGCAGCGAGGTTCAGCCTGTAGTTTGTGTTTTGTTAGGTAATCCGCTTTGATCTGTTTGCTATCCCTTATAATCATTTCAAATCTCTCTTTTGCAGTTAATATATTTTAAGTTTTAATCTAAACCAGTGAGTATGGAGTCAATTGCCTAGAAATCTTTGCTCAAGGGGCAAAAACTGTTGCATATTCCTCTTTACACTGAGGGAAGAGCAAACTCTTTGCGCTTATGTTATTCATGTTATGTTCCCTGTGCAGGACAAGATGGCATAAAATTGAGTTTATACTTTGCAGGGGGTGCATGCATGCCTGGGGAGTTGCCTTGGCTGCAGCCTTTCTAGTGTAGGTTCACGCAGAGCCTGCAGATGTGAACTGCAGCTGGGTGTGTCCCTACCTGTGTGAATGCTGCTGTAAGAATAGGACTGGGAGCAGTCTATAGCTTGTCACAAGAACACATTGTGAGAGTGGGTCAAAGGTCTCAGCAGTACCAGTTTCAGGTGGCACCCCAGGAAGGAACTCATCATAGTCCCTTATCACTAATCAGCAGCAAGGTATGAGCTTCCTTCCCCTGAACTCCCTCCAACCACTGTTTGGTCAAGGCACTAAGCAAAGGTGCCTTCATCTCACTGCAAGGCAAACATGCTCAATATATATAAAGTTCAGAATGCTTAGGTATCAATGATGTTATCCAGCAGAACCCAGTAACAGCATACCGCATTTCTGATATTTCTAAGCAGTGTTTTTTAAGTAACAAACAAACTTTTCAGGCAAAGGTGATAGAGATATGGACCAAAAGCCCCTTAAAACTGGACACTTAAAAATGGCCAAAAGCACATTATATGCCATACTGTCAGGATGAGATTAAAAAAACAACTCCGTACACTCAATGCACAAAGAAAAGCCAACACGCAAAAACAAATGAAATCACAAAAAGACTAAGTTAAAATAACAGTAAGGATCTGACATATTGACAAAAGCCAGAAACCTCTCCTTAAATCACTTCATTCTGCTTAAGAATACCAGTGGAAACGAGGACCTCAGAAAAGTTTAGTACTGCAAATCATAACATCACAAAGGAATATAGTATGACCTACAAATTGTAAAGAAAAAATTCCATTGGTGCTCTTTTTTTGCTTCTTGGTTATGTATGAAAAGTTTAGGGTTTTCTTTAACACTGCAAACACAGTTTTGCTCTGTTTTTAGTAAAGGATCTTTAGCTGACTACAGAGCCAGTGGGATGAAGGCATAAAACACTGAAACTTGAGTAGTTGAGAAAAGGGAAGATTTCTAACTGGATTATTTAAAAAAAACAAAACACTATTTTTGTTAATACCTATTTAGCCAAGCTCCTGATAAACACTTGGGAGCAAGCCTCAAAGATTCAAATACAGTAATTCCTCATTTAACATGGTAGATACGTTTCAGAAAATGATTGTGTTAAGTGAAAACGTGTTATGTGGGGTCAATTTTCCCATTGAAAATAGTGGAAAAGGTGGAGGTTGTGTTTCAAGCAGTGATGTCAAAGTCAATTTTCTGTTGGTGCTGAGTCATCAATGTCAACATTAGACGATGTACTGTACTGTACAGTACAGTAAAACTCCCAATAGGGCATCAGCTGGAACCCAGAAGTCCTGCGGTTAACCGCTCTGTCGGCGGGGCTGCTGAGAGCCGCATGTGCACTCGCAGCTCCAGCCTGCACTTGTTAGCAGCCGGCACTGGGACATAAGATTGGGGGAGAAAGGGGACTGGGTTACAGCAGGGAGGGGAGGTGTTTGGGTCTGGGGAAGGGAACGGGAGGGAAGGAGAGGGAGATTGGGTTGGGAGTACAGTATGCCCCTGCGATGGGTCTGACGGGTCCTGCACTGTGTGTGGCGAGCGGAGGGGAAGTGTCGCCGGGGAATGGTGTGGTGAGCGGCGAACCCTCCGCCACTTTGCAGGGAGGCAGGGGAAGCCCCGCGCAGCCGCCGGCGACAGGCCAGCTGGGGAAACCATGTTATTCAAAAATATCCCCCCCCCCAAAAATCGTGCTATCCCAAAAACATGTTAAGTGGGCACGTGTTAACCGAGTAATTACTGTACAGTAGTTTGGTAGTCTTACAAAGAATTTCACAGCAAAAAACAAGGGAAAACAAGACTTGATAATCCCAATATTTCCAGGCAAAAACTAAGCAAGAATTATTGTAAAGGAAGAAAGAGGCCACGCTATTATTTTTTGTTTTGTAGGTCACAAAAGAGTTCTGGTTCATTCCTTAGACGAGACAAACCCTATGTTCATTTAGCCTGCCTAATGCTGGACTAGACTGCAAATAAAGATCCTATGTCCTCTTTGACAAAATTAAGGGATGGCCTAATATCCACAGCATAATGGCTATGTTTATGGTAGCTCCTAACTTCAGAGTTTCTAACACCAAGGCAGCAACTGTGAGGGAGCCATTTTAAGCACCATTTCATTGACACCTGCTCAGTGCAGGCCTATACAACACACTCATAATAGCAATTGCTGGTGCCTGACATACGAAAGTGGAACTGCACTAGCATTAGGAGGAAGAGTTCAGATTAAAGCCTAGCATAGACCAGGTTTACACTCTGCATAGTGGAGTGACTATGTACTGAGTACCCTCCTTTGGCCAAATTCACTTTGCAGCTATACTGACCCTATTAACTCCCATTTGCAGGACCCTTTAGAACTGCAGGCTTTCATGTGGATAAATCTCCTGTCCCAGGGCTACTGTAATAACAAACAACTCTTAATCCTCACAGTTCCAAAATAAAGTGCATCATCACACAACAATTCATATGTAGCACCGGAGTCTTCTCTCACAGCTGGAATGCTTCTTCTGTCCCACTCTGTCTTCACACCTCATTCTCTCAGCTTGCCCTAGCTGAAACTTAAGTCTTCTGGCACAGACCTTTAGGCCTCTAAATTGTAGGCCCAAATTGTGTCTGGGTTTCCACACCGGAGCCTTCTCTTCCCTGGGCTCTGCTCTCTTACAGCTCCCTTGGTCTTGCGGTTTTCCCTGCAGGAGCCCTTCACACAGACTACAATTTCCTGAGCTTCCTCCCTCCCCTTTTCTTTGCAGCCTCCTGAGGCTCTTTATAGGGCAATTGTCCTGAGTCCTGATCTCTTCCACGTGTGACTCATTCTGTAATCAGGGATGGCTAGCTTCAACAGGATCCATCCTGTTACATATATATAGGCCACACAAATGCTATAGCAATGCTATAGCTCAGTGGTTCCCAAACTTTTTGGCATCACGCCACCTTTTTGGTTTTTGAAAAACCCTCATGCTCCCCCCCTCCTCCCCCCAAAATAGCAACAAAACTTTAGAAAAAAAAGAACTGACTGGGACAGCAAAACTTGATTGGGGGGAGGGGGGTCTGGGTCACCTCATGCCCCCCCCCCCCCCCCGTTTGGGAACCCATGCTATAGCAGGTTATTTCCAGATCCTGATTTCCCCTTGTAAAAAATCCTCTTGCAATTCTTTTTTGCTTGCCAGCTCAGTAAGACTGCTTACAGGATATATCTATCCCTTAGCTCACTAGATAGCTCAGAGGACAGAGGATCCAGTGGTTGAAACTGTCTCTCTGGAGTTTGAGTGGCAGTCTTCTTTCTTTCCTCCAGTATTTGGCATGTACAGGTAACATTTTGGGATCTCTCATCTGTGAAAGGCTCTCTACAGCAACATATTTTTACATAAGTACGCACAAAACTGACAAGAGAGGAAGAAGGCCGTCAAATGTATTATTTTAGGACTCCTTTTTGCATCATTCAGCTTGGGGTGGGGAACCTTTTTAACAGCTGTGGCCCGCTGTCCCACAGAAAAATCAGTCAAGGGCTACACACAAGTAAGAAGCAAAAAAATAAAATCCCAACCCCTCACTGATGTGGCCCCCGACTGAGAAGGAGAGGTATTCCCCTCACACACCAGAGCCTAGAGGAGCCCAGGCTAGTAGATTTGCATGCTCCAGCCCTGTGGTGGGTGGCAGAGGGACTGGAGCATCATCATGGATTCCCCAGTGCTGCAGGGAGCCCTGAGCCTCAGGGGCTGGATCCAGGCAAGCTGAGGGCCACATCCGGCCCATGGGCCTGAGGTTCCCCGTACCCCTGATGTAGGGGGTTAGCATCCAGGGACTTTGGTGAGGGCCCACTAGATCAGTGGTTTTCAAACTTTTTTCAGGCAACCCAACTGAAGAAAATTGTTGATGCCTGTGACTCAACAGAGCTGGGGATGAAGGGTTTGGCGTGTGGGAACTAGGAAGGAGTGGAGGCAGAGGGTTAGAGTTACAGGGGTGAAGGCTGGGAATGAGGGGCTTAGAGTGTGGAAGGGGGGTCTGGGCTGGGGGATGGGATTGAGGGGAGGGAGGAATCATAGCTCTGAGCTGGAGGTTCAGGCTCTGGGGTAGGGTCAGGGATGAAGGGCTTGGGGTGCCGGAGGAGGGCTCTGAGCTTGAGGGTCTCAGAGCTGGGGCAGGAGCTCGGGGTATGGGCTTACCTCCAGCGGCTCCCAGTCAGTGGCATAGTAGGGAGACTAATGTAGACCTTCCTGCCTCTTCTGGCATCACACACCACACTGTACCCCTGAAGTGGCCAGCAGCATGTCTGATTCCTAGGGGGAGGCAGGCAAGCAAGTCCATGCAGCTCCTACCCACAGGCATCACTACCCAGCTCCCACTGACCAGTTCTTGTCCAATTGAAGTGTGAATCTGGTGATTGGGCTGGGGGCAGCATGCAGAGCCCCGTGAATTCCCTGCCTAGGAGCTGGATCTACTACTGGTCACTTCCAGGGTGCAGCGCCGTGTCCAAACATATTAGGACTAGCCCAGTGGTTTTCAAAGACTGGGTCATGACCCAACCTTAGCCAGGCAGCACTGCTGATGGGACTTCTAATGGCCTGTTCAGCAGTGCTGAGCAGAGCCACTAGGAGGTTGAGCACATTCCTCAACCCACTACTGGATCACAATTGGCATTTTGAAAACCACTACACTAGGTGTTCAAAGACAGATTCTAAATTTTTTTTAATTGTCTGTCTGTATAGTGCCTACTAGAATAGGGTCCTGGTCCATGACTAACACTCCCAGACACTACAGCAACATAAATAATACTAGGGAGCAGTGCCCCCTACTCACTACTCTTACAAACCCCACTGTCTCTGGCAGTAAGCAGCCCCAGCCTCTTGCTCCCTCTCAGCTGCCAGACAGGGCTGAAGCCACGCCAGACCCAGCCTCTTGGCCCCCTGCCTCTCTGGCCACTGGGGCCATCCCAGTCTCTGGGTGTCAGTAAGACCGGCTCTCCCCAGAGCCGCCAGGAAGCACTGGGGCCATGCCAGACCTACCCCCTGCATACCTCCAGCCACTGGGGAGGGCCGTGGGCCATTCCAGAACCAACCACAAGGGAGGATCGTGGGCCGCGCCAGACCCGGCTGCTGGGGAGAGGAGATGGTCAGCTCTCCCCCCAGCCACCAGGGAGGGCCAAGGCCATGCCAGACCTGGCTTCTCGGCACCTTCCACCTCCCTCCCTGGTCACAGCCATCCCCAGCCTTCCCCCACCACCCTGACTGCAGCCAGTCCCGGCCTCCGCACCCTTCTCCCCAGTCGCAGCCAGCCCCAGCCTCCCTAGTTGCAACCAGCCCTGGTCTCTCAGCCCCCCTCTGGCTGCCAAAAGAGGGCCAAGGCCAGGCCAGGGGGCAGCGGGGGCAAGGGCGGCAGTGGCTCCTTGCTGCACTCGGCTCCCCAACATTCTGGGACCCAGCAGGTAACTGCCATCTCCAGCTGCTTTAGGCCAGGGCTGGGAGTGCTCAGGCTGCAGACAGTCCAGTGCTCCAGCCTCAACTCTCCCGCCTGCAAGATTAGTGCGCCAGCACCAGCTTCCTGCAGTGGAGGGAGGAAGAGGAGAAAGCCCCAAGACTCTGCAACAGGGGAGCGAAAACCGGACCTAGCTTGGCATCTTGGGGCTTTCACCTCTTCTCCCTGTCCCACAGGAAGCCGGTGATGGTGCGCTAGTCTTGTGGGGGACAGGGACGTTGAGGCTGAAGCACCGGGCAGGCTCTTGGCCCTGGCCCAAGGCAGCCGGAGGTAGCGGTTCCCACTGGGTCCCAGAGAGTCGGGGCTCCAAGAACAGCAAAGAGCCACTGCTGCCCTCACTCCCGCCACCC
Organism: Pelodiscus sinensis; assembly: GCF_049634645.1. Lineage (NCBI taxonomy): Eukaryota > Metazoa > Chordata > Testudines > Trionychidae > Pelodiscus > Pelodiscus sinensis. The sequence continues at coordinate 222,505,150 of NC_134712.1, forward strand.
TCCTGCAGGGAAGTAGAATCTGCTCAGGCTGGGCTGCAAGGCAGTTTTGCCATCTCCGAACACTGTCTGGGGCAGGGAGGCCACGCAAGGGCGGAGTCTGTTGGACGCCAGAGTGACATGATGATGTCACTCTGGCATCCCATAGGAAAAACTTGTAGATAGATAGATAGATAGATAGATAGATAGATAGATAGATAGATAGATAGATAGATAATAGTCTGTCTCAGGCAGATTTTGTTTACAATTTTTGTGCAAGTCTTTGTTTAAAGATTTATTTTTCACACATAGTACGCTGTCAAGCTGCTTAAAATAAAATATATTACTCAGAACTGCTGTGTAAAATAAAATGTCTTCTAATAAAACCCTCTTTGGTCAGTACTGTTAAGTGAGAGACACCTCATATCTAAATTGAACACAACATATTTCACCATCTGTAGTATACTGCATCATACATTGCTTAGTTATGTGCACCTCAAGAACCCTACAGCTTGCTTGTAAATAATACAGGCTTATTTAACGTCTTAATAATCTCATGCTAGAAATAAAAATCACCTTTCCATTATTCGTTTCCAAAGAAAAAGTTTAAAAAAAGCTTTATAAACGGGCTTGCAGATAACCTACTGTAACCTATATGATAAATTTGTGACTATTTGACTAAATGAAGGTTTGATTTTCCGAAAAAACCTTTGCTAGATTTTTTATTATTAAATATAGAATATTAAGTCCCAAAATGTACATCAACTGAATTAAACATTTAAACCTTGTGCTACTGAACTCCTCCAGAGTCCAGATCCTTTGGAATAGGATCAACTGAAAGGACTATTGAATGCCCTCTGCAGACACTGTGGCGCACATACAAGTGATCTATTGCTGAAAATGAAAAAAAAAATCCTTTTATAGGCCACTCAAGAGTTTTCAAGATAACAATACATTAAATCCTTAACTATGTGTGTATATATTACATGTATGTATGTCACACCACTATAAAATATGTATTTGAATAAGGATATTAATTATTTTACACAATATGACTGTTAAGCATATTATAGTATGAAAATAAGAAATGCAATACTATCAATCTCATACCAACTGTTTTGTAGAAATAGTTCAGTTTAATTAATGGAAACCACCTGTATAAATGCTATTAGCTGATTCATACTTAAAAAACCCCCGGCTTAAACAGAACTGTAAACTAAGTCTCACAAATTTCCTTTTGAGTTAAAAGGGGTTACCACAAACACTAAAAGCAGGCATTGTTTTTCTGTTATCAGGTTACAAGTAGTTCAAGTCTCTAAGCACCAGAATCCCCCATACAGCTGATCAGTTACAGCTGTTAATTGTGGAGCAAGGGACTGCTGACATCTGCTTCTTGCTTAGTTAGTTAATGGTTCACTTCCAGGTCCTGAAAGGATTGCAGCTCCTCTCAAAAGACAATGTTGGACCCCATCTATGTCTACCTTCTACACTGCCTGTCTTGTTCTGGTTTGTCACTCTCCATACAAAGCAAATCTGAGTGAACTCACATCTGCCGCTGATCGACCCAATTCGTGAGCAATCTTTTCCCATCGACCTGGGGTCCCCCCTGGGAACTTAACCATACTTCTTGTCAGCTGGCTAAGGTCCTCTTCTGTCCATTCAGGTGCCTGCAAAACATGTGTAAATGTTTGGGAAATTAGAAAAAAAAGTAGTCAAATAAAATATTGAACACTTAAATTAATCAAATAATGGATGCTGTAACAAATAAAGTAATTTAATACTGCTTTAAAAACTTGTTAGTTGAATGCTCTGTTTCTTCTGCTGTTACAGAAAACAGGACATAAACAACTTCCAGTGATTGAACTTGAACCTTTAAAATTATTTAATACGCAAAATGCATGTTAGTGCAGTAGATACATTTAACTTATGACACTATGAAAAAAGCGAGCAGTAAAAATTAAAATAAACCACAATCTAAGATATCAACATTATAGATAATATATAAAATCCTCTTACATATACTTGAATTATCCATAAAGAAGGAGAAATATTTTAAAAGTCCTCAATTAAAAAATATTGAAAATAATCCTAAATGTTAATTATCAATCTGTATCTTAAAAACACTATGCCCAATTCAGTTAGTTGTTAAAGCCACTATAATATATGTATAGTTTAACATTTCGAGATCATACAGCCGTGAAATCTGACAATTTTGTATTCCACTATGAATTTTTCTAAAGCAAATACATTTTTCTATTGCCCGTGGCTTCAGTGACCACGCACATGAAGAAAACAGAAAGAAACTGGACATTTTCAAAGAGCAACAAGGCCCAATAACTAAAATATAAAACAATGTTCTACTGCATCAGCACACTGCAAATGATAAACAATTTCCTCCTTTATGACAACCAAATAAGCAAGAAAACACCGGTTCCTCAGATATAATAGCAATATTAACTATTACATCTTTTTATGTTAAATTGCCTCTCCAAGAACACAAGGCTTTGTACTCAGTCTTCCATATGAGTAAAACTAGTGACTATTGAACTAAGCATTTGTAAAAAGGAGTTAAGCATTTTATTTTTAAAATAATCCTTTATGACAAATACTTCTTCTAATCACCATTTCTGATAATGAACAGAAATATATCAAGCAGTTTGCATTACAGAGCCATCAGCACAGAACAACAGTCAGAGGTGAGTGACCCCAGGGACCATCTCCACAGCTACAGCAAAGCTTCTCCCTGACACTAATCCTGCCTGTCATTCTCCCACTGTGCTCTAACCACACTGACATCCGCCTGCCGCACTGCAAGCTTAAAGGGCCCTTCCTGACTTTTTACTGTCTCCCCCAATCAATGGTTCAAGCGTGCTCTTTTCACCATGTCCAAATGGCAGCTTCACTCATAATCAAAGTGCACTGCCCCTGTTAAAGGGCTTCCCGAAAGGCTCTACCATTTGCATTCATTTGCAAAGCAAACTACTTTTATTCACTTTGTTCTGCTATCAAGAATGTTCCCTGAAGCAGATAAATTGGCATAAATACAACCTGCCACTTAAGAGACAGTAAATAATAGCCAATAGTGGGGAGGATTTTATCAATTGTTCTATTTTGTAGCCACATAATTCTTTGTTCATCAAATACTAAAAGCCTCAAATATTCATATTTATATAGTTTTTAATACAAGCACAGATTAATTGTCTATCATAGTTTATATTTAACATGTGTGAGAGATATAGCACATACATTAAATATATAGTAAAGGTGTTTACGGAGAAAATGCTAAATACAAAAAACATGTCATACAACACTGCAACCTTATATTTTATTTGTTGTACAAAATACAAACTTATTTGTTCTAAATTAAAACTTCTTTATTACTATATTTGCATAACTTTGGGGTCCATAGATATGACGTTCTTGGGTACCTTTAAATATTCTAGCTTTGAAAATATAATTCCAGTACCATTTATTTTTAAAATGAAACAGCTGAGTAGGGAATTTTAATTTTCACTAAGTTTTTCATAAGTAATATAATGCACACATTGAATGTAAGCATTTGTGAATGCAACTTTGCTTCAATAACAAATTAAAATTATGTTTTACATTGATTTCAAATGTAAATGCTTATAACATAAAGTAGCTGCATAAATAGATGTTAACACAATATTTAAAGCATATCCAAACAATTTCACACAAAAATCAAAGTAATATTTCTGCACTAACAGAAACAATTTAGAGGCAGCAAAACATCTGATAGGTTTTCATTTCTTTAAAACAATTTTCATAAGTTTCGATTCTTGGATGTGTTACATATTTAAATTCCTGTGGATAAATGTTACACAAGTAAACACAATACTCATTTTCCTTAGCTATCATCATTCCGAAATTCTAATAAAAACCTACTACCTACTGATTTTTAAAAAAGCAAACAAAACCCTAAATTCTGCATTCAGCTAAGATACCAATGTACTGAATGAAAATTTTATTTCAATAACACGATAACTTACATTAATACAATTTTAAACAATTATAACAAGGACCAAAATTCTTTGATAGACCTTTTCAGGAATCCATCATTAACCACTAGTGCTGTAAAGAGCTTTGGTGAATTTGCAATTCCTCAGCAATAGATAATTGTGTCTTTAGATGAAACAGCGCCTACTATGATCCAACTACTACAAGCAGCCAGGAGGGTGGCCATAGTGTGAATGTATTCTCCTTGTTCTGATCTGGATCCAACTGTAACCGAGAATCTCAAATGAATGCATAAGCATACTGCTTTGTCACGTTAATCATGTGTCCAATATTACTGAAACACTGGACCAAAATTAATCTTTGCAGTTAAATAATGGAAGATACCATATAGTGAGGGGACAGCTGATGTGACTGCATAAGCATTTTGCATCAGAAAAGCTCTGCTCTGGGATTAACTCGCCACACTGAATGCAAAATAAAAGGAAGCAGAGCTATAGGCCTCAGCTTTTAACATTAAATAAATTACATTTACAAATACAAAAACAATCATAGCATTTGCTCAAATTATATTCCATTAAATGGTTTATTGTACAGGTCTTGTAAGAATCAATATACGCAAACTTCTCTGCAATCTTTGAAGAGCGAGTAAAACTGCCTTATGTTATTTTCCATAACTATTACATGCTTTTATATCTTTAATTATTTCATGTAGCTCCTTGTAGCAAAAGCAAGTATATGCTATGAGGTCTCCTTTATAAAAATAATTCATTTTTTAAATAAACTAACACCACAGACTACCATTTGGTTTCAAACAAAACAATCTTTTAGATCTCTAATTTAAAATTGTGAACATTTTGAAGAGTCACACAACTGCATACAATTTTACTGATAGACTTGAGAATTATTTACATTTTAGAGTTCACATAAAAGTGCCTAAGTTTAAAAAGAATCCATTCTAATTTGATGATTATTAAGAAATTCAAAGACTGAAATTCTGTCATTGGCCTACCCCACAAGAAGTTAGGCACTGTTTCGTGCACATTTTAGCTCAGCCTCACCTTCCCTGCTATCCAATACATAAAGCCTTTGGACATACATTCTCAAAACACACCAAAAAGTTATATTAGCATGACTATGTGTCTCATGGAAGCAGGGGTGAAAGTAACCTAAATTTCTTACAGGTACTATATTATCACAACCTCCCTCCTCCACTCCCCCCGGTTGGGGTCGGGGTGTAGGAGTCAAGGCAGGGGGCTAGAGATGTGTGGGGGTGCAGTCAGAGTTGTGGTGTATGAGAGGCTCAGGGAAGGGGGTTAGGGTCTGAAGTGCAGAAGTCAGGGAACTGGGACATGGGAGGAGAATGGAGGAAGAGCCAGGTTAACTTACCTGGCTGGGACTGAGTCACTGCAGTCAATTCTACTATCTCCCTTCCTACCCATGCCATGGAAGAGTGGGTCTGGGGCCAAGCACTGCAGCCAGATGGGACTGGGAGCGTATTCACCTCCCTTACAGCGTGCACCTCCTGCCGGCCCCTTCATCTTTCCTGCCTGCCTCCTACAGAGTGGCACGCCCAGCCAGTGCTTGCCAGAGTGCAGCCGAATCTTACTGGAGCTGAACACTAGGCCGCACCTGCTTACTTTCACCTCTGTAGTGAAGTGAAAAACCCAGAGATGGATGAGCCAACCTAACTTTGGGTCAGGACATTTCTAAGTCAACAGAAGAATTCTTCCATTGACAGAGCTACTGCCTCTTGAGAAGGTGGTGTCTGTCACTGTAGTATTTATGCTGAATTGCTACACAGGTACAGGTACAGCACTGCAATTGTGCTATTGTAGTTTATTAGCTATCAACATACACTTAGCTTCAGGGAGTAGCCGAGTTAATCTGTATGGGTATGTCTACACTGCCACCCTAGTTCGAACTAGGGTGGCTAATGTAGGCATTTGAACTTGCAAGTGAAGCCCGGGATTTAAATATCCCGGGCTTCATTTGCATGTTCCCGGGCGGGCGCCATTTTTAAATGCCTGTAGTTCGAACTACCTGCCTGTGGCTACACACGGCATGGACTAGGTAGTTCGAACTAAAACTCCTAATTCGAACTACCATTAAGCCTCCTTGCAGGAAGAATAATGGTAGTTCGAATTAGGAGCTTTAATTCGAACTACCTAGTCCATGTCGCGTGTAGCCGCGGGCAGGTAGTTCGAACTACGGGCATTTAAAAATGGCACCCGCCCAGGAACATGCAAATGAAGACTGGGATATTTAAATCCTGGGCTTCATTTGCAAGTTCGAATGCCTACCTTAGCCACCCTAGTTCGAACTAGAATGGCAGTGTAGACATACCCTATGGGATAAACTTAAAAAAACAACAAATGGTCTGGTAGCACTTATAGACTCACAAAACATGCATCATGAGCTTTTCTGAAGAAGTGGGTTGTGCCCATGAAAGCCCATGATACCATCTGCATGTTTTGTTAGTCTATAAAGTGCTACCAGACCATTTGTTGTTTTTTAAACATACACTTATTCTTGCCATCTTATCTGAGGGTACAGGTACAAATTTATGTCCCGCTCTAGCGTGTGTCTGCCCGCCCATACTGAAGGATGTAGCTAAAGCATGTGTAACTGATTTAAAATGGTCTTGGATGGTCTGCCAATGCTATTCCACAGTTCCCATGGCCTGTATTTTCCAGCTCTTCTATCTGCTGACCTCCTACAGGAAGCTTACTGCTGGTTTAAATAGAGCCATTAGACATTAATCCTTCATTGCTTGTGAACTATGCTACCGTCAAAACAACTAAATCCAGCTCAAACAAGAAAGATGCTCAACCAGTGATTCTGGCAAACTTTCAGTGTGAGGACTACAAGCCTCTCGCCCCTCAACCCTGCCTTTTTTTTTTTTTTTTTGGCAGAAGCAACAAAAACATGGATATGTATAGCAAAATCTCAGTGAGAGTGGTGGAGGTTAGGACAGACCAGACTACACACTATTTCAGGGAGCAGACCAAGCACTTCAAGACCACCTACTTCAACATGAAAGAAAAGACTGGAAAGCCTAGCAATTACTATGAAGAATCTGACCAAACACTGCCATCACCTCCAAAGCCCACAGTCCTGTCCAATCATCTCGAGTCACACAAATACAATTTTCAGACCAACAGCAGAGTGGACAAGGACAGCACCAGAGGACAGGGGCTAGAATGTCAGTACTCTTCTAAGATGTAGCATATGCAAAATTACCTGCCTGTTGTCAAAATGTGATTTTGTAGAAAAAACCCATGGAAGATGGATCTGTTGATTCCTATGGAAAGTGGAGGCAACTTTAGGGAGAAACTTGGGATGCAGCCTCAGAGTTGCTTTGTCTTATAAAAAAAATACGTGGTGGGTCTGGCTGTAAGGCACTACTTCATGTGCCTAGCTGAGGTAATGGCAATTAGAAATTCTGTCTTCATGAATAGGCAGAGCTTGACAAGTGGCGGTGAGCCCCGCTCGCTAGCCGTGCGGTTTGGCACGTTGCGCATGCACGCTGAGCATGCGCTGACTGTGTTGCGGCGCCATGCTGGGCTAAAATTGCCCTAATTGTCGAGCCCTGTGAATAGGTATCAGAGAAAGCAAGTTGCCATGTCCGGTCAAAGCAGGAGGTAGAAAACAACAAATCTGGGTGAAGGACCAACCCATCACTACGAGAAAGCCAGAGCAGAATGAGCCAAAGGGTAACCAGGGGACATATTGCCATCTGTGTCACATAAAGGAACCAGATTTGTCTTAGCCAGTAGAGGACAATCACAATAACTCTTGCTGTGCCTCTTCAAATTTTCAACAGAACCTTGGTCAGAAAAGAAACTGTGGGAAGGCATACAAGAGTACTCTGTCCCATAGGAGGATTAGGGTGTGTCTGAATGAATGTTTCCCCAGATTGGCCCTGGAGCCAGAAACAAAGACATACTATCAAAGAGATTTGTAGTTGGGGTTCCTCAAAATGTTCATCTTCCATTCATGGTTATCATTTGTATCTCATATTCTGTATCCCTAGTAGACAGACAGCTGAGATAAGCACATTGTGACAAATGAACCAATTACAAAGTTTGAGTGCACAGGTATTCTGCAATGTGGCTTGGTGATCACAAGTTTGTAGATGCAGGAGCCAGGACATGTGTACATCAGGCACTGCACACATAGCCTAGCCCAATTTGAAGTCAATGACTGTTTGGTCATTGATTTTAATAAGAGCAGGATTTCACCACAAGAATCACTTCGGTTAGCTTACTGAATGAAATATATTTTTAGGCTCGGATCATGCTAACACTCATGCATGTGAATAATTAAGCACGCAAACAAGTCTTTTCATGTTTTTAATCATGTGAATTAACATTTGCAGGATGAGATCTTTAACCAAGACCCCTACAACCAAATGGATTTTGTAATTCAAGGTATATTTTATTTGTACTATATACATTACAGAAAGTACAGGATTTTTAAATTATTTTTTGCACGCCTGTAAATGCAAACGTTTGCTGAAATCTGCTCTGCTTTAGCAAGGCTACTCAGTCTATAACATTGTGTTCCGAACCGTTGGTTCAGATTAAAGACATACACCAGTCCCTAGAGCTCACATTCAACTGAATTCACACTCAGCTCTTACATTTTTGGGATATACAATTATCACTCAGATATATACTATTCCTGAACTTGTGTCTTCTTTCAAAACTCACTTCCACTACAATGCCCTTACTAGAAATCAGTTGAAGTTTAACTAACGAGTCTGAAAGGAAGTTGGAGTTATCAGTGGCAGACTAGCTACTGGCACAATAGGGCTCATGCAGAGGGGGCCTGGAAAATTGGGCAGCCTGGTGTCCCAACCCACTCTGCCTGATTTTCCTGCTTCAGAGCAGGGGAAGCTCCCCACGCTTTGACTCCACGCCCCAGCTGGAACGGCTGTGTGATTGCAGTCAGAATGGGAGGGAAAGGGCCTCCACTTACTCTAGCTCAGAGCCCTGCAGATCTATAGTCCACCTCTGATGGCAAAATGTAGAGCCCAACATGTATACAAAATTTGTATCCATATCTGCATAATCAATCTATGGATATCTGCATCCACATCCATGGACACAGATACTAAGCAGATACACAGATTTTCAGGGTTTCAAATTTGCTAGGTTCTAGATACAAAATTTGTATCTGCATTTATACCTGCAAAAATGGTCCACAGATGTGGATACCTGTGGATATAAAGCAGATATCCACAAATTTGCAGGGCACTAAGAATATGTATTTACAGTTGTAGTTACAGAAGCTTTTTTAAAATAGCAAATGTATATATAATACAAACTCTCTACATCACCTTAGAGCTTCTTGTAAGCTCTTCAAGGCAGGAACCACATCTAACTCTGTATAGCACTTAGGACAACGATACCCCCATTCACACATGAACCTGGAGTATGGCATCTGGAAACTAGCATAATATATTAAGATACTATGTAGAAGAAATTTAAGTCAGCAGGTGACCTTAAAAATGCTTTCATTTTGTTCAAAGCAAAATCATATGCTAAGAAGCACTTCTCATGAATAAACTGAGATGTGAATAGTTGATTTTAATTACAATGGGTATTTCTGAGATTTATAGTGGCTGCCATCTTGATAAAATGACATGTTTGACACTGGCTTTTTGGCAGGCTTTGGGTGAATATGTAAGCCAGCTTTAATACCAGTTTTAACCGTCAGAAGGTTGTTTAAATCTTTCAGCGTTTAAATGAAGAGTCTAATTTACAAATATTAACATTCACTTTGATAAGTAAATTAGATTGGAACCTGGCATTCAAACCTTTCTGTGTATTCTGTAAGGTTAGTATCACAGCTGTTACTTTATTTTTGAAAAGCAAAGATGGCTGCATCATTTTGTTCAGAAACACCAATGTTAATTAAAATATTTATTTTCAAATACTTTCTACAATCTAAGCATGGCAAGGAGTGATTCTTACTTTAACATTCTCATTCTCACTCTTGAGTTGAGTAACATGTATACAACTATCTTGAGAGGATATAGGCTGAAAAGTAACCCACATTTACTATTTCAGACTGGTAAATCCCATCAACAAGAAGTTAAGTTATTATTTGTTTCCAGTAGTTCTCACAATGTGCTAAGTGAATACCATACATAAGAAGCCACAGTCCCTGCCTTTACGAGTTTAGTTGTCTCTTAGATCCTCATGGTCCAACACAATGAAGGGAGAAAAGGTAAAAATGTGTAAATAGTAGAGATCAAAATAATGATCAGCCATATAAGGCAATATAACATTGATAACATTTTTTTTTAAATCCCCATTTACCCACAAATAGAAATAATCAGACAGTCAGTGGTTTGTGGGTGTCACAGTAGATATAACAAAGGAATTTTTTGTTCAATGGTTTGAAAGCTTTCAGTATTGCAGGTACATCCTGTAATCCAGGGACCACTGACTACCAACTAGCAGGGGACCCAGTGGATGTATATGGCTATAGAGGGATCCCATAGGTCAAACATATGCACAACAGTGCACCGAAGGGCTCAAGAGCCACTAAATGACATAATCACTACAAAATGCACGTATGAAAAATATTTAAGGAGTTACTTATCTATATTTAAAATTACGTTCTTAAAGTTTTGGCATTAAGGCAGGTTCTCAAGTAAAAAAGATTCTTTTCAGGCAGGAGGTAGCAGACGCCTGTCTCCTTGGTTGGCTATTTGTGTATTGTATGCCTCACAATGTATGCCTGTATGCATACTTAGCTGCGGGCTAATAAGAGATTACAAAAATCTACAAGAAAGGAAATCTCCAAGATGTACAAAAATCTACAAGAAAGGAAATCTCCAAGATGTAACAAATAGCAGGGATACCATTTTTAGGAATAAAGACAAAGAATTGCTCTGGTATATTTTGGAGCTCAAGGGAACATACTAGATCTTTCACCAAGAAGTCAATCTGACAGCATGCTTGACTCATGAAGGGAGCAGGAGTTGGAGAAGAGCACAACCAGATGGACTGTAAAGCACAGCAAAGATTTTGAGTAAGCAATGCTCGAGACCACAGTATTTTGTTCATTAAGTGTAGGATCTAGAACATACGCTACAATTTTATTTCATATATAACCATTTGTTTCCATTACTTCTACTAGCTATTATTTGAATATCTAGGCTTTGTTAATTTTATGCTTGATTTTACTGTAAACTTATCTAAGTATCAGGCATTAATCTGAGAAGTGATCTGAGGTAGAACTACTAAGCTAGGGTGTACTATTATTTAAAAGCAGCAAATTGGGGAAGATTGCAAGTATCCAGTGGATCTGGAACTGGACACTTTTCTGCAGACATTTGGAGGGCTCGAGGATGTCTATTGCTAACATGCAGAATGACTGGAGGGCCTCTGTGGCCTAAAGTGGGTGCTTGTGTTGCCTGTGGCCAGTGTACTTGGGGAACTGATCCACTGTGTGGTGCTTCACAACCCTGGATACCCTTGAGAAACAGCACACAGACCACTATGGAAATTGCAATGCAAACCAAAATAAGGATATGTAGACTGACTACACAATTCCTGAAACACCACACAGATGTACTGCGAAAAGACTGATAAAGTACTCACTATGGGCTGGATGATTCACAGAAAGGTAGTGAAATACGCAGCTGTAGATTTTAAGGATAGAAGGAACTATTAAATCATGTAGTCTGACTTCCTGAATAACACAGATCACAGAATTTCAGTCAGGGTACGTCTACACTTGCCCCCTACTTTGAAGTAGGGAGGCAAATTGCAGGAGGAGTACAGTTAATTCGAAGTATGGGGTTTTCCCTCGGACTACCATGTCTACATGCGGTGAGTTAATTCGGGCTAGTCAATTTCCAACATGACGACCGGACGCAACTATGCTAATCAAGCGCGGGATATTTAAATCCCGCGCTTGATTTGCAACTTCGTCGCCTTCATTTGCCTCCCTGCTTCCAAGTAGGGGGCAAGTGTAGACGTACCTTCAGTTACCCACACTCTGAGCCTAATACTTTGTGTTTAACTAAAACATATCTTGCAGAAAGACATCCAAGACTTGATTTGAAAAGTATCTAGGGTTGTCAGGTGTCCGGTATTCATCTGGACAGTATGTTTTTGGCGCCCTCAGACCAGTAAAAAAATTCAGAAAATACCAGACATGTGCAATGTCCTGTATTTTCTGTTTTTCCGGCTGGGAGCCCAATGGAAGCCTAGCAGGTGCAGGGGGAGTGGCTGGGGAGGTGGGGCCACAATCAGGGCTGGGAGCCCTCAGCTGGTTGCGTCTCCTTGCATCTGACGTAGGAGTGATGCGTTGGGGAGGAGGAGGAGCCCTGTCCGTGCTCCTGGGTGCTGTTCAAGCACATTGTGCAGCCCTTGTCTGGAAGAGAGGCCAGCAGGTGTTTGTGGCTGCATTTAGGTGCCTTCCATGGGCTCTCAGACAAAACTGACGGGTAGAATTTCTGCCTCTTCCCACTGACCAAAGACCTGGCTATGGGAGAGTCACTTTCCTATCCACACCTGCTGCCTGAGTTCAGAGTTCCCCATGACCACCCCCCCAGCCCTGCCATTGCGTTGCCCCAGAGTCTGCCTCTCTGCTTTGGGTAGCAGGTGGCTGCTTTGAAGAGCAGAGTCTGCTATCTCCCGTCATTTCCAGCTTGGTGGCTCTTGGTAGTAGCCACACAGGGCCTGACCCCCGCCCGCTCTGAGCAGTGTAATCAGGCTGTGGGGAGTGGAGCTGGGCTGGACTCAGGCACTTTGTGACCCAGGCTCCTTTCTATGGTCAGGGAGCACTGGTAAGAACCAAGCTATATGCAGAGCTCTTCTTCAGGTCTGAGAGCAGGGCTCAGTTTAGTGTTGCACCAGCAGCTCTTTAGGAAACGTGCTTGAGTGTAGGGTTGCCAGGTGCCCGGTACTGAACTGGACAGTCCGGTATTTTCGCCTCCTGTCCGGTAAAAAAAATTTCAGAAAATACCGGACACCTAAAATGTATGGTATTTTCTGATTTTTTCCCGGCCAGGAGGGGAAAATCCCAGATGCTTACCAGGTTCTGTGGGGGAGCTGTCCAGCAGTAAGCATTATTCGTTAAGTATCAATTGGTCACCCGTTCACATCTCTAGTTTTAATACTCAGCTGCTGGTTCTTGATATGCAACTAAGTTAAGAAGCCCTTCACTATGTTATTTTCTCCCCCGGAAGTTACTTATTTACTGTAATCAAGTCACCTCTTGAGCGTTTCTGTGATAAATTAAACAGACTGGGCGCTAAATCTCACAATAAGGCATCTCTCCACCCTCTGAATAATTTTTGTGGCTCTTCTTTGAATCTTTTCCAATTTTTAGACATTCTTTTAAGAACACAAACACCCAGAACTAGACACAATATTTCCAGGATTGATCTCAGAAATGCCATTTACTAGGGACGTTACATTTCAATTAATCAGCTAATCAAGTACTCAATGAAATATCCATTGATTACTCGATTAGTCATGAAGAAGGGTGTTCTCTGTCCCATTATCCCCACTGCACCTCTTCCTTTGAAATGTACAAGAGCCGTGGGCAGCGACATTTCCTGATTGCCGCCCCCCCATCCCGGAGACGGTGCTGGGGGCAACCAGCTTTTAAGCTAGCTTCTCCCAGCACTGGCTCCTGCTTCCCCTCCTCCTTGGTGCTTCGACTACCCAATAAGCCTAGAGGTAAAATGAATTCTCTACTCCTTCTTGATATTCCCATTTATAACATCAGTGGATCACCCAGCTCTGGACCTTTATTTTAAAAAAATGATATTTATACAAGTGATGACTACCATCCATTCAAAATTAGGACCCTTTGTGGTAGGTGCTGTAGAAAAGCAAAAAAAAAGGGAGTTACTCACCTTGTGCAGTAACGAGTGTTCTTCGAGATGTGTATCCCCGTGGGTGCTCCACTATAGGTGAAGGGTCGCCCTGAGCCTCAGATCGGAGCTTTGTATAGCAGTTTCCCCTATTGAGCCACGCATGCCCAGGAGGCGTCTCAAGCCCTTCCCGCCTCTTGAGGAGCGTGACTCAACCTCCTCCCTTTCAGTTCCTCGTCTTCGCCCGAGTAATTTCGACTCCAAGCAGAGAGGAGGCAGGGAGGGTCGTGGAGCACCCACGGGGACACACATCTCGAAGAATACTAGTTACTGCACAAGGTGAGTAACTCCCTTTTCTTCTTCGAGTAGTGTCCCTGTGGGTGCTCCACTGTAGGTGACTACAAAGCAGTATCCAGTATATGGCTGGAGGGAGCCAGAGTCAATGTTTGGCAGTGGTGGAGAGCACTGCCGTGGCAACTGCTGAGTCACTCTTAAGTTGTGGAAGAATAGCGTAATGTTTAGCAAAGGTATGATCTGAAGACCATGTTGCTGCCCGGTAAATGTCTCTTAAGGGGACATTGCCCAGAAAGGCTGTAGAAGCAGCCGTGGCTCGAGTAGAATGCGCTTGTGGTGGGCGTAGTAGCGGTCTATTGCCCAGAGAGTGACACTTGATTATGCATGTCGATATCCACTTTGAGATTCGTTGAGATGATATTGGTGTCCCTTTGGATCGTTCAGCAATGGAGATAAAAAGTCTTTCAGATTTACGAAATGGTTTTGTTCTTTCTAGGAGGAAGGCCAGAGCCCTCCGGATATCCAGAGTATGCAGGCTGGCATCTGTCTGCGAAGAATACGGTTTTGGGAAAAAGGTAGGTAACACGATCGGTTCGTTGAGATGGAATTCTGTACAGACCTTTGGCAAAAACGTGGGGTGGGGTCTAAGTATGACCCTATCCTTTGTGAAAACTGTGTAAGGAGGCTCTGACATTAATGCTCCAAGTTCGCTCACCCTCCTGACAGAGGTGATGGCTAAGAGGAAACCGACCTTCATAAAAAGGAAAGGAAGTGGTACTGTTGCCAGTGGCTCAAAGGGAGGTCTGGTGAGGCACTTCAAAACAAGATTTAGGTCCCACAAAGGGGGTGGGGCCCTATGTGGTGGGTACACATTCTGGAGTCCCTTGAGGAATCTTTTTGTAATAGGATGGTTAAAAATGGAGAAGCCATCTACTGACGTATGAAATGCTGCTATTGCAGAGAGGTGTACTCTTAGGGAGGAGATTGAGAGTCCTGATGCTTTAAGGTCCAGAATGTAGTCTAGGATGGTATCTAGTGGTGTGGCACGGGGCTCCACTTTGGCTCGCTGACACCAGTGACAGAAACGTGTCCATTTCTCTTGGTAAGTTTTCTGAGTAGACTGTCTCCTGCTGTGGAGGAGGACGTCTTTTACTCGCTGGGAGCAGCGATCTTCTACCTCCGAGAACCAGAGAGAAGCCATGCCTAAAGATGCAGGGTATTGAGTTGTGGATGCAATATCCTGCCATCGTCCTGAGATAGTAGGTCTATCTGGAACGGTAGTGGGTAGGGAGGCTGGACCGCTAGCCTGTGAAGGTATGGGTACCAGGTTTGGTGAGGCCATGATGGCGCAATCAGGATGACTAGGGCTTTGTCTCTCAGGATCTTGCACAGGACTCTTGGGATGAGCAGTATGGGAGGAAAGGAGTAGTGTAGGGGGGCTGTCCATTTGATTAGGAAGGCATCCCCCAGAGAGCGTTTGCCAAGTCCCGCACGTGAGCAGAATTGGGGACATTTGGTGTTCTGGGTAGAAGCAAAGAGGTCTATCAATGGCCATCCCCACTGGTGGAAAATTGAGTTCATTACCTCCATATGTAACTCCCATTCGTGGTCTGAGGTGAAGTTTCGGCTGAGGGAGTCCGCTTTGATGTTGTTCACTCCGGGCAAGTAGGATGCTATAAGGGTGACTTGGTTGCGGATGCACGAGTTCCACAGGCAAATAGCCTCCGCGCATAAGGAGCGGGAGCGGGCTCCACCCTGTCTGTTTATGTAGAACATCATGCAGATGTTGTCCGTTAGGATGCGGACTGTGTGATTGGCAATGTCGGAGGCAAAGTGTGCACAGGCATTCCTTACTGCCCTCAGTTCAAGGAGATTGATATGTAAGAGTGTCTTGTTTGGGGACCACCTGCCTTGAACTTCATGACCGTCCATATGTGCCCCCCAGCCGAGCAGGGAAGCATCTGTGGTGATTTGGATAGTGGGTTCGGTTTGTTGGAATGGAACCCCCGTCAGAAGATTGTTTGGCACTGTCCACCATCGTAAGGATGCCAGCACGTCTGGTGGGATAGTAACCGTTTTGTTTCGAGGGTGTCGTAATGGGATATAAACGGTTGCAATCCAGAGCTGAAAACATTGAAAATGCAGACGAGCGTGGTGGACTACGTAGGTGGTGGAAGCCATGTGCCCCATTAGTCGGAGGCATGTAAGTACCGTGGTGGTAGGAACTGTAAGCATCCCGTTTATAATTTCTTGCATAGTTGCAAAACGTTGCTGAGGTAGGTATGCCCGGGCTGTAACTGAGTCCAGGCGTGCACCAATGAACTCTATGTCTTGAACCGGGTGCAGAGTTGACTTGTCTTGGTTGATTAGAAGGCCTAGATGACTGAGGAGGGTCGTGGTTGTATGTATCATAGAGGCCGTTTCAGCGTACGAGGATCCCTTTAGAAGGCAGTCGTCTAGATAGGGAAATATGATGAAATTTTGTCATCTGAGATATGCCGTTACGACCGCCAGTACCTTCGAAAATACCCTCGGAGCTGATGAGAGACCGAAGGGAAGAACCCTGTACTGGAAGTGGTCTGGTCCCAACATGAAGCGTAGGTAGCATCTGTGGGAAGGGTGGATGGTTACATGGAAATAGGCATCTTGGAGGTCGAGGGCTGCAAACCAGTCTCCTTGATCTAGCGCAGCAATGATAGTGGACAGTGTGACCATCTTGAAATGCTGTTTCTTGAGAAACTTGTTCGGTTTGCGGAGGTCCAATATAGGTCTCCAACCCCCTGTTCGATTTTCGGTTAAGAAATAGTTCGAGTAAAACCCTCTCCCGTGGAACTCTCGGGGTACCCTTTCTACAGCTCCGATGAGGAGGAGTCGATCGATTTCTTGTTTTAGAAGGGTTTCGTGAGAGTGGTCCCTGAAGAGGGACGGGATGGGGGAAGGGTAGAGGGGATAGAGGTAAATGGGATGATGTAGCCCACTCGAATTATCTCTAAAACCCAGTGGTCCGATGTTATGGATTCCCATTGAGGAAAGAATGGCTGCAAACGGTGGGTGAATAGATGGCCATTTTGAACTCGTGGTAGATCGTAAGAGAGGTGTTGCAGGCCCCCGACCAAATCTTCAAATTTGTTGTTTAGATGGTTGGGTAGTTGGTGGGAGGGCCTGGTTGGGGCGCCTTCTGGGACCTCGTTGCCTTGGTCTAGTGTCTTCATAGGGCCTCTGTGGTCGATTGTATTGCCCATATCGGTATCAGTTGTATGAGTTATATGGGGTATATCCTCCACGTTTATAGGACGGCGTGTACAGGCCCAACGTGCGAAGTGTGGACTTAGAATTTTTGCTTTTATGGAGCATTTCGTCCGTAGTAGCTGCAAATAGCTTTTGCTTGTCGAATGGCAAATCTTCCACTTTAGGCTGGAGTTCGCGGGGAACTCCTGACAACTGGAGCCAAGAAGCTCTATGCATGACCACCGCTGTAGCTGTAATTCGGGCTGCGGTGTCAGCAACATCCATTGCAGTTTGGAGAGCGGTGCGGGCGATCATATGGCCCTCATGAACTATTGCTTTCAAGATGGATCTTTTGGACTCAGGGAGATGTGGCACCAGTTCTCCCAGTTTCGAGTAATTGTCAAAGTCATGATTTGCTAAAAGAGCGGAGTAGTTCGATATTCTGAGTTGTAGGGTGGAAGAGGAGTATACTTTCTTGCCAAAGGAGTCCAACTTTTTGTGGTCCTTGTCTGAGTTGCCCAACTTGTATTGTGGGAGCTTTGCACGTTGTTGTGCTGAGTCTACGACTAATGAATTAGGTTGTGGGTGTGTGAAGAGAAAGTCGTTGTCTTTTGATGGGACAAAGTACGTCCTGTCGATTCTCTTATTAGTTGGCTGAATGGATGCAGGTGTTTTCCAGGTCTTCCGAGGTCTCCATTATTGCCTCGTCTATAGGCAGGGCAATCTTGCTATGTAATGTAGGATGGAGATTTTTTAGCAATTGGTACTGTTTTTTCTGGACCTCTTTCAGGGAAACATTCTGGCTTGTCGCTACCCTCTTGAATAGTTCCTGGAACTGTTTTAGATCATCAATTGGTGCAGAATCTGATGGTACTACCGCTTCATTTGATTGTGTATCGGGAGCATCAGAATGTGTGACATTTATAGAATGAATGTCTGATTCATTGTCAGAGATTTGGTCCGTCTCTTCATCCGAAAGAGTTGCTGGAGGTAGGGGCTGCGGCCGAGATGAGCTTCTCTGGGATGGAGTAGAGTGAGTTGGGGAGCGTCGTCCACATGGCTCCCAGTGTTCCCAGGGTCCCTATTGTGGTGGATAAGGTGGGGGTGGGTACGGCCAGTATGGGTGCCATGGGTTCTGTTGTGGTGGAACCCTGTAATGGTGAAAGCGAGGCTGCCTAGGTGATGCGTGCCTCGAGGAATAAGACATGTGGTGGTCATCCTCAGGAAGAGGAGCATCTTGGCCGGATAAGAGTGACGTAGACCTGGGAGGGGATAGCCTTGATGGGGATCTCCCAGGTGAGTAAGATGTGGAAGGCAGGCACTGATAGTACAGGCTGCTGTGTGAGTCAGTTTCCTGCTGAGGCTGATCCCTAGCAGTCTCATTTGGCTGCCTGTCTGGTTGTACTGGCAGTGTTAGTGCAGCATCATGCTGCTTAGTTGGAGCTGGTGCCGGGCGCTTGGCAGGCTGTGATTTGCTCTGCTGCGGTGCCGTGGCTTTAGTCGGTACCGCAGCTTTAAGCTGTGCTGTGGCTTTCGGCGCCGCCGAAGCTTGAGGCAGCATCAGGGCTGGAAGTGGTGCCGCAGTTTGAAGCGGCACCGCGGTTTGCTTCGGCGCTGGCTTTTCTTGCTGTGCCGGCTGCTTGGAGTGCTCCCAGGGCTGCTCAGCTGTAGCACGCCCCGATGCCGGTGCGGAGTGGGAGGATCGCCCTGAAGCCTTCGTGGCAGGGGTCCTCCTGCTCTGGTGTGCTTCTCCTCCATGTTTTGGAGAGGAAGAGGCTGGTAGGGAGCGGGATGGTGAGGGTCTGCCACTCGGCTCACTCCTGGAGGGTGGGGGTGGGGGGGCTCTTGTCGCGTTGCTGCCTGTTCCCCAGCGGGCTGTAAAGCCTTTTCAAATAAAATCATTCTCAGGCGGAGTTCTCGGTCCTTCCTGGCTCTCGCCGTGAGTGAATTGCAATGAGTGCAGCTGTGGGGAGAGTGAGATTCCCCCAAACAGCGAATGCACTTTGAATGCCCATCTGAAGCCGGCATAGGATCCCGGCATTGGTCACACTTTTTAAAGCCTGAGGAGCCGGACATGGCCAGTTCTCTCCTCTTTGAGCTTGTTCTATGTATTTATTTGGCTGTTACTGTTGTTGTTGTCAGTCTCCGTGTGTTGGTTTTTTTTATTTTTTTTGTTAAACTCTTTTCTTTCTTTCCTGTGTTGAACAGCTGTGAGAACGCTGGTACCTCAGAGTCCCGGTTTGAAACGGGTTCAAGCCCCCTGAGGGGGGATTTAGGTAAGTGTATTCTTCTTTTTACTAGGGTGTTTTTTTGTTTTTTTTTTGAAAGAAACAAGGAAAGCTAACTTGGAATAACAGGGGAAAAGAACTATGACTAAACTGGGGAGAGGAAAGTAGTCAGAGAGTCTGACAGGGAGCTCCTGTTTGCTCCATCAGCTGACGAGGGCGGTTAAAGAGGAACTGAAAGGGAGGGGGTTGAGTCACGCTCCTCAGGAGGCGGGAAGGGCTCGAGACGCCTCCTGGGCATGCGTGGCTCAACAGGGGAAACTGCTATACAAAGCTCCGATCTGAGGCTCAGGGCGACCCTTCACCCACAGTGGAGCACCCACGGGGACACTACTCGAAGAAGAACCATGAAAATCCCTGCTCTGAAGACCATTATGGTTTAGGCATAGTGGGTTAGTGATTTTGAACCAGTTCCCAGTGAACAGTCTACATGACAAAACCCACCACAATTAGCATTCTTATTGGCATTATCAATAGAAAGACCAAGTAGTAATTGGGCATGGAAGCCAATTCACCATCTCAGCCTGAAGGAATGGTCCATCCAGAACAGAGTTAAGCCACACTGGTGGGAGAATGGGGAGGGGAGGGTGCACTGTAATACTGCTTATCCATACTGTGTGCATTTTGAAAACACAGGGCTTCAGCCTGCAGAGCTCTCAATCTCGTGTTTTATGATTATGGATTAAGACTGGACCATGGATGTAACAATAAAAAAGTACATGAACAGTTACTAAGGGAGATGGATCTAACAGTAGAAGGGAAGCTGTGTATATACCAACCAGTAGAACAAGCCAAAACACAAATAAAGAACCTAGAGAAAGCATAGAGCTATAACTACGAGTACAATAGCTAAACCAGCAAGGGAGAAGTTTAGCGAAATTAAATTGGACAGGGACAGAAAAATGAAAAGCAGGAAACAATGCCAACGATGTGGCAATCACCATGACTATAGAAAATGTCAGGCATTCAGGCAAATACGTAAAAACTGTAATAAGCTCTACCATTATGCTAAAACATGCAGAGAATACAGGAAAGTGGATGTATTAAATGCAAAAATGGATTGGGGCAGTCACACTAAAAAACTGTGTATGTTGTGAAATATTGTTCTCATTTTGGATTTTCCAAAGATGATTTAGCGGGTGCCATACTCTACCGTCACTAAAACAGATTAAGACCATTTTGAGCTGTTCTACATCAACAGTTTGATCTCTAGCTCTCTACACACACACACACACACACACACACACACACACACACACACACACACACACACACACACACACACACACACACACACACCAACTAGAAACTTATAGAATAATGTCTATGTAGGGGAAGGGGCTTATATTTCTGCAACCCTTCACGCAAATGACGCTCAATTTAGATCATTAACCCACCTGAATCTTCTTGAGGTACACCAGATTTTAAAGGAACCCAACTAAGCATGTCAATTTTAGAGGACTTAAAAAGGTCAACTACAGTGACACCATTGCACCACTATAATAACTGAAAGAGAGAGATGTAAGGAGCACCTAAAAAGTCAAAAGTCTCTATGAAAGGTTATACCGGAGGAACAATTCCAGTGTTGGGAGAATGCAAACTAACACTTAAGCACAAAAGGGAAAACAAACAAGAATTTGTGGTGGCACGCAGAAGCAAGCAACCAATCTTAGGCCTACACTTGTGTGGAGTGCTTCGTTTCATTTAGATAATGTATACCTTTGAGACACAGAAAGACAACAAAAATCAGATATGCAGATGAAGATACATCATAAGAAGATGTAGTCACAGGAAAGAGGCATTCCCCAGTAACATAAAGAGACAATGCAGAACCTGCGATACATGCTACACAAAAAGTTCCACCAGGCTTAAGAAAGAGGCTAGAAGAACTGCAAAATATGGAAGTAAATGGTATCACCTGGAGAAGAGCAGAACCAGTAGACTAGGATCACCCATTAATTGTAGGCAAAAAAGAAGGGTGACTCCAGCTTGGACTCCAGAAACTGAACAGAAACATCAAAAGAGAACACTTCCATTTGACCACAAGAAGAGCACTGCTATTTGAGATGGCAGGAGACAAATTATTCAGCAAATTAGATGCATGGGTTGAATTTTGCACACAGAGAGCTCCAAGATCTGCACTTTCAACAAATACTGCTTCCTAAGACTGCTTTTTGGCTCCAGAAGTATTTCATTGTATAATCAGCTACATACCAATAGGTCTAGCTGGCATGATAATGTACACTATGACACAATTTTGAGCGGCATTATCATTGAACATCAGGATTGACGGAGGTGAGTTTTGGAAATTGAAAGAGCTAACAGCCTGATTGTTCCAAACAATGGAAACAACACACCTGGGCAAGAGACTAAACTCCAAGGGAATATGGCCAGATGAATCAGACTGAAGGAATACTGAACATTCAAATCCTGAAGATAAAAAGAGAATTCAAAAGTTGTTAGGCAAATTGAATTATGTCAGCAAATTCACATCTAACTATATAGCTCACACAAATCACCTAAGACATCATCTCCACAAGGTCATCAAATGGGCCAGATCATGAAAAAATTCAGTGATTTAATGCACATTTGCCACCAGTCCAGTGCTGTAATTTTTGACCCTGAGACTGTTTGGTATAGACATGGATTTGCCATGAGAGGATTTGAAATACAGCAAATAGAACAGAATGCAATGTCCCCTTGCAGAAAATTCACTGATTTTAGCACTGTAGATAGAGGCTCCTGAGTTTTGGGATTCAATCCTCAGCTGTGTCAAGCTTATGAATCTTTCCCTTGAACTAACACACAAAGGCACATTCTTCTTGTACTCCCAGAACGTGCTCATTTAAATTTTTACATATTCACTCTTCATCATTAAAATTTTAAATATTGGACAATTATAAACATTAACACATGATCAACCAAAAATACAGTCAATTGTTCTCTTGGTTCACCATGTTCTAGGAACATAGAATGGTATATGCAGTGATACATATATTGAAACCACCTTCGTAAGTTATATCCAGGACTGCAGTGGCATCATTGGGACCATCCTTAAACCAGAGACTCTCAAGAGTTGCGTTTTTAGCTTCTACATGTGCAGCTGGCTGGTGGAAAACACTGCAAACATAAATGACACCAAAGAGGCACATATACAAATATTTAAAAACATCTAACCAAGGGTTGCTACAGATGCAACAGAGAATCCACAAGTGAAAAGCCACAGATGTTTATCAATCCCTCAGATCCCACCAAGCACACAGAGACAGCAGTAACCCAGCCAGTGACAGAGTATCAGCACCAGTACATGTTAATGACACACTCACAATTGGAATTTAGCAAATCCAAGAATTGGTTGTAGCTAGACCACAGGATTCTGAGACATAATACCAACAATAGCAGAGAAAATGGCAGTGACAAAAAAGCATGCACAGGTTGGTCCAACAAAGATAGTGGACACTATTCTTATCTATTAACGAGTGACAGACCAACAAGCAAGTTCATAAGAGACTGATATTAAGAATATTTTGTCATAAATTGGCTGCTATACACTAGGAAGTCTGTCTGGCTCTGAAACAAAGACAACAGACTATGGGTAATAATAAGGGGAGAAAAATAAGACAATTGAGTTATCCATCACTTAGAGGGCATAGGGTACAGTTGGATCACCTACGCTGGATGGTTACAGATGCTTCATGTAAACAAAAAAAAATATTGCTTAGTTTAAAAAATCCTTTTTTCTTGCTTAGTATTACGTATCTGTTATTTGTTGTTAAATTTATTATTGTTTTATTACAAAACCACCTTACTACTATATATTAAAGTAGAGTGAGTCTTCAGTTAGCTTAACAGGCTAGTGTATACAGTCTCTTTGAAAGCAACATACTTAATTGAGAAGTCGTGGAAACTGCAGAGGAACTCAGGAACTGGGGTTCTCTGCATGCTACCTGCAAGGCTAGGTATAAACTTCAGGAGTCTCAAGGGTTACGTCTACACTGCAGGCTTCTTCTGCAAGAGATCATCCGCAAAAACTTCTTGCACAAGAGAGTGTCCAGACTGCATAGATGCTGTCTCGAAAGAAAGATCTGATTGCTATTCACAGAATAGCCACCAGAGCACCTGTGCTTTTTTCGATTGTCTCTTAATGCGCAAAAAAACCCTGTTGCCCATCCACACACATCTTTTTGTTTAAGAACTCTTGTGCAAAAAGGAGTTATTCCTCATAGAAAGAGGAATACCTTCACCACAAAAACCCCTCTGTTCTTTTGATTTACTGTAAATTCACTTGCGCAAAAACACGCTTGAAGTGTGGACGCTCTGTGGGTTTTTGTGCAAAACCAGCTGTTTTTTGCGCAAATACCCTGTATTGTAGACATAGCCAAAGAGTTTTCTGGTGAAGCAGATAGGTTGGTGTGGCAGGGAGATGACATACTATCTAATCCTCAGTAAAGCTTTCACCTGCTGAGACAGCGAGGTAACAGAGATATGGGTGTCCTCAACAGAACATCACAATATTTCACAAGAAATATTGAGTAGTACACTGGTCAGCATGTGGTATCATCAAGGATGATGACACAAGCAAACAGCAGGTGATCTTGTCTTTGACAGGTATGAAGACTTCGGCACAGTGTCACAAGATCTAGCATAGCTACAGAAGCAAGCAGAGTACATCACATGAATACAAGTACACAGCTACCGTCACAGAAATGATAACTGAAAATAAAAAATAGTGTATTGACATAATTTGTACAGAACTCATTCAAGACAACAAGCACAAACTAGTTATCACAGGCAGAAACAACGCCCCCATTGAAATAAATCATGGAAGTGAAGTGATCAACAGAAAAGATATGTCCACTCACATCGGAAAGTCAAAAGCATCCTTGTACAAAAAACTGCTATAGTGTAAAAGAGTAAACACTTGGAATATCAATATTATCAAATAGATAAGGTGGGTGAAGCAACATTTTATATTGGACGACCACCTACTGGTAAAGGACAGAAGCCTGAGTTTCACCAACATAAGTCGGTCCAATAAAAAATATTATCTCATCCACCATGTCTCTCTAACAGCTACACTTGCAAATAAGTATTTCCAGATGACACCAGCACAACTGTCTTCCTCTTGCACAATTAAACCTTGATCAGGCCCTAGTATCATTAGTGATTATGGAGCTCCCAGTCTCAAGAGAGAACTGCAGTAGACATCTGTGCTCCTGCTGTACAACACTTAAACACTGTACCTGAACTATTAGCTGCCCATACACTTTCTATTGTATGTAATACATTACCTTTCTTTTTTAGTCTTGGCAAAATTACTTTTGAAGATCTTGTGAACCGGATAAAATAAATCATATTTTTACATTCATGTCATACAAGTACTGTAGTACAATCTCTTTGTCAAAATACAACTTATGAAAATGTAGATTTTTGTTATAAAACTGTACTCAAAAACAACCAATGCAAAACTTTAGAGCCTGAAAGTCCACTCAGTCCTACTTCTTGTTCAGCCAATCAACAAGACAAATAAGTTTATTTACCTTTACAGAAGAGAATGCTGCCTACTTATTATTTACAATGTTACCTTAAAGTGAGAACAGGCATTCACATGGCACTTCTGTTGCTGGCATTACAAGGCATTAATGTGCCAAATATGCTTAACATTTATACGGTCTTTCATGCTTTGGCCACCATTCCACAGGACATGCTTTCACGCTGATCACTCATTTAAAAAAAATGTGAATTATAATTGTGACTAAACTTCTGGGAGAATTGTATATCTCCTCCGCTGTGTTTTATCCACATCTGTCATATATTTTATGTTATAGCAGACTCAGATGATGACCCAGCACATGTGTTTTTTAAGAACATGTTCACAGAAGATACAATAAAACGCAAAGAAGGTAGGGATGTGAGATTTCCAAAGATAGCTACAGCACTTGACAGAAGGTTTAAGAATATGAAGTGCCTTCCAAAATCTGAGTGGGATGAGGCATGGAACATGCTTTCAGAAGTCTTAAAAGAATAACACTAATGCGGAAACTTCAGAAGCTCAACCACCAAAAAGGAAAATCAACCTTCTGCTGATGGCATCTGACACAGATGATTAAAATGAACATGTGTCAGCTAACACTGCTTTTTCTTTTTCTTGAGCAGAGCTCATCATTAGCATGGATGCATGTACTCTAGAATGATGATCGAAGCATGAAGGGACATATGAATATTTAGTGTATCTGGCACAAATATCTTGCAATGCCAGCTACAACAGTACCATACAAATGCCAATTCTCACTTTCAAGTGACATTGTAAACAAGAAGCAAGCAGCACTGTCTCATGCAAATGTAAACAAACTTGTCTGAGCGAGTGGCTGAACAAGAAATAGAACTGAGTGGACGTGTAGGCTTTAAAATTTTGCACTGTTTTGTTTTTGAGAGGGTTTTTTTTTTTACATAATTTTACATCTAAGTTCAACTTTCATGATAAAGAAATTGCACTACAGTACTTCCATTAGGTGAACTGAAATACTATTTCTTTCATTTCTTTATTACAGTACAGGTATTTGTAATAAAAAGAAAGTGAGCACTGTATACTTTGTATTACGTGTTATAATTGAATTCAATATATCTGAATATAATTCAATATATTTGAAAATATATGTGGAAAACTTTCAAAATATTTAAATAAATGACATTCTATTATTGCTTAATAGTGTGATTAATCACAATTATTTTTTTAATTGAACAATTGTGTTTAATTGTTTGACAGCTCTAATTTTCATATTACTTTTAGATCCATCCCTTGACCTTTGCTGTTTTAATTAAGTTCCCTCAGCTCACCAGTAAGCACCACTGAAGACTGTTTGGTGAAGATACTTTTGTTTGACTTCATGTCATTTTTTTATTTAGTAGTTTTATCATTGTAATACTTAAATAATGTCTCAGACATAAGTAGTTGAATGGATTAGTTTATCATAGTGCAGATTGGACCTTTCTGGTTCGGCATCCTTGGGACCCCACCAGTCTGAACGAGGGTATGTGCCGGATCAGGGGAGGTCCCCTCTACCTGCCCCCCAGCCTGTCTCCCCTCCTCACTGACAGCCCTAGCCACCTCCACTCTGCCAGGCTACCATGTTGCTGAATCCCCAGCAGCCCAGACTGCTGCATCCCCAGCCCCGACTCTGCTACCAGGGCTGCCATGTCCTTTGCCTTGCCTCCGCTACCAGGGCTGCAGTGTCCCCGGCTCTGCCTCTGCTACTAGGGCTGCCATGGCTGCTGCATCTCTGGCCTCAGCCCGGTTACCAGGGCTGCCATGTCCAGGGCCCCACTACTGGGATGCCACGGCCCTGACTGTGCAACTGGGTCTCCATCCCCCAGTCATCTTGCCATTGGGGCTCCCAGCCAGACTCCCTGGTCCAGGAACATCTGTGGTTCTGATGGACTTGGATGTTGCCGGACAAGCAAGTACCAGTTTTTAGAGGTCCAACCTGTAGTTTAATTTACGGTAAATCTAGATTAAATTACAGTGATTTTTTTTAAATATGTAATCTGCCTCATTCCCATTCCCTAGTTTTTAAACTTCTTGCTAGAGTGCAACCAATGTGGAGGAGGGAAAACAGAAATATTCATGAAAGTAGTTTTACTCATATTGAACAGTTAGCCAAAGCTGTTTTCTCTTAAGCCTCAGTTATTTTCTTGGGGTATTTTACAAGCCCTGATCCCCACTCCCCTTAGAGCATCAACCATACATGGACATGACTGGCAAATAAGACATCAAGGAAGAGTTAAGATTTCAGTTTCTTTCTTATATTACCAGAGCAGGATGCAAATTGATCTAATTGGGACGCTCAGTAAGAAAATCTTCTAATTTTTTTCAAAGAAAAATCTCTTCCTTATTTTCAGAATAAATTCTGTGCACTAAAGGACAAATGAAAAATACTTTGTCAATTGAAATATACATTGAAATTGCACAAAGAATATATATATAGTATACTTTATGGCTCTTCCTTTTAAAACAGTAATTTGTCTTTTTTTTCAAAACAGAACTACAGGTATAATATAAACAACAATAAAAAAAACCACACTTATTTTAAAATAGTTATGTACACCAACTTAGAAGTAAGTGTGTGTTAATGCTACTATGTAGTTTTATGAAAAAAGATAAGATGGTATTAAGTATTAATATCTAGTAGCTTGACTATCAAAATGTTAATGATTTGTCATGTTTGAAAAGTTAGTTCAAGGCACTATTGCAATTTTTATTGTTATATAGCAATTTTAATGGCTTAGACTTCACATTTTTCACAGTGTATGCTTTACAGCTGGAACAACAAACAGGCTTTTTATTAATTCAATATAAAGTTTTGAAAAACTCTCTACCTCTTTTTTTATTATCTAGGCTCATTTAAGATCAACTATTTTTTGGTCCTAGTTTTATTTTATTACCAGGGACCAATGTCTGGTGGCTCTGCTGGCTCTCTCCTAAAATCTACAACAGAGATTTTTAACTTATGTTAACTGATTGTCAATCATTGTTTATTATTTGTATTACAATAGCACCTAAGCTCCCTACACATGGATCAGTATCACATCATACTAGGTACTGAACAAATGCAATAAAAGAGAAGACAAGAGACAAAAAAAATCTTTACTGTTTAATTAAGTGTTTTAGGACACACAAGCATATGGTTGACCCTGGAATACTTTTGTAAGAAATGGGGCAATGTGCTCTGAAAACGACCAGGCTTATCTTCAGCCTTATCTTCTTCTCTAAAGTAGACTGGACTTCAACCAGATTAACTGAAGTAAAGGTGTTAACATACATTTGGCACTAGGAAAAAAAATCACTGTTAGGTCAAGATTAACTATTACGTTGGCTGAGTGGAAAACCACAAATGGTTATGTCTTGGGAACAAAGATGTGTGGGCTCTCCAGACTGGTATGTACAAATTAATTGGCAATCAAAGTTAAAAACTACTGTAAACAACTCCTCAGAATGGATATATTTGCCCTGAAAAGTGCAACCCTCCAGTACTTTTCCTCACCCTTCTCTGTTTTTATAGAAAAAACAATATATTTTAGGTTCCATTTAGTACTGACTCTGGTTTCAGTGTGCAATTTGCTATGGAGAACAGCAGTTAAGAGCCCAGAATGTGTAAAGTGTATTTCAAATAGCTATTATCATTACTTGTAATATATATGAAGGTAGCAAAAATTACTACATTCTCTTAGCTTTTGAACCATGATTAAGTACATATTTAAGAAGTTCTATACTGTACATACAGCCATTTCATTTGTGCATTTGCACTGAAGCAAGCCAAGAAAAAAAAGGTAAGCACTAATTTCTCCCCTTATTCTGGAACCCCTAATTCTTGATTTCTATCAAGAAAACTGGAATAAAAATGTCGCAATAAAGTGGTTCATAAATATATCAAAATTATTTCAGTCCATTTAATTGAACAGAAATTAAAATTTAGTTTTTAATTGAGTATTACACTTATCTGGTAGTACTTAGAGAGTGTTAACTCATTTATTTTCTAATTGTTAGGTGTTTCAAGACAATTGTTTTAAAGCAGAAAAATATGAAAAACACTTCAGTAAATTTGATTGTCAGACACTCAGGCATGTAGACCAGATAAACTACAGGTTGAACAGATAATTAGGTTTGGCCTGTGATGTACACATTAGCCTGGAGACAATTCCCAAAGAAAGAATTTTCACACACTGTTTTTGAATTGTCTAATTGCATTTCCAAATGATAGATCAGTAAGATCTTTTAAAGAAATACAAATGGACACACAAACAATGTTGCAAGAGATTTGCATAACACATCAGTTTAGAGAAATACATCTTTCAGCAAGAAACTGCGGATAGTGGTGTTTGCATTTTTCTAAATGAACAGAAATAAGTATTTTTAAATTTTTGGACAAGTGTTGCTCAGACTTGCAAATAGAGAAAAGCAGCACAAAGACAGTGATAAAAGATACATCTGTTAAATCATTTCAACTAAGGCATGTTTTTTCCCTTGCAAGGCTATTGCGTTTGTGCTTTGGCATAGTAAGCAGCCATTTTCATACTCCTATAATGTCCCATGCTACTTTTATAGTATTTCTTAGTGACCATAAAGGTTCACTTCCATTTAATACTGCATGTTATTGAGCTTTTGGAAATATTAACATAGGATACAGAGTAATATTTCATATGCTGGATTTTAACTAATTTTCCCACATTAGAGCTGAGCGATCAAGTTATTACTACTGCTATAAAAGGTCACAAGGAAGATTGACAGTGAATTAAAAGATAACTCCTTCACCATTCTCTAAAGGTGCAAGAGATCTGGATCCCATGGAGTTAGCTCCATTACAGATAGTAGAAGTTAGAGATTTTGGTAGGAGGTGATGGCCCTTATTTGCTACAGAGTTAAACTGCAGTATTCCCTATTACACTTCTGGAAGCTCTGGAGTGAAAAGAGTAAACTGGGATCCATGACTAAGCAATATTTGACTATATAGCTAGAAATCAGTTTATTGTCCATAAAAATTCTAGTGTATTTTTATGTTGATAGTTTTCTATTTTAAGAAGTTTAGAAGGATGGCTAAAGTAAGTCCCACACATTCTGGGCATTTTATAATCTTAGGATCTAAAATTCTTACTTGCATTCAATATCCTAGATGCCTTATCCCAAATTCTATCACGTGTTATGTTTCATGCCTAAGAATAAATGGCAATTGTGAGATATGTTAATAGCTCATAACATAAAAGTGTAATTTTACAATTTTTTATAAATGCACAAAAATACAAATGTGAATTTTTAATAACAGCTCAGTCATTCTCTCTTGAAAAAGCAGTACATCAAATTGATTGTTCCAATGTTTACTGAAAATTGCAAAAAAGGGCAACAACATTTTAATATTGAAGATGGTTGATATATCTCAGATATACCAATACTATCTTTCTGAAAATTTTGCCTACCAAATTAAAACAAAGAAATTAGAGAAAAAAAATTCAGGGGGAGTGCATTTTGTTTACACTCTCCACAACATAGTCACTTTCCCGTGATTGTGAGAGCCTTCACAGGCGATAGAAAAACTAAAGGAAGGAAACATTTTTTTGGAAAACACCATAACTGGCATATGACCACAGAGGAAGAAATAATTGGGTCCTGGAGCTTAAGGGTGTCCAGTACCACCACCACCACCACCACCACTGACCCCGGCCTATAAACAGATCAACAACTTAATAGTGAAACAATGTTAACAGGGATGACTAAGTGAGGAGTTACTGTAATCCTTATCCTGCTTTCCTGGGGGTAGGCTGTGGTGAATATCATACATTATTAGTTAGCTATAGTACTGTAACCCTGCACTGGACCCAGTGAAGTACCTGGCATATGAGATGGGAGAGCATAAACCGCCCTTAGCCAGTGTTAAGAAGTGTTAATAAAATTCAGCCTGTCACACAAAATCCACTCCAATGTCTTTCAT
Source organism: Pelodiscus sinensis (assembly GCF_049634645.1). NCBI lineage: Eukaryota > Metazoa > Chordata > Testudines > Trionychidae > Pelodiscus > Pelodiscus sinensis. Next base: position 222,536,235 of record NC_134712.1, read on the forward strand.
TCCATTTCATGTCCTGAACAAAATGACTTTTGTTATGGACAGCTAATTTGCACCACTCCCACCATCAAAGACTTAATTAACCAGGAAAAAATTATGAAGACTAAGATTAATCTTAAATTTTCTGGGAGAAATACCATCTTAAGGCAAACATTGTGATAAAGAGATGTTTTTACTTATATTTTCTCTTCAAGAATTTCAACCCTAAATTTTACAACAGGAATAATTTAATTCACTAGTAACTGGAATTCACAAACAGACTTCCTCAGAACATATATTTGTACTTAATTGTGCCTTACAGGTAATGTAAAATCACAAAAGAAAACTTCCAGGCTTGCATATCGACTCTGCATACATGTGCTTGTCATCTTGCACATCGCAAGGTACCTTTGTGCCAAGATTTAATTCCGAAGAGAAATACATGAGAAATGCTAAACTATAATTGCCAAAAAATGCCACAAGACCTAAGAAGAACTCTGTGTAAACTTGGCCCACTCACCACTCTTTTCACTTGTCTCTTTTCACTATTGGAAGTTGGTCCAATAGAAGACATTACCTCACCTACCTCGACTCTCTAAAACACAACTCCCTTTAGTATCTTTAGAGCAGAAGTTAGCAAAGATTATGTCCTGGAAAACAAGATCTGAACAAGATGGAAAATACAGAGGGTAATGTGGACAGATTATTGTTTGCAAAACAGCAATACATAAAAACCCAGTTGAGACTGAGTAGAAAGTAAAGTTGTTTGAGCTATCAATTTTTCTTCCCTACAAACAGTATGGTATGTTTGTTGATTCTCTCCTATGAGTGAGAAGAACAGAAGAAACAGTGAAGAAGTGAGGATTATATAAGACAATAATTGAAGTAAGAAAAAGGGGTTTCCCTACTGATTATGAAGGTATATTGGAGAGAGAAGGAATTTCTGAATGACCCAGCTATCCATTTAGGGTAGATAAAAACTTCTGGAAAATGTTGGTGGATAGGTGGCTCCAGCTAACTGACAAGAGAAGACATGCCCCATTGACAGACTATCAACAGGGCTGCCTTCTGAGAACCAGAAATTTGTAAATTAAAATTCATAACATAATGTGAGAATTCTCAGGAGGAAAGAAAACAAAGATGTAACACATGCTGCCATATATGCAGAAAATTTGATAGGGTGTCTGTTAAATACTGACAGTAACAAGATCTCATCTCTATATATAAAGGCACAGGATACCACTAAGAGGAGAAGATCAGGCAAGTGGACCAACTTTAATTGATACCTGGAATACAAAAAAGGATGATGGCTGTACAGACCAAAAAGTATATATCAAAGATCCAAGTTTATTTATCCCTGGCCAAAGTTCTGCTAGGTCACTCTGGAAAAGAATGCTTACCAAGTCAAAACATTTAAGTTTGAATAGAAAATATAATCACAGCACTTGCTCCCTCAACATCAACCACAAGTAAAAGAAACAATTACATTGTCTAGGATACTGACTTATCGGAGACGCTATTATTAAGGTGAAATTGGACTACAGAGCACATGTATTCTATGTTGTAGAAAATGAATAATAATGTGTGCCACTCTTCCTCACTGTACCACACTAGAACTGACAAAACTATATAATTTCAGGAAAATATCCACATATATAAGAATGGCCATACTGGGTCAGACCAAATGTCCATCTAGCCCAGTATTCTGTCTGCTGACAGTGTCCAATACCAGATGCCCCACAGGGAGGAATCACAACAGGTAATCCTCACGTGATTCCTCCCCTGTCACCCACCTCCAGAGAAACAGAGGCTAGGGATACCATTCCTACCCATCCTGGCTAATAGCTATAGATGGACCTAACCTCCATGAACCTATCTAGCTCTTTTTTGAACCCTGTTAAAGTTCTAGTCTTCACTACATCCTCTGGCAAGGAGTTCCACAGGTTGACTGTGCACTGAGTAAAGAAAAACTTCCTTTTATTTGCTTTAAACCTGCTTTAAACTATTAATTTCATTTGGTGACTCCTTAGTTCTTATATTATGGGAATAAGTAAATAACTTCTCCTTTTTCACTTTTTCCACACCACTCATGATTTTATAGACCTCTATAATATCCCCCCTTAGTCTCCTCTTTTCTAAGCTGAAGAGTCTAAATCTTTTTAATCTCTCTTCATATTGGACCCGTTCCAAACCCCTAATAATTTTTGTTGCCATTTTCTGAACCTTATCCAACACCAAAATATCTTTTTTGAGATGAGGCGACCACATCTGTATGCAGTTTTCAAGATATGGGCATACCAGGGTTTTATATGGAGGCAATAAGATATTTTCTGTCTTATTCTCTATCCCTTTTTTATTGACTCCTAACATTCTATTTGCTTTTTTGACTGCTGCTGCACACTGAGTGGATGTTTTCAGAGAACTATCCACAATGACTCCAAGATCTCTCTCTTGAGTAGCTGTAGCCAAATTAGTCCCCATCACATTGTATATATAGTTGGGATTATTTTTTTCAGTGTGCATTACTTTACATTTTTCAACATAAAATTTCATTTTCGTTTTGTTGCCCAATCACTTAGTTTGGTGAGATCTTTTTGAAGCTCTTCACTGTCTGCTTTGGTCCTAACTCTCTTGAGTAGTTTGGTATCATCTGCAAATTTTGCCACCTCACTGTTTACCCCTTTCTCTAGATCATATATAAATAAGTTGAATAGGATGGGTACCAGGACAGACCCTTGGGAGGCTCCACCAGTTACCTTTCCAAAAAAAAAAATACTTAGAAAGATCTATACAGTTTGCACAACCAATCACTCACAAGTTAGGAAACTGCAGAATAAAGTTACCTGTGCAACTTTTATCTGCCCCCATTCTGTGTATGCACTATAGATCATTAATACATAATCAAGTACTTTTTAAAGCAATAGCAGACTATTTTCTCTGTATGGATAAATCACTACAAAAGCATGAAACACTCACACTGCCTGCTGGCTTCATTGCTCTGTGTTAGGCAGCTGAGTAGTACTGAGACTTAGGAATCCTAGAGTCAAATATAGGCTCAGAAGGGGAGCATGAACAAATAGTTATAAACCCTTCCATCCCTGTCATTGACTGCCAACTGCATTTAGTTTCCTTCCATAAATACACCTGAGACTCCTCTCCAATCTGCCATTCATGAAGGTTTTTGAGAGGCTGACAGCATGATACTTTGAAGAGTCCATCTGTACTTGAATGTGGTCCAGCCACAAACAACTCCTACATGCCAACTGGACTGAGCATGCTCGATTCTGAGCATACCATGACTATGCACTATATACCAAAAGTTGATGTGTGTTAGACAAGTTAGTATATTTAACACTTTTCCAATCATTTTGGAAATGGGTCAAGGAAACTGAAATAGAAGAGGTGGAAAAACAAGGATTGGATATTGAATTTTAACTCTTGTATGACATTATTTAATTAATGTTTATTCGGTGTCTTAATATATTTGATCCGATTTTTGTCATACCCATAATTCTTGGATTAGTGATTAATACTATTAACATAGCTCCTGATTATCACAAGTATATTTCCCCCAAATTCATAATTGGCATTATAATTTTTTCTTAACTCTGTATTAACAAATTTAGTTCATCCTTTGATGCACATCTGTCATAATGAAAAAAACAACAGCAGGTGTAACATCAAAGGCAAATGTAACAGTATTGTCAAATAGCTGACACAGCTGTATAAACTTAAAGAACTGCTCAGCAAATGAACAGTATTGTATGCTTAACATTGTAGACTGGATTGATATTAAGTGGCCTGATTTTTAGAGGTGATGGTGAGTACACACAGCTTCCAAATCATCTGGATTTGTGGGTATAAGCTGTTTTCCACAAGGAAAAAATGAGAACTGAAAATTAAATTGTGTAAAGGGAGACATCTAAGAATACATAATTCTGTGCAATTTAACATCAACAAATCCAAGAACTATTAATTTGCTAAGACATGGTAGCTACATAACAAGATATTAGCCCCAAAACCAAGAAATATTATTCACTTATAACTACTGGTATAATATTTTAGGGGAAAAAGCCTTTGATTTTTTCAAGTTTACATTTTCATCACATGCTGGGACAAAGGACGATGAAAGAACAAGAATTCACAACACACATGAGATTAACGAAAATGTTAGTGTAAATTTATTTTCAGTATATTAAGTAGTGTTAAATGATGCCAAACTCACAGCCCTGGATAACAAAAGCCCTGTTTACTTATCACACAACTATAGCATAGGAAGCATGTTCCAGAGAAGAAGCTTCCTCACATTGCTCCAAACTATTACTTTGGCCTTGATATTTTATTAATTTCATTCTGCTGCACAGAGGACATGGAGCTAAGCATCAGAGGAACTAGGAAGAAGCGCTGACAAGTTATTCTGTCTTGCACCCCTTGTGTGAGCCATCCAGTCTCCTTGGCTAATATGTTTAAGATTCCTGTTACAATAAGTATAAATATAGGACAAAAACAACTGTATTATTAAAGTTCGGTTTTCAAATGGCTGTAAGTCAGATATTTCTTACTCAAGGAGTCACTTATGCCTTGTGAATTATGCAAGGATTTTATTATATTAACACTTTATAGGCTAGGAGCTCTCTCTCATCATGCTATTGTTATGAAATAGGACTAAGAAGATAGAAACAGTAAGGAGACATCTGGTGTAATAGGGGACGAATGCCATTTTAATGCTGAACAGTCTCTTTTAAATCTCTTTTCCAGGGGACCAGATTGCTTAGGAGATTTGTAATAGGATACTGAGCTTTTCACCTCTAGGTCACTGGATTCAATATGGCCTAGATCAGTAGTGACTTGAAATCATTACCATTTGATGGGTGAAGCTTAGGTGAAATGTGTTTGTGGTCATAGACTGGCTCTTAGTGGGCTACTCTGTAACTGACACTAATTGGTATCTTTGTTGGCATTCTCAAGAAAGAGGCCTTAGATTGAATGGGCATGTGTAGACTGAATTACCTTCCCAACCCATGGCAATCCCTGTGAATCAGGGTTGAGGCACAATAGCAGGGTACCATGGGGAAGCTTGTACATGAGGCCTCCAACTTGCAATCGCCCGAGTTCCAACCCCCCGCACTTACAACCATTTTTGTAAGCGTGGAAGGAGCTGAAAACCCCCGACTTATGTCCTTGGCCAGCATTTATGATGGCGCACAGCACCTATCTTAAATGAGGGTTCAAGTTACAATGCCCCCAACTTGCGACGCTTCCCCCAGAACCAATCACGTCGCAAGTAGGGAGTCTCCTCTACTCCTATTTACCCATGATGTACCTGTCCCTCAAATAAACAGGACTTCATTCTAGATCTGTCAACTCAGTATAAATGGAACATATATAATAAAAAGGGTAGACTTGTTTCAAATACTGTCTTTATTGTGTCTCTACATAGTACCCTTTCCTTCAAAAATGTTTCAATAGAGTTGGCCTTAGATGGTATATTAATACAGAATAAACCAGAAAAGGGCTAATTTATTAAAACATCTGATTCATACATCTTAATCTTGCTGAAATAGAAATGGCTCATTCAAGGAATTAACATTTTTTTAACAACAGTATGGAAACTGTATTCAGGTAATCCATAATAAGATGTCTGACTAGAACAAGCAGCATATTATTTGCTACTAAAGAGAAAGCATTCTCAGATTTCAAAGCAGCACAGATGTGGTAAGATTCAAGGCAGAAGAGAGCAGGTGGTGAGGTAGCTGACAATTATAAGATGTGCAAGATTATGAAAGGACTAAGATTTAATTGTCAGTATCCATTTTTAAACTAAAAATAATAATTTAGTATTTAAACTGTGTTTATATCACTATATTGCACAAAGAATAACAAATTAAACCTCAACTCTATGGAAGATTTTCTGCCACATAATGTTCCTCTACAAGCTAGCAAATAAAGGCTTCATTACTAAAAAGCTACGTTTCTCAGTTATCTATAACGCATCCATGAAATATTGTACTCTGGTAACCAAGGCTGAGAAAAAACAAACCCACTACATTAACTAAGAAAGCTTCACTACCCAAATGAAACTACCACCTACAATTCAATAACTTGAAAAACTGACCAGCATCTCAATCCCTTAACCCAACTGTGAAAGCTGAATTATTATTTGAAATTAAAATATAAACTAAATAAAACACATTTAAATATTTCTTATGGTGTAGGTGACATCTGAAGTGAAATAGCCAAAGAAAATGCATGTTATATAAACTCATCAGCAATGTGACATAATTTAAATGGTTTTTAGTAGGGATGTTAGCTATTAGTTACCTGAATAGTTGAGTAACGGCATGAATTCTTTAGCAGTTAGTCAACTATTCTATAGTCGCCGGGGACAGGGCTGGCAGCCAGTGCACTCCAGCCCCACTCCTGGGGAGTCCCTTGACACTCCGCACTGCTGCTTCTCTATCAGAAGGAGCAGTATGGGGTGCCAGGCAGGAGCCGGTCTGCAAGGGGAGACAGTTTAAAAAACAGCACCTCTCGCAGACTGGCTGCCTGCTGCCCCAAGCTGCTGACTCTGATAGAGGCAGCAAAGGGGGAATGCAAGTAGTCCACTAGATTAACAAATAAGCCGAGGCTTATCAATTAATCAACTAGTTGACTATTCATTCGCATCCCTAGTTTTTACTATTCCTGCTTTAGAAAACTGAGCCATACTCTTCTATAATTACACACACACACACACACACACACACACACACCCAAATACTTCAGGATAAAATAAAATAAAAATAAAAAAATAATAAATCACATGACTTCTGCCCACACACATTTAGTTCAGCTGCAAGGAATCAGGCACCATCTTTCCCCACCTTTATTCCATCCTTACAAAGCAAGCAAATAACAAAGAACTGCTGACATTGCAATGTTAAAATGAATAAGATCTAGAGAATTTATTTTTTATAAAGGTGGAATCTGGATTATTATCTTCTGAGATATTATCTTAATGGAGTTAAGATTATAAATGACATGAAATAAACTCCAGATTCTGAAAGGAGAAACTGTCTGAGGTCTCTAAGATTTGCAAAGGGTGCAAATCCTGCCTGGCTCCACTGAAGACAATGGCAAATTTCACATTAATATCTGTGAGATCAATATTTCATCCAAGGAGAACAAACTGTTTACAGATTATGCCATGCACATTCATGAAGACAGGAAGTACATTATAAACCACTAAAAATGAAATCAGAGCAAAAAAAAAATTAAAAGATTTTCAAGAAAACCCACTGGGAGAGAAAGCACCCAGTGAGGATTCATAACAAAAATGATTCCAGCATTTAGTCCAGTACAGGACCCAAACCACACTCAGTAAAAGGAAACCCCAATTCTGACTGAAGCCTCTGGATAATACTATAATATTTTAAACCTGGAGAATGCAAACTTTGTATAGTATCATAGTGATAGATATTTCATAATAGGACAGATATCTATGAGTAGGTTAGCATTAGGAATTTACAAAATCCTAATGTAAGATTTAAGTCTAGTAACACAAAGGAGAAAGGAAACTTTACATTAAATGTTAAGTCTAAAAAGGGTTTTGAAACCACTATCCTGTAGTCAGCAACAGAGAGAAGTATAAGGACAAAATGTTACGCCTGGGATGAGAATTCTGCCTCAAGAGGGTTAGGCAGAAAGAAGTCTGACACTAAACTAAGGAAGGAGGAAGAAAGGGAAGTTACTCACCTTGTGCAGTAACGATAGTTCTTCGTGATGTGTCCCCCCGTGGGTGCTTCATTGTTGGTGTTGGGCTCTTCCAAGCACCACAGATCGGAATTTTTTCCAGCAGTATCTGGTCAGGTCACACACGTGCAGCAGAGGCACATGATGTTTGCCCCTTTGGAGTTTCTACAGGCAGCCCGACTCCCCTCAGTTTCTTCATGCACACCCTCTTGGATATGATGTATCCAAAGACGGGAGGAGGAAAGGTGGGTCGTGGAGCACCCATGGGGACACATATCTCGAAGAACTGTCATTACGGCACAAGGTGAGTAACTTCTCTTTCCTCTTCGAGTGCTGTCCTCGTGGGTGCTCCTCTGTTGGTGACTATGCAGCAGAACCTACAATCTGGAAGGCAAGCTTCTGATTAAGTGTTATGGGCCGATTAAAGGACTGGATGAGGTACTATAGTACTTACATCTACTTGTGAAGGAATTGTGTAATGTCTCATGAAAGTGTGGTTTGATGACCACGTAGCTGCCACACAGATGTCTTTGAGAGAAACTCCCTTTGAAAAGGTGGTCGAGGTGGCTACCAGTCATGTAGAGTGTGCCTTAGGGGGTGCAGGAAGTGTTCTGCCTCTGAGTGAGTAACATTGGGTGATGCAGGATGTCATGAATTTGGAAATACATTGAGGTGATAATGGTGTTCCCCGAGAGCATTCTGCAAGTCACAAAAATAGAGTCTGATCTGCAGAAAGGTCATGTGCGGTCAATGTAAAAGGATAGTGCCCTGCAGACATTCAGGGTATATAACAATGCCTCCCTACAGGAAGCATGAGGCTTTGGGTAGAATGTAGGGAGGTCAAGGGGCTCAATGAAGTGTAATTCTAAGCAAACTTAGGGTAGAAAGGTAGCGTGTGGTCAGAGAACCACTCTCTTCTTACGGAATATTGTGTAAGGCGGGAATGTCGTGAGGGCTACAATCTCACTCACTCATCTTGCAGATGTGATTGCGACTAGGAATACTGTCTTTGTTGTTAATAGAGAGAGTGAGCATGTCGCTCAAACGGTGGTCTGGTTAGTGAGTCAAGTGTCAACTCTTAAGTTCCACATGCGAGCCAAGGGTTTACATGGAGGGATTAAATTTTGTAGCCCTTTGAGAAATCTCTTAATGGTAGGGTGTGCAAATAATGATTGGAGAGTGAAAGGCTGTCATCACAGCAAGGTGTGCTCTCAGGGAGGTGAGTGATCATCTTTGTTGTCTGAGGTAATTACATTATGAATCTTGAGTGCATTATATGAGAATAGTTTGTAGGGTAGCAATGGTTGGTTGGATGCCCCTTTCACAGCACCATGTTGTGAAACATTTCCATTTCTGCAGGTAAGTACTGCGAGTGGTCTGTAGCCAACTCTAAAGCAACACTTCCCTCTCTTGTCATAAGTAACTCTTCTGAGAACCAGAGAGAAGCCATGCCGTGAGATGCACTGTTTCTGGTTGAGGTTAGAGAAGAGCACCTGCCTTCTGAGTCAGGAGTTCTGAATGAATCAGAAAGGGGTAAGGAGGTCAACAAGACATTGGATAGAGATAGAGAAACCAGGTCTGTCTGGCCCACGCTGGGGCTATGAGCACGGCTCGCCAGCCGCGTGGTTAGGCGCACTGCGCAGCTGTACTGGCTTGTAATCTACTACTAATTGTCAAGCTCTGGCTATGAGGATGACTTGGGCATTATCCAACTGTATCTTCTTGATGACCCTTGGAATGAGGGGTATTGGAGGAAATGTGTAACAGAAGGGAGCCTCCCATGTGATTAGGAAAGCTTCCCCTAGTGAGCCTAGTCCTACTCCTGTTCTGAAGCAATACTGAGGACACTTGGCATTCTGGTAAGTCATATTGTTGGAAATCTCCAGTGATGAAATATGGCCTGTATGACTTCTGCATGGCTCTCCCACTCGTCCTCTGCTGCAAAGTACTGGCTAAGAGCATCCGCAGTTGTATTGTTAACCCACGGGAGGTATAATGGAACAAGGTTGACGTTGTTTATCCACCAGTTCCATAGGTGCACAGCCTCCACACAGAGGGATGGAGAGCAGGCATCAACCTGACGATTGATATAGAACATGGTGATAACATTGTTGGTGAGGATGCAGTGTGGATCTGCAAATGTACTGGAAGAAATGCTTATAGGCGCTGGCTACCACACGGAGCTCCAGACTGATGTGCAAACTAGATTCTGGGGTGTCCATTTGCCCTGAGCGCAGTGGTGTTGCATATGCGCTCCCCAGCCCAGGAGAGAGGCATCCCTGGTAATCTGTATAGATGGTTGTGTCTGATGGAAGGGGACACCAGAGAGGAGGTTTTTTGGGTTGGTCCACCATCGCAATGACTCAATAACTTTCGGAGGAATGGACACCTGCCTGCGCACGTGATATTTAGCCAGGATGTAGACTGAAGACAGCCAATTCTGGAGACAACAAAAGTGCAGATGTGCATAAGGAAACACATAGGTCGTGGCCACCATATGCCCAATAAAACGAAGACAGGGAGTACTGACAGTAGGACTGGACACCATAATCAAAATAAGACTTTTTATGGCCTCGAATCGCCAGACAAGAAGGAATGCTCATGCTGTGGTGGAATCTAGGCAGGCTCCTATGAGTGCTAGTGACTGCGTCGGGCATACGATAGACTTTGTTTATGATGAAGCCAAGAGATTGGTGAAGCGGAGTATCTGTAGTGTTTCTTGTCAAGATAGGCCTCGTGTAAGGCAGTCACCTAGGAAAGAAAATATTATGATACCTTTGTGGCGTATATAGGCTGTCTCAATCTCCAGGATCTTTGAAAAGACTCTGGGGACAGAAGAAAGTCCAAAAGGTAGATTCGATATTGAAAATGATAGGCAGCAATGGTAAAACGGAGGAATCATCTGTGCACCTGGTGAATGGTGACATGGAAGTAGGCATCGTGCAGGTCATAAGAACATAAGAACGGCCGTACTGGGTCAGACCAAAGGTCCATCTAGCTCAGTATCCTGTCTGCCGACAGTGGCCAGCACCAGGTGCCCCAGAGAGGGTGGACTGAAGACAATGATCAAGTGATTTGTCTCCTGCCATCCCTCTCCAGCCTCTGACAAACAGAGGCCAAGGACACAATTTTATCCCCTGGCTAATAGCCTTTTATGGACCTAACCTCCATAAAATTATCTAGCCTCTCTTTAAACTCTATTATAGTCCTAGCCTTCACAGCCTCCTCTGGCAAGGAGTTCTATAGGTGGACTACACGCTGTGTGAAGAAGAACTTTCTTTTATTAGTTTTAAACCTGCTACCCATTAATTTCATTTGGTGTCCTCTAGTTCTTCTGTTTACAGAAATAATAAATAACTTTTCTTTATCGGCCCTCTCCACACCACTCATGATTTTACGTCAAGGGCTGCAAACCAGTCTCCTTCATCTAGAGCCAGGATGATAGATGCAAGTGTGGTCATTTTAAAACGCTGTTTGCGGAGGTATTTGTTTAGATGTCTAATACTGAGAATGGGTCTCCAACCACCCATTCTTTTTCCTGTAAGAAAATAGTTTAAGTAGAATCCCCTATCCTAATGTTGTTTGGGCATGCTTTCTATGGCTTCTATTCATAAAAGATGTTACACCTCTTGTCACAGATGTGTTTCATGAGAGGGGTCCCTGAAGAGGGACAGGGTGGGAGGGGAGGTTAGGGGAATTGAGGCTAAGGGAATCCAGTATCTGCGTTTTATTATTTCTAGGACCCAAAAATTGGCAGTAATTGCTGCTCATAGGTTGTAAAAGGGATGAGGATGGTAATGAAAGGTTGTGTGATCATAAGGCACTAGTGGACTGGAGAGGTCTTTCAAGCCCTCGACCAGGGCTTCAAACCTGATGTTTAGAGGCTTGTTGGTTGGGGGCACGGTTATTGGTACCTCTCATAGTCACTGGTTTCTTGACCTTGACTGGTTTTGTTTGAAGGGTCTTTGTTGATACCCAGTGTCAGAGAAATCTTGGTTCCTCTGGAAAGGAGTATAACTACAATAAGGAGGTATGTACATCCTGAGAGTACATAATGTTGCTCTGGAATGTTTACTAGAATATAGAACTTCGTCAGCCTTTGCAGCAAAAAGTTTCTCTTTATCAAACGGTAATTCTTCAACCTTAGTTTGCAACTCTTTTGGCACCCCTGCACAGTTTGCAACAAAGAACATTGTATGACTACCGAGGTAGCCATTGCTCTTGCTGCTGTATCTGCCGCATCCACTGACATCTGAAGTGCTATGCACAAGGTGGCATAACCTTCCTGAACAATGGATTTTAAGATGGGTCACTTGTCATCCAGTGAATGCTGCATTAACTCGATTAGTTTGGCATAATTGTTGAAATCATGGTTTACAAGCAATGCAGTGTAGATAGCTATCCTGAGCTGCAAAGTGGAGAAAGAATATACCTTCCTGCCAAACAGATCTAGTTTCTTATGATCCTTGTCGTGGACAGACAACTTGTAATGGGGATTTTTGGATCTCTGATTTGCTGCATCTACTACTAGAGAGTTTGGTTGCAGATGCATGAATAAGAAGTGCATGCCCTTCGAAGGTATGACATACTTCTTATCAACCCACTTGTTACTAGGCAGAGCTAATGCCGGTGTCTGCCATACCTAATCTGTTGCTTCCATAATAGCTTCATCAGCCGGAAACACAATCTTTGATTTGGCTTTTGGGCATAGGTTCTCTAGAAGCCTGTGTTGTTTTTTCTGGCTGGTAGTGATCCTTTTAAAAAGCTCATGAAATTGTTTCAAGTCACCAGTTGGAGACGTATCGTCTGAAATGTCCGCCTCGTCAGGGGAGGACAATGCTCTGTCTATTGGTGATGCATCCTTTGGTTCATGGTCTGGCTCATTGCTAATTTGTGCATCTTTGGTGTCTGGGTCCTCTATCAATAGAAGAAGACTATGAGAATGGGAGGACAGTAGTGATCTGTGGACAGGCATTGGTGGCGCTGTGAAAAGATGCCATGATGGAGCACAATGGTGGCATGGGACCACTGTGATGTGTGGTGAGCGTGATAGGACCATTCAGAGTAGCATGCTACAATGTGTTATGTGGAGCTATTTTTTTAAACGGTGTTTAACTCAGTGTTACCTTAGTGTTGTGAGGTCTCGCTGTCAAAGGGAGGTTTTAATAGTTTTAAATCAAACCTAGATTTTTCTTCTTCTTACTGTGAAGGGCCGTTGCAGGCCCAGTTTCAGTGCGGACTCTCTCAATGGGTTGAGGGAGAACTAATTACATGAGGAAAAGTCTCTTTTTTTGTTTAATTACTAAGCATAAGAACACTATACAAAACCAGGAATTATAACTGGCTAACTAACTAACTCCATTCTTGTTCACAGGAAAGGAAAGTAGAAGAGAGGAACTGAGCTCCGTCTGCAACCAAGGGCAGTACGAAGGAACTGATGGGAGTTGGGCCATGCGCACAAACTCCAAAGACGTGAATAGCACATGCCCCTGATACACATTCATGGCCCAACCAGATACTACTGGAAAAATCTGTGATCTGCAGTGCTGGAACAAGACCAACACCAACAGTGGAGCACCAACGGGGACATCACCCAAAAAAGAACATTAACCTTAATGACCTTGATTGAAATTAGGGCTGTTAAGCGATTAAAAAATCTAATCGCAATTAATCGCATGTGCCTCCCCTGGGAAACGCTGCCGCAGCATTTCAACAAAGCAGCGCTGCATGGAGCCTGGGATCAGCTAGAGTCCCTAGCTGACCCCAGGCTCCATGCAGCGCTGCCCCCTTTAAAGCGCCAGGGCAGCGTTTCCAAGGGGCAGCGCAAAACAGAGCCCAATATCAGCTGGTGTGCCCAGCTGTTCCCCGGCTCCACATTGCGCTGCCCCTTGGAAACGCCACCCCGGGGCCTCAAAGGGGCAGAACTTTTGAAACCCGAGATCAGCTGGAGTACCCAGTTGATCCCCAGTTCTGCATTGCGGTGCCCGTTTGAAGCGCAATTAATAGAACTTTAAGTCGTCCTTTTGTTTCAGACCAATTCTACAAACCAAATACACAGAGAAGGATTAGAACTAAACTTCATTCACAAGTTTAATTCTTATGCTAATGGTCTAAACAGGGATACTGGAAGGCTCACGCTATCTTCCACCTTTTAATAACGTAACCAAACAAACAAACAATGGAGGTGCTAATGGTTCTTAACAGACTACTGTAACTACTTGAACTATCTACTCACCATCTAAATGTTTTGTTCATCTTTAAAGTTCTACTAGACTAATTGTTGTTTTTTAAGTTTTATCTACTCACTGTCTCTTTTTCTTCCTCCCAACCCCTTTTTATTCCCTCTCCTCCTCCCTCCTTCCCTTATTTATTCTTGGATCTGGACTCATTATACTCCAGTCATCTGAAGAAGTAGGTTTTGCCCACGAAAGCTCATGATACCATCTACGTGTTTTGTTAGTCTTTAAAGTGCTACTAGACTATTTGTTGTTTTTTAAGTTTTTCCTGTTACAGACTAATTCGGCTACCCCTCTGAAGCAATGTGAAAGTAGGCATCTTCATATCAAAGAGCTAAAAAACACATGCCTTTTTTGTGAGAACATGATTGTTCCAAGTGTGACCATGTGGAAGTTTGGCTTCCAAATTCAAAGCCGGAGGCACCAGAGATCCAGGATTGGTCTTAAACCCTTTTCCTTGGGCACCAGGAAATAGATAAAATAGAACCCTGTGCTCTTAAACTTTGTGGCAGACTGGCTCTATTCCACTGCTAAAGCAAGAATACTGGTGAGAGAATGGTCCTTGAAATGGGATGTGGAGGAGGTAGCATCATAAACTCAATCATATAGCTGAATCAAATAACATTCTAGACCCATTTGTCCATTGTTAATGCACTCCATGATGGCAGAAAGAGTTTGAGATGGACCTCTAAAGGGGTGGCTGGCTAGAGCGTTGGGATACAAACTGACTGATGGCTCTCTAGCAGCATTCAGAAATATCCACTTATATGAAGACTGAGCGTGCTGCATGGAGGGCTGCAAGGTGGACTGCCTTCAGATGGGATCTTTCCATAGGAAAAATCATGGAAGACGAGAGATTCCAGAAGACTGGAAAAGGGCAAATATAGTACCCATCTATAAAAAGGGAAATAAGAAAAACACAGGAAACTACAGACCAGTCAGTTTAATTTTTGTGCCAAAAAAGATAATGGAGCAAGTAATTAAGGAATTCATCAGCAAATACCTGGAAGATAATAAGGTGATAGGTAACAACCAGCATGGATTTGTAAAGAACAAATCATGTCAAACCAATCTAATAGCTTTCTTTGATAGGATAACGAATCTTGTGGATAAGGTATACCTAGACTTTAATAAGGCATTTGACGTGGCCTCGCATGATATTCTTATCAATAAACTAGGCAAATACAACTTAGATGGAGCTACTATAAGGTGGGTGCATAACTGGCTGGATAACCATTCTCAGAGTACAGTAAAACTCCATTAGTCCAGCATCCAATGCTCCGGAACTCCTGATGGTCCGGCACCATCAGGAACCCGGAAGTGCTGGCGCAGCCGGACAGGCTTCCCCCATTCAGCTGCTGCTGAAACTGTCCAGCAGCTGAATCGAGGAAGCCGGGAGCAGAGCAGCTGGGGTGCTGCCGGGTTGGTCTCGTAGCACTGCCCCTCGGGGCTGCGGGACCAACACGGCAGCACCCCAGCTGCTCTTGGGGACGCCTAGGGCAGAGCAGCTGGAGTGCTGCCCGGTTGGTCCCGCAGCGCCAAAGGACGGCGCTACGGGACCAACCCGGCAGGACCCCACCTGCTCTGCCCCAGGGGTCCCCGATTCAGCCGCTGCTGAAACAGATCAGAGGCTGATTCCAGGAAGCCCGGGGCAGAGCTGCTCTGCCCGGGGCTTCCTGGAATCAGCCGCTGATCTATTTCAGCAGCGGCTGACTTGGGGACCCCTGGGGCAGAGCAGCTGGGGTGCTGCCGGGTTGGTCCCGCAGTGCCGAGGGGCGGCGCTACAAGACCAACCCCGCAGCACCCCAGCTGCTTTGCCCCAGGCGTCGGGATTCAGCCGCTGCTGAAACTGACCAGCAGTGTCAGTTTCACCAGCAGGCTGAATCCGGACGCCTGGGGCACAGCAGTTGGGGTGCTGCGGGGTTGGTCTCGTAGCACCGCCCCTCGGCGCTGCGGGATCAACCCAGCAGGACCCCAACTGCTCTGCCCCAGGGGTCCCCAAGTCAGCCGCTGCTGAAACAGATCAGCGGCTGATTCCAGGAAGCCCGGGGCAGAGCAGCTCTGCCCCGGGCTTCCTGGAATCAGCCGCTGATCTGTTTCAGCTGCCCAGGGCTTCCTGGAATCAGCCGCTGATCTGTTTCAGCAGCGGCTGACTTGGGGACCCCTGGGGCAGAGCAGCTGGGGTGCTGCCGAGTTGGTCCCACAGCGCCGTCCTTTGGCGCTGTGGGACCAAACCGGCAGCACTCCAGCTGCTCTGCCCCAGGCGTCCCCAAGAGCAGCTGGGGTGCTGCCGGGTTGGTGCCGTAGCGCCGCCCCTCGGCGCTGCGGGACCAACCCGGCAGCACCCCAGCTGCTCTATTGCAGGCATCCCCGATTCAGCTGCTGCTGAAACTCACCAGCAGCAGCTGAATCAGGGACGCCTGGGGCAGAGCCGGACTATCGTAAGGGGGGGCTATGAGGGGTCTGGGGTGGCATCCCCTCCCACTCCACTCCAGACCCCTCATAGCCCCCCCTTCTGATAGTCCGGCATATCTGATAATCCGGCACCCCCTGGGTCCTAAAGGTGCCGGATTATCGGAAGTTTACTGTAGTTATTTATGGTTCACAATCCTGCTGCAAACGCATAACAAATGGGGTTCTGCAGGGGTCTGTTTTGGGACCAATTCTGTTCAGTATCTTCATCAACGATTTAGATACCGGCATAGAGAGTACGCTTATTAAGTTTGCATATTATACCAAGCTGGGGGGGGGGGGTTGCAACTGCTTTGGAAGATAGGGTCATAATTCAAAATGATCTGGACAAACTGGAGAAATGGTCTGAGGTAAATAGGACAAAGTTTATAAAGGACAAATGCAAAGTACTCCACTTAGGAAGGAACAATCAGTCTCACACATAGAGAATGGGAAGCGACTGTCTAGGAAGGAGTACGGCAGAAAGGGATCTAGGAGTCATAGTGCACCACAAGCTAAATATGAGTCAACAGTGTGACACTGTTGCAGAAAAACCAAACATGATTCTGGGATGCATCAACAGGAGTGTTGTGAGCAAGACATGAGAAGTCATTCTTCCGCTCTCCTCTCCGCTCATTAGGCCTCAATTGGAGTATTGTGTCCAGTTCTGGGCACCACATTTCAAGAAAGATGTGGAGACATTTGACAAGGTCTAGAGAAGAGCAACAAGAATGATTCATGGCCTAGAGAACATGACCTATGAAGGAAGACTGAAAGAGTTATGCCTGTTTAGTTTGGAAAGGAGAAGACTGAGGGGGACAAGTGGTTTTCAGGTATCTAAAAGGGCATCATAAGGAGGAGAGAGAAAAATTGTTTTCTTTAGCCTCTGAGGTTAGGACAAGAAGCAATGGGCTTAAACTGCAGCAAGGGAGGGTTAGGTTGGACATTAGAAAAAACTTACTATCAGGGGGTATGTCTACACTACCACCTTAGTTCGAACTAGGGTGGTTAATGTAGGCAACCAAAGTTGCAAATGAAGCCTGGGATTTGAATTTCCTGGGCTTCATTTGCATCTTGCCGGGCGCCGCCATTTTTAAAGCCCCGCTAGTTCAGACTCTGTGCCCGCGGCTACACGTGGCATGGAGTAGGTAGTTCGGATTAGGCTTCCTATTCCGAACTACTGGTACACCTCGTTCCATGAAATTCAAATCCCGGGCTTCATTTGCAACTTCGGTTGCCTAGACATTCCCAGGGTAGTTAAACACTGGAATAAGATGCCTAGGGATGTTGTGGAATCTCCATCTGTGGAGATATTTAAGAGGAGGTTAGACAAACACCTGTCAGGGATGGTCTGATGGTAGTGGACCCGGCCATGAGGGCAGGGGAATGGACTCGATGACCTCTCAAGGTCCCTTCCAGTTCTAGTGTTCTATGATTCTACATTTGGGTGTTTCTATCGAAGCTCAGAGATTTCCAAGTAGTAGAACAGGGAGCTTTGTGGCATTGTGTAGATGGCAGGCAATAACATTTTCATTTGGACATTTGCATGTAAATGCCCAGTTATCACAGGGTGGCTCTCCAGTATTTCAGTGAACGTAAGGAATCATCTGTCCTCTGACTGAAGACGTGTAATTCATCAAAAAGGAAAGCTCTCAGTTGTGCTCTGTACTTTCCTACACTCCCTGAGGAGCATAACCAGGATTTTTTAAAATGACAATTCCAACTGCCATTGTATGCGAAGACACGTTTGCAGAATCAACTGCAGTATAAAATATGATTCTAGTGGTCAATTTGCTCTTCTCTAAAATAGCTTGGAAGCAGGTACAATCCTGGTTGGGTAGCTTGTCCACAAAGTTTGCCATCGGTCTATAGTTCAAAATGTACAAGTAATCTGAAACAGAGAACAGAAGAGTGGCTGAAAAAAAGACCATCCTACCCATAAGGTCTAACCTCGTGCCCTCCTTCTAAGAGGGAGGTAAAAGTAGATGCTGCTGTTTGGCTCACTCTGTGGCAGCCTGAAACATCAATTAGGCAGATAGTCGGAGAAAAGAAAGTTATTCACCCTGTGTGGTAACGACTGTTCTTCAAGATGTGTGTTCCTGTAGCTACTCCACTTTGGTGATGGTTGGTCCCTGGGGCCACAAGTCAGAATTTTTTGAAGCAGTTATCAGTTGGGCCGCACATACACGAAAGGCACCTCGTGCCATCTGCACCGTGCACACAAGGCCCAACCCCTTTACTTCAGTTCTTTGTGTACACCTGAGTAGCCCGGGCTCCGAGTAGAGGAGAGAAAGGGAGGGTCATGGAGCGCCCACGAGGACACACATCTTGAAGATTACTCGTTACCACACAGGGTAACTTCCTTTTCTTCTTCAAGTGATGTCCCCTGGGGTGCTTCACTGTTGGTGGCTACACAGCAGTGATCAGCATAGATGGTGGAACTTGGAGTCACTGTTTGGCAGCTGAGGATAACTCCAATGTAGTCACCCTTGTATCAGCTGCAAGCTGAGGCATGATGGCATAATGCCTAGCTAAGATGTGGCCAGATGACCAAATTGCTGCTTCGTAGATGTTCCTGAGGGGCACATTGTCCAAAAAGGTAGAAGATGGCACTCACAAGAGTAGAGTGTGCTCTTGGTGGAGATGAGAGCAATCTATTCCGAAAGGAACAAAAGTGTACTATATAGCACGATATCCATCTGGAGATTCTCTGGATCGAAACTGGTATACCCCGCGAATGCTCTGCAATAGAGATAAAAAAGACAAGCAGATCTGCAGAAAATATGAGTCCTGTCTATGTAAAAGGCCAATGCTCGTCGAATGTCTAGAGTATGAAGCATCGCATCCCTGGGGGAAGTGTGAGGTTTCAGAAAGAAAGCAGGCAAAACTATGAGCTCATTGTTGTGGAATGAAGTACCAATTTTAGGCAAAAATGTAGGATGTGGCCATAAAGTCACCTAGTCCTTTGAGAAGATTGTGTAAGGTGGGTCGACTACTAATGCTCCTATCTCGCTGACACTCCTGGCAGAGGTAATGGCAACCAGGAACAGCATCTTTATCAGAAGGAAAGGTAGTGGACACATAGTCATAGGTTTAAAAGGGAGTCGCATAAGGCAATTAAGCACCAAATTCAAGGCCCATGAGGGCGCTGGAACTGTGTATGTGTGTGTGTGGGGGGGGGGGGGGGAGATTCAGGAGACCCCAGAGAAATCTCCTCATTGTAAGATGTGCAAAAAGACATGATCCATTCACCTGGTCATGAAAGGCCGTTTTTGCCACCAGATGCATCTTGATGGAAGAACACATAGACCCCCTCCCCATAGTCTTTAGATGTAATATATAGTCCAGGACACAGCAAAAAGGAGCTGTGCAGGGATCGACATGTGCCTGTTGATACCAAGAAGAAAACCACTTCCATTTCTATAGGTAAGAAATTCTGGTAGATGGCGTCCTGCTATGAAGAAGAACAGATTTCGTTTGCTCAGAACATTGGGATTCAGACCCATGGAACCAGATAGGAGCCACGCATGTAGATGAATGATGCGAGTCTGAGGATGGAGTAGTTGCCCCTGGTTCTGAGATAGGAGGTCATGATGGTGAAGAAACGGATACGGTGGTTTTAGCGACATGCTTTGGTGCTATGGAAACCAGGCCTGCCTGGATCATGAGGGGGCTACCAAGATGACCTGGGCCCCATCAAAGTGAATCTTGCACAGGACCTGGGATTAGTGGAAAAGTGTGCAGCGGTTCATTCCAATTCATCAGGAAGGTGTCCCACAACGATCCCTGGCATAGGAAGAGAAGCGAGAACACTTGGTATTCCAACAGATGGATAGCCCCATTGATGGAACATAGGGGTAAGCTCTGATGGGTGTAATTCCCACTCATGGTTGGTGGAGAAGTTGCAGCTCAATATGTCCGCCATGACATTGTTCACACCTGGGAGATATGAGGCTCTTAAGATGACTGTGGCAAATACACCAATTCCATAAACAGATGGCTTCCACACAAAGGTATCGGGAACAGGCACCGATCTGCCTATTTACATAGAACATGGTCATCATATTGTCTGTAAGTATGTAGGCTATGCAGCTGGTATTGTTGGGAATGAAGTGTGTGCACACATGCCTCATGACCCTGAGTTTAAGAAGACTGATGTGTAGTATGGTTTTGTGTGGCAACTGCCTGCCCTTAGTGGAGAGGTGTTGCAGGTATGCGCCCCAGCCCAGTGAGGTGGCATAAGTAGTAATTTGCACTATTGTTTCTGGCTGGTGGAAAGAACCACCTGCAAAAAGGTTGTCAGGTAACGTCCACCATTTGAGAGTCCAATACCTTTGGAATGGTAACTGGTTTGTGAAGTGGGTGGCAGGACAGCATGTAGACTCATGCCAGTGAATGATGAAGGACACAGCAGTGGAGATGTGTGAACTGCACAATGTAAGTGCATTCCACCATCAACTAGAGGCAGGTACGTACAGTGGTGAAAGGGCTCACAAATAACATGGCTACAAGATCGTGTAGCACTGCAAACCATTGTTGTGGTAGGTAAGCTTGAGTAGATAAAGAATCAAGATGAGCCTCAAATAACTTGATGCCTTGAACGGGACCCAAAGTTGACTTCTGTTCATTTATCAGGAGTCCCAGACAGTGAAATAAAGTGAAATAAGTGTTTGGTTTTCCAGACCATGTCAGTTGCCTCTGCCTGTGATCAACCCTTTATAAGGCAATTATCCAAATAAGGAAATATCACTACCTCCCTGTCACCAAAGATAAGCTGTCACCACTGCCAGGACCTTTGAAAAAACCTGGCAGTGGAGGATAGGCCGAAGTGGTCCTCGGTCACAGTGAGTCATAGATATCATCTGTGAGCAGGGTGCATAGCAAAGTGAAAATACATGTCCTGTAGATCAAGGGCTGCGAACCAGTCCCCTTCATCCAGTGCCAGAATAACTGATGCCAGTGTAACCATCTTGAATCACTGTTTGCGTAGGAATTTCTTTAATTTGTGGAGATATAATATGGGTCTCCAGCCACCAGTGCATTTCTGGGTCAGGAAGTATTTGGAATAAAAATCCCTTCCTTAACAGGTGTCGGGAACCCTCTCTATTGCCCTTAGGTAAAGAAGGCAGTCGATTTCTTGTCAGAGAGGAGTCTTGTGGGAGGGGTCCTTCAAGAGAGATGGGGTAGGAGGAAGGGTAGGGGAAGTGAGTTTCAGGGAATGGAATATCCTGAACGGATAATTTCCAAACCCATTGATTCAATGTTATGAATGAGCAGTGTTGGGAAAAGGGACATAGTCTGTGTAAAAAAAAGAGTATACTGATTTGTCGTCACTAGATTCATGGGAAGGTCAGACAGATCCTCGACCAAATTCTCAAATGTGTTATTTAGTCACCTGAGAAATGGTGGAGTGTGATTGGAGTAGATGGAGTGTAGTTGTATGACCTCTGCTGCAGCTGGCTGTAGTAGCTATCCCTGTTCTTCTTGTATGGGGGTGTAGCATTTCTGTTGATATGGCAGCGTATATATGCCAACCACATGGAGTGTAGCACATGAGTCCTTACTGCTTTGCAGAACTTCATCAGTGTTGGCGGTGAACAGCTTTTGTTTGTCAAGTGGGAGAGCCTCTACCTTAGACTGAAGGTCCTGTTGCCCTAGCAGTATTGTCTGCCATATCGAGTGAAGACTGCAAGGCCGTGTGCATAACTGTATGCCCATCATGGATTACAGACTTAGGGTTGGGTCTCTTAAGAGTCTGGTAGATGTTCCATAGTTATCAAAATCATGATTGGCTAAGAGTGCTGAATAGTTCACAATTTGGAGCTGAAGAATGTTGGAGGAGTATAATTTTCTTCCAAAAAGATGCAATTTCTTATGTTCCTTATACTTGGCTGTTGACCTAAAATGTGGAGTCTTGGCTCAGTGTTTTGCTGCATCCACAACCAAGGAGTTTGGTTAGGGTGGGAAAAAAGGAAGTCTAGGTCCTTAGGAGGGACAAAATACTTCCTGTTGGCTCTTTTGCACATCAGCTGGATGGAAGCAAGAGTTTGCCATATCTCATCCAATACCTCCATCATGGCCTCATCAATAGGAAATGTGATTTTTCCTTGTGAAGTAGGATGGATATTTTTCAGAAGGCAGTGTTGATTTTCTTTAACCTCCCAGAGCTTAACCTCTTGGCTCACAGCCACTTTCTTAAAAAGGGCTTGAAATTGTTTCAAGTCATCAACAGGACATGTGTCCTCTGGGATCACCACTTGATCAGGTGATGATGAAGAGTTATCAGTGGGTAAATCCTCAGGAGCATGCTTCTCAGGCTCCACATCTTTAATCTGGCCCTCCCCCTCCGAATCCACTGTGATTGGAAATATGTGAGAGTGTGAAGTTGGTGGAGGTCTCTTAGCCGGGGTGGATGCAGCATGGAACAGTGTCTACGTGGGCCCCAGGGCTTCCATGGAGGCCAATGGGGTGGGTGCGGCCAGTGAGAGTAGTACAGTAGGTGGCGGGGTCTGTCAAAGGCTGTAATAGTGTCTGGATGCAGTAGGGGAGGAGTTCTGTGAGGAGAAGACAAAACTGGTCATCATCTGCAAAGGCAGAGCACTCAGACAGCACTGGGGATGGGGATCTGATGGAATCAAGCACTGGGATTAGAATCTGATGGAGCCCAGAGAAGCATATGGAGAGAACAACACCGGGGAATTTTCCCTGATGGCGGAAGGGAAGCACGGCAGGTTTCATGTCTGGCCAATACTGGTGATTCGTGAGCCTGTCTTGGCAGTACTGAATCCTCACCCTACGGGCGGTCATGAACTGGTGCAGGCTGCAGTGCTGGCAGTGGCACTCAGGCTGGTGCCACAGAGGCTGGAGGCAGCACTGATGACCTGCAGAGGGGGGCTGCTTGGCTGACGGTGCCAATGGCTTCACTGGTACAGGGTCCTGAGACTTCAGAGGAGCCGGTGCCAAAGCTTATCTGTGAGACTCCTCCGGTGCTGAGGATATTTATGTTGGCACCAAGGATATGCAAGAGCCTGAGGAGGTGGTGCCAGTAGATGGTCTTGGCACCACGGTACCAGAAGTACCCAATGCATCTCCTCTGCTAACTCTGGGAGACAGAACTGGAGGGAGAGACTTCCCAAGAGAAGTTCTCTTCTTTGAGCCCTCATGTGGTAGAGGTGAGGCCGATCTTTCCTTTGCTGTCTCCAGTTGAGGTGGGGGCTGTGTCTCATCTGTGGGTTAGATAGCCTTCTCAAATAAAATCATTCAGAGCTGAAGCGCCCTATCCTTTCTAGCATGGGCTGTCAGGCTACGGCAATGCTCAAATTTCTGAGGTACATGAGAGAGCCTCTTCTATGCAGCGAATACAGGATGCATGACCATCCAAAACCGGCATGGGTTCATTACGAGTCGCACTTTTTAAATCTTGGTGAACCCAGCATGGCATCGCTGATGGGCCCCTGTTCTTGGTTGTCTGTTTCATTCCTCTTTTTCACTCTTAATTTTTAATTTAATTTTTTTTTTAGGGGAAATGGAGGGAAGAGTAGAGAGAGGAAAATAAATCAAGTAGCTTATCTTTTCAGTCAGAGCACCGCCGCTGCCCCGCAGCTCCCTTCAGATGAAATTCTCTACTTAACCAATAACAAGAACTGCTAACTATTCTAAGAAACACCAAACAATGCTAATTAACTGCATGTGGCAAAAATGTCTGAGGCTCTGCCTGCGACTGAGGGCAGTAAGCAAGGAACTGAAGGGGGGGGGTTGGGTTCCACAAGTGAGGCATCAAGGCACGAACGGCACGAGGCACCTTTTGCGCATGCACAGTCCAACTGACAACTGCTTCCAAAAACTCCGATCTGCAGTTCCAGGGACCACCCATCACCAATATGGAACACCCATGGGGACATCACTCAAAGAAGAACACCTCTTGGAGATGACACTTTCAGCCCCTTTATGGTTGGGGTACCCATGACTGTGGTACACCACTGTAACGGCGCACTCAGGGTTCCCCCAATCCTGCACCCCCATAGCAGCAAGAACAGACTCTACCAGCCGGTAGACTAGAGGGGGTTTATTGCTTCTCCAGGATACAGCACAGCATAGAAGTGATGTGTTGACAAGAGTCTGGGCCAGGATACCTCAGACCCCTTGAGATGGGATCCCTAGGCCCCTGGATTCCATCCCTCTCCTTAGACTGGTTCCTCCATGATTCCAGCCCAAGACTGACCCTTCCCCCAGAACACACTTCCTTTGTCCCGTCTCTTCCCTTAACACTGTCCTGAGGCCCCTCTTCCTGGGCCATGCTTACAGACAACTGCCCGTGGGGGTCCTCCACAGCCCACTGCCCAAGCATAGCAATCAGCAAGGTACTGACACTACATCACAACATGTGGGCGAGTCAGTGGGAATCACACATCACAACACAGGGGGACCCTGGGATGCAGAGCAGACGGCACTCCCACTATGCCACAACATAGTACGTGCCAGTCAGTGAATAGTATTGTTGATTGAGAGAACCACTCTAGCAGATACTGATGCAAGCAAAATATCAGCAGTTGGTACTGTCTGGCCTGCACTTCTTTCAATTGAATTTGAAAAGCATTAGGTATTCTTAGCAGCTCCTGAAATCGATGACAGTCATCGGGAGAGAGAAAGGCATCAACACCACAACCATGTCTGGAGACGAACAAAAGAAATGTAGCCCAGCTCTGATCGTATTCCCTATTTCCAAATGTCTACTTGATGAAGGGTAGGTCAGTAAAATAGGGGACTCCTCCTGGATGGAGCAGGATTGTTCTGAATGTGGATATTGGGGCCATGAGCTCCAATATGTCTAACCTTGTTGATACTGATGCTCCTGCATCGGTGGCCATGGAGCTAGGTACCAGTGATTCCTGAGCAGAGGCACAATGCCATCAGGACCTTCAGACAGTCAAGCATTTGGAAGGGAAGTGATGCACCATGAAGCCCTTTGACTTGGAGGAACCAGAACCTGACAAAAGGTGTGTATTGTAGAAACATAACTAGAGGGTATCAGATCCAATGTAGGAGAGGAACCCCTTTTACCAGGAAAGTGGAACAGAGCACAAAGAGTGCTCATCTCCCCAAGACAACAATTAATGAGGTCCAGGAGTACATTCAAGTCTCCCAACTGGATCCAGAATGAGAATCTGTCTTAGGACTGATGATTCACAAAACATCACAGAACTGTTGCAGGAAGGGTATGCTGTTCAACAACTGAGACTGATGGATCCAGCAAGCCGTGAAACTTTATTGCTCTTGTGGGCCTTGGAATGTGCTGCTCCTTTGTGATTAGAACTCATGGATGATTCAGCATCTTTCTTGCATCTGACTTACTGCCATGCGTATGTCAATTTTTCCATGACTCGTGGCTAAGCTCCAGTGTGGGATCCATAGCAGTAGTACAGATGGAACTGGACTGGGATTCTGTGGTAAGAGGCACACTCCAGAACTGCTCAGACTGATGGAGAAGGGAATTACCAGGCCAGAATTCAAACATGGCCCATGGCGATCTCCATGAGGGGCTTTTTTAGGTGGACGGCTCACCCTTCCTAGACACATGCAGGAAAGGAAAGGCACATACTGCACCTGGATTGGATGTGGGCTTTTCCCCAACAGTACACACAGCATCAATGCTCCTCGCTGATAGAAAACAAGCAACGACAAGAGGTGCAGATCTTGAATCCCTGCATCTCCAGCATAAGCCAGTACCCAAATTTGAGAGCTGGGGGAGGGAGGGAATGGGATCTTGGCAGGAAACCACCAAAGCAGCACCCAAAAGTCCTTAAACCTAAGAAACTACTACAAAAAAAATCCCCAAAAACCTATGTTCATGAATAAAAAACTCATTTTCTGTAAAGCTAAAAGTGCATCACTAAGAAAAAAGCAGAAGCTCCAACTTGGATTGTGCAGTGGTGAAAAGGGTCGGAAGGCACAACTAGTCTTCCCCACCCTTTATCAGCTCAAGTGAAACCATCAGGCAGTATGAGGGTGCACATGCAGATGGACGGACACTACCTGCAGGGGTGCTGCTTTGGGAGAGCAGGGGGGCAGCATCTGTGCATATCAGAATGTGGCTTGCTTTTCCTCCTATTCCCCTGGTGATAAGGGAGTGAGGGGAAAGTACTTGGGTTCTGTGAATTACTCCTCTGCCCCCTCCCTTCACCAGCCAGGAGTGAGAGGCCTGCACAGAAGCCATGTACTTTCCCCTCGCTCCCTTACTGTCAGGTGAATGGGAAGAAAAGCAAGCCACA
Source organism: Pelodiscus sinensis (assembly GCF_049634645.1). Classification (NCBI taxonomy): domain Eukaryota; kingdom Metazoa; phylum Chordata; order Testudines; family Trionychidae; genus Pelodiscus; species Pelodiscus sinensis. The sequence continues at coordinate 222,562,897 of NC_134712.1, forward strand.
TCCCAGTATGCACAACTGCTGTCCCCCCCCCGCTCCACACTCTCAAAACAGCACCCTTGACTACCTCTTGGAAAGCTCTGGCTCTGGGGACGTGCAAATAACTATCAGTGGAATGCAACTGGACCATCACTTGAAGACTAGTCCATTATTCATATTAGTCTAACAGGATTTAGAAATGCATTTGGTCCTATTTTAAATGGTTTGTAGCAAATACTCCTTTGAATAGTTGATATCTGGGATTTACTATGTGAGCAGTGTGACCAGTTACCCAATTATGTATTACAAATTCTGTTTCTTTATTAGTTAACCTAATCAGTCTACACCAGTGTTTCCCAAATGGTGTTCCACAGAACGCCGGGGTTCCATGAAGTGAAAGTAGGGATACCATGAAAAAATTCCATTACAACCTGAATTACTGTAATGGAATGGAATTTTCATTCATTTATTAATTTTACTGAAAACAATTTTCATTTGTGTTTGCCACGATAAGTGTCCCTGTGTTATGTCAACTTAGCCAGAGAGTGGGGATGATGATGTTACTACTCAGTGCAGTCAGTCAGGGGTTCCGCAAAATTCTTTCGTGTTCAAAAGGGTTCCATGGCCAAATAAAATTGGGAAACACTGGTCTACACAAACAAGAGATGGCACTTCAAAATGTCATCTGAGCATTGACCTCAAGGGAGAAGACTGGGAGCACTTAAGGAAGAGAAAATGTTCCAGAACTGTTAGGCTTTGTCTATACTGCCAGTTTATTCAGCAGAAAATATGCTAATGAGGGACTCATTAGCATAAGTCAAACTCATTAGCATATTTTTTGCACAAAAGCAGGAGTATGGATGTTTGGGGGTTTTTTACGCAAAAAAGAGTCCACACTGCTTCTTTTTGTGCAAAAAGAAATGGCAGAAAATATGCTAATGAGATGGTGACTTATGCTATTGACTCCCTCATTAGCATATTTTCTGCAGGAAAAAACTGGCAGTGTAGACGAAGCCTAACAGTTTGGTACATTTCCTCTTCACTCGCAGTGAAGAAAAAGGCCTTAGAGAAGAAACAGGTGACCCAGGAGTGGATAGAGTAAAATAACTACTTTATTGCTAATGCACGTTTTCCTCGGACCCCCAACACAATGTTCCGAGTGACAATGATTTGGTACCAGTTATACTCCTTTATTCATTTTAGTATGTTATTTCACACATCTATCACTACCTTCCCTAAATCCTTATTTAGTAAAGTTAACTCCCATACTATGAATATTAATAAGCAGGTGATGAACACAATTATACCTGCCTCTGTTGTTTACTGGTTTTTAGCTAAATCAGGATTACATACTGTCTTAATCAACATCTTACAAGGTGGGGGGAAAGAGCTCTGACACTGAAAGTGTTTTTGCAGAGCAAGTAAGATGACAAAACAAAGACACTGTTCAGTGCAACTATCTTTCTAGGCTGCAAGGACAAAGGGGGGGAAACATGCTTAATGGGCAATGCCTGTGGTGGCTGGACCCTTTTAACCATTAATGGATAGCTATCTCAGACCCCTATTAATTTTTATATATCCCAACAAAAACATGAAATGTGATAAGAAGGCCTATGGAATTTTAGGATTTTTTAAAAAATGTCTCCTAGTCTACTTTGCTGCCTCAAAAGGGAAAGCAATATTGAGAAGAAAATCACCCCAAAATGAAAATATGGCCCTGAGACATGACCAGCAACCATGTTACTGAGCTGAACTGTAAATCTGAAATTTGAATTAAAGTGGTAGAATTTTCCTCACAAAAGCTCTTCGGTGGAGGACCTGACTGAATCTCCCTGTCATTGTGGAAGCAGGACACAACCAATAAAAACATAAGGGGGTGCAACAGTCCCCTGATGCCAGTAACTGGCCATCTGTTTTTGCCCCCCAGGTTTCAGTAAGGCTGAAGTATACATTCTAGTGAATCTGTAGATCAAAGCACAATGAAAAATGGTAGTGCTGTCATATTTATTTAGTTTAAATTATATGGACCTTATTTTAACTATAAATCATTCAAAAATTGCAAGTCTCTTCAGCATTGAAACATTATGCTTGTGTGATGCTACATGTGTCATCACGTACATGGAATAATTAAGGATGACACTGTCTGGTGCTAGCAGAGATACAATTTATGGATCTGGTTTGTGTATAAACAGTTGAGACTGCATAATTCTAAAATGACCTGTATGCTGAGCAAAGCTACAAACTACATTTTGACTGGTATGGTACAGCACACATATAATAAGCAATGGGAAGGGATAGACGATACAGTTCTTTCCAAGTAAGTGTATGTGAGGGGGGCGGGGGGGGGGGCGGAGTGGCAGAATAAGACATTCTGGAAAGAACATCTGCTTACCTTCGCTCTCCTCTTTTAGGTATGAAAGCATTTCCTATCATCAATGCAAAATATATACACTAGCTTTCATAGCCAAATTTTGAAAACATGGTTTTGGAACTAGCAACCTGCTGCCTGTGAATGCCAGCTGGGCAAGGTGATAAGGAGTTATACCTCCAAGCTCAAGTTCCTGGTCTATTTTACCCATCAAAGTAAATCAGGCTCAGATGCTGACCTCTACATTTCCTGTCATATCTTAAATATGCTAGTCCACCATATTTAGCAAAAGTCCTTACCATTAAGTCCTAATACTTCAGGAAGGAAATACATGTCTCTGGGCTTCTCTCACAAAATTATGCTCACATACAGTAGAACTTCAGAGATATAAACACCAAAGTTACAAACTGATTGGTCAATTGCACAACTAATTTCGAAAGAGCAGTATGCAATCAGGCAACAACAAAGATTAAAAAAAAATACACCCCAAAACTCCCCTCACCCCTCAAATACTAACCCTGTAGGACTAAGCAAAACAGCAGGCAATGGGAAGTGCAAATGTGTCTCACTTTCAGTTGACACAGCTAGAATTATTTTAAAAAAATTGACAGTGACAACAGTGTTAGCATTAGTAACATAGTAGCAGAATATGGTATTGGGAAATCAACTGTCACAGTTATTTAAAAAAAAACAAGAAAAAATAAAGCTATCTGCAAAAGAAGTCAAAGACAGTGTGATCAGTAAAATCCTTGTGTACTGTTCACAAACCTGCTACTTTTTGATAATGCAATACATCTGTGTTTTGCACAGGAAAGATCAAAAGGCTCAGCTATAAGGTGCGAGGTTACAGAAAAGACTAAGGCTACATCTAGACTGCAAGCGTCTTTCGAAAGAGGCTTTTTTGAAAGATACTTTCGAAAAAGCCTCTTTCGAAAAAGCGTCTAGACTACAACCAGTACTTTCGAAAAAGAAAACCGCCTTTTTAAGAGAGAGCACCCAGGAAGTCTGGATGCTCTCTTTCGAAAAAGCAGTTTGCATTACATAGAGCATTTTTTCGAAAAAGCACTTTCAAAAAAAGGCATTCTTCCTCATAAAACAAGGTTTTCCACGGTCGAAAAAACTGCTACGTTCTTTCGATTTACTTTCAAAAGAACGCAGCAGCAGTCTAGACGCAGGGGAAGTTTTTCGAAAAAAGGCCACTTTTAAAAAAAAAAAAAACTCCGTGTAGCCTAGACACACCCAAAGTTACTCTCCCAAGAAATACATCCAGACAAAAGTGAGGACCACTTTAAAGCAAGCCCGGGTGGCTCTGCCAGTTCAAAATACGCATGGAATACAGCTGTTGGAGTGCAAGAAGTCTGACAGCTAACTCAAATAACACTGGTTAATTTAAAAACACCTGTCACATGATTGGATTTTATAGGAAAATGCAGATCATCATTGCATCCACTGTTGTATGTTTGGCCCACATTCTGTGCAAAGTGAGCCAAGTGAGGTGTTTAGTGAGAGCTTATACTTTGCTGATTCTGTTTGTACTGCTCACATACATGTATGATTTCTGTATGTAAAGTTATGAATATGAGCTCTGTACTTGTATTTTAAATGTTTTGTATCTGAGAGACAACAGCAGGTATCGATCACCTACTGTGTGCTTAGTGAAGAGCTATGCTGCATGAACAATGGGCCTTAAGTGTTGCCAATAAACACCTGAGGAATTCTGCTGGGAATATGCAGACTAGCAGGTACCACAAGGCTGTTTGCATAAAAAGGACATGGACAGGTTAGCTGATCATGTGATCAGCTTCATTTTGGGAGGTACCATCACTCTGGAGAACAATGGATTTCCCTCCACATGGGCAAAATTATAAAAGGATCCTTGGGGTTCCTCCATCTTTGTCTTCAATCCTGCTCTTAACTTCAGATGCATCTTTGCTAAGGTCAGTGAGCCCGGAAAGATCTGTTGACCCATCCTAACATAGGATGTACTCCAGAGATGTTTAAGATAGCAGTTTATTACATCTCCACTAAGAGCCTGCATCAAGAACTTGGTGTTTGATGTATCTAATGTGCTTTCTTTAATAATTCTACTCTCAACCATTTCTTTCTTTTATTAAGAAACATTTAGATTCTAAAGGATTGGTACACATGCTCTTTTGGGTAAGATCTGAGGTATCAATTGACCTGGGAATGTGGGTGGTCCTTTGGGAAAGATAGAACCTGTTTGGATTTGGTGAGCTTGGTTTTTATAACTTCTCATCTGTATAAGGAGTAGTACTAGTTGTGGCACAGGTAAAGCTGGAGTGTCTAAGGGGATTGCTTGTGTGACTTCTTGCTGGTCAGATTGGCAGCTGAAGTGTTCTTTGTGACTGGATTGGTGCCTTATAGAGGAGGACTCCAGTCGTGTGCTGTAAGTAGTTTCTAAGCAATTTGCCCTGATTTGACCCTCTCAGAGCTGCCCCAGGCCCATTGTTACTTTACAACATGTTCAATCATTTAATGAACAGCATGAACATAACGCAGACCGAGAATTTAGCTGTAATGAGAGGCCCTTTACTGGCACCTGCTTCCAAACACTTTGGCAGGCAGGCCAAAAAAACAGGTAAAGAATTTCAAACCCAGTGAAGATTGGTTCACACTGATGGCTACTACTAACACAAGTTGGAATTTCAGTCTCCCATTAGTTCATTCATGAAAATGTGGAGCCTTGCTGCTTTGCAAATGTCACTATGCCAGCTCTTCCTGTCCATTACCACAGCCAGTGCAGTGCTTGGATGGATAAAAGCAACTTTTTTTTAACACTTTGTTCCACTTTACCTATCTGAGCTGTGCTACTGATGGATAATGCTCCATCTCATCCTGCCATTGAAAAACTATTGACAGAAGATGGAAACATTTGTTATTGTTTTTGCTAGTAATCATAAGCCTCATTCTGCCCACAGACTATGGCATTATAGAAAATATGAACATTGATACAAGTGAAACCTCTTACAGAGATTATTACTAGGATCAATGGAATTTGAATCTTACACAAATTTTTATAAACAGCTGACTTCAAAGAGCTGTCTATATTTGAGTCTTGGAATGAGACTGGCTCTAAATTGGCTCCTGGAATGAATTCTGGCCATGTATTGATTATACTGAACCAGATAATTTAGAAACCAATGATCATACAAAAATCAATCAACTAAATGGTTCTGAAAAGCAACAGCTTTTGGCTATGACTATGGAAAAACAACAGGAATGGCTAAACGCAGATAAACACCCTACATACCTCTCTCAGCTCTTCTCTGAACAGCATGATACATACATTCAGAAGTTTCCCTTTCCAACCTTTTCCTTAACCCCTTAAACAGATAGACTATTACTCCATATAAGCTCCACAGATGTAATATGCTGTATCTCCTGCCTGGTTTCATTAGGAATGTTATCACTGGCAAAGGAAAGGGACTCCTAATTGCTCTATATTCCTTTGCAAGAAATCAGTCCCACACCAAACATGTGTGTGTCATCCTTCCTCTGAGAGTGTCCCACTCTTTTCAGCCAGCCTGCCCAACCTATGGGCTACCAATACCAGTGATTTTACAAGGTCACCCTTGTATCCCTTGGGGTGAAGTGTCCAAATGAGGAGGAATCTGTACTGTCACCCTTGTCCCTGAGGGCCAAGGTCTGCAATCCCCCCGTCAGGATCTGTAGATTGCTGGAGAACCCACTATCACATTCTGAAGATGCCTGCTGAACTGTTAACAGGTTATGGGAATGAGGAACAGGCCCACTCATCCACTCATGGTCATACTCATTCACCCTAATAAAGATTGGACCATCAATATCCTTAAACACAGAGCCTGAATCTAGCTTGTGGACCTCCCATATGAGGGTTCAGGACCCCACTGAGGGGAATGCACTCCTCTGATTCACCACCATCCTCAAAGTGAATGATTCCTGTTGTTGACTTGGCTCCTGCCAAGCTAGTCTCCTCTTGTGACTCTGCTTCTGCACCTGTGTAAGGCCACTGCACCTTGTCTGATCCCTTCCTGTGAAGATTGAGCATGTTCTCTTGTACGGAGACTGCATCTCCAAGTCCACAATTAAACGTAAAAGCTGCCCAAATTAATCCTTACCTACCACTGAGACCACAACACTCCGTTTCTCCATTAAGATACAGTGTTCCTTCCCCTGCCTGCAGGAGGGAACCCATGCTATCAATACTTTGACTCCTGCCACCACACATCAGGGAGAGGAAGAAGGAGGGATAGAACAGAATCTGCTGGCTTCCTGGTTGTACCCTTGGCAAAGACCCCAAAGGCCTTTGCCCTCTGCCCACCAGAAGCCAAATTCTGAGGAGGTGTGTGCACAAATGATCTTTTTCTGCACATGAGTAGGGGCCAAGACAATAAACCTGATGCTAGTAGAGCCACCCAGGGATACAGGACCCTTCCTAGCCACCACAGAGTCACTGCATGGTTCCTAGCCTTTCCGCTCCACAGGCAGAGAGCGTGGGGAGAGTAGTTTCCCCACAGAAGAGGTTCTCAAAGTATGGGATTGGCCACCCAGGAGGGCCTGTGGAATATATTCTGCAGGGGCATGTGAGGCTTTGGGGGGAAGCAGACTGCCTGCCTGTATCTGAACCATTACAGAGCAAATCTTGATGATCATCTGGCCCTCCAACTATTTCTCCATGCTACTCATCCATGTGGACACTAATACTGTGAGGCATGAAGTGACTACAGGAATGTGGTAGTACGAGTGAAGGAATTTAGAGCAAAGGTGGTATTCTCTTCGGGTACGTCTAGACTACATGCCTCTGTCGCCAGAGGTAGATACGGTATACCTAGACTTAACTAAGGATTTTGATACAGATATGCATGACCTTGTCAGCAACAAACTAAGCAAACACCACCTAGATCAGTGGTCTCCAACCTTTTCACACCGAAGATCACTTTTTAAATCTCAGAACAGGTGAAGATCTACCGCCCCGCCCCTTCCTTGAAGCCCCACCCTCTCTATTCTCCTCCTGTCCATCACTTGCTATCCCCAGCCCTTACTTATACACTCTGATAAACAGTTTATTTTTAAATTATGCGATATATAAAATTAAAATCACGTGTTTATAGTTCTGAAATAAGTGGTCTGTTTTTTATTCATGCTATTTAAATCTAAAATGAAGCATTTATAATTATACATTTTGTGGGGACAGAGTTCTGCGGCTGGGGGCAGGGGAGAGGGAACAGGGTGCTGGGAGGGCAGAGGACAGGGTTCTGCAGCACGGGACAGGGTGCCAGTGGGGACAGAGTTCAGGGAGTGGGGACAGGAATGGGGACAGAGTTCTGTAGCTGGAGACAGGGGAGTGGGGACAGAGTTCTGTAGCTGCAGACAGGGGAGTGGGGACAGAGTTCGGGGAGTGGGGACAGGAATGGGGACAGAGTTCTGTAGCTGGAGACAGGGGAGTGGGGACAGAGTTCTGTAGCTGGGGACAGGGGAGTGGGGTCTGAGGAGCAGGGTGCCAGTGGCAGCAGAGAGTCCCCTGCATCTGCCTCCTCCCAGGATTCCCCCCCCAGAGCGAAGCCAGCATATGCCTTCTCTGAGCCCGAGCTCCCCCCCCCCCCGCGGTGGGGCCAAACCCCCACAGGAGCCTGCCCTGGGGCCAAATGCCCCTTCCACGGCACAGCACAGCCCATCCCCCCCTTCCTCTCTCCTCCCACAGCGCGGCCAACCCCCACGAGCATCTACCCCGGGGCCAAACCCTCCTCCCGCGGCGCAGCACGGCCAGACCCCTCATGCAGCATGGCCAACCCCCGCGGGTGCCTGCCCTGGGGTCAAACCCACCTCCCATGGCACGGCACGACCCAGCCAACACCCTCCCCTCCCGCAGCGGGGCCAAACCACGGGGCCGCCCCCCGCTCCTGCGGCACAGGGAAACCCCTGCGCTCAACTCACCCCTCTGGCGCCGGCGGCACAGGGAAGCCTCCGCACTCCTCCTTCAGGGCTGACACCCCCTCCCCCAGCACGCAACAGAGCTGTGGGAGGGGAGCAGCCCGCGCAATTCCAGAAACCCCGGAAATGACGTGGGCTTCAGACAGGACTTCCGTCCACCCCGCGGGAAGCCGGCACTACACTAGAGGTAGGTAGTGTGGCTTCTCGGGGGTGGGGGGAAAATAGGGGGTGGGGTTGCCCGAACGCTTTGCAATCGATTGGTCGAGGCCTCGTGATCGATTTCGACCTGTTGGTGACCACAGACCTAGAAGGAATTACTATAAGGTGGGAGCATAACTGATTAGATAACTGTTCCCAGAGAGCAGTTATCAATTGTTCACAGTCATTCTGGAAAGGCATAACAAGTGGTTCTGCAGGGATCAGTTCTCAGTCCAGTTCTGTTCAATATCTTCAATGATTTATATAATGGCATTGGGAGTGCACTTAAAGTTTGTGGATGATACCAAAATAGGAGGGGCTGCAAGTGCTTTGGAGGATAGGATTAACATTCAAAATGATCTAGACAACAAGAAACGGTCAGAGGTAAATACGATGAAATTCAATAAAGATAAATGCAAAGTATTCCATTTAGGAATTAGCAATCAGTTTCACACATACAAATGGGAAATGACTATCTAGGAAGGAGTACTACAGAAAGGGATATAAGGGTCACAGTGGACCACTAGAAAAATATGAAACAACAGTGTAATACTGTTACAAAGAAAGTAAACATTATTCTGGGATGTATTAACAGGAGTGCTATAAGCACTGAGTAGGCCTCAACTAGAGTATTGTGTGAAGTTCTGTGTCACATTTTAATAAAGATGTGGATGAACTGGAAAAAGCCCAGAGAAGAGCAATAAAAATTATGAAAGGTCTAGAAAGAATGACCTATGAGGGAAGATCTAAAGAATTGAGTTTCTTTAATCTGAAGAAGAGAAGACTGAGAGGGGACATGATAGCAGATTTCAAATACCAAAAAGGTTGCTACAAAGAGAAGGAAGAAAAATTATTCTTCTTAACGTCTGATGATAGGACAAGAAGCAATGGGCTTAAAATACAGCGAAGGAGACCTTTAGATTAGAAAAAAGCTTCCTGCCAGGGTGGGCAAGCACTGGAAAAAATGCCTAGTGAGGTTGTAGAATTCCCATCACTGGAGATTTTTAAGAGCAGGTTTGTGATGGATAGGAGAAATGCTCTGAACATCCCAGCATAAAGTAACCAAAGGGTTAAACTCACATAGCTAGGAGGTGTTGGCAGGGAGCCAGGAGAGCCAATGGGGGAAGGTGTTGAGTTTTGTAATAAAAGAAGCCCTGCTTGCTTTCTCTTCTTTGTGTGAGTTTTAAGCCAGGATCTGGGGGAACAAGATGAACTGAACCAGGCAAAACTACCATGCCTACAAAGAACACTAGGCATGGAAATGGACTAGATCTTGAAACATGTGAGTAGATAGGGAATATAATGTCTATTTAGACGTGATCAGGTTATTTTCTTTGTTTTGTTGTTTGGTTAAACTTCTCTGTCCTAAAGTCATGTGCCCCCCCCCCCCCCCACCGTATACTGTATCTAAGCTGTCACCCAGAGATATCATTTTTTCTGTGTTTTCATCCATTATTTTCTCTGTTGCTCTGTAACACTTAGCAATCAAGTATGCTTTATCAAGTATATCTTTTTGGTCTGTTAATAAAATCACTTTTGTTAAAGTGATGATTTGATTCTTGTGTCCTGGAAGGTAACAGGAGGTCTGTGTATGCATGCCTAATTCTCAGAGGTCAGTTATCAGAGACTGCAATTTGCTTTCTCTTTTTACCACAAGAGAGCTTGAAAAAAGAGCTTGGGGTACCCCTCTGGAAGAAGTTCCAAGTGCTTTCTTCTTGGATTCAAGAAGAAAAGAGTTGTATCACTTGCTGGTGGCCGCTTGTCTCCCAGGATCAGTAACCTTGGGGAGTTTTTTTTTTTAAGCAGAAGCCTTATAGAGGTAAGCTATTATTTTTAAGATCTCTTGTGGGCCCCCACCTTCAGCACTTGGAGTGCCAGAGTGGGGAACAGCCTTGACAAGGTTAGACAAACACCTGTCTGGGATGGTCTAGATTTGTGGTGTCCAACACGCTAGCCACTAGCCACATGTAGCTATTTGGCTGCTTGAGTGTTGTTAGTTGGCTTGAACAATGTGTCTATTTGGCCAACTGAATGTGGTTGCTGCTTCAAAACTGGTTGGACACCACGGGTCTAGATGATGCTTGTTCCTGCCTTGAGTTCAGGGGACTGGACTTGATGACCTCTCAAGATTCTTTCCAGTCCTATGATTCCACAGAAGACATAGCCACATGTTTAGATGGGGAGCAGATGTATCACTTCTGCAGGGGGGAGCAGCTGCTATCTCCCCTAGAATAGACCCTCTTTTTGCATCTGGAGAACTGTTATTGCTTCTGCTGGAAGCTAGTTAATAACCTTTTCTTTGCTGAAAAGGAGCCAAAAGTGGCCCCATGTGGCCCCTCCATTGGACTAAATCCTGATGGTCTCCCAAATGGCCACTGGGCACCAGAAGGAGCTATCAACTGTCCCCTTGGTGAGTGTCTCTCTCCCCGCTGCTAGGACATTTGCCCTTTCACTATTGCCCCATAAAGGATAAATGGATTGCAAGGTGGATAGAAATCTGGCTAAATTGTTGGGCCCAATGGGTAGCGATCAACAGCTTGATGTTTGGTTGGCAGTCGGTTTCAAGTGGAGTGTGCCAAGGATGGATTCTAGGGCCGGTTTTGTTCAACATCTTTATTAATGACCTGGATGATGGGATGGATTGCACCCTCAGCAAGTCTGCGGATGACACTAAGCTACGGGGAGAGGTAGATATGCTGGAGGATAGGGATAGGGTCCAGAGTGACCTAGAAAACTGGAGGATTGGGGGGAAAAAATCTGATGAGGTTCAACAAGGACAAGTGATAGAAATGTAGCCATGTTAGTCTGGTATAGCTGAAGCAAAATACAGAGCCCACAAAAGCTCATCATCTAATAAACCATCTTGTTAGTTTTTAAAGTGCTACATAGTCCTGTATTTTGCTTCAACAAGGACAAGGGCAGAGTCTTGCACTTGGGATGGAAGAATCACAAGCACTGTTACAGGCTGGGGACTGACTGGATAAGTACCAGTTCAGCAGAAAAGGACCTGGGGATTACAATGGATGAGAAGCTGGATATGAGTTAATGGTGTGCCCTGGTAGTGAAGAAGGCTAATGGCATATGAAGATGAATTAGGAGGAGCATTTCCAGCATATCTAGAGAAGTTATTATTCTCCTTTATTTGGCACAGGTCAGGAATGATAGTTGCCAGGGAGACAATATGCAACTTAAGGCAGACCAAATATTTGTTGAGGTCCCCCAAGTTCAATGTAGTCTATATGCCCCTTTTCACCATTGAGATCAAAAAGTATCAGGAGTAGAAACCTTTGTTCTCGAACTCTGGAAATACCCTCTCCACTGCTCCCATCTGCAGCAAATGGGATAGCTCCTATTCAAAAATCTGCTCATGAGAAGGGTCCCTGAAGAGGGACGGGGACAGAGAGTGTTGTGGAGGAGAGCTGGAGGAGGTAGCCACACTGGACAGTGGCTAGGACCCAATGGTCTGATATAATGTCCATCCACTCCAAAAGAAAGGGATGTAGCCTGAAGGAGAACAGATGGGTAGGATCTTGGGAGTATAGTAATGTAGTCCCTGGGTGTACCCTCAAAAGGAACGCTTGTCCTGGGGTTTTTCCTGGCTGTTCGATTGTTGGCCAGACAGAGGATGAAAAAGCTCTCTCCTGGTGGGGATACTGGCCCCTTTGTTGTGAGTACTGGGGCTTAAACCTCTTCCTCTCAGAACCGGGGATGTAGAGGCATAGGTTTTTCAAGGTCGTTCGGGAGTCCTTTAACCCATGCAATTTAGTGTTCATCTGCTCTGAGAATAGGGCCTCCGTGTCAAAAGGGAGGTCCTGAATGGAGTCCCACACCTCCGGAGACAGGCCCGACAGAAGCCAGGCTGCATGCCTCATGGAGATGGCGGAAGCCATAAAGCAAGCCACCGAGTCCACAGCATCAGATGCTGCCTGCAAGGCCACCAGTGCCACAGAGGATCCATCCTCAACAGGACCTTATACTCCTTGCAGGAGGCTTCAGGCAAGAAAGTCTCAAATCTAGCCAGTGCCTGCCAGGTACTCCTCCTACCTGCAGGTTTACCTCCTACCTGGTGAACAAAGCCTGGTAATTTGCCACCCTTAACTGAAAACTGGCTGAAGAAAGAACAGTTACTTACCTCATAACAGTTGTTCTTCAAGGATGTGTTCCTCGTGTCCATTCATGTAGATGTGTGAGCGCAGCATGAACGTGTCATCAGAAATGTTTCCCTTAGCACTACCCATCAGACCAGCAGGGGAGCCCCTACTGGCCCTCCACCTTCTTTGTTCCTTCTTACCAGACCACTCCGAGGAAAGGGAGGTGGGTGGGATTTGGAATGGACATGAGCAACACATCTCAAAGAACAACAGTTACGAGGTAAGAAACCCTCCTTTCTTCAAGTGATTGCTCATGTCCATTCCATGTAGGTGACTCCAAAGCAGAAACCCCAGGAGGCGGGGTCGGAGTTTTAACTTTCCACTGAGTGGAGGACAGCCCTACCCAGAGCAGCGTCCTCCCTTGCTTGATGTGTCAGAGTGTAGGGATTAGCAAAGGTGTGGACACAGGATAATGTGGCAACCCTGCAGATGTCCAGGATCAGGATCTGAGCCACAAAAGCTGCGGAGGAGGCCTGAGCTCTAGTAGAGTGGGCCATGAGGGGAGGTGCTGGGACCACAGCTAGCCCATAGCATTCCCTAATACATGCCGTGATCCAGAAAGGGATCCTTTGTACAGAGACAGGCTGGCCTTTCAGCCGCTCTGCAATGGCAACAAAGAGCTGAGGCAACTTGTGGAAAGGCTTCGCTCTCTCTAAATAAAAGGCTAATGCCCTCCTAACATCCAAGTGTGCAACACCTGTTCCTTACCCAATGCGTGAGGTTCGGGGGTAAAATAATGGAAGGAAAATGTCCTGTGACACATGGAAGTTAGACACCACCTTTGGCAGGAAGGCGAAGTGGGGGCACAATCTGACTCTATCCTTAAAGAAAACAGTATATAGGGAGTCCAAAGTGAGAGCCTTCAGCTCAGACACAGATCTGGCCGACATGACGGCCACCAGCAAGGATACCTAGTAGAACAGATGTAGCAATGAGCACGTCGCCAGGAGTTCAAAGGGAGGTCCCATAAGTTTAGACAGGACCAGGCTGAGGTCCCACTGGGGGACAGGCTGCCAAATGTGTGGGTAAAGCCTCTCCAGGCCCTTCAAAAATCTCTTCACCATTGGGTCTGGAAAGAGTCTTACCCCTGGCACTAAAGTGGAAAGCAGAGATAGCTACTAAGTGAACCTTAATCGAGGAGGAGGATAACCCCTGAAGCCTAAGATCCAGAAGGTAATCCAGGACCAGGGAGACTGGTGTGTCCGTAGGAGATACCCCCTCTGGGTAGTCCAGAAATGGAATTGATTCCACTTGGCCAGATATGTAGTCATAGTGGAAGGTTTCCTACTGCCCAACAGTACCTTCTGCACACAAACCAAGCACGGAAGCTCCGCTGCTGTCAGCCAAGGAGCTTCCATGTCATAAGGTGCAGGGAATGCAGGTTCGGGTGGCGAAGCCTGCCTCAGTCCTGTGTAATCAGGTCTGAGACCAGTGGAAGTGCTACCAGTGTTTTGCACAACAGACTCAGGAGAGTCAAGAGCCAGTGAACTGGTGGGAACGCATAAAGCAGACCCCCCAGGCCAGGGTATGAGTAACGCATCTCCCAGGTAGTTCCACCCCAGCGCCACGAGGGAGTAGAACCTTGGGCACTTGCTGATCTGTCAGGTGGTGAACAGGTTCAGAAGAGGAAACTTCCACTAGTGGAAGATCCAGAGGGCCATGTCCTCTCTGAGGGACCATTTGTGGCTGGAGACGGACCTGCTCGGCTGGTCCACCAAAGTGTTCTGGGAACCCGGGAGATAGGAGGCCATTGGGTGAATACCCACCCCGATGCAGAAGTCCCACAGGTAAAGGGTTTCCTGACACAGGTGAAGAGAGCGGGCTCCTCCCTATCTGTTGATGTATGAAACTGCCGACATATTGTTGGACAGGATGAGGACTGACTTGCCCCTGAGCCAAGGAAGGAAGGCCGCACAGGAAAGGCGGACCACCTGCAGCTCCCTGACATTGATGTGCAGGGAGAGGTCGTCCTGGGACCACATACCTTGAGTCTGCATGTCTCCCAGGTGGACCCACAACTAGTGTCTGATGCATCTGTCACAAGCCGGAGGATCGATATGGGCCTGGAGAATGGGATTCTGGTGCAGATCTCCTCCTCCTGGGTCCACCAATCCAGGGAGCAAAGGACATTGGAGGGAACTGTCACCACCCTGTGCCAGGGTGAAAGGCCGGGTTGTGGATCCGTGCCAATCACATCTGCAGTGGGTGCATACGGAGCCTGGTGTGCTGTGTGATGTAGGTACATGTGGCCATTAGACCCAGAAAGCACATGCAGGCCCTGGCCGTGGTTATCGGAAACGCTTGCATGTCCCAACTGCAGTCCCAGGAAGTGGGACCCGGGGAGGGAGGCCCTGGATGATGTGGAGTCTAAATTGGCGCCTACAAACTCTATCCCCGGAGTAGGCACCAAAGTCGATTTGGCCATCTTCAGGAGCAGGTCCAACTGCCGAAAAAGGTGGTGGACCAAGGTGATGTGGGCCTGCACTTGGTTCGCTGTTTGCCCTTGCAAAAGCCAGTCATACAGATAGGGGAACACCTGGACACCTCTTTTTCTCAGAGTGGCAGCAACGAAGGCCATACACTTTGTGAAGATCCGGGAGGTCATGGAAATATGAAAGGGAAGGGCTATGAACTGGTAGGGTCTCCACTCACTGTAAAGTGGTGCGCAATGCAAATGTGAAAGTAGGCATCTTTTAGCTCAAGGGCAACATACCAGTCTCCAGAAGCTAGACAGGGAATGATGTATGCCAGAATCACCATCTTGAATTTTGTCTTGACAATGAAGGCATCCAGATCCCTGAGAACCAGGATGGGACGAAACCCACCCTTGACTTTGGGGACCAGGAAATACCAGGAATAGAAGCCCCAGCCCAAAACCTTGGTGGGGAACCGGCTCTACGGTCCCCAGGGTGAGGAGCTGAAGAACCTCCTCCTAAAGGAGAAACTCTTGAGAGGGGTCCCTGAAGAGGGATGGGGCAGGAGGATGGGAAGGAGGAACAGAACTGAAAGGGATGACATACCCCCTTCCCACTGTTTCCAGGACCCAATGGTCAGAGGTAATGGACTTCCAGGCCCCTTGGAAAGGAAATAGGTGGTCCCAGAAAGGGAAGGATGAGGATGGTTAGCTGTCCTTGGGTGTACCCTCAAAACCCTTCACGGGGCCCCGAGGACTTGCCAGGTGGGCCCTGACCTTGATCTTGTGCCAGCCAGGGACAGTACCTGCTGTTTCTTCCACTGCCGTTCCTACTACGGCAAAGGAAGTAGTCAAGACATGTGCCCTGCTGGGAAGGTCTAGGGGCATTCCTGCCAGAGAAGGAGCTTGGTTGAGTAGCCAGGGTGTGAATACCCAGGGACTTTAACATGGCCCGGGCATCCTTGAGATCATGCAGATGCTGGTCTCTCTGCTCGGAGAATAGAGACGGGCCCTCAAAGGGGAGGTCCTGGTTGGTACTTTGGAGATCTGGGGGTACACCAGACACTTGCAGCCAGGAGCTGCGGCGTAGTACCAGCCCCATAGCTATAGCCCGTGCAACTGCATCAGCTGCATCAAGGGCCACCTGGAGCGCTGCCCTTGAGAGGGCTCTAAATTTGGGCTGAGAGTCCCTGCGGAGCAGCTCAGTAAACTTGTCCATGGAGACCCAGGTGTTAAAGGCATAGCGAGACAGCAGAACTTGCTGGTTCACTATGCAAAATTGGAGGCCTCTGTAATCGTAAGCTTTCCTGCCCAACAGGTCCATCTTTTTGGCATCCCTGTTCTTGGACGTGGCACCCGGCTGGCCCTGCTGCTCCCTTTGGTGTACTGCCTGGAGGACTAAGGACCAGGGAGGCAGATGGGAGAACAGGTATTTGTTCCCCTCCTGGGACATGAAGAACTGCCACTTGCCCTTCTTGTCCATCGATGGGATAGAGGCTGGGGTTTGCCAGAGGGACTTTGAGATATTGGCCACTGTTTTGTTGACAGGGAGTGCCACTCTGGTAAGGGTGTCAGACTGTAAGATGTTGACAGTAGGGTTGGAGTCTTCCAACACCCTCTCAGCCTGGATCCCAAGACTCTGGGCAAGGCAGCGAAGAAGGTTCTGGTGTGCACTCGGGTCCATGAAAAGCATGGAGGGAAGAGTGGACTGATTATGAATATTGATAAAATGAAGACAATGGTATTTGGAGATAAGGAAATAGGAAGGAAGATCAGTGTAGATGGGATTGAACTAGAGAATGTAGAGAAGTTCACATATTTTGGGAGCAACACAATGTATGATCTAGACTGTAAGAAGGAAATAGTGACTAGAACAGCCAAAGCAAGAGTGACTCTTAAGGCAATGGATAAGATCTGGAAAAGAAAAGCGATTAGCTTAGAAACGAAGCTGAGCGTCTTGAAAACGTGTGTATTTAGCAGCATGCTGTACGGATGTGAGACATGGGTGATAACGAAAGATTTGAAGAGAAGGATATTAGCGTTCAAGGGGAGTTGTTATAGAAAGAGCCTGAGAACAGGATGGATGCAGAAGGTCACCAACAAGGAATTATATAGGAAGATACAGCCGAAAGAGAACCTACTGCAGAAGGTTATACAATGGAAGTTACAGCTATTTGGGCATATCTGCAGAATGAACAATGAGCAAAAAGTTAAGACACTGGTTTTTGGCATAATGGATGGTCTGAATAGAAGAGGCAGACCCCAAAGAGAATGGGTAGATGATATAGTAGATTGGTGCGGAGCTAGTCTACAGAAACTAAGCCACTCTGCTGGACAGGGAAAGATGGAAGGAAATAGTAAGAGAGCCTTCGGACACCATGGTCGTTGAGCCCATGGTTGTTGATGATGATACCGGCGCCACTTCAGCGTACACACATCTACATGAAATGGACATGAGCAATCACTCAAAGAAGAATAAATCTTTCTACAAAAAAAGTCCAAGCGTTTGGAGTCTTCATTCTTAAGGGTGAGGGCTGGCCGGCCCTGGCACTTCCTGTGGTTGACTGATTCCACCACAAGGGAGTTGGGTAGTGGATGGGTGTAAAGGCAGTCGTGCCTCCCGCCAGGACAAAGTACTTCCAATCCCTCCTATAGCCAAGAGGGCTGATTGGAGGAGGGCCTTGGCAAACTTGGCGATCGCCTCGTGCAGAATCAAGGCCATACTGCCAGGACCTGCTTGACCCAGAACCCGGAACAATGAGTCCGTGGTTTCTTGTACCTCTTTGGCCTAGACACCCAAGCCATTAGCCACCCTCCTAAAGAGGTCCTGGTGGGCTCTCAAGTCCTCCTGAGGTAATGCTGGGGGAGAAGCCACAATTGCTTCATCCAGCAACGAAGAGGCAGCCAGGGCCAGTTGACCTTCCTTATGAGGTTGAGTTTGGCCACTTGACCCTTCTGTCTGTTGAGGTGGGGCTGGCGTCCTTGCATCACCTTGCTGCCCACAAGACTGTGTTGTCACCAAGGGGAACTGGGACGCTCTGGTGACTGAGTAGGTAAGCTGGGGGTGTACCAGAAAGCCCCAGGCGGTGCATGGGCACTACTGCGCCTGCCACTGATATGATGGCCACGACATGCCATGGGATGGCACTGGCAGTGCTAGCATCAACATCACCAAGGTTTGTGCCAACTGCTGCACCAGAGGGATCGAGGCCACTTCTGAAGCCAGGCTACAGGAGAGGACATTCCCCGACACCCACAACCAAGAGCGGAAGCAGTGGTTTTTCCGGTGCTGGGACTCCACTACCAATAGAGACGTTGGAATCTGGGAATGTCTGCAGTGTCCGCGAGAGCTATGATGCCCCAAAGAGTCACTTGAGTCCAGAAAATGGTGCCAAAGAGAAGATCCATGGTGCCGGGATGGAGACAAGGAGAAGCCAGCTGTGCCTCTGCAGCTGAGGAGTCTCAGTGCCTGCAAGTATCTACGGCATGCTGAACAGTCCCAAAGTCAGCATGGTGAGTAGGAAGAATCACTGTCCCTTCACCACCTTTTGTGTCAGGAGGCACATGCCTGCACAAATCTGCACACCAACTCCAGTTACACAGGAGATCATGCGCCATGCCCCAGTCTCTCACATGCAAACCTCTGGGGACTTGGGAGCGTTCTCCTCTCGGACACCATAGGAGAGCAAGATCAGACCATGCCAGGAGACAAGGGGCCAAATGGCGGTTTACTCCTGTGCCAGGGTCCTGTCGGAATCGGGAGCAATACATGCATGACACTT
The DNA here is from genome assembly GCF_049634645.1 of Pelodiscus sinensis. Lineage (NCBI taxonomy): Eukaryota > Metazoa > Chordata > Testudines > Trionychidae > Pelodiscus > Pelodiscus sinensis. The sequence goes on from NC_134712.1 coordinate 222,581,716, forward strand.
AAGTTCTATGCATCCTGGAAGGTCCCTGGTGTGGAGGGGAGACAGGTATCCAGTACCGATGAAGGTGACCCAGATGCTGGGCTTGGTGCCTTCTGTGGGTCTTCCGGCTTGTGCACAGGCTAGTCACTCTTCTTCCCTTTATCCTTACAAGGGGACTTGTCTCTTCCCAGCTTTCTAGCAGGCCTAGTTGGGGCTTTGGGCGATATCTAGCATTGAGCCATAGTTGTTGGTGGTGTGCTGAGCACCAAGGCACTGATACTTGGTGCCAAGTCTGACCGCTGATCCTGCAGGGCAAGTGTGGACTCCATTAAGAGTGCTCTAAGACAAATGCTTCACACTTTAATAGTTTTGGGACAGAAGGACCTGCAAACGCAACACTCGTGCAAAGTATGTCCTTCCCCCAGGAAACGCAGGCAGTCAGCATGTGTATCGCTGACTGGCATGGACCTGTGGCTTCCTGCACAGGCTTTCAAGCCAGGGGAGCAGGACATGCTCCATCACCCAGGCAGAGTCTCTTCAAAGGGAATTAGAAGTCCAACAATTTACAGGTACTTCAGGGGATAGCTGAGTTAGTCTGTACAGGACAAACTTAAAAAACAACAAATGGTCTGGTAGCACTTTATAGGGGAAAGGAAAAAAGGAAGGGGGTGGGAAACAAGGAGCAGAAGATATAAAAATATCAATGGGAAAAACAGGAAGGCAGAACTGGCAATCAGTAAGCACCTGAAGGTACTTAGTTTATTTAGAACTATCAACAATGCAAAGGGAGTGCTTGTTACTGCTAAGGCGGGAGCATACTGTTCCAAACACCATCACTGGCAGTAAGAAGGAATTGAGAAGGGAGGGGATGGGGCATCCTATATAGCAGTACTCTCCAACCTTTTTACACCCAAGTTCACTTATGAAATGTCAGGGCAAGCCTTGATCTACCCCATCCCTTCCCGAGGCCCCGCCCTTTCCAAATCTTTTGGTGGACTACCCGTTGCTAATGGAAACTCACTGTTAATTACACCCGAGCCATTTTGCTAGTGCTATAGATGGGGGGAATGATTTAATTTAAATTAAACAGATTAAGCATTTTAACTTACTCATGTTAGTTGATCAAACTTCATTTTTCATTTATGTCCAACACAAAAGGTTTCAATTTTTTCTTTATTTATGGCAGGTGTGGGGACCTTTTTTTGAGTCATGGGCCACTGACCCACAGAAAAATCAACTGGGGACCACACAAGTGTGAAGCAAAAAAACTCTTCCCCAAACCCCCAACCCTCACTGATGTGGCCCCCAAATGACACACCTCACTCCTCTGGTACTTCAGCCCCCACAGGGGTAGGAAGTACTGAAGTTCATGGCTTCCCATAGGACAGGTTTACTTTTCTGGGGTTTCAGAGTTAGTGGATTTTGTGGATGCCCATAGGCTTTGGGATGGGAACAAAAATGAGGGGTTGAACGTGCGGGAAAGGGCTGCCAGCAAGAAGGATATGGATGCAGGATCTGGGAGGGAGTTTAACAGCAAGAGAGGATGTGGGATGGGAGTATGAGAGGGAGTTTGGGGGCAGGAGAGGGTTGAGGGCAGTAACACAGAAAAGCTGAAAGGGTGAGAATGCTGCCAAATAGCTGTATCCCCCCTCACATTTTCCCTTTCCTCCAACCTCGCTCCCCTCAGCCCCATGATTTCCTTCAGACTGATCCCCCCCATCATCACCCCATGCCCCTCAGTGCAACCCCTACCCCCGCAGCCTGATCCCCTGAATAATCCCATACCCCTCAGTGCAACCTCTGCCCCCTCCCATCCTGCCCCTGCATTCTGCTCCCCCCCCCCCCCCCGCTGCTCCCACATCCCTGTGCCCCCAGCGCACTCACCGGCAGGATAGCAGCACTGGTACTTGCAGCCTCCAGGGAGCAGAGCTGGGGGAGGATGGGGAAGAGGCAGTCTCTTCCCTGCCCAGCCCAGCACCAACAGACAGTGGCCCCGGGGCTTCGGCTGCGGCAGGCAGAGTCCGGGAGCCCAGGGCTGGCTTCAGCCTTGCCGGGTGCAGGGGGGCATTGGAGAAGGGGCTCTCCAATCCCGCACACAGCCCACAGGGAACAATGTGGTGTAGCCCTCTCCCCAGCGCCCCACGTATGCCAGCCACCCAGTCCCCTCCCGGAGCAGGAGGCAAGAGCAAGGACGCATGTGTGTGTTTGCATGCATGCCTCTTCCCCCCTCCCCGCCGACAAGTTAACAAAGAGGGGCAGGCAGCTCTTTGAAGGAGTGTGGCACAGACTTGCGGGCCATAGCTTTCAGCCTGCTATGCTCCAGATGGCTGGATGAAAGAATGGCAGCCACCCCTCTGCTCCAGCCCAGGTGGAGCGCAGCGCAGCCTCGGAAGGCTAAACTCTTTGGCCAGCTGGGCTGGTGCATACAGGGGCAGCCACTAGGGCTGAAAACCATGGTCAGCTGGCCGGGTGGCTGCCAGTTTGTTCCAACCAAGCTGGCTGGGGCATTCAGCCCACCAAAGCTGCACCACACTCCAGCTGGGCTGGATCAAAGAGAGACAGCTGCCCAGCCAGCTGGCAGCGCTGATCGAGCCCTAAGGGCACCACAATCAACCAGTCGATCTTGATCGACTAGTTGGTGACCACTGCTATATAGTGTGGCATGTGTGCGCCATTCCAGGGGCCAATGGGGACACTGGCCCCTACAGGTACTGCTTAGAGAAAAAATGCCAGCACTGGTGCATGTGGCAGGCACAAACACCTATACTGAATGGACATGAGCAAACACTCAAAGAAGACTCTAAGGGTACGTCTACACTACAGAGTTAGTTCGAACTAACTTAGTTCGAATTAGTTAATTCGAACTAAGCTAATTCGAACTAACGCGTCTAGAACTAAAAACTAGTTCGAATTAGCGTTTTGCTAATTCGAACTAGCATGTACACATTGAGTGGACCCTGAACAGGGCTTAAGGATGGCCGGAAGCAGTGCCGGCAGGGCATCAGAGGAGGACTTAGAGCGTGGAGATGCTGTCTCAGGCTAGCCGAGGGCTGCGCTTAAAGGGACCCGACCCCCACCCCGGACAGACAGTTCTCAGGGGTGCCCCGCTTGAAAACCAGTCCTGGCTTGGAGTGCCCAGAGTGCCCACACTGGGCACATCACAGCACTCGGCCATCAGACTGGCTGCACTTGACGCAGGCTGCCATCTGGGGAGAGGGGGCAATTGGGGGGCTGCAGAAGAGCTTCCACCCCCAGAAGCCCGCAGAGCCAGCCCAGTCCTCCCCATCGGGGGCTCGTACCCCATTCCTCCCTCACCTCCTTCCACTTACCCTTCCCTAGCCCCCCTTCCTGATGTACAAAATAAAGATAACGTTTCTTCCAACATTGACTCTGTCTTTATTGAACAAAACTGGGGGAGACTGGGAAAAGGAGGTGGGAGAGGGGAAGAGAAAGGCTGGGAGAGGGGAGGGCAACTAACATGATCAGGAGTTGGGAACAGGTCCCAGATGAAGAGAGGCTACAGAGACTGGGACTGTTCAGCTTAGAAAAGAAGAGATGGAGCGGGGACAGGATAGAGGTCTCTAAAAGCAGGGGTTGGGTGGAGAGGGTGCATTCAGAAAAGTTCTTCATGAGTTCCCATAAAGAAGGACTAGAGGACACCAAAGGAAAGGAATGGGTAGCAGGCTTCAAACTAGTAAGAGAAAGTTGTTGTTCACAAAGCAAATAGTTAACCTGTGGAACTCCTTGCTGCAGGAGGCTGTGAAAGCTACAACTAGAACAGAGTTGAAAGGGAAGTGAGATCAAGTCATGGAGGTTGGGTCCATGGAGTAGTCTTAGCCAGGGGGTAGGAGTGGTGTCCCTGCCCAAGTTTGTGGAAAGCTGGAGAGGGATGGCACGAGACAAATGGCTTGGTCACTGTCTTCGGTCCATCCCCTCCAGGGTCCCTAGGGTTGGCCGCTGTGGGCAGACAGGCTACTGAGCTAGATGGACCTTTGGTCTGACCCAGTACGGCCATTGTAAGCTCAGGGCTCAGGGTTGGGGGTCTCAGTGGACCCCCTTGATTTTCATGCCAACCTGCTCCTGGGTGGCCAGGCTGGCAGCTCTCCTGCCTTAGACGGCCACTTTCCTGTGCCTAGTGCGGAGATCGTGGACGAGGTCCACGATGTCTGCACTAGCCCAGAAAGGTGCCCGCCTCTTGCGGTCCCAGGCAAGCTCCCGGGAGCCGCCAGCCTGGTCCCGGGAAGAGGGGGTGGGCTGGGGGACATCGGGTGGATGGCTCTGTGCCGTGCCAGGTGCAGGGTCTGCTGGCTGGGTGCTGGCAGGCTTGCACCTGACACGGGCACCGTAGTCAGCCCGTGCCCCTTTAAGGGGTCCGGGGCCGGGAGGGGGGCAATAGAGTTTCCCTGGTGTTGGCCAGAGTGGCCACCAGGGAAACCTGGGGAGGGCTAGCCTCCCACTAGTTCGAATTAAGGGGCTACACACCCCTTAATTCGAACTAGCTAGTTCGAACTAGGCTTAATCCTCGTAAAATGAGGTTTTCTTAGTTCGAACTAAGCGCTCCTCTAGTTCGATTTAAATTCGAACTAGCGGAGCGCTAGTGTAGCGCCTATGAATGCTAGTTCGAACTAACGTCTGTTAGTTCGAACTAACATTGTAGTGTAGACATACCCTAAGTTATTCAGTGCAGAGATCATGTCTTCATATGTGTTTGAACAGGGTCTAACATAATGGGATCCTGATCCTAACAGAAGCCTTTAGACTGTACTACAACACAAACATTTTCAGGAGCAACAACTTTTCCTCTTCAAACAACCAAAACAGCAATCTAGATTTATGAATACTAACTGAAATTGTTCAAAATTTGCTTTTCTGAGTACTTTGCATTATAACATGTGTCTGCAACTGTTTACAGGTTGAACCTCTGTGGTCCAGTATCTCCCTGATCTGGCCAATATCTGTGGTGCATCAAGTCCACGGGTATTGCTGGACTAGAGAAGTCCAGCAGCAAAGGCTATCAGTGGCTTGGAGCAGAACTGCCCAGCAGAGCTGTCAGAGCTTGTGGGGCAGAAATGCTGTCGTGACTGCAGAACCTACAAGGCTGCTGCAGTCACAGGACCAGGGGTAGAGGTGCCAGCTGGCTGGGTACAGGAGCCCAGTGAGAAGGCTGGCACCATTCCCCCTTCCCAAACTTTCCCGGAGTTATGGCAAATCCCTTTATCCAGGATCTTTCAGGTCCTGAGGATTCCAGAACAGGGAGGTCCAACCCGTGCTTCTATTTTGCTTTTATAAAGTTGTATATTCTCCTGTATCGACTTACAAGATATGTTCTTCAGACTTCAGATTTTAGACAAACATACTCCCAACTCTGCATATAAAATAATGGGATCTAAATTACTCACTCAATGGAATCTTGGAGTCATTGTGAATTGTTCTCTGAAAACATTTACTCAATGTTCAGCAACAGTCAAAAAAGAGAACTGAATGTTGGGAATCATTAAGAAAGGGATAGGTAATAAAATAGAAAATACTGTATGTTCACATTTTGAATACTGCATACAGATGTGATTACGCCATCTCAAAAAAGATATATTGGAAATGGAAAGGTTACAAAAATGGCAACAAAAATGATTAAGGATATGGAACAGCTTCAATATGAGGAGAGGTTAACAAGATTGGGGACTTTTCATCTTGGAAAATAGATGATTAGGGAGGATATGATACAGGTTTATAAAATTGACTGGTATAGAGAAAGTGAAAAAAGAAGAGTTAATTACTCCTTATAACACAAGAACTAGAGGTCACCAAATGAAATTAGTAGGCAGGTTTAAAACAAACAAAAGGAAGTATTTCTTCACATAACACACACTCAACTTGTAGAACTCATTCCCAGAGGATGTTGTGAAGACCAAGACTATAACAGAGTTTTTCAAAAAACTAGAGAAGTTTGTGGAGGACAGGTCCATCAATAGTTATTAGCTAGGATAGGCAGGAATGGTGTCCCCAGCCTCTGTCAGAAGCTGGGATTGGGCAACAGGGGATAAATCACTTAAGGATTCCCTGTTCTGGCACCTGGCATTGCCACTGCTGGAAGATAGAATACTGGTGGCTAGATGGACCATTGGTCTGACCCGGTATAGCTATTCTCATGTTCTCTGTATGGATCCAAGAATTACATTAGCCCTTTTGGTCACTACACTGTACTGGTGCATCATTTTCAGCTGATTATTGACCAAGACTCAAATCTTTTTCAGAGTCATTGTTTCCAAGATTCAATCCCTCACCCTGTAAATGTGGTTTACGTTTCTTGTTTATACATGTAGACATTTAGCCATATTAAAATGCATATTATTTGCTCACCCCCAGGTTACCAATAGCTTCACATCACTATCAGTGACCTGTCATCTTCATTATTTACCACTTCCCCAATTTTGGGGCCATCTGCAAACTATCAGTGATGATTTTATGTTTTATTCCAGGTCATTGGATAATGATGTTAAATAGCATTAAGGCAAGAACTGATCCCTGCTCTATCCCTAACCAAACCCATCCAATGATGATTCCCTGTTTACAATTACATTTGCAGACTAATTTCATTGTCAGCTTTTAATCCATTTCACATGTCATGCTAATTTTACATAGTTTTAGGGTTTTTTTCAATGAAAATGTGTGTGGTACCAAGTCAAATGCTCTACAGAAGTCTAAATAAATGGAACTAATACTACCATCTTATAAACAAAACTTGCAATCACATAAAAAAAATCAAATTAGTTTGACAAGAGCTATTTTCCATAAACCCATGTTAATTGGTATTAATTATATTTCTGATCTTGTTGTGCCGTTTAATATGGAGCAAATGATGAAGACAATGAGAATCAAAAATACTCATCTTGCGTTCTATAGCTTTCCTCAATGCACATATTTCACTTAAGTACAACAGAGTTGGTATGATCCTGAGTCTAAAGACCTTCAGCTTCATAGAAAGTCTGATATCATGACTCCTCCACAAGCTACTGAGAAGCTCTCAAAATGGCTGAAGATACTGTTCTATGAATGTTATCCTTTTAAGCATCTTCCAACACTATGATGCTGCCCAGAAATTTGATAGTTCTCACTTGCCTGATGACCAGTCCAGACAGATTTAATAGTAAGCTGATTGTAATCGTAATCAAGATCTGAAAGTTGCTTGATAGCAACAGCCAGTAATTTACTTTTATACAGATTAATAACAAGACCATCAGCCAACAGCTGCAGCAATTCACCAATTGATCCAACAAAACAATGTTATTGGAATATTTGAGATCTCTAAACAGAATTGGGTTCAGCTCAACACTCCCAACAGCTGCCTTCTCAAGCATATCTATCAATTAATCAATGTTGCTATTGAATGTTGATGATAGAACGCAGCCTTGCTGAATTCTTATAGACACTGGGAACTATGATGCATATACATCATTAACTCAAATACAGCTTTCTGGTTCACTGTAGCGCTCTCCTATCAATGACACTGTCTTCCCAGGGACACTAAGTCACCTCTTCAAATCTCACAAACTTGTCTGATCTACTGATCACAAGCCTGATGGAAGTTTATAAAAAGTGCCAAACATGGCTTATTAAATTTGTTTATCTTCTTAAAAAGCTTTGTCTCAAGGTAAAGATCTGGTCAACAGTAGAACAATCCATTCTTAAGCTGTACTGAATATTCTGGTCCTTGTCACAAAGTGCATCATTGATTCAACGTGCTAGCATGAGATAAATGACTTTCCCATAAACTAACAACAGCATAATATCTCTGTAATTACTATGTTCTGCCTTAGCACCCATTTTGAACAGAAGCAGAACAACACTGTTTTTCCAATCACTAGGGATGACATTAGTACACCAGGCAGTCTGGAAGAGCCTACATCATTATCACATTTGCCTTCCCAGACTTAGCTGCATGTTCATTCACTGGTCAGGAAGCACTGAAAAGAAAGTGGAAGACCATATATTTTATTCTGATGTCATCCCAATGGACTGGTGGCACATGGGTGTTCACAGTAGTTTCACCCAATGCCTAATGGAAATTGCAAGGTTTACAAGAGACTGAATTACTTATCAGTGTCTGATTTCATACTGTCTCTGGATATCTTCTTGTCATTACAGTAAATGGTCCACCAACATCAAGACCAATGATGCAGCTGCAGACAGTTTTTACTAGCAACTGAAGTGAATTGTTAATGAAACACCAAGAAGAGATGTCAGTACAACCTCAAGGTGACTAATGTGCAGACAGGAAAGAATAATGACACCACAGTAAGTGCTCTTGGAAAGTTTGGTGTTAGGCAGAAGAACAGAAAGACAGTAACTTCTGGAATTTTTGGTTGTTAATGTGATGATGAACGCTGACTCTCTCGTCTATCATCTAAAGATTTATAAGCAAACCTTATATAGCCCAGAGTATATCACGAGGAATGGTTACTGCTTATGTCCTTGTTAATAGTCACTGGTAGTTTATATCAAAATACAGGACTACGTAGCACTTTAAAGACTAACAAGATGGTTTATTAGATGATGAGCTTTCGTGGGCCAGACCCACTTCCTCAGATCAAGTAGTGGAAGAAAATTGTTAACCATATATACCAAATGATACAATTTAAAAAATGAACACATATGAAAAGGACAAATCAAATTTCAGAACAGAAGGGAAATGGGGAGGGGGAAAGATGAATGTCTGTGGGCTAATGATATTAGAGGTGATCATTGGGGAAGCTATCTTTGTAATGGGTAAGATAACTAGATCCTTTGTTTAAACTCAGATGTAGAGTGTCGAATTTTAGCATGAATGACAGTTCAGAGGATTCCCTTTCAAGTGCAGATTTGAAAGGTCTTTGTAGTAGGATGCAGGTAGTTAAGTTGTTGAGACAGTGTCCTTTCTGGTTGAAATGGCAAGAAACTGTTTTTTCTTTGTGATCCTGTCTGATATCTGTTTTGTGGGCATTGATCCTTTGGCGAAGTGTTTGAGACGTTTGTCCAATGTACAAAGCAGACGGACACTTTCGGCACATGATAGCATAAATTATATTTCTGGATGCGCAGGAATATGTATTCTTGATCTTATAACTCACTTGGTTAGGTCCAATAATGGTATCAGCAGAGTGAATATGTGGACAAAGCTGGCAACAGGGTTTGTTGCAAGGGAAGGTACCAGGGTTGGTATTAGTGTGGTATGTCCTGTGGTTGTTGGTAAGAATCATCTTGAGGTTAGGTGGTTGTCTATAGGAGACTATGAGTAGTTTATAGTAATGGATATATAAGTTTGCAGAGATAATAAACATGACATTAACCATCAGCTTCTGCTGACAAAAAGTGTGCCTTCGACTTCAAAGAAAGCCAGTTACTGGGCTGAAGTTAGTCTGATTCAACCAAAACCTTTTATTATAACCAACCAACCAGTCAGCCTTCTGTTCAGAACTAGCTGAGGCCACAGAAGTGTTAGAGATTGAAGGCTCCCGTCTTCCATCATCTGATGAGGAAAGGCTTTGTTTCATGTTATCAGTGCTGACTGTAGCCAACTCAGTGCTAGGTCCTCAGCTCTTGAAGCATCCCTGGATCAGTGAAGAGAGCCTCATAATAGTTTAAGAAAAAAAGAGTCTATAATTTGAGTCTTCAAACAGATTTTTGTCAAGAGCAAAGGTTGAATGGGTTCAACTTTGGAATGTTGTCATTGTATAGGAAAGATAAAGGAATCCCTGTGGTTACTCAGGCAACCGATTTAGAATAGATTGCTGCCAAGCATGATTGCTGGGTCCTGAATTCAATTTTGTGCTGTTTGTGGGAGAAGGTTGCACCAGCTTGTCAAGCAAAGAGTTGGGATGGGAGCATCAGACAGAGCCTGCAAGATCAGCTGCATAAATGGGAAAACCACTTTCACACTGGACGCAAACAGATCTACCAAGGGAACTCCCCATTTTAGAAATACATGATCTAATCCTAGGTCTCTGAATCACTCATGACCAGTGATTCCTCTAACCTTTTCTATCCATATGCAAATTTTTTCTATCCATGTGGAGAATAAAATTTTATGTGCCTCAAGGCATGTGCATCACCAATAGAAACATAAAACCTGGTTGTGGTTCATTTGCTTTTCCAGTTGGTTTAATTACTTTACCTTAGATGAAAATGTGCGTTCGTCGTCTCTTGCCTCCCCTTGGTCAATTTGTATTGGAGAGACAGGCAAAGAATAACACAGCATTCCTTTGTCCAGGGCAATTTTCGTGCCCACTAGTTCCAAAATATGCTTTACAAACATATTTCCAGCACACACACAAAACTCCTTATACATACATACACCACATGATGACACTGATCAGTATGACAACAGGTTTATATGCCATACAAGATACCGTCTCATCAGATATTCTGAAAATGGCATATTGAATGTGCCCTTTGCCAGTCGGCATAAAGGGATTCATAGGTCACAATGACCTTATCCAAAAAAAAAAAAAAAATCCCTAAAGATAAAAGTTTAAATGTAAGGTAAAAAACTGAGATGTGTTGCACATGTCCATTCCTTCCTTTGTATGCATGCACTACACGCAGGCCGCAGACATTTTTCCCTCACTGGTACCCTTAGGGTGAGTAAAGTGCCTTAATGTGGTTGTGTGCTGCTTATACCAGTATAAAGCAACCAGCAGACCCTTAGCCCACTTAGTTCCTTCTTTCCAGAAACTCTGATTTAGAAGAGTAGGAGGGCCAATCATTAAATGGATACATGCAGATCATCTCAAAGAAAAACAGTCACAAAAGCTTAGTAACTGTTTTTCTTCTTCAAGTGATTGCACATGTACAATCCACTCTTGGTGTCTGCTAAGCAATAATATAAACAGAGGGATTGGAATTCACATACACACTGTAATACTGCTTGACTGAATTTGGCATGATCTCAATTGTACTGGATGATGGCATAATGAGAGGAAAAAAGTGTGCACCAATAACTAGGTTGCTGCTTAAATGTAAGTAAATTGACTGACATGAAAATTTAAAACTACTGCTAGAGAAGGAACTCAGATGAGGACATGGAGTTCAGATATCTTCTTGCACTATCAATAGTAATTAGGATAACCATCTTCCACAAATGGTGCAATAAAGAACACACTGTTAAAGGCTCAAATGGTGGTCTCATAAGATTAAATAAGACCAAAGTTCAAATTGGACAGGAAAAATCCTGCTTTAATTGAAGGTACAACCTCTTCAGGCCTTTACAGAACCCAAATGTCATTTCATTTAAAAAACAACAATAGCTATCCACACAAGGGTGGAAAGCTGATATTGCTGCCAAGTGAACCTGGACAGTTAAATACATGTTGGATTGGTGACTGCATCAGTGAAATGCCTCTCTGACAAGCCCATAGAATTGTTTCCATTTTGACAGGTAGGCAGCTCTGATGGAGTGCTTTCTGCTACTTAATAAGATCTGGAAAAATTGTGCCAAACAAGTTTGCTCTTCGGGATTTAGCTAAGGAGCTTCCAGGCCATTAAATGAAGGAACTGCAAGTTTGGGTGCAGCAGCTGACTGTACTCTTGGGAGATCAAATTCAAATGCAACTTGAGTCAGACTGGCATTGCCATGGAGAGATTTAATAGAGCGGGAAACCATTGTAATTGTAGGACCACACTGAAGTTATTAATGTAACCTAGATGTGGTCCTGCTTGTTAGAGTTCAGGAGTAGAATTGGGGGGAAAGAATAGCAAAGCTTTACTATCTGGAGGTGTGTCTAAACTACATGGCTCCATCGATGGAGCCATGTAGATTAGGCTGAACGGCAAAGGGAAATGAAGCCGTGATTTAAATAATCGCGGATTCATTTAAATTTAAATGGCTGCCGCGCTGAGCCGACAAACAGCTGATCAGCTGTTTGTTGGCTCAGCGCGCTAGTCTGGACGCTCCCACGCCGACCTGAAAGCCCTTTATCGACCTCCCCATTATGCCTCGTAGGATGAGGTTTACCGGGGAGGTCGATAAAGGGCTTTCATGTTGGCGCGGGAGCGTCCAGACTAGCGCACTGAACCGACAAACAGCTGATCACCATCTGATGTCCACAGTGGGCATCCCATCCTGTGAAGGATGCATCTGTAGTTATTACGTGTGAGGGGTCTGAATGGTGAAAGGGCAGATTATGTGAACAGGTCCACCATTGCAGTGATGTCAACACTAATGGCAGATGTGCGACTCATTTGGCAAAGCTGTGCCAGTTGGGGGTGTAAACTGAGGCCAACAATGCATGTAGACATTGCATGTCGAGTCTCGCGAGACATACCACAAAACTAGCAGCTGCTATGTGGCCTACAACCTGAAGACAGATGCAGACAGTTGTAATAGGAACATGAAGTACACTGTCTATTATATCGCATAGGGCTTGAAATTGGTGTAGAGGAAAAGAGGCTCTGGCTGTCACAGCATCTAGCAATGCTCGGATGAATTCTATTCTCTAGGTAGGTTCCAGAGTGAATTTCTGTACATTTACAAGCATATCCTGTCAGGAAAAAACATCCCTGGTAATGTCTGTCATGATTAGCATTTGTTGTCGTGAAGTCCCTTTGATTAGACAATCTTCTAAGAATGGGAATATGATAATGCCTTGCTTTCTGAGGAATGCAGGCACAATGGCCAACATCTTGGAAATTTCATGTGGTGATGTAGAAAGTCCAAAGGGAAGGACTCGATACTGATAATGGTCATTGCCTACTGTAAACCAGACAAACTTCCTGTGAGCTGGGTGGATAGTTATGTGCAAGTATGCATCTTGAAGGTCAAGGGCTGAGAACCAATCCCCCTTATCCAGTGCAGGTGTGATAGTTCCCAAAGTCACCATCCTGAATTTATGGTTGTGGACAAACTTGTTGAGTTTCCTGAGATCTAAGATCGGCCTCTAACCTTCTGTCTTTTTGGAAGGAAATAGCTGAAATAAAACCGTCTTCGTGAAATTTGGGTGGAACGTGCTCTAAGGCCCCCAGCTGAGTAGTTTTTGTACCTCTGCTTATAGAAGGGACTCACGAGAGGGGTCCCTGAAGAGGGATGGGAAGGGTGGTTAGGTAGGGGAAATAGAAGTAAAGGGGATTGTATAGCCTGTTTTGATGCTCTTGAGTACCCATTAGTCCATAGTAATGAGGTCCCACTGATGGTAAAAAGGTCTCAGAAAGTGATGGAAAATGTAAGGGGTGTGCACTGGTTCTGTAGGGAGGTCGCGCAGGCCCTTGACCACACCTTCAAATTTGCAGTGGATGTGCTGAGCTCTTCACATATCGGGCCATTGTTTGGACCTATGATCAAATGACCTCTATTGCTGTCTGATAAGAGCCATCTCTTGGCCTCTGATACGGGATGTACCTCCTTCTCTTATTAAGTGGCATGTATATGCCTAATGTTTGAAGAGGTGTTTACAAATCCTTCATTGAGTGAAGAACCTTGTCCGTTTGAGCCGCAAAAAGTTGATTCCTGTCAAAACGCAGATAAAACGGTTTCTTACCTGTAACTGTTGTTCTTTGAGATGTGTTGCTCATGTCCATTCGAATGAGGTGTGCAAGCGCTGCATGCACGGTATCCCAGAGAGTTTTTTCCCTGGAGGTATCCGTCGGGCTAGCAGGTCGCCCCCTGGAGTGGTGCTGCTGTAGCGGAGCATGAATACCCCTGCCGGCACTCCCCCTCCTCAGTTCCTTCTTGCCGGAGACTCTGACGGAGTGGAGGTGGGGGGAGGGGGGAAATCGAATGGACATGAGCAACACATCTCGAAGAACAAGAGTTACAGCTAAGTAACCGTTTTTTCTTCTTCGAGTGATTGCTCATGTCCATTCGAATGAGGTGACTCCCCAGCTAAACCCAAAGGAGGTGGGGTAGAGACATTCCTGAGAGAAACAAGTCACCAACAGATAAGCAACATAACCATCAAACTTTATTGAACGCAAAGTACTCAACTGAGGTAGCAACATTGTCCACACGTATAAACTTTCTCCCCTTATTGTCCTTTTCACAGAACTGAACTGAGTACCGCAGAACCCAGGGCAGTGTCACTTCTGGCTTGCTGGGTAATGGCATAATGTGCAGCAAATATGTTGACGGAGGACCACATGGCCGCTCTACAAGTATCAATGATAGGCACCTGTGCCACAAAAGCCACAGAGGACACCTGCGCTCTGGTAGTGAGTGCTGACCTGGGGCAGCTCTTTGTGCGCCATAACGTAACACTCCCTGATACATAAGAAGATCCAAGTGGACAGCCTTTGGGCCAACACCGGCAACCCCTTCATCCTTTACGCAAAAGAAATAAACAGCTGAGAAGATTTGCGGAAGTGCTTTGTTCTGTTTAAATAAAAAGCTACAGCTCTTTTTGCATCGAGAGAATGCAAGGCCTGCTCCTTAGGGGAGAGGTGGGGCTTTGAGAAGAAAATGGATAAATAAATGTCCTGGGACATGTGGAAAGATGACACCATCTTGGGGAGAAATGCTGGGTGGGGGTGTAAGCTGACCCTATCCGCTGAAAACACTACATAGCATGGTTCCACGGTCAGAGCCCGAAGCTCCGACATCCTGCGCGCTGAGGTAATGGCTACTATGAACGCCACCTTAAACAACTGTTAAGTGGACACGTGGCTAAGGGCTCAAACGGGGGAGACATAAGTCAAGTAAGCACCAGGTTCAGATCCCACTGAGGCACGGGTGCCCACATACGGGAACAACCTATCTAGCCCCTTGAAGAACCTCTTAACCACAGGGCTAGTGAAAAGGGATCTGCCGCCAACCCCCAGGCCAACAGGGACACTAAGTGGACCCTCATAGACGAGGTGAACAGGCTTGCCTGACACAGTTCAAAAAGATAGTCAAGGACCACTGGGATAGGGGCCGAGGACAGGTCTATGCCCTTCCTGAACACCCACAGGGAGAACCTCTTCCACTTAGCGGCATAGGACAACCTGGTAGCCAGCGTTCTGCTCCCCAGAAGAACTGCCTGCACACCCTCAGAGCAGGCAAGCTCAGGCTGCGTTAGCCATGAATAAGCCATGCCATCAGGTAGAGGGACTTGATATTTGGATGGTAGAAGAGACCCCCTCCCAGGATTGCGTGATCAAATCCGGAACTAGCGAGAGGGGTTGCAGCTTGTCCCGCACCAGTTCCAATAGCATGGGGTACCAAAACTGTCTGGGCCAGTCCGGGGCTATCAAGATGACTCGAGACTTGGACTACCTGATCTTGGTTAGAACCCTGGGAACAACGGGGAATGGGTGGAAAATATACAGTAGTCCCCACGGCCAAGGAGCGACCAAGGCATCCCCTTTTGACTCCATCTCTAGGCCCAGGAATAAGTAGTATTGGGGACACTTCCTGTTTGCCTCTGTGGCAAACAGGTCCTCCTGTGGAGGACCCCACTTCTGGAAGAGAGGTAAAAGAGTGACATTCTTCAAGCACCACTTGTGGGCTCTGAAGGACCTACTCAGTGAGTCTGCCAGTGTGTTCTTGCAACCTGGCAAGTACACCACCTGGAACTGAATATCAGGGGCTATGCAAAACTCCCACAGCTTCGCGATACAGGGGAGAAGACCGAACCCCCCCTTGCTTGTTTCTATAAAACACTGCTGCCTTGTTGTCTAGCATCACCGATACAGATTTCCCTAAGAGAGTGGTCAGGAAGACCTTGCATGCCCTCCTGCCAGCCCTCAACTCCCTGACGTTTATATGTAGGACCTTTTCAAGGGAAGCCCATAACCCGTGTCCTGTAGCGCTCCAAATGTGCACCCCAACCCTTGTCGGAGGCACCGGTTATTAGTGTGACCAAGGGAACCTCCACCTGAAAAGGCACCCCTTTGCACACTTTGTCCTCCCGAGCCCACCATTGCAGGGAGGCAATCACCGTCAGGGTGTCCCAATGTGCTCTGGCCTTGTTGAAAGACCTTGCCAGCCAAACCTGCACCGATCTGAGTCTCAACCTGGCGTGACGGACCACATATGTGTAGGCTGCCATATGTCCAAGCAGTTTCATGCAATTCTGAGCCGTTGTGAGTGGGAACAGCGTTAGGCAGCCATAGTTTGGAATCTGGTCCTGAAGAGATATGCCTGCCCCTATCTGGCATCTATATAGGCCCCCACAAACTCTATGTCCTGCAAGGGGGTTAGCAGTGACTTCTCCTCATTAACGTGAGCCTGAGCTTTCCGAAGACAGTCCTTGTAAAGTCTATATGCGCTATAACTGGTTCCCTGGACCGCCCATGAATGAGCCAGTCATCTCAGTATGGAAACACTTAAGACTCCGTGCCTCCTGAGAACGGCCGCCACCACCGCCATACATTTTGTAAAGACCCTGGGGGCAGTGGAGAGCCCAAAGGGGAGCACAGCAAACTGATAGTGGCTGTGGGCCACTACAAAACGGAGAAAGCTCCTGTGACTTGGCCGTATGGACACGTGAAAATAAGTGGTCCTTCAAGTCGAGGGTCGCATACCAATCCCCTATTTCTAGAGCTGGAATAATGGAGGCCAGGGTCAGCATCCTGAACCTTGCCTTTTTTATAGCTTTGTTGATGTTTCTGAGATCCAGGATAGGACGAAGTCCTCCCTTGGGCTTGGGGATAATCAAATAATGGGAATAGAACCCCTTGTCCTCCCAATGGGACGGGATCCTTTCCACCACTCCCTTTTCCATGAGTGAGAGGACCTCCTGACGGAGGAGGGCCTCGTGAGATGGGGCCCTGAAAAGGGACTTGGAGGGGGGAAGGGAAGGCAGGGAACTCAAAAAGGGGATGGAGTAACCCATCCTTACCAAGCCCAGCACCCACCTGTTGGACGTGATGCGGGCCCAGGCTCGGGAAAAATGAGGCAACCTGTCCCTAAATGGCGGGGTGATATCGGGGGCTGGTACACGGTCCTCAGGCGCACTATCAAAATGTCTGCTTAGACTGCTGGGTGGAGGGCTGAATGACTCCCCTATCTGCATCAGCCTGCGGGCGATGTCACCTATTACAGGTGGAAGCGGCACCTGCCGCACTACCTATACCTCAGCTCGAACCACGAGGATGACACCTCCACTGGTCCAGCTGAGAAGGCTGGAACTGCGATCTCCCCGGCTGCCTAATAAGTAGCTGCCTCCTCTGAGGCGCTGGAGTGTGAATGCCTAGCACTCTAAGCATAGTCCTTGTGTCCTTCAGACTACGCAGTCTGGAGTCCGTGTGTTCGGAAAAAGGGGCTCTCTCATCAAAGGGAAGGTCTTTGATCGTGGACTGCACATCCAGCGGGATCCCCGACACCTGCAGCCAGGCACTCCAACACATGACCATACCAGAGGCCATGGTCCTGGCCACTGAGTCCACTGCATCCAGGGAGGCTTATAGGGCCGTGCATGCTATGGTCCTCCCCTCCGTGGCCATAGCCGCGAACTCCTGCCTAGCATCTGGGAGCAGCCTGTCCCGGAACTTATCCATCGCCTGCCACATGTTATAGGCATAGTGACTGAGCATCACCTGCTGGTTGGTGATGCACAACTGGACACCGCCTGTCACACAGACTGCGCCCCAGCAAGTCAAGGCGCTTGGGCTCCTTGGCCTTTGGTGTAGGTCTAGGATGCCCCTGCCTATCCTTCTGAGTGTCCGCCTGGACCACCAGTGAACCTGGAACCGGATGCGAGTAGAGGTGCTCATGCCCTGATTGTGGAACGAAGTACCTCTTTCTCAACCCCTTTAAGGATGGGGATTATAGGTGCTGGAGTTTCCTACAAGGTGTTTATGATCTTAGCCACTGTCTTATTTAGAGGTAGGGCCAAGTTGGCAGGGGCATCTGCAGTGAGGATGTCAACCATTGGGTAGGAATCCTCAGCCTCTGACTCCGCTGGTACTCCCAGATTAGCTGTCAGCCTATAGAGAAACTCTTGATGCGCTCTAGAGTCTATTGCTGGCATGGACGGAGCTGGGTCCGCCAGGGCCTCATCGGGGGACGATGATGATGATGACTCCCTAACAGGCCCAGGGTCTTCCACCACCTCTGGAGAGCAGGTCGTCTGCTGGGGTTCTGCACAAGCAGGTTGTGGGGTACCCACTGGAGGCACTTCCCCTAATGCCTTCCCCCTCTGTGGACTGTCTACCCTAGAGGACGAAGAAGGTCTCTACATTGAGGCGGACAGGGTGCTCCTCCGATGGGAGACACTGGATGCTCAAAAGGGTGGCAGTGGGCTCTGCCACTGATGATATGCCCAAGGCATCCAAAATGGCCAGGGCGGTTGAACCTGCGGAGGCCACATCTGCTGAAAATCTTTCAGCACTGGCAGGTGCCGAGAATGTGAGCAGTAACAAGACGAAACCCTAGACGAGCCCTCCAAGTACAGCAACTCTGCCTCAGACTCAGAGGAGTAGTCCAAAGCGGACCAGGGCGGTGCTGTGGAGGAGTGCCTGGAAGGGAGACTAAGCCTATACCTAGACATGGACTCTGGCTTTCCTTCATAGGTCTGTCTGGGTGGATGCATTAATGGCGGTGCCGGAACTCCGGTGCTGGGCAGCTGCTGCACAGAACTAGGAGTGGGGGCTGCAAATGGCGCCGGTGACAACGAAGCATGCGATGCTGGTGCCAGACATGCGCCCTGAGAACAGGCATTAACTACCAGTGCCGTGTGGTCCCCTCACACGTGCTGGGGATCCGCCGATGCCGATGCCCTCAGTGCAGGTGTCAATGCTGTCATCAACGTTGACATTGATGCTGGCGCTGTAGAAGCCACTGGTGCTGAAAGCCACCGGTGCCAACCAGGCTACTGGCTTTGGTGCTGCAACTGGTGCCGCCATGGCCCCTGGTGCCGAAGGCAAAAACCCCTCCGAGTGCAGGGGCGATGGAGGCGAGGCCATCAGCTCAATGAGCTCGTGGGCTGCCTCGAATGTCTCTGGAGTGGAAGGCCAGTGTGTGGGAATCGGACCTGGGCTCTGAGCACGAGGTGGGTCATCACTCCCCCTCTGTGCACCGACACGACTTGATCTGGGGGAGTCTGGGCACAGGGAACGTAGGCGGTGCCGGCCCACATGGGTCTTATGACCTGGTGACCTTCCCCTAGAGTCCTTCTTCCTCTTCGGAGCTGGGGACTGTAACCGGTGCCTGGGTGCTGACGTCTTCGGTGCCCTGGTATGGGAGGGGCCTAGTTCTGCTTCTCGCACCGACGCCAGTGCACTACGCACCATGACCTCTCGAGACTGTGCCAGTTGGAGAGCCAACTCCATAAGCAGCAATTTTAAGTGGGAATCTCTTTCCCGCTTAGTACGCGGCTTAAAACTTCTACAAATTTTACAAGAGTCTGTGAAGTGGGACTCTCCCAGACACTTTAAGGCAAGCATCGTGGGGGTCTCCTTTAGGCATTGATTTTGCACAGGACGCACAAGGTTTAAAGCCGTGCGGGCCTGGCATCCCCCTCCCCTGAAGGGGAGAGATAACAACTACAAACACTTAACTAGGTACCTAACAACTACAACTACTTGAAAAACAATAAAAGAAGAACTGCCAGTGGGCAAACAACACATGCTAGAAACTGCACAAAAGCAGCGAAGCTCCAATGACCGTCACGGGTGGTAAGAAGGAACTGAGGAGGGGGAGCGCCAGCAGGGGTATTTATGCTCTGCTATAGCAGTGTCACTCCAGGCAGCAACCTGCTAAGGAAAAAAGCTCCGGGATATCGTGCACGCTGTGCGTGCACACCTCATTCGAATGGATATGAACAATCACTCGAAGAACCACCTCTACTTTTGTCTGTAGCTCATGGGGGATGCCCAATGATTGTAACCATGACGTACAGTACAACTGCTGTTGCTGTCACCCTGGCCACCATATCCACTACATCCATGGACACCTGCAGCGCCGTCTAGGCAATTAATTGGCCCTCTTACATGACTGATTGTAACTGTGGCCTCTTTTGTTCAAAGAGGTCCTTTAAAAGCTCCTGCAGCCTAGTTTAATTGGCATGATCGTAGTTGGCAAGGAGGGTTGTGTAGTTGGGAGATTCTGAACTGCAGAGTGGCAGAGGAGTAAACTTTCCTCCCGAAAATATTCAGTCTCTTATGTTCTTCATCCTGGGGCATCAATTTAAATTGTGGCTGTCTAGAATTACGATGGACAGCATCTACCACCAATAAATTTGGCTGGGGTGGGAGAAAAGAAAATCCATACCCTTCACTGGGACAAAGTATTTTCTATCTGCCCTGCGATTAGTGGAGGGGGGTAGAGGCCAATGTCTGCCATATAGTTTCAGATGGTTCCATAATGGCCTCGTCAACCAGTAGTGTTATTTTAGATGTGGTAGGCTGCACAATTTTCAGCAACTTATGCTGGTTTTCTTTTACCTCCTGCAGAGCTATGTGTTGGGACTATGCCACGCTCTTAAATAGATACTGAAATTGCTTCAGGTCATCTGCGGGGGGAGAGGAAGAAGAAGAAAACATAGCCTTGTCAGGGGACAAAGAAGAGTGAGGAAGTGGAGAGTAGTTGTTGGAATTCAATCGAAGTAAACTGTCATCCTCCTCCACAGGATCTGATTGAGTGGTCATCGAGGATGATGGTGGGGGAGGGAGGGTTGGCAAGGACTGAGCAGTAGGAGGAAGAGACCACACTGTTGTGTGTGCTGGGGTTGCTAAAGTTGACTCCCATGATTGGCACCAATGTGAAGAGTGGGTGCGGTATTGGCACCACAGTTCCCAGGGTGGCCACTGAGATTTATACTGCTGCAGAGGATAAGGCCACAAGTTGTTAAACCAAAGGTTCTATGGATGATGGCATGGTGGTCAGTGCCGAATTGAATGCTCCAATGACACTGTTGGTGATAAGTACTTAGAGGAGAGCCTGCTCCCATGGCTAGTGCCGGGTCTGGTGCCAGTAGAGGATGGAGTAGGGGGAAATGAAATGTACTCAGAGGAATGTCAATGTGGACTAGCTTCCTCAATTATGGGAGAATGAGGAGGTGAGTTGTCTGTCAGCACCAGAGGTAATGGTGCTGGCAGTTGTGTTCAGTGCCAGGACTCTGTTGCTTTCTGGGCTCGTGGCTTTGGAATCTCTAGTGCGGGTGTGTGCTTAGGTTCCAGCAGGCATCAGGAGTCAGAAGATCATTCTGGTGCCGCCATATCCATTAGCACTGGTGGAGGCAGCATGTCAGCTTTGGTTGGTGCCAAGAGAGAGGCTATGCCAGACTGTGCAGACGAGCTGGTTTTTCTCTTCAGCTCAAACTCTGCCCTGTTTGTCGGTATTGCTTTGCACTTTCCCACAGTGCCAAAGGTGGACGGCACTGGTGGACGAGCAGCAAGGGATGCTGACGTCACAGCTGGCAGGGACCGTGCCAGAGAAGCCCACGACTTATGGGGGGGTCCCGCATAGGGAATGAATTTGCTCTTTTCCTCAAAGTTAATGGCTCCACAGGCACCACTGTCTTCGACTCCAGAGGCTGAAGGAATTTCTCCCACAGCACGTTCTTGAGCTTCATCTCCTGGTCTTCTCTTGCCCTAGCAGCCATGCTCTAACAGTGTAGGCATTTCTCTGATACATGGCCTTTGCTGAGGCACTTTATGCAGGAGGCATGTCCATCCTAAGTGGGCACTGAGTTTCTGAAAGAAACACATCTTTTTAAAGCCAGAGGAACCTGGCATAATGAGAAAAACGGAGGCACGTAGAATTTGGAGAAAAAAATGGGGAAAAAAACCCAAAACAAACCTGGGGAGCAACAGTGTTGGTGTGTGGTTTTTTTGTTTGTTTGTATTTGTCTTGTTTTTCTTTTAAGAAAAAACAACTAAGGCTAACCAACAATTGACCAATAACTATTAAAATTACTAAAACTACTAATTTTTTAAATCTTTTTTCAGTTGGGAGAGCACTGTTCCAAAACTCTGTCTTCTGCCAATGACAGTTGAAAAGGAGCTGAGGGGACCCATACCACGCATGCAGCTAACGGACGAAAACAGCGAGAGACAGTGACCATGCATGTGCGTTGTGGGAAGGCTAAAGATCTCTGATCACCAACGTGAGGATGTACTAACATCTGATTGGAGCACCCACAGAAATAATAGTTGGAGGAGGACTTTCTATGCGCTCTGTAGATCAACACGTGAAAGTAGGGTGTCTTAAATCAAAGGTTATCTAACAGTCTACAGGATCTGAAGAGAGAAAAAAATTAAAGCCAGGGTGACCATGCAAACTTTTATCTTTTTGAGAGCTGATACAGGTCTGAGACTCCTCTTTGCTTTTGGGATTAGGAAATAATGGGAGTAGAAATCCTTCTCTTGTAAATTCTATGGAACCTCCTCTATGGTTCTCACCTGAAAGAGAGACAACTTCCTGCACCCGAAGTTCTTCGTGAGAGGGACAGAAATAAATTAGTGTGTGGCTCCTACTTCTCAGTGCTCAACACCCAATGGCCTACAGTGATATGGGACCAAGCACGTAGGAAATGGAAAAAGTGTTTGAAAACAAAGGAAAAACAAAGTCTGGTGTACTTAATAATGGTAAACTATTTAGAATAAAATATAAGAGAACACAGACACAGAATATTTAAAAAAACAAGACCTGCCTTCCAGGGACTGTTACTGGTAGTAAGAAGGAACTGAGGAGACTTGGGGTTGGCTGAGCCCTTTATATTGG
Organism: Pelodiscus sinensis; assembly: GCF_049634645.1. Lineage (NCBI taxonomy): Eukaryota > Metazoa > Chordata > Testudines > Trionychidae > Pelodiscus > Pelodiscus sinensis. Next base: position 222,604,304 of record NC_134712.1, read on the forward strand.
TACCAGTGCCACACGATAAGCAAAGGGTGCTCAAGCAGCCCAACAGATACCACTGAGGGGAAAATTTCTGCTGACTGCGAGCAGGGCGCGCGCATATGCGCGCGTACACACACACACACACACACACACACACACACACACACACACACACACACACACACACACACACACACACACACACACACACACACACACACACACACACACACACACACACACACACCAAGAGCTGAATGCACAGGTGCAATCACTGAAAAAAGAATTTGTAAATATACTTGACAAATGTAAAGGGACATTTTAACTTGCCTTTTTTTTGTATGTTCTGTTCTTATTCTCCAACCAATCATCCACCTGTTCCTCAATCTCTTCAATAGATGCTCCGTGATCATATGACGGTATATATGCATTGGATTCTGAAGCAATATATATAGGGAATTCAGACTTTGGTTTCTTGACTTTAGGTTTCTTCTCCTCTACAACAATAGATAGAAATGATCTATTACTATTGTTGTTGATTTAGAGGTGTTCTTCACCTCTCCATGGTCAATGTTAAGATGAAATTTTCAGTTAAAAAGGAGATTCATTCTTTTAATTAGGGAGAAAGAAGACAAATGTTTATCATAGCCAAAACTGAACAGTATGTTTCATTTTTCTGCAAAGTTAAAATTAAATACAGAGTCAGGCTAGATCTTCAGTCTCTGAGCAGCAGCTGAAAAGTTGCCCTAAAAAGGAAGTTACTCACCTGTGCTGTAACGACTGTTCTTCGAGATGTATGTCCCCATGGGTGCTCTACTGTTGGTAATGGGTCATCCCCAGTGTCATACATTGGAGCTTTTCAGGGCAGTTATCAGCCGGGACATGCACGCACGAGAGGCGCCTCATGCTGTTTGCGCTTCAGCACCTCACACACACGTAGCCCACCCCTCCTCAGTTTCTCATATATGCCCAAGTAAATTAAACTCCAAGCAGCGGGGAGGAAGGGAGGGTAGTGGAGCACCCATAGGGGGACACATCTCGAAGAATAGTCATTACTGCACAGGTGAGTAACTTCCTTTTCTTCTTCAAGTAGTATCCCCGTGGGTGCTCCACTGTTGGGGAATACAAAGCAGTACTCCACCAGGATGGTGGGGCTCAGAGTCACTGCTTGACAGATGTAGATAACACTGTCATAGCCACCAGTGTATCTTCAGTAACCTGTGGCATAATTGCAGTGTCTGGCACGAGCATGGTCGGACGACCAGGTCGCTGTCTGGTAGACAACTGTAAGGGGCACGTTGTAGGGAATAATTCCGGACACACTGGGTGCAGGTGAAAACAAGCAGAGGATTTATTGAACACACAGCGCTGGTGAAATGCCAACCAGGTATTAGCCCAGAGAGCACTAACTTAACCAAAACATACATTAGATTATATAGGTAGCAGATGGACAGAGAAGTGATTTGATAGGTCTAGCAGTGGAAGTGAGATATGCACATAAGCCAGTGGACTACAAAAGTTACACAGTATCTCCGCCCATTGCCAATTAAACATGTTATCACTAATACAGGTAGTTATTCCTAACAAGCTAAATGAGCCAACATAAACAGGATAGCAGCCCCCAGAATGGATATATTGCTGTTAGCTTGTTAGCTGAAATTGTGATGTCTACTGCGAGATGACTCCATCCTTGTGTTGGAACAGTCCTTGAGATCCAAGCTCATTAATCTGAAATCACAGGAGACAGTAAGAAAAAACCATGCAGCCTGGCTGATACCAGCCAGGCCTTATCAGAGTGAGGCCCCTTTGGAATGTAGTTGCCAGGGAACCAGGGACACGGTAACTGCCTGCCCGTATGCTTTCCAGGCCTGGCCTAATAATTTCGGATTTGAGTTGTCAGTTCTCAGCAAGATATCATGGACTGCCTCAGTTTACCCTACACACGTTCTTTAGAAAAGCCATTGATGTCACCGTAGCATGAGTAGAGTGTGCTCTTGGTGGGGCTGGTAAAGGCCTATTGTGGGTAGAGTGACACTGGACTATGCAAGATGATCTCCATCTAGAAATACACTGAGTTGAGATTGGTGTGCCTCGCGAGTGTTCTGCAATAGACACAAAGAGGTGTATAGTTTTACAGAAGGCTCGGATTCTGTCAATGTAAAAGGCCAATGAGCACCTAATGTCAAGAGTATGTAGCACAGCATCTCTAGATATATGGGGTTTAGGAAAAAATGTGCATAACACTATCGGTTCACTGATGTGGAAGGAGGAGCAGACTTTGGGCAGGAAGGAGGGTTGTGGGCGCAGGGTTACTTTGTCCTTTGTGAAGATGGTGTAAAGTGGTCCCACCATCAGTGCCGCTATCTTGCTAACTCTTCTTGCAGAGGTGATGGCAATTAGGAACACCGCCTTCATTGATAGGAATAGAAAAGTACAGGTAGCCATAGATTCGAAAGGAGGTCTCATGAGGCAGTCCAATACCATGCTCCACGAGGGGGCAGGTACTCTCTGTGGGGAGTACAAATTTGTGAACCCTTTTAGGAATCTCCTGGTAATAAGGTGAGCAAAGACCAATGACCCATCAACCCGTATGTGAAAGGCTGATATTGCAGCAAGATGTACCTTCAGTAAGGAAATGGACAGACCCCCGTGGTTTACGTGTAGTATGTAATCAAGGACTGTTTGTATCAAGGACTGTTTGTGACTACTTTCTTCCACTATTTGATCTGAGGAAGTGGGTCTGGCCCACGAAAGCTCATCATCTAATAAACCATCTTGTTAGTCTTTAAAGTGCTACATTGTCCTGCATTTTGTTTGTATCAGTGAAGTCTGGGGATCAACGTGCTTTTGTTGGTGCCACAAGTAGAACTGTCTCCATTTTGGCAGTTAAGTGGCTCTGGTTGACGGATGTCTTCTGTGTAAAAGCACAGTCCTCACCTGCTCTGAACAGAGGGTTTAATTGTCATGGAACCGGAGAGGAGCCAGGCATGAATGTGCAGGGTGTAGGGCTGGGGGTTCAGAAGCATGCCTCGATTTTGAAAAAAGAGGTCATAGTGGTGAGGAAGAGGAACTGGTGGTTTGATGGACAGGCTGGAGACAAGGAAACCAAATCTATTTCAACCAAGAAGGTGCTATCAGGATGAGTCGAGCCGAGTTGGACCGAACTTTGAAAAGGACTCTCAGGAACAATGGAATTGGTGAGAGGGCATAATGCAGAGGTTCCCTCCAGGAAATTAGGAAGGCATCACCTGCTGATCCCTCACCTAGCCCTGCTTGACAGTAGAAGTGGGGGCATTTGGTTTTGTGGCGAGTTGCAAAGAGGTCTATAGGTGGGTAGCCCCGCCTGTGAAAGACAGAGGCAAGGACCACTGGGTATATCTCCCATTCATGGTCCGTAAAGAAATTGTGACTCAGATCAACCACTATGGTGGTGTTCATGCCAGGTAGGTATGATGCCCTCAAGGTGACTTTGTGGTGAATGCACCAGTTCCACAGACGCACTCCCTCTTCACAAAGCGACTGGGACCAGGCACCCCCCTTTCTGTCAATATAAAACATGGTGGTCATGTTGTCTGTGAATACACACATCAATGAGTTGGGAATGATTATAGCAAAATGCCTGCAGGCATTCCTGACAGCCCTGAGGTCGAAGAGGTTGATGTTTAGTACTGTTTCGTGGGGGAGCCATCTGCCCTGGATGGTGTGATGATATAGGCGAGCCCCCCGGCCTAGCAGAAGGTTTCCATGGTGAACTGCATCACTGGATTGAGCTGATGGAAGGGAACCCCAACTAGGAGACTGTCAGATGACGTCTACCATTTGAGAGAATGCAATACGCTTTTGGGAACAGAGACTACTTTGAAAAGTGGATGGCTGGACAGCTTATATACGTTGCTAGCCAATGTTGTACGGCATGAAGGTGGAGTCGTGCTTGCTCTACAATGCAAGTACTGGAGGCCATGTGGCCCATAAGTCTGAGGCAGATAAGTATGGTAGTAGAGGTGCTCATGGAAAAGAATGGATACCAAGTCCTGCAGCACATCGAAACAGAGACATGGAAGATAAGCTTAGGCTGACAAGGAATTGAGATGGGCCCCAATAAATTCTGTCTTGAATGGGCTCTGGGGTGGACTTGTGATCATTTATAAGTAGGCCTAGACACTGAAAAAGGTGTCTGGTCCTGATGATCATATTGGTGATGTCCCCATTGGATCACCCTTTTATCAGGCAGTTGTCTAGGTACGGATAGATGATCACACCTTGCTGTCTGAGGTAAGCAGCTACCACCGGCAGGACCTTTGAAAAGACCCCAGGGGCCAAAGAAAGTTCAAAGAGGAGGACCTTTGTATTGGAAGTGGTCCTTGCCCACAGTGAATCTGAGGAAGCATCCGTGGGAGGAATGTATTGCCACGTGAAAACATGAGTCCTATAGGTTGAAGGCTGTGAACCAGTCCTCCTTGTCCAGTGCTGGGATAATAGAACCCAATGTGACCATTCTGAACTCTTGTTTTCGCAGGAACTTGTTTAAGTTGCAGAGATCCAGAATTGGTCTCCAACCCCCTATGTGTTTCTCGGTGAGGAAGTATTTGGAGTAGAAACCCCTTCCCCGAACACATCTGGGACCCTCTCTATTGCTCTGAGATGGAGGAGACAATCGTTTTCTTGCCTGAGAGGAGTCTCATGAGAGGGGTCCCTGAAGAAGGATAGGGGAAGGTTAAGGGATAGTGAAATGAAGGGGATGGTGTATTCTGTACGAATGATCTGCAACACCCACTGGTCTGATGTTATAGAGTCCCAGTGATGGAGGAAGGGACATAGACTGTGGGTGAAAAGATGGCACTGACTTGTTGGCACTGAATGAGTGGGGAGGTCAGACAGACCCTCAACCAAATTCTCAAATCTGCTGCTTGGCAGCCTGGGAGCCCAAGGGGCAAGACTCTGAAGGTGTTGTCTGTTTTGGTTGAACTCATAAGGTTTCTCTGCTGTGAATGGCTGAAATAGCTGTTCTTGTTTCTATTATAAGGTGTATAGCACTTCCTGCGATATGGTGGGGTGTACATGCCTAGTGTCCTTAAATTAGTTCCGGACTCTTTGCTGCTATGTAGGACGTCATCCATCTAAGCTTCAAAGAGCTTCTGCTTGTCAAAGGGGAGGTCCTCCACCTCGGACTGCAGTTCCTTAGGCACCCCTGCTGCCTGGAGCCACAAAGACCATCGCACAATGACTGCCATAGCTGTCACTCTACCAGCCGTGCCTGCCACAGTGAGTGAGGACTGAAGAGCTGTGCAGGTGATGGTGTGGCCTTCATGTATGACTGCCTTCAGTATAGGTCTCTTGGGGTCCAGGAGGTGTTCCATTAACTCAATTAGCTTAGAATAGTTATCGAAGTCGTGATTCGCTAGGAGCACTGAATAGTTTGTGATTCTAAGCTGTAGTGTGGCAGAGTAATATACTTTCCTGCCAAACAGGTTCAACTTTTTAAGTTCTTTGTCAACAAATGTGGATTTAAATTGAGAAATGCTGGATTGATTATTGGCAGTGTCCATTATTAGCAAGTTGGGCTGCAGATGAGAGAAAAGGAAATCAAGATCTTTAGGAAGTACGAAGTACTTTTTATCTGCTCTTTTACAGGTAGGTTGGATGGAAGCCGGAGTCTGCCATATTTCTTCAGAAACTTTCATAATAGCCTCATCGAGAGGTAGCGCAACTTTACCTTGAGAGATGGGCTGTATATGTTTAAGGAGGCAGTGTTGTTTTTCCTTAAGCTCCTGTAGCTATACCTCCTGGGTGTCAGCCACCCTTTTAAAAAGTTCTTGGAATTGTCTGAGGGGTATGTATCATCTAGAATAACTGCTTCATTGGGTAGTGATGATGAGTTGTCATTAGGTGAGCACACGGGAGCTTGTGCATCAGTCTGCTCATCAAGGATCTGACCCTCTTCCTCCTCCGAATTGACCGTGGTTAGGAATGTGTGGCGGGGCGAGGATGGTGGAGGTCTCCTCGCTGGGGTGTATGGAGCCATGAAGCAGCACCTCCAATAACTCCAATGTTCCCATAGTGGCCCAAAGGGTGGATAGTATGGAGGAGGGTATGGCCAGTCCGAGTAACGTGGAGTGATGTTTGTCACGGAGATAGTAGTAATGCTTAGATGCAGTTGGAGAGGAGTACTGTGAGGAGAAAACACTCCTTCTATCATCTTCACCAAATCCCATGCATTCTGACAGCCTGAGAGAGCTTACTAGTTTTGGTGAGGCATATATGAAGAGAAAAGTGCTTGAGGTGGCTCCTTCGACAGGGGGAGGGAAGCTTGTCATTCTCTGTCCCTCCTCCATGCCAAGACTTCAAATGGGGAGAGCATTGTGTCAGGCATTGGCTCTGAGAGCCGGCACTGATGGTTTGCAATGCGTGAGCTTAGGCGTCTGTGCCGAACTCTTAATCAGCACTGGGTCACATGCTAGTGCCTCTGATAGGGATTGCCTTTGAGGTCTCTCCAGTGCTGATGATGAGTCAATTGGCACTGAGGTGTTATGTGCAGCAATAGAGGTGGTGCCGGTGGGTGGTCTCGATACCACTGTATCAGAGGTGCTGGGTTTATCTCCCTTGTTAACCCTTGGAGACGGGTTAGGCGGGAGGGATCTCGCAGGGGAGGTTCACTTCCTTGGGCACTTTTGCAGTGGAGAAGAAGCCCTTTTCTTATTAGACTCTCTGGGAGGTTGGGAGGGTTCTGGGTCCTCTGTGGGCTGCATAGAATCAAGTGGAGCTGAAGCTCCCTGTCCTTTCTGGCTCTCGCAGTAAGACTGTGACAGTGCTCACTTTTGTGGGCTTCATCCAAGCAGCGTATACATGAAGAGTGTCTTTCAGAAACAGGCATGGGATCCTGTGACGGGGTATATCAACCCTGCAGTGAAGAGCAGGGAGTAAGCTCTGCCCAACTGGTTGAAAGAGCCCCTCCCCCACAGCTCTGCTGGGCATGCTCCTGGAGGAACCAGACTATAAAAAGCCCTGGGACAACTCAGTTGGGGCTGATGGGGAAGGAGTTGCTGGGATAACTCTAGAGCAGAAGAGTGACTAGAGCTTCCAGCGGCAGCCAGGCCAGGAACTACTACCTGCAAGGCCAGAGGATTATGGGGAAATCACGGGGCAGACATCCGCCAGACCCCAGTAGGAAGTAGCCTAGGGTGGGGAGTCACCCTAGAGTGCTCAGTGTGTTGGGGAAGGATTCCCCGTTGAGTGTAGCAGCGGCCTCAGCCACGGTCTACAGGGCTATGGAGTAGGAGGGCCCAGGTCCCTCTACCACCTTGTAGGTGGCTTGAGGTGCCTACAAGCTTGTGAACTAGACCTCAAGGCCATATTAACCTTGCTATAAGGGCCTGTGGATGGACTTCGGCCTCTGGGTCATATTATACCTAATAAGAGGGGACTGAGGAATGGACTCTGGCCGCCAGGCTGTATTAACCCTGCCATAAGGGTCTGGGTACGGACTTTGGCTGCGGGGCAGTATTATGTCCCTCAGGGAAGGACACGTGTAGGGACCCCGGCAGGTAAGCCGCAAGGAGGACTAAAGTTGAGGGGCCTCCCAGAGTAGGTTGCCCCTCGACAGATCCCCCACAGGTCTTGCATTACTTAAACCCTGGAGAGCCCAGCATTGTATTGTTAGTGAGACCACGGTTTGTTTATATGGCAGTTAGTCTTTTGCTTTGTATTATCATCATCTTAATGCTTTCTTTGCTTGTTGCTCTGGTTTGTTCGTTTCTGCTTTTTTTTTTTTTTCTTTTTTTAAACATACGATGGAACAGGGGGTCAGGAAGGAGACAGTTTGCCTGCGACCCTTCAAACAAAGAACTCCCCCCCTTTTTTTTTGACAGAGCAACAAACGTATGTAGTTAGAAAACAACACTAGAACTAATAAAACTATTAAATTTGAAGAACATAATCAGAGGAGAAGACACTTTAGGTGAGAGAAGAGCTCCGTCTGTGACCAAAGGGCGGTAAGCAAGGAACTGGGGAAAGGAAGGGAAGGGAACATGTCACGTGTGCGTGAGCCGCTGAAGCACGAACAGTGCAAGGTGCCTCTCGCGTACGTGTGGCCCAGCTGATAACTGCTCTGAAAAGCTCTGATCTGCAGCTGTGGGGATGATTGGTCACCAACAGTGGAGCACCCACTGGGACACTACTCGAAGAAGAATGGATAGATGGGAGTCTCTCCCAGTGATGTAAAGTCAGTATTATACCATCCAATACCCTTGCCTTGCATAGCGAGATGGCATCATGAATGGATGAGGCAAAAAGATAGCTCAAAGGTCACTTTTGTCTTCCCCCTTCCTCAAATATGTTGAACAAAATGTATCTTTTTAACCTGGTGTCTGGTTTCCCACCCCCCAATTCTTCTTATTTACAAATACGTTTGTTTTAACATTTGGCACTTTCAGCAGATGTAGCTCCCAAACCTGATTTTCAGAGGTGCTTAGTACCTTCAAATCCAGTTGGCCTTCAACTTGTGCTTGAACTCTCTTTAAAAAAGACCCATAAAACATCTCAAAAGCAGACCTTTACAATTCTGAATTTCAGAAACTCTGTAATGTACACTCCCCAAAACATGAGAGAAACCAACCAGTATATACTGCCAAAGTTTGACTTAGCAGTTGCTTAAACTCTTAAAGTAAGTTGAGTTCCCAACTGAGAAAATGGATAGCTGGCTAGTCTTAGGAAGCCTAAGGCTACTTAGTCTGGTGATCACTGAACAAGAATTATAAATCACCTGTTTAACACCAAAATTTAGAAGGAACTAACTATAGTCACAGGAACATCCCTTACCACAGGGATTACCAACATGTATACTATTAGTTCAATGAAAAATCACTTTTAATTCTACAAATAAAGTTGCACTTTAGAATTGGGTTGTCTCTCTTTTCTGGTATCCTTGTAACAAGTTATGGTTTTCCCAGCATCCTAAGAATTTAAATAGAGAAATGAGAAAATTCACATGTTAAAATAATAAATATTTTCAGCTCTGTCACTAAAAACATAGCTACATATAATTGCAATAAATAGAAAAACTTTCTATAAACCACATTTTTATAAATATCTACTTTATGGAGGATTTAATAATTATATTTTACACAAACATGAGGTGAGGTGATAAAAGGTTTACTGTATAGTGAGAAGTGCTAACAGGAATCATGCACAGGTGTCAATAGAATAAGCTAAAATTCTACACAGAGATTTCCCTGGCAGGATAATATTTACTTATCAAGAAATTACCTTTTCACACTTTGTATCTTCTCTAGCAATGCATCACGTTAATGAGACCTCCATGCTGCATTCTCTCCTATTTGCAAGTTATAGGGAATTCCCCTTTGCACTGGTTCTAGTTCGATCCCCCAGAGAATATTACACAATTTCAACAGTAAAGCAGATAGACATGAGGGCAAATTAGCAATTAGATCATGAAAAACAGGCAGCGTAAAACAGCTATTACTAATCTGCATGAGATGCATTTACTCAATTAGATAGATGGAAATGTTATTATGAACTCAGTAGTCCACTGATGGTCTTTAAAATTAAGAAAGAAAGGGGCAATTGAAATGCACATTTGGGGATTGTCAACCTTGATATGCTAATTCTGAAGTAAACAATGAACTTAACTTTAAAAGAATTTTTGTTTTGTATGCAATCGCTGGAGATTTCTTATTACATATTTTGACTTCAGAACACACAGTCTTGAACATTGTAAAATGTTTAACACTTTTGAATATCATTTTTAAAATATATGATGGACAACACATCGTTAGCCAATAACTGCACTGCTCAGTGTCAGTAGCCCAATTAAGGCTTTGTCAAATTCCACCACAAACTCTACTAATTAGGGTCATAATTAATATCTTTGCCTCTCCCTGCACTTCCTGTACTGAGGAGAAAAATGCTGAAAAAAATCTGCCATTTAAAAAATAATATGAACATAGGATCATAAACCACTACAATTTTCATGTTTTCATGTTTGATTTGCACTTCTAGCATCATAACTAGTCTTTTTAAACAAAATATTAAAAGATTGTAATTGATATGCTCTAGGTCAGGGTTTCCCTAACTTCTTAAGCCACAGAGACCCTATAGGCCTAGGGAGTCCTGAAAATTTGGCAGAGCCCTTAAAATATTATGATTTTTAAAAAATTCAATAAGTACTCAAATAAATATACAAAGTTTTGGAATTCTATTTTATTTCTTATCATTTTTTTTTCAAGAAAACTATCAGAAAATTAGTAACAAAATTACAGGATCATGTAACTGTCATTAATATTTTCTCATGGAGCCCCTGGACACAGCACATGGAGCCCCAGTAATCCCTGGAGCACAGTTTGGAAAACTTTGTTGTAGGTCATCATTCAAATGAAACAAAATGACAATGCATTCTAATATCATGAAGTGACTGATAAACACTGTTGCAGTTTTCACACTGCTATCCCACAATTTGCAAGATGAAATATAAAGCCAATTTTGTAGCTGGCAGTCTGTATCAACTGAAAAGCAGAATGATCTTTGTACTTGAGGCTTAGGGGAGATAGTACCAAATTATGCTAAGCCATCTCTGCTGATTTTACAAAACCCTGGGACCATAGGAAAATGGGACTTTACTATTAATTTCTAAAGGGTTTTCCTTATGTATATTCTATGCCTCACAATATTTAGTAGCTTTAAGTACACACACCAAAATAAAAAAAATGCATAGAGGAACATTATACTCATTTCAAACAAATACATTTTGGCTTCTTTTACAAACAAGTTTTAAAAGTTTAGTTATGATGAAAAAAAGGAATTAGAAAAGGGAAAGTCATCCAAGCCTCACTATTAAAATATGTATGCTAGTTACTTATTTGCTTTCACTTTTGTGTATGAAGAACAGAGGGATCTTCTACCCTAAAGTTCCAATGTCAATAGTGTCACAACTCTGCACCTGAAGTCTGCCTCTAAGTTTTTATAGGTGCACGTAACTATGGGTGCATTTTATAGCACACAGACATCTACCCCATATGCACATAAGCACTATAAGACATACCTGCAATTATAGGTAGATACAACCTGAGACTGTTTCTGAAAACAATGTCACCAAAGTCGTTACTGGACACAACCTGTCTCAGGTTAAGTGAAATCATTCAAAAGTCATATCACAGAAGTCACTTTCACTAGACTGCATAAAAACCTTGCAAAACAAATTTCAGAACAATCAAAGCATATTTTCCTATTTACCTTCTGCAGTTACGTATGTTATCATAAATTACATTCATTGTGTATTAAGACAGTAATAAAAACTCACTCTGAAGTGTTTCAAGTTCAGCTCTAGCCAGGGCATCTTCTCTCGCCTTCATGTTTTTTTCTTTATTTTCTATATATGATTGTCTGGCATCCTTTAAGAAAATGTTGCAATGACATTAGCAACCTTGATATAAATAACCTTGTCACAATGGCACTGTTTTAAATTATTCTACTTTAAATTAATTCTTTAAAAAGCAAATGAAAACTCACTCAATCCACTAAAAAGACAGCAATTTTCAAGTTATAGGAATGACTTGCTTTGAACTTTGAGGCTACGTCTACACTGGCCCCTTTTCCGGAAGGGGCATGTAAATTTCACCAGTCGTCGTAGGGAAATCCGCGGGGGATTTAAATATCCCCCGCGGCATTTAAATAAAAATGTCCGCCGCTTTTTTCCGGCTTTTAAAAAAGCCGGAAAAGAGCGTCTAGACTGGCCCCGATCCTCCGGAAAAAGTGCCCTTTTCCGGGGGGTCTTATTCCTACTTTGAAGTAGGGCACTTTTTCCGGAGGATCGGGGCCAGTCTAGACGCTCTTTTCCGGCTTTTTTAAAAGCCGGAAAAAAGCGGCGGACATTTTTATTTAAATGCCGCGGGGGATATTTAAATCCCCCGCGGATTTCCCTACGACGACTGGTGAAATTTACATGCCCCTTCCGGAAAAGGGGCCAGTGTAGACGTAGCCAGAATGTATGTGTTAAGTCCATATTTAATAATGTCTAGATTAAAATGTAATATATACATGAAACTTAAAAGAAAAAGGAAAAACACCTTCAGAAGAGACTTTAATGGCCTGTACATTAGAAGGTAATGCTTCCCTAATCAGATGTTTAAGAAAACATGCACTCATTTTGCTCACCCCAACCATCTAGAAGTTCAAGTAACAAGAAGCTCATCACCACACAAACAGATATTTAAAAATAAAATTTATAATAAAAGCTGACTTTTTTTCTATTGCATGGCAGTAAACGCCTTGCTGCAAAATCATTTATAACAAAATTCAACAAAAGGACCAAAAAAATCCACTTCTTTAATAATACTTTTAAAATTGTGAAAAAGACATCAGCAGTTAAGCATAAACATCAAACATTTTTTATGGTTTTTGCTAGCCTTACTGATTAAAAAACCAGTTTATCAGATTTACATTAGAAACTTACAGCACTTGTAAGATTAAGATTTGTATCAAGACAACTATGGACAGAAATATAAGTGAGAAATAATAATCTTCAAACAGACTTAAATTAATTCATAATGAAAAAAGCTCTCTAATTTAGCTTTTACAATTTCAGAGTTGAGATAAGTGAGAGAAAGTTTTCCTGCAATCATGGCCAGTTAATCGAATTAAAGTTGCATTCCTATTTATGCACTAAGTAAATCTGCATTCAACCAGTAACAAGAACTAAGATAAAGTGTTGAAACAGAAGTGTTTGCAACTACGTTTATTAACTTTAGATATGCACAACATTCTATCACATCAAGATTAGTAACACTAAACTTAATTTTAATTGAGTTATTCCCTAAAATAACAATTATACCTTATTTAATCTATTAATGCCAAAAATAAGTAATTATTTCTTCCTTTAATGCACTAGCAATTAGTTGTTCAGTTTCTTTTTATAAACATTCTATTTCATTTTGACTATTCCTGTACCAGGAAACACCTTTACAATATTTTTTAAATTTATAAATCAGGTTTTTTTCTTAATAAAAAATAGAAGCAATTTTAATGAAATATTATTTATAAACTGTGTTAAGTAGTCTTTTTCTGTTTGCATCCTACATTACCACTGTTGGCAGCTATACAAAAAAAAGTCCACCACGCAGATGTTATGCAATCAATTATTATATATGCATTGTGTTAGCACCTAAAGGTCCCAACCCATCAATCAAGCTTACACACTGTACATACACATAACGAAAACGTGGTCCTTGCACTGACGAATGTATAATCTTGGGTCATGATTAAACCCCCCAATAATAATAAAAAACCCTTATACTTGTGCTGTGTGCACTGTGAAGAATACCCACCAAAGACAATGGAACTATTCAGAGAGTTGGATTCTCACCTGCATTCAGTTTAGAGACCATCGAACCCTAAAGCATGTGAGTTGCTGTGGAATGAGGGGAATCAGGAACAAGTTATGGCTATGTCATCTCTACCAGTTTTATGCCACAAGAGATATCACCATGTGCAGAAGACATACTCCACTGGACATTTCTGAACAGTTTCTATCTATTTTGCATTATTTGGACACAATATACCAGAGAACGTGGTCTGAAGTGCACAATTTAAGCACGTGATTAAATCACGATAGGAAAGGGCCCGTACATGTTTGTATGCGTGGGATACAGGATGGTTATCATTTACAGCAGGTATCCTGAACATCATAACAATTCCAGTGCAAGCTCTGTTAAAGGTACTTCCTATTTTCTAAACCAAATCACTGAAAAATTATGAACTGAATTAAAACTGAAATTTGAAATCCCCACTTACACACAAGAAGTTTTCCATGTATTTATGTGGTTACTTATAGATTTAACCAGAATAATCACCAACATGAAACTACTGAATACATAAAAGTTTAGATTACAAATATCCCAAGTACCCTTTTGTGTAAAGCTATGATTTTTAAGAGGATACACTCATCCAGCATTTCTGATTTAACATTGAAAACCAATATTTGATGCTAAATTCTGGTGCAAAATCCATTATTGCTTATGGGACCCCTAGACAGCAGGCACTAGGGGGTAACTGTCAATCTCTCTGGTGTGTCAATCATGGAACAATTGGAACAGTGGCTCAGATGAAAATGAGACACAATAGCAGAAAAACAAAGAAAACTAGTCAGAAGCGGATAGAGCAACAGCAATACTAAATTTGATGTATCTCTATAAAGTGGGCAGCACTGCTCAGGTTAATACATACCAAACAGTGTACTGTATGAATATTTTTCATTAAATACAATTAATTATTGTACAATCAGAATACCAGCCTTAACATGAATAAAGAACACAATGGCAGCACATCTTATAAAAACAACATGTGTAGATCTGTGCAAAAAGACAGCAATAAGAAAAATAACTAATTTAAAATATTTATAGGTTTAATTCTACTTTCAAAATGTTAACATTTGGCTATGGGAGCTAAAAAGTTGGGAGCTAAAAAGTTGCAATTCAGAGCAGAATTTGGGTATATACATCTATATTTGCATATACACATAGTAGAAATTTGAAAGTGTAACTGGGTACACAGTTAAATGATGAGCTGGACTCATCGGTTAACCTTCATGGTTATAAGCAAACTCCTCGTGCATACCGGCTCCCAGAGAGCCGGCTGTCCCCGCCCCCAAACATGTAACTGTGCAAAGTCTGAATTTTTCAGCAGTTACAGGATTAATTAAATGCATTTTAAAATCCCTAATATATAGATAGTTGGCCCAAAAAAAATTCAGTGAAATTCAAAATGAAAACTGAAAAAGCGTAGATTTACAGAAAGATTAAGAACCAGGGAAACTTGTTAGGAAAAAAAATTAAAAAGAAAGCTAGTTATACCAAGTAACTTACTTAAACCGGTAACTTTTTCTATAACCCTGGTATCATACCAAATCCTTACATTCGAATGTGAGCTCTCCCACTCACCAACATATTTTTGCTACTGCCCAATCCTGCAGTGAATTAATTGCCATATTTCTTTAGTTATGGTTGAAATGTCATTTCATTATAAATCCTCATGTTTAGTCTCCTAGCTTTCCAAGACATTTTGGGATTCGATTTTATTGTATTATGATCATTTTCAGGCCAAACTGCTGAGGATTATTCTATGAAATTTTGAAAATATAAATATAAAAATATAATTTGCACACTCCCCCAATTTGGATAAGTCACACTTCTAAGCACATCTTTGACCAACCAATTTATTTTGCATTCCAATAATTCAAAATATATCTACATCTACATTTCATATTTGGTACGTGTTAAGTCCTCAAAGAATTAAAGAGCAGTTCAAGCATGACATCTGAATCTGTATCAAAGCTCACATTTCCAAAGAAACAAGCAATTTGGAAATGTTCTGCCTAAAGGGAACAGTTTGGGCACATTTATTAATAAAAACAAGTGTTTTCCTCCTGTTTGAAGGAATCTGCTTGTGAAGTAGAAGTAGTGTTGGTGGGTAGGCTGGTACAACCCGGCAAGTTATTTTTAGCCAGTATGGAGTATTGGAAAGACTCCCTGCCGGCCATCTCATCCCCTTCACTGGCTGCAGTGTCTCTGTGTAAAGCCCTCAGAGCACTACAGCAGCGCCGCCAATATTCTACTCCTTTCCCTGCTACCCCTCCCAACAGTGAAAGAAGCAGAATTGCCAGAACCCCTCCATGTACACAGAGAAGCAGCAGTTCTGTGGAGGGGTGGAGGTGGAGCTGGAAGTTCTGCTCCTGTCCCCACTGGGGGTGGGGGGAGCAGGAAAAGAAGCAGAACTCCCAGCCCTGCCCCCAGCCTCTCCACGGAGCTCTATCTCTGTGTACAGGGTTGCGGGGAGTAGAGCTGGCAATTCTGCTCCTTCCCCACTGCCCCACCCAGCAAGGGAAGGATAGCAGAACTGCCAGCACCTCCTCTAGCTACTGTACTGCCCTCCAAGCCGCCCCTCCCCTGAAGTAATGTGGGTCCCCAGGCTTGAGACATGGCAGTAGGGTTGCCAGATGGTTTCAACAAAAATACCGGACAGACTTGACATTACATCACAATCTACATTACATCTTATTTAGAAAATACCGGACATTTATATTTTCCTCATTTATATTTTCTCAATTTGTTTCCCAAACAGAAAACTCAAATACTGGACTATCTGGTTCAAAACCAGACACCTGGCAACCCTACATGGAAGACACACACAGAACCTCAGCTGGTGCCCTCACCGCTCGCACACTGGCAGGAACTTTTATTTATTTGTACCACTGAGTAGAAGCATTTGAAAAGAATATCAAGACAGTTAAGGAAAGTGTAATGTATTACTGTCATGAGCTGTAGGCTCCCAGCAATGCTGTGTGTATTTGTACTCATGTACAAACACATGTACAATTGTACAGGTATACACTTAGCTTATATACTTGATTTGATTTGGTTGATCTTTCAAACAAGTATATTAAAGACAAAGACAGTTAAATGTAATATAATAGTCCACATGCTATCACACACAAGCATGGACACATGAAGTTAAGGTTTTCATAGCTCTGCCACATGATATACAGTGTTCCCAGTGTAACCCACACATATACTGTACAGTCCAATGGGATGGCACTTAGACCAGCAGTTCCCAACCGCTGAGCTACGGACCACTGCCTGGCCGTGACCCACTGGCTGCCGGGCCATGGTGATTGCTGAAGCTCAAGCCGGCTGTTCACAGAGATTCATGGTGGCTGAGGCATAGCAGGGGGAAATGGAGCAGGAGGCACCTTCCTCTCACCTCCTCCCCCACTCTTGGGGAAGTAGAGGGCGTAAAGGAGAAAGGGGTGCACGCCCTGCCAATAGCTGCTTGCCCTTTCTGCTCAGCCACTTTTGCAGACAGCAGCACTAAGGCTGAGGTGGCAGCGGCATGAGGAAACACCTCCCTCCCTTCTCAGTAATGGCAGTCAGCCGGGGCTCCGCGTTCTTCCCGTGCAGCCACTTGTGCCGGCTGCGGAGCTGAGGCAGCAGCAAGAGGAGGCACTTCGCTCCTCTCCACTCAGTAATGGCAACCTGGTCAGAGACCAGCACTCCACACTCCCACCCATGGGGGCGCAAGATGGACTTGGGGAGGGAGGGGACACGAAGGGGGAGGGAGCGCGCACGTGTCGCCAGCAGCTGCTCCCCCTTTCCACATGGCAGTAACAGCCACGCTCCCTAGGGAGGCAGCCTTATTCTGGGCAGTGATGGTGTGGGGAGGGCAAAGGAATGTTGGGTGAGGGCATGGTGGGATCACGGGGCAAGAGCTCTTTGGCATGGGCTATCAGGGTCAGAGGTTAAAGACTCAAAGGGCATGGGGCATAGGGATGGGGTCAAAGGGTATTAGGCACTGGGAACCAAGGGCTGGGTTGGATCTAGTCAGTTAGGTAACACTGTATTTGCATAATGAATATGCAAATACAGTGTTGCCAGTCCTCCAAAGGTTTGTGAATGAGTTTGCTGGTCCCTGGCATAAAAAAGGTTGGGAACACTGACTTAGACCACTTACAGAAAAAAAGAATGAAAGTACTCTACAGCCTTAGCTGAGAGCCAGCTGGCTTTTAACTCAAGCTGTTGAGGCTCATGCACTAAGCTCCAGAGGTCCCAGGTTTCGTTCCGCATGTCAGCGTTACATGAGCAGTCAGTAAATTTACAGATTACATCAACAAAATGTGCTTTACAAAATGAGATTAGTGTTATGGTGCCAGGTAGAATAAAAGTTCTTGAAAGTGAAGGGCAACAAAATAAATCCTCACTTGATTTTTTTTTTTTTAAATAAAGAAAAGCTACCATCTTTACCATGGTGTTTTTCTGATACTGGAATTAATATACAGAATTGAGGATTACAATCAATTGCTTTGACCAGACTTTGCTGTTCTGCTTCTCTTCACATGGCCCTCATTGAACTCTCCTCTTTCCCCTCACAAGAAGGACAGAGCCAAGCAAACAAAACAAGGGCGAAAAAGGGAGAGGGTTGCCTCACTGAACCAGGTGTGATTTCTGGCACATTCCATGGTTTTAAAAAAAAAATCAGACTCTCACTTGCTCTGGCCCTGTATTAGTTGACACAGTCCTTTCTTTAAGTTTAAGGATAGCTGGTCTGAAAATACTGGAACTCCAGCACTCCCATACTCACACAGATCAACAACCCACCTGGAAATATGTAATTACTAAAGAACAGTGCCCCCTGCTCACTACGCTCACCAGTCCCCCTCTCTCTGGGGGTAGGCAGCCTCGGATCTCCACCCAGTAGTCAGGGAGGGCCAGACAAAGGGGTGGCAGCCCTGGTCTGTACTGGCTCTCCCCTCTCTCCAGCTGCAGGGCGTGGGGCCAGACTGGGCCAGTCTGAGGTGGCCCAGCTCTCTCCCTCCAGCTGCCGGGGTGTTGGGCTGCACCAAACCGAGCTCTCTCCCTCTGGCAAGCAGCCAGCAGGTTGGGCTGTGCCGATGCTGCAGCTGGCCCAGATCTCTCTTTCTGGCCGCCAGGGGACTGGGCCATGCCAAGGCTGGCCTGGCTCTTTCCCTCCAGCTGCAGGGGGCCTGGCTTTCTCCCTCTGGCAAACAGCCAGGGGGAGTTGGGCCAGGCAAAGGCCAAGGCCAGAGCTGGCCCAGCTCTCTCCCTCCAGTCACCAGGAGGTTGGGTTAGGCCAAGTCTGGCATGGCTTTTTCCCTCTGACCACCAGGAGGTTGGACCAGGCCAAGGCTGCAGCTGGCCTGGCTCTCTCCCTCCAACCGCTGGAAGGGCCAGGCTGCTCTGAGGCCATAGCTAGCCTGGCTCTCTCCTTCCAGCTGCAGGGGGATTGAGCTGGGCAGAGGCTGAAGCTGCCCTAGCTCTCTCCCTCTGGCCGCAGGAGGGGGTGGGGCTGGGGATAGGGCTGGCCTGGGTTGAGGCGGAAGCTAGCCCAGATCTCTCCTTCCAGCCACCAGGGGGGTTGGGCTGGACTGAGGCTACGGTTGGCCTGGCTCTCTCCCTCCAGTCACCGGGGGCTTGGGAAAGGCCAAGGCTGAAGCTAACCAGCTCTCTCCCTCCAGCCGCAAGGGGTTGAGCTGGGCCAAGGCTGGCGTAGCTCTCTCCCTCCAGCGGCTGGGGGTTGGGCCTGGCCGAGTCTGCGGCTGGCCTGACTCTCTCCATCTGGCCGCAGCAGGTTGGGACGGGCCGAGGCTGGCCCAGCTCTCTCCCTCTGGCCACCAGGGGCAGGTGTGACCGGGCTGAGGTCACAGCTGGCCTGGCTCTTTCCCTCCAGCTGCCAGTCCAAGGCAGCTGACCCAGCTGTCTCTCTCCAGCCAGCCGGCCAGCCACCCCAACCCTGCAAGTGGCGAAGGTCTCACAGGTGGTGGTTCCCCCCCTCTTCCGTCACATTGGGAAAAGGCCACGTGGCTGGCAGCCCTTCCCCCCTGCCTGTGCAAATGGGAAAGTCTGCACAGGTCCCATGCTCTTCCCCCCAGCCACAACGCATCAGGGAGGGAAGGATTGTGGGATGGACAGTGATATGATGACATCACTCTGTTGTCCCACCGGACGGACGGACGCTCAATCTCTCTCTGTCTCTCTGTCTCTCTCTCTCTCTCTCTCTCATATTTACACATAGTACCATATGGTCATCTCCATAGTTTTTGGATCATTAGTAGTTGTTTTTTAATGTTAATATATGTAGTCTGTATGAGAGTTATAACAATCATAGAAACTATCCTAAGTATGTACAGGAAACCATTGCCTTATGATGGCCCAAGTTGCAATCCTCTCCCCCCTGCACTTACAGCCATTTTTTTAAGTGCAGAACAGGCCGATAACCCCCAACTTACGTCCTATCCCAGGAACCAATCGCGTTGCAAGTCAGGGGCAGCCTGTGGTATTTTTTTGTATATGAGAATATGAAGAAAGGGTCAAGTTGGAGCTATCTGAAAACACAATCTAGGATTTGCCAAATCTTGTACAATTAACAATGCCAACTACCATGTGACAAAAATGCTCTTCGTTGCATAAGTAACCCTGACATCAGCGCATTGTCAAGGTAATGAATGGAATGTCAAAAATTTAAATGAACATGAAATACTATCCATGATCAAAAACAAAAAAGCATGCTCAGGCTAGGTTTATGCTACAAACTTAAATCCACAACTCATGAGTAATGCAGTTATACTGACCTAATCCCAAGGAGACAGAGCTGTATCAATGGGGGGAGGGGGAGAGAGGAGGTGCCTCACTCCTTAACAATGCTACTGCCTCTAACTTGAGGTGGATTTACCACACCTCTGGGGGAAGCTCTCCTATCAGTGAAGTATCAACTTCACTAAAGTGCTACAGCAGTGCAACTGCAATGCTTCAGCACTTTATGTGTAGACAAGCCTTAAGAAAAATATCTCTATGTACCAGTTTGTCTTTCAACAAACACTGCATAAAAATGATAAGAAAAAAATAGATGTGTTAACCCTCAGACTACAGTAAGCTGCAGACAAGTATATTCTTTTAGTGATTCTCTTCCCTCCTGTAACTTTTATTCCACTCCCGATTACCTTCTGCTCCCTCCCAAACTAGAAGTCACTTATTTCCTCTAGTGCATACCAGATGATGTAACCCACTTAGAACAAGCTAAATAATTCTTGCTTACCTTCCACAGTCCCTGCTTTACCCCAAACCTTCCTTTGCCTGACACCTTCTGAGCCACTTAATCTCTGCCTTGACCTATGAGCTCCAACGCAACCTTCCACTGCCATTTCCCCTAAAATGATGAAATTAGTTCCAGTCAGGCACAGGTTAACTGGTATGCACTCAGCGCACTTGCGGGGGGGACACACACCAAAAAACACAAAACCAGGGCAGCACTGAGAATCTGTCACTGTTCACACCATCACTCATTCAAATTTGTCCTGACAGTGGGCAGCTCAGATGCCATGAAGTTCATGAAAGGCATAGGAAGCAAAGGAAGTCAGCAGATCTGCGGAGCTGGGATTGATAGGAGCTATGGGATGCTGGTTCAAGACCTGAGCGAAGACCTGCACCAATGAATGGCCAGGAAGGTCAGGAGGCGAGAAGCTGGGGCAAGCTGTTGGTAGGTTGTGATCTGAATGAGAATTGTTAGAGGGCTACAGAGTGAGGGACAGTTGGTGATGTTGAAGGGTCAGATAGGTTGAGAGCTGGGATACTGGGGACTACTGGTAAAGATAACACGTTGCAGATTGCAGTTAGTCAAATGCATGCCCTGCCTCCTGGGATATGTATGGGGCATACTAGGGGCAGATGGAGGGTTGCTGAGACAGAAGGGGTATTTGGATGTCTATGTGATGTGGGGTATCTATGGACAGATGCACTTTAAGTAAGAGGAGGTCCCTAATTCCCATAGTACCCAGGGCCACAAAATTATTTTGTCTGGTTCCAGGAAGGATAAATGCTCACCCATTCTGTGACACATCTCGCCCTTCCCTATCTTGCAGAAGCTAGGAACTTTTCTTAATAAGTGCAGCGTTCCAGTACTAGAGATCCTAAAACTCTAGAAAACTAGGTAGGTCCCAGTTGTCATCCTCCTAGGAATTAAATAGTTTTCTAAAGGTTAAAAACTTATGCTTGCAAGTTCCCTCTGTTAAAGCCCATGTGTTTTTATGTTATTTAAATATTATAGATGCAATACATTTGATATTAAAGTAAAATATTAAACTGAAATGTAGGAAATACACAACAAAACATTTGATTAGATCACAAAACAAAGGAAATATGACAATTTTTGCCAAAGACAAAATGCTTTTTAGTATAGGTTTTTGTGATCAACAAAATACTTCTGACCTGTTGGGGAAAGAACAGGACTATCTTTAAAAAAACTGTTTAAATACAGTGAAAATTTTCTCCTGGATTTTTCTTTTAATTCAACACTGTATTGCTAAGAAATTAAATACATCTTGCTCACTGCTTAGTTACACTGAATCTAGGATAGTAACTCACTATTATACATTGTCTACATAGATTAATTTAGTGGTAATTTTTATTTTGTCTGCAAAGAAATCATTTAAATTGAAATTAGTTCCAAAAGTCACCATCATAATTAGAAACCTTGTTGACAATCTCAATAGGTTACATTCAGTGCAAATATATATGGAGACTGAAGAACTCCTCACCACTGGAGAATCACTAGACTTTCCAACAACCTATTAATGGAAATATTCAGTGAAGCTTGTATCATTATTCTGCAGATAATAGGAGAATTCCATTTTCTTTACAAGAGTCCATTTCTGGAGAAACCAGACAAAAATGCTTCCTTCATTATAGGAAGACAAGCAGCAACATGACAAATTAACTAACAAAAATGTTTCCTAGTGCTATGCTGACAAAGTTAGTACAGAATGAAGACTTACACACTAATTTTTAAGCTTCCACTTCAAGGAATATAGAAGAAAAGACAAGAATACTTGCTCTAAAAAAATTGGCTTAATAGAGAACACCTTTATTTTTCAGGTATCTAAAAGCAACAATGAGAATAAAGAGTGGATAGTGAGCAGCTTTAAGAAACAGCAAAAGAGTTTCTTTAAGTTGTATGTCTTCATCTATAGACAGAAACCGTCAGTCACCTTTTTGTTAAAAATCAGTCTATTCACAGATATGTCTGCTTTAGTACCACACAAAGATCATTAAAATTTGTAATTAACACAAGTGTCTCTCTGAATTACACTTCTGATTTAGACTACGATACTCACACACTAGTAAGCAGTTTCATTCTTTTGTTTACAAGCTTGACTTTTGAATCTCTAAGCTGTATTGCGAAAGGGGATTGTTTTGTCTGTTTATTTTTAAGAAAAAAAAAAAGCTACCTACAATCTTCCTTCCTTCATTTAAAATAATCAACAAAAATGGCCCGAATAACAAATATGTACCCTATTTATGTGTCTCATATCTAAACCATTTATTGTATTCTCATAGTAAAATACAAATCATACATTTTATTATAGTACAAATTACACTGAATAATTCAAGTTGATGTTTAAGTGTTTCAAACTATATTCACAAAAAAGCAACACCCTGATTTGGCTTAGACTATCAACTTGGTTACCATCATGTCTTTCAACAAGCTCCCATCCTACAATTACTATTTTTTAAAACTTAGTTTTCTTTACTTTCACCTCCCCTAAATTTACTAACCTCATAGGCAAAACTATGAAAATCCATCTTGTTCCTCTTCCTCCTCTTAAATCATGTTCCCCAAATATTAAAAATAAAATATCTCTTATATAATTCAGTTTTGAAAGTTCTACATTTCTCTCACACATCTTGCTTTAATTTTTCTTTTAACACCATGATGCAAAAAAGCAGAGTATAATAAAATGACATAGACCATTCCAAGGACATGCAAACAAAGCATCTCTCTCAAGCAAAGGCCCACCTTAATTATTTTAAGTGCCTCCTTCTCAAATTTGATATTTTTTTAAGGAGGAAAGGGGAGGAAGACACTCAGTTGGATAAATTAAAATTAAACATTCATAGCATCCTTGCAATCTGAATAATTTAAGTGGATAGAACTGTGGCAAGTAGAATGTTGACATGCCCCATCTCAAAAATAAATATTTTTTAAAGCAAACACTAGCTTGAAACTATTTTGCAAGCTTAATTATTATCTTGCTTTAACTTTCTTTAAAGCCTCTTTTGGGCATGAAGCTGTCTGGTATCAGAAAAAATTTATTCATTTTTTAAATTTGAGGACAATCTGTTCAGCTAGCTATCTGTAGTAAATAAGGCTTAAGAGTGAAAATAGTGAGTGGAATGGGCAACATTTGCAATGCTTTCTCACCTACACACAGTTAATTCAAATAGAAATGGAGCTTTAATTAATTATAGAGTATCACTAGCCAAGTTTAAGAATAGTCTGTTGGACAGTAAAGTTACATGACTGAAAAAAGTAACTAGGGCATGTTCAGTAGATATAAAAGATTTTTTAACATTATTTAATGACAATATATCATCCTTTCAAACAAATATTCCTCTCTCTGTCCAGTCTGACAGGTGTTGGAATTGCACTTGAAAAAGGATTGGAGAAATTGTAAATTATTTATCAAACAAAAAATCCAAACAAACCAAACTGTGTCAATGTCAAGACCAAGAGAAAACTATAGACACAAAAATGTTGTAAATCCCCAATTTTCAGGCCTCCATAATTTTTATTACATTCTGCAATGTTTTACAAATTCAATGCTTCCACCAGAAAAAAAATCATCTATATATTTGTGAAGAAAATAATAAAAAACGATAAGTGGTGCTACTGTCCTGTAAACTAATACAGCAAATTGTCAACAAATAGCATCAGCAATCTGTGAATTCATTCTTCCCTCAACTTGTTCACCAAAATGAGTTATTAACTTCAAAGTCCAATTGTGAACAAGAAGTCACCTTAATAAAGCATGGCCATTATTTTCTTTAAAACAAGACAATTAACAAAAATCTATTTTAATTCAAAATCAAAACTATACCATTATTTTTGTATAAAATACGAAATTACAGAAGTTAAGATGTCTACGACTAACATTCAAGAGAATTTGTCCCTAAAAAAGGCACTACAAATGGCAGTCCTGGAGATCCATTTTTATTGTCTCAGCAACTTCCTTAGTAAGTTTATATCTAATAAAAGGTAAACCAATTCATTGTTTTGCTTTCTTGATTGTTTTATGTGCTGCTCTTGTAAAGGTAACTGCATGCAAATGAAACCTCAATATTCTATGCATGGAAACAGTTCCAGCAATGGTGCCTAAGTTAAGAATTATATTGATGAGGTGTAAGCCAAAATCTATTCTGCTTTCTTTCCTTCATTTATAACAATCCTACAGAATTAATAAGGCTAACAATAATAATAAAAAGTGCAACCACCTTTTTTTGTATTTACTAAAGCATATATAACCAAAAGAAAACCTCACAGAGTGTAAAAATATATTATGTAAGAAGGTATTTTATCTCTATAGTTGCTATATAGATGATGTTATATATTTGCGTATCTTACACTATGCCTTAAACAAACAAGACTATTGTTGAACACTTTTTTTAAAAAGTGTAAGAAAATACTGTTTACAGACAGGCTGGCCAAATTTAAGTTCCCATGCTAATATTAATTTTTGCTTTTCCTGATTTCTCCCCTGCTCCAAAGTACTAACTGTACTACCTTAAAATCTGATTTATATGCAAAAGCTGATAATAGAAGGTTAACAAATCCTCAGTCATTAGAACAAAATTACAGATTAATTTGAGGGAAAGATGGATATCAGTTGCCAATGAAAAGGGTAAAACTAAAATTACTCCATGCAGAAAAAAAGCCATCATCAATTTATTTCTGTTTCCTAATAAATTTGAACAGGATATTAATACATAATATAACAAATACTGTATATTTTATATACACACTTAAACTATAATTAACTATTATCACTTACAGCTTATTTCAACACACTGCTTCTTTTTCCTAAAATACATGTAATTTTCACCTTCCTTTTCTACTTATTCTTGAACAGTTAGTTCTTAATGTCTTGCCTGTTTATAAATATGAGTGCAAATTAATGAGAGAACTACTATCCGAACAATACAGTATATTAAACAAAATATTCACTTTAGAAATATATATTCACATTTAGATGAGCATTTAAATATCCTTAAAATAATAACTTATCTGTGCTTCTGAAGACAGAAAAATCATATGAACAAGCAACAGTGTGTTTGTTCACAGCATAATGAAACCATCAAAACAATCCTATAAAAAGTGGTGTGCAAATTGTATTTTACCTGCAACAGCTGAGGTAATGCTTTTATAGTAAGACAGAACAAAATTCCCAGCTTGCATGGAAGTAAATCACGCCACTGTGGTTTTTCCAATGATCTACAATAAAGTAAAATTATTTTAAATATTAAAAATACATTTTCATTCTTGCACAATATACATTATTCATACACAATATACCTGTTTACAAAAATCAGCAAACTTTCCTACAGCCTCAAATTAGAAGTAAAATTCAAAATGCTTATCAATCCATTGTGAAAGTGCATAAACATTAATGCAAAATATTCATCATGAATATTGAAGCCATTAAACATATAATCAAAGAATCAAAACTAGATTTAGACAATGTTCTTCTATTGTTATATTTTTAATCTTCTTTTAACAAGGGCTTTTCTTCAGTTACACAAAATAAATTCCTAAGGCTTACATGATCACATCAGCTAAAAAAGACTACCATCACCAAAGTGTTCACATGTCCTGACAACTAAATATGAAGACGGTAGCATAAATAAACCAATACATAAAAATTAATGTCGTTTGCAGTTCACTGAAGCATTACTCACTGATGTCATCAGAATAGAAGACAGGCACAATAGTCTCTGATCTCCATCCTGCATTGATCCAGTTCATGCCCCTGCTGTGTGAACTATTTAAACCCTTTATTTCTTTCTATGAATCAATAGAAGAAATGGTGGTATCTTTTGGAGTACACTTGATGTCACTACCTTCCTATGTTGTTTCTTAACTAAGCAGTGTCAGAATCCTTTACTAATGTTTCTATGTGAATCAAACAATGACACAGATTAAAAAACCTTCAAAATTTCAGCACTTACAGACCAATCCATTAAAGACTTAGTAACAGTGAATTTATTAGTTTACACTTTTAACCTAATTTCAATCTTCAGTGGAAAAGCTTATAATAAACTTCTTATAAAATGTTTTAAGCCAAATGCATCCTACTACAAATAAACTACACTTAATACATTCTTTGTTTTACAACTACTGTGGATCTTCCACATAACCACATTTCATATTACAAACTCATACCAAAGCCTCACTGAATATTTATAAATCACAATCCTAGTACACATTGCCAGTTTTGCTATGTTCTCATAAATTTAAAAGATTGTCTTTCACTGTGGATGCACCACATACAAGAATATAGACTGAATGTAAAACATTTGATCAACTAAGCTAGCAGCTGAAGTAGAGCTCTGACAAAATCATTTAAATGTGAAAATACACTAGTAAGGGTTCCCACCTTTCATTTTTGTCAGCAGGACCAAGTTTTACTTCATCTGCACTCCTGCTTCCTGTTTTTTTCTTCTTGTCTCTCTTTTTTTTGCTAAGCAGTTCACCCTTAATGCAGAAAGAATTACGGTTATAATTATCATTAACATGTACTCTATGAATGTTACTGGAACTCTTGTGTGAAGGATAAACATTAGAGTAGCATTTATGCAAATATATCTAGGGTCGTACACGATTAAGTAAAATCATCTATCTTTAACAATAACTGTTGCCATGGCATCCAGTCCTTAAACACACATGAAGTCCAGCTCTGTCAGTCATGTGTATCTCCATAGCAATCAAAGTTTTCTAAGAAGAGAAAGCATTCAACTTGCCTCCTTTCTCATTCAGCAACTTTAATAATGTAGCTTGGAAAATAAAAAGAGTAAATAAATGCCAATATGTGAATACTGTTCAATTATGTTTTTTAAGATTATAAACAAAAACTGATTGCTTTCTATCTTATGTTCACTTGTAGCAGCAAAAACTTTCAAAGATAAGTAGGGGTGGGAGGGAAATAAATAAATACTAAAGAAATGTTTTAGCTTTGACTGTTAATCTAATTGACATGAAAATATTTATAGGGTTTTAATTTAGAAAAACTTCCAGTAAGAGGAAAAGCCAAAGTGAGTATGAATTCTGAAAATCAAGACCAGAGACAACCAGTACTTGCGAAGACCAAAAGCATGACCTTGGAACGTCATGTTTATGCTTCGACATACGATAGAGAAAGTGTCTGTTGTCTTTCGTTCCTCTGGAAACTAGAGAAACTCCTCTTATTCACTAATTGTCATCAGTAGCTATACAAGAAATTCAATTTTGTATTACATCCATATAAAATAATTCCATTTTGACTTTTGAATCTAGAACATATAACTAATTAATAAAATCTTTGCTACTGATACAGCTTACAGAGGGGTAGTCATGTTAGTCTGTATCTGCAAAAACAAGAATTTGGAGATAAGCAATCATGAGCAAAGACTTACTTGAAGTCTTTGCCCATGAAAGCTTATGGCCAAATAAAGCTTAGTATGTAAGGTGCCACTGAATTAATCACATTTTATATATCAGAACACAAATTTTAATGGAAAAATGACAAATAGTAAAAATCCCTATTTGGAAACTTTTGCAAAGTATTTCAAATAAACTAATGATTATACTGCATTTGATTTATTACTAATACTTACCCACTGTTTTTCCAGGTAGATTGACCAAACCACAGCATAATGACCCACTGTGAGAATAATGAACAACAGTAATGCCAGCTCAGCATTGCTCATTTTTCTCACCCGCCTGTAGTAGAATACAGGCTGTCGCCAATCTGGTAGTCCATTGATCAGAATATCATCATACCTACAGTAGCAAATATAACAGGCTTTCATGGAGAGTTTAAAATGAAATAAACCTACCCAATTCATGTTAAAGACAGAAATTACCACAACAATCCACAAGATTAAATAAAATCATCATCATCATATAACATTTCTGAAATACCAGCAATGATGTGGGCATAGACAGAATTCAAAGCAGCATGATGTTGAAATGTTTTCCATGTCTTGCAGAAAAGGTGGTAAAATACTGTTCCTACAGCATCCCCGTCTGATTCACTTGTGAACCGGGCTTGCTGTAGAATGTATGTTCTACATCATATCAATCAATGGTCAAGTGCTCAGGATATAAGTGGACAAGAAAAACAACAAATGTGAGACTGCAAGGAACAAAGTTGCAATTATTTAAGTGTTTTACTAATTAAAAATATGAATAATGAGGTAAAATGTCTTTGCTCATGTTTTTCTTTATTGTGTTATGTCAACTTCCATTACAGAGTAAAATGCATGTGCAATGTAATAACCCTTCTAATTAAACTCTTGCTTATGATGCTAAAAATCAAGGTTCACGGGATCCAAGCAACTTTATTTCTAAAGACTGCTATTGAAAAGTTAACCTTCTCACATTTAACTATTCAATTTATTTTAAGGTTATGCTCTTTTATTACGGTAATACAAAAGCCATCTGAACAAAACAGTCAGCTTATTTTTCCACATTTACTCAAAGTATTTTAGCATAAACAGTTTTTGCCAATTAATGTATTTAATATACTTTGGAAAAAGCTATAATATAAAACTTAAAATAGTCACATTCAAATACTGTATGTTCAAGATACACAACCTGTTAATCTTAAATTGAACACAACTCATTACATATTCTAATCACACCATTTCTAGAATTAAATCTGCACTGAAAGGCCTAATTTGGTGCAACACATTGACCAAAATATTTTAATTAAAAATATTCTGAGTTAGTCGCAGGCCTAATTACAGGAATAGAAATAGGGCCTATATTGTCATGCAGGTCAGTAGAACTCAGTAGTAGGTTTTTCTCAAGTAAATTGACCGATCCAGGAATAATAGCGCAGCTGCTAAACTGCCAGTCTTGACATGTAAATCAATTTAAATGCAACAACTGCAGTAGCTACTTTGATAGTTATTAAATTGATACCTTGGAGATGTACTACAAAATTTAAAAAAAATGAAGATTTATTGTTGGCAACTTTTTTTTAGTGGAAAAACACGGGTTTAAGTGCAAAATATATTTAATTCAACAAATCTAGAAAATTTGACTTCTGATAAATGACCATTTATTCAAGGCAGGAGATATTAGTAATTTACTAGGGAAAAGGTTTAAAGCACAAGATTCAGATGACTTCAATGCTTACATATTAAATAAGATATTTACAATGAAACTGTCTTCATCTACATTTTCATAATTTTATAAGATTAATATCCAGAAATGTAAATTCTGAGTTTAGGATAACTCTTTTCTTCCTTCATAATAAATTAGTGTAAGATATGAGGCAATATAATCTGTTTAAGGAAAAAACCCTACTCAGCACTTAGTTTAGGAAATTACATTTTAAATCTAAACTACTAGAGGATAGAACACTGCATATTTCAAGACCAAACCAAGCAAACTCCACCACTTTAACCCACGTTTAAATTTAAAAATCACAATGCATTCTAGTCTTACTAAATGGTTTAGAACTGAAATACAAGAAAAATATTTTGGGAGCAAAATGATTACTTGCAACTAATACTGTGGATAATTTTACTTTAGAAAAAAAATCTGCTAACAAAATATTATGTTCGTGTGTACCATCAATTTAAAGCTTTCAAAGACATATGGAGGTGGGAGGAAAAAGGATAGAAGTCTTTTCCTACATTACTATTAATTTACTAAATATTTTATATTAGCTACTAGACCTACATTATCTGCTAGTAAGGGGAAAACAAGTAAGTTATGATAAAATATTTGTTTTCCCATATTGTTATGAGTATCAACAATGCAATCTTATCTTCATGATATATAAATCCTTTTTAACACAACCAAATTTAAGACAGCAGAATTTTATACATTAAACAATCTAAACAGTACACCTACTTACTAGGCTATGTCTAGTGTTCCGAACAACAGTCTCCGAGGATTAGGTCTTAGAATCAATGCTCTATTGATTTTACTATCAATGAACATTATAGCTCACACGACTGGCCATTTTAAAGGAAGATAGCTTCTGTTATAAACACTTTTTAGAATATATACCATTGAAAGAAACTAAACAGTGTATTTGAAAAATGCTTTCACGATAATTTTTAGAGTTACAAATGAACAATGGCAGAATTCCTCAGAAGTCTACCATAACTTGCATTTTGTTTTCCACATTTAAGACACTGTTTAATTAATAAGCATGCAAATTATTCAGCAAAGTACTTATTTACAAAAATGATTAGCTATGAATGATAGTCAAATCATGAGCAGCAAAGAAAATCATATTCAAAATTAATTTACTAAGCATCAACCTATTTTAAATTACTACTTCTTACCTCTACTTCCTGCACAATTTCATCTGATCTAGCCACCCTATTTTCCACTGCCCTCAAATGTATACAAGCACGCATAAAGCAACTGGTATAAGGCAAATGAGAGTGCCCAGCAGTTGTGTGTGCTTTGAAATAAACGTCAACTAATAGCGGAAAATAAATATTAGGAAGTAATTGAATCACAGCACAAGAAAATAAACTTCATAATGACAGTAAAACTTTTATAAAAAACATGAATTTAAAATTTAGTACCACCATTAAGAACCAGTTATGAAAATTCATAATTTCTCCTACCTATAACATTCAAGTTATACGTTTTAGAACTTTAGATTTTATTATAGTGCAAGAAAATCAATTAATCTACGTAGCTATGTTCAAAATTACAATATAATTAAGCTATTTTACAAACATATAATAAAATGTTTACATTTTTATAAAGCCCACAAAACTTCACATTTCACACATTACTTCAGAGACCTAATGTAGATTTTAAAAGGGACAATAAACAAGTATGAAGTAATGAGATCTTATAAATTTAAAATCTAAAATCTTAGAAAAAGCAGCAGTTTTCCATAAACTATCAATGGCAACATGTAATACACATATAGTCAAGAATTCTTTATACTTTCCATATGCTACATATAAAGCCATACGATTACAAAAAGAAGTGCTAATGTATATTCATTAAATGTTACAAGGATGCTTTTTAATTTTGATTCACACATGAATATTTGCAATAATGGAAATCACGATGTTACAGAAAGTGGACTTTATAAACCAAAAGTTAGTTAAAAACACAAATATTTAAATTTATGAAGACATTTACTTAAATATAGGTAATGGAAAAAAATCTGTTCAAAATTGCATACATTTGCTTCACAAATTAAAATTGAAGTAATGATTATCAATGAGTTTAGCTTGTAATTTTACCCAACATAAATCTTATTGGGTGAAATTCCGTCCAGCACAGGAAGCCTATGCAAGATCCAATCTAGGACATAACACTTTCACAGGGATTAATTTACATCAAGGGCTCTGTGCACTGTACCACTGGGCATACAGCTTATACATACAGTAAATATTTTAATGCATATTACATACATATTTAAACTACTATTAAAATCAAAAAGGAAAATATGAAGTATTAATAGCTGAAGTAGTATACTCTACTGGTAGAGTGGGCCTTTCTGGATAAGACAAATAGGTTTTTATTTACTGTTCTTATAAAATATTACCACTAGTAAATTGTAATTCTGTAAGGCATGTTTATACTCCAAAATGACAGAGAATAAAAATATAAATTATGCCTAGCTTTATGTGTTTAAAGTGAAAGATTCCTTTTTAAATAAATCCTGCTAAAAGGTGTTGCTCCACTGATTTGTTCCGTAAAAGTGTAACTATTTTTTCTGTACACTCAATCATAGTCCTAGATATGCAGGAAAAAGAAAAGATGAAAGGAGTGTGGTTTAATTAGGTAGCAACTTCATTAACTTAACTCGTCTTGGAACTACCTTGCAGTGACTCATACAATAGAGGTCACCTTTGCTTCTTTGTTTCCATCTGCTTTAGGGCTGCCAACAACTGTCACCCATACCTGGTCCTAGTCCATTGCTGGGACCTGACCACCTACCCCTTCTATGCGGCTTCAAGTTTAAAGGGTTGAGAAAAGGGGATTGGTCTTGCTGTACCAGCTTTACCCAGCTACTTTAGGGGCTAGCTTCCCATAACATGCACTATTGCTTTTGGTTTAATCAGTGATCCAGATTTCCTATGGCACAAGTACCACCAACAAGGTCACCTGCTATCTGCTAAATTCTGACACCTATTGGACCAAGTGTGATCGGATGTGGGGAAGTAAAATAATCCATGATGCCTACAGACAACTTGCCGATGTTGGAGGGAAAATTCCCCAAAATATAACCAGCATAATGCCCACAGCAGACAAAAAAACAATCAACCAAAAACCCACTCACACACATAAACTCTTCCAATGCTAATTGTAGGGCTTGGATGGGGGAACTGAAAAGGGAGAGGGATCACTTGGGCTGTGTCCAGACTCAGGGGTTTTTTCGGGAAAAGTAGCCTTTTCCCGAAAAAACTTCCCCTGCGTCCAGACTCAAGCCGCGTTCTTTCGAAATTAATTCGAAAGAACGCGGCTTTTCTTTCGATGGCAGTAAACCTCAATTTACGAGGAAGAACGCCTTCTTTCGAAAGTTCCTCTTTCGAAAGAAGGCGTTCTTCAATGTAAATAGGGCTTCTTCGAAAGAGAGCATCCAGACTCACTGGATGCTTTCTTTCGAAAAAGCAAGCCGCTTTTTCGAAATTTCTCCGTGCAGTCTAGACGCTCTCTTTCGAAAGAGGCTCTTTCGAAAGAGGCTTGCAATCTAGACATAGCCTTGGAGGGACAGATCTTACCTATACTCTCCTAAGCATACAAGGCCAGTGCTTACAGTAAGCTGAGCGCCTGGGAGGCAAGGAGAAATTTGAATGTGGCCCAGCTGATTAGCAGAGTACCTACTGCAAGCAATATTTGTTTCTACTGGTGGTGCACATCCACACATGCATCAGTGCACATAAAATGTATTCCACACATGGATTAAAAAAATAGAGGGAACGCTGCAAGGGACAATGGCTTACCTAAGTACCACTGGTCAGTCCACCAGCCTATGAAATGCATCCCCCAACCCATCAATGGAGTAAGAAAACCCTAAGAGGGGCCATTATCCTTTTCCTCTCACTCCCCCAGATCTTTAAGCCTGCAAGGGGGACATCTGGCCTCAGGCATGTCCCTAGGAATGACTCACAGCATGATTAGTTGATACTTTCAGCAAGATAAGCTAGTTACCTATGTGTTGGTTGTGCCTTAAGGGGGGGATGAATACTCCTCTACTTATGTATGTATCTGTCAGTTCAGTTTTTCAACTCAGTAAAGGATTCCTAAAGAAGAGACTAAACAACTAGAACTTATGCTGAAAAGTGCACACCATTGCAAGAAATCTCTTTTTAAGTGAACACCACCTTTTTGCCTCTACAATGGCTAGTCATTCTCTAGGAAACAAAAATATCTATATGAAAAAACTGTTAGCAATGAATCAACTTAAGCTTAACTGATACAAAGCACCCTTAAGATGAAATAAAAATTCCATATGAAACAGCTACAACATTTAACAGTATCAATTTCTAAAGCAGTTTAGATAAATAAATACAATGTTGTCAAGCTACAGAATCACAACTGCAAGCAAAGCAAGATCATGGTATTAAGATATGAGGACATTCCTAAGGAACTCCAAAGACAAATTTCATGATAAACACTTTCAACATTAAACTATGGTGAAACAGGAAATACATTTAAAATTATGTAACCCACAAAAGCAAGATGACATAAGATTTTAGGCTAATTCTTACTGTCAGAGCCATTTAAAAATAGATACTGACACATGCACCCATTGTTAAACTTTGTAACTCCTTGATCTGTGACTCCAAGTTGAAATTCCACAGAGGGAGGCAGAGGAGAAAACATACACAATCTAAAAAAACCTCCCTTAAACACATTTTCATGACTTGTTGAAAATAGAGGATTACCAAACAGAAGATAATCTCTACTATGAGACATGGACTCCTGCCAAGACTTCCACAAAGCCAAAGGCTTTCAAGAGAAGGTTGTAAGAATCCCTGTTTAGAGATCGGTAAACCTAAAGATACTTTACTGAAACTCCTGTGCTAGGAGCATGACTCTTTCTTTAGCCAAGCTGAACTAATGATTATCAGGTTAAGTGGATATCCTAAATCAGATTATATGTTCAGGCACAATACAGTCCTCTGGAAAGCAGTCCAAACATAAGATACTATCCATTCAAGCTATCTTTCAGGTATTCTCAGAACAAACACCACTTAAACTTTTGTGGTACTAGTATAAACCAGAAAAATTATTTATCACTTAAAAAAAATCTTAGGCTTATCTGACTACTATAAATGTATAAATTTAGTATCATAATTTTATGTTTTTAAAAGAAAAATAGAAAGATATGTGAAGCTAGAAACATTCACCAACAGAGTACCTAAGCATCATATGAAAGTTCTTACGTAGTGAGAAGGAACTAACAGCTGCACAAAGTGGGTTGTAATTCTCAACTAACCCTGCTCTATCCCCACATACATGACCCACAAACACAGAACTACAAAAACTAATCTATTAGAGATTGTTCTAACAGAACATTTCCCTCCCAATTCAAATTACTTTTAAAAAACATTCAGAACTGAAGAGAGTAATCATCTTATCTCACTAAAACAGTTATATATATATATATCTTATTTATTTTAAATTGTTGCTAAATAAAAAATATGCATGTGTTTAAGCCTTTGCACAATAGAGCATAACTATAATCATTGTAAGTCAATGATGTCAATAGGGTTATTCACAAGTGCATAAAGTTAAGCATTTGCATAAATCTTCATAGTACTCGCATCCATCATAGATCTTTAAAAATATGCAAACTATACTCACTTCTTCCTTCTCTCTTCATCCTTTAAAACCTCATATATAGCCACCAACTAAAATAAAAACATCGCTTTTATTAAGAAAGTGACTAAGAAATTGTGAAAATACAATGCACAAAACAAATAGTTAAAATAGATTTTTCCCTCTTAAATATCATTTTAATCTAACATGATATTTGTCTCATATAGGTAAAAAATTTCCATCAAGAATGTGATTTTTAAGTTGATAGTATCTCTTCAAAAGGTGCACAGGTTCTCGAATTATACCACCACACTGCAAGTAGCCTTCATTTAGTGAAGTACATTGAATAGGTAAAGGCTGAATAATGACAGGTACATGCTATTGCTCAATTAAATGTCAGGATTCAGAAAAGAAAATGATCAAGACTTAAGATACATATTTTACTGATATCTACATTAAATGACTAATAATGAAGACTGATGAGCAGTTCTTTCCCAACTTACATTAAAAGGCAAAGTGTATGCTTGCAAACATACTTTCCCCCTTAATAAAAGTTGGTATGCATGCTTTTACACAGATAGAAAAACATAATAAATTTGTTTTCCAGTTAACAGAAATACATACAAATATTTTAAAATGCTTGTAAACCAGATATATTCAAATATTAATCTAAGTTACTGTAGATTGTTCAGAACATTTATGTGATATCTGCCCAACACTAAATCCAACTAAAATAGGAATAATCTTGCCTTGTTTGAAAATTACTAATAATTTCAAAATATTACTTTGCTATCAAAACTGTATTTATTCATGATAGTAATAAGTAATGTCAGACAAATTCTGAACTTATTCCTGCCCACCCACTCCGATAGTATGTGTCACTTACTTGTCTAAACTGGGTTTCTGCATTTTCATCTTTGTTCTTATCTGGGTGTAGAGTTAGTGAAAGCTTACGATATGCTTTCCTAATGTCTACAGATGAAGCATCCTGCAATAACACAAAGCAAACTTTGTCAGAAACAAATTCCCAGAACCTTGTTAAGATCTAAGAAGACAGCCAACCAAACGCAGGACCTGAGGCAATGTAATCTGAGCAATCAGTCTAACAACCACGCTATGCAGCTAGCCTGACCCACATGACTGAACAATCATTCACTCCAATTCAGCTCTCATCTTAATTTCTTTCATTACCATACACGCATTACAAGTTAGTATTTGCAAAAACTTCCAAACACTTTCTTAATATTAACCAGTAATATTTCTACACTAGTTTAGAGATCAAAAAGACAAATTAAAAATTAATATATCTATGTATCTTCGAGAAAGTCATCATTCTTTCACATTATGATAAATATCTTAATTTCAGACCTTGGAACATATTCCTCCCTTAGTATTATTTACACTAATTCCATGCTTATAGGACTTTCTTGAAAACTCAATTTCAGGATGCCTAAAGAAATATATTTTCTGAAGTTCAGTTTGTTTTTAATTTGAAACTACCATGACTATACTTATATATAGTTGCAATGTAGAAGATAAGACAAATCTTTGTGCTTTCAATTTCATTTTTACCTCTCTCAGGTTTCTGAATGATGAGACTATAAAACAAAATACTATATCAATTGCACATATATTACCATTTACTGTGCATCTTTTAAACATAACCAAGTTACTACGAATATATAAATGACCCACATCAGAGGGATTTTATGAAGTTATATCTATTGCTTACTAAGAAATCCACAAAGTTGCCATGTATGTCATAAACCAGGAATTTGTGTTTAATGGGAAGCATCACTTGGGCAATGTATCAGTATCGAGTCTGAATACCTAAATCTAAAAGACTACAACCTAAACAGACCAAGATGATTTTATTATCAAAACATGCTGAAGTAAAATAAAAGTCTTGTGAAATTTTAGATTTTTTGTTTTACAATTTATTCTCCAAGTTATATTTTAAGATGACTATCAACAGGGACTAATTAAAAACCGAACAAACCGATCCTTATAACAGAACAGCTGTTAGAAGAACAAAACTGAAATAAGACAACTAAAGCAACACTGTAATTAGTCTTTCAAACTTTCCATTACAAACCATTGTCTTCATAACAAATTTTAAGGTTTATACCATGAAACTATAAGTCTGGCTAAAATTTTCAGCCCAGAAGTGAATATTT
Organism: Pelodiscus sinensis; assembly: GCF_049634645.1. Lineage (NCBI taxonomy): Eukaryota > Metazoa > Chordata > Testudines > Trionychidae > Pelodiscus > Pelodiscus sinensis. Next base: position 222,641,821 of record NC_134712.1, read on the forward strand.
TTATAATATACACTAGGGGTGGTGCCCCATTTGTGACACTCGCCAACCCCTCTCCAGGGACAGGCAGCCCCAGCTCTCCCCACAGCCACCAGGGAGGGACAGACCAAGACGTGGCAATCCTGGCCTGCCCCAATTCTCCCTGTTCTGGCCACTGGGGTGGGGGGAAGAGGTTGGCTGGACCAAGGCTGTGTCTGGCCTGGTTCCCTCCCTCTGGCTGCTAGGCTTGGGCCAGACCAATGCTGCAGCTGGCCCAGCTCTCCCCCTCCATCCATTGGGGGGAGGGAGTGGATGTTGGGCTGGACCAAGTCTGGACCACCTCTCTCCCTCCTGCCACCAGAGGTGGAGGGTTGGCCAGACAGAGGCTCTGGCTGGGCTGGCTCCCTCCCTTCTGGTTGCTGGGGGAGTTGGACCAGACCAAGGTTGGCCCAGCTCCCTCCCTCCAGCCACCAGGGAGTGTTGGGCCAGACCAAGATTGTGGCTGGCCTGGCTCTCTCTCTCTCTCCTTCTCACAGGGAGTGGGGAGGACACATGGCTCTGCCTCCCCACCCCCTGCAATGAGCAAGGCCGCATGGCTCCCACACCCCTCCTCTCTAGCTGGACACCACACGTCACGCGTACCTCCTCCCCATACCCAAGCCCCTGTGGTGCTCTGCAGCTCCCACACACACCCCTCTGCCCCTCACTCACACCTCTCTCCCCCACCCGAGCCTCTGCAGCTCCTACGTGCCCCCTCGACCACCCATTCCAAGCCCCCGAGAGGTTGCACAGCTCACCCAAACTCCCATGCACCATGCCCGACCCAAGCCCCTGAGAGGTCGCTTGGCTCACCCAAACTCCTGTGCGCCACCCCCCCCACCTGAGCCCCCATAGCTTCTGGGTGCCCCTCCTCCCCCCACTCAAGCCCCCATGGCTCCTGCACACTTCCCCTCCCCGGACAGCAGAGGGGCCATGCTGCTCAATTTTAACTGTGGCAGCCACCTGCCCACATGGCAGCTGCTGGAGGGACATCCAGCCCTGGGTCAGAGGCCAGTGGTATGTGGGAGGGAGGGGCCAGCAGCGAGGTCCAGGGACAGAGGAAGAGGGCCCCACTGCAGAAGTCTGATGTGGGAGGGGAAGGGCTGGACTAGGGGTTACCCCGCAGGAGGCACCCTGGCTCAAGTCAGGGCTGGATGTCCCTCTGGCAGCTGCCATGTGGGCAGGCAGCTGCCAGAGGGACATCCAGCCCTGGTTCAGCCTTGGTCCAGCCCCAACTCTAACCCTCCTCCCCCCCACATTGGGCCTTTGCAACAGGGCTCCCTCCCCCTACCAAGGGCCTTGCCACTGGCCCTTTCTCCCAACAGGGGCCAGAGCCATGTGGCAAGTGGCAGCAGTAGCTCTGGCGGCCAGGTCTGGAGCCACCCTGTGGCCCCCAAACCTATGCCCTGGTTCTCAGCTGCACCACCAGCCAGGTGTTCTCAGCTGCAACACCAGCCAGCAGCCCTGGCCCCCTTACCCCAGGAGCTAGCCATGCTAGGCAGCACAGCCCCAGCTCCCCCCTCATCCACCGGTTGAGGGAGCTGGGCAGCCCAGCCCCAGCCCTTCCTCCCCTGAAGAGCTGAAAGCCACCCATGGGTCAGGCAGCCCAGCTCAGTTCTCCCCTCCCCCCCTCAGTGAGCAGCTTCCTGAGGGACTGGGCAACACAGTCCTGGGCCCACCCCCTTCAAGGAACCACCAGAGGAATGGGCAGCCTAGCTCCAGCCACACCCCCAGCAAGAAGCTGCCACCTCCCTGATCTCTCAGTCCCCCATCCTAAACTCCCCCTGCCCTGAATCCTGCACCCCCTGACCTGAGGCCCCCCCATACTTCCCACCAGTGCTTTTTTTGTAATGGTACTGCCTAGTACGCAGTACCAACACCTCCAGACATTGTGCCGACTCCTCCAGTCAGAGCTCAACAACTTTTCAGAGTACAGGCACTTTTTTTTTTTTTTTAATAAAAAAAGCGCCATCTCCCACCCCCTGCCCTGATTCCTGTACTACAGGGTTATGCGCCTTATTAATTGTCCCATGTGTGACAGGGCGTTTGCCCTGCACTGGCCCTTTAAGGACAAACCCCAGCCTGGAGCAGGGCCTGGGAGTCTAGCCCCAGCTGAGGCTGCATTAGTTGATTAGGGCCCAGCTGGGAGCTATATAAGAGGATGGGCTGCTGCTCCTAGGGAGAGCAGTGAGAGCCTGGCTGCTGGGAGAATAGGAGCTGGAAGGAGGGCAGGGCTAGGGGAGCTCTGGCCAAGTAAACCCCCAGACTGCAGGGCCTGAAGAACGGCCCACTGAAGAAACAACAACCCCCGAAGGGGGGGCTCAGAGACTGACATGAGCACTGCCGGAGGGCAGTGTCCTGAAGAGAATGCCGCAGCCTAAAGGAAAGAGGGGAAACACCACCTGAGGGGAAGGAACCCTGCCAGCAGAAAGAGCTAATTCCTTGGACAGACGGCAGGGGGTGCTATGGTGGTGAGTGAACCCCCTCACACCATGGTTTAGTATTTTTTTTCCTGTATAACAATTTAAGTGTGTGTGTGTGTGTGTGTGTGTATGTATATATATATATATATAATTTTGTTAGGAACTGGTGATTGCCACAGTGGTGCACATCTGAACAAGTGCACATGATGTCAATGTTGGTACACAAGATGAAAACTCACTCCCCTCCTGGGAGGGAAATCTTAGAGGGAACACTGCCTGGGTACTCTTTTCCTCCCAACTTAAGTACTAATGTTCTTCATCTGTATCAAGATTTGTGTTTGATTTTTATGGAGGACCATTAACTGAGTTGCTTCACTACAGGTCTGACAAGAAATTTTAAGGAGTTGTTGGAAGAACACTGTCTGAGTCAACTCCTTCAGACTCAGAAGCAGATTAACAAAAGAATTTGTAGTGTTTCTTTGTTAGAAGGAAAATTTAAACTGAATTGTTCCCAAATTAAAATCTTTTATTTTTGTAAGGTTTTAAGTCCAAGGGCTTTTCTAATATTACAGTGGTATTGGTTTTGAGAGCATTTGAGTTATGTCTCTCCTATTACAATTATTTCTGTTTATTAAAATTAAACAGGAGAGAGTGATTGGGGGGGGAAAAAAGGAAAACATTTTTATAAATAGAAAATTAAGCATGAAATAAAAGTTGACCTATTTACACAGCACATACTTTGGTAGTATCTAAATTACTTTCTGAACCATCTTATTTACTGCCACTTATTACTCCAATTAGACATCTCATCTCCTGACTGGGCTTGTCCTCACTACAAAACATTTCTGTATTTCAATACTGTTGAAGAGAATCAAGTTAGCAGATACAATGTGGATCATGGCTTTGCACTCTGTTAATCCAGAACAAATTGTGTTCAGCTGGTAAGGTAATCATGATTAAACCCTGAGAGAAGGAGGTAGGAAGGGGTAAGGAAAAGCAAAGGAGGTAGATAAGGTATAAAGCACATTCAACATCATGCTATGTTTAGCTGACAAAGATGAACACAATTTGTCCTGGCCTACACTAATCTGAAAGTAACTATCACTACTCCAGCTAACTAAATACAATGAAATTATGTAGTGAAGACAACCTCCTTGAGACTTTATTCACTAAAAAGAAAGCCTTCAGATAATGTTGGCACTTTGAGATAAGTTTCCAGATCTGTTTATGTTCTGCCTTCAGTGGCCTGAATCATGAAGAACAACTATTGATTACTAAGGCCTGAGCCTTCTACCACAGTAGAACATCTTGGGTCTTTGTCCTCAGCCTGTGTGTGTTACAAGTAACAACTCTGTATATTCTCAATTACAGAAAGACACTTACCTTGCAACAATACCTGAGAATCCTCTTCATCATCATCAATAACTATGGGCTCAATGCACGTTGGTGTCAGATTCCTCCCTCACTATTTCCTTCCATCTTTCTCTGTCCAGTGAGTGGCAGCTTAGTTTCTGTAGACTAGCTCCGCACCAATCTACTATATCACCCATTCTCTGTAGGGTCTGCCTCTCCTATTCGGACCATCCATTATGCTGAATACCAGGGTCTTAACTTTTCGCTTCTCGTACATTCTGCAGATATGCCCGAATAGCTGTAACCTTTGTTGTATAAAGTCCTGTTTGGTTTTGGTTAAATGCAATTCTAAACAATGCCCTGAATATGTGAGCTGAAGGGAGCTATTATACTTCAGTATTCAGATCCCAGCAGCGTCTGTACCAGCTGCTTTAATAACCTTTATTTTCAGGGCTCGCCAAGCGGCAGTGAACCCCGTTTGCCAGCTGCGCGGTTTCGCGCAGATTGCGCTGCACCAGCTCTTCCAGGTCGTAATCTACTCACCACGGGAGAGTAGATTACATTATTTGTCGAGCCCTGTCGATCTGTTAGTTTATTTTAACTGCTAGCTGCCTCTCAGCTTCACCTTCTGTAGCCTCCTATAATGAGGCTCCAGTGGAAGCCAAGGAACAGTCAGCACTAAGATAGTCCTGAAGAGTCCATACTCTATTCAGACCAGAAAAAAAAGTAGAGGTGGGTCCCAATGAAGATAGAAAGAAGCCAAGAAGCCCCTGCAGACACATTTTCAATATTTTTTTTAAGTGGTGGCTTTAGGGATTTCAAGGAGGGCTTCATTCACATTTCAGTAAAAATTGGGCTTTCCTTCTTGCTTCTAAGAAAATGATTGCAATTACCTAAGATGCACACATCCATTAGCAGAGGGGCCTGTTAATGTTCCAGACCAATGGTTCACAACCAGGGGCGCACACACCCTCTATGATATGCAGAGGTCTTCCATGGGATGCTCAATTCACACAGATCAATGTTTCTCAACCTGGGGATTGTTATCCTCTAGGGATGGGAGGTATGCAATGGGTTGGAGGGGAAGAGTGCAGGGTCAGCTTAGGAATAGCAAGCAGGGCAACTGCTTGGGGCCCCATACCACAGGAGGCCCTGGGAAATTAAGTTAAATTCTTCAGATCCAGGCAATGAGGCTCAGGCTTCAGCCCTGCCACACAAGGGCCCAGCTTCATTACTGGCCAATAGGAGCTGACAGATTTTGCTAGGAGGCAGGGTCAGTGCACAAAGCCTTCCTTGGCACCCAGAGCAGAGCACCACAGGAAACATCCAGCCATTTTGAGCAGCCTGGAACTGCTGCAGATAGGGAGCCTGTCTCAGGATCCTGCAGGGCTGGTGGCTAGGAGTCATCTAGGTAAGCCCCTCTTCGCCAGAGCTTGTCTCTGCACCTCAGCACCTCTTTCCCCTCAACTCCTTGCCCCAGGCCATTCCCCCCCACCCCCAGCAGGTCACCACCCAAAACCTCTGCACCCCCTCTCCCAGGTCACAGCTCCCTCCCAGACTCTGCACCCTCTTCCTTCAGGCCAGATCCTCTTCTGCACCCATTCCCTTCACCCAGACCCTGTTTTCTAAGCTTATGTCCCAGATCACAACCCCCTCCTTTACTCAATCTCTCAACACACCCTCTCCTGCACCCCAGTTCTTACCCCAAGCTCTCTTCTGCACCCAACCTCCATCCCAGACCTCACAACCTCCTCCATAGAAAAGTATGACCACTTACCAAAATCTTGGGAGTGGCTCCCCATCAAATTATTGCCCACCCCAGTACTACATTGATGACAACATCATCTGAACCCACGGGAAGGAAGTCCTTGAAGAATTCAACTGGGATTTAAACAGTTTCTACCCCACTATTGATCTCAGCCTGGACCACTCCACACAAGAGATCCACTTCCTAGACACTATGGTTCAAATAAGTGATGGTCACAAATATTGCCTCTACTGGAAACCTACTGACTGCTATACTTAACCTACATGCCTCCAGCTTTCATCCAGAATACATCACACAATCCACTGTCTCCAGGCAAGCCCTTCGATAAAAATGAATTTGCTCCAGTCCTTCAGAGAGATAAACACCTATAGGATCTCTATCAAACATTTTTAAAACTACAATACCCATCTGGGAAAGTGAAGAAACAGATTGACAGAGCCAGGCAAGTTCCCAAAAGTCACGTACTGCAGGACAGGCCCAAAAAAGAAAGCAACAGAACACCACTGGGCATTACCTACAGCAACCAGCTAAAATCTTTCCAAGACATCATCAAGGATCTACAACCTATCCTAGATGAGAATCCCTTACTCTTACAGACCTTGGGAGACAGGCCACTCCTTGACAGCCCCCCAACCAGAAACACATACTCACGACCAACCACACAACAGAAACACAAACCGAGGAATCAATCCCTGCAACAAACCCTGTTGCCAATTCTGTCTACATATATACCCTAGTCTCAGAAGTAGCCATGTTAGTCTGCAAAAACAATGAGAATTCCTGTGGCACTTTATAAACTAACAGATGTATTTGGGCATAAACTTTCGTAGGTAAAAACCACTTCATCATATGCATAGAGAGCATGCATAGAAATTGGAAATGACTCCTTATCATAAGTAATTTTCCACTTGAGGTATTCTCACCTTCTTATCCACATCCACCTTAACTGAATTAGCTCTAATGTAACACTCCCATCTCTGTATCTGTACTATCTCTTTCTTTCTCTTTCCCTTCAAGCATCTGATGAGGGGAGTTGCAACTCAGGAAAGCTTATGCCATAATCAAATTGTTAGTCTTTAAGGTGCCCTAGGCTCCTTGTTGTTTTTGCTGAAACAGACTAACACAGCTATCTCTGAAACCTGCTCCATAAGAGGAAGCATTACTAGTATAAAATTCCCAATTCTTATTAGGGGTGTAAAATCCTGTTTGTCTAGTTCCGTGGTCCCCAACACATGCGCCCGCCAGGTGCTCGGGGCTGGCCTGGCCCCGGGCGCTTGGCGGGGGGAGCGCCGGCCCCGGGCGCGCGGCGCTTGGCGGGGGGAGCGCCGGCCCCGGGCGCGCGGCGCTTGGCGGGGGGAGCGCCGGCCCCGGGCGCGCGGCGCTTGGCGGGAGGAGCGCCGGCCCCGGGCGCGCGGCGCTTGGCGGGGGGAGCGCCGGCCCCGGGCGCGCGGCGCTTGGCGGGGGGAGCGCCGGCCCCGGGCGCGCGGCGCTTGGCGGGGGGAGCGCCGGCCCCGGGCGCGCGGCGCTTGGCGGGGGGAGCGCCGGCCCCGGGCACCCGGTGGGCGTACGGCCACGCCCCCTGGCACCCGGCGGGCGAACGGCCACGCCCCCTGGCGCCCGGCAACTTGAAAGGTTGGGGACCACTGGTCTAGTTAATCGGTTAAACGTTAAGTTTAACTGGTTATCTGATTAAACAGATGTGGGGGGGCTGGGCCACTGCGGGGGCCCCCCCATCCAGTTTGGAGTGCCCCCCACCTGCACCAGGCTGGATCAGATCCCTGCCTGCAGTGAGGGGGGGGGGGAGGAAACCTACTCCAGCCTCCACCAGTTAACCAGAACCAGTAAGCCTTACCCATTAAGGTGAGGCTTACCAGTTAACCATTATTATCCCTAGCCCTTATCTCAACTAGCTAAAGCACACATATCTTACTGCCAGCATTCATGTCTATGAATCTCATGCTACAGGTTGAACCACTGTGGTCGACTTTCTGGTCAGTCAACATTCATGGTCCGGGGGGAGGGGGGGAGAGAAGAGGTGTCTCTGTGGGAGCAGGTGGGCATGGGGAGCTACCTACACAATCCACCACCACTTTGTGTGTAACCATGCAAGTTAACCAATGAGCCCAGGCTCGTTGGTTAACCATTTAACCTTGTACATTATCACATTCCTATTTCATACCACTTACTATTTAAATTGCTGCAGAAATTTCTCCTATACTTATTTAAAATATATTGTTTTGGGCAAAGACAACATTTTGAGAAACATTTCAATCTAAAAATGATGATTTTATTAAGTCAAAAAATGGTATTGAGGGTGGCATGTAAGATGGGCTGTCCCTAGAAGAGTGCGGGGACTGAAACAAACCAGCCTGCATGGGCCCCCCCTTAACATTGTTGTACAGGTGAAATCTGGTATGGGGAGCCATGACTAATGGAATTGACCAAAAGGGATCATCAGCTAAAGGGGGACACAGTTACTGGGGAGGAGGTGGGGACTCCTTCCTCCTCCCACTGCACTGGAGACTTCTAAGCTGCAAGGCTCTCCGAAATCACAGTGGTGAAAGGAGCAGCTCCTCCAGCATGGCTGAGGCTAGTACTGCCAGTATGAGTGCAACAGGGGGCACTGAGGAGTGTCATAGCCTGTGTGCCCCATATGATGCATGTGCTCTCTTTGGGGATGAGTATTGTGAAGAGAACACAATCCTTGTATCCCCCGGTAGGCACTGAACTGTGATAAAATAGGTGAGTGTGGCAAGGGCAAAGAGTCTCTCATTGATAAGGGAGAGTTTGAGTGATGCCGTGCCAAGGACTTGTTTGGGGACCTGGTTCTTGCTCTCCTGTCAATTATTGATGGAGAGCATGTTTTGCCACACGTTGGGGAATAACAGTGACTTGATGCTTTATGCCTTGGTGCCGAGTCTGCTGGTGCCAGCAGCGGAGGCATCGATGCTGTTGGAACCCCAGGAGATCTAGGGTTAGTCTGTACCATGAGAGGAGGGTTGGAGTTTGCCTTGTCTTTTCTCGGAGCCAGATGTGAGAGATGTGCCGGGGGCTCACTGCATGCCAGAGATAGCGCTGGTGCTAGTGGCACCTTTCTTGATTCAGGGTCCTTAGAAGGTGCCCTTTTAAATAGCTGAGGAGCCAGTTTTTCAGGCTGTTTAGCGTGCTGTTAGTGAGCAGGCATGCGCTTTTTGAATGCCAGAGGTACCTGGTTCATCTCCCATACTAATTCATGATGGGAAGGAGTGGGCTGGTGAGGACTTTGTTTTTGAATGCGCTTTTTGCAGTGAGGGACTTGCGACGTCCCCTTAGGGGAACCTCACATCTGAGCCCTTATTGCCCGTTATGTGGATGGGATTCGAGGGCTTCAGAAGCAGGCAGAGTCCCAGCATTTCTCGCATTTTTTTAAGCCAGAGCCCGGCGTTCCATCAAGTGGTAGACTATGCTACTCGCTGCTGTGATTCTTACTTATGAGTAAAAGCTCGTTTTTTATTTCTTTGTTTCTTTCTTGTTCACCATGGCTTGGCACTGCGCAGAGGTAAACTGTCTGACTATATATAAACTGAAGTAAGAGAACTTTTTTCTAAACTATTTGTTAAACAAATGAAAAACTAACAGAACAGATATTGCAGATTTACCTATCTAATTTTCTTTCTTTTCCTTCACAGAAGTGACACGAGGAAGAGACAGGTTGGAACTCCATCAGCAGCTGACAGCAGCAAAGAAGGAACTGAGAGGAGTCAGGCTGCACGTGCGAACGTCAAAGGTGGGAACACTGTGCACCTCTTGTGCATGCACAGTCCAACTGGACACTTCTGTAAAAGTTTCCGATCCGTGGCACCAGGACGAGCCTGACACCAACAGTAGAGCACCTAGCATCACTCATCACTCACTCGAAGAAGAAGAAAGAGTGCAGTAACGGGGGTTCTTTGAGATGTGTGTCCCTGTGGATGCTCCACTCTGGGTGCTGGTATGTCCTTGCACCAGCGACCGGAGATTTTTCGAGCAGTGTCCACCGCACCACCTCATGCCGTTGGTGTCTGTTAGGCATGTGCGCGATGTGGCTTCTTCTGTTTCTTCTGTATCCATGCTAGTAGAACATGGGGCTCCAAAGCAGGGGAACGAGGGAAGATAGTAGAGCACCACGGGGACACACATCTTGAAGAACCACCAATACTGCACAAGGCGAGTAACTCCTCCTTCACGTAGTGTCCCCGTGGATGCTCCCCTCTGGGTGACTATAAAGCAGTAGTCAGCTCGAGGAGGCGGGTTTGGAGTCCTGGTGTTGCCACAGAGGATAATATTGCGTGTCCAACAGCCATGGATGATTCTATGGAGGATGCAAGAGTGTAATGTTGTGCAAATGTGTGATGTAATGACCAAGTGGCTGCACTGCAAATGTCCTGTAGAGGTACATTTTTAAGGAAAGCAGTTGTAGAGGACACAGCTCTGGTGGAATGGGCCATGATGGTGCCTGGTAGTTCTTTGTTGTGGATACCTGAAGAGATCCACTTGGAGATCCTTTGAGAAGAGACAGCTGCCCTTTGGATCATTCCGCAAAGGATAGGAAGAGTCTAGGAGATATTCGCCAGGCTCTCATATGATCAATGTAGACTGCGAGTGCTCTGCGGACATCAAGGGTGTACCATGCTGCTTGTAATGGATCAGCATGCAGCTTGGGGAAAAACACAGGTAAGTATTGTTTCATTGATGTGGAAGGGAGAGGGAACTTTCAGGAGAAATTTGGGGTGAGGTCGAAGTGTCACCCTGTCCTTGGTGAAAATTGTATGGGGGGGTCTGCCATTAGGGTGGCAAGTTCCCCCACTATTCTTCTGAAGATTATTGTGAGTAGAAAGTATATTTTCATAGATAGGTATGACCAAGGGCAGGTTGCCAAGGGCTCGAAAGGCGGCTTCGTCAGGCTCTTGCGTACATGGTTTAGGTCCCCGGATAGGAACTGGTGGGCGAACGGATGGAAAGGTGTTTTGTAGACCAGTGAGGAATCTTTTGGTTATTGGGTTCGAAAGGAAAGAATCATCCTCAGTAGTGCGATTAGGCTGCTATAGCAGCCACGTGAACCTTGATAGCACTTAGTGCCAGTGCCGCCCAACTTCCTAAGGTACAAGAGGTCATCCAGTAGGAGGGGGAGAGAGGTGGTCTCAGGGGGTATAGTATTATGAGTACATTTAACCTACTGGGCGAACCTGTTCCAGTTGTAGAGGTACGTTTTTTTGGTGGACTCTCTTCTGCTGTTGATTAGTATTTATTTTACTCTTTCAGAGCACGTGTTCTCAGATCCTGGAGCCATAAAGGAGCCAAGCGTGGAGGTGGAGTTTGTGCAGTTTAGGGTGGAGAATTCTGCCATGATTCTGGAAGAGAAGATTGTGTTGAGGCGGAAAAGCATATGGATCTATGACTGTCATTCTGAGGAGGTATGGATACCATGTCTGTCTCGACTATTCTGGTGCGATGAGAATCGCGTGAGCTCGATCTGTTCTGATTTTGATTCTGACCTTGTGGAAAATGGGAAGGGATGGGATCACAGAGTAGCGGTGCGTCCCATTTGATGACGAAAGCATCCCTCAGGGAGTACTTTCCTAAAGCTGCCCTGGAGCAGTAAAGGTGGCATTTGCAATCATTCCTGATCGCGAAAAGGTCTCTCGTTGACCCCCTCTACGAAACACATAACCGAGGGCGTGCATCCCCATCTCCCACTCGTGGTGGTTGTAAAACTTGCGACTGAGGGCATTTGCTGTAACATTTAACACCCTTGGGAGCTACGTGGCAATGGGGGTAATTGGTATGCCAGGTACAAATTCCATAGCTTGAGCGCCTCTGTACATAGGGACGGCGATCGTGCACCACCTTGCCGATTGATATAACACATGCAAGTGGTATTGTCCATCATGATGCTGACAGTCTTGTGAGCTATGTAGTGTAGAAAATGCTGGCATGCATATTGCACTGTGCTCAGTTCCAAAAGGTTGATATGGAGGGTTTGCTCTGCAAAGGACCATTTGCCTGGGCTGTGAGGGCTTCTAGGTGAGCAGCCCATCCCATGAGTGATGCATCGGTCGTAACACTAAGTGTAGGGGTTAGTTGATGAAATAGAACGCCAGTTAAAACATTGTGTGGATTCGTCCACCAGTGCAAAGAGTTGAGGACCCATGGCAGAATGGTAACTGACTTGGAGAGCAGGTCTCTGAATGGGGTGTAAAATGTGGCAAAACAAGATTGAAGGCATCTGATGTGGAGCCTCGCCAGACTGGCAATGTAGGTTGTGGCTGCCATGGGGCCCAAAATTTTTAGGCATTCATGAACTGTCGTGGTAGGGTCGCTCTTGCTACCATTATGAGGTTGCATAAGGTGCTGAACCTGTGCATGGGCAAAGTTGCTTTGGCTACGATGGTATCGATCTGTGCTTCTATAAATTCCAGCCTCTATATAGGATGGAGCATGGATTTTTCATAATTTATATTGAAACCGAGGCGGAGAAAAAGATTCGTGGTAGTCTCGGTCATGTGTTTGTCTCTTGGAGAGATGTGCCTTTAATAAGACAGTCATCTAAGTATGGAAATATTATGACTCCCTGACAACGTAGGCATGCCGCTACAATGGCTAGCATTTTGGAAAACACCCTGGGGACTGTTAAAATCCAAAAGGGAGCACTCGGTATTGGTAATGATGACTGCCAACTGTGAATCATAGAAAATGTCTGTGGGTGGGATGGATTGTTATCCATCTTGATAACAGTGATTGCATGCATCTTGAAGGTCAAGAGCCAAAAGCCAGTCTCCTTGATCCAATGCTGGCACTATTGTTGCTAGGGTCACCATCTTGAATCATTAAGTGATGTACTTGTTGAGCTTTTGTAAATCTAGAATGGGCCTCCATCCTCCATTCTTTTTTTGTCAGAAAATAAGCTGAGTAAAACCTTCGGCTGTGGAACTCTGTTAGTAACAGTTCTATAGCATCTAGGTGGAGGAGGTTAAGCACCTCTTGCTCGAGGAGGGCCTCATGAGAGGGATACCTGAAGAGGGACGGGTAGCGAGGATGGGTAGAGGGAAGAGAAATGAAAGGGATGGAGTAACCATAGTGGATGAGCTCTAGGACCCATTTGTAATGTCATTTGAGCCCACTGTTGAAGGTAGGGGTGGAGGTGGTGATTGAATTGCAAATGGTTGATGGAGTAACCACAAGGAGAGTTTCTTTTTGGCTTCCGACCGAACCTTCAAATTTGCTGTTTGGATGTGGAGGGTTAGGCTGCCCCTGTTCAGTGTTGCTGTTGGCGTTGAGCTGTATCATTGGAGTCTTTGCTTTTGTCAGAAGTCATATCTTGGTTGCTATCTAGATGACTCCCTGGGTCTTTGGTAATTGTATCTGGCTCTCTTAAATGAGGGCGTGTACTTCCCCAGGGTCCGGAGGGTGGTGCAGGAGTCCTCCATCGAATGAAGTACTTCAACCATTTTTGCAGAAAAGAGGTTGGTCTTATTGAAGGGTAGGTCTTCTTTGAGAACAGGGGCTGCTATCGGAGTTTTGAGAGGGAGTTTGGAACGGGAGTGGGAAGGGGGTGAGGTACACTTGCCATTCTTTAAAACCTTTACACTAAAGTATAATCAAAACTTCCTGAGCTCAGGTGGGCCTTCAGGGGTTGATTGCACCAGAGGCTAGGCTTTGGGCTGGGCCTAGCCTCAGCCTTATAAAAAAGTGAGCCAGAACGGAAGCAGAGAGCAGCAGCCAACAGGCGAGTTTGCCTAGGAAACTTCAGAGAGGAGCTCAGGTAAGTTTAGCTTTTGGGGAGCTGTGTTGTGAGCATCAAATTGTTTGTCTGTCTTTGAGCATTTGTTTGCCTGTGTGTTTCACAATTTGAAAAAAGCAGCAGTTGGAAAGTTTGAAAAGTGTGATTTGGGAGTGCTTTGTTTCAGGTGGGCCTTAAGGGCCTGATTTCATCAGAGGCAAGGCATTCAGCCGGGCCTAGCCTCAGCCTTATAAAAAAGGCAGCAAGAGCAAACACAGAGAGCAGCGAACAGGGCAGCAGCCAACAGGGGAGTTCATCCTGTGGGAGCTCCATAGTGTTGAATGCTCTTTTCCTTGATTTTCTTTTCTCTTCTGCCCTTCAAGGAGGCATTTTAAAAATATCTGAGGAATCTCTCCAAAGGAAGGCAGGTATGGATAGTGATAGGTCTGCTGTTGTTACCTGCACAACATGTGCCATGTTGGTCTTCCTCCCGGAAGATAGAAAAATTTCATCTGCACTAAGTGCAATTTAGTCGCCATTTTTGAAGAAAAAATTAGAGGACTTGAGGCCCAAGTATCAACCCTACGTTCCAGCAGAGAGGATGAAGACTTCCTCAATAAAGGCAGCATTAAATCCTGCAAGCACAGCAGGCTGAATAGCCAGCAAGGGCAGTACAGAACAAGGAAGAGAACTGTCAGCACGTAACCTCTAAAAGAAGGCGGCTATCTCACGTATCCCCCATTCCTGTACAGGTAAGTAACCGCCTACAGGCTCGCTCCACAGGCACTGACGTGGAGAATGCTTTAGCAAAGACCTCTCAGGGAAGAAATCAGAAGGGTACATCATCCACCAAAAGTGATCAGGGACTCCCTCCTAAGAGGGACTGAGTCATACATCTGCCGTCCAGACCTGGAATCTTAAGAAGTGTGCAGCTTACTAGGAGTTCAAATTCAAGATGTAACCGAGACACTTCCAAAACTGATCAAAACTTGGGATAGCTACCCCTTCCTACTTCTTCATGTAGGAACTAACGATACAGCCAAGAATGACCTTGAGCAGGTCACTGCAGATTATGTAACACTGGGAAGAAGGATAAAGGAATTTGAAGCACAAGTGGTGTTCTCGTCCATTCTCCCTATTGAAGGAAAAGGTCCAGGTAGGGAATGTCGAATTGAGGAAGTAAATGCGTGGTTGCGCAGGTGGCGTCGGAAACAGGGCTTTGGTTTCTTCGACCATGAGACTATTTCAGGCACAAGGATTGTTAAGAAGAGATGGGATCCACCTAACCAAGAGAGGAAAGAGCATCTTTGCGGGCACGCTTGCAAACCTAGTGAGGGCTTTTAAATTAGGTTCATTGGGGGATGGTGACCAAAGCCCTGAGAGGAGTGGGGAAGTCAGATACCAGGAAGAAACACAAGGAGGAACGAGCAACAAAGGAAGACCCCTGATGCGAATGAAGAAGGTAGGGCAATCAACTGGCTTTCTAAGGTGTTTGTACACAAATGCAAGAAGCCTGGGAAACAAACAGGAAGAATTAGAAGCCCTGGCACAGTCAAAGAACTATGATTTAATTGGAATAACAGACACTTGGCGGGATGACTCGCATGACTTGAGCACTGTCATGGAAGGATATAAACTGTTCAGGAGGAACAGGTCAGGGAGAAAAGTAGAAGTTGCATTTTATGTGAGAGAGAAGTATAATTGCTCAGAGCTCTAGTATATACAGGGAGAAAAGTCTGAGAGTCTATGGGTTAAATTTAGAGGTGGAAGCAACAGGGGTGATATGTTTGGTGTCTGCTATTGATCACCGGATAAGGTGGATGAGGTAGATGAGGCTTTCTTCAGACAACTGAGAGAAGCTTCCAGATCACAGGCCCTGGTTCTCATGGGGGACCTTAATCACCCTGACATCTGTTGGAAGACCAATGCAGCAGTACACAGACAATCCAGGAAGTTTTTGGAGAATGTTGGGGGATAACTTCTTGGTACAAGTGCTGAAGGAACCAACCAGGGGCCATGCGCAGCTTGACCTGCTGCTCACAAACAGGGAGGAACTAGTAGGGGAAGTAGAGGTGGGTGACAACCTGGGAAGCAGTGATCATGAGATGGTAGATCCTGACCAAAGAAAGAAAGGAGAGTAGCAAAATATACACCCTGGACTTCAGAAGATCAGACTTTGCTCCCTCAGAGAACTGATGGGCAGGATTCCCAAGGATGGTAACTTGATGGGGAAAAGAGTCCACGAGAGCTGGCAGTATTTTAAAGACTTATTAAAGGCACAGGAAGAAACCATACTGATGCGCAGTAAGAAAAGCAAATATAGTAGGTGACCAGACTGGCTTCCTGGGGAAATCCTTGGTGAGCTTAAACACAACAAGTAATCTTACAGGAAGTGGAAACTTAGACAGATGACTAGGGAGGAGTATAGATATATTGCTTCAGAATGCAGGGGAGTTATCAGGAAGGCGAAAGCACAATTGGAATTGCAGCCCGCAAGGGATGTGAAGGGTAACAAGAAAGGCTTCTACAGGCATATTAGTAGTAAGGGGGTAATCAGAGAGGGTGTGGGGCCCCTACTGGATGAGGGAGGTAAACTAGTGACAGATGATGTGTGAAAAGCTGAAGTACTCTGTTTTTTTTGCATCTGTCTTCACAGACAAGGTCAACTCCCAAACTAATGCACTAGGCAATGCAGTATGGGAAGGAGGTGGACAGCCCTTGGTGGAGAAAGAACAGGTTAGGAACGATGTAGAAAAGCTAAACATAAACACATCCATGGGTCCGGATTTAATGCATCTGAGGGTACTGATGGAGTTGACAAATATCATTGTGGAGCCTTTGGCCATTATCTTTGAAAACTCATGGAGACTGGGAGAGATCCCAGAGGATTGGAAAAAGGCAAATGTAGTGCCCATCTTTATAAAAAGGGATGGAGGACAATCCAGGGAACTACACACCAGTCGGCCTTACCTCAGTCCCTGGAAAAATCCTGGAGAGGATCCTTAAAGAATCCATTTTGAAGCCCTTGGAAGAGGGGAAAATGATCAGGAATAGTCAACATGGATTCACGAAGGGCAAGTCTTGCCTGACAAATCTGATTAGCTTCTATGATAAGGTAACTGGCTCTGCAGACATGGGGAAGTCAGTGGATGTGATATACCTTGACTTTAGCAAAGCTTTTGATACGGTTTCCCACAATATTCTTGCCAGCAAGTTAAGGGAATATAGATGGGAATACAGACTGTAAAATGGATAGAAAGCTGGCTAGATTGTCAGGCCCAATGGGTAGTGATCAATGGCTCGATGTCAGGTTGGCAGTTGGTTTCTAGCGGAGTGCCCCAAAGATCGGTTCTAGAACCTGTTTCGTTCAACATTTTTATCAATGACCTGGATGAGAGGATGGATTGCACCCTCAGCAAGTTTGAGGATGACACTAAGCTAGGAGGAGAGGTAGATATGCTGGAGGGCAGAGATAGGGTCCAGAGTGACCTAGACAGATTAGAGGATTGGGTCTCAAGAAATCTGATGAGGTTCAACAAGGACAAATGTAGATTCCTGCACTTGGGACAGAAGAATCCCAAGCATACAGGCTGGGGATTGACTGGCTAAGTAGCAGTTCTGCAGAAAAGGACCTGGGGATTACAGTGGATGAGAAGCTGGATATGAGTCAACAGTGTGCCCTTGTAGCCAAGAAGGCTAATGGCATATTAGGTTGCATTAAGAGGAGCACTGCCAGCAGATCTAGAGAAGTGATTATTCCCCTTTATTCGGCTCTAGTGAGGCCACATCTGGAGTATTGTGTCCAGTTCTGAACCCCCCACTATTAGCAAGGATGCGGACACATTGGAGAGAGTCCAGCAGAGGGCAACCAAAATGATTAGGGGACTGGAGTACATAACCTATGAGAAGAAACTAAGGGATTTAGGTTTGTTTAGTCTGCAGAAGAGAAGAGTGAGGGGGAATCTGATAGTAGCCTTCAGCTTCCTGAAGGGAAGTTCCAAAGAGGATGGAGAAAGGCTGTTAGCAGTAGTGACAAATGGCAGAACAAGGAGCAATGGTCTCAACTTATAGTGGGAGAGGTGTAGGTTGGATATTAAGAAAAACTATTTCACTAGGAGGGTAGTGAAGTACTGGAACGGGTTACCTAGGGAGGTGGTGGAATCTCCATCCTAGAGGTTTTTAAATCTCAGCTTGACAAAGCCCTGTCTGGGTTGATTTAGTTGGGATTGGTCCTGCCTTGGGCAGGGGGCTGGACTTGATGACCTCCTTAGGTCTCTTCCAGCTCTATGATTCTATGACTTTCTGCTGCAAATCCCTAGGAACCCCAGATGCTTGGAGCCAAGATATTCTCCACATCACAATCGCTGAGGCAAAGACGCATACAGCCATGTCTGCTCTATCCATCACAGACTGTTGGGCCGTGCAAGAAACTGTATGGCTCTCCTGCATAAAGTTGAGGAGGATAGGCTTCTTATGTTCAGATAAGTATGTTAGAGGAGCCTGGGGATACCGGTGCTAGGGAGGGGTGGCTCCTGATAGGAGCATCGTGTTGTCGATGCTCCTGGGACGGTGTTGAGGTTCTTGCATTGCTCAGTGCTGTGGAAATAGGCAGTGCCGATTGGTCTGGAGGAAGCATATTGGCATGGGATTTCTTTGGTACTGATGTCAGTGCCAAGCAAGTTGGCTGCATTGGTGCCGAGCAGTGTGTGTGTTGGCCGGATAATGTGGCCACTGTTGTCGGTGCCGCTTGTTTTTCTTTGGGCTCTGAGTGCACCCTTTTATGCGGTGCCAGCATCTTGGGCGGTGCCAGGCCAATGTGCCAGGCCTCTCTTCAGTGCTGACCCTTGAGGCAGACAGTGCCAAGGGCAAGGATTGCGCTGGAGATAATCTCGTTTGTGAAACAGACTTGCCAAGGAGAGGTAGAGGGACTTGATTTGTCCACACCTTTCAGCTCGGATGGTAAGTCTGAGGCAGTTGTTGAGTCCTCTGAAGGTGATTGGAGAGACCTTTTGTAGAGGAAGGTCTTTAGTCTGTTTGCATGGTCGTGGCATGCCCATGGAGACACTCAAAAAGGAACTAATGTTTCAACTAATTCTACTAATAAGCCATAAAGCAAAGTACCTAACTAAAGAGATTTATTTTTAATTTTTAAAAACATCTTTGCCTATCTCCCAGTCTGTAATTTGACATAACGACCTGTTTACCTGAAGCAAGAGTACACTGGATCTTTCTAGCAATAAAGTCATCTTACCTAAAATTTCAAGGGTAAATGATCTATCTATTTGTAAATGTTTCTAATGTCTTACTATCCCTATCTGCAACAGACTTACAAAATTAGGAAGAATTTCTCATACGTTTTTTAAAGTCTCAAAACTATAAATGACAAGAATCTTCACCAATATTTAAAAAGGGCTCTAGAGGCGATCCTGGCAATTACAGACCGGTAAGCCTACTTCCATACCAGGCAAATTAGTCGAAACAACAGTAAAGAATAAAATTGTGAGGCATGTAGAAGAACATAATTTGTTGGACAAAAGTCAACATGGTTTCTGTAAAGGGAAATCACATCTTACTAATCTATTAGAGTTCTTTGTAGGGGTTAACAAACATGTGGACAAGGGGGATCCAGTAGATCCACTTAGATTTTCAGAAAGCCTTTGACAAGGTCCCTCACCAAAGACTCTTGTGTAAATTACACTGCCATGGGATAAGAGGGAAGGTCCTTTCTTGGAGTGAGAACTGGTTAAAAGACAGGAAAAAAAGGGTAGGAATAAATGGTAAATTTTCAGAATGGAGAGGGGTAACTACTGGTGTCCCCCAAGGGTCAGTCCTGGGATCAATCCTTTTCAACTTATTCATAAATGATTTGGAGAAAGGGGAAAGCAGTGAGGTGGTAAAGTTTGCAGATGATACCAAACTGTTTAGGATAGTGAAGACAGAAGCAGACTGTGAGAGACTCCAAAAAGATCTCACCAAACTGAGTGGCAAATGAAATTTAATGTGGATAAGTGTAAAGTAATGCACATCGGGAAAAATAACCCCAACTATAGGTACAGTATGATGGGGGCTAATTTGGCTATGACAAATCAGGAAAGAGATCTTGGAGTTATCGGGGACAGTTCTCTGAAAACTTCCACTCTGAAAACTTCCACACAATGTGCAGCGGCGGTCAAAAAGGCAAATAGGATGTTAGGAATTATTAAGAAAGGGATAGAAAATAAGACAGAATATCTTACTGCCCCTGTATAAAACTATGGTACGCCCACATCTTGAATACTGTGTACAGATGTGGTCTCACCTCAAAAAAGATATTTTGGCCTTGGAAAGGGTTCAGAAAAGGGCAACTAAAATGATAAGGAGTTTGGAACGGGTCCCATGAGAGGGGAGGTTAAAGCGACTGGGACTTTTCAGTTTAGAAAAGAGGAGACTGAGGGGGATATGATAGAGGTATATAAAATTATCAGTAGTGTGGAGAGGGCGGATAAAGAAAAGTTATTTATTAGTTCCCATAATAGAAGAACTAGAGGACACCAAATGAAAGTAATGGGTAGCAGGTTTAAAACTAATAAAAGAAAGTTCTTCACACAGCGTGTAGTCAACCTTTGGAACTCCTTGCCAGAGGAGGCTGTGAAGGCTAGGACTATAACAGAGTTTAAAGAGAAGCTAGATAATTTCATGGAGGTTAGGTCCATAAAAGGCTATTAGCCAGGGAATAGAATTGGTGTCCCTGGCCTCTGTTTGTCAGAGTCTGGAGAAGGATGGCAGGAGACAAATCGCTTGATCATTGTCTTCGGTCCACCCTCTCTGGGGCACCTGGTGCTGGCCACTGTCGGCAGACAGGATACTGGGCGAGATGGACCTTTGGTCTGACCCAGTACGGCCGTTCTTATGTTCTTCAGGGGTTAGAATTCACAATGTAGATAATAGGATAGGTCTACATTGCAAACCCATAGCTAACTTGGGCCCAGTGCTGACTTGGGCTCGTGGCACTCCAGCTGAAGGGCTCTTTACTTCAGTGTACACATTTCAGCCAGGCTACCACCCAAGCTCTGAGACCTTCCTACCTCACTGGGTCCTAAAATCCATGCTCCAACCGGAGTCTGGATGTTTACTCTGCAATTAAACAGTGCTATAGCCTGAGCCCTGTGAACCTGAGTCAGCTGGCATGGTCCAGCTGAAGGTTTTTAAATGCAGAGTAGAAATACCCAAAATGTCTGAATCCAAATTTCTAGAGATAGGAAACAAATATAAAGTACTGAAGACTGACTTCATACCTCCTAATGGATGACTAATCAAGAGTTTAAACAAAAATAATACAGAAAACAAGAGAGCTGGAACAAATTAAAGGCATTTCTCTATTTGAAAACCAGCCTCATTATAAGATTTATTCTAATCTTAAAATTTTTGAGATATTTAAGCATTGCTACTTATGCAGATTAACATTAAATCGATATTGTAAGCTAGTAGTAATACCCACTTACTGTATATATAAAATAAGTTTCAGATTCACTTTAATTCTAACTAGACTACACTGATCTTCTGTTTCTTTTTTGTTGTAAATTTGAATTACACCAAAGATATTTTCCATCTGGCCCTAATATCCATGCTCTGAAAAAAACTAGCATTCTCTGCGAGTTTATACTTTAGGGGAGCAAGAGGTTCATATTATGCTAAAAAGTATTACTAAAATTGAAAGCAATCAAAGTTATATTTAGAAACATTTAGTGTAAATCTCAGTTATCAGCAACATTGCTAGAAAAAGTGGGCAGCAGTTGAAGATAACTAATTAGTTTAAGAACTATTTTATTATACATTTAGCCTTCAGATAAAACAACCATTGGCCTAAAATTCAAAGACTTCAACACAGATTCTTATGTGTCTTCAACAATATACTTGCAAATATTCACTTGGGAACTCTTCAACCATGAACATGTGTACATGTAACCAATTGGGTTTTCAAGTGTATATTGCATGACATAAGTAGGTGACCTAAGTACCTGTGAGAATGTGGGATCTTGCCATCCTGTGAAATCCAAAATATGAGTTAGATGCTTAGGCTCGCTACACAATGGATGGGGAGAGAGGCATATCAGAGTGGGATCCACAAAAATCAGCACTATGAGCAAGGAGCCACCTAAGACAGACTTGGGTGTGAGACACGTGTGGGCACCAAGACTGGGCACGATAGAAAATTAGGTGACCAACAGTGGAAACGTAGACACTTGCAAGGTTAAGTGGAAGCTAAGAAGGGTTTTGAGGATCTCAGTAGTACCTGAAATGTTGGAAGAATAAGCCTGAAGTAGCATTTAGGCATCTAATTCCTTTTGCAGATCTAGTCTCAGATAACAATTCAATCCCCACACAATTTCTTCAAGGTACTGTACAGTGCCAATAACATACACTTTGAGACCTCTTCTCCAGAGATTTCATTAATAAATTTACTCCAAGAACTGCTAAAACTATATTGTACAACAGTCTTATTTTCAACTAGTCTACTTAGCATAGCTATGATTACTAATGAATTTAAAAAAAAGTTTACCAAGCAATATAGATCAGATAGTCACACGCACTCTGATTAAGTCACAAGAAAAAAAGATCAATATTCACAGTTTGTAATTACCAATCTACAAATTTCAAATCCTAAATTGTTCCCTTGACTATAATGCGGTTATACAATAGGACTCGGTTGCTTACTACAATTTAGTATTTGCTTCTAAAAGACAAAGTCTTCAATTATTCTTAAGTTTTAAAAATTCCTGCTAAAACACACAAATTGCTGACATAGCCATTAGCAAGTAAAATAGAGCATAGCCTCAAGCAGCGGTGGGGAACCTATGACACAGATTAGGTCCACGATAGCCTTGACATTCAACTCTACTCACCTCCATGGCTGGAGCACGAGCACCAGCAGCCCCAAATCTCTCCAACACACTCTGTGATTTGGGACTGAGTGTATGGTTGTGGGGACTTTTTGTTCTGGTTTGGTTTTTTGCACTTCTCACTGATGGGTTGGCTCCCCTCCCCATCCCCAAACTGAAAAAAGGTTTCCCACCCTGATCTAGACTAGTAGTTCTCAAAGAGCAGTCTGAAGACCACTCTTTGACAAGACCCAGGTGGTCTGCGGCTGAACTCAGCCCCCACCCTTCTCTCCCACGCAGCAGGGAGCCCATGCAGCCATGAGGCTTGGAACTTCAGCTTCCAGATGAGAGGGTGCGTGGAAGAGGGGGGACATGAAGAAAGCCCCAACCTTCCCCACCCAACACTGTTCCCCACTGAGTCAGCCCCCGGTGCCCCCAAGAGCTGCCACAGTTTCCCACTCACCACCACCGGGCAGCACCAGGACCCCGCACGACCCCCGCATGCACATGTGCCACTGCCGCTCCGTCCACCCCGGCCGGCCCCACTGGCATACAGGGACCCACAGTTGGGGTAGGGGGCAGGAAACAGGTTGTCCTGCCCCCGAGCTCCGTCCAGAACCACCCTTGAGCAGCTGCCACCATGTGAGACAGACGGGGGATCTGGAGTATCAGTGGTTTGGGGGTGATGAGGGTGCTGGGTCCGAGGAAACAATAGGGCAGGGAAGAGAATGGCGGAGCCAAATGGGGGGGGGTGATGAGGCAGTGGAGGGGCTCGGGGAGAAGGAAGCAATGGGGTGGGGGGATAGGGCCCAGAGCCAGGGAGAGTGGGGGCCAGGATGAGGAGGGCATTAGGGACTAGGATAGGATAGGGTCAGGGTCAGAGATCACAGGACCTGGGGGCACATGGTAAAGTGTGACCCCTCCCCACAGTCAAGGTTCTTCAAGGAGCAGACCCCGGGGGCTGCCTAAAGCTTGACCCATACCAGAGTGAGGGACACAGACAGATGAACAGAGCACAAGCCCTGGACCGATGCAGGGGGAGGAGAGAGGCCTGGCCTGCTCTCAGGGAGGGCAAGGATGCCCAGGTCAGTCAGTAGCTCTGAAATCATCCCTTGCTCTAATTAACTTCTTGAAGAGAAAAGTCAACATTGATGGGTTTATTTCCCATTCATGATTTTGTGGAAATTGTCTACTTAAGTTGTCCAGTAGTATGTTGTCCTTGCTGGGGAGGTAAGTTGTGACCAGATGTATGTTCCGGGGGGGGGGGGGGGTACACCATTCCCACAAGTGGACTGGCTCTTGGCTGAGTTGGTGTGACCGGTTGATATAATACATTGTAATTACATTGTCTGTAAGAATCTGAACTGTTTTGTTCTGGATTGGGGGAGAAAGGGTGTACATGCATTTCATACTGCCTTGAGTTCGAGTAAGTTGATTTGTTGCCTGGTATCGTCCTGAGTCCATTGAGCCAGTGCCACTCGATGGTCTAGGTGTGCACCCCCGCCCAGAAGTGAAGCATCTGTAGTAACTGTTACTGATGGCAGGGGTTCTTTGGAAGGGGACCCCTACACATACATTGTTGAGTATGTGAGTGAGGTCTTTATCTTGGTTGGCATAGTAAGCTGTTTGTTTATATGATGGCTGAATGGCTGCACTGTGTGTAGCCATGCCTAGAGTCCTCATGTGTAGGTGGACATGTGGCACCATGAACATCGTCGCTGCCATGTGCCCTAATATTTGTAGGCAACATTGGGCCATTACAACTGGACCGGCCTGCTCTGTAAATATGAGGTCCTTGATTGCTGTAAATCTGTGCTCTGGTAAAGAGGCTATGGCTGTTCTGCAATCTAAGTGCACCTCTATAAATACTAATATTTGAGTTGGGATTAGTGTGCATTTTGCTATATTTATCTGGAGTCCAAGGCTGTCAAATAGGGCTCTGGTGGTTGTGACAGCTTGTACTGTGTCTCGTTCTATGGTGCCCATTACTAGACAATCGTCTATGTTAAGGTATATAGTGATGCCCATTTTGTGTAAGTGTGCGTTGCTACTACCAGAACCTTCAAAAACACTTATGGGGCCATTGCGAGTCCAGATGGTAGCACTATGTACTAGAAGTGTCTGTTCTTTAACTTGAAATGAAGGAAAGCGTCTGTGCAACATGTGAATCAATATATGAAAATAGACATCCTGGAAGTCAAGGGTGGACAACCATGATCCCTTTTCTAAGGTAGGAATAATTGTGGTGAGGGTTGCCATCGTGAACCGCTGGTACCATACGAAGCGACCTCCGCCCTCCTGATTCTTGGTGGTGAGGAAGTAATGGGAGTAGAAACGCTTACCTCTGTGCTCCTGTGGTGCCTCTTCTATGGCACCTAGCTTGAGCAGGTGTTCTGCCTCTTATACAAGCACATGTTCATAAGGGGTTCCTGAAGAGGGACAGGCAAAGGAGGTGGGAAGGGGGATAACTAAAAGTGAGATGCACTAACCAGTTTTTATGATTTCCAGGACCCACCTGTCAATGGTGATGGTACGCCAGGCTGGACAGAATGCAGCTAGTGTGCCGCCAAATGTTGTGGAGGATTCAAATTCCAGCCGTGGAAATTTTGGGGTCATCGGCCCCTCGACCAGGACTTCAAAATGCTTGATGAGATGTTGATGGTTGTTGGGATGTTGACTGTTGAGAGGCCTGCCTGTGCTTATTTTGATGCAGTCAATGTCTATTGTCATAGTTGTTGGTTAAAGGATGTGGGTCTGTACTTGTGTGAATAACCTGCCCTGTTTTCTCTTTGTGACAGGAACATGGATGCCAAGAGTTTTTAATGTGGCCTGTGAGTCTTTTAGGATTAGCTAACTGATCAAAAATGTAATTGTGTATTTTCCTAGTAGTGTTGAATAATTGGCTATTCTGAGCTGTAGACTTGCAGATGAGTGTGCTTTTTTTCCAGCCTCTTCCAGTCCCTATGGGATGGTTCGGGTAGCCTGTTGTTTCCCTCTTTGATTTACCATCTCTACCACTAGGGAATTTGGGGCTGGGTAGGAGACTAGGAAGTCTGCTCCTTTAGGGGTATCACAGTATTTTCAATCTGACCTCCTGCTGGTTGGCAATATTGTGGCAGACATCTGCCAGATACTTTTGGCCGGGTCTGTGAGAGCCTCATTTATGGAGATTGCTAATTTCATATGTGAAGACGCATGTAGTAAGTTTGACAGTTTATGTTGCGTCTCTGGAATAGCAGTCGGGAAATCTCCAATGTGTCTGCAACTCTCTTAAAAAGTTCTTGGAACAATCTAAAATAATGCTCTGAGATCAGTGGAGGGGGGCATGTCCGTATTGTCAAGGGACGCTGAAATATGCATAGGTGGAGGCGAACAAGATGTGTGATGTTAGCACATAATGTCTAAGTCATCTTCTTCTGCATCTGAACTGTATCAATCTGGAGAGCGTACTGTTAGTGCATATGATTTTGGCACTGGAGATGGCGGCTGTGGTTGCTGTATCTGCTGTGGTCTGTGTACTGCCCAAGGGTCCCACTATGGTCAATGGGTAGGATGGGTGGTGGGAGCCGTTGCAGTGGTTGCCGTTGTTGTTTAGGCAGGGATAAGGAGTGCCTCAGCAAATGTGCGTGGGTAGTCACATCATCATCCTCATCACTAAATACTGAGGCCACTAATGCGGCTGGGGTGGATGAGAAGCTATGCCTTGATGTATTTGAAGTGCCATTAGTGCCAAATAATGGTGATCCTAGCACCAAAGTAACAGACCTCCCCTGCACTTGTAAATTGCTGTACCGGCAGAGGAGGGGCAGTATGGGAACTGGCCAGGCTCGCAGTGTCTGCAGTAGCGACTGACTCGATGCCAGCTGCTTTTTGTGCGTCTTTGGCACCAAGTGTTTTGTTGGTGTTGACTCTGCTGCTGTGCTGCCCTCATGAGGCTCACTCACTAGCCTAAGTTGCCTATCACTGGTTTATACTTACTTTTCCCTTTATTCCTCTGTAGTGTGTGTGTGTCATATATCCTAGTGCCAAATGGAAATAGCACTCTGCTAAATAAAGTTTGCCTTCAGGCCAACTGGTGCTTTAGACTGGTCTACAATAATTTCAGGTTTTGCTCTAACATTCTTCATATTACCAGTACACTTTAATATTATACCAATTACTTAAACTATAATTCTTTTTTTCGAGCAGGATATCTTTAAAATACAAAAGTTACAAATTCAGGATTGCCATCTGTTAACCTCTTAAGCAAAATGTTAGAAAGTTGTGCATAAAAGAATGCTTAAATGACTTCAAGGTTTAAATGAAGTCAGTGAGGCTTTGTATAGGTGCTGGGGTCCCAGTTGTGGTACTCACTACAGGTGCAAGGCCTTTGTCCCTCCTAGGTTTCTTACTATATAGACCCTTAACTACTTTTTCTACCTTCCTCATGTTTAAAAACATACTTTTAAAATTCAAGAGAAAAGTTTTTGTACCTTAATTTGAAGACATAAAACCATATCTGCCTGCATAACTAGATTTTAATAATAGTACGTAGTTTTCCATACTTCCCCAGCCCTCTTTATTTGTTGATCCTGTGTATGTGTTTCCAGCTCTCTAATTAAACTGTAAATGCCTAAGGGCACAAAAGATGTTTTATTTGCTTGTGGGGTGTCCTAGAATGTTCACGTATATTAACATGACACACATGCTTGGACAGAAAAGGGTTAACAAGAATACACAACAGACACCATGATAAATAAAGCATCTCCATTCATAAAAAAGAAAACTTGAAACTTCTTTTTTGTCAAATCTACCAATTATCTTATATAATTATCCAGGATTTACATGACAGATCGCCCACAGATATTGACCTCCTCAAGGGTCATTTTTGCATAAGAATCAACAATTCATTAATAATTTTTCCTGTGTATTTAAACACCAAGCCTTTCATCAGGCAAACATTTCTTCCTGCTTTACTTGTTTTACTTTGAAGCCAATTAGCATCAAACACAAATCAACACGTTTTTGGTTTCATCCTTTAAGCCAAGGGTGGGCAATAATTTTTTACTGGGAGACACTTCAGAAATTTGTAAGTGGCCTCGGGCTGCACCAGAAGGGGCAGGGCCTCAAGAAGAAGTGGTGGGGCCAGTATACTTCCCTGCTTCCCCACCCACAGACCATGACTGCTCAGGGGGTGGAGGATGCATGAAGTCTTTGCCCCTTCCCTCACCCCCCTGGAGGTTCCTCCTAGGAGCCCATACCCCTGGAGGTGGGAAGAGAGTTTGTGCGCTCCCCCTTCTGCCCCCAGGCCAATCAGGGCTGGGGGCAGGGCAGCACATGAAGTCTCCACCTGCCCTGTGAGGAGCCCATGGCACTTAGAAGCGCTACATGCTCCTTGCAGGGTGGAGGAAATGGCATGCGCTTCCCCCTATTCCCCAGGCCCTAATTGGCCTGGGGGTGGGGAAGCGGCAGGGCCTCAGTGGGCTGGATCAATCCACTTGGTGAACCGGATCCAGCCCGTGGAGTCCCTTTTGCCCACCCCTGCTTTAAGCACAAGGTTATTTATTAATACAACCAGGTCCTTTGAATGATTGCTCTCCAGTACTCTAGAAGCTTAGCATTCAGAAATTTTTTCCACCAGACATTGCATTGTACAAAACCCATCACTGACCAAAGATAGCTGAGAGACAATGTTAGCTGTTGAAGGCAGCAGCAAGCTTAGACTCTCAGGTAATTCTTACAACTATCTCTTCACACTGCCTCAATATTAATAGTGCAAAAGAACTTTCTCCTCTGCCACTCCTACTGTTTGGAACATCCCCTCCCAAACACCTCATTTTCAAACCCAATCTGAAAATGTTTTCTCCCTGGCCTAGATGGAATTTGATCTCTGAATGCTGTTAATTTCATACATTTGAATTCAGACATGATAGATCTCCCTCTTGCACTCTCCACTCACATTTAACCATGAAAACACCCCCAAGACTTTTTAAATGGTCACAACAGTTTAAATTCCAGAATTAAATAGAGGGTGGGAACACAAGGAGACATGGGCTGATTAGGACACTTGCACTAAGGATGTTAAAGTAATGGTTAATTGACTAGTCAAGTAGTAGATGGAATTTCTATTGACTACTCAATAAGCACTTCTGCATTCTTCCTTTGAAATGTACAAGAGCCCTTGCCAGGAATGGAACTCCGCGTGCAGCCCGAAGTGTGTAGAACTCCACATGTAGCCCATGGCCAGCGGGAAATCCTGCTGACTCCGGGCTGCACACGGGCCAGCTTTGAAATGTACAAGAAATGTACAATGAAAAAGGGGAGACGAAGGGTTACCTCAAAGCGGCAGCACCACACAACTGATCCTCCCCAGCTGATTCCAGGGCAGGACTGATCCTCCCCAGCTGACCCCAACTGATCCTCCCCAGCTGATCCCAGGTTCCACGGTAATACTGGGCTCCACCCGTGGCAGCGATACACAGCTGATCCTAGGATCAGATGTGTGGCACTGCCCTTTTGAACTCCTCTTCAGTGTTTCAAAAGGGCAGCTGCACAGCTGATCCCCAGCTGAGCTGTGCGGCGCTGTCCCTTTCAAATTCCAAGGCAGCATTTCAAAGGGGCAGCGCTGCACAGCTGAGCTGAGGATCAGTTGTGTGGTGCTGCCGCTTTGAGGTAACCCTTCGTCCCCCATTTTTCTAGTTGACTAGTCCTTAACATCCCTAACTTACACAGGTAGCCTTGTGGATTTGGTTATATCCCCACAGAGTAAAACAGAAAAAATTCCTATTTACTTCCAATTTTGACTCAAGAGGTGAAGCAGCAGCTCAGAGCACCAAGTACTTCCTAGCATGGATGCCCCCCAAATCAGGCCTCTGAATCTGCCAAGACCCAAACGTGCAATGCAATGTGTATAAGACCAAAAATCAGGAGCACATAAAAATTACTTATGAGGAAACTTTAAATGTTTCATTTAATGAAATGATCTATTATATTTATTTGAATAATTATTGCTGATAATTTTCAACAATAAAAGGTGAGAGGACACCAAATCTATGTTGCATATATGTATCTCTGAGACTAAAATAGAATCACAGAACACTAGAACTTGAAGGGACCTGAGAGGTCATCAAGTCCAGTCCCCTGCTCTCATGACAGGATCAAGCATTGTCTACTCTAGATCATCCCTGACAGGTGTTTGTCTAACCTGCTCTTA
The DNA here is from genome assembly GCF_049634645.1 of Pelodiscus sinensis. Lineage (NCBI taxonomy): Eukaryota > Metazoa > Chordata > Testudines > Trionychidae > Pelodiscus > Pelodiscus sinensis. Next base: position 222,671,168 of record NC_134712.1, read on the forward strand.
AACATCCCCAGTGATAGAAATTCCACAACCCCCCAGGGCAATGAATTGCAGTGTTTAACCACCTTGACAGGCAGAAAGTCTTTCCTGATGTCCAACCTAAACCTTCCTTGATGCAATTTAATCCCATTGCTTCTTGTTCTATCCACAATTTTTTCCCCTTCCCCTTATAACACCCTTTTAGATATTTGAAAATAAGTGGCATCTCCCAAAAACAAGTATATTTGAGAGGTACCTCCAGAGCAGAGGTGGGCAATAATTTTTGAAGGAGGGCCACTTCACAAATTTCTGAAGTGCCCCCAGGCCATCCTGAAGGGGCAGGGCCAGGACACTTTCTGTGCTCCCCCACCCACAGACCCTTACTGGCCTGGAGTGTGGAAGAGCACATGAAGTCTTGGTCCCACACTCTAAATCACCTAGAGAGAACCGCCAACAGTTCAAAGCAGTTCCCTCTACGTACTGCATACCTGTGGCGGTGAGAGGACACTGCATGCTCCCTCTGCCCGAGGCCAATCAGAGCCAGGGGGGAAAGGAAGCACACAAAGTCTCTCACCCTCTGTCCCCACCCTGCAAGGGGCAGACATTTGATACTGGGTGCTGTTAATTTCATACTGTCAATTGCAAGGTCCTGGCAGGGGGAAAAGACTTCATGCGTCCCCTGATCCCAGATCTTGATTAGCCTGGGTGTAGAGGGGTTGCCTGGTGGCCAAAGGCCTGATCAACTGGCTTGGCAGGCCAAAACCAGACCGCAAAGGCTCTTTTGCCCACCTCTGCCACAGAGTAACAAGTGGAGACATTTGACAGACAGAGGCTCACAGTTTGCTGCTGAGTGTTTTTTCTCCTGTGGGTTGTGCTGAAGGTGAGTGAAGAACAAAACAGAGAGATGGAGTGCGCTAACTTGAGAAAAGGGAGAAGAGCTGGAAGATTAGCTGTATTTTGCCCATTTTCTTCACCTCAGAATTCTCTGGGCATATACATTTGCTCTTAGGGTTAAATGATGAAGGAAACAATAGCCTTACAAAAACATGAAAGCCTTACATTTGATAAGAATGAAACAAAATGTTTCACAAAGTTCTTGCCAATCTTCCACTAATGTGGGCAGCACAGGATGAGCTGAATGCTGGAAAATTAAACATCTAAATCACGGAGACTGATAATCTTCTTCCTCCAAACAGAACCTTTTCATATCTCCAGTTTACAAGACCATAAAGTAACAATGTTCTCATCTTTACAAAACTATACTTTGTTCTGTGAATGAACCTGATTTAACTTATTCAAAAAACAAGATCAGTAACATAACATTTTACTGGGACTAGAGAAATTTTAAAAACAGAACTTAAAACAAGAAAGAATAAATTGCCCAAAAGTTCCCAAGTGATTTAGGAACCAAAATGTTATTTTCAAAAGTGACAAGTATAAATATAAATTAGCCAGTTACAAATATAAATCCTTAAGACACTTTTGAAAACAAGACTTCGATGGGACCACTTCTGAACTTTTACCCAGAGTGCTTCGTTCACTGGGATTAGTTATATAGACAAAAAGTCTCAAGTCTTGTAAAATTTTCATACATCAGATTCTGAATTATCTCCTCGTGCTCCACATTCCTATACCTCCTCTCACATTTGGGAGATGCTTCCTATAAAAGACACAAAACTATTTCGTTCTCCTCCTTCAGAACCCTCCTTAATACACTTTTTTTATGGTGATGCCTACAAAAACTTAACAGAAACACTGCTATGTGCTGAGACCATGGCCTATCAAACCGACTCGTTTCCTTGTTCATATCCATCTTCAATCTCTTGCAGAGGCTGTAAACTCTTTGGAGCAAAAATTAGTTTTTGTTCTTTGTATAGCAGCTAGCACAATAGAGTCCTGGACCACAACTGGGGCTCTTAAAATGGCAGTAATACCAATATACTTTAGATTGCAGATTTAAACTACCACAAAGGATATTTTTTTAGATCAGATGTTCTTGTGTCTTTTGACATGAGGTTTCACATCTGTCTAATGCCATGTTTCTTGCCTTATTGTAGTATGTTTCCATGACAATTATATTGTTCTCAATGATTTTCATGTGTTTTCATATTGTCCTCTTTTTCATCTTTCAAATAGTATTCATTCGAAGGCTTGTTTAGAAACAGATTTTTTTTACATCCATATAACATGCCCAAACCTCTCGAACAGTTTTCTTAAATCATTTGTCTCTACATTCTGTTGACCTGTTCTTTGTAGCACATAAGCATTACTTACTTTATCCCACCGTCAGACACCACGTTTTCTCCACAAACATCTCAGATGGAATGTGGTCAATTCCTGGTTTTGGACTTCTAATATTTGTTTGGTTTCTTTATTAACCACCTTTACTGTACTATGAGCTAATATATTTTTCAAAAGCCTCTGGGTTTTGCTCCAATATATTGGTATTCACCAAAAACTTGGATTATAACATCATTTGCTAAGGTTAGTATTACAGTCTATTCCTTTTAAAAACAAAAGTAGACATTTCTACAGCCACTGATTCATACCAATCTTGTCAGTGAAGTCAAATACCATTAAATTTTCCTGTACTTGCGAGAGGCAAGGTCCTGCAGCTGCACCTGCTCAATACTGCTGACTGCCTCACAAGTCATTCAGGCTGGTCCCCCCATGCCCTCTTTAATCCATTATAATGGATTAACAATGTTTAACTGGTTAACCAATTAAATGGGATTTTTCATCTCTACTAGATGGACCAACCTGCATGATTGGCTAAGGGAACTAGCAGGCCACTTCTTAAGCCCAGCATTAGCTTGCTGCCTGCTTAATATACATGCCCATGGCACTCTGCTCCGTGTTCAGCTCTGCAAATCCTTTCCCTACTTGCTTCTCCAGACCAGATCATACCCCACCTTACACACAGCTGTGTCTCATCCTCAGTTTGATCCTGCCTTCCCTGACTCCTGATAACCTGGTTCTGACACTCAGCTCTGACTGACTCAGAGCCTGTCTCAATCCTTTGCTTTGACATTCAGACTCTTACCACTAGGCCTGACTAGTTATGAGCTAAACTGCTTCAGAATCCTGTAGATGGAAAGTTACAGGTTTGTTTGATAATTTTTCCTTTGACCAGGATAAGGATATCAAACCTGGCAGGATATCAGACCAACATAATCTCTCCCAAACCTGACAGACTCATTATCAGTCTTTACTGCATCCATTTATCAGAAGACAAGCAACCATTGGGCCTGATTTTCCAAGAGAACTGAGTACCAACAATACTGTCTGTATTCACTGACAGTTACAGATGCTCAGAACTCTGAATAAATATTAGCCTATATATGCACACTCTTAAATCACAGTTATGATCATCAGTATAAAAACAGATGTATGCAATCAAGCCATTTCTCACTTGTTCCTTCTCTCATTTAACCTTTTAAATTTAGATTTTCTAATCATTATTTAACTATGCCGAGCACTTCAGAACGCAGGTTTTATTAAAGATGCTACAAAAAATATAGCACTGCAACAGGATATGTATGCTACATTAAAAACTCGCAGGTGGGAGATTTCCAAATAAAAAAAGTTAGGTAGTTAGGTACCATTTTCCACTCCCACTTTCAAAGTGTATGGCACACTCTGCGGAGCATCTAGCAATCATCACATTTGCTAACAAACAGAAAAAGTCTCAACTGAAATTTACAGATAAGACAATTTCCAACCATGCTAGAGAGAGCAAATCCTTTGAGAGAAAAGGCTTAAACACTGAATTTTTAAACTCACCATGAAATACCAGTTAAGTAATCTTTAAAAAAAAAAAAAAGTTGGATGGACAGGCCTGAAGATATCAAAAGTTTTTGGTTTAGCTAATTATGCTCCTCAGATCAGCAACCATCTCTCTGTTATGAGTTTGTAGCATATTGACTCTACTGGAAATACTTAGCCTGATGCATACTAGGATTGCCTTAGTCTTTTTCGTAGTTGCATCATTTCGGTGGCTCGTGGGCCTGATTGTACTGGTTGATCACAATATGACTTTTTTACTTCTCTGCCATCTCCCCTCACAAACTGGGATTAAGAGGAATGCATGCAAGCTTTATACTTTCCCCTTGGTCCCTGACAGTCAGGAGAATGGAAAAAACAAGCAGCGTCCTGGTACTGCCAACTGCAGCCCTGCCCCCTGCCCTTACCAAATGCCACCCTTGCTTAAGCACTATTGTAACAACTAATACACAGCAACAATGATGCAATGAATGGATCATGTGATGAGAACCATTCTCTAAATATATTTTCAGAGGTATGTCATCCAGATAATGAAAACACCCTCTCTCAATGTGGACCTGTCAGATCAGTTTTAGATAAATTGGAAATATCAGTGTAGACTGAGAACAGTGACTATACCAGATGGGTAAAGGAATTTAGGATTTTTGAGAACAGGTTAATTAAAAAGTAGCATGAATCCATGGCTTAATTGAGTCAAGTGATATTTTCTGTTCCGAATGTGATATTACAGACAATTGTCCTATTCCTGCAACTGCAGGCTGATTTGTATGTGTAGACATTACTTCTGCAGAAAACCTTAAGTCAATAGTTATGAGAGGATCTGCTTGCAGGAGCGGGGTCATGATTTGAACAAAGATAGGTAAAATTCCATCTTCGCTGATATTATAAAACCAGAATAATATATATATGAGGATTGGATGGGGGTATTAGAATTACTGCTCTCATGTATGCCTGGATATATATTTACACACTTACTTCAAAATACAAATTATCTGGTATAAAAAAGTAGAGAAGAAAAACTCTTAATTGTATAATTGGTGCCATGCAAACCATTTTTAATATAATTCTTAGAAAGTTTTTGAGGAAGCATTGATCAAGAAGGAAAAATTAATTTTCTCCTGAAGTTTAAGGAATAATAAAACAGTAAGGTTATACATATCTTTCAAACTGGAGCTCTATTTGCCTCAGTCTTGCAAGTTTGGAAAAATACTCCCTGGCTCCAAAAGAACCAATTAATCAGAAGGATTCACTGTGATGAATACCGTGTGTTCACCTGTACTTTTCCTACAAATATTTTTTTCATTTCTGATGATAAAGCTAGATGGAGAAAGTTATTCTATTTAGAGAAATCACTGACAACTTTCTCCAGGGGATCACCCAAGAAACAGTACCACTGAAATGGGCATGAACGATGTTGCAATAATTATTATGCCAGGGGATCTTAACATAAAATATTTGGCATGTATTCGATCATATTATGGCACATTCTTTCATTTTCAAAAAAAAAAAAAAAAACTTTCCCCACCAAAGAAGATGCCAATATTAATACTAAAATATTTTAGTTCTAAAATACAGAGCAGATGCTGTCATATTTATGGAAAAATATTTTTAATACTACCGAGTTTTTTTTTTAAATGCTTTGATTTCAAGAACAATCTGGCAAAAAGTAGCAATATCCTGCATAATCTCAACCAAAGCTATATTACCATCGCCTATAGTAAAATAATGTTGGTCAGATAATGCAGGGTATTTCACCTTTCAAAAACAGAAAAAAAAATTCCACAATTTGTTCTGATACCTTTTAAATACATGTATTTGTATCTAGACTTTTGAAACATGTTAAAAACAGCAGTATTAAAACACACTCTACGAGAAACACTTAATAGACACGTCCTCTCTTTAGTAAGAGTCTCTCAATTTAGAATCCCCTCTCTAGCATATTAGTTAGGATTCCGTCCTATTTGTCAAACAAGAGACCATAATCTGACTACAGCATTAATACCTCAAATCATCTCTGAGAAACCATTGGATGATTTCCTTGAAGAGACAAAGGACTGTCCTCTAAAGTAGACTTTTAGAGTGTGGGAGACTGAAAGAGCATGTCAATGACAGAGTCTTCTTCCATTCTAAAATGCAATGCGTGCAGAAGGCCCAAGCTCAAGTGGCTTTACAGTTATTCCATATTTGGAAGATATTTTCCTTGGAATCAGCCACTGATCAGTTTCAGCAGCAACTGACTTGGGGACACCTGGGGCAGAGCAGCTGGGGTGCTGCTGGGTTGGTTCAGTAGCGCCGCACCTCGGCGCTGTGGGACCAACCCGGCAGCCCCCCGGCTGCTCTAGCCCAGGCGTCGGCGAGAAAAGCCTGGTCTGCTGGGGGGGGGGGAGGGCGCACTAGTTGAACCCACCCCCCAGCAGAGCAGGGAGACACGGAGCAGCTTTTCTCGCCGTGGAGAACGCGGGTGTCAGGACCGTGGCGTGTCTCAGCGGTCCTGCCACCCGCGTCCTCCGCAGCGAGAAAAGCCGCTCCACACCTCCCTGCTCTGCTGGAGTGGGGGGGGCGCTAGCTCCGCGTCTCCCTGGCCTGCTTGGGGGGAAGCGCCCCCGCGCCGCCGGAGGTTGGCGACAGTGGGGGAGGCACCTCGCACTAGCTGCGCCCCCCGCATTCGTAACTAGGGGTCCGACTTAAGTCAGACCCACATAACCCGGGGACTTACTGTATTAATAAAATGCAGTATTTTCCCAATTTCCACCTATATAACAGCACTTTTAATGAGCAATGACAGTCCAGGAATTTAACTACTAAAACGCATATCAACATAAGACCATTATATTGACGACTATTTTGTTTTGGCTCCCACCTGCAGGCTGCATGTTGAGCCCCACGTAAACCCAAACTGCACCAAGGGCCGCAAACAAATGGGCTGCGTGCCACATGTAGCCCACGGATCACGTGTTGAGTAGCTCTGCTCTAAAGCAAGAACAGATATTTTTCTAAAAGGTATGCTCTATTCCAGCTTCTGGAAGAAATTATGTGTTTTATGTGCGAAAGATGTAGGGAGGGCAGGCTTGGTTATCAGGGTGAACCCTTCTGACCTTAGAATCCGTGAATGTTTGTTTCTCCATTTCTATATTTAAAAAAATACATAATATTGCCCCTGATGTCTATATAAAATGCAAAACAGTCAGGCCTCTTTCATACGTGATACAGGAATGCTGAATGGTAAAAGTATTTTAAAAAGTACAAATTAAAAAAAGAAAAAACACAACTTGGGCAGGATTTAAGGAGATTTATTGGGAGTTGACCTCTTTAAAAGATGGAATATGGAAATAAGGAAGCTCCTCTTAATCTGTGGACCAGGCAACAGCTCCAACAGTAGTACAATGGAAAAATCTATTGGTGGAATATCCAAAAATGAAAGATTTATTTTGTAAGAATAATGCCAGATAAACTTAAATTAATAAAACAAAACACACTGCATGTGAAAATGCAATAAATACTGAAGTTATTGAGCTGCTTTGATACAGACATGATAAAATTCTACTTTAGGAACAAAAATTGTCAACAAGGGCACACAGAGGTCAATCATTGCATTATGTCTCCTTCCATTAACTTTCAACACTTAAAGGTCTAGAGAACATGACCTATGAAGCCAGGCTTCATGAACTGGGCTTGTTTAGTTTGGAAAAAAGAAGATTAAGGGGGGACATGATAGCGGTTTTCAAATATCTAAAAGGGTATCACAAGGAGGAAGGAGAAAATTTGTTCCTCTTGGTTTCTGAGGACAGGACAAGGAGTAATGGACTTAAAGTGCAGCAAGGGAAGTTTAGATTGGACATTAGGAAAAAACTGTCAGGGTGGTCAAATATTGGAATAAATTGCCAAGGGAGGTGGTGGAATCTCCCTCTCTGGAGATATTTAAGAACAGGTTAGATAGACATCTGTCAGGGATGGTGTAGACGGAGCTTGGTCCTGCCTTGAGGGTGGAGGGCTGGACTAGATGACCTCTCGAGGTCCCTTCCAGTCCTATGATTCTATATCAGACACTTCCTCTCCTGCAGAAAAAATGTGAATAATCTAGATATTAGTTTTAAAAATATCATGAATGAGAGAACTTCTAAACCATCCTTCCTTAAACATAATGGGGAGGGCTTCCTGTATTTTCTAATCTGTAAAGAAAATGACATTGATTTGGGAACCCATGTGCTAAACATTCATATGCCCCTTCATGCTCTGGCCATCATTCCAGAAGCCTTAAAAAATGTGACTAAACTCCTTGGGAGGAGAACTGTATGTTTTTGGTTCTATTTTACCCACATTCTGCCATGCATTTCATGTTTCAGAAGTCTCAGAACATGTTCATTTTCAGAACTTTCACTGCACATTTGACAAAACACAAAGAAAGTACCAAAGTAAGATTTTTACAAATAGCTACAAAACTTGATCCAAGGTTTAAGAATCTGAAATTTCTAACAAACTTTGAGAGGAATGAAGCATGGAGCATGCTTTCACACATCTTAAAAGCAACACTTCAATGTGAAAACTACAGAACCCAAATCACAAAAAAGAAAGTCAACCTTCTGCTGGTGGCATCTAACTAAAATGATGGAAATGAATACGTGTTGGTCTACACTGCTTTGGATTGTTACTGAGCAGGACCTATCATCAGCAGGGATGCATATTCTCTGGAATGGTGACTAAAGCATGAGGGGACATACGAATCTTTAGCACATCTGCCATGTAAATATCTTGCTATGCCAGTTACAATAGTGCCATGTTAATGCCTGTTCTCACTTTCAGGTGAAATTATGAATAAGAAGCAGGCAGCATTATCACCCATAAATGTAAACAAACTTCTTTGTCTGAGTGATTAGCTGAATAAGAAATAGGACCGAGTTGATTTCTAGGCTCTAAAGTTTGATTTTTTCAATACATTTTTATATCTAATTCTACATCTGTAAATTTAAATTTCATTATAAAGAGATCACACTATAGTATTTGTATTAAGTATTTTTCAAGTCATCATCTCATTTTTTACAGTGAGCACTGTACACTTTGTATTCTGCATTGTAACTGAAATCAATATATTCAAAAAATGTAAAAAACTTGAAAAATATTTAAATAAATGGAATTCTATGATTTAACTGATTCATTATGATAAATTTTAATTGCTTGAGAGCCCTAGTAAATGTTTCTAAAATTGAATGATTTTATCTGAAAAATACGTTTATTCATAATAGTTTAATTTACATATTACCACATGTCTGACATGTCTTCAAGTTTCTAACAAAATGCAGAAAATCTTAGTCTAACACTTCACTAAGCAGTTAATAAGGTACATTTATAAGCTCTCATTGCAAAGGGAACTTTAATTTGTTTCACTTATTCATAAAAAAAATGGGGATGTAGTTTATCCAGATGATGTATTTAAAACAAATGCCATTAATTTGAACACTTCAGAACTAGTATCTGAAACAAACCAGGTGGGAAACAGCAGTCTATTAGAATGGGGTAACTAAAAGAGATATTATAAAATATATATTAGTGATTAATGACTATAAAGAAAAAGTGATTAAAAGATACTTGGGAGCAGTCTCCCTGCTGGCTATGCTCGCCAACCCCCTGTTTCTGGGGGTAGGCAGCCCTGGCTCTCTCCCCCGGCTATTGGGGAGGGCTGGACTGAGGTGTGGTGTGGCAGCCCCGGCCAGCCCCCTTCCCCACTTCCGACCATCAGGCAGGGCCAAGGCCAGGCCAGTCCCAGCTCTCCCCCAACCCCACAACCTGTACTTCAATTTAATCCCCCTGCCTGGTCCGAATAGGAGGACCCCACAGAGAATGGATAGATTGGTGCAGAGCTAATCTACAGAAACTAAGCCATTCCGCACTGGACAGGGAAAGATCCAAGGAAATAGTGAGGGAGGCATTGGACACTAATGGGCGTTGAGCCCATGGTTGTTGTTGATTATGATGCCTCCATTCCTGTACTCACCATCCTCCTTCACCCATGCCCCTCCCCAACCAACCCCACACTGCCTACACCCCTCCTTCCATCCCTACCCACCTCCATTCCCTACACCCCCAAAATTCCCTAACTCCTCTCTACCCCCACATTGCTCATCCCACTGCCTCCATTCCTATATCCCCCTCATCCCTACCATCCCCCTCACCACACCACCTGTCCGCACATGAACCCTATCCCCCTTTCTCCCTTGAATTCATCAAGCTGTGCACCCCTCCCCTCCAGGAGCACCACCAGGCTGGGCAGCACAGTTCCAGCCACCTCAGCAGGAGCCACAGCCCACCCCCAGACCAACCTTTCTTCATGGGCCTGTTGGGGCAGCTTTGCTCTGTGGTGAGCCCAGGGAGCACAGAACAGCCACTCCAAGGAGCTGAGGAAGTGGCCGGGGGCAAGACCTTTCCAGTTCATGGCGGGTTCTGGAGAGCACACCTGAACGTGGGCCGCATAGAGCCAAGCCGCGTGGCAGACACAAGGGTTGGGCAGGCTAGGTGCAGGGTTCAGAGGCATGCGGCTGCTGCTCCAGGGGATATGCAGAGACAGAACTCCTGGAAGAGCGCACTGGCCTGAGTCACCAGCACATGCCAGAGCTGCTCACTCGGAGGGAGACCTGCAGCATGGCTCCCAAGCACTGTGGCCGGGCCACACAGAGCAAAGCTGCATGGCAGCTGTGTAGGCCAGGCAGGCTGGGGGCAGGGCCCAGAGGCAGGCCGACACTGCTCCAAGGGATAGGTGTGGATGGCACCATCACCCTCCTCACTTTTCATAGAGCAGTCATTCTACCAATCCCGCAGGAAAAGGTTTTTTATATATAGGAGAAATAACTGGGTACATACGCTTCAGAACAATACAAATAGTAATCAGCGTACAGGGGGGAAAAAGAAATGGAGAGAGAAGAATAATATTTTTGCTCTTTCCTTAGGGGGAAAATCATCACTCATTGGTCAGTCATTCAAAAGAAAAATTCCTATTTCAAATGAATATGGACATTACATCACAACAAGAAACAAACCTAGCCCACTGAGTTAACCAAATGGTCACAGAACAATGCAATTTAAGTTCCAAAGCACTAGTTTTAAGATTAAATAAGACTACCTAGAGTTGTCAAAAAAGCTAGTCAATCTTATGAATTGTTATATTTCCCTGGGGTTATTCATAAAACCCTCATTAATTTTGTAAAGACAAAATTGCTACACATTTCTAAACTTGAAAGTAAACCATTAGCTCAAACATAAAACAAAATTGTTCAGAGGACATTATCATCTAATTTGTTTCAGTGAAGTTGGAAGCATACAAATTCAGTTTTTTCTATTCATAAATAAAATAAAAGAGTATACCGGTAGCAATAATGTAAAAAGAACCCAACTACACTTAAGTTTCCAGTTATGGTACCAGATTTTCTTTTCTTTAAGATACAGCTTAAAAATGTCTAAGCAAAACAGGAACTTAAGATTATGTCTAAAGTATGCCACAAATACTGAATCTAATGATATTTCAGGAAAAGTATTCTGAACCACAGTTGATAGACTTCACACATTTATAATTGCAAACTGAAAACCTTTCGCAAAAATGCAGCTAGCTTTATTAATATACACAGAAAATAACAGCTTGGGATTTACACAGAAGTCACTTTAAATTCAATACAAGTGTTATAACATTATAACCTATAATCCTCTCCTCAAAGGTTTTCATCATAAAGTTAATGATTTTTATTCTAGGAAGTCACTTTCAAATCAAAACTAAAAATCAAGTTTTGATCCTGTCAAAATGATAATTAAATCAAACAATATAAATTGTAACTGACTTTTATATTAACATTTTAACGTACGGAAGCTACTTTTAAAAAAAACATTTTCCTTCACTACTTAGAAATTCAGCATTTTGGTAACAAACAAGAGCCTGAAAGTGGAACTCACCATAAGTGAGTTAAGTCTATTTTCAATATTAAAGAGAAATGTGAAAACACCATCATAGTAAAAAATTGTTAGTTCATCAATAATGCCATTTGTAAAATAAAACAGTATAATTCTAACATGTTAAAGCATAATGTTCATCGATCTTTTCTATGCTTAACATTTACTTATATATACACATAGAACCAAATACTTAGAGGATATTAAATCATCACAGTTTCATTGAAGTCGATGGCATTACACTGCAAAGAATTTGGTCCATGAAGAAAAGTCATGTGTAGTCAGTAATGATTTCCAGATACTTGCTTTTACATCTCAGAAGAGTACAGAAGTCACTTTAAAAATTATATTTCATTCAGCAAAGGCTAGCATTGAAGATGAGCTTTAGGAATTTTGAGACATTTCTGAACATGTCCTCTCTATCATAGACTGCACTATTTAATCAGATATGGAGCAAATGGAACACCTGGCTTCGAAGGAACAGCTACTAGTGAGCTGATTAACACAAAAACTACACCTAAAAACCAATTATCCCCCCGAAAGTAAGAGAGAGTATATTACATTTCCCTCCCCTGCCCCCACACACTTTTAACAAGGGCCATTTAATAAACACAAGATTTATCAACTATAAATACCTGATTCATTCACGGCATCAATTCATAGTACTTATGTATGTTTTCTTCAGTAAACTGCAGAAGCTAGTGAATCATTGCATTTATTCAAATATATATCTTCTGATTACTTTAACTTAGAAAATAGAAATACTAACATTTTGCAAAGAAGCACACCTCAATTTTCCATATAGCTTGATTTTTAGTGGCTATGTGATTTAATTTAGCCTGAAGAAAAGAGTAACAAAACATTGGTGTCCTAAACAAATAAAATTAGCTACTTTCAGACATAAAACATGCCCTCTCTTACATTAAAGTTACTTTTTTACATAAATATTAGGAAAAGCTGTATTAGGATGTTTTAAGGCATTGCTACAAACCAGTTAAATGCTTTCAGAGGCATGAAAATGAATATAGCCAGAACTGCCCACTTTTCTCATCATATATATAGTAGCCCAATGTCTGAGAGTCTGTAACGCTGAAATGCTGGCAGTTCCCTCTGGGCGGCGCTGTTGCCTGAAATACTGGCTGTTCCCTCTGGGTGGCCTGTGCTGCATGGGGAGTGCGGGGCCCAAAGGGCCGTTTGCACCGCTTGCTCCCCCTCAGCGGCCCAGCTGAGCAGCACAGAAGTCAGCCGAGTGCCACGGCGGGAGGCGAAGGGGGGGTGGGGCTATGACGTGCAGCGTGACAGCGGCTCCAGGCCTCATCCCCGGCCGTGAACGTCACTGCCCCCCTTCGCCTCATGCTGTGGCGCTCAGATGACTTCTGTGCTGCTCAGCCAGGCTGCCACGGGAAAGCCCAAACAGCCACTTGCTCCCCCGCGGCAGCCCGGCCGAGCACCACGGTGGGAGGTGAAGGGGGGCAGGGCAGCGACGTGCAGCGTGACAGCGGCTCCAGGCTTCACCGCCAGGCCTCGCCCACTCAGCCAGGCCGCCGCATGGGAGCAAGAGGCGCAAGCGACTGTTTGGGCTCTGCGCTCCCCATGCATATCTGTTTGGGCTCTACGGTCCCCTGAGTGAGAGGCAGGAGGGGGAGGAGAAGAGAAAGAGAGAGACAGAGAAAGAGGCAGGAGGCAGAGGAGAGCTGAGAGAGAGAGAGAGGTGGAGACAGGAGGGGGGAGGGGAGAGAGAGAGAGAGAGAGAGAGAGAGAGAGAGAGAGAGAGAGAGACAGACAGACACAGGAGGCTCAGGAGAGAAAACCGCAGTGGAGGAGAGACCTGAAAATCCCGTCTTATGACAAGCTAATTGGCTAGTTTTAAACAATCCACATAAATTTCCAGAAACAGCAAAATTTACTTATTCATTTTAGGAGGCAAATTTAGAACTCAAGTCAACTACTCAGTTTTTCAATTCTATTTGATTGAATGTATATTTCTGATGAACAACCTTTAAAAACACTTAGATTTAGACTTTTTTCAACACCATATAGACTCAGTTGTCCCTGCATAGGCCCTATAGTATACTACGACTATAGCTGAAGTATTTAGCATATTTACACCTGGTCTCTTGGTGGGTAATACAATTTACTACATTTTACTTGTAAATGTATTTCTTAATGCACACCATTGATGTTATTGTTATATGTAATAAGAATAATATAGCCTATGTAGCATTAAACAAATTCTTCCACTTGAATATAACATAACTCTGCTGTATTAAATTGGAAACACTAGGTACAATTAAGTGTTATTTGCTAACTATGTCTATAACATTTGCAGTATATAACTACAGTAAAACACAAGCTTCCTCAAAATACACAAGGACAGACACAATGGAACAAGCAACTTATGTGAAAGAGATACAGACATACACAGTACTAGAACTCACAGATCATCTTTAGGTCAAAGACACTGTACACTTCAAAAACACTAACAAATTGTATTAGTCCTGAATTTACAACTGGATGAGTGTGTGTAGAGCCCAGAATCTATATAAAGCCCTAATTACTTGAAATGGGGTTCCACCTGCATGTGAGGATCCACTCACATGGAGCCAATTAAAAGATATGGGCCATTATGTTGTTAATTTCTCTACAGTAAGTTGGCCAGGAGACTACAGGTATGGGAAGTGGTGGAGCCTTCTTGAAGGGCCTAAAACAGATTTTAGTATATTATAATATTGAGGGTGTCAAGTTACAATCATTGTTTCCAAGATGGTAAATGGTTTAGAATTCTAACAATTTTCATACTTGCCTTGTACCAATATCTTCCATACTTTGCCTTGCTTCAATCAAATGTGAAACTTTCTATTGTTATTTTTCTTTAACATGCCTTCAAAAATTAGTTGACACACATTTGGCAAGTATTCGCTTATCCATTCACAAAATTTCTAATATTGCTTTGATAATTGTTAAAACTTTTGCCATAGCTAATACGATTACAGCACTAAATCTAGTGTCAGAAGTGACATGCTAAATGGCAAGATTCTCAAGAGGTATAACACATTTTACAGCATAATTGATAGTTGCAATAAGTAAAATTCCATTTGCAAATACAAAAGTGTTCTAGTTTAACAAAATTATTTAAAACAAATTAGAAACACTCCACTTAGAAACATTCCGAAATCTCTCCTCCTTATGAAGTACTGAAGCTCCATCTAGAGGTTTTTCTTTCTCTACTATCATTTTAATATATGTAATATCACTTAGAAATGAGATAAATATTAAAATGTCAAAGATTTCCATTGTACCTCCCCTTTTGTTATTCATAATCGGTTCTTGCCCTGAACCTTTCCTGGCAACACTAACTCCTTCACTGCCATCAAGTGGTAAGAGACCAAAACTGAAGTTAAAATATTTAGTGTCCAAATAATCAGTGTAAGTATGCATGGATATTTCAGAAAATATAAAAAATAAAAATACTGTAAAACGTTCATGCTTTTTCTATATTTAAAATCCTAGTGTAGATTCCAAAATGCTGATAGTTTACCTTTATCCCTAGAAATACAGTGATGTTTTCTGTACTGGCCTTAGATTCTCACTTTTATTTCAAAATTCCTGACGAAATAAAACTGATTATGATTTCTGCCCAGAAGACACTGTTACTCAGAATATATGACACTGAGATAAAAAGGAACTGTGCTGGCATATATTACATTTCCCATGTTGGCCTTTGTTAATTTCGTAATACATGGAATAATAATTATTCTACCATAACCACCATCTTATTGAACTTACCTTTGTCTATCTCCCAAAGGAAGAACAAAAGAGCAGCCAACAACTTAGGCATAGTTTCTTATGTAGCATATATACAACTGGACCAGTTTCTCTATTTGTGTTGTGTAACTGCAATCTGCTGAACAAATGAAGGCTGTGCAATCGAAATTGGGTTCTGGGAGAGCAAATAAAGTCCACACGGGAAAAGAATTTGACCTAGACAAAACACGTAAGGAACTGAGGAAAAGCTATAGCAGTAGCAAAACAGAGGCAGACTGAAAGGTCTTGATTTACCTCTTTTACCCATCCCTTGAGTAACTTAGGGTACATCTACACAGCGGCACTATTTCAGGATAATGTCTGTTATCCCGAAATAGCATTCTCCGCATCTTAACAGCATACCTGTTATTTCAAAATAGATTTGAAAAAACAGGAGTCTAATTCTGGCTTCCTGTAAACCTCGTTGCAAAAGGAAAAAGGAAGACACCGGAATAGCACTTTATTTCAAAATTTGGTGCTGTGTAGATAGTGCCAAATTTCAAAATAAGCTCTCTCAAAATAAGGTATGCAATTTCCGTAGCTCAAATTAGATAGCTTATTTTGAGCTATATGCAACAGTGTAGATGTACCCTTAGATACAAATCTCTCTACTTTAGTATTTTAAATAACAGAAGTCCCACTGACTCTATAGAGACTACACATATAGAAATGCATGCGTCTTTGAAAATCTCTCTCGCACTGTATGTTAACGGAAACTGCATTTGCCAGCTTTATGCATACACCACTGGAATGGCATTAATGGAAACTGAAACATTCCAATTTCATATTTTTTTCGAGTAGCTTTGCCAGTTCAAATACTTGTATATTTTTCATTCAGAGCAATAGATGAAAATAGTACAAGCACTGTTTTGGAGATGCCATTCCCTGCATGAGAGAGTTGCCAGTTCCAAAAACTATAAAATCCTAGAACTTAAAGTCAAGGTGGGCAAAGTGCATTGGACCACCAATAAAAGATGAAAGTGACTAGCTCTTGAGATACACAAAGCTTTTCTGAAGAGGACCTTCCATGTAGCTTGAAAGCTTGTTTCTTTCACTGACAGGAGCTGGTCCAAAAATTATATTACCTCACTCAAACTGTGTGTCTACTATCCTGGGATCAACATGGCTGCAACAACACTGCATAACAAAGTGAAAATCAAGGGAGGGAACAATAAAATCACACTGGTAAGAGAACAATCTTCTCTATTAGTTCAGAGACACTTAGACCTGCCATGTAATAGGAAGGGACAAACATGGGAAGCGACTACAGATGTGTAGAGAGTTGAGAGACCGAGGAGAAACCCCAGGACAGTTTATTTGTGGGACTTGTTTTGTTTTTCTTCTCAAAGAAGGACATGACCACGAACAACTGAACCAGAGTTCATAGGAAGCCTAGGACAAATATCTGCTTCCTTTATTAAATCTATGGTTTCACCAGCCCCTGCCAATAGTGAGTGGAAGGGAGCCCCCTTAAATCCTCTACATTGCATGGTGGAGGGGGAGAAAAATTGTTCAGACTCTGGAGAGGTCACTTTGGTCGAGAAAAAGTTAAGAATAGTTTACCGAAGCCATTCTTTAGACTTTGGTTTAACATGGAAGGGGGATGGAGGTTCTAACTTATCAAAATAAAAAGTTTTAACACTACGCTACCAACTAAGAGGGGGGGAAAATGAACAACCAGTAGGGAAAGCTGATGGAATGGCCACATTACAATGGGATGAAGAAATGTACCAAGGACTCTTTGCAGGAGAAGGCCTGGATCTCTCAAGCTGGACATACATTAGCAATTTTTGAATGTTTCTTCACAAGTGCTAATGCTAGTGCAGTTCCGATTCTAAACAGTTTCCACAGAGCTGAACCAGTGTTACTTCACAAGAGATTGTCAAAATATTCGAACAAAGAAAAGCTGAAGTCTTCTAGCTAAATTTAAGAACGACCTTGAGCATATCTCCTCAGACCACCCATACACCGGACCATGTATTTTTCTGCACTTCTTCTCACAGGCAGGTGCAATTCAGTAAATGCCTGTTCTGTTAGCCTGAATTGAAGTCACCATCTTTTAATGAATGTGTTGCTGTGAACTATGTACATTTTGTGATTTATTATGTAAATGAGGCTCAGTTATGTTGGGTTAATGTCTGTTAATCTGCAGGTCAATGGTTGTCAATCAATTGTAAACTGTCAATCACATGGGATGTGCTGTCACTTAAATGAAAACCACTATGGGTTTGATGTTTGTCACGTACCCCACGTAGACCTACCTGTCTGTTATGCTTTATGATAATTTGTTATGGTCTGGGAACCAATAGGTTTGAAATCATGTAAATGAGCATTCCGACTTGACCAATCATTTCAATGCGGAATACTCATACATATTCATTAGCCAAGCCTATAAAAGACCACGCAGCAACAGTTGTGTTGTGGCGTCGGGTCATCGGGCTTAGTTAGGTTCATCGTAGCCTAGGCTATAATCTTTTAGGAATAGACGGACGGTCTACTCCTTAATTTAGGTTTAGTTAGAATTAGGTAGATTAGATATCGTCGTCGTGTTTGTTCGGCAGGTTCGCGTCGGTAACTGCTTATCGGCTGTCATCGAGTTTATCCAACATGCGCGTTGTGATTTAAATAGGTTTTCTTTAGTTAGGTTAGGTAGCTATCCACATCGTCTGTTCCAGCTGCGCCGAAGAGCACGAAGAATCATGCATCGCAGAAGGCGACGTCAGCGATTCATCTTAGCTCTTTGTGGGATCGCCTGCTGTTCCTCGTCAGAGGTCCGGAAGGACCAAAGACTTGAGGTCACCAGCTTTGACCCAGAGACTACCACCGAGGGACTCCTGGTTGTTCCTCACCTGAGGCCCGCAAGGACCAATGGCTTGTAGGTCGCCAGCTCCTCGTCCATCGTCTCCGCGCCATAAGACTGTGGTATTTCTTTCCCTTCTCATTGGGACTTCCCCAATGAATGAATGTTCTTTATTTATTGTACAATATAGTCTTGTGGTTTAAATCCATCTAAATTGTAAGTTTTTATTATTAATTGCCATTTATCAGTTCTAAGACTAAAACGGTGATAGATACGTTGAGGGTCTGCACTTGCTCTTCTTAAGTTTAATAAGGCTAATTTGTACCAGCTTACGTTGAACTCGCAGGAGTTTGACAACTTTCCCTGTTGCCTTCCATTAGCCTGGGTAACAGTTCACACTTCATCGAAGTGAGAAATATCTCATCTTAAACATCTGACAGGCTCTTCCCCTGCTGAGGCATGTCTTTTAAAAAGCCACTTTGCAAGCACTAACCACAGCAGATCTTTGCAAAAGATGAGCACCTGATATACAGTAGGGATGTTAAATCATAGAATACTAGGACTGAAAGGGAACTCGAGAGGTCATTGAGTCCAGTCCCCTGTCTTCATGGCAGAACCCAGTACTGTCTAGACCAGCCCTGATAGATATTTATCTAACCTACTCTTAAATATCTCCACAGATGGAGATTCCACAACCTTTCTAGGCAATTTATTCCAATGCTTAACCACCCTGACAGTTAGGAACTTTTTCCTAATATCCAACCTAAGCCCCCCTTGCTCTAGTTTAAGCCTATTGCTTTTTGTTCTATCCTCAGAGGCCAGGAAGAACAAGTTTTCTCTCTCCTCCTTGCCTTTTGGATACCTGAAAACCGTTAGCATGTCCCCTCTCAATCTTCTCTTTTCCAAACTCAACAAGCCCAATTCTTTCAGTCTTCCTTCATGTCATGTTTTCTACACCTTTAATCATTCTTGTTGCTCTTTTCTGGACCCTCTCCAATTTCTCCACATCTTTTTTGAAATGTGGTACCCAGAACTGGACACAATACTCCAGTGGAGGCCTAATTAGTGCAGAGTAGAGCAGAAAAAAGACTTTTCGTGTCTTGCTCACAACATACCTGCTAATGCATCCCAGAATCATGTTTGCTTTTTTTGCAAAAGCGTCACACTGTTAACTCATATTTAGCTTGTGGTCCACTACAATCCCTAGATCCATTTCTGCCGTACTCCTTCCTAGACAGTCGCTTCCCATTCTGTATGTGTGAAACTGATTGTTCCTTCCTAAGTGGATCACTTTGGTTTTGTCCTTCTTAAACTTCATCCTATTTACCACAGATCATTTGTCCAGATCATTTTGAATGATGACCCTATCCTCCAAAGCACTTGTAACCCGTCCAAGCTTGGTATCATCTGCAAACTTAATAAGAATACTCTCTATGCCAATATCTAAATTGTTGATGAAGATATTGAACAGAACCGGTTCCAAAACAGACCCCTGCGGAACCCCACTTGTTACTCCTTTCCAGCAGGATTGTGAACCATTAATAACTACTCTCTAGGAAAGGTTATCCAGCCAGTTATAAACCCACCTTACAGTAGCCCCATCTAAGTTGTATTTGCCTAGTTTATTGATAAGAAGATCATGCAATACCGTATCAAATGCCTTACTAAAGTCTAGGTATACCACGTCCACTGCTTCTCCCTTACCACAAAAGTCATTATCCTATTAAAGAAAGCTATCAGAGTCGTTTGACATGATTTGTTCTTTACAAATCCATGCTGGCTATTTCCTATTACCTTATTATCTTCCAAGTGTTTACAGATGATTTCCTTAATTACTTTCTCTTTCCTGGCACAGAAGTTAAACTGACTGGTCTATAGTTTCCTCGGTTGTTTTTATTTCCCTTTTTATAGATGGGCACTATATTTGCCCTTTTCCAATCTTCTGGAATCTCTCCTGTCTCCCATGATTTTCCAAAGGTGATAGCTAGAGGCTCAGATACCTCCTCTATCAACTCCTGGAGTATTCTGGGATGCATTTCATCAAGCCCTGGTGACCTGCAGACATCTAATTTTCTAAGTGATTTTTAACTTCTTTTTTTATTTTATCTTCTAAGCCTACCTCTTTCCCACTAGCATTCACTATGTCAGGCATTCCTTCATCAGATTTCTCAGAGAAGTCATTAATCTTCTCCGCCATTTCCAAGTTTCCTGTTACTGTTTCCCGCTCCTCACTGAGCAATAGGCCTACCCTGTCCTTGGTCTTCCTCTTGCTTCTAATATATTTATAGAATGTCTTCTTGTTTCCCTTTATGCCTGTACCTAGTTTGAGCTCGTTTTGTGCCTTTGCCTTTCTAATCTTGCTCCTGCATTCCTGTGCTGTTTGCTTATATTCATCCTTTGTAATTTGTCCTAGTTTCCATTTTTTATATGACTCCTTTTTTATTTTTAGATTATGCATGATCTCCTGGTTGATCCAAGGAAGTCGGTTGAAGGAGTTTGGAGCGCAAGTGGTATTCTCTTCTGCCCAGGCAGAGACAGGTGCATCCTAGAGGTGAATGTCTGGCTGCAAAGATGGTGTTGCCAGGAGGGCTTTGGCTTCCTCGACCATGGGATGCTATTCCAGAAAGAACTGCTAAGCAGGGATGGCGTCCACCTTACGAGGAGGGGGAAGACCCTATTTGGATACAGAATGGCTAACCTAGTGAGGAGGGCTTTAAATTACGTTCGACGGGGACATGTGAGCAAAGCCCACAGGTAAGTGGAGAACATGGAGACCTGGGAGATGGGTCGGAAATGGGAGAGAGCGTGGGCTACAATGGCAGAGAGAAAGGAGGGTCAGGGCAAAACTAGGAGGCAAGGTCAAATCAGGATATTAGATGCCTATATACAAATGCGAGAAGTATGGGAAATAAGCAGGAAGAACAGGACGTGCTAATAAATAAGTACAGCTATGACATTGTTGGCATCACAGAAACTTGGTGGGATAATACACATGATTGGAATGTTTGTATGGAAGAGTACAGCTTGCTCAGGAAGAATAGACAGGAAAAAAGGAAGGAGGTGTTGCCTTGTACATTAAAAATGAACACACTTGGAGTGAGGTAGAGATGAGCATAGGAGACGGAAGTCTTGAAAGTCTCTGGGTTAGGCTAAAAGGGATTAAAAACAAAGGTGATGTCATGCTAGGAGTCTATTACAGGCCACCTACCCAGGCAGAAGAAGTGGATGAGGCTTTTTTTAAACAACTAACAAAATCATCCAAACCCCAAGGTTTGGTGGTGATGGGAGACTTCAACTATCCAGATATATGTTGGGAAAATAACACTGCAGGGCACAGACTATCCAATAAGTTCTTGGACTGCACTGGAGACAACTTTTTATTTCAGAAGGTTGAAAAAGCTACCAGGCAGGAAGCTGTTCTAGATCTGATCCTAACAAATAGGGAGGAACTGGTTGAGAATTTGAAAGTGGAAGGCAGCTTGGGTGAAAGTGATCATGAAATCATAGAGTTTACAATTCTAAGGAAGGGTACAAGGGAGAACAGCAAAACAGACAATGGATTTCAGGAAGGCGGATTTTGGTAAGCTCAGAGAGCTGATAGATAAGGTCCCATGGGCTATAATAGCAGAGAGAAAGGAAGGACAAGGCAAAACTGGGAGACAAGATCAAATCAGTATCTTAGAAGCCTATATACAAATGCAAGAAGTATGAGTAATAAGTAGGAAGAACTAGAAGTGCTAATAAATAAATACAACTATGACATCGTTGGCATCACAGAGACGTGGTGGGATAATACACATGATTGGAATATTGGTATAGACGCGTACAGTTTACTCAGGAAGGACAGCTGGGGAAAAAAGGGAGGAGGTATTAGCCTTATATATTAAAAATGAACACACTCGGAGTGAGGTGGAGATGGACATAGGAGATGGAAGTGTTCAGAGTCTCTGGATTAGGCTAAAATGGGTAAAAAACAAGGGTGATGTCATGCTAGGGGTCTACTACAGGCCACCTACCCAGGCAGAAGAAGTGAATGAGGCTTTTTTTAAAACAACTAACAAAATCATCCAAAGCGCAGGATTTGGTGGTGATGGGGGACTTCAATTATCCAGCTATATGTTGGGAAACTAACACAGCGGGGCACAGACTATCCAATAAGTTCTTGGACTGCATTGAAGAAAACTTTTTATTTCAGAAAGCTGAAAAAGCTACCGGAGGGAAGCTGTTCTAGACTTAATTTTAACAAATAGGGAGGAACTGGTTGAGAATTTGAAAGTGGAAGGCAGCTTGGGTGAAAGTGATCATGAAATTATAGTGTTCATGATTCTAACATATAGTAGAAGGGAGGATGGCAAATTAGAGACAATCATAGAAAATCATAGAAATCACAGAATACTAGGACTGGAAGGGACCTCAAGAGGTCACTGAGTCCAGTCCCCTGCCCTCATAGCAGGACTAGATACTGTCTGGACCATTCCTGATAGACATTTTTCTAACCTACTCTTAAATATCTCCAGAGATGGAGATTCCACAACCTCCATGGGCAATTTATTCCAGCGTCTGACTACCCTAACAGTTAGGAACTTTTTCCTAATGTCCAACCTAAACCTCCCTTGCTGCAGTTTAAGCCCATTGCTTCTTGTTCTATCCCCAGAGGCCAAGATGAACAAGTTTTCTCCCTCCTCCTTATGACACCCTTTTAGATATCTGAAAACTGCTATCATGTCCCCCCTCAATCTTCTCTTTTCTAAAATAAACCCAATTCCTTCAGTCTTCCCTCATAGGTCATGTTCTCTAGACCTTTAGTCATTCTCGTTGGTCTTCTCTGGACCCTCTCTAATTTCTCCACATCTTTTTTGAAATTTGGTGCCCAGAACTGGACACAATACTCCAACTGAGGCCTAACCAGTGCAGAGTAGAGTGGAAGAATGACTTCTTCTGTCTTGCTCGCAACACACCTGTTAATGAATCCCAGAATCATGTTTGCTTTCTTTGCAACAGCATCACACTGCTGACTCATATTCAA
This sequence comes from Pelodiscus sinensis, assembly GCF_049634645.1. NCBI lineage: Eukaryota > Metazoa > Chordata > Testudines > Trionychidae > Pelodiscus > Pelodiscus sinensis. The sequence continues at coordinate 222,694,486 of NC_134712.1, forward strand.
CTTGTGGTCCACAATAACCCCTAGATCCATTTCTGCCATACTCCTTCCCAGACAGTCGCTTCCCATTCTGTATATATGAAACTGATTGTTCCTTTCTAAGTGGAGCACTTTGCGTTTGTCTTTATTTAACTTCATCCTATTTACCTCAGACCATTTCTCCAATTTGTCCAGGTCATTTTGAATGACGACCCTAACCTCCAGAGCAGTCGCAACCCCTCCCAGCTTGGTATCATCATACAAACTGGGAGGGTCTCCAAGCTCATTCCTAGAAGGTTGTTGGGGGATTTCCTCAAGAACTTAATCGGCAACCATGGAATTATGATTAAGAATATCTTCAAAATGTTTTTTCCAGTGAAAATTAATGGCTTCATTGACCTTCAAAAGTATGGTTTCATTCTTTGTTCTTCAAAAGTAAGGTTCATGCCATGACAAGCTGGCCCATAAACAGCCTATAAAGCACTAAAGAAACCACATGTATTATGGGTATCCACTAGGGCTGTCAACTGACGTGTTAATGACTGCGATTAACCCAGTCCAAGATTAACACATTAAATTTTTTAATGTGTTAATCGCAAGCGTTAATGCTATGCTGCCCCTTTGAAGTGCCACCTCGGCGCTTCACAGGAGCAGTGCAACACGGAGCCTGGGATCACATGGGGACTCCCCAGCTGACCCGGGCCTCCAGTGCCCCTTTGAAATACATGTGGAGGTGGCATTTTAAAGGGGCAGCCCTGGAGCCTGGGATCAGCTGAGGCATCCCCAGCTGACCCTGGGCTCCATGCCTCCCCCTTTGAAACGCCGCTTCCATCATCTTGGGGTTTCAAAGTGGCAGTGCTGCACCACTGTGTAGTGCTGCCACTTTGAAGTATCCCTTCCCTGCTCCTTTGCTGCCTCTATCTGATAGAGGCAGCAAAGGCGGGGGGGGGGAAATAGACTAGTCCACTAGTCAACTGACCATACGATAAGCATTTGCTTATCCAATAATCAACTAGTCTTTAACTTCCCTACCGGGGATCAGCGGGGCACTCCAACTGATCCTGGGCTCCGTGTTCCGCTACCCCTTTGATGTGCCACTGTGGCGTTTCAAAGGGGCAGCACTCCAAGGAGCCCAGAGACAGCTGGGGACTCCAGCTGACCTCAGGCTCCTCCTTGCGCTGCTCTTTGGAAATGCTGCTCCAGCACTTCAAAGGGGCAGTGCTGAATGGAGCCCAAGGTCAGCTGGGGACTCTAGCTGATCCCAGGCTCCATGCAGCACTGCCCCGTTGAAATACCACAGCGGCGTTTCAAAGGGGAGGTGCACACAATTAATCACGCTTGATAGCCCTAGTATCCACAAAATGTTGCCGTTCTTGTGCTCAGTCCACCATTTGTACTTGAGTTCTCTGGTTTTATGTTGACTTCTGCCTTCACCATAGTATGGGCTTATTTGTCTTGCAATTTATATCATTCTGCCAAACACGAAATGCCATTCTCTTCTCACTGATGAGCTGCTCAATTTTAACATCATTCTCATCAAACCAATCCTGATGCTGTCTGGTGTGGTAGCCAATGGTTTCCTCCCAGGTATTGATGATTACTGCTTTTAACTGGCTCCAGTGGTTCCTCAGTTTCTTCCAGAAACTCTGATGGAAACTATTCTTCTAAGACTGCTTGGAAGTGGTCATGCTTAATGGGGGTCATTCAGATCTTGAACCTTCAGCTTGTGCTTGATCTGTTTCTTTTGCAGCCTTTGTTTGGGGACGACCTTAATTTTCAGTGTCGCTCAAATGAGATGATGATCAGTCCAGCAGCCAGCAGCACTTGTCATTGCTCTTCTGAGAAGTATATCACTACAATCTCAAGCATGAACCATGATCTAGTCAAGCATGAACCCCAGATGCCAGTGCTTTGAACACGGGTGTCTCTAAGATGCTCTGAACTTGTTCTTTTATCACAAAGGATGCTCGTGATGATAAATTCATGGTCAGCACACGTGGTCAGGAGCAGGATTCCATTTGAGTTGCTTTACCAACTTCGTCTTTCCTGATTGTTGCTTTCCACAGGTTTAAGTCTCATCCAACACCTGCATTGAAATCCTTCAGAAGAATGATCTTATCTTTTTTAGGGATCCCTGATAAAATGGTTTCCAGCTGAGAGTAGAAATCTTCCTTTACATCCTCATCAGTGTCCACTGTTGGCGCATAGGCGCTCACAATAGTTACCTGTTGGTTTTTGGTGAGCATCAGAGTATCAGAAGCTACTCACTGATGCCTACTGGCAGCTCAGAGAAGCACCTTACAAGCTTGTTCTTAATAGCAAGACTACTCCATGCAATTGAGTCTCATCTACAGATTTTCCCTTTCAGAAGTAGGTATATCCTCCTTTCTCCTCCCTCACCTGTCGCCTCTTCTAGTTTCAGATAAAGCAGCAATATTGATGTTAAACTGATTCAATTCACAAGCAATGATATCTGTGTCTCGCTCTGGTCAGTCACTGTCCATCAGGGTACGTACGTTCCAGGTTCCAAAGTTGAAAAGTTTCTTACATTTTTGACTGCTGGGATGGTAATCCTACTGGATGGGGCTATCCAGCCAGGAGGATAAGAGGACTATTTTTAGAGCACCTTTTCTATCTCCCTCCCCATATGGGGTGAGCAGAATAGATCCTAAAGAGGACTGCTCAGTCACTGGTGCAGCAGCCGAGATGCTTGTCCTGCCTGAGTCCTCTAGCATGACGACTGAATCACACACCCACTGCCTGTGTGTCAGTCTGCAATGAGGAACTTCTGGATCTCACTGTCCTGTTCTTGTTGCCACTCACTGATCATCACCAGACTTCTGACTTGTGCAGGTGTTGTTTTCCCAAAAACTGAAAGATGCCTGTGTGGGACTTCTTTAAAAGTGCAGAGACTGATACACAACAGTTACCATACTGTCCCTGACAGATAGAGGGCTTGAAACTAATGGCATGGGCACCATGATGATTGGAGATCCTGTATCTGCTCCAGCCTTCATCGGTCTTCACAGCGGCTGTAATATTACACAACAGTTTCAACTCCATGGTGCAGTTTTCCTCAGTCTGCTTTGCCATTGAGAACTTCTTGGATCATACTCTGGTCTGGAACCTGGCCCTTGATCGTTCTGCCATGGGCAACCCTAAGGCAGTACATGATTCCAAGCAGCGTCACTCTCAGGGGTCACTGTAACACACCACTACAAAGTGATGATCCATGCAGAGGATGTATTTCACACGAGGTTCACTGGCAAGCAATATTCAAATAGGACTGGTGTGCAAAGATGAAGACAGCATACATAGCTTCATCTGCAGAAGGGGATTGGATGAAAGCATAATGCTTCAAAGTGTGAACGGTACTCTGGATTGCTGCCTTTCTGTATCTGTGTGCCTGCTGCACCCTAGCTTCATTCCTGATGGGAAAACTTAGTAAGACATTTTAAGAATCTGACTACGATCTAACGAGTAAGAACAAAATCGCCATCTACTCAGTGACAGAAGGCACTGATTACTCCTAGGCAGATCTAGAGCAAGCTAAATGAAGATCCAATTCTTAAGAGTAAGGAGATATTCCTTTCATTCTAGACTACCTGCTGTCTCTGGAATTAAATGGTTTTGTTGAGTTCATGTACAAAACATGCCTCCATGTCAGCTACACTGAATTTTCTGGTCGAGTCTTTTCTGCCATAGTTGAGAATAGTTTGAACTGTCTCTGAACATGAATGCTTTAGGTTTGATGCCCATCCATATGCCAGGTTATTCTCCCGAGTTAGTAAATCTACAAAAGGTCAGATGATGATGGGAGGACAGCAAGTCCAGAAACCAAAACTGTCTAGGCCAGCTTAGTGCAATGACACTGGCTTGCATTTCGTTGTGATTAATTTTTCCACAGAACCTGGAGTAGCAGTGGAATGGGAGGAACGGCATGCCATACCTGAAGTCTTGATGTTATGGACCAGTCTAGACTGAACTTCTTGTTCATCTGGGCAGCAAGCTGGTCCCATGACAGTGTTCCCACTGAGTGAAGATTTCATTTAGGTCTGAATTGCAATTCTCCCACATGTGGTCTGTGGAGAACTATCTGCAGAGATCATCCACCAGAGTGTTTCGAGACTCCTGGAGGTACATAACTGAGAGTGTAGTATGTGGTTCAAGATATATCAGTTTCATAAGTGCACTCTTTCTATGCAGAGAGGAAGAGATTTTGCTCCTCCTTGACTGTGTACAAGAAAGAGATTCTGTCACAGAAGTCACGAATTCCCCGAGATTCCAAGACCTCGGGACTACTTCTGGGGTAGGCAGTAACACCTGTCAGCCCCAGAGTCATTGGAACAGCAGCTCCAGGGCTGAAGCAATGACTAGGAATGGGACAGCTACAGATTGCGGGAGCAGCTGACTGGGACTAGATCAACCCCATTAGGGCTAGAGCAGCAGCAGGACTGGAGCCAAGAAAAGTTAAAGGTGACTGTGAATTTGTTTATTGTCCCTGACACTTACCCATTACAGAATTTTAATCTTATTTATGTAGAAAATAGTCACAATATAGTTTGATGTTATCCTGATATGACAAAACCATGTAAGTGGAGGAATGTATTACAGACTGATTGCTCTTAGCACCAAAATATTGATATGTACCTTGGTCTTCTGCAGTGTCCACATACATGTGTCATGCAGTCAACTGCATTGGTTCCCCAATCCTATGAAACTGCCTCTATCAAAGGCAGCTGCACAGGGAAGGGCAGACAGGAGCTGGTATCAGAGGCAGCAGCATGGAAAGCAGGTGGAAGACACCTGTCCCCAGCATGTAACCGTGTAATCACTGAAATTTTCATTTCAACATTTTAATATTCCCAATATCAGATTCTTCCTCTTCTGCACCTTACATTTGCAGCTGGGAGGCTTTGACGGATCTAAGGCTTTAAGATGTGGGTGCAAAGACTCATTTAATTTGTAGGGAGTTAGGGAAAGATCCCTCCCTTCTTTTGCAAACAGATCGGAAAGGGCATCTGGTCTTCTTTCCATGAAAGTGCTTTTTTCTTATGAGAGGCTAGCGTCTTGGACGTAACAGCTCTGGCTTCTGCTCCAGATCTCATATTCAGGAGTGCTGCTGAGGCATGACTAGGATTGCTCCTGGTGTGCACCTGACTGGGGTCTCAAGCTTTGCCACAGGTTACTTCCTCAGTTGAAGCTCCTGTCGCTCTCAGTTCAAGGAGATGTTGCACTTGGCAAAGATGTGAACCTCCCCAAAGCAGTAAAGGCACTGTTGTCACTGATCAGTAGCAATGGAAAGCTATACTCTCTCTAAGTGGGGGGCAGCACACGGGCAGGGTACCCAAGCAAGGGAAAAACTACTTTATGCCAACTATAAAAAGCTAATAGAAAAGACCGAGAATCAGTAAAATACTAAAAGCTATTTATTGTGCATTTATGGATACTATCACAATGAAGCAGCTTTGGACACAGAGGATTGCAACTCATGCCATACAGTAGTAAGAAAACTAGAGGAGCTTGGTCCATACTTCTCCTTACACTCTTAATACTGAGCATAAGGAACTCCAGGGTATAGTCGCAAATCATGACGTGCAATGCATACCATGTGTGGAATACATACAGGCACCAGCATTCAAAGAAGAAATTAATATTTCCCTTTTATTCTAGGAGTGATTCAGACTTACTTTTAGTTAGTCTGCTTCTCCAGGTTCTAAAGTCTTACTCCCTCTCTTGCTACATTATCCTATGCAACTAATCAATAGAGAAAAATGTGGCATGGAGAGGCAAACTGCATACAAAGAACAAACTCTCTAACTGCATTGCAAACTGTGGAATTTAAGGTCAGAGAGCCAAATTCTAACCAATTTACATCTGTCTGGCTTTAGTGGGGTGAACAGTATGCAAGCCACTGCCAGAGTCTGACCCAGGATGTTCAATTATTGCACATGTGAAGCAAAAATAATAAAGTGTATATGTACAACAAACAGCAGTTCAGTGAAGTTATTATACTACAGTTGTACCCCCAAACACCTTCCTAAAGAGCAGTTCCCTTTAGCAGAATAGATGTGACCTAATTGTACTTTAAATATTCATGTTAAAATCTTGATATCTGTTTCCACAATAGGGGGTTCCAACTTAAATATTTTAAGTTGAAAAACCATTAAAAGCTCTCACATTTCAAGTGAAGTGTCTTTGCAAAAAGCAAATCTTATTCCAAGTTTGAGTTTTCAATACTGGCTCTAGCTGGCATGGAAAACTTTTAACAGTGTTTTCCCCCAGCCATTTATTCCTAATTTTAATTTTTCACAGCTGAAGTTTAAAATCTGAATACCAGAATTTAAAGGAAACCCATACTTAACCACTGGAGAGTTTAAAAACTCCACAGTTAACCAAATGAGTGAAAGCCAATCCCACCTTAACTAGAAAGAACACAAATAGGGCTGGTGAAATGCAAGGTAGAAAAACAGAAAAATTAAAACAGAATTAGATAATAAGATATTAATCACAGCCACAGGCATCCAGCCAGTCAGTCCACTGATTTTGTTAGTACATAAAAAAATTAAATGAGGATAAAGACATTGAAATAAAGAAAAGATTTGTCTCAATCTTCACCATGATTTGGTTGGGGTTTTTCATTTTGTTTTGAGAATGGGGAGAAAATATTTACCGTAAATTAGCATATATAACCCACCGGTTATGCACGTTTTTACAAACCTGCCCCCCCCCCATGGGGTATACATGTCCACAGGGTATACACATTTATTTTTACTCATGGGGCCTGGGGGCTCTCCATTTCCCTGCCCGGAGGAGGGTGGGTTGTGCCTTGCTGCGGCTGCGCGGAGTCTGGGGGTGAGTACAGGTCCCCTCCTGCAGGCCAGCCAGCGTGCCTGTGCTGCGCTCTCTGCTCCCCCGCCCGGAGGAGGGTGGGTTGTGCCTGGCTGCGGTTGCACAGGGCCTGGGCATGAATGCGGTGAGTGGATGAATGCAGGACTCACGGGCAATCTAAGGATTCTTTTACACAAAAAAGAAAAACCGTGGGTTATACACGGGTGCGTGTTATATTCGCTAAACTACGGTAAACACAAAACATCTTTATTAATCTGAAAAGAACTGGCTGTATTGCCAGTGATTGAAATGTCAAGGAGAATTAGAACAGATTGATAAAATAAGTAAGCAGAATGGGATATATTAATCCTTAAATTTGTTCAGAAGTCTTGGATGAAATGCCCAAACTGCTAACAAAAAATATCACAGATTAAGATCAGCTACTATGCCAATGGACTGGAGGGCAACAAATATTGTATTTATCTTTTCAAAAGGCACTAAGGATTATCTTAGCAATTTGAGACCAGTCAACCCTATTTCAGTTCTAGAATTACTGATGGAAATGATCATTTGTGACGTAGTGAGGGTGCTGTCTGCTCTGTATCCCGGGGTCCCCCTGCATTGTGAGATGTGATTGCCACTGACTCATCCACATGTTGTGATGTAGCGTCAATACCTTGCTGGTTGCTGTGCTTAGACTGTGAATGACCCCTACTGGCCTCTGCCTGTGAGCACTTCCCAGCAGGTGGGCTGCCTAAGTCACGTAGACAAAGACCTAATGGATCAGACAAGTTGGGGCAGCAAGGGAACTAGGGAAGTGAGTGTTCGGGGGAAGGGTCAGTCTTGGGCTGGAATCATGGAGGAACCAGTCCAAGGAGGGGGCTGGAATCTAGGGGCCAAGGGACCCCATCTCAAGGGGTTGGAGGCATCCTGGCCCAAACTCCTGTAGCAATAGCACGTCTATGCTGTGCTGTATCCTGGAGAAGCAATAAACCCTCTATTCTACTGGCTGATGGAGTCTGTTCTTGCTGCTACGGGGGTGCAGTCGGGTAACCCCGACTGCGTCGTCACATCATTAAAAACAGAATTTTACACCTGTTAACAAGGACATTTCTGAGAAGAACAATCATGTCTTTCCAATATTATCAAGAGTCAGGTCCTGCAGCATAGCCAGTGTGTGGGCAATCTAACAAGCACAGTTGGCCTGCAGTAGACTGTTTAGCTAGCTATGCACAGTGACTGGCGAGAAGAGTTAGGCCAACTCACGCCCAGCAGCAACAGTTTGACAGCTGCTCAAAGCAATTTCCTGCAGCTGCAATAGCACCAGAGCCCACTTGCTCCCAGCCTTACCCCCACCTTGTTTCAACCTTAGTTTTTTCCCCTATTCCTGTCTTGTCTTGCTCTAGATATCTTCAGCTCAGATTCCTGACTTCTGCTCTGGCATCTGACTCTATTTTGATGCCTGTTCCAACTGTGGGCAAGTCCACCCACATCCATGTCTCTGAAAAAAATATTAGAATTGTATGTTACAGGACAGCCAAGTGGCAGTTTATAAAATCTTTCAAAAACACTATGTCCCTTAAAACATTATGGAATCAGGGTAAGAAAGTCATTGGGTTGTACCTTCCTGGTCTGGCACCCTCAGTACTTGACCTGAACCAGGGAATTTGCCTGACCAGGCACCAGCTAACAGCTGCAGGTGCCTCTCCAGTGGCAGCAGAGGGGACAGCATTAACTGAGTGGGGGGGGGAAGGGAAGGAGCACTTTGGAGGAAGGGGCAGGGTGGATGCAGAGCCCCATGAGTGCAGCCCTACTGGAGAACATCAAGTCCCTCAGCAGATGAGCTGCTTCCCGGGCCCCTGCTGCTGGATGGATGGCTGTACTCCTGGTCCCCACCCACAGTGCTTTGCAGCCATCCTGCCTCTACCCTCAAAAGTACCCCATCCAGCCCCATTCTTCCCCCACTCACTGAACCTGAATGCCACAAATGAACTATTTGCAGCACTCAGGAAGAAAGAGGAAGAAGTTGCTGATTTCAAGATCTCAGCTTTTCCCCGTGAGTGCTACAGCCTAGAACCAAAGATGCTACTGGATAAGGGAAGTCGGGACTACAGAGATCCAACCTGTACTTAGAAATTAGCTACTATCATGGATTAGAAGTTGGGTAAGAAAAAGCACATTAGAAATAAACATATTTATACAATGAATAACCTCTGGACCTTGTTACCACAGGATACCACTGAGGTAAAGATCTTAATAGGATTTAAATATAATTGGATATTTAGAGAGACACCATGAAAACACTGATAGTTAATTACAATGCACAAATGCTAAAGTAGGATGTAAATCCTCATGATTCAGGTCCTGAGCCAGCCACTAACTCACTGGTAGGTTACTTCATAATTGTCCACTACAGGGTTTTCTGTATCGTTATATTGATGCATCCAGTATTCACCACCCCCAGGATAATTAACTAAATGGATGTCTTGTATGCTCCAGTATTGCAATTCTTATGTTCTTACTGAAATGAAACATGAGGAGGAAGGGTCAGTAGTAGGGCATACTGCAGTAACCAATTTTAAAATATAGATTTTTTTTAATGTCTCATTAATTTGCTCCTAACCTTCCACATCAAATGCTGTTTCTCTCATCACAGTTCTAATGGGAACAGCCTCCCTGATTGCTATCTTCAATGAAGAGGCATACTACTGGGACTGTATTTTCAGTAGATATGATTCACTGGCGATTTTTTTTGTTTGACTGCTGTTCCATTAACTTGTATTGTCAAAAACTGGTACGTCAAACAGGTACCGGAGCACATGAACAAAGGAAATCCAGTGAAACTGAAAGGTAGTGCTCAAAAAACTAAAAGAGAAATACAGTAAGCCCCCAACTTACAAATGGGTTGTGTTCTAAAAGTTCATTTATAAGTAGGTTGCCTGGAACTCGGAACACATTTTTCCATAGAAACAATGTTATAAATGGCCGTTAGAATCCCAGGCTACCCCACAAAAACCTATTTTCCCCCATAATGTAGCTGAAATTAGAGATGTAATAGTATAGGCAATTAACCGATCAGCAAAACCTTATAGGTTAATGCTATAGACTACTTGCATTTACCCTCCTCCCCCCTCACCCTGCCCTTGCCAGTACATTTTTTAGCAGCCTGACCAGAAGCCCAGCTCAGTCCCAGCTTGCACTGGGTCCTGGATCTACCCTCGCTGTAGCTCTGTATTTAAAGTGTATTAGGAAACAGGCAGGCAGGCAGCCCAGCTCAGTTCCAGCTCATGCCAGGTCTGGGAGCTCAGACCCCTTCCCCCCAGACATGGGTTGCCCAGGGACTACAGAATAGTCGACTAATCGATAAGAATTCATGAGGTTAATCGACTATTCAATTAACAGATATTTAACTTCCCTAGCTGAAATTTTGTAGATTCGCAATGTAGAATTGTAGGCAACAGTAATTAAAGCAAAAAAAATAAAATTGACTAAGAAATTATTTTTATGTAACCTGAATGGTGGTTGAAGAAAGGCAGGTTTTATTAGAGGAGGAGGAGGCTGATGGTACTGGTTCCTTGGGAGCAGTTTTCTTTAAAAAAGTCTCTAGGGAAGTCTGGATAGTTACCTTCTTTTTCTCAAGGTAAATCTTCGTGTAACATGTGAGGGCATTTCTGACAGCTCTGGTGAGTTTGGGTCTTGCTTCTCAAACAGTGCCAGCCCATGACCTCCTTAATCTTAAAGGCCTCAGACTTTTTAGTTGTGAATCTTTTGGGTGGGGCATCTCAGCCAACACCTATGCAACCTTCTCTGTCACAATCTTTTGTGCATCCAATTGCACAAGGTCATCATTAGAGAAACCTTATGTGTGAGTCCAACAAGCCCTCTGCATCACCCACTTCCAGTTCAAGATCGAGTTGCTTTCCCATCTCAATTATATTTTCAGCGACATTCTTCAGAGTCTCCTCCAACTCCTTAAAATCATTAACAAACCGAAGGCAAAAAATTTTCAAAACCCCATTCACGTTGTTCTGCATGACTTCATCCCAATAAGGATGTGAATGGTTAATCGGTGGGGGCCAGCAAGGGGCTGCTCCAGCCCCGTGGAGCCTGCAGTTGGGAGGGACACTCCAGCCATCCGGAGCAGCCCGTGTCCATGGAGGAGGGCTACCCTAGCCCCCCATCGGTCCCCTCTTTAATTGGTTAACCAGTTCAACATTACATTTAACTAGTTAACTAATTAAATGGGATTTTACATCCCTTTAGCCCAATGCTCCCCAATGTCCTTTACTGCAGCGAAAATGTTGTAACCCTTCCAGAAACCTTTCAGAGCAGAAGCTTCTTCTCCTTTTGTAGCCCTAATTGCCAGTGCAAAGGTTTTATGGGTGTACTAAGTCTTAAATTATCTTTAACTCCTTGATCCCTTTGGCTGCAACAAGGAGGTTGTGTTAAGAAACAACACAACTTTGATGTCAGGATGAAAATCATTTAGGAAAACTGGGTGTCTTGGTGTGCTATCTAACACAAACAAAATTTTGAAGGGAATATAATTTTTGGCACAAAGCAATTTAATTACAGATACAAAATCATGAAAGCGGCAAGGAGTTCTGTGGCACCTCCTTATAGACTAACTGAAGTGTTGGAGCATAAGCTTTCGTGGGCAAAGACCCACTTCGTCAGATGCATGTAGTGGAAATTTCCAGAGGCAGGTATAAATGTGCAGGCCAGAATCAGGATGGAGATGACAAGGTGGATCCAGTCAAGAAGGATGAGGCCCACTTCTAGTAGCTGATCTAGAGGTGTGAATTCCAAGAGAGTAGAAACTGCTTTTGTAGTTAGGAAGCCATTCACGGTCTTTGTTTAATCCAGAGTTGATTGTGTCAAACTTGAAGATGAACTGTAGCTCAGCAGTTTCTCTTTGAAGTCTGGTCCTGATGGTTTTTTGCTGCAGGATGGCTACCTTTAGATCTGCAATTGTGTGTCCAGGAAGACTGAACTGTTCCCCTACAGGTTTTTGTATGTTGCCATGCCTAATATCTGATTTGAGTCCATTGATTCTTTTACGTAGGGACTGTCCAGTTTGGCTGATGTATATAGCAGTGGGGCATTGTTGGCATATGATGGCATATATTACATTAGTAGATGTGCAGGAGAATGAACCAGTGACAGTATGGCTGATCTGGTTAGGTCCTGTGATGGTGTTGCTGGTGTATATATATGGGCAGAGTTGTCACCGAGGTTAGTTGCATGGATTGGTTCCTGAGTTAGAGTTATTATGGTGCGGTGTGTAGTTGCTGGTGAGAATATGCTTCAGGTTGGCGGGTTGTCTGTGCGCAAGGACTGGCCTACATCCCAAGGCCTGTGAAAGCGAGGGATCATTGTCCAGGATGGGTTGTAGATCACTAATGATGCGTTGGAGAGGTTTTAGCTGAGGACTGTAGGTGATGGCCAGTGGTGTTCTGTTGGTTTCTTTCTTGGGCTTGTCCTGTAGCAGGCGGTTTCTGGGTACACATGTGGCTCTGTCAATCTGTCTCTTCACTTCCTCGTGTGGGTATCGTAGTTTACAGAATGCTTGTTGAAGATCTTGTAGGTGTAGGTCTCTGTCTGAGGGGTTGGAGCATATGCGGTTGTACCTCAGTGCTTGGCTGTAAACAATGGATCATGTGGTGTGTCCAGGATGGAAGCTGGAGGCATGCAAGTAAGCATAGCGGTCGGTAGGCTTTCGGCGTAGGGTGGTATTGATGTGACCGTCACTTATTTGCACCATGGTGTCCAGGAAATGGACCTCCCATATAGACTGGTCCATGCTGAGGTCGATGGTGGGGTGGAAGCTGTTGAAATCATGGTGAAATTCTTCCAGAGTCTCCTTCCCATGGGTCCAGATGATGAAGATGTCATCGATGTAGCGTAGGTAGAGAAGGGGTGTAAGTGGACGAGAGCTGAGGAAGCGTTGTTCCAGGTCAGCCATAAAAATGTTGGTGTATTGTGGGGCCATGCAGGTGCCCATAGCAGTGCCACTGGTCTGGAGGTATATATTGTCACCAAATCTGAAATAGTTGTGAGTGAGGATAAATTCACAGAGTTCAGCCACCAGTTGTGCTATGGCATCATCAGGGATACAGTTCCTGTCAGCTTGGACTCCATCTGCATGTGGGATGTTTGTGTAGAGAGCCTCTACATCAGTGGTCCCCAACCATTTGGGGTTGCCGGGCGCCGGGGGCGTGGCCGTTCGCCCGCCGGGCGCCAGGGGGTGGCCCCCCCCATAGCCGCATTCCGGGGCCGGCGCTCTCCCCTCAAGCGCCACGCGCCTGAGACCGGCGCTCTCCCCCCCAAGCGCTGCGCGCCCGGGGCCGGCGCTGGCGCTCTCTCCCTCCCCCTCCTTCCCTCCCCCAAGCGCCGCGCGCCCGGGGCCGGTGCTCTCTCCCCCAAACGCCGCGCGCCCGGGGCCGGCGCTAGCGCTTTCTCCCCCCCCCCATGCGCCGCGGGGGGTGAACCCGCGGCGCCCCTGGGGCCAGCGCTCACAGTGCGCCACGCGCCCGGGGCCGGCTCCGGCACCGCGCATGCGCCACGTGCCCAGGGCCAAGCCAGCCCTGAGCACTTGGTGGGCGCCGAGAAATGCCCCCGCGGGCACCGTGTTGGGGACCACGGCTCTACATCCATGGTGGCTAGGATGGTGTTTTCTGGAAGATCACCTATGCATTGCAGTTTTCTCAGGAAATCCGTAGTGTCACGGAGGTAACTGGGAGTGCTGGTGGCGTAGAGTCTGAGTAGAGAGTCCACATATCCAGACAGTCCTTCAGTGAGAGTGCCAATGCCCGAGATGATGGGGCATCCGGGACTTCCAGGTTTGTGGATCTTGGGTAATAGATAGAACAACTCTGGTCGGGGCTCTAAGGGTGTGTTGATTTGTTCCTGTGCTTGTGTAGGGAGTGTGCTGAGCAGATGGTGCAGTTTCTTAGTGTATTCCTTAGTCGGATCTGAGGAAAGATGCCTATAGAATTGGACACAATCAACTCTGGATTAAACAAAGACTGTGAATGGCTCCAGGTGGGCCTCCTCCTCCTCGATTGGATCCACCTCGTCATCTCCATCCTGATTCTGGCCTGCATATTTATACCTGCCTCTGGAAATTTCCACTACATGCATCTGACGAAGTGGGTCTTTGCCCACGAAAGCTTATGCTCCAACACTTCAGTTAGTCTATAAGGAGGTGCCACAGGACTCCTCGCTGCTTTTGCAGATTCAGACTAACATAGCTATCCCTCTGATACTTAAAATCATGAAAGAATCAGTCATCCAAAATTACCAGATACCCAAATCTTGTGATTTGACTTCCACATGACATGCAGAGCAGCTTTCATTATACCCTTAAATGTTCAAGGGTTCTTGGAATGGTAAACCAGTAGTGGCGTAAGCTTAAAAACCCCTGCAGCATTCCCTTCAAGCAAAAGAGTTAAGTGGTCTTTTACAGTTTTAAAGCCTGGCATCACTTTCTCCTTCTTGGAGATGTAGGTTCTGTCAGACAGTTTTCCAGAACAGGCCAGTCTCCTCAGTACCAATACCTGACAAGCACCGTAGTTTTCCTACTTAATTATATCAGCAAAAAATCTCAAGAAAAGCAGTGGCTGCTTTTTCCATCAGCACTAGCAACTTCTCCACCCACCTCAATGTTATAAACAATAAGCAGTCCTGTGGCACCTTAGAGATTAATATATTATAACATGAGCTTTCATGGGTAAAACTCACTTTTTCAGAAAATAATTAAGGAATTTCCACCGTCCTCTTTAATTACTTGAATCTCACCACGGTCTCTAGTTCTCTAATTGTGAGTCTTTGCCAGTCAATATATTTCCCTCTTAACCTCCATTTGAAAAAAGCCTTCCATGGCTTTGGGGGATATGACTTCTCTCCATTATCATTTCGGCTTTTGTATGCTCCTGAAAATTCTGGAGTTGGAACATCACTTGCCAAAGTTGACCACACTTCCTTTTCTTGCACAGCCTCTCAAACTTTCCCCAACGAGATCTAGCACTAAAGTGGGAAACAGGCTCTTCCCAGCTTGTGATCAAGTATAGCAGTTCCTATATTCTTAGTTCAATAGTAATAAAGATTCAGATTTTGAAAAATGCAGTATGCTTCCTAAATAATTTTTCCAGAGTCCACTGTCCAAGACAGGAAGATTTTCTGAAACCCCTCAAGAAGAGACACACAAATGTAAAAAAATAAGTAACTATTAACCATACTCAGCTTGAGACACTGAAACTGAATCAAGTACAGACGGGTCCAGTCCTGATTTTTAGTCTTTGGGACATGTCTTTCCTTTCCCTGCCAAGGGCTGCAACAAAAACTGGCCTCCAATGTCCTATGTCAGTTCCATGGACATAACTCAGTTTTCTTGTTTTGCTCATAAATATCATCTCAAATCCTTTAACAAGTACCATATTATGTACCTGAAAGCAGGGTGCTTCGGAATTATTTGTAGGGAAAAGCAGCCTCTGCTGATTTTCCCCTTTTCTTCACTAGATACTAGTTGCCACTCACAATCTTCCGTAAGGCCAAAAAGAGTGCAACCAAGCATTTCATTTTCAATGGATCCTATATTTCTTCAACAGTAAACAGTTTTCTAAAACCACTGTTCAGAATGAAGATTTTGGAGTTCTGCAGCTGAGTTGGAATGGTACTGCTACACTGGCAGAATATTTGTCACACACTGATTTCAGACAGTGATCAAAGTAAAACTAATGCCCTGTTCCAATAAAATACATAAGCACGTGCTTAAGAGCTGAGTCAGGGGCTAATTTTGGATCAGGGCTTAACATCCTGTTAAACTATTTCCTTGGCAGAAAAAAAATACTTCAAGCCATACATTAAAACCATCTCCATTACATTTATGTAATGCACATCCCGAAACAATAGCTTCTATTGGGGGGGGAGGAGGGGAAGCACTAAATGCTTCACAATTTCAACTATGCGCTTAAAAACTCAAAATATAAAGCCAGACCATGCTCTAAAAAAAGCATGTAGTCAAATATTAATAGAAGCAAACTTTTAAGGAATAGGCGGTACTGTCAAAAGAAGGAGAGGAGGAAATGAACAAGCACCAATCTAAGAGCAAAATTGGAAACCTTCAACAACAGAAATTGCTTTGAAGTTTACTGATTTCTTGTACAACACTGAAAAATATTCAATTTAAAAAATTCTATCCTAATTTTCTGCTTCTCTTCCCATTTTTAATACCAGACCTATTTTGCATAATAGCAAAATCTTTGTTGTTTAGAATTGCTTCTACCCATGTTCTGCATTGGCTCATTTGTATAACAGCACAACAGACTCTTTGTTATTCTCTCAGCACAGCCATTTATACATCAATTCATCTAAGGAATGCTTCCATTCTGGATGCTTTCTTCCCTTCTTTGCCAAAAGAGTAATTGACCTTAAAGTAAAAATGAAATCTCAAGTACTTCCTAACATCCTAACTCAAAAAAATATAAATATAGAAACAAATGAATTTTAAAAAAAAAGTGAGCTTACTGAGGTACCAAAATCAGTTTCCTAAACGACACCTAAAAAAAGGTTCACCATTCATCAAAAAGGGAACAATTTTAACATGAAACAACTGCAACCTATTAGGGATATGGGCACGCTGAGGACTGTCTAGAGGGGTCAAAGGAAAGAAGCTCCTGTGGACAGCTATAAAACAGTGGGTGCAAGCTTGTATTTGAGCTGTATGAGGTGTGAGTGCAGACATGGAGAGTCCAGTGGTATGTACAGAAACATATCAAGAGGAAGCATGGGAGTCCTTTTTTTTAAGGAAAAAAAGGAAGTATCAACACAATCCAGTAGACTAAATCACCATTCCTCATTCAGAAGCTTATTTTTCCTGCTACTAATTACAAGGTCAAAGATGACTTCCAAGAGAATAAGAGGTTCAATTGCTCTTACTGCTTAAGTAATGAAGATCACGTTTTCCTGTAAATGCCCTTGGAAGAAAATCACCAAGGGAAAAGAAGAAAAAGAAGGGGAGGGAAATAGAACACTTGAGCTAACATGAAGGGTTTCAAAAATTTTCTGGGGGCACTGTTAAGTTGATAAAGTCACTTTTAACTGTTAAGTCTCACTTTTATGGAAAAAAATTGCCATATAGTTGAAGAGCAGCATTATATTACAGTCGAATATATAAAACAATCTATTCCTAAATGTGTTTACTTTGTGTATTTAATTGAACCTGGTTTATTATTAATTCACACTGGGTTCCTAGGAATAGTCAGTTTCCTGTTTCTGTGGGTCTTTCACACAGTAAGAAGGGAGAGGAAAAATATTTATAAAAACAGAATAATATTCTGAACAAACCAATTGGCAGGAAGAATGAGAGCTCCATCTGGAACTTTCAACCCTTCAATTAATTAAGATTTCAAATTACTTTTGTTCCTTTAAGAATGAAGGCCACAACAAACCCCAATATTTGTTAATATGGAAAGGCACACTAGTTTCTTCATTTGAAAGTGTTCTTTCAAGCAACAATATTTTTTATATACAAGACTATTTAATAGGTCTTGTAAAATCCACACCTAAAGTCTTAAGTGTTTGATTTAAATATTAGCTTCTTTACATTCATTAAAGTAGAAGTAAGCCAGTGGTCCCCAACACGGTGCCCGCGGGTGCCATGGCGCCTGCGGGGCCATTTTTGTGCGACCGCCAAGTGCTCGGGGCTGGCCTGGCCCTGGGCTCGTGGTGCATGCGCTGTGCCGGAGCCGGCCCTGGTGCATGGTAAGCGCCGGCCCCGGGAGCGCCGCGAATTGGCCGCTCGTGCCACGGGCGCGCGGCGCTTGGAGGGCGAGGGGGGGAGCGCCGGCCCCGGACGCGCGGCGCTTGGCGGGGGAGCGCCGACCCCGGGCGCACGGCGCTTAGGAGGAGCGCCGGCCCGGGCACGCGGCACTTGGGGGAAGGAGGGGGCGCCGGCCCCCGGCGCGCGGCGCTTGCGGGGGGGGAGGCCAGCTCCGGGAGCGCGGCGCTTGCGGGGGGGGGCCGCCCCCGAGCACGCGGCTGTGGGGGGGGCCGCCCGCCCCCTGGCACCCGGCAGCCTCTAAAGGTTGGGGACCACTGAAGTAAACTGTGTGTAAAGAGCAAAAACACTGAGAATGTTCACTGTGTATTCTATAGTTCTCCGTAACACAGGCACTACTGCTGACATCATTAGACACCTGACCTCAAATTTCAACTACAGTATTTTTAAATTAAACACACACACACACACACACACACACACACACACACACATAATTGAAGAACAGTTCTCAGGAACTTGAAAAAAATCTGAGATTAGTACTCCTCACTGATTAGAAAAACTGGTAAGAGACTTGGAGAGGATGCATATGTAAATGAAAAGGATTCTATATTTATTCATACAGCAAAGTTGTTTGCGACCACAGGTTACAAATGTATAATCTACAACTAGTGATTTCACATAACAATGAAACAATTTAGCTTTCTGTCTAGAGATTGAGTTTGCAGGATGGGCAGCTAGAAAAAAATCTCAAAAAAAAACCAAAAATCTCAACAAAAAACTCAGTTTCATGTGGATCTAAGAATCAAATATGAACCTAAGTGAATGTCTGTACCACTAGCTGAATTTATAGCTGGCAAAAATAGGTAAATTTGCCTTCTTAGGATTTTTCCAATGCTAATCTTAGAGCTATAAAATCTCATTCAATTGGCTAACCAGTTAAACATATTGTCTAACCAATTAACCAACTAAAGGAGGACAAGCAGGGAGGGTGGGTGGAGGCTCCAGCCTGGCTGGAGTGTTCTCCCTCCCCCGGACCACTGCTGGGCTGGAACCCCTCCAAACTGCAGGCAAGGGCTGTACCTCCTGGGATACCAGTTGCAGACAGAGGCTGCTCCAGGGTGAGCTGAAGCAGCCCCTGTCTGCCGTGGGACCCCCCAGCCACGGGTCTGGACTGCTCCAACACCACCAGTTAAACCTTTACATCCCTAGCTAATATACAGGCTGTTCCTACACCCTGGCAAAGCAGCAAACAATAGACAAAATATTTAGTTTAAGACAAATATAGGGTAGACACAACTGAAAGATACTTGTGAGGATTCATACCAGAGCACCAGGTGAAGCAGTTTAATGACTGGACTCAGGCCCCATTGATGGGAGGGGAAAGGGGACAACTGTCCCATGGCCTGGTGATTCTAAAAAGCCTGGAGCTCCCACTTCTGCCACCACTACTGTAGCAGCTGGAGCTGTGGCCTTTTACATTGTCACTAGAGTGCCTGCATGGCCAGGGTCATTTCTATATAGGCTTTACACTGCAGAGCCCATAGTGCATGTAATTTTTAGGATTTGTAATGGTTACACCGTTACATTTAACTGATTTTTACACCCCCATTTGACAGCAAGGCAGCTTACGTGAACCTACCTATAGAAGTGTCCATGCTTAAACTCACTTCCACTGACATAACTGTTCCACTACACCAATTTAAACTCTAATTCCACAAACAGCTCAGAGTACAAGTCAATATAGTAAGGACAAGCACTACTAACACAAGGAGCAAAGTGTAAATATGTCCATGAAATGTAATTTCTCAGGAGCTGTATGCTGATGTAAGTTAGGGCAACATTTTGTATCACAGACATGGCCCTAGGAATTAGCTTTATGTAGGACTTGTTCCTTTTGAAAAAGCAGAGTGCAGCATAGTGCTTATACGCACAATATCTAAAGCAGTGATGGGCAACCTAGACTAGTGAGTGGACCACAAGTTTGTCATAACCAAGATGGTCTCCCAGGACAGGGTAGTTTTGCTCACTGCACTTGCATGCCTAGAATGTGCAGTGTGTCAACTGAAACGTAGCAGTGCTTTGACTGGATGCCCAGTCTATGTTGTATGCAATAAGCGTGTGCCCCACTTCATGGTGCCCTTCCTTTACGTGCATGTTTCTTTAGTAATACCGGAAGAAAAAAACCTACATGTACAGAAGCCAGCAGAATCTGGCAACCCCGCCATGGGCAATGGCAAACAAAATGTCTCCCAGGCTGCACGCAGAATCCCAATGGGCCACCTAGAACCCACAGATCGTAGGTTGCCCACCACTGATCTAAAGCAGTAAATACCTAAAGAAGCAGAAGAGAACCAATGACTGCCAATGATTGCTAATGATTAGTGGTCCCAGTTTGCTGCAACAATTCCCCCACCTCCCGGTATGCTCTGCATTTAAAAAAAAAAAAAAAAAAAAAAAAAAAAACTCGGACTGGCATGCTGGCTCAGTCCCAATCCATAAGTTTTCAATGAAGAGCACGCAGGAGGGCCATCCCATGCTGTTGCCTCTGTGTCAGAGGCAGCAATGCAGGGCAGCAGCAGCCCCTGTCCACGAGGAGGGTGGAGAAGGAGCGGAGGGGGGAGCCGGGCCGCCACGGACAGAGGCTGCTTTGCAGCAGGAGCCCTTGTCCACAGAGGGGAGGGGGATGATGCCATGGAGCATCCTCTGTCTGTGGTGGGCCCGGGCTTGTCACAAACAGAAGCCTCTCTGTAAGATGTATCAGAAGCAGCAGTGCAGGGTAGCAGGCAGGAGCCAGTCTGCACAGGGAGCCTATTTTTAAAGCTGTCTCCCCTCACGTACCAGCTTCAGAGGCAGCAGCATAGGACTGCAGGGGACTCCTTGGGAGTGGAGCCAGGGAAAGCACTGCTGACCCCACCACCAGAGGGACATTGTGTAGTCATGTAATTGCTAGGAAATTTAGCGGTTCACTATAATAACTGCTTCATATAAGCTAGGGATGTTAGAACATCTAGCACAATGGAACTCTCATCCTGACTAGTCTCCAGAAACTATAAAAGGCATTACTGAACATTTTTGGTAGACCTATTACACAATCTTTTTTTACTTGTATTGTTTGGCTGGCTTATAAAAATAGCATGGTTATCACCAGGGAGCAAACCCAAAAGAGTCACAGGCCTCTATTTTAGAAAAGGAAGATAATAGAGAAGTTACTCACTCAGTGCAGTAATGATGTTCTTCGAGATGTCCCCCCCCATGGGTGCCCACTACCATGCTGTCAGGTGTAGTGTTTGTGGCTGGGGATGAAGTATTGTCCTTTGTTCTGGGAGAGACGGTCCAGGCATGTCAGAAGTGGATAGAGAGGTTATAGAGATAATTGATAAAGACATGAGAACCATATCTGTCGAGGCCACGCTGGGGCTATTAGAATTACACAGGCCCCATCTGCCTGTATCTTCTGGAGAACTCTGGGGATGAGAGGAATAGGAAGAAAGGCATATAACAGGTGAGTATTCCATGGGAATAGCATTGCATCTCCTAAAGAGCCGCATCCTATGCCTGCTCTCAAACAGTATTGAGGCATTTGGAGTTCTTTCTGGTCACAAAGAGATCTATTTGTAGTGGACCTCAGCATTGGAACAGCTTGTGGGTGATCTGACCATGTAGTTCCCACTCGTGTTCTGTGAGAAAGTTGTGGCAGAGGGTATTGGCCATGATATTCTTGTCCCCATGTAGATATGTTGTGGCAGACACACCAATTCCAAAGCCTGATTTCCTCACCACAAAGCAACTGGGATTTTGCACCCCGTTGATGGAAAACATAGTAATCATGTTGTTGATAACGAGGAAGTGTTTGCACACATTGTGAACTGCTCAAAGCTCGAGCAGATTTATGTGGAGTCTGGTCTGGTCTTTGAACCACTTCCCTTGTGCGAATTGTTGTTGAAAGTGTGTGCTCCAACCTATCAGTGAGGCATCCACAGTGATCTGTTTAGACTGCTGATTGTGGTGGAAGGGCACTCCTTTGCAGAGGTTCTGTGCCTTGGTCCACCACTGCAAGGAGGTAAGGACTTTTGGGGTGCAAGCGGTGGTGAAATATGTTGGACTCTCCTGGTACTGGTGTGGAGGGGAGGTTGGGCAGATTCAAAAGGTTCTGTTGAACAAAAGTTCTTTTGTTCAACTGCTGTTGTCTGTTAAAGGCTTTATCCTTGTGTCTTTGGTAGGGTGTGTAGCACTTCCTTCGGTAGGGGGAGTGTACTCCCCAACGAGAATAAGATGGTGAGCAAATCTTTCTAGAATACAAGGCCTCGTCGGTTCCTGCAGACAACAATTTGGCATTATCAAATGGCAGGTCCTCTACTTTGGCCTGGAGATCCTTAGGGACTCTTGCTGTTTGCAGGCAAGAGGTATGTTTCATTACAACAGACATTGCAGTAGCTCTTGCCGCAGTATTTGTGGCATCAAGGACTATTTGTACCGCTATAAGGGATATACTATATCCCTCTTTAATGATTGCTTTAAGGATAGGTCTCTTGTCCTCTGCAATATGCTGCATGAGCTCTGTTAGTTTTGCATAATTATCAACAGCATCATTGGCAAGCAGTGCTGTGTAGTTGGCTATGCGAACCTGAAGGGTTGAAGAGGAATATGTTTTCCTCCCAAAGACATCCAGGCGTTCGTGGTCTTTGTCCTATGTATGTGCTTTGTGTTGGAGGTTTGAGAACCTTTGATTCACAGTATCAACCATTAAAGAGTTGGGTTGAGTGTGTAAATATAGAAAGCATCTGATAGGACAAAGTACTTTCTATAAGCCCTTTTGTTCACTGGGGGGGAGGGAGGAGGAAGGCTGTGGCTGGTGTTTGCCATACTTTATCGGCTCCTCAAGCATTGTTTCATCTAGAGCAATTTTGGATTTTGCTAAAGGCTGCAGGTTCTTTAAAAGCCTGTCTTATTTTTCCTGCACCTCTGATAAAAACGACCTCCTGACTGACAGCCACTCTTTTGAATAAGTCCTGGAATTGTTTGAGGTCGTCACTATATGTTGGGTCATTTGGGATAACTGCTTCATTAGGAGCAGAGGAGAAGTTATCATTTGGTGGCATGTCCGATTGTTAGATAGTAGGATCATCCTCAATCTGCTCTGCCTCGAAAGCCACGTCCTCAGATGGGGAATGCAATGGATCTGAGTATATAGAGGGCAGTGATCTCTGTGCAGGTGTAGGAAGGGCAGTGGATGTGTGTCATGGCGACCAACAGCAATGGGGCGCTGGGAACCATCAGCTGTTATGTCTAGAATAGTACTGCCAATCAGGGTGCCACAGGGGATATTGATAATGTGGTAGCCTGTGTGCCCCGAATGATGCATTTGCTGTCTGGGGAGGGGTGTTGTGAGGAGAAAATACTCCTTGAATCTCTGTTGTAGGCACTGAGTTGTGACTAAGCAGGTGAGCACAGTGAGGGTGGCAAGCCCGTTACTGATAATGGGGAGCCCGAGTGGCATTGTACTGAAGACTCAGCGGGGAAGCTGGTTTTAGTCCTCCTGTCATGAATTGATGGAGCTTGTGTTTTGCGCCTTGGGGAATTGCAGTGGGATGATGATTTCTGTCCTGTTGCCGAGTCCACTGGTGCCTGCAGTGGCGGCATGGCTGCAGTTGATACATCGGAGAACATGGGGTTAGTGTGAGGTGCTGGAGAGCAGCTGGAGCTAGCTCTGCCTCTTCTCAGTGCCCGCAGTGAAGGCTACCCTGGGGGTTCGCACTACGCCAGGGATATCAAGTGTACCTGCAGCATCCCAGGTGCCATTAATGCCAGTAGTGCCTCTGTTACATCAGGGCCCTCAGTAGGTGACCTTTTTGATGACTGGTAGCTGGTTTCACCACCTGTTTAGAGCACGCTTTTGAGCCTGTTAGTGAGAAGGCTGCAGATTTTGCCATGCTCGAGATGCCTGGTTTATCTCCTTTGCTCATTCTTGACAAGAGGGAGCATGCTTTCTGAGGTGAAGGGCTGGAGGGATTGCCCTGAGGGGACACCATGGCTGAGCCCTTATTGCCCCCTTTATAGTTAGGAGGGTCTAGGGCTTTGTCGATAGAATGCGTATTGTAAGCTCTCTTTGCTTGCCAACTCTCACTGTTAGGCTGCGACAATGGACACATTGCTGTGGTACATGCATGTCCCCCAAACAGTGCATGCATTCGCTGTGACTATCAGAAGCTGGCATAGAGTCTCGGCATTTGTCCCATCTTTTGTCTTTAGGGGAGCCCGACATGTCTCCTAGTGCCAGACTATACTGCTATATAGCTGTCTGAGCAGAGCCATCTGTGCCTGGTTTCTTTGTTCGGTTTTGGGGGTTTTTTTGGTAGTTTGTTGTGGCTTGCCGCTGTGTGGTGGTAAAAACTACTGGCTTTTTTTTTTTTTTATTTGGTTTGTGTGTTTTTTTTTTTTTTTAATTGAATTATTTGAAAAGGAAAAGTCATCCTGGGTACTTCAGGCCTTCTGTCTAACTAAATTACTTCTTTGCTTTACCAGAAGTGCACTGAGGAGGAGAGGGTTTGAGCTCAGTCCATAGCCAGTGAAGAAGGAACTAAGGGAGGTATTGAAGAAAGAAAAAAGTCAGGTTGAGCACACTAGCTTCAAAGGCAGAAACGCCGCTCACATCTGTGCAACCCGCCTGAACACAGCTTGAAAGTCTCCGCTCCGTGGTGCCGAGACAAGACCAATACTGACAGTGGGGCACCCACAGGGACATCACTCGAAAAACTTTTGTCTATAAGATAGTAATAGGCTCCAATTATTTGGACCAAGACTAACAGAAGGCATTGACACATACCAATGCAGCCTGTCTTAACTCTTTTACTTTTTCACCATTTCTAGTATATTTTAAAGATGTTATGTAATTTATGTGAATAGTGATTGAGTGGGCTTTTTTGTTCATTTATAAGCAGGTTCAATTCCCAACGACTCACACTAAAGAAAGATCTTCATACCTTGATTTTCCAGGTAAGCTGTCACCAATTCAATGCACTTTATGAAGATTCTTGGAATAGAAGATAGGCTGAAGGGTAGTGCCAAGAATTGGTACTGGCACTGCCACACCATAAAATTGCCTGTGACCAGAGGAATTGCCTGTGACCATAGAAAATAAAAATATGGAAATAGGCATCTTTTGAGAGTGGCATACCAGAGAGGGGATGATGAAGGCCAGGAAGATCATGTGGAACTTCAACTTCATGACATCTGTTGAGGTGACAGTCAGATCTAGAATGAGTCTGAAGCACCCTTTCACCATGCCCCCCCCTTCTTTTGGCTTTGGCTGCCCCTCACCCATCCCCGCCTTTTGGCTTTGGGATTAGAGATAAAACTCTTCCCCCTTCATATCTTGAGTAACTTCCTCCCCTACGTCTACAGGTCATGAAGAGTCCACCTCCTGAACAAGGAGCTGCTTGTAAGAGGGGACCCCAAAGAAGGATGAGGAAGGAGGGTAATAAAAAAACCTGAAAGGTGTAACCAGTTGCTATGGTGTTGAGCACCCAATGTTCCCAGGTAACTTAGGTCCATGCAACAAGACAGACAAATGATTCAGAAATAAAAATGTGGGATAGTTCCTAGGGCAAAAAACTAGAATTCCATCCTTGCGTGCACCCTTAAAATGCTTGCCAAAAGTGATGTGGGGCCCAACTGGTTTGTCAAGAAAAACTGGGTAGGTTGGCAGTGCTTAAACACTCTGTCTCTTCTCTTGTAAGGCCTTACTGTGGTGGATCTGAGAATCTCAGTGGTGATGATGGCTGCAAATGCGTCCTGGAAACCTGAGTAGCATACAAACCTAGGGAGTCTTTCAGATCATGTAGCTTTGTATCTGTCTGCTCTGAAAAAAAATAGAGTAATGCTCTCAAATGGAAGGTCCTGAATAAGTTGCTCTCCCTCCTGGGGCAGTCCCAAGGACTGTAGCCACAAGCTATGTTGCATGGGCACCGCTAAGGCCATTTATCTGGCAGCTAAACCTACCACATCCAGTGCTGTCTGGAGGAAAGCTTTGGGCACTGTCTTACCTTCCTTTAAGGGGAGTAAGAACTCTTGCCTGGAATCCTGGGGGTAAGGAATCACTACATTTAACTAGAGTCCCAAATATTATAGTTATATTTCCCTAGCAATGCCTGTTGGTTGGAGTTTCTGAGTTGGAGACTAGTCATAGAATCCTCACATCTTTGTTCTTAGGCATCATGCTTCCCTGACACTGCCTGTACCATTCATTAGTGGAAAACACCTAGAGAGATCTGGGGGACAGGAGAGAGTACAAATACTCAATCTTTGTCTGGAACACAATACTTCTCTGATCACAACATCAAAGAGGGTGGAAAAGAGAACACAGTCTGCCCTAGGGCTTGACCACTTTCAATCCCCTTCTTGAATTGGTAGCATGATCTTATAGGTTGCTGCAGCCCCTAGTACATTACAGAGGCTAGCAGTGGGCTTGGAGAGCTCTCTCTCTAATCCTAGGTTTGTGGCCCCCTTTTGAGGAGCTCTAGTTTCTGTATGGGAGAAGGCAGTACCATGGCCTATTCTTCTAATGCAGTTCCCATAGATTGATGGGAGTAGGGCCCTGGCATCCTGAGAACCTCTCACAGGTTCAAATATAGCCAATATACTGGCCATTGTCCTTGGGGCCAGATACTCACTGCAGTGCCCTCATAAAGTTTGGCATGTACAACAAATGGTGCTTCTACAGGTGAATACCAAACTCCCCATCCAACTGCAAGGAGAGTTCCTCCCACTATGATCACAAAGGAACTCTCAGTGCCTCCTTCTGCCAGCTACAATGGGGGAAAGAAATGGGAACAGTGCCAGGGAAAAGGTGACCAGCTATGCCGTTCCAGAGTGGAGGCTGGATAGGTGGGGGATCAGCACTGAGACAGTGGAGAGTAATGAAGAGCCAGGAATCAAGGTGTTGAAGACCAGCACCAGGAAGACTTACTAGCACTAAGTTGTCAACAACTGGTGCCAAGAGGAGAACAATCAGGGTATGTCTATACTACCACCCTAGTTCGAACTAGGGTGGTTAATGTAGGCAACCGAAGTTGCAAATGAAGCCCGGGATTTAAATATCCCAGGCTTCATTTGCATCTTACCGGGCGCCGCCATTTTTAAAGCCCCGGTAGTTCGGACTCCATGCCCGCGGCTACACGGTAGGTGGAACGAGGAGTACCGGTAGTTCGGATTAGAGAGCCTAATCCGAACTACCTACTCCGTGCCACGTGTAGCCACGGGCACAGAGTCCGAACTACCGGGGCTTTAAAAATGGTGGCGCCCGGTAAGATGCAAATGAAGCCCGGGATATTTAAATCCCGGGCTTCATTTGCAACTTCGGTTGCCTACATTAACCACCCTAGTTTGAACTAGGGTGGTAGTGTAGACATACCCTCAGTAATGAAGAGATCGGAACTGATGTTGTGAAACTAGTGATCAGCAGCACAAGTTTGGAAACTGAAATCATGGTGTTGGGAACTGGGTTGTGAGGTTGGAGCAGCCTTCTGGGGGCCACTTCTGGGTACCCATTAACCATCACCCGGTAAGGGTGATGCTTACCAGATAACCAGTTATCCATTCACATCACTATTCTGATGCAGATCCATGGAAGGCTGCCCTTTGGAGGTGGAAAGGGTGCCTTCCACCAGTAGGAAGCACCACTAGGGTCATCAGGTCCCTGGCTGCCTGAAATACCTTCAGTACTGAGAATACCATCAGGCACAATGGACCCTACCACTCCTTGGAGTAAGAGGTGGTTCCCATAATGGGCTTAGCTCCCTAGATAGACAGGCTGCTTCCTGAGTTCCTGAAGAAAGCAAATGGCCTAATACTGGTCCTTTGTTTACTACCCCTTTCCCATCCTTCATTGATATAGAGGAACATCCACATTCAGTGCACTGCTTCCTATGAAGCTCCGTCAGCACTTGTGATGGTGAATGGTACCAAGGGAAGCCCAGCACTAGTGGAGTGCTCCATACTGAGGATGAAATGTTCAGCACTAAGTCAACCAGTTCCAAGGCTGGTCTAGGTACTTCCTCCATTAAAAAGACTTTAAGACAAACCTCTATCTTTTTAAGTATGCAGGCTAAAGCACTTACAGATTTTATCCTTGACCAAGGTTCCTTGTAAGCTGCATGGCTGCCCAGCTGTTTAATGAGCCCTGCCCAGAGGCTCAGAGTTCCCATGCAGGGAGCTCAGCTGACAGGCTGGGGAAGGAGCCCTCTCACTGAGCGGCAGCAGCTCCCTGCTACAAACGGAGGAGCTCAGAGAGCAAGTAAGGGACAGGAGGAAAGGAGGGAGTAAGTGGCTGAGGGGGAAGGAGGTCTGAGAGAAGGGGAGAGGAATTTATGGAGTCCCTTCTCCTGGCTGGGCAGCCTGGAGAGGAGAGGAGAAGCAGAAACCCAACATTCTCCTCAAGCAGACTGCATGGGATAGATGGGGGAAAATAGGGATAGGGGTGCTGGCACTGAGGTGAGGTAGGGTGGAGTTTGGTTGTGCCATGTTCTGATCTGACTCCCACCTCGGCTGCTAGTGCCTGCAAGTCTGAGAAGCAGAACTTTATCCCAGCCCCCAGCTGGGCCTGTGGGGAGCTGACTGCACAGGGGTAGGCGAAGGAAAAAAGGGGTGGGTGGATACTGGCATCTGTGCCTTGAGGCAGAGCTTAGCGGGGGGTTGTTTGGGGTGTCCTGACTCACTTGCTGTAGTCTAGATGGGAGAGTGAAACCCTCTCTGGCTGGGTTAGACACTTTTATAACCCTATATCAATCTAATTGTTGTGTAGACCAAACCTAGTAGTCATGGAAGGCATTAGAGTTTAAAGCTGCTCTATACACAGTCCAGTTAGGGAAGCTGATAATGCCAGGCTCTTGGGAAGTGTTCGGGGGAATGCAGGCTGCATGGGTTGTATGTGTGCCAGGACATTTTCATAATTATGTTTCAAACAAAGTTTACACAAGTATTAATGGCTTAACATAAGAAAGAAGAAGATTCTTTTAACAGAATTTTTTGGAGTTTTATAGATATCTAAAACTCTGATTTCAATTATTTTTTTAAAATCCTGTGTTACTAAATAATACATGGTAAATTTTATTGCATTAAGGCCAAATCTTTGCTATCTGGTAGAATTCTGGCTATTATGAGGCAGAAGTAGCAGGTACTAGGTGTGATGCTAGTTGTTTTGTAGGATGAAGCCTTATTTTAAAGCTCTTTGAAATATGGATCTATCTACAAACCCTGAAGTCATGTGTTAATTTGCTCTGGGGCTTCTACTCTTTGAATTGGTGACACACATAATGTAAAAGTTTCAAACTAGGAGAACTTACCTATTTTTCCAGATCTGTTTCACTTACATTTGTATACCATGGATGCAAAACATTCCCATCTCATCTAAAGTGGGTTTTGCCCACAAAAGCTCATGATACTATATTTATATTTTTTGTTAGTCTCTAAGGTGCCAAAGGACTATTTGTTATTCCCCAGAGAAACTGTACAAACCTGAGTGAATGCCTTTTACTCTCCTTTCCAGTGTCAGTAAATATTGTATTAATATTTGCAAGGATAGCATGACTATTTCTAGTTGACTTAGATTTGTTTAGCATCTTAAATCTGAACTATGTGCGGATAATATGCATTTTGGTGTGTTTACTAACTTGAGTTGTTAGAAAAGCCGGCAATACATTACCCCAAACGTAGTGGGGAAGCAACTAATCGAGTCACTACTCGACTATTCAGCTAGTCACTTACATCCCTAATTTGAACTGTTGAGGCTTGCTGATACCTGTGAACGACTACAGAAAAAGGGCCACATGACCTTCTTTTAAAGCCTAATTCTGCACAGTTGAGAGTTTGATGTTATACTGCAAAGTGACCTGACAGCACAGCAGGATGCAGACGCCTAAATTTCACCATTATTTTCACTCAGCCTGCCTTCAAAAACCAACACGAGCTCATAATGACACCCAGAAGTTAAATTTCCTATACGTTTTAGTTTAACAAACCATACATATTTTACTACACTGAATCCTTGGAATTTAAAAGCTTATTCATTGTTCAACTATTGTGTTTTAAGAACATAAATTTCCTTTCTTGAAAAGGTGTAACTGCTGTCGTATGCTCTAGGCTCATCGGTGTAAGAACTAAGAATTCAAGAGTTTGTCAGCTCATTCAGCTGCTAGCTCACCATTTCCCAAACCTCTGAGAGCAGTGCTTCCATTCATAAATATGAAGTCAGACAGAAGGGCTTTAAACTAACTAGCAGGGAGAAGGATTATAAGCACGGAAACAATGGTACTAATGTTCAAATATGTAAACCTTATGCATAACACAAAACAGTCTATGGGCACATGAGGAACATTTAATCATTTGTTACATACAAACAAAATGAAGCACCAATGAAGATCCATGTATAAAATTTAAGAAAATTACAAGGGGAGCCATAAGAAGCAATAAAATTCCATAGCTAATGGGGTTACAGATCATAAGAAGGCATTTTCTAAACATAAAAAAACAAGAAAAATCTTGGGCAGGTGTAGGTTCATTGCTACATACAATTAGTAAAATTGCAAATAGTGACACAGAAAAAGCAGACAAGTACAAAGCTATTTGTATTCTGTATCTGGAATAAAGCAAGATGAGGTACCCGTTTCATAACATGTCATGAATGGGACAGAAATTTTACCACCTAGAACAAAGGAGTATGTAATACAGCAACTGCTAATATTAAATATTCAAATCGATGGGCCCAGATAACTACCCACAAGAGTCTTAGAAGAAATCTGTGAGGAGCTCCTTAAACCACTGTTAATTGTTTTTTAACACAATGCTGGGAAACTTGAGAAATTCCAAAGATCTGGCAATGTCGCTCCTATATTTTAAGCAGGCAAAATGTGGCCCCGATAACTACAGACCAGTTATCCTGACACCAATCCCCCAGTAAAATAATGGACAGTAATTCAGGACCATCGACAAATAATTAGTGTTAATTATCTGTTTTGCTGCTAGTCAATTAGATTTCTTGAAAGAAAACAGGCCTTGTCAAAAGTCTTGTCTTTGGAAAAGGGGGGGAAGAAACATGATTACATGTCTGGGTTAATAAAAACAACTCTGTTGATTCCGGACACCTAGGTGTCCCCAAAGCATTTGATTTAGTCCAATAACACTGATGAAAAAATTGCATTGTATAAAATTAAGAGAGTACACATAAGATGGATTAAAAACTAGCTCATTCCTCTAATGCCCACTTGACTGGCTGGACATCTCCTTTTATGTTGTATTATACATCTTACTTAGTGACTTTCATAAGTAATTCAAGATTCTCCAGGCAGACATTAGACATTCTCCAGCCAGATATGACATGCACGAGGTTAGCACAGAGTAAAAGGGGGGAGGGTAATAGCCATGCCTCCCATAATATGGGCGTGGAAAGGGCAAAGGAGCCATGCTTTGAATGTACATGGGAAGAGAAACAACTAGAAAAGCCAATGTGAGTGTAGATGACCTCAAAGAACTGGGAACTCCAGGTGTTTGTGGCAGCAGGCTGCAGCCATGCCCAGTACACATTAGGCTGGAGCATGTAGAAACTTGTCAGTGAGAGCCTAACATCATGCTGAGGATATGCATGTGTGGGCAGAAAAGTGTGCAGGAGCGGGCTGTGGGTGAGGAGTTATGTCCATGGTTGTGTTTGATGGAGAAGTATCCAGGGAAGAACAGAAAAGAGTAGGAGGGAGAGAAGGAACACAACACAGGAAATACACTCAAAGTGTGTGAAAGAGAATGAGAAGCAAGAGTCATGACCAGGAGATACACGTCTATAGGGAGGTTGAAGGAAGTGGGGGTGCAAAAACCAGGACAGGGCATATGTCCAGAGAGAGGATGAAGGAGCTGAAAGGGAGAGTGGTTATGTCCAGCATCTCAAAGAAGGAAATGAAAGTGTTGAGGGGGAGGGAGGTGGGGCCAGGGACCATCAAGGATTAGAGGAAGAGTGAAGGAGCTAGGAAAGGGGAGCCAGGGCCAGATTTCAGGGGGAAAGTTTAAAGAAACTTGGGGGGAACATGGCAAAGCTATGCATGAGGCAGGAAAAGCACAGTGGAGGAGTGGGGAAAAGACCATAGCCAAGATGCACATAGAGCAAGGACAACACAGCTGGGGGCAGGAAGCAGAGATAGCACAGCTGGGGGGTGGGGCAGGTCAGGCCTGGGAAGGAAGAGGCAGGGACAGCACAGCTGGGAGAGTAGGTTGTGCCCTGGATGGGGGAGAGAAAGGGACAGTGCAACTGGGGGAAGAGAGCAGGTCAGGCCCAGGGGGAAGAGGGCAGCTCAAGGCCTGGGGAAGGGACAGAGACAGCACAACCTGGCAGGAGGTTAGGCTCAGGGGGCAGGAACAACACAGCTGGGGGGGGGGGAGGTCAGACCTGGGGTGAAGGGCAGGGACAGCACAGCTGAGGGAAGCAGGGTAGGCCTGGCAGGGTGGGGTAGGGACAGCGCAGCTGAGGGGGGCAGGGCAGGCCGGGGGGAGGCAGGGACAGCACAGCTGATGGGGAGGCAAGGCAGGCCTGGGGGAGTCTGCTGAGGGGGAGCAGGGCAGCGACAGCGGAGGGGGGCAGGGCAGGCCCAGAAGAGGCACCCCATGGGCTGAGGGGGCGCCGGCTGCCTGGCCAGTCGCTCACCTGCGGCAGCCCCAGAAAGCTGTAGAAGTTTTGCGGCACCTCTTCCACCAGGTCGAAAAGCTCCAAGTCGCCGCTGTCCCAGGCGCGGGCGAGCGGCGGCAGCAGCACGAGGAGGAGGAGCAGCGCGCGGAGCCGCAGCGCAGGGCACAGGCGGCCCATGGCCCCTGCCTGGAGCCGGCAGCGAGACGCGGACGTGGCCCCTGCCCAGGCCACTCACGTTCCGGCGGCTGCTGCTCAGCACTAGCGAGGGGGGGAAGGAGCGAGCTCTGCTCCTCCCGCTGCGACTGCAACGGGCAGGGGGTGGAGCTTGAAGCCGGGCCAATCACCGCCGCTGGCGCCTGTGACCTCACCTCTCCTAGCAACCGTGGGAGACTGTAACTGGAAGCCATGAGTGGAACGAGCTTCCAAAGTGGGGGAGGGGCTCCAGCACGGTTGCCGCCCCTCCCCCCCCCCCACACACACACACACACAGGAGGCGGGAGAAGGCGTTGCTTCCTCCCGGGGCTCGGCTGCGGGCGGGGGTCCCACAGTGACTTCCCCCCCACAGGGCCCCTTCCGAGTTGCCCAGCGCCCCTTTCCCCCGGCCCTGAGGCGGCCGATGGTATCTGAGTGGGCGGGGATCGCGCTGGCGCCTCCTTTTGCGCAGCCCTGGATTCAGGTTCCTGCCTCATCTCTTCTGTTGCCCTCCCCCCTCCTCTTCGCGCCCCAGCGCCAGACCCAGCCCCGCGGCCAGGGCGCTGCATGGGGCAGCAGTCTGGCCACATAGACCTAGACTGGAGGGAAAGGTTTTCTCACCGCTGTAGCCAGCGTTCCCTGTAAGCCTGTCTGCTCACCCATTTGGGAATTTCCAGGGATTTCCCTACACTCCCTGAATTTCCCCAACACACACACCCCAGTTTTGTGAACTAGTTACATGCCAGTTCAAACAAAAAACAGGACTATGTAGCACTTTAAAGACTAACAAGATGGTTTATTAGGTGATGAGCTTTCCTGGGCCAGACCCATTTCCTCAGCTCAAATAGTGGAAGAAAATTGTCACAACCATATATACCAAAGGATACAATTAAAACAATGAACACATATGAAAAGGACAAATCAAATTTCAGAACACAAGAGGGATGGGGAGGGAGGTAAATGTCTGTGAGCTAATGATATTAGAGGTGATAATTGGGAAGCTATCTTTGTAATGGGTAAGATAATTAATGTCTTTGTTTAAACTTAGGCATAAAGTGTCGAATTTAAGTATGAATGACAGTTCAGAGGATTCTCTTTCAAGTGTGGTCTGAAAAGATCTTTAAAGCAGGATGCTGGTAATCAAGTCGTTGAGACGGTGTCCTTTCTGGTTGAAATGGCAAGAAACTTTTTTCTTTGTGATCCTGTCTAATATCTGTTTTGTGGGCATTGATTCTTTGGCGAAGTGTCTGAGACATTTGTCCAATGTACAAAGCAGACGGACACTTTCAGGACATGATAGCATAAATTATATTTCTGGATGAGCAGGAATATGTGTTCTTGATCTTATAACTCACTTGGTTAGGTCCAATAATGGTATCAGCAGAGTGAATATGTGGACAAAGCTGGCAACGGGGTTTGTTGCAAGCAAAAGTTCCAGGTTTAGTATTAGTGTGGTATGTCCTGTGGTTGTTGGTAAGAATCATCTTGAGGTTAGGTGGTTGTCTATAGGAGACTATGGGTCTGTCTCCCAGAGCCTCTTGGAGTTTAGAATCCTGTTCCAGTATAGGCTGTAGTTTACTGATAATGTGTTGGACAGGTTTAAGTTGGGGGCTGTAGGTGATGACAAGTGGTGTTCTATTGTTGGTTTTCTTGGGTCTGTCTTGAAGTAGATGTTTTCTAGATATTCGTCTGGCTCTTTCAATTTGCTTTTTTATTTCTTCCGGGTGGGTAGTTGAGGTTTATAAATGCTTGGTAGAGATCCTGATGTTTCTGGTCTCTGTCAGTGGGATTAGAGCAGATGGCAGTTGTATCAATGGGCTTGGATATAGATGATGGATCGTATGGTGTGTTCTGGATGGGAGCTGGAGGCATGTAGGTAACTGTATGAGTCGGTGGGTTTTCTGTAGAGAGTGGTGTCTAGTTTTCCATTGGTGATTTGTACTGTGGTGTCCAGGAAATGGATCTCTTGTGTAGAATGGTCTAGGCTGAGATTAATGGTGGGGTGTAGGTTGTTAAAATCTCTGTGGAATGTCTCCAGTGTTTCTTGGCCGAGTTTCTATCACTATGCCAGTTCAGTGATTGTTTGGAAATTTGAATTTAAATTAAACATTAATACACACTTTAAAAGCATATTCAGTGTATGATAAGATATATGTATCTGAAAGTGTTTAATAGATTTGAAAAGTATGAACATAGACTAGCTTCCTTATACAGCTGTTGTTTTTTATGACAATGTTAGTACATTCATTTTGGCAATGTTGGCCGACCTAATAATTCAAATTATGATTTGTAAGCAAGGTAAAAATGAGCTCTCCCTGACAGCTAGTGATGAGCTG
This sequence comes from Pelodiscus sinensis, assembly GCF_049634645.1. Lineage (NCBI taxonomy): Eukaryota > Metazoa > Chordata > Testudines > Trionychidae > Pelodiscus > Pelodiscus sinensis. The sequence continues at coordinate 222,729,266 of NC_134712.1, forward strand.
GGGGCTGGAGGGAAAGGCTTCAGGACCAGATTGTATTTACATTCACACCTAATCTACCTAAGTATCCAGCAAAGCGAGCTGTGTTGCCGCAGATTTTGGCTGGGGTTGGGATACAAATCACTTGAAGGGGAGGGTGAGGGAATGAAATGTTGTTGTTCTTATTGTATGAGTAAAGGGCAGTAGAACTGTACAGCTGGTCCTCGAGTTGCGAACTGAAACTGTCGTAAATGGCGGACCCCGAGTTACGAACACGATCTGCGCTTACGAACAGCACGGTCACGTGTAACTCAATGGGGTCCAACTTACAAACAAACCGAGTTAAGACCAATTGCTTGGTCCATAACCGGTTCGTAAGTGAGAGAGCGGCTGTAGTTAACCTGTACTAATTGAGGGCATCAAGAGAGAGGGTGGGGACAGATGTTTTGCTTGATGGTCTGTCTGAGTCACAAGTACTATTTGACCTGTCCCTCTGGACTGTTTAAAGACAGAGCTGATTAGGCTCCATTGTTTTGTTAAGTGACCACTACAGCTGAAATCACATATAATCAGGTCTAAGTGCTTAGTCCTGCTGTGGAGACAGTGTTCCTGTGGGTACAGTGTTTTTGTGTAAGAGACAGCCCAGACTGCACTAGCAGCGAGGTTCCCCCACTGAGAGCTCAGCTGAAATCACTGAGAGCTGGGTGGAACCTCAAGAGACCAACTCACAGAGGTTGTTACCCTGGGACGCAGTAACGATTAATTTTGAAACCTAATTTGGACGCGCTCTAACTTGAGATGATGTTAAATGTCCCAAGTCCCAGAAGAGAGCTCGCCTGAGGCCGATTACTCGAGGCCGTATCTATCACCGGCATGGATTTTCCCAGAAATAAGACACAAGAGACTTAATTTGGGGCCCAACCATATATTGTAAAATTTGAAATACAGAACAGCAGGTAATAATTTCCTAAACAGTTCCCTCCCTGTCCCTGAAAATTAAGAAGATAGAAAAGATCCCTAGATACACAGGGTATATACTTTACAATCACGTGGTGTAGACAGACGAGGAGCTCACGACCTCAATACCGCAGCTAATTGCAAGCCTTAGCAGAGGAACTGTGAGGAGTCCCACAATGACACTGGACCAAGCCCTCGGGATTATGGTAGGCAGGCTGTAGATTATCCGTCGAAGGCCTTACGCTCTCCGAATGAAATCCGTGGGGAACCAATTGGTCTTCAGACCCAGGAATACTCCACAGGTCACCAAAACCCCCAAAATACCCACCACTCTCACACTAACACATGACTGTCTACACTCACACTCTTTCACTCTCTCATACACACTGACAAGGAAAACTTCTACGGAACCAAAAGAAAAATGGATCTGGATCAACAATCAAGGTAGTCGCTCTCAGGTGGAGTGAAGAATCCAGAACCAGAACTCCTGTTTAGCCAAGGTATATAAACTCTCTGAGGCGGGAAAACCTCAAGGGTGCCGGGTGCACAATCTTGCGGGTGGTGTGCATAGATTTTGAGCTGTGTGCAAAGCCATTTGGTGCTGAGTGCAAAGCTGTTTGGGGCTGAGTGCAAAGCATTAGTGCCGTGTGCAGTGGGCAAAAAGGCGGGAAGCCTCTATCTAGTCTCTTTCCTTAGTCCGGACTAATGTAGATAGTCCGAATTAACTATTAGTTCGAATACCTTTAGTTAGAACCAATATCTCAGTTCGATATAGTCAGCACTCATAACGACTCACAAGTTTCTTTCACACAACCTTATAACTCTCAACTGCAAACTGAGATAACAAGGTCACAGTGGCAGGTGACAGCAGAAGGTGATGGTGCAGGGCCATTGGCAACAGAGCGATGGAGTGAACGGTGGCATAACAAACAACAGTGGCCAGAGCAAACAGTGAGCAGCTGGAGGAACAAGCAAGGTGCCTTCTTGCCCCCCACCTGGGAGGTATACTCATGTGAAAGCACCTCTGAACTCTGAGTCTCCACTGACCAAGGACAACACCAGTGAGTGGGGTGAAGTGGAGGGAAAAATGAGGGACACGTTAAATAAACATTTGTTTGTTGGACTATATTTTAATGACTTTGCTCCAGAATGCTAGATTTGTGACTGGGAATGGAAACGTATATAAATGTGTTTCCTAGTAGGCCAAGATTGTTATCTCACATCGTTGCTATCTTGAGAGGTCATTATGTTGGGGAGTTTCTGTATTAAACATTTTTATTATTATAATTAATTTTTACATAAGAATGGTCATACTGGGTCAGAACAAGTAGATCTTTGCCCAGCAATAGAAGCTACATTTGGATCAATCAGAGAGCTATCCATTGAAAAAGTACTGGAAGAAGCAAAGAGTTCAGTCCAGATGTTGGCTAATGAAGGCATTTATATTGAATCCTTAAGTGAAGAGGATAAGAAGTATTTGTTAAGACAACTGAAAAAGTACACAGACTTGATTCTTAAAAATCTACAACAGCGACTTCTAGAGTCTACTCTACCTCTAGATAGCTTTTACAGATGCCTGTCCTATAAAACACCAACAGTTGAATGGAGTGAGGCACTACCAGCAATGGGGCTGCCATGTGCTCAGGACAGAATAGAGAATTTGAACAGAGGGTATGTCAACACTACAGCACTAATTCGAAATAACTTAATTCGAATTAGTTAATTCGAACTAAGCTAATTCGAATTAGTGCATCTAGACCTAAAAACTAGTTCGAATTAGCATTTTGCTAATTCGAACTAGCATGTCCACATTGAGTGGACCCTGAACCGAGGTTAAGGATGGCCGGAAGCAGTGCCGGCAGGGCATCAGGTTAGGACTTAGAGCGTGGAGCTGCTGCCTCAGGCTAGACGAGGGCTGTGCTTAAAGGGACCTGACCCCCACCCCGGACAGACAGTTCTCAGGGGTTCCCTGCTTGCAAAGCAGTCCTGGCTTGGAGTGCCCTGAGTGCCCACACTCGGCACATCACAGCACTCGGCCATCAGCCCAGCTGCACTTGCCGCAGGCTGCCATCCGGAGGGGGGAGTCAATCAAGGGGCTTCAGGAGAGCTTCCACCCCGAGAAGCCCACAGAGCCACCCCAGTCCTCCCCATCGGGGGCTCGTACCCCATTCCTCTCTCACCTCCTTCCACTTACCTCTCCCTAGCCCCCCTTCCTGATGTACAAAATAAAAGACACGTGTGTTCAAAAATAGAAATTCTCTTTATTGAACAAAACTGGGGGAAACTGGGAAAAGGAGGTGGGAGAGGGGAAGAGAGAGGGTGGGAGAGGGGAGGGCAACTAAAATGATCAGGGGTTTGGAACAGGTCCCATATGAAGAGAGGCTAAAGAGACTGGAACTTCTCAGCTTAGAAAAGAGGAGACTGAGGGGGGATATGATAGAGGTCTATAAAAGCATGAGTGATGTGGAGAGGGAGCATAAAGAAAAGTTATTCATTAGTTCCCATAATAGAAGGACTAGAGGACACCAAATGAAATGAATGGGTAGCAGGCTTCAAACTAATAACAGAAAGTTGTTCTTCACAAAGCAAATAGTCAACCTGTGGAACTCCTTGCTGCAGGAGGCTGTGAAGGCTAGAACTATAACAGAGTTTAAAGAGAAGTTAGATAAAGTCATGGAGGTTGGGTTTATGGAGTGGTATTAGCCAGGGGGTAGAAATGGTGTCCCTGGCCTCTGTTTGTGGAAGGCTGGAGATGGATGTCACGAGACAAATGGCTTGGTCATTGTTTCGGTCCATCCCCTCCAGGGTCCCTAGTGTTGGCCGCTGTCGGCAGACAGGCTACTGGGCTAGATGGACCTTTGGTCTGACCCAGTACGGACATTCTAAGCTCAGGGCTCAGGATTGGGGGTATCAGTGGACCACCTTGATTTTCATGCAAACCTGCTCCCGGGTGGCCAGGCTGGCAGCTCTCCTGCCCTAGACGGCCACTTTCCTGTGCCTAGTGCGGAGGTCGTGGATGAGGTCCACGATCTCCGCACTAGACCAGGTGGGCGCCCGCCTCTTGCGGACCCGGGCAGCCTCCTGGGAGCCGCCAGCCTGGTCCCAGGAAGAGGCGGAGGGCTGGGTGGCAGCGGGTGGCTGGTTCGTGCTGTGCCAGGTGCAGGGTCTGCTGGCTGGGTGCTGGCAGGCTTGCACCTGGCACGGGCACCGTAGCCAGCCCGTGCCCCTTTAAGGGCTCCGGGGCCGGGAGGGGGGCAGACGAGTTTCCTTGGTGGTGCCCAGAGTGGCCACCAGGGCAAGCTGGGGAGGGCTAGCCTCCCACTAGTTCGAATTAAGTGGACACAGCCCTTAATTCCAACTGCTTAATTCGAACTAGGCGTTAGTCCTCGTAGAATGAGGTTTACCTAGTTCGAATTAACTTTGTAGTGTAGACATACCCATAGAGTGGAATATCATATGACAAATGAATGAAGATTTTACTTCAACTTCTTTTTTATCATCACTAGTGGCTCGACCAGATCTTTGTGCTATGTTTCCTGGGATGAAAGAAGTAGGAATTCATCTCTTGCTACTCCCAGACACAACCGCTACAGTTGAGAGTTCTTTTTCATCATTTAATATAATTTTGTGTTCTGAAAGAAGTTGCCTTCTGCCTGATCATATGAATGAACTAATGAGCATATCAATTGAAGGAATGGAAGTACCAGACACACAAGCCACCGAAGATGAACGCATTACATTCAAGAAGTTCATTAACAGAGTTGTGCAAAATTAGAACAAGAAACCAAAAAGGATGTAGACGTAGTGCCTCATAGAAGGCTTGAGTAGCCAACTTTAATTTGTGTGATTTTAAAACATGAGTTTAAATCTAATAAAATGGTCATGAATCATTTTCAGTTTTTACTATGGTGCCATACAGCCCACCTTCACCCTCATGGTCTCACCCCTGACACTTCCCTCCCCCTATAAATTCGAACACTCCCCCCCTAATTTCAATTCCCGGGGAAAACATTGGTTGGGATAGTGTGTCCAGGTCCCTGGATGATGGAGTAGGTGGGGAGAAAAAGTGTTTGGAAGGGGGAACTGGGCCCTTCTCCCCTTGTGTTGCTGGCCCAGGAACTCCAAGCCACTCCTTGTCCTTTAAGTTTGAGGTGTGGCCCCAAGAGTCTAGATTTCCTTTATTTGGGGTTTCTCAATGGATTCCCCCTTTTTCCAAAAGGGATGGGTGTTTACTTGCTTCTGTTGCTGCTGGGCAGGCAGACTCTGGTTCAAGCTCTCAGACTGACAAACCATGCTCCTGCCTTCTCACAAGACAGTGCCAAAATGAACCAGACTCGTTCCTCCCCCCCCCCCCCCCCTCCAGGCCATTAGTGGCAATAAAGGGGGGGAGGCTAGCTGGGCCCACAGACTTTCTTTAACTCCTGGGATGCCAGGCACTCATATATATATATATGTATGTATACACACACACACACACACAGGGCTCAACAAATTATGGAAAACCCTACTCGCCAAACAAAAAAGGGACTCGCCACCCCACCCCCAAGCATTTTTTAATGGCATAAATTACTAATAAGTTATTAATAAATATCACCCAAGTTATTAATAAATATGGGTATGTCTACACTACCCTCCTAATTCAAATTAAGAGGGTAATGTAGGCATACCGCAATTGCAAATGAAGCCCAGGATTTGAATTTCCTGGGCTTCATTTGCATAAGCGGGGTGCCGACCTTTTTAAATCCCCGCTCGTTCGAACCCCGTGCAGCGCGGCTACACGGGGCACGAACTAGGTAGGTCGAACTAGGCTTCCTAGTTCGAACTACTGTTACTCCTCATTCCACGAGGAGTAACGGTAGTTCGAACTAGGAAGCCTAGTTCGAACTACCTAGTTCGTGCCCCGTGTTGCCGCGCTGCATCGGGTTCGAACGAGTGGGGATTTTAAAATGGCGGCACCCCGCTTATGCAAATGAAGCCCGGGAAATTCAAATCCCGGGCTTCATTTGCAATTGCGGTATGCCTACATTACCCCGCTAGTTCGAACTAGCGGGGTAGTGTAGACATACCCTATCTTATAAATCTCTACCTTTTCCCTCTGCTGTCATATCTCCTCCCCTTGCTCCATCAGCTCCCCTTGTGCCTGCTGCCCCCCAACTCCTCATCCTGCTTTGCTGTCCTGACTCCTGCTCTTCTCACTGCCCTCAGCCTTCCTGAGACCTGCCCCCCTTCACCAGCCCTTCTCTCCCCCCCTGTGCCCACTCCTCCAGTAGCCCCACTCTGATCATGTGAGCTACCCCTCCTCATCCCCTCTCCTAACACCTCCCTCTACACACCTGCCCTGCCTCTCTCCTCTGGTGCTGGTCCCTCCCGTGCAGGTGTCTGCCCTTCTGCCTCACTCCCAGAATCCCCTGGCACCTGCACCTTCTCTTAGCCCTACACCCTTCTGGTGCCTCCCTCTTCCCTCACTGCCCCTGCTCCCTTTGCCCTCTTTTTCCCTGATGCCCACCCCCTCACCACCCTCTGCCCCCATTCCCCTCATGCCCCTGTGCCCTCACACATGCCTTGCTCCATCCCCGCCTTCCTCATGCCCACCCCTTCTTTCAAGCCTTCTCTCAGCACCTCCCCCTCCCCCCTCTAGCCCCCAATGCCCTTACCCTCTCCTCTACCAGCATCACCCTGTCCCCACTCCCGCTGACATCTCCCCTCCTGCCCTTTTCCTCATTGTCTCCACTTGGCCCCCTGGCATTTGTCTCTCCTCCACCCCTGTCCCTTGGTGCCTTCCCCTTTCTTCTTCTTCTTCTCCTGACCCCCTCCCCTCCGCACAGCACAGCACAAGCCCCTTCCCCTCCCCTACCTGGCTTCTGCCTTCCACTTTGTGGGGTTGCCTGAGCCTTTTTTAATCCAACGGTCACCAGCCGTGACGTCAGGATGCCATGTCATGCCAGTGTCCTGGTGTCTGCCGGCGTCCCGCCCTCTGGCTCATGCCCCAGCTTCTCGCACCAGAGCTGCACATAGGCAGCCCGGTGCTGAGAATCACCGCACGTCCCCGTCCCTGGAGGCATTCTGCTCCTCCACCAGCCGGTGGATCGGATGGGGCCACGCCGCCTGTATTGCAGGCTTTGGCCAGCCTGTCACAACGGCCCACCGGGCCAGTCCGCCCCTGCACTCGCCAGCTTGTAAAATCTACTTGCCACAGGCGAGCAGGCGAGTGTATTTGTCGAGCCCTGTATATATATATGTATATGCAAACTCTTGCTTAAATACAAAATTTAACTCAATCATAACAATAACTCATTATCCCTGCCTCTCTCTTCTTCTATTTGTTGTTTTGTTTTGTTTCTCCTTCTTGAAACTGAGTCCTTTTTCCCCTTGGCTTGAATTGCATCAGATCACACCAGGCTGCCACATTATTTTTCTAAATCTCTGCTTTCATCTATTATATATTTGAGAGAGTTTGTCTGTAAGTTTCTGTGTTCAAGAACTCCTCCTAAACAGTAAGGCTACGTCTACACTGGCCCCTCTTCCGTAAGGGGCATGTAAATTTCAAGAGTCGTCGTAGGGAAATCCGCGGGGGATTTAAATATCCCCCGCGGCATTTAAATAAAAATGGCCGCCGCTTTTTTCCGGCTTTTAAAAAAGCCGGAAAAGAGCGTCTAGACTGGCCCCGATCCTCCGGAAAAAGCACCCTTTTCCGGAGGGTCTTATTCTTACTTCAAAGTAAGAATAAGACCCTCCGGAAAAGGGCGCTTTTTCCGGAGGATCGGGGCCAGTCTAGACGCTCTTTTCCGGCTTTTTTAAAAGCCGGAAAAAAGCGGCGGCCATTTTTATTTAAATGCCGCGGGGGATATTTAAATCCCCCGCGGATTTCCCTACGACGACTCTTGAAATTTACATGCCCCTTACGGAAGAGGGGCCAGTGTAGACGTAGCCTAAGAGCTAGGACCATCAAATTTGATATACAGCTTCTTCTTATCATAATTTAAGGGTTTGGTTCTGCCAGGAAAATGGGATTTGCCTGGAATGGAATTGCTTCTCATAAAACCATACAGAAAAAGAGACAGAATCACCAGGCAGAAAGGGATTGGCTGGGGGTGTCCCCTCCCCATAGGATTGCCCCACTCTGATCCATTGTTGGCTGTTCCCCCTTCATCAGGGAATAAGGGGAAAGTGCACAGTTTGCTACATTTCTCACTCTGGCTGGGGAGCATAGGGGCCAGATGAGCTGTGCACTTCGCTTTCACTCCCTGACAGGGACAGGAAGGGGGAAAGCAAGCAGCTCTGGTACAAATCTTGGGAGGGAGCTTTGTCCTGCCTGCCTCCCCACACACCCCTGCTACATACACATGCATACACACAGTCCCCTGCCCTCCTCACCCCTAATCCCAACTTCTGCACCCCACACGCTCCCAGCCCTCTGCCCTAAGACTCTCCTTAAGGACCCAAGCAATGCCAGGTAAACGTTTTAGTTTAAAATAAAAGCAAATCTCTAGTCTTTCGGTCACAGAGAAAACAGTAAAAACATGAAACAAGTGAAAACTGATATAGCTATCTTTGCTGAGACTGCAATGAGTTTGAAACAATAGGCTACAGAGATGTGAACTTTCTGATTCATCTCAATATCCAATGAAAGGCAATTCAATATCCAGTTATTTAAAATTTCAACATTATTAGTGATATTACTGATATCAAAGCATGCAAGAAAGCCCAGCTCTAAAGAACTACTCTCTGTGGTGTCTGACAGCATAACAAAGGTAGTGTTTGGTAGACACTACCTTTTTCCAGGGTGACACAAAACACTAATGGGTTAAAAAACCCAAATAGAATCCAGAGAGTGATCCTGGGAAGATTAGTCATATGCTACACTGAAGGTTTGATAATTCTTACCCACGCTTTCCATCAGTAATGTGTAATGTTGTGTTGCATGGTATGCCCAATGCATTGTCATGCTATTTATCTGACAAAGTTCAATTTGTGGCACTTCTAGGTTAGGTATTGCTAATTGCCATTTACAGCTGGTGAAAAACTCATCATGCTTTCACTATAGATACTTGTCACACAATCTTGGGTGATGCAGCTCCTGAAACAGTGAGTTGCATTCCACTGTCACATGTTACTGTTTCACATCTCAAATCACTGATATTGCAAAAGATATTGAAGCTCAGTTGATAGAAATGGTAAGAACATCAAGCTGATTTGCAGTTCAGCTGGATGAGTCAACAGACATTTCTAATACAGCAGTTCTTATTGTTTATGTGCACTATGCCTATGAGGGGCATTTCATGAAGATCTATCCTGCTGTGCAGAACAGCCACAAAACACAAGAGATGCCAAAATCTTCAGGGTCCTAAATGACAGTGTGGCAGGACACAGACTTTAGTGGGGCTGCTGCATTGGAATTTGCACTGATGGAGCAGCAGCAATGACTGGCAGACATTCCAGTACAGTAACGAGAGTGATGGAATTGTATTGACTGCTCAATCAACACACTATTTTATTCTTCGAGTGATCTGGGCAGCCAAGAAATTGTCTCCAGAGCTTAATAATGTCCTTTGTGTAGTTGTTAAAATTGTGAATTTGTAAAAGCAAATGGACTGAATTCTCACATCTTTGCTACAAAATGTGAAGGAATGGGGTCCAAGCACATCACTTACACACTGAAATGTGGTGGTTATACCATGGCAAAGTATTAAATGGAGCATATGAACTGCAACATGAACTTGAAGCCTTTCTGTCACCAAAGAAGTCTCTTTTGGCAACATACTTTCAGGTACAATTTGTATATTTGACAGATATATTTGATCACTTCAATCAGCTCAATTTCTCTAGTCAAGGAAATACATCAGGTGTCTTTTATTGGCTGACAAGATCACAGCCTTTTAAAAAAGCTCGAAATCCCAAAAGAATCTGGCATAACTGTTATGATATTCCCATCTTTTGCATCTCTTGTTATTGATGACAGTAAATGGATCTGCCTCTCCTAGGTGAAATAATTACATCCTGTCTAAAAATCAGCTCTCCAAAAGTTTTAAGACTACTTCTCATCAAACTCTGATACACAGAAAGGAAAACAATGAGCCTGTGATCCATTCTCCTCTCTAGAAATTGAGACCTTTCTGTAACTATCATTGGGAGGACAAGTTGCTGGAACTACCAAATGATGAAATTCTGAAGTTAGTTTCATGAAGTGACTCTACCTGTTTTCTGAAATAAAGTCAGAAGGGAACACCTATAACTCAGTGAATGCTATATCAAAAGTTTGCTTCTGTTCATTCCACATAACTCTGTGAAACTGGATGTTTAGCAATGACTACAATGAAAATAACACAACTGTCTGAGCATTGGAAAGACAGTTCCAGTGTTTTTGTCAGACATACACCCCTATATTGAAAGACTCATGTGTACAAGACAGGCACAAACATCTCATTAACTGTATGGTGAGTGACTCCATTTGATTTTTTAAAGTTATCTGTTAAATCTAAATCAATTGAATTATCACTGATGTAAAAAATGAAGTAAACAGTATTAGACAAAATTATTGGTACCCTTCATTTGAAGCAATGTTTAAAAATCAGGTTAACATTCTTGTGTCTCATAATTGGTTGAACTGTACTTTATTTTAAAAAATAAACCAGAATTGGAGTTGTTAAGCAAGTAAGAAGAGCTTTATATGCAATTAGCACAAAAAAGTTTGATAATATAGGGGGAAAATATAGGGGAAAAAAGCAAGAAATAATAGTGAAAAAGTGTCCTTTTTTTTTTTCATCTGAAGCAGTCCATTTAGGAAGGCAGCAAGCAAATCCCTGGTATCAAAGAAGCTGTGAAACACTGAGTTAGAGTAGTGTAACAATTTAAAAATGTGTTCTTGACTTGTGAATTAAACTGATTGGTTACTAGCTAAAGCAGAGGAAAATACCGTTGCTATCAACCGTATCATTTTTTATCCAATCATGATAACCTGCTACCGTGCTCACATACGGAAATGCTTGGCTCAACTCAAGTTGCTACAATCAAGACAGCTTTTAGAAATACCTGTCACTGTGCTAGTATTTCTGTTCAGTGAATGGTGCTGGTGTCTTTCTTAATGGAGGCTGCCACTGTTCTGAATCATTGCTGTTCATTGGAGGCGATAGATAAGATTATTCAGCACTTGTGAAGATGATTCCCTCAGTCCACCACTTAAAAGCACTAGAAATCAGAGATTTTCAAAGTTGTTGTAACTTAAAATTTATTTCTCAAAACACATTTGAGGTGAACCAAAAAATAAAATAATAGAATTTGTCATACAATAGCTCAAATTGTTATTACTTTCAAATGGTGAAGTTGTTCTTTTCAGTCCTGCTCCACATTATCAGATTGTCAAAGACTAGTGATATCTGTTGAATTGTTAATTAAATTATTCTTTATTATATTTGACAACTTAAATGTTTTAGTGGTTTAGTCGTCTTTGTAGGTAAGTGAAGTGATTAGCATGCATTTTAATTTTCAGTGGAGTTTTCTTTCACACATTTTGTAATATTTTTCAAAACTTTTTCACCACTAGGGGGCAAGGAACTATTTCTCCAGAAAGAAGGATTCAATATCTGAGTTTCATAGAAGCGTTATCTTAAAAAGGTCCTTTTCTGCTTCACAGTAATTGCAGTCAACATTAAAAATGTGCTGATCTCCAAAAGCCTCAAAAGGAAAAGTTTGCTGTTGGTTCTAACCTAAACCACTATAGCTTTAAGGCAATGGTTGGAAAGGAGAGGTGGAGGACCATAATGAGGATGAACAAGATGGCTCCTATATGGCAGAAGCCACTCTTCCTTTATTGCTTTTAGGTCTGCTATCACTTATCAAGCCTCACAAGGTTAGGGTAGGTCAGAAATTGCATGTGAGAGCTATTAGAAATATTCAAATGTTACAGGAAGCGCCAATAGTGATTTAGTTGGTAGCACACCTCCTTTTGAGCTAGTACTTAGCTGATAGGATATCAGGGATCATATTTCAGGTGGTTTTATTTGCCAGAACAATTTTTCCCAATTATTTTGTTCCTTCTTTTTTTTATTTCTCATCTTTTCTTTTGTCATCTTTTCCCTCTTTGCTCCACAGCAGAGAAGATTTTGCTGGGAATAAGATATAAGAATGAATTATTTCAAATTCAAAAAAGTAACTTATTTTAAACAGCACCATTTAAATTGCTCATTGTTATGAACATAAATTCTTAGAGAGCAAAATTCTGTTCTTAGGTGCACGTACACAAGACTCATGTTTACTGGGAGCTAAGCCTGTTGAGACTGTCAAAGACTGAAACAAGATCACTCAGAGGGCAGGAAGATTTCAGGCAGTACCAACAAATGGCAGAGGGCAAAAATACAATAGCTCATGACAGCAAAAATACAATAAATAATAAAGAGATGCAGCACATACAACCATGACCATGTAAAGAATTCTTGTCCAGCCAAAAAGTCAGCACACCAAAAATGTAAAGAGAAAGGTTTTTTTAGAGCAAATCACTACAGAAAATAACATTTTTTGGGATACCAGGCTTGTGAAAAGGATTTAGAACTTCCTTGAACAGTAAATTCAAAGGCATGATGAATAAATAAGATTTACTCTGGACTAATAATACCTCTGTAATATCAGGATTCATGTACTGTTAGTAGAATGTTGTTACAAACACAGCAGCAGTCAACTATTGCTATTTTGAAAATTTCAAGGTATGTATCTCGGAGATACATAGCTGGATAATCCAGTAGTGAGCATGCCTATACCTGAGATGATGGGACGTCCGGGGTGTCCAGGTTTATGGATTTTGGGAAGCAGATAGAACAATCCTAGTTGGGGTTCAGAAGGTGTTTCTGTGTGGATTCGATCCCGAGTAGGTGTTTCTGTGTGAATTTGGCACGCTCACTACTGGGTTATCCAGCTATGTAGACTCTCTTCTTAAACCCTACACAACCAACACTCCCAGCTATCTCTGAGATACTACTGACTTCCTGAGAAAACTACAAAACATCGATAACCTCCCTGATAACACCATCCTTGCTACCATGGATGTAGAAGCTCTATACACCAACATCCCAAATGAAGACAGATTACAAGCAATTAGAAACACTATCGAAGAGGATACCACTGCCAATCTGGTAGCAGATCTATGTAACTTTGTTCTCACCCACAATTATTTCCAATTTGAGGACAACTTATACCTCCAAATCAGCGGCACAGCCATAGGTACCCACATGGCCCCACAGTATGCTAACATCTTTATGGCTGACTTAGAACAACGTTTCCTCAGATCCCGTCCCCTTTTACCCCTTCTCTACTTACGCTACATCAATGACATCTTTATGATCTGGACCCATGGCCAAGAAACACTGGATGCATTCCACAGAGACTTTAACAACCTACACCCCACCATCAATCTCAGCCTGGACCATTCTACATGAGAGATCCATTTCCTGGACACCACAGTACAAATCACCAATGGTAAATTAGGGTATGTCTACACTACAGAGTTAGTTCGAACTAACTTAGTTCGAATTAGTTAATTCGAACTAAGCTAATTCGAACTAACGCATCTAGAACTAAAAACTAGTTCGAATTAGCGTTTTGCTAATTCGAACTAGCATGTCCACATTGAGTGGACCCTGAACAGGGCTTAAGGATGGCCGGAAGCAGTGCCAGCAGGGCATCAGAGGAGGACTTAGAGCGTGGAGATGCTGTCTCAGGCTAGCCGAGGGCTGCACTTAAAGGGATCCAACCCCCTCCCCGGAGAGACAGTTCTCAGGGGTGCCCCGCTTGAAAACCAGTCCTGGCTTGGAGTGCCCGGAGTGCCCACACTGGGCACATCAGAGCACTCGGCCATCAGACCGGCTGCACTTGCCGCAGGCTGCCATCTGGGGAGAGGGGGCAATTGGAGGGCTGCAGGAGAGCTTCCACCCCCAGAAGCCCACAGAGCCAGCCCAGTCCTCCCCATCGGGGGCTCGTACCCCATTCCTCTCTCACCTCCTTCCACTTACCCTTCCCTAGCCCCTCTTCCTGATGTACAAAATAAAGATAACGTTTCTTCCAACATTGACTCTGTCTTTATTGAACAAAACTGGGGGAGACTGGGAAAAGGAGGTGGGAGAGGGGAAAAGAAAGGCTGGGAGAGGGGAGGGCAACTAACATGATCAGGGGTTGGGAACAGGTCCCAGATGAAGAGAGGCTACAGAGACTGGGACTGTTCAGCTTAGAAAAGAGGAGATAGAGCGGGGACAGGATAGAGGTCTCTAAAAGCAGGGGTTGGGTGGAGAGGGTGCACACAGAAAAGTTCTTCATGAGTTCCCATAAAGAAGGACTAGAGGACACCAAAGGAAAGGAATGGGTAGCAGGCTTCAAACTAGTAAGAGAAAGTTGTTGTTCTCAAAGCAAATAGTTAACGTGTGGAACTCCTTGCTGCAGGAGGCTGTGAAGGCTACAACTAGAACAGAGTTTAAAGGGAAGTGAGATCAAATCATGGAGGTTGGGTCCATGGAGTAGTCTTAGCCAGGGGGTAGGAGTGGTGTCCCTGCCCAAAGTTTGTGGAAGGCTGGAGAGGGATGGCACGAGACAAATGGCTTGGTCACTGTCTTCGGTCCATCCCCTCCAGGGTCCCTAGGGTTGGCCGCTGTTGGCAGACAGGCTACTGGGCTAGATGGACCTTTGGTCTGACCCAGTATGGCCATTGTAAGCTCAGGGCTCAGGGTCGGGGGTCTCAGTGGACCCCCTTGATTTTCATGCACACCTGCTCCTGGGTGGCCAGGCTGGCAGCTCTCCTGCCCTAGACGGCCACTTTCCTGCGCCTAGTGGGGAGATCGTGGACGAGGTCCACGATGTCCGCACTAGCCCAGGCGGGTGCCCGCCTCTTGCGGTCCCGGGCAATCTCCCGGGAGCCGCCAGCCTGGTCCCAGGAAGAGGGGGTGGGCTGGGGGACATCGGGTGGATGGCTCTGTGCCGTGCCAGGTGCAGGGTCTGCAGGCTGGGTGCTGGCAGGCTTGCACCTGGCACGGGCACCGTAGCCAGCCCGTGCCCCTTTAAGGGCTCCGAGGCCGGGAGGGGGGCAATAGAGTTTCCCTGGTGTTGGCCAGAGTGGCCACCAGGGAAACCTGGGGAGGGCTAGCCTCCCACTAGTTCGAATTAAGGGGCTACACACCCCTTAATTCGAACTACTAGGTTCGAACTAGGCTTAATCCTCGTGAGGTGGCAAAATCTGCAGATGATATTAAACAGTTCAAGATACTTAAGACCAAAGCAGACTGTGAAGTACACATTGGAAAAAATAATCCCAAATACACATACAATGTGATGGGGACAAATTTAGCTCTAACTACTCAAGAGAGAGATTTTGGGGTCACTTTGGATAGTTCTCTGAAAATATCCACTCAGTGTGCAGCGGCAGTCAAAAAATTAAACAGAATGTTAGGAATAATTTAAAAAGGGATAAAGAATAAGATAGAGAACATCTTATTGCCTCTATATAAAACCACGGTATGCTCACATCTTGAATACTGCATACAGATGTGGTTGCCTCATCTCAAAGAAAGATATATTGGTATTGGAAAAGGTTCAGAAAAGGGCAATAAAAATTATTAGGGATTTGGAACAGGTCCCATATGAAGAGAGATAAAAAATGCTGAGACTTTTCATTTTAGAAAAGAGGAGACTAAGGGTATGTCTACACTAGACCCCTAGTTTGATCTAGGGAGGCTAATGAGGCTAATGACTGAAATTGCAAATATCCCGCGCTTCATTAGCATGTTCCCAGCCGATCGCCATTTTAGAAATTGACTAGCCCAAAGTAACTGCTTGTGTCTACACACAGCAGTGAAACGGGATTCCGAATTAAAGCCTTAAATTGAATTAGCTGGTAAACCTCATTGCAGGAGGAATACCAGCTAATTTGATTTAGGGCTTTAATTCGGAGTCCAGTTTCACTGCCGCGTGTAGACGCAGGCAATTACTTCGAGCTAGTCAATTTCTAAAATGGCAACCGGCCAGGAACATGCTAACGAAGTGCGGGATATTTAAATCCCATGCTTCATTTGCAATTTCAGTCGCCCTCATTAGCCTCCCTAGATCGAACTATGGGGCTAGTGTAGACATACACTAAGGGGGGATATGATAGAGGTCTATACCATCATGACTGATGTGGAAAAAGTGAATAAGGAAAAGTTATTTACTTGTTCCCATAACAGAAGAGCTAGGGGTCACTAATGAAATGAATAGTTACCAGGTTTAAAACAAACAAACAAAAGGAAGTTTTTCTTCACACAGTGCACATTCAGCCTGTGGAATTCCTTGCCAGAGGGGGTTGTGAAGACAAAGACTTTATCTAGTTCTTTCTTGAACCCTGTTAAATTCATGAAGGTTATGTCCATCAATGGTTATTAGCCAGGATGGTAGGAAAGGTGTCCCTAGCTTCTGTCAGAGGCTGGGAGTGGGTAACAGGAGAGGGATTACTTGATGATTCTCTGTTCTGTTCACTCTCTTTGGGGAGGGAATCTGGCTTTGGCCACTGTTGGAACACAGGATGCTGGGCTAGATGGACCTTTGGTCTGACCCAGTGTGGCTGTTCTAATGTTCTTATGGTATGTTCTTAAGAAAAAATGATCCATTGCTGCCAAAAATACAAAGGAGTTAAAAATGATGATGAGCTATAATGAGGATTACTGGAACAACTGGATGTGGCATTCTTTGTTCTTTTCATGATTTGAATCTAAATTCAACACGTGTTCTTTCCAGAAATTTTATGGTACGTCTGTACAGCAGGGCTAAAGTGGAATTTAGCTACACAACTTCAGCTACGTTAATTATGTAGCCCAAGTCAAAATAGCTTAATTCAGCTTTTGGTGCTGTCTACACAGCAGGAAGTCAAAGAAAGAACACGCTTCCTTTGACCTGCCTTACTTCTCATTAAATGAGGATTACCATGAGTCGGAGGAAGAAATCCTCCAGCTCAACATTATTTTGAAATAAAGGCTTGTAGTGTAAATGCTCTAACTAACGTTATTCCAAAATAACATAGACATACCCCTGTGTAGACATACCCCTATACATTTTACAAAAAAGTGTGACATTGAGAGACGGAGGAGATGACAGCTGACAATTGGGTGGATCCATTCTTCACTGTCCATTTTCTAAATATTTCGTTTAACAAGGTTAAATTTAAACAAGGGTTTGATGTTTTTTTAAAGTGATACTGTTTTCCAGGTTTTACCGAAGCATATATTAAATGTAACTAGTCACAAACAAAGTTCTTTGCTTGGAGATTTACTGCCTTTTTTTTTTAAAGGAGTATCAAAAAGTTTAAATGAGAGTGTTGTAACAGGATCATAGTGGAGGATCCCTGAAGTGACAAATTTTGAGGCATTTCAAGGTGGATGGGATGAGATATGGCAATGGCTCACTCCCCTCTCTGGCCAGCAGATGCACAAGCCCTCCATGGCTATGTCTACACTACAAGGTTTTGCGCAAAAACAGCCATTTTTGCGCAGAAACCAGCAGAGCGTCCACAGCTCAAGCACATTTTTGTGCAAAAAAATTACAGTAAATTGACGGGACAGAGGGTTTTTTGCAGTAGTTTTTCCTCTCCCCAGGAGGAATAACTCCTTTTTGTGCTATAGCTCTTGCGCAAACAGGCATGTGTGGATGCTCTGCAAGGGTTTTTACGCAAGAACTGGCCTCCCGGAAAAAACTCAGGTGGCCCCTTGGATGCTCCGTAGCAGGCAGTCGGAACTCTATAGTTCCTGTCTGCTGGCCCCTCTTAAACCTGCAGGCACCCTGCACATGCATTGTGGTAGGAAGCTTGCCCACAGCAGGTGCCTTTGCCATGCAGCTCTGTTTGCCACAACATGGCAGAGCAGGAAGGTGCCCGAGATCCCCCTGGCCCTTCCAGGGAGCAGCCACAGGGCTCCCAGGACCCACCCCAGGGGCAGCAAATGCCGCACCCCTGCCTGGTCCACCTCCAAAATAGCAACCCTCCTTGAATTGTGGGGTGAGGAGGAATCGCTTCAGGAACCCTGGGCCAAACGCAGGAATGTGGGCATTTTCTTCCGCATGGCCAAGTCCCTGACGGAGCGAGGTCACCCTGCCTGGACCATGGAAGAGGTCCGGGACAAGGTGAAAGACCTCTACCAGGGATATGTTCGGGCAACAGAGCAGAGGGCTCACTCAGGGGCAGGACCCCACAGCTGCCCCTACTACAGGGGGCTCCACCACATCTTGTGGGGGGGGAGCCTTCTTCCCCCTCCATCATGGTGGACTCCAGCCTGGAGCAGCCCGTAATCCTGTGGCAAGAGCTGATCCCCGAAAAGGAGATGGAAGGGCAGGTCCTGCCCCAGACAGAGGAGGAAGAGGAGGAGCAGGACAGCGGGACCATCACCCTGGTCTTGGAACCAGTCCCTGCCAGCCTGGATGTCTCCCAGGCCTTCGACGAGGCCTGGGAGGGATCTTTAGGTTAGTTGCCCCACACACACACAGGAGGTTGGCGCGCAGGGGACACTGTGTCACAAGGGCTGCTAGGCCAGCACGTGCTGCTGCAGTCTGTGCACATGCAACCACGTGCACTGGGAAGGTGCAGCACGCGGGCACGGCAGCCAGCCCCTCAACATGGCCGGGAGCCTGCTGCCAGCCTCATGCGTGGCCACACAAGTCCTGTCCCCAGGGGCAGAGGGGGGCATACTCAGCTGCAAGCAGGCTAGCCGCAAGGGCGCAGGCACAACCCCACACATGCCCTGGGGCGCAGCACACAGGCGTGCCTGTATGTGCGAGGCAGCAGCCGCTCCCACACACAGCACAGTGAGCCTCAGCTGTGTATGTACATCCCAGGGAGGGACAGGCTGCACTGTCTCCTCTGCCACTTCTCAGGGGATCCCACTCTGGCCACACACTTATCTTGCCTGCCTGTCCATGGTGTGTGTGAGGGGAGGGGGAGAGAAGCGGGCATGGTCATTTGGCCACCTCTGGGCCCATGTGACACAGGGCATGCTGTGCAGGCCACCCACAGCCTTGCACCCAGGACATACCCCTCCTGTGCACCGTGGACTGGTGAAATCACCACTCACACAGGAGGGCACAGCCACAGGGAATGTGTGTGTAGGGAGGACTGACCGCCCCTCCCTGTTGTGTTTTCTCCACACCTGGAGCAGCTGGGACAGAAGCCGTGCCACACCACTGCAGCCACCTGCCACAGTCTGGGGGAAAGGCCGAAGCCCCTGTTGGGGCAAGAGCTGATCCCCGAAAAGGAGATGGAAGGGCAGGTCCTGCCCCAGGCAGAGGAGGAAGAGGAGGAGCAGGACAGCGGGACCATCACCCTGGTCTTGGAACCAGTCCCTGCCAGCCTGGATGTCTCCCAGGCCTTCGACGAGGCCTGGGAGGGATCTTTAGGTTAGTTGCCCCACACACACACAGGAGGTTGGCGCGCAGGGGAGGCCCTGGGGCGAGTTACTGTGGGTCCTGAGAGAACCTCTCTCTCTGGGCCTCCCGAATGCGCACCCCCAACTGATGGGCCTGGTGGGTAGCCATGTCCAGGGCTGCTCAAAGCCATGACCCTCGTGGGTCACCTCTGCTACCTATCCTGGGAGGAAGGCCTACCCCTTGCGCTTCATTAGATTGTGGAGCACACAGCAGGCAGACACTACCTCGAGGATATTCTGCTATCCGACTCCAGGCGGGTGAGGAGGCAGTGGAAGTGTCCTTTGAGGCGCCCAAACACACACTCCACCTGCATGCAGGCTCTGTCGAGTGAAGTGGCCATGGTGAAGTGGCCACGGTGGTCCATCAGGGCCTGCAGGACTACCAAGAAGTAGCCCTTCCGGTTCACAAACTGGGCTGCTTGATGGTCTGGGGCCCGGATGGGGATGTGCATGCCGTCAATGGCTCCCCCGCAGTTGGGGAACCCCAGGGTAGCAAAATTGGCCATGGTGGCGTCCAGGTCCTCCATATGGACGACTCTGCACAGCAACATGGAGTAGATAGCCCAGATGACATGCAGAAGGAAACAAAAAAACACACAAAACAGAGAATGAGAGAGGGGTTGTGTGATCCCAGTAGGACATGCCCACCCCCCTCTGCTGGGCCCACCCCCACTCCCCAGGAGCCCCCTCCTGTGAGCCCGTGCCCCCACCCCACCCCCAGTAGGGCTGTGTGAGGCCAAGAAGGCACAAGCCCCCTGGGGCCAGGGCTTCCTCTGACCCCCACTCCACTCCATACAGTTCCCAGCTCTCCTGTCCTGAGGGGCCCCCTTATGCAACACTCTTCCCCTCACCCCTGGGCAGGGGCTGCAGCCTGTGATCTCCTTACCTTCAACAGGATGGTCCTAACGGTGGACTTTCTCACCCCAAACTGGTTAGCCACCGAGCGGTAGCTATCTGGGGTGCCCAGCTTCCATAGTGCGTTTGCAACCCACTTCTGGAGTGGGATGGCAGACTGCAGGTAGGTGTCGCATCATTGGAGGGTGGGTGTGAGCCAGGCACAGAGCTCCTAGAAGGCGGTCCTGTGCATCCGGAAGTTCTGGACCCATTGCTGGTTGTCCCACCGCTCCAGGACCAGCCGGTCCCACCAGTCTGAGCTGGTCTCCAGCCTCCAGAATCTTCTCTATATGGTGGGATGCAGCAGCCAGACAGAGGCTGATGAAGAGGATCTCGGGGTCCACCTCCTTCAGGAACAGGAATGCTGCTGGAAGCAGGCACTGCAGGGAGTGCAGCATGGCCATGGGGGGGGTCCATAGAATGCCCAGGGGCAACTCCGGCTCCATAGCACACAAGGGAGAGGAGGAAAAAGCTCAAGAGCAACTGGTGACATAAAGCCTGGCTAGAACTGGTTCCAGGGGGCTTCATAAGTGAGAGAGCATCCAATGAGTGTGGATGCTCTCTTGTGCAAAAATGCATCGCTTTTGCGATGTGCTTTTGAGGTGTGAATGCGCTTTTGCACAATAAGCTTTTGCGGAAGAGCTCTTCCGCAAAAAGCTTCTTGTGCAAGAAGCCTGTAGAGTAGACCTAGGCTGGCTTCACACTTCCCCCAGTGCAGGAGTGTGCACATATCATGTGCTCAGTTAGGAAACAACTAAGTCTATAATGGTTCCATCATTTTCTGTTCTCGTCAATATATGCCTGATCAAGAAACTAGTAGGAAGTCCATTCTGGATTGGTTGAGCAGAACAACACAGAGTAAACAAAAATACACAACTAGAAACCAGTAAATGGAAATAGGCATGGGTTGTTATTCACTGCTCATATTTTCCAGAAGCACACATTTAAACACCATCCAGGAACATATATGCAAATATACATCTGCCGAAGTAAACTAAGCAGTATTTGGGGTAACTTTTCATGAATTATATGATGAAAAGCACAGATATACCTACTTCTGACAGCTAAAATTTAATTTTACCATTCAAAATCAAACCTGTTGCAATGTCTTGCTTTAGCGAAGTGTATTTTATTTTTCTTTAAATCATAACACAAAGTATCAAATTCCTGCTCTCACTTGTGTATCTGTGGCTCCCATTGTTCCATGTGATAGATTTTTCTTTACTTGTGATGGTGTGGATCAACCCCACACTGTACCTGACAGAGTGACCTTAGCCCAGCTGGCTGAGAGGGCCTCACTCCCAAACAGCCCTGCTGGGCAAGCTCCAACTGAAGAGTGATTATAAAAGCCTCTAGAACAGCTCAGTCAGGACTGACTGCAGAAGGGGAAGGAGGTGCTGAAGAAGGAAGAGAGAGGAAGCACAGCCAGACCAAACAGCAGCAGCCAGGCCAAGAGGTGCAACACAAGGAACTGCAGAACCAAAGTGAGCCTACAGGTGCTAGCAGGAAGTAGCCCAGGGCGGGGAATTGATCCCTAAGGGTATGTCTACACTACAAAGTTAATTCGAACTAACAGATGTTAGTTCAAATTAACTTTAATAGGCGCTACACATACAAACCGCTAGTTCGAACTTAATTCGAACTAGCGGAGCGCTTAATTCGAACTAGGTAAACCTCATTCTACGAGGACTAACGCCTAGTTCGAATTAAGTAGTTCGAATTAAGGGCTGTGTAGCCACTTAATTTGAAGTAGTGGGAGGCTAGCCCTCCCCAGCTTGCCCTGGTGGCCACCCTGGGCACAACCAGGGAAACTTGTCTGCCCCCGTCCCGGCCCGGGAACCCTTAAAGGGGCACGGTCTGGCTACAGTGCCCGTGCCAGGTGCAAGCCTGCCAGCACCCAGCCAGCAGACCCTGCACCTGGCACGGCACGAACCAGCCACCCGCTGCCACCCAACCCTCCGCCTCTTCCCAGGACCAGGATGGCGGCTCCCAGGAGCCTGCTCAGGACTGCAAGAGGCGGGCGCCCGCCTGGTCTAGTGTGGAGATTGTGGACCTCATCCATGACCTCCGCACTAGGCACAGGAAAGTGGCCGTCTAGGGCAGGATAGCTGCCAGCCTGGCCACCCAGGAGCAGGTTTGCATGAAAATCAAGGTGGTCCACTGAGACCCCCGACCCTGAGCCCTGAGCTTAGAACATAAAAACATAAGAACGGCTGTACTGGGTCAGACCAAAGGTCCATCTAGCCCAGTAGCCTGTCTGCCGACAGCGGCCCACACTGGGTAACCTGGAGGGGATGGACCGAAGACAATGACCAAGCCATTTGTCTTGTGCCATCCATCTCCAGCCTTCCAAAACAGAGGCCAGGGACACCATTTCTACCCCCTGGCGAATAGCACTCCATGGACCCAACCTCCATGACTTTATCTCACTTCTCTTTAAACTCTGTTATAGTTCTAGCCTTCACAGCCTCCTGCAACAAGGAGTTCCACAGGTTGACTATTTGCTTTGTGAAGAACTGTCTGTTATTAGTTTGAAGCCTGCTACCCACTCATTTCATTTGGTGTCCTCTAGTCCTTCTATTATGGGAACTAATGAAGAACTTTTCTTTATGCACCCTCTCCACACCACTCAGGCTTTTATAGACCTCTATTATATCCCCCCTCAGTCTCCTCTTTTCTAAGCTGAGAAGTCCCAGTCTCTTTAGCCTCTCTTCATATGGGACCTGTTCCAAAGCCCTGATCATTTTAGTTGCCCTCCCCTCTCCCACCTCCTTTTCCCAGTCTCCCCGAGTTTTGTTCAATAAAGAGAGTTTCTATTTTTGAATACACGTGTTCTTTATTTTGTACATCAGGAAGGAGGGTTAGGGAGGGGCAAGTGGAAGGAGGTGAGATAGGAATGGGGTACGAGCCCCCGATGGGGAGGACTGGGGTGGCTCTGCGGGCTCCTCGGGGTGGAAGCTCTCCTGCAGCCCCCCGATTGACCTCTCCTCCCCTGGATGGTAGCCTGCGGCAAGTGCAGCCGGGCTGATGGCCAATTACTGTGATGTGCCGAGTGTGGGCATTCAGGGCACTCCAAGACATGACTGTTTTGCTGTCCCTCATCTAGTTAGACAAGCGAGCGGGGAACCCCTGAGAACTGTCTGTCCGGGTGGGGGTCGGGTCCCTTTAAGCACAGCCCTCGGCTAGCCTGAGACAGCAGCTCCACGCTCTAAGTCCTAATCTGATGCCCTGCCGGCACTGCTTCCGGCCATCCTTAACCTCGGTTCAGGGTCCACTCAATGTGGACATGCTAGTTCGAATTAGCAAAATGCTAATTCGAACTAGTTTTTAGTCTAGATGCACTAGTTCGAATTAGCTTAGTTCGAATTAACTAATTCGAATTAAGTTAGTTCGAATTAGTGCTGTAGTGTAGACATACCCTGAGTGCTCAGCATGTTGTGGTAGGTTTCCCTGCTAAGTGAGCATTGGACTGAGCCGCTGCTGGGCTGTGATCTGGTGGAATGGGAGGGCCCGGGTCTTCCTACCCCCTCTGTATATACTCCCGTGTGGGGGAAGTTTTACCTGAATGTGAACTTAGGCCGTTGGGCCGTATTATTCTGAGAATACTGGATTTGCACATGAACTGAGGCCGTTGGGCTGTATTACCCTGAATAACAAGGACCTGCATATGGATTTGGGCTATTGGGCACATTACCCTGAGTATAAGGGGCTTGCATATGAATATAGGAGGCTGTTGGGCCATATTATCCTGTGTATAAGGGACTTGCACATGAATTTGAGCCATTGGGCCATATTACCCTGAGTATAAGGGACATGCGTAGGTACTTAGACCATTCGGCCATTTTGCCCTAAGTGACAGAGATTTGCATATGGACAGGGGTCATTGGGCCACAATACCCTGAGAAAAGGGCCGAGGGTACAGACTGAGGCTGTCTAGCCGCCCCGTAAAGTGATTTGGTGACGGTCAAAATGTCCCATCAAAGGCAAAATGTCCCATCAAATGTCTCCAAGGGTTGGTCGCCCCTTGACACATGTACACAACCATTCTTTAGAGTCTGCCAAATATATAGGAACAGATTACTGGTCATATCTTCAGTACTATGTGAAGCAAACTTTCACTCTCAAAAACTGATAATTTCCTCACAAACTCCACTTTGCACAGTGTAATTTTGCAAAAAAGTAAACTTTCAGGGTAACTATTAAAGTTATATTTTTAAGAGCTCTCAGCACAGGCTTTTTATTCTCTCTTTTGTTGTCATAAACCTGTAATTAACATGTCACAAACTAAAAAGGCAAATGAGGAAATATGAGATTCTGATATGTCTGCTTTCTGGCATGCCTTTGAGGACTCTGAGTTGCCAAACATGAAGCAGCTGTACGATGGAGCCCAAAGAAGCAGTCCTCTTTTATAATTCCTTTGGTGTTTTCTGAAATCGTACTTGGTTTTTAGACCAGCCAACACATTTATATGATTATTTAATAGATAATCAAAACTTCTCACTATTTAAACAATTATTTACTATTTACAATACTTTTACTTTTTAACTTGAAATTCTAACATCTGAGATTCTATTGCTGTTCGTTTTTCTCAGTGCCACTGCAATCAAACCAGGGTGTTTTGTATTCTGTCCCTGCCCTGTAATGGTTTTCCACATCTGCCCTCTTTCAGTGATATATATTCTCTTCTTCTTCCCCTACTCTTGCATTGTTATCATATAAATATTAAATGTGCTCATTTGCTTCTTCTCAAGTTGATATTCGGTTCACAATTATAATTAATATCCTACTCAGTAAACACATGTTGGACAAGAAAAATGTAATATGGAGATGTATTTCTCATATTTATCTCACCAAGGACTCAAATCAACAAAATACATTTAGTTAAAATTCCATGAAGTAGATGGTACAAATATTGGCACCTCATTAATCTGGCAAGTTCAGTAAAAATCAGCTAGCTCATGGAAGATCATGATAAATAATCTTTCACTCACCATTAAATCATAGACCCACATTAAAGGGCACAAGATTAACACTTTTCAACACTGTCAGCTGGTTAGAAATGTTTGTTTTACAATGTTTGTATTTCAATGTCATACTAGTGTGTCATTGTCACAATGCAGCCATGAAGAGGTTATGATGAAAACATCACTATACTGCAACTCAACATTTCAATGGCATAAGCCAGTCCTAACAAAATCAACAAAAAGAGACATGAAAACTGAGATTGGTAACAATCTACTAGTGAAGAGAAACAATTGAACAGCTGACCCACTACATATAACAAATATATAAAAAGAGAAAGCACCAAATCAAAGAATAATATTTATATATTTACACCAATAAAGGTCTACACTAAACCATTTATCCACAACAAGATGAATCCTGCTTCCAGTATCTCTGAGGCATACACAAGATGCAGGCCTGGCCCCACACCTGTAACCCCTCTTGCTATGCAGTTAATTTGCCAACTGATGACAGCTCGCAAAGCTTCCTAGTGTGTCAAGGAGGATATGCCCTTCATTCCTCTTCACCCTGTTTGGTATGCTATGCACTCTGGGGTGGCATAGAAGGAGCATAGTTCATGGGCTTCCTGGAATGCAAGTACTGCAGTTTTGCCTGACCTCTACATGGACCACAGAAGGCAGTGGAAAGGCTTTGATGATCTTTTAGATGGCAACCAGAATGACCAGCTTCCCTCAATGGTCAGCTTCAGAATTATACACCAAAATTATTTTAACCATGCAGATAGGATATGAATTTCACTTGTTTCATCAATAAATAACAATTCCAAAAATGTGGAGTCATTGTTCCATGACTATATTCCTCCTTAAAATGTCTTCCAGCTAGCTTTGCCCCTGGCTATTAGGGTTGCCACTTTTTCAGAGAGAGCAGTGGGGAGTCAGGAATACTTTCTCATGAAGGTTTGTAGTACACAAATTTTATTCAAATTACTTAGTAAACTACCTTGCATAATAAGTGATTTACTTATAATAATAAATGTCTGTTTGTTTTTAAAACTGGTGAGTGGATTTCATGCTGGTGAAGACATTAATTTGACAAACAAGGTGGATGGTGTTCCTTTTTCTTCAAAACAGCAAAGAGGGCAAGCTTCTCCTCTTACTCTGTACCCCATTAGCAATGACCTGAGGCACTGAATTTCCCAGTTTGTGCTGACTTAAGAAGGGGTCCCATAGACTGAAATATATTAATTAAAAAATCCTACATTAAAGGAATATGAAGGTCACAAAGCCAAGCATTCAAGAGTTAGGGAAATGCCAGAATTAAAATGTAGACTCTTTGAACATATGCATTATGGTACAATTTGTAATTATGTGATTATATTATTTTCACCTACACAGATCATCTGCAGGGTTTATAACTACAACCTTTAGATCCACAGCATAAGTAGCTATCAATTGAGCTAAAGGGGTAATGAGAAGCACAAATAAGTTGTTAGACTCTACATTGAGTCTACATTAGCAGCAGTGTGACACAGTCTTTATCAGAGGGTTATACAGCTGTTTGAAGTAGAAGTTTGGGAATCAGTTGGTTCTGGGCAGTTTATATGGCCTACAGGTTACTGACAAGCACAGAGGTATTGCAGATCCTTTCTGAAAGACTAGATGGCTAAGACTCAAATCTACTATGTTAAGAGACATAGGTTTTATTCCCAGCTCTGCCAGAAGTGATCTCATGGTACTCTCTCCATTTTATAGATAAAGTAGAAAAAAATTCAACGTACCACCTAGACTGGAGGGCCAACCAGGTTATGGAGTCTTTCTCCTGTGGAAGAATTATTAAATGTAAAGAAATATTAACAGCAATTAGCACAAGAGGTGAGACTTGAAATCATGGCCTCCTGGATTGCAGCTATGTACACCTTTTTCCTAGGAACAAGGCATTTATGTAGGTCACATGCATCCTTTTGCATGCGTCAGTATTTTGACAGAGAGAGCTGAGAAAAGTGTGACAGTCTTCTGAAGTTAGAGATTGTTCCACTAAATTTAGGAAAAGTTGCAAGCCTTGCTCACTATGGATTGTATCTTAAAGGACTGATTCATCCCTAAATGATGAAATCAGATTGGTCAAGTGTACATTTTCCAGAAGTGCCCAAGTTGCCTTAAGCTATGAACTGTATTAAGTAGAAGATATTTATTCACCATAGAATGCTCTAGGAGGCAAAGTTTACAATATTCTATTTGGAATTATTACAGTTTGTATTTGAATTACTATAAACTAATATTTTCCACATAAGAGAACTCTTCAGAAGCTATTTTCCTACTTCCTGTTTTCATTTTTAATAACATGTTGCCAAAATGCTTCTTAAAAGGAAAGGGAACAAGCATAAAATATTTTGGAAAAAGAGGAATTTGCAGCTGGAGAATGAGTGAATGGCATCCAGCTGGTTTTTTTTCTGTCTCCATTTTGCTTCTGTTTTGTACAGTAAGTGAAACAAAATGGTGGAAATCTCAGCTATGCTGTTTTTTAGAACTAATAGCATTTCAAATACTATTAAATCCTCCTTTGATCAATGTACTGTCCCTGTGCAACATATGCATCCTTTTGGGTTTGATTCTATCATATACTTGCTAAATTTCACTCAGATTTACTAATTTGGTATTTTAAAACCGTTTTCTGGAGTATCTCCATGGAAGGCAGTATTGGGCATGCTACTGGAGACAAGAACTCCTAAATTTTATTATTGCATTTCCCAGTGAGTTGCTGAATTGGCACCTAAATAACTCACCTGATTTTTACAGCTGTCTAGCAACTGTAACTCACATTGGCTATGGTGGAGCTCTGAAATTTAAACCACATATTTAGGTCTATGGATTCAAATGCCAATTTGTAGATGTCCAAGTCTAAATTAGGGCTTAACTTCCATAATTCTAAATGCTAAAAATATGTTTAAGAACATATCTCAGAGAATTGTGAGAATTGCCATATTTATAAATCTTTACTAGTATAAGGTGCTATGTAGATGCTATTTTATTATTTCTTATCTCGTGATAGTGATGATGGAGACATTCTACAGATATATTAGAAGCAAGAGAAAGACCAAGGACCGGGTAGACCCATTGCTCAGTGAAGAGGGAGAAACAATAACAGGAAACCTGCAAATGGAACAGGTGCTTAATGACTTCTTTGTTTTGGTTTTCATCAAAATGATTTATGGTGACAGGATGCCTAACGTAGTGAGTAGTAGTGGAAATGGGATAGGTTTGAAAGTTAAAATAAAAAAAGAACAAGTTAAAAATTACTCAGAAAAGTTAGATGTCTGCAAATCACCAGGGCCCATTGAAATGCATCCTAGAATACCCAAGGAGCTAATAGAGGAGGTAAATGAGACTTTAGTTATCATCTTTGAAAAATCATGGAAGTCCGGAGTGGTTCCAGAAGACTGGAAATGTGCCCATCTATAAAAAAGGAAATAAAAACAACCCAGGAAACTACAGACCAGTCAGTTTAACTCCTGTGCCAGGGAAGATAATGGAGCAAGTAATTAAGGAATTTATCTGGAAGATAATAAGGTGACCGGTATCAGCCAACATGGATTTGTAAAGAACAAATCATGTCAAAGCAATCTGATAGCTTTCTTTGTTAGGATAACAAGTCTTGTGGATAAGGGAGAAGCAGTGGACATGGTATAACAAGACATTAGTAAAGCATTTGATGCGGTCTCGCATGACCTCATCAGTAAACTAGGGAGATACAACCTAGATGGGGCTATAATAAGGTGGATGCATAACTGGCTGGATGAGGCTGCATCTACACTGCAAGGTTTTGCGCAAAAACCTGCGGAGCATCCACACCTCAAATGCACTTTTGCGCAAGTAAATCAACAGTAAAATGGCAGAACAGAGGGCTTTTGCTGGTGTAGGTAAACCTCCTTTTACGAGGCATAACTCCCTTTTGCGCTACAGCTATTGCGCAAAAAGGCAAGCGTGGACGCTCCAGAGAATTTGGAGAAAAGCACAGGTGTTCTGAGGGCAATCAGAGCTTTCTTGCGCAAGAGCGTCCATGCAGTGTGGACGCTCTCTTGCGCAAAAGCACATCATTTTTGCAATGTGCTTTAAGGTCTGGACGTGCTGTTGTGCAAGAAGTTTTTGTGCAAAAACTCTTGCTCAAAAGGCTTCTTCCACAAGAAACCAGCAGTGTAGACGTAGCCAGAGAGTAGATATTAATGGTTCACCATCATGCTGGAAGGGCATAAGAAGTGGGGTTCTATAGGAGTCTGTTTTGGGACTGGTTCTGTTCAATATCTTCATCAACGATTTAGATGATGGAATAGAGAGTACGCTTATGAAGTCTGCATATGATACCAAGCTGGGAGGGGTTGCAAGTGCTTTGGAGGATAGGGTCATAATTCAAAATGATCTGGACAAACTGGAGGAATGGTCTGAGGCAAATAGGATGACATTTAATAAGGACAAATTCAAAGTACTCCACTTAAGAAGGAACCATCAGTTTCATACATATACTGAATGGGAAGCGACTGTCTAGGAATAAGTACCGCAGAAAGGGATCTAGGGGTCATAGTGCACCACAAGTTAAATATGAACCAACAGTGTGATGCTGTTGCAAAAAAAGCAAACATGATTTGGGGATGCATTAACAGGAGTGTTGTAAGCAAGACACAAGAAGTCATTCTTCCACTCTACTCTGCACTGATTAGTTCTCAATTGAAGTATTGTGTCCAGTTCTGGGCATCATATTTCAAGAAAGATGTGAAGAAATTGGAGAAGGTGCAGAGAAGAGCAACAAAAATGATTAAACGTCTAGAAAACATTACCTGTGAGGGAAGACTGAAATAATTGGACTTTAGTTTAGAAAAGAGAAGACTGAGAGGGGACATGATAACAGTTTTTAGGTATCTAAAAGGAGGGAGAAAATGGTTCTTCTTGGGCCCTGATGATAGGACAAGAAGCAATGGGCTTAAATTGCAGCAAGGAAGGTTTAGGTTGGGCATTAGGAAAAACTTCCTAGTTGTCAGAGGTATCCCGAAAAAACTCTGCCACATCCAGGAAATGCATTTGCTCTTCCGCTTTGTTTTGCAGAAGAGCAAACACACATTTTTTCGGAAGCCCCTGTATTCCTCGTTCCACGAGGAAGAAGGGGGCTTTAGAAAGAGGGTTTTTTCCAAAATTGGGCCCAGTCTAGACGGGCCAAATTTCGGAAAAGCCTCTTCGACAAAAGTATCGGAAAATGATATGCAAAATGTGCTCCACATTTTGCATATCTTTTTCTGATAGATACTCACAGACTGGATGTACCAAGGGTGGTTAAGCACCGGAATAAATTGCCTAGGGAGGTTGTAGAATCCCCATCACTGGAGATAGTTAAGAGCAGGTTGGATAGACATCTATCAGGGATGATCTAGATGGTGCGTGGTCGTGCCGTGAGGGAAGAAGACTAGACCTGATGATCTCTCAAGGTCCCTTCCAGTTCTATGATTCTGTGGAATTTGCAATATGTTTCAGTGTACAGCTGCGGGGGGGAGGGAATCATATGTATGTCAATGGAATTTCATTATCACACTCACCATTTTTGATCTCACACATTCAAATTGCTGTCATTCAATAACTTGATCAAATAAATACATTTTATAATATAAGATTATACAAGATTTCCTATAGTGTTTTATACAAAAATATTTTTTTACTTTAAATTCTCCAAAACAAAAGAAGCAACTATTAAAATCATTTATCCTAGCTGTAAACTTCAAACGCTCACATCTTTTTCTGCGAGCTTGAGATGGCCAGAAATTAAAGAGTCTTGTTCTCTAAGCACTCAGAGCAAGATTCCTCTCTACTTCGGTTCCTTACCAATGAAGCTACCAGACACAGGAAGGAAATGATAAGTTTAATGTTGTGCTGAATGGGAAGGGTACTACCCTTTTCTGGACATCCCAGCCATTTAGTTAACTAGATTACCTGTAAGGATTAAACCCACAAAAAAAGTGGGTCCTAAAGAATCTCCAGAAAATGCTAAGGAAGCAGGAAATGTTGGAAAAAAGCCAGGAGAGCCAATGAAAACAGAGTGAGTTTTTGAATGGGAAGCAATGATTTTCCTGCTGCAGTTTTGTATGACCAGAGAGAGCAGGCCTGAAAAACATGTATTGAGCCAGGAACAAGGCTGGAAATATCCAGAGATATCCATGCCTAGAGAAGGCCTAAACCTGGGAACAAGATATATGTGAGTAGAACAGGGAATATATAGTCAGAGAGAATGAGGTTATTTTCTTTATTTTTGGGTTAGTGCCCATGTGACCTCTCCCCAAGCCATACACTGTGACTGTGTTTAGACTGGCATGATTTTGCGCAAAAGCAACCACTTTTGCGCAAAATCTTGCCACCTGTCTACACTGGCCGCGAGTATTTGCGCAAGAACACAGACTTTGTAATGTACAAAAATCAGTGGTTCTTGTGCAAACACTCTGACGCTTCTTCTCAGGGATAAGCCATCTTGCGCAAGAGGGCCAGTCTAGACAGCAACATTAATTTCATGTGCAAGAAAGTCCGATGGCTAAAATGGCCATCGGAGTTTTCTTGCGCAAGAGAGCATCTACACTGGCACGGATGCTTTTGTGCAAAAGCAAATCTTTTGTGCAAAGGCACATGCCAGTATAGATGCTCTCTTGCGCAAATACTTTTAACGGAAAAACTTTTCCGTTAAAAGTATTTGTGCAAAATCATGCCAGTCTAGACGCAGCCTGTAACTTTTAAACTGAATCTCAGGGAAGTAATTCTCTGTGTTTTTAATCCTTTTTTCAGTTGATCTGTAATACCTAGGAACCAAGTATATTTTACCAAGTATGTTTTATTTGTTTTATAAAAAACACACCTTTTTAAAGACCATGATTTGATCCCTGAGCCTTAGAAAGCAGGAGGTTCTGTATTCATGTGCCTAAAACTGAAAGTTCAGCTATTAAGAAATTACACATTGTTTTTTAAACACTCTCTAGAAGGAGAGCTTGAGGGTACCCCACAGGAAGAAATTCCCAAATATGTCATCTTAGGTTTTTCAAAGGGGTTTTTGCTTTTGGGTGGTGACAGTGTACCATCCAAGGTCAGGGAATCTGTGACTTCGGGGACTTTTTAAAATAGAAGCCGTTAGTAGCATGGTATTTTAAAATCTTTTGTGGGCCCCCATCTTCTGCACTTGAAGTGCTAGAGGGGGGGAATAGCCTTGACAAACGTGTGTGTGTGTGTGTGTGTGTGTGTGTGTGTGTGTGTAGCTCTGTACAAAAGACTTATATTGCACAATACAACAAATAAACTGAGATATACACGCACATACACACCCCTAAATTATAAGAACATGACTAAGGTTACAAACACAAGTACACAAAAGTTAGGAAATGACAGAATTAAAGTCATGTATGAAATGTCTTATTAAATAAATCCCTATATATGAATTCTCTTTTTGACATTTTTATATTTTGTATGGACAAATAAATGGGAGTTTCATCAAAACAGTATTTAAATTTTTTATTATTGTATTTGCTGTACAGCCTATATTGGTCATCTAATCTCATACTTCACTTGTATTTGTCATAATTCTTCAACTGTCCTGAATTACACATTAAATAATGCCCCCATTGATGCACAGATGACATGGAAAATCTACTGTGCTGCCTATATACAACTTTTCTTAATTTACTGCACTTTTTTATTTGGTTCCAAAATGAAAAAGTTACCAAAGAATTTATGTAATGTAGTTTTCTTTAGTGTAAAATAATATTCCAGACTATGCTGATAATGTTGGGATTCTATAGAGGAACAACTCTGTGTGATATAATATCACAGGATGGCTATATTGTACTCTAACTGTAAGAGGCTGAAAATTATAGCTGGGTTTTTACCTTGGGCCTTTATTTTTAATAGACAGATTTTCACCTAAGTGCCATAAACAAGGACAATGATAGAATAGAATTTTGTAATGCTAATAATTAACTCTTCACACTCCTGACTGATCCTGAACTCAAGAAGGCTCTTGTAATAGGGCTAGGCCCTAAGGCCATAGAAAAATTTTCCAGAAGGCTACAGAAGTAAATGGTCAATCAGGGGTCAGGGAGGACTACAAAAGAAGCTGCAGGACCAGCAGCGGCAGAGTTGCAGCCCAGACCTGAAAGGAAAAGTCCAAGAAGACTGGCTGGCAGAACCAGGGACAGCTCAAAATGTGAAGTTGTTCAGGATACTGTCTCCAGAAGGAGAAGCCATGGGAGACAACATTCTCCTACTGAGGAGAAACAGACTGAGAGACTGGACTCAGAGGAACACTCTACAGAGGGTACTGGGATGAGCCCTTGTTAGAAATATACCCCAGAAGGGGTTTGTTAATTCACATGAGGCTGTGTGACTGAGTAGCTGCAAGGCTTTTAAAAGACTGATGTAGTGCAGGAACCCACACTCGGTCGAACGGGGGCACTCGCGGGAGGTGAGTGTCACCCCATTACAGCTCCACTGGAAAGCGAAGTGAAGTCCAGATTGATGAATCCATGATGAATCCATGGTGCAGATTGATGAATCCATGAAGTCCAGCAAGACCTGCAATGAGGCCTTTGCCACTTGTCTTCATCAACCAAGAATGAGAACTCTGACTTGGAATCTGCTTGCACAAATTCCTTAAAATTTGACATTGTGGGAACCAAAGTATAGTGAATGAGGATCACTTGCTGGTTTGCAATGTTAAGCTCAAGCCCTCCAGTGGAGTACACCTTCCGCAAAATGAGATCCAGCTCCTTTGCATTCTTTATCCAAAGAGTGAGCCCCTGCTGCCTTGGCCTCTCTCATTCATTGGCAGCTGCCGCCACCAACAAGTCTGGTGGGGTTGAACAGATATTAGTACCCTTCTGAAAGCACATGGTATTTTCTTTTGACCCCTTTTGCTGTGAGAATCACAGAAGCCAGCATCCGCCACTGGGTCTTAGTGGTCTCCTGGATCATTTTAATAAAGAGGAGTGCCACCCTGGTGATGTTTGTGAGGGGCAAGACATCTACCATAGGGCCAACATCTCAGTGGCCTTCTCCATCTGAATACCTATATTTTGTGCCAGCCTTCTAAGGAGTTCCAGGTGGGCTCTGCTATCAGCTGGGGCAGGCGCCAAAGATGTTCCCAATACTTCCTCATCAGATGAAGATGATGAGAAGGCTTGGGCTGGTACAGAACCTTCCTGTCTATCTGGCTCCTCATGTGCACCCAGTCATCAGTATCCACACCTGTCTCAGTGCCGACTGCAGTATTGACAATCATGTCAACAATGGCACCAGTTGAGGTGCCCACCATAGTGCTAGTAGCTGTGCCAGTATTGATGCCATGGGAGAGCTTTCTGGCCCTGGGTGGAGCCTGTCCATCTGACGCAACCAAGAGGGATTCCTCTGAATAGGACCCCTGAGATTGGTAGCATTTTAATGGGATCCAAAAGCATCAGTGGTCTTTGCAGTGCTGGAGGCTTCAGGACCAATGACGTTTCCTGTGGGTTGGGAGAGTGTGAGCCTGGCAAGGTTATGAGCTTTCTTGCTGCTGAAAGGGTCTCTTGTGTAAAAGGAAGATCTAAGTCTTCCACTTGACCGTCCTTCAGTAGAGCCAGACTTGATGGACCCCTCTACGGGACCAGAGTCAATAGTGCTGCTTCTTGCATAGATGAGGTGGAGTGGCCCAGTGTGGTTACATTCCATAAGCAGGCTCACACTCAGTTATTTGAGCAGGTGAGCACCCGCTGTCCATTTTCTATGTTTCTCATGCAGCACCAGTGATAGCAAGTGGTGACTGGTCTCCACATGTGAGGAAGTCTCCAGTGCAGGGAGTGATGGTGCTGAGGTCTCTCACACCAGAGTCCTTCCACAGTGCCGCATCCCTGATTGAAGCCAGTGCACTACACACTGATGCCAAAGAGTCTGGTGCTGGGTCCATGGTGCCTGACTTTGTGGCCTCAGAGCTGCTTCCACCAGAAACAGTTTCAGCCTGGGGTCTCTTCTCTTTTTAGTGTGTATGTGGGGGAGGTGGGGGGAAGCGGGACAGAATCCTCTGCAGATTTTGCACCTATTAGTCTGATCAGTTTCCTCCAGGCACTTGAAGCAGGACATGCCTAGGTAGCCTTTGACATCAGCTTTTGGCAGACCTCACACAGCTTAAACCCCTGGGACAAAGGCATGCCCCAGTCCCAGACAGGGGAAGGGAATGGGGAAGGGAACTCCAACTAACAAGGGGTTCAGCCATCACACTATATTATGCTACAAACTAACTACTGACAGCTATTTAGAGGCAGGATTACAAGTACACCGGGGGTTGTTCAAAAATGAAAGAAGACAAGAATGCTCCAACAACCATCACTGGTGGTAAGAAGGAACTGGACAGGTGGTGGTTTGGTGGAGCCATATATGCGATGCTATGAAGGGGGCACTTGAGCTGGCAAGACAAGTAATGCTAGGGGGAAACCTTCCAGTGACTGTGCACATGTCACATTCATGCACCTACTTCTAATCAATATGAAGAAGGTCTCAAAGAAGAACGCATAACAAAAATCATTAGAACCAGCAATACTATAAATTGCAGAGCCATGTGATCACCTGGCTTCACAGTGTATTTTATTTATTTTTCACTCACCTTTGAACGTATCACCTGCTCTCTTATTGCTAATTCATCTCCCAAGAGTATGTTCTAACATTTCAATCTCTTGGGCATTTCAAACAGCTGCCATTTAATTAACCAACCTGCCAGAGTGATGTTTCGTTCTTTTCCTCAGATGTGGAAATTCCACAACTAAATTACACTTCCTGAGGCCCATAAAGGGCACTATTCAGTTTTGGAACACAGCAGGTTTAAGGTTCTATAACGTCCACTTAGTAGAGCTAGAAATAGGACCTTTATCGTGTTGGAAAATGGAGATTGTGTCCCATTTTGTCTATGGAAAATAGATCTTGGATATCAAATTTAAGATTGCGACATTTATGGGAATATAAAAGCTATGTTATTTTTAGATGTGTTTATTCTTCCCTTTGAGCCCAGTACAACTAGATTTATAAACTAAGGCCCCAGTTAAATAAAGAACTTAAAGACATTATGGTTTTCAAGCATGTGAGTTCAATGGACATTAATGGGATTATTCACATGCTTAAGGTTAAGCAAAGGGTTTAACTGCTTTGCTGGCTCAGGTCCTTAAGCACCTGGCTTTACAGACCCAATGCTTTTAACTCTTTATTTTTTTGGCCCATATGTGACAAATATAGAATACAATGTACAAGCTGGACCTCCCTGGTCCAGCACCCTCAGGACCTGACTGGTCCTGGATGAGGGATTTTGCCAGACCAGGGAAGGTCATTTTTGGATCCCTGCCACTGGCCCTCCTGGCCTGGCCACTGGCCTCCTAGCTGGCTTCCCACCTCCTGCTGTCCCCACTGCCCTGCTCACCAGTTGAGCAGCCATCACTGCCGTGGCTCTGCCAGGCAGCCTGGCGCTGAGGCTCTCGGGGCTCTGAACAGCTGCGCATATCGGGGCTCTCTGGGCAGCTCTGTGCTGCACTGGGGCTCCATGAGCAGCCCTATGCATCATGCACCAGGGCTCCCTGGGCAGCCCCGCACTGGGTCTCTCAGCCCCACCAGGCAGCCCTGCTGCCATGTGCTGGGCAGCATACCAATCCCAACGTTGCAGGGATACTTAGTGCTGGCCCTCTACTGGGAGTGGGACTCACTGTGCCAGACCAATGATGTTGCCAGACTAAAGAATCCTGGTGAGGAAAGTTTCAACCTGTATAATAATGTGAAAAAAAAGGTTTTATCATTACCAGGTCTGCAAACAGGAGGGGCAAGAGGGAAGCTGTCCCATGGCTCGGCAACTCAAAGGGGCTTGGGGATCAGGCTGCCGCTGATACCACAGTAACAGCAGTGGTGGCCAGAGTCATGGGCCCTTTAAATTGTTACTGGAGCACCATGTTGCATGCTCCAGGCACTGCTGAGGGTCGGTTGCCCTCAGCCCTGCCCCTTCTGGGATTGCAAAGGTGCCATCCGCCCCACACTGCCATGGGGCCCGAGGAAGCTGCTAGCTCCACTGTCATTACGGGTTTGGGCTGATCTGCATTAACATCTTAGTGCGATTCACACCACCCCATCATGAATTTCCTATGTCATCATCATTCTACAACATCTTCACCCTTACTCAAGCTAATGACTAAATGACACAATTTGGTGCTGTATAAAAAATAGGATTAAGTCGATTTGGCTATATTATCTAATCCAAGATGTATCGTACCCTGTCTAATGGAATATAAACAGTTATAAATGGGCTACATTTTGTTGAGACAATTTCAGACATATCTCGTGGGGCTATGAGGGGGTCACGGCTGAGAGGTTTCAATATCTTCATGAATGTTCTGGAAGAGGCAGTAAAATGCCCATGAATTACATGGAGTGCATGATGCTTATCTCAGAGATTTTATACATAAAAGCAAAGAATGAACAAATGAAAGATGATCCAGAGAAAGAGAACATAGAGAGAAATTAGCAATTCTGAGTTACCCTACGCAAAATACAGGGCAACAATTTGAGAGAGAATGCCACCAACAATACTAAGGAGACACAATTCGATAATAACATACTCTCACAAAAAATAATTTTGTAACTAAAGTTGTAAATAAGTCTCAGGATACTTTTGTCATTACATGTCTGATTAAAAGCCTATTGAAATAAAATATATTCTTTCCTTTAACTTCAAGGGACTCTGGATCAGGATCTACAGGAATTCCCAGACAAGAATCTAAGGGGAAGTAAAGTTTGAGAATATGTTTCAGTAACTTAAGTGTAAAAAACATTATAGGAAAGTTTATTTATCCTAAAGCTAAACAGGAAATTCAAAGTTAAGATTATACTTAAAAGAAATCCAACTGTGTTAAGATAAGAAACGAATACCCACATAACCTTAATTCTGCCCTGTATTGACACCATCCAATAACATATTATAATTAGCATTTTTGTTCTCCAATTAGATTTAACTGCTTTTTCAGGACATAATTTTTTTTTTAATTCATATCATCAACAACTGAATTTCAAAGCAGGATTGGGTCCATAGTTTGAAATACAAATTTTAAAATACAATCTTAATATCCCACTATGGATTCCTCCTCTTCTTCCCAATATTGTTGGGAGAGGAGAATATAAAATTATACTGTAAAAGAGAGGACTAAAATATTCCTTATTTATTATTAACTTCTGTAGTTTTATATAAAAGTGTGAAATTAATTTCCACAATAAAACCTCCTGATACTGATCAAGTAAGCATAACAGTACTTTATACATAAGCAAAACCAAATCAGTGCATGTTCACTGTTATCAATCTGGTTATGAAGACTTATTAGACATAATCAATTCCATAAAAAATCATTCTTCATATATTTAATTTGCTTTCCTTTCTAAGATAAATGTTCATCATAATTTCAAATCAAGAATCAGTACTTCTGAAAGCCTTTTCATACCGAGTGGTAAATCTTCAAATAAGCTTATGCTTGGCACAGCTGAGGAGAGAAATGAGGAAAGATAACTTTAAGGTACCTTCTGCTCCTCAACCAAGAGCAACACAGTTTGGGGTAATTTAGAATAGCCTATGGCAGCTCTAAAGTTATTTTAACTGCAATGGTACCTATGGCACCAGATGAGGAGCAGACAAAGAGCTGTGTACTTCA
Organism: Pelodiscus sinensis; assembly: GCF_049634645.1. NCBI lineage: Eukaryota > Metazoa > Chordata > Testudines > Trionychidae > Pelodiscus > Pelodiscus sinensis. Next base: position 222,768,182 of record NC_134712.1, read on the forward strand.
AACCCCAACTTGCTCCCTTTATGAAGGGGTGAAGAAGAGGTTAGCACAGAGATGACATAGTTATTTTGAAGGAATCTTGAGTAGTACCTATATAACAATTCAAAGTAGCTAGACCAATGATCCAGGATCTAGTCCTTGAATCATATGTTTAACCCAATGAGACTTGTGAACTATTTAAGAACTTCACACATTGGACCTAATCTGATGTTTCCTACATTGCTATATCTCATCAATATCAATGAGATTATACCAGATTTACAACAGGATAAATTAGCTCAGAACTCAGACCCACTAACTGTATTTGAAAGTGATGTGTTGCCAAGAATTACTATACAGGCAGTCCCCGACTTACGCGGATCCGACTTACGTCGGATCCGCACTTACAAACGGGGCTTTCTCGCCCCGGAAGTCGGGGCGAGAAAGCCCTGTTCGTAAGCTGCTCCGGTGCCCCTGGTCTGCTGTAGACCGTCTCCAGCAGACCAGGGGCACCGGGCGGGTTCCCGCGCTTCTGAGGCTTTGCCAGGCAAAGCCTCAGAGGCACGGGACCCCCCCCGCGGCTGCGGCTTCAGTCCGGGAGCCTGTGGTCTGCTGGGGACGGTCCCCAGCAGACCATAGGCACCCAGATTGAAGCGGCAGCAGCGGCGGTTCCCCGCGCCTCTGAGGCTTTGCTCTGGTAAAGCCTCAGAGGCACGGGACCCCCCCGCGGCTGCGGCTTCAGTCCGGGAGCCTGTGGTCTGCTGGGGACCGTCCCCAGCAGACCACAGGCTCCCGGACTGAAGCCGCAGCCGCGGCGGGGTCCCTCGCCTCTGAGGCTTTGCCAGAGCAAAGCCTCAGAGGCTCTGCTCCCCGTGTCCCTGGTCTGCTGGGGAGGGGGGGGGCAGCTAGTGTGCTCCCCCCCCTCCCCCAGCAGACCAGGCTTTTGTTTTGGACTCTGGGGCAGAGCAGCTGGGACGCTGCCGATTGGTCCTGCAGCGCCCGCTCTGGGCACTACTGGACCAACCCGGCAGCACCCCAGCTGCTCTGCCCCAGGTCCTGATTCAGCCGCTGCTGGTCAGTTTCAGCAGCGGCTGAATCAGGACGCCTGGGGCAGAGCAGATGGGGTGCTGCTAGGTTGGTCCAGTAGCACCCAGGAGCGGCGCTACTGGAGCAACCCAGCAGCACCCCAGCTGCTCTTCCCCAGGCGTCCCCAAGTCAGCTTCTGCTGAAACTGACCAGCGCTGACTACAGGAAGCCCCAGGCAGAGTTGCTCTGCCCCGGGCTTCCTGGAATCAGCTGCTGATCAGTTTCAGCAGCAGCTGACTTGGGGACGCCTGGGGTTCTTAAGTTGATTCTGTATGTAAGTCAGAACTGGCGGTCAGTTTCAGCAGTGTCTGAATCTGGACGCCAGTTCTGACTTACATACAGATTCAACTTAAGAACAAACCTACAGTCCCTATCTTGTACGTAACCCGGGGACTGCCTGTATAGTCATAGATCACAGGTACATGTCTGTTCTCATTTTGGTGTTAATGGAAGTTATAACTGTAACACTACACACCAGGGCTGTGTCTAGACTGCATCCCTTTTCCGTAAAGGGGATGCAAATTAGACACATTGCAATTGCAAATGAAGCGGGGATTTAAATCCCCCCCGCTTCATTTGCATAAACATGGCTGCCGCTTTTTTCCAGCTCGGGGCTTTGCCGGAAAAAAGCGCCAGTCTAGATGGGGCTCTTTCGGAAAATAAAGCCTTTTCCAAAAGATCCCTTATTCCTCTTAAAAAAAGGAATAAGGGATCTTTTGGAAAAGGCTTTATTTTCCGAAAGATCCCCATCTAGACTGGCACTTTTTTCCGGCAAAGCCCCGAGCCGGAAAAAAGCGACAGCCATGTTTATGCAAATGAAGCGGGGGGGATTTAAATCCCCGCTTCATTTGCAATTGCGATGTGTCTAATTTGCATCCCTTTTACGGAAAAGGGATGCAGTCTAGACACAGCCCAGGGCCGATGGCACTAACTGCTGAGCTCTTCCTGCCAGTTTCTGAGTGGCCACAACTTCCATTGAAGTCAGAGGTAGCTAAAGGGACTTCTCTCCTCACAACGGTTGGGATTAGAATAGTAGATTAGAAGTAGATTAGAGAGTTAAGGGTCTGCTCCAAAAATCAAATGTTCAAACCAGGCTGATTTAATAATGGTGTAGTGAAACCAAAATATTTGTCTTGATCTTTAATCAAGATGTCATAAAAATCCCAGTTGAGACTCAATATTTCTAAATTACATTCAAGTAACAAGAACCATTCTGACCAGAACCAAACCCTGATACAGGACTGTCTGGCTGTGCCATAAATAGTGGCCACAAGCCAATGAAAAGCAGTATGCACTCATGCTGCAATATGAGCTATGTTCCTGGGAAATTGGAAAAGCCTGAACAAACAGCTGTTTCATTTTAATTACTTACTAGTTCCACAGTTTTTATAACACCACTAGCTCCTTTCTGTTTCTATCAAAAATAATGATAAATAATTTGAACTCTATTTTAAAAACCCATGCTTGTTCAGATGCTCTCTGAAGCACAATATGTGCTATAAATATGAAGATTTTGATTTGATCAGTGCCTATACACCAAGAACACCATTTAGTTCTCAATACCATTCCCTTCCTTTCTCCCTTTCCCCTTCACATCTCCCTTTGTCTTTATCCTGTCTTCTGTGCAAAAGACTAAGGGCCCAGTATGACGAGCTCACTCAACTTCTACTGAAGTAATGGACACTCTACCTGGTAGGCCCTCTACCAGCAGTCCCCTCCTTGTCATGTCAAGCAGGGTGTTTCATGAGGATTTTCATATACATATTAGCTCACCTTGACAGCAGGGATGCCATATGAACACAAAGTGATAACTTATACAGGAGCATATTTTTATAGTTGGAAGTATCCCAAAGTAATTTGCAAAGTAAATTTCATCAACATTGTAAATATAGGCCTGTCTGGAGTCGGACGAGCCCACTGCTATAGTAGTGCACAGCAACACCTATGGGACGGAGGGAGGGGGGCAGATTGAGAAATGGTGCCTATGAGGAACTGGCTTAAAAACTGAAGGGAGACAGGCAGGAGCCGGTGCTAGGGAGAGTCTGCCTAAAACCTGGTTCCCCGCAGTGTAGCAGGAAAGTTTTGGTAATCAACAACACGGGTACACCATTTTGGAAAAGTCCAAACAACAACATAGACTCCATCTTGGCTGCGCATCTCCTCCCCCCCACCCCCCAAGGCCATTTTCCTGCTGTTCTGACATTTTGGCGTGAAAACTAGACAGACACCTGTCCTAGGTTCTGCCCAGCAACAGCTTATTTGAGGGCTGCCTCCTCAGTTCCAAGGGGCTGCCCTTCTGAGTGGTAGAGTCTGGAGCTACTTAGAGGGGTAAGCCCTCACCACACAGATAGGTTCCGGCTGTGGGAGGGTGAACTTACTTGCACGCAAGGGGTGTGCTACCAGCTGCCACCCCTCGTCACCAAGGACATACATACCCACGATGGCACAAGGAGGGGAGTGGTCCAACTACTGCCAGAGGAGACCTGACAGAGCCTGTTCCTTCTTTACTTGTGATACTATCTGGATACGGAATCCAGAGCTGTCCCACTGCCATGAGGGTCCACAAGCTGTAGGATATGGTAGTGGTCATTTTTGTGCAAAAATCTGTGGAGCAACCATACCTCAAATGCGCTTTTGCACAAGTAAATCAGCAGTAAAACAGCAGAACAGAGGAGTTTTGCGGATGTAGGTAAACCTCCTTTTACGAGGCATAACTCCCTTTTGCGCTACACCTATTGCATAAAGAAGCAAGTGTGGATGCTCCAGAGGGGTTCCTTGGGAAAAAGCACAGGCAGTGTGGACACTCTCTTGCTCAAAGGCACATCACTTTTGCAATACGCTTTGAGGTGCGGACGTGCTCTTGAGCAAGAAGTTTTTGTGCAAAAACTCTCATGCAAAAGACTTCTTGCACAAAAACATTGCAGTGTAGACGTAGCCTGAGGGTGCAGACTCAGATCCTTGGGGAGCTCAATAATGTCTTTCCTATTTTGAATTAAGTGTCTATACAGCACGTAATTCGAAATAGCTATTTTGAATTTGGTGTTACTTCTCGCAGAATGAGGTTTACCAAATTCGAAATAAGGGCTCCACTATTTCGAATTTATTTCGAAATGGCGGTTTACCTGTGTAGACACTATTAAAGTTAATTCGAAATAACTGCTGTTATTTCGAATTAATTTTGCAGTGTAGACATACCCTGAGGGATGAGGGGCACATCACACTTTGGGCAGTGCAGAGGGCTGGCTGCCCTAGCCCCAGCTCATCCGTCTGATACCCTGCCCTTTCTGGGAATGTGGAGCCGCCACCCCGCATCTTGCCCTGGGGCCTGCACAGGCTGTTGACTCCCCTGAGACTGGCAGAGTACTCAAGGAATTTGATGAGTCTGACAAAATGGTGTGGCAGGGAGCTGACACAGGGCAGAGGGGTAACACAGTGGTGTATAGCTCTGTGTGTCCTGTACAGAATACCACAAAGATGTTGTTTTTTAAAAGTATGTAGTGCTGTAGTGGGCTTCTCTTGCAATCTGGCCGACCTAGTGAGCGGACCAAACTCAACAACCTCCCACCCCAATCCCCAGTGTCCTGGGATGGCCTTGCTGAGTTACAGTCTGTCAATCCTCAGTGCTCCTGCGTTCTATGGGAGGGGAGGTAGCTAGGGGAATCTGGGCCCTCTCTCTCCACCAGGTCCCAGCCAAGGATCTAAAGGGGAGAGGACAAGAAGTGTCTCAGAGCCTCTTGCTAATACTCCAGACCAGCCTCCCCGGGGCACTTCCTGTGCCTCTTGTGCAAATGAGGTGTGGTGATATTCCACTCTTCGCCTCATTTGCATATTTTTGCGCAAAACAGGGGCAGTGTAGACATAGCCTAAAAACAGCTATCCAACCAGTTATGCGCCCACCTTAGAGTAGCAAATTCTAGGTTGTATTTCCCTAGTTTGTTAATGAGAAGGTCATGCAAGACAGTATCAAATACTTTACTAAAGTCTAAATATACCACATCTACTGCAAACCCCTTATTCACAAGGCTTCTTACCCTAGGCTGCGTCTAGACTGGCATGATTTTGCACAAATACTTTTAACGGAAAAGTTTTTCCGTTAAAAATATTTGCGCAAGAGAGCATCTATACTGGCATGTGCCTTTGCGCAAAAGATTTGCTTTTGCACAAAAGGATCCGTGCCAGTGTAGACGCTCTCTTGCGCAAGAAAGCTCCGATGGCAATTTTAGCCATTGGGCTTTCTTGCACAAGAAATTAACGTTGCTGTCTACACTGACCCTATTGCGCAAGAATACTTGCGCAAGAGGGCTTATCCCTGAGCGGGAGTGTCAGAGTATTTGCGTAAGAACCACTGATTTTGTACATTACAAAGTCAGTGTTCTTGAGCAAATACTCACGGCCAGTGTAGACAGGCGGCAAAATCATGCCAGTCTAGAAGCAGCCTATAAAAGAAAGCTATCAGTTTGACAGGATTTATTCTTGACAAATCTCCGCTGACTGTTATTTACTACCTTATTACCTTTTGGATGTTTGCAATTGTAACCCTTCTGCCGGGTAGGCCTGGCAGCAACCAGGGCCGGGTTCAATATCTTGATATCAATATCTTGATATCTATCAATATCACACAGAACCAGCTCGAGACCCCAACCCTGGAAATTCACACACCCCTGGATGCCTCTTGCCTCCCCCATTCGCAAGCACAGAGTCTGAGTTCAGGAAAGGAAACATTTAATGAAACAGAGAGAGAAGTCATATGGCATTAACTTGGGAAAATACCACAGAGTTCATAACCCAAACATGAGCTAAGCCTCCCCCACCCTCAGCCAAGAATCACCCGAAGTCTCAAAGTCCGACACCCCAAAAGTCTCTGTCCCTGGTCAGTGACACCCAGAGTCCAAAAGTTCACCAGCAGGGTTTCACCTCCCAACCTGGGTAGAAATGAGGGTGGGGGAATAGACAGAGGGCACCTTACGAGCCACTCCACCATACTCCACCAGCTGTCTCATTCCAAGCCACCAGCCGCTCCGCTGGTCGCCTGCCACCGCTCCTACCAGCCACTCTTTGCCGCTGGTCACTGCTCCGCGCCTGCCGCCACTCCTTGCTGTTGGTTGCCGCTCCTACCAGCTGTGCCATGCTGCTGGTCACTGCTCCTTGTCTGCCGCCACTCCTCACTGCTGGCCACCGCGCCTCGCCTACTGCCCATCCTACCGGCCACACCACGCCACCAGCCAGTGATTCCCACCAGCCACTCTGCTGGCCGCCACCGCTTCGCTGGCTGCAATGGGTCTGGCTCCCAGCCAAACCAGTCATTTCAACTCTTAGTGATTTCAACTCTTTAGCCGCCACCTGGACTGGCAAAGGATTCCATCTTCCACTGGACTAGAAAAAAGACTCCTCATGGACTATGTCTAGACTGGCATGAATTTCCGAAAATGCTTTTAACGGAAAAGCGCGTCTAGATTGGCAGGATGCTTTTCCGCAAAAGCACTTTTTGTGGAAAAGCGTCCGTGGTCAATCTAGATGCACTTGTCCGCAAAAAAGCCCCGATCGCCATTTTCACGAACGGGGCTTTTTTTGGCAAAATAAATCTCAGCTGTCTACACTGGCCCTTTTGCGCAAAAGTTTTGCGCAAAAGGGACTTTTGCCTGAACGGGAGCAGCATAGTATTTCTGCAAAAAGCACTGATTTCTTACAGTAGGAATTCAGTGCTTTTCCGGAAATTCAAGCGGCCAGTATAGACAGCTGGCAAGCTTTTCCGGAAAAGCGGCTGATTTTCCGGAAAAACTTGCCAGCTGTCTACACTGGACACTTGAATTTCCAGAAAAGCACTGACAATCTCATGTAAAATCATCGGTGCTTTTCCGGAAAAACTATGCTGCTCCCGTTTGGGTAAAAGTCTTTTTCCGAAAGACTTGCGCAAAGGGGCCAGTGTAGACAGCATAGTACTGTTTTCCGCAAAAAAGCTCTGATTGTGAAAAAGGCGATCGGGGCTTTTTGCGGAAAACCGCATCTAGATTGGCCACGGACGCTTTTCCGCAAAAAGTGCTTTTGTGGAAAAGCATCCTGCCAATCTAGACGTGCTTTTCCGAAAATGCTTTTAAGGGAAAACTTTTCCGTTAAAAGCATTTTCGGAAATTCATGCCAGTGTAGACGTAGCCATGGAGTCTGCTTTAGGTCTGTCCTTAACACAAAGGGGGAAAGGTTGGACCAGTCTTACAACTCACACCTGGTAGGTGTGAAGCAGGCTGATTCAAGTCCTTTAACCCTTCCCCTCTTCCCCCCCAGCTCAGTCCACTCAATTCTGGAAGGGGGGAGGCTTGTTCCTTGGAGACCTCTTACAGTGATGGTGGGGTATCTTCTGCAAGCATTGGTGGCATGTTTTACAGTTCCCACATTTAGGGTTAGTATGATTAGTGACCCCCCACAACAGCCCAAATTATTTACAATACCCCATATTGATCCTCCATCAGCCCTGGCTGAATTAGATTTACATAGCCACACCTCGTATTCCCTCCCCATCCTGGCATGAGCTGTATTTACATATCAACAGTTAACAGTTAATTATCTTGCAGAGCTAAACAATTGTAGTGGGCACACCCACCCCAGGGCAGCTCTCTCCTGTTAGCTGGCTGATAGCAAGCAGCAGTTCAGCCTCTGCTTACACAATGAATTGCTTAATTATTTGCTCCATTATCTTTCCTGGTACAGAAGTTAAGCTGACTGGTCTGTAGTTTCCTGGGTTGTGTTTCTTTCCCTTTTTATAAATGGGCACTATTTGCCTTGTTCCAGTCTTCTGGAACCTCTCCCATATTCCGTGACCTATAAAAGATTATAGCTGATGGCTCGGATATCTCCTCAGTAGACTCCTTAAGTATTCATCGGACCCTGGTGACTTGAAGACATTTCACTTGTTTATGTAATTTTAATATGTTCTTTTTCTATTTTAGCTTTGGACCCTACCCCATTTGCACTGGCATTAACTATGTTAGGTGTCCAGTTGCCACCAACCTTCTTAGTGAAAAACAAACAAAGAACTCTGTGAATACTCAAAAGTTTCACTCTCTGGCTATGTCTACACTACAGGGATTTTCTGGGATACCACAGGTACCCTAGAAAAACTCTGCCACGTCCAGGGAATGCATCCGCTTTTTCAGATCAGTTTCCGAAAAAGCGGGCACGTTCTTTCAGAAGTCCTGTATTCCTCATTTTATGAGGAATAAGGGCTCTTCTGAAAGAGGAGGTTTTTCACACATTTGGCTCCATGTAGACGGGCCAAATGTCGGAAAAACCTCTTCCAAAAAAAGAATCGGAAAAAGGTACGCAAATTGAGTGCCTTTTTCCAAAAAAGACCTGCGGTGTAGACATAACCTCTCTCTCCAGCAAAAATTCCGTTCAATAAAACATATTACTTCATCCACTTTTTCTCTCTATGCAAGGCAATAAATGGAGCCATTTTACCACCCACTTCTACTGGCATAAAAATGAGAAATTCCACTGATTTAAATGGAGTTACTTCTGATTTACATTGTTATAGGAGGAAAACCAGGCATTATACATGCATACATTATAGATGTTTGCAATGAATTGCTTAATTATTTGCTACATTATCTTTCCTGGTACAGAAGTTAAGCTTCTGTTCATTTAGGGATGGGGTTTTTTTTTCTGCTTAAGGGTATGCCTACACTATATGACTACATCAGAGGGGTAGCCGTGTTAGTCAGAATCTGCAAAAGCGACGAGGAGTCCTGTGGCACCTTATAGACTAACTGAAGTGTAGGAGCATAAGCTTTTATGGGCAAAGACCCACTTCGTCACATGCATCTGACAAAGTGGGTCTTTGCCCACGAAAGCTTATGCTCCTACACTTCAGTTAGTCTATAAGATGCCACAGGACTCCTCGTCGCTTTTATATGACTACATGTGTACTGTGAGTTAAGCTGCACTTATTAAGCAATTCCACAGCTATGGAAAGTGCAGAACTACATTACCACAAAGAGAACTAAAAGAGGTACAATCCTTTTTTTTTGCAAAAGCTCCCTCTGACCACGTCTAGACTACAGACTTCTTTCAGAAGAAGCTTTTTTCAGAAGAGAACTTTCAGGAAAACTTCTTCCAAAAAAGAACATCCACACTGCAAAAGTGCATTGAAAAAGCGATCTGCTTTTTCAAAAGAGAGCGCCTAGACCGAATGGATGCTGTCTTGCATGTAAGCTGTGATTGCTATAAACGGAATGGCCACCAGGGCACCTGTGCTTTTTCTTCTTTCCTCTTCTTCCGAAAGAACTCCCACTACCCCATCCACACATGCCTTTTTCAGAAAGAGCTCTATCCAGGAAACAGAAACAACACCTTAGTCTGATCAATCACACCTGACTACCACAGCTCAGCTTGCAAGTACTGACCACAGAACTCTCTCAGGAAGCTGATCGGAACCAGTCCTTAGAACTATGAAAATTCAGTAAAAAAGTTACTAATGCAAACAAGAAAGTGAAGTCAGCTCACCTGAGCAGAAACAGGCTAAATTTATTGGCTGGATGAAACAAAGTGACTCCATTTTTTACTTCTATATCACCTCCCAGACAAGAATTTCAAAAGCACAGAATTCATACAATGTATGTCCATAAGACACGCTTGCCTTTCTCACTGCCAATTACATACTGTTAAAAAACAGCACAGAACATGTAATGGTTCAGATAGCGCTCTCAGTTATATTAATGTAAATCAATGGAATTTGTGTCAACACCAGTGTAATTAACTGGAGGAAAATTTAATACCACCCTCGGGTGCCTCTGAGAGGCAATATTTCTCAACTCACAAGCACGGAGTCTGTGTATAATGTTATAGATACCAAACATCAATTTGGGAAAACACCACCACATTCAAAAGCATGCAACCATAAGCAAACACAACCTCACAATGTGTTGGGCAGTGTCCTTTGCCTCAGCCTCCCACCTAACAGTGAGAAAGTCTAACAAACCAATGTCTCTTTAAGGCAGGGGTGGAGAACCTTTTTTGAGTTGGAGGCCACCGACCCACAGAAAAATCAGTTGGGGGCCTGTAGCCCATTGTGGTACACCCCGGGGAATGAGGGGTGTCCCCTTGGGGTCAGTGGGTGGCCACTCCAACCCACTACAGGCTGCAACCACTAAGCAGCCAGTAGGCCGGCCCTAATATAGGGCAAGCTAGCACAGTTTAACAACTAAGAGCCCAGCCCGAAGTGCAGGGCAGGGGCTGCAGTCATTAAATAGGTAGGGAACCAGCCCCAAACGCAGGGGAGGCTAGCACAGTTAAACAGTCTGGGTATGTCTACACTACAAAGTTAATTCGAACTAACAGACGTTAGTTCGAATTAACTTTGATAGGCGCTACACTAGCGCTCCGCTAGTTCGAACTTAATTCGAACTAGCGGTGTGCTTAATTCGAACTAGGTAAACCTCATTCTACGAGGACTAACGCCTAGTTCGAATTAACTAGTTCAAATTAAGGGGTGTGTAGCCACTTAATTCGAACTAGTGGGAGGCTAGCCCTCCCCAGCTTTCCCTGGTGGCCACTCTGGGCACCACCAGGGAAACTCTTCTGCCCCCCTCCTGGCCCCGGAGCCCTTAAAGGGCAAGCCTGCCAGCACCCAGCCAGCAGACCCTGCACCTGGCACGGCTCAAGCCAGCCACCCGCTGCCACCCAGCCCTCCGCCTCTTCCCGGGACCAGGCCGGCGGTTCCCGGGAGCCTGCCCAGGTCCGCAAGAGGCGGGCACCCTCCTGGTCTAGTGCAGACATCGTGGACCTCATGCACGACCTCCGCACTAGGCACAGGAAAGTGGCCGTCTAGGGCAGGATAGCTGCCAGCCTGGCCACCCAGGAGCAGGTTTGCATGAAAATCAAGGTGGTCCACTGAGACCCCTAACCCTGAGTCCTGAGCTTAGAATGGCCGTACTGGGTCAGACCAAAGGTCCATCTAGCCCAGTAGCCTGTCTGCCGACAGCGGCCAACACTAGGTACCCTGGAGGGGATGGACTGAAGACAATGACCAAGCTTTTTGTCTCGTGTCATCCATCTCCAGCCTTCCACAAACAGAGGCCAGGGACACCATTTCTACCCCCTGGCGAATAGCACTCCATGGACCCAACCTCCATGACTTTATCTCACTTCTCTTTAAATTCTGTTCTAGTTCTAGCCTTCACAGCCTCCTGCAGCAAGGAGTTCCACAGGTTGACTATTTGCTTTGTGAAGAAGAACTTTCTGTTGTTAGTTTAAAGCCTGCTACCCATTCATTTCATTTGGTGTCCTCTAGTCCTTCTATTATGGGAACTAATGAAGAACTTTTCTTTATGCACCCTCTCCACACCACTCAGGCTTTTATAGACCTCTATCATATCCCCCCTCAGTCTCCTCTCTTCTAAGCTGAGAAGTCCCAGTCTCTTTAGCCTCTCTTCATATGGGACCTGTTCCAAACCCCTGATCATTTTAGTTGCCCTCCCCTCTCCCACCCTCTCTCTTCCCCTCTCCCACCTTCTTTTCCCAGTCTCCTCGAGTTTTGTTCAATAAAGAGTTTCTATTTTTGAACACACGTGTCCTTTATTTTGTACATCAGGAAGGGGGGCTAGGGAGGGGTAAGTGGAAGGAGGTGAGGGAGGAATGGGGTACGAGCCCCCATGGGGAGGACTGGGCTGGCTCTGTGGGCTTCTCGGGGTGGAAGCTCTCCTGAAGCCCCTTGATTGACCCCCCCTCCGGATGGCAGCCTGCGGCAAGTGCAGCCAGGCTGATGACCGAGTGCTGTGATGTGCCGACTGTGGGCACTCAGGGCATTCCAAGCCAGGACTGCTTTGCAAGCAGGGAACCCCTGAGAACTGTCTGTCCGGGGTGGGGGTCGGGTCCTTTTAAGCACAGCCCTCGTCTAGCCTGAGGCAGCAGCTCCACGCTCTAAGTCCTAACCTGATGCCCTGCTGGCACTGCTTCCGGCCATCCTTAAACTCAGTTCAGGGTCCACTCAGTGTGGACATGCTAGTTCGAATTAGCAAAACACTAATTCGAACTAGTTTTTAAGTCTAGATGCGCTAATTCGAATTAGCTTAGTTTGAATTAGTGCTGTAGTGTATACCACAGGAGGGGAGACTGCCACCCAATCAAGGGGTGGTACGGGGGATGCGGGCCCTCCCTACATCACCGCGCCCCAGTGCAGGGCCCTAATAGCAGCCGGTAGTCAGCTGCTAGGTCAGCAGGGATCCAGTTCAAAACTCACTGGCCTGTTATGATGGGGGGATCAGTGAGGGTCCACACCGCAGCCCACTGACCCTCAGCCAGACCAAGGTCAGCTATCCCTGGGCTGGCTCCAGTTCTCCCCTCTGTATCTATATGTGCAAAGGGCCACATACATGTGAGAAGTGGAAAACAAACCCTCAGTGTGACTCTAACTGAGAAGGAGAAAGGCACTCCCTATGTTCCCTTCACACACCAGAGCCAAGGGGGGCCCAGCCTAGTAGATTTTGTGTGTTCCAGGCCCACAGGGACCAGATGTGGCCCACATCTGGCCCCTGGACCTGAGGTTCTCCACTCCAGCTTTAACACATCACTCCCCTCTCCAGGGGTGAAAGTAACAAATTTCTCACCGGTACAGGAGCCCCCTGAGCAGAGTGGGGGTGGGAACCTAAAGATGGGTCACTTTACCTGGCTGATGGAATGGTCCCTCATCTGCTGCTTTTGTTTGCTGCCATGGGAGCTGTGGGTTGGCTGTGTGGGGGTACTGCTGCATGCCAACAGGTGGCAGTGGCATGAGAGACACCTTAGCTTGCTGCTTCCTTCCCTGGATTCTTCCCAAGAGCCACCAGCATCACTGCATGCAGGTCACTGCATGTACACTTTCCAGTGTCCAGTGAGAGAAAGGCAGCAGGACAGGTCCGGACACACCAGGATCCCAGCTGGGGGCTGCCTTACCTGGCTGCCTGCTGCTTACTGTCATATATGACAGCAGCAGGAGCCCTGGGAGCCCAGCAGGGAAAGAGCACCACTACCAATGCCTCAGCTGGCTCTTACCAGAATGGTGCACCGGGGTGCACTGCCTTAATTTCACCTCTGCTCCTCTCCCTCCCCTGTACGCTACCCAGTTGGCTTTCCTTGTCTAGGGCACAGCCAGAGTTCAGAGGTGTGTTCATGAGGTTCAGCTCTCACCCCTAGGCTGGGGGGGGGCACTTGAGCAATGTCTCTGCTGCTGCCTCTGCACCTAGCTCTGCTACTGTTGTCTCTCTGCCACTGCTGCCCACTGTCATTAGCTCTCTGATGCTGCTTCCTGCTGTTTCTCTGCTGTTGGGACATAGGTGCCAAATTCTCCTCTAGCTGGGGGGTTCTTGACCCCCCACTGCCCTAGGCACCACCCCTTTTCCCACTGTACCCTCTTCCCCCAAGCCTCCACCTCACCTCTGCTCTACCCGCATTCCACCCCTTTCCCCCAGGCCTCTGCCCTGCTCCATCCCTATTCCACTCCCTTCCATCCCAACCCCCTGCCCCACCTCTTCCCAGCTTCTATAAGTACTGGAGCAATGGGTGCTGGAGGTGCTGCAGCATCCTCTGGCTTGAAGTGATTTCTATCATACTAGGTTTACAGTTTGGCTCAATACGTCTCAGCATCCCCACTATACAAATTGTTTCACCACCCCTGCCCACCTCCCTCCCAGAGTGTGCCCCATTCCCGCTCCATCTCCTCCTTCCAAGAGCATCCTGAACACCACAAAACAGCTGTTCATGGCAAGTGAGAGGCACAAGGAGGGAGGGTGTGAAATTGAGTAGCAGGGCTGCTGACAGGCCAAAGGTGCTGTGGGCGGGGGGTTCTTGGCTGCTGATAGGTGCTGAGCAATTGCTAATTTGTCCCTGTAGATGCTCCAGCCCTGAGCATCCACAGAGTCATAGCCTATGAGCTGAGATGTCATGTTCTGAGGACCCACCACTTACCTCTGCTCTCAGTGATTTCAGAAGGTAGTAGGGAACTGTACAGCCAGTGCAGTTGCTGTTTTGCCTTTCACTATTCCCACACAAGGTCTCAGGCTTAGCTTCTAGACTTGTTCAGCAGAAGACAACTCTAGGAATCACCAACTGGAAACAAGTTTTAATCAACTCTAACCAGTTCCATCATGAAATGCTGCAAAGGAGCAAGTCAAATGGCATCTAGAACCCTTTAAGCACAGTATGAACATCTGTCCCCACATGTTCATCTTCACAGGGATTTGGCATCCCTACCACCTGTTTAGCAAGTGAGGTTCAATTTAGGGTGATCCTCTCAATCACAACAAGGTAAGCACAGGTCTGCTGCTCTTTAGTCATACAGTAAAGACAGGAATATATTATTATCTCCATATTCAAATATTCAAGTAATTTGTAATCCAGTACTAGTCAGAACTGATCTTTTTGTAAAAAGCAGCTCAATCATGGCGCACACTTAGGCTACGTCTACACTGCAGCACTATTTCAGGATACTTCAGATATCCTGAAATAGCTATTCCACATCTTTTGAGCATACCCATTATTTCAAAATATAACAGGCTCGCTATTCTGACAACCTTGTAAACCTCATTCCATGAGGAATAAGGGACATTTTAGAACAGTGATTTGTTTAGAAATAAGTGCTGTGTAGACAGTGCCAAATTTCAATATAAGTTATTTTGAAATTAACTCGAAATGAGCTACGCAATTTGCATAGCTCAAATTGCTTTGCTTATTTCGAGCTCTGGGTGCAACGTTATTTTGGAATAATGTTATTTCTAGTAACGTCCGTTATTCTGAAATAACTATGCAAGCATCTACACAGCAATTCCATTATTTTAAAATTAATTTGAAATAATGGGCAGCTTATTTTGGCAATTGTAAACCTCATTCCATGAGGAATAAAGCCTCTTCCGAAATAACTATTTCTAAATAGTGCCTATGTAGTGCCTAACACGGCTTTTGAAATAGGAAATCACGCCTCACCACTCTTTTACAATACTTTGTAAACAATTGGCTGCAATTATTTCAAAATAAGGGGCCTCCAGCCCTTCCCATGGTGCCCTACTGGCTGCTCTGTCTACACTCATAAAAACTCTATAGTCCCCCTTTGCCTGGGAGCTCTTAAACCTCCACCATCAGGGGAAACCTCCACCTGGCAGCAGACAGGAGGCCCTGACAGCCCTGAGACACCCAGCAGCTGCCAGTGACTCAGATTTAGGGAAAATGAGTGATTCCATTGCTCCCACCCAACCCTCCACTGCTCCCAGGCAGCAGTCAGGGTATGTCTACAGGGTATGTTCGAACTAGGGTGGCTAATGTAGGCATTCAAACTTGCAAATGAAGCCCGGGATTTAAATATCCTGGGCTTCATTTGCATGTTCCCGGGCGTGCGCCATTTTTAAATCCCCTTAGTTCGAACTGACTGCCCGCGGCTACACGCGGCAGTCAGAATTTAATCCGAACTACATCCTTAGTTCGGATTAACTGTTACTCCTCCTGCAATGAGGTGTAACAGTTAATCCAAACTAAGGATTTAGTTCGGATTAACTTCTGACTGCTGTGTGTAGCCGCGGGCAGTCAGTTCGAACTAAGGGGATTTAAAAATGGTGCCCGCCCGGGAACATGCAAATGAAACCCGGGATATTTAAATCCCGGGCTTCATTTGCAAGATCGAATGCCTACATTAGCCACCCTAGTTTGTATTGGGGGCTAGTGTAGACATACCCTCAGAGAGCTTCCGGGAGCCTGCCTAGGGCCGAAAGAGATGTGCGCCTTCCAGGTCTGGTATGGAGATCCTGGACTTTGTTGAGGTGTGGAGTGATGAGACCAAGCTCTAGGATCTCCACACCAGTCACAGGAATGACTATGTCTATGGCCACATGGACAAGGACCTGGCTAACAAGGGGCATATCTGCACTCAGGAGCAAGTGTGGATCAAAGTGAAAGAGCTACGCCAGGCATATGCCAGGGTCCAAGAGCACAGCTCCTGCCCCGGGGCAGAACCCCACACCTGCCCCTACTTTGAGGACCTGAACCGTATCCTGGGGGCTTCTTCAGCTAGGGGAAGTATGTAACCCACACACCTAGGCTAGGTCTATACTGCAGCCTTCTTCCGCAAAAGATTATGCAAATGAAGCACGGAGTAGAATATCGCCGTGCTTCATTTGCATAATTAATTAGCAGCCGTTTTTGCGCAAGAGGCTTTTACACAAAAAGGAGTTGTGTAGACGGCTGTTTGCGCAAAAAAATCCTCTTGCACAAGAGCTGTTCTTCATTTTTTCAGTAAGAACGGCTCTTGCGCAAGAGGGGTTTTTTGCGCAAAAAGGAGCCGTCTACACAGCTCCTTTTTGTGCAAAAGCCTCTTGCCCAAAAACAGCTACTAATTAATTATGCAAATGAAGCCTTGCGATATTCTACTCCGCACTTTATTTGCATAAGCTTTTGTAGAAGAAGGCTGCTGTATAGATGTAGCCCTAGTGTGGTTCACTGTTCCATGCAGTGGCGCTTAGAGCACTTACAGCAACAGATAAGAACAAGAGACCTTTACAGCCTGGACTGAGAGCTTGGCTTTATAGCTCAACCTGTAACCGCTCCTATACTAAGTTTCAGAGGTCCCAGATTCAAATCTGCACAGTGGCAGTTTCAGATCCATTATTTCAAAATAAGATATTTCGGAATATTTCTTCCAAAATAGCTTATTCTGAAATAAATGTGTAGTGCAAACCTAGCTTAGGTACAGCAGGCATGTCTATGCAAACATGGTATGTTCCTGAAGTCTTTTTTCCCCAGTGCATCACCAGAAGTCAGGGCAATGGGGGGGAGGGGTGAGGAAAGCTCATTCATACCCTGATTATACTTAGATACAGAATATACTTATACTTGGATACAGAATATACTGACCCAATTTCAGTATTTTTAAGCTTCCTTACACATGAAATTAGCTGAGGGTACGTCTACACTGCATCCCTAGTTCGAACTAGGGATGCAAATGGAGACAACCGAAGTAGTTAATGAAGCGGGGATTTAAATATCCCGCGCTCCATTAACATGATCTCGCCGGCGCGCTAGTTCGAATCACAGCTGATTCGAACCAGGAAGTGCGCGCCGGGACGTGTTAGTTCGGACTAAAGCCCTTAGTCCGAACTAATGTTACTCCTCAGTTCGAACTAGGGATGCAGTGTAGACGTACCCTGACAAACTGAAACTATAGTAAAGAATGGAACTATCAGATGCAGATGAACACAGTAAGTTGGGGAAGAGCTAACACGGCTTTTGAAATAGGAAATCACGCCTCACCAATCTTTTACAATACTTTGAGAGGGATATCAAACATATGGAGAAGAGTGATCTACTGAACACAATTTATTTCAACTTTCAGAAAGCCTAAGCCTTGGCAACCAAATGGCAAATGAAATTCAATGTTGATTAATACAATAATACAAAGGAATACACATTGGAAAATGTAATTCCAACAATACCCACAAAATGATGGGGTCAAAATTAGCTGCTGTTATTGAAGGAAGAGATCTTATTTTCAGAAAACTATCTGCAATGAGTCCATCTGCTCAATGTGCAGCAGCAGGCACAAAAGGTAACAACAGAAGGTTAGGAACCATTATAAGGGGGAAGTAAGACAGAAAATAGCATAATACTACTATATCAATCCATGGTATGCCCAAATGCATGCAGTTCTGTCTGTACACCTCAAAAAGATTTATTAGAACTGGAGAAAATAAGAGAAAGGCCACAAAAATGATTAGGTGTATGGCATAGCTTCCATATGAGATTAAAAAGTTCATTTTAGAAAAGAGAAAACTAAGAGAAGATACAATAAAATCATGAATGATGTAGCAGGTGCATAGGGAAATATTATTTACTCCTTCATGTAACACAAGAATCAGGAGTTACCCAGAGAAATTAATAGGCAGCAAGTTTAAAACAAACTCAAGAACTTCTTCACGAAATGCACAGTCAGCCTGTGGAACTCATTGTCAGGGAACGTTGTGAAAATCAAAAGTATAGCTAGGTTAAAAAAAAAAGGATTAGATATGTATCTAGAGAACAGGTCCATTTAGGGCTATTAGCCAAAGCAGTCAGAGCTGCAACTCCATGATCTGATGTCTCTAAACCCTTGTCTTCCAGATGCTAGGACTGGACAATGGGACAGATTATTCAATAACTGCCCTGTTCTGTTCATTTCCTCTGAAGATTTGGTACTGGTCACTATTAGAAGACAGGGCACAGGACAGGACAGTCTTATGTTTTTATCTTCAGACACATTTACTTCACAAAGGCTATGTCTAGACTACATCCCTTTTCCGAAAAAGGGATGTAAATTAGACATATCAAAATTGTTAATGAAGCCGGGATTTAAATCTCCCGCGCTTCATTAACATAAAAATAGCTGCCGCTTTTTTTCGGCACGGAGCTTTGCCGAAGAAAAGCAGCAGTCTAGACACGGATCTTTCGAACAATAAAGCCTTTTTTGAAAGATCCTGTAACCCTCATTTTACAAGGGATAAGGGATCTTTCAAAAAAGGCTTTATTTTTCAAAAGATCCGCGTCTAGACTGCTGCTTTTCTTCGGCAAAGCTCCGTGCCGAAAAAAAGCGGCAGCCATTTTTATGTTAATGAAGTGCGGGAGATTTAAATCCTGGCTTCATTAACAATTTCGATATGTCTAATTTACATCCCTTTTTCGAAAAAGGGATGTAGTCTAGACATAGCCGAAGGGTATGTCTACAGAGCAGCATTATTTCAGAATAACTTACGTTATTCCAAAATAACATACTATACATCGACACTACAAGCCTTTATTTCAAAATAATGACGATCTGATGGACTTCTTACTTGGTCCCATGGTAACGCTCATTTCATGAAGAGTAAGGGAAGTCGAAGGAAGAGTGTTCTTCCTTCAGCTTCCTGCTGTGTAGACAGCACCGAAAGCTAAATTAAGCTATTTTGACTTAAGCTACGCAATTGATGTAGCTGAAGTTGCGTAGCTTAATTTGACTTTAGCCCTGCTGTGAGACATACTCTAAGGTGACCAGGCACAAATGGCAATTTAGCAATCTGTGCAAACCATTTCTTTGTATTTCCTTTTAATAGTTTAATAGAACCAGTATGATGCATATAATATACAAAATGTCAGCCTGATTTTCTGCCTGCCACTAGTCAGTCTCAACATGTTTACATATTTAAACACTAGATTTTTAATCTGTTGCTCTATGTCTAATGTGCTGCTCCCTCTTTTCCTTTCTCCTACTCTAAATCCTGACAAGCTCTTCTCTTAGGATACAGTTTCATAATGGCTCAGGTCCTCTTTCTCAGTTATTGTTGGGCAGGTCCCAGGCTAATTTTCTTTACAAGTCAGAGCATTCTTAGACTGTAACTAAGTAGGTACAGATGCCTTTCATAATTTGATACTAATATGAAATATATCCTTTGCTTGCTGGATTGTAATGACACAGGGAAAATGAGGCATTTGCTTTCTTTTGTTGCACAGCTCATGATTTTTTGGAGTTTGCATTGCCTCACTGTTGTGCTGTAAATATGCTATAAACACAAAGCTATTAATTTGGAACTGGGACATTATCTGTACATCAGCAGACTATGTGACTCCAACACCAAACAATGGAGACCATGGTGATATCATTAAGCAAAATGGGTTGAAAATAAGCCTGTCAGTTTCTTGAGTATGCCTGTTTTCCATTTTTATATTATTGTTCAGTCGTTTGTAGCAGTGAGAGAGAGAGAGAGAGAGAGAGAAAACTTCTATTTGCAATATTAAAAATCTAAGTGATATCTCACCTTCACAGTTTGATGCAACAACACCACCTGTTTCAACAAACTCTTCAAATACTGTTTTCTCCATTCAGAGCTGAAAAACATTGCTGAAGTGCAGCTGCTATAATTAGATGAGTGTAAAGTGAGAAAGCAGTTCTGATATGAAACATATTTTAATAGTGGGAACCCTCTCTGATTCTAAACAATAAATCTGGATTTTAAAAAAAGGATTTAAGCATTGCTACATTCAGCATTACAATGTTAATTGATTTAGGGGGCAAATCTCACTGTCAAAAGGAATTTAGGCTCCTAATCAATTTGTGTATTGCAACACTGAGCACAGCAGTAACTTAATACCTTTAAAAATCAGGGCATATATCTCTATGGCCCTGATTATTAGCTATGGGTTCACCTGGATCTCTAGTACCATGTGCAGAATTTTGTGCCTGTGATTAAACTGAGGTGCAGAGACACAGGTGCTATATTTTATGTTGTTCATCTAAAAAACTATTGTCATGGCTTAAAAATGGGCTGTGAAGAGCTTCCCACTTCAAGGCAGGACCAAGGAGAAATTCCTGCTGATTCAGCTACTCATCTCCATAGCCTGATTCAGGGGAGCAGGAGCCTCTACTGACTCAGCCAGGAAATAAGTAACAGTCTGTACAGTAAGCTCCTTTATTTTGTTTAAATACAATTCAGATTCACCAACCTTCACTTTCAGTTTCCAACACGACAGGATTTTTTTTTATTAGCAATTTATAACTGGACCACAGAAGTTGTCAGGGATGAAGCTGGAGGTTCTGGCAGCAGGTAGAGGAAGCTGGAGTTTTTGGGTTGCAGAGAGGAGTGAGGGGCAATTTGGGACTGTAGAAAAAAGCACATTAGTACAGGTTGGACCTCCCTGGTCTGGCACCCTAGGGACCTGAGCAGTCTGGAACCAGGGAGTTTGCCAGACCAGGGGAGGTCAAAGCTCCTTTCTGGGCTGTGGAGATCCCCGGAGCCTGGGCTCCCCACCTGCTGCTGCCCCCATGCTGGGGCTCCCAGGATCAGCCTCCTCAGGCTGGGACTCTCCAGCTACTGCTGCCCACTGCGGGGTTCCCAGAGCCGGGCATTCCCCCCTGCTGCTGGCCCAGCTGCAGCCGGGGTTCATGGCTGGGGATTCCTTATGGCTGCCACCGGGGCTCCTGGCTGGGGTTTGAGGAGTAACAGTTAATTCCAGGGAAGGGTTTTGGATCGGACTACCACGTGTACACACGGCAAATTAATTTGGGCGACCAGCTGCAAATATGCTAATCAAGCATGGGATATTTAAATCCCATGCTTCATTAGCAACTTCAGTATGCTTCATTTGCCTCCCTTGTTCGGATTAGGGGGCAAGTGTAGACATAGTCCGCAGACTCAGGAAGATAACACTAAATCGTTTTACATCCTGCTTACATTTTCATGGTTTTATGAACAATAAGTAGAAATCAGTGGTCTCCAACCTTTTTACACCCAAGATCACTTTTTAAGTCTCAGAACAGGCGAAGATCTACCACCCCGCCCCTTCCTTGAAGCCCCGCCCTCTCTATTCTCCTGTCCATCACTTGCTATCCCCAGCCCTTATACACTCTGTTAAACAGTTTATTTTTAAATTATGCAATATATAAAATTAAAATCGCATATTTATACTTATGAAATAAATGGTCTGTTTTTAATTCATGCTATTTAAATGTCAAATGAAGCATTTACAATTATACATTTTGTTCTCTGCTATTTTGTAAATCTAAAAATCAAGTATTGATAATTATATATTTTTTCTTCCAATAACAAAGTCTCAGTGTGACACCCGTGACTGAACAGTATCTGCCAGTGTCTTGAAGTCTGGATTGTAGTCTGAGATTGCTAGTCGTATACAGTCCATCAGATGGGCATCTGTGATCCTGCGCTCAGCCTGGGAAGCTTGCTCCAGCACAGCTGCAGCTAGACGCAGCCTCCCTGGGCTGAGCGCAGGGCAGCCAGGCTGGAGGGAAGAGAAGTGGCTGCCCGGCCAGCTGGCCATGGCACTCAGCCAAGGTGCACCAAGGTCCATGTGGGTAGGCGCAGAGGAGAAGCCGCCGATCAGCTGGAGCGCGGGGCAGCCTCTTTCAGCTGAAAGCCACAGTCAGCTTGCTGGGGTGTTTCAGCCCTCCCGACCTCCCAGCTCCCACCATTCCTCGCAGCTACTCACCTGTGTTGTTGCTCGGTGAGTAGCTGCTCCTCAAATGAGGAAATCTAATGTAAATGTACTGCGCAGGCGCGCAGTTCAGAGAGGGCTCAAGAGCTACTCTTAGAGCCCCTAAGATCTACTGGTAGATCGCGATCTACTGGCTGGTGACCATGGAAGTAGATGATACATAGCTCTTTTTTTCCTTCACAACATACAACAATGCCACTGTCATTGAATTAGCTGTGACTAGCCAAAGAAAGTTAATAGAGAAAAGTAGCTGGGAAGACTGATGTCATGATGACTGGCATAAGAAATCATCTGAGAGATTTGCAGCTACAGAGCAATCTTCTCTGGCTGAACGTGCTTACCTACAAGTGGTCAAATTAGACTGGAATTTAAGGAAGCTCTTAGATTTGGACTGCAAAAAGCAGTGAGCGTCCAATAACACCATCCATGGCTGGCTAGAAAACAATCCTATCCTGATGGATGATGACCTGGCTTCTAGAATACCCACTTTCATAACTTCTGAATGTACTACTCTAGTCAAGTCACCTCCTGAGTGATGTAAGGTACATCGACCTATTGCCGGTGTGCACAAGGCAACATCAGTGGGAAAGTTTCTCCTATTGATAGAGCTACCAATTCTCATGGAGATAGACTTGTTATGCTGACCAGAAAGCTCTCTCCCTTCGTCACAGAGTATCCTTACAAGATGCAGCACGGTGGTACAGCCATGCCAATATAGCACTTTTAAGGTACGTCTACACAGCAGTGTTATTTCAGAATAACTGATGTTATTTTGAAGTAACATAGTGAGCATCTACACAGCAAGCCATTATTTTGAAATAATTTTGAGATGGAGGACTTCTTACTCCGACTTCTGTAACCCTCATTTCATGAGAATATCCTTCCTTCGACTTCCTGCTGTGTAGATAGCGCCAAATGCCGAATTAAGTAATTTCAACTTCAGCTATGCAATTGATGTAGCTGAAGTTATGTATCTTAATTTGACTTTTGCCCTGCAGTGTGGATGTGCCCCTAGTGTAGTTAAATCTTTCCCTTGAGGATGGAAGAGCCAGAATGGAATCCAGCTCCCATCCCCACAGCTCTGTTAGGTCTGCAGTGCCAACAGGAGAGCAATCAAAACAATTTTTGTCACAAATGTAAGCATGTCTGATTCTAAATATGGAACTGAACTGCTAAATAAGACTGCCAATTTTACAGTCACTTTTCAGAGTACATCTGCAATATAGTTTCAGCAGGTGGTACCTGTGTGCACATTCATTTTGTTAAACTCTATAATCTGAATTTGTCTTTTCCTGTAAGAGTCCACACAGATTACAATCTTCTTTCTCTATTCTACTCCAAGGGCATTTTCCTCTCTGTCCCCTTCAGAAACCAATCTTGCATGGTTTGTCATCAGGCTCCATTCTCTATCCCTCTTTCCCTTTAGGCTGCTTTCTTTTGTCTCTGTTTTAATAATTCTAAGATCTTTCATTCACTGCTCTTATGGGAACCTGATTTTTTATTATTAATCCCCAGACATCTCTGGACCCTGTGTCTATTCCCATGCATCTTGTCTCTGCTTTCATGGTTCACTTTTGCTGTTTGCTAAGCCTTCTTTTTATCAAATTTTCTGAAACAGTATTTTGGGGGGGGGAGGGGCAGGAAATTCCCATGTCCATGATTAAATTTCACATAAAATGGTGCATGCTTTATCTACTGCACCAGATATTTCTTATCAATCACAGCTAGTATAAATCAAATGACATGAAATGTGAAGTTGTAAGAAAGAAAAGGACACATATATAGGACTTTTCTTTTAATACAAAGCTTTTATTGTTAGGAAAAAAAGGATCAAATAGTGTTCAAAACCTGAACTAACTGATTAACTTGAAACTGAGTCAGTGAAGAAGCAGAAGAGCTCTGTGGTATCATGTGAGAGGCCCCAATATGGGAGCAACAAAGTCTGATGATGAATGGGTGGATCATAGCTGTGATGCCACAAATCTCTGTGAAACTGTGCTAGTAGTACCACTCTCACTTGATTCCTGCACAACCCCCCTGTAAACAGACATTGTTCAGGGAATCTTCAGTGGAAGCGGGGGGAGACTCATAAGTAAAGTACTGTGGCCCCTACTGCAGATTGAGGACAGTGGTAGCCATACACCCTGTGCTCCCCTTCTACTGAAGAGTTTGGCTAGTGGGTCTGCACAAATCACTAGCTATGCCCTCACTGCTGATTTCATGCACAGCAGATATCTTCCTCTATGGGCTATCTGCACTCTTCCCTCCCCATTCAGACTACATCGACACTGCAGTACTATTTCAGTATACCAAAGGTATCCCAGAATAGCTATTCCGTGTCTTTTGAGCTCACTCATTATTTCTAAATGTAACAGGTTCACTATTTCAACATCCCTGTAAACCTCATTCCACGAGGAGTAAGGAATGTTTCAGAATAGTGACTTATTTCAAAATAAGTGCTGTGTGGACAGCGCCAAATTTCAGAATAAGCTATTTCGAAATAATATTGAAATAAGCTATGCAATTTGCGTAGCTCAAATCATGTATCTTATTTCGACCTGTGGTGCAATGTAGACATGCCCTCACTATGCTATGGCAGAGTAGAAATTCTGATGCCTTAAGGACCTCTACACCTGGTGGTGGAGATAAATTTACCTAAGTAGTTCTACCATCTGTTATGCATGATTGTAGTAACAGGACCACATGCAGCTGAAGGAAAGGTTATGATGATCAGCTAATGAGAGTTTACAAGGCACAATGAGTCAGAACAAAGAACAAAAAAAAATCAATAACCTGTGTTTACATTCAAAGACAGAGAAAAAAAATTGGTGGGGAGAGAAAGAAGGAAAAGCAGAGGAAAGAGACATCAAAGATTAAGAGTACATCTAGACTACAGTGCTTTTCCAGGATACTGGCGGTATCCTGGAAAAGCTCTGCTGTGTCCAAGGAACACGTCTGCTTTTCTGAAAAAATGTCGGAAAAGCAAATATGTTTTGTTGGCATCCCTGTAAACATCGCTTTATGAGGAAGAAGGGATGTTCCGAAAGAGGGTTTTTTCCAACATTTGGCCCTGTGTAGATCAGCCAAATGTCGGAAAAGCCTCTTTTGGAAGAAAAGCAGAAAAAGATACACAAATTGCAAACCGCAATTTGCGTATCTTTTTCTGACTTCTCTTTGTAGTATAGACATAGCCTAAGAGAGAAAGTCTGTGTCTAGACTACACCTCTCTGTTGATAGAGAGATGTAGATTAGGCATGTCGAAATTTCTAATGAAGCAGGGATTTAAATATCTCGTGCTTTATTAGCATAAACATGGCCACCGCTTTTTTTCAAAATGGAACTTTTTCAAAAAAAAACCGGCAGTCTAGATGTGGATCTGTCGAAAATAAACAGGTTTTTGACAGATCCTGTAAACCTCATTTTTTGAGGAATACAGGATCTGTTGGAAAAAGGTTTATTTTTGACAGATCCGCATCTAAACTGCCGGTTTTTTCAAAAAAGCTCCGTTTTGAAAAGCGGTGGCCATATTTATGCTAATGAAGCATGTGATATTTAAATCCCTGCTTCATTAGCAATTTCAATGTGCCTAATCTACATCTCTCTGTCGACAGAGAGGTGTAGTCTAGACATAGCCAAATAGACAAACTGAAAAGGGGTCAGAACAACAGAAAGAAAATTAGCATGGAGGTATGGTTAGAAAGTTACCCTGAGCTAGAAACAGAGCTATTTCTTCAGTTAGGGTATGTCTACACAGCAACATTATATTGAAATAACTAGTGTTATTTTGAAATAACTTAGCCCATATCTACAGAGGAGGCAGTTATTTCGAAATAATGTCGAAATACTGTCAAGCTGGAGGACTTCTTACTCTGACTCCTGTAATCTTCATTGTACGAGGAGTAAGGGAAGTCAGAGGACGAGTGTTCTATTTTGAAATAAGTGCTATGTAGATGCTCGCTATTTCGAAATAAGCTATAAATTTAACATAGCTCAATTTGCGTAGCTTATTTTGAGTTAAGCCCTGCTGTGTAGATGTACCCTTACAGACAGAAAACACTGCTTCCAACCCACCAGCAGCAGCACCTAGTCAAGGGCTATACAGTAATTCCTTATTTAACACTATAGATGCATTTCTGAAAATGTTCGTGCTAAGCAAAAATGTACTACGTGGGGTCAATTTTCCCATTAAAAATAATGGAAAATGTGGGGGTTGTGTTTCAGGTGGTGGTGGCAAAGTCAATTTTTTGTTGGTGCTCAGTCGTCAGCGTCAAGATTAGATATCTAGCAACACAAGATATCTAGCAACACAAGTCACCGCGTTTTGTTAAAACACGAAGATAAATATGTGAGTGAGCAGAGGAGCGCTGTGACCATGTGTGTTCATCCGCTCATGCATATTACCACTGTTTTCGTCAACTTATACCACCGCATGAAGTAGTCCGCCACTTGATTATCTTCGTGTTATTTCGGGGACGGTCGTGTTATTCAAAAAAGTTCCCTAAAAAAAAATTGTGCTATTGCAAAAATGTGTTAAGCGGACACATGTTAAATGAGTAATTACTGTAGTGGAGAAAGTCCTAGTTGTTATTGGAAAGTGTGATAAGATCAGAGGAAAGTTGTACACATAGTATGCAATCATGATCTTAAACTGTTGCCTTGACCTCCAGCTCCACTTCTATTCTATTTTCCACATTTACTTGCTGCACCTGTCTCACACTGTAAACTTTTTTGAGAGAGGGGCAGGTCTATGTACAGAGCCTAGCATGATGGGGCTATTTTATACTATAAATAATAAAGTGAGTGACTTTTTCTGGGTTCGGTTAGATACTAATAAAAGGAAGTTTTTCAAAGGACAGTTGTCCAAATCAGCTAATATTCTGGAACCACTGGTCCCCCAGCTACTGATGGGCTTTGGGAGCCTTCCAGTGAAACTTAGCTCTTTAGAAAGATTAACTAATTAAATATCACAACACCATGGGAATAGAACATATGAAAACTTTGCTCTCAGACTCATGTTTAGGCTAGACCAAATGGCCAATCATACTTTCAAGCTGCTCTTCCTTGTGGCGAGAAGCCACACTGGTGCATTTACAATCAGTTAGCTAGGAATGAGCCCCTATCGTCAGGGTAAACCAGGAATGGGAAATAATTGTTTATGGGGGACTACTCCAAGAATATGGTAAGTGATTAAGGGCCATACTCTTCCATGAAGTTAATATAGAGGGTGCAGGGTTTGAGGTGGAGGTAGGTGTCACGTTACTGAATTTTAGGGAAGCAGCCAGGTCACTGATGCACCCATGGGGGGGGGGTGTTCATCCCAAAAGTGGTACAAAGGGGGCCATGTGAGGGGTCAAACAAAAGCTTACTTTCTTCTGATTCTGTATCTGCTCCTCATATATCTGTATAATGTCTGTGTGTGGAGTTAGGAATCAGTACCCTGTATGGAGACTGGGAGTCTTTCTGAATGTGCTTGAGTAATGGGCTAGGAATGTTGGCCTATTGACATGCTAATGAGCAAGTCTCCAGGGAACAAGGGATCTCTGGAGGCCAAAGACACACCTGGCCACTGGCCATGTGACTCTAGCCAGCTTGGAAGAAACCTGGAAGGAGGGTATAAATATGCCATGTGGTGGACTCCATGCTGGTCTTCAGATCTGCTTCTGACCCCAGATGTGGCTTCGCAGGGAATCACGAGCCTGGAAGAACTGTGGACTCATCCTGCCATAGGATGTGCACCTAGGACTTTTAAGCCAGCAGCTATAACATTTCTGCTAGAGCCTACATCGAGAACTGGGAGATTCCATGCATGTAATGTATGATACTTTAACAACCTTACTCTCATGCTTTTCTTTCTTGTAGTAATAAACCTTTAGGGTATGTCTACACTACAATGTTAGTTCGAACTAACAGACGTTAGTTCGAACTAACATTCATAGCCGCTACACTAGCGCTCCGCTAGTTCGAATTTGAATCGAACTAGCGGAGCGCTTAGTTCGAACTAGGAAAACCTCATTTTACGAGGATTAAGCCTAGTTCGAACTTACTAGTTCGAATTAAGGGGTGTGTAGCCCCTTAATTCGAACTAGTGGGAGGCTAGCCCTCCCCAGGTTTCCCTGGTGGCCACTCTGGCCAACACCAGGGAAACTCTATGCCCCCCTCCCGGCCCCGGACCCCTTAAAGGGGCACGGGCTGGCTACGGTGCCCGTGCCAGGTGCAAGCCTGCCAGCACCCAGCCAGCAGACCCTGCACCTGGCACGGCACAGAGCCACCCACCCGATGTCCCCCAGCCCACCCCCTCTTCCCGGGACCAGGCTGGCGGCTCCCGGGAGCTTGCCCTGGACCGCAAGAGGCGGGCACCTTCCTGGGCTAGTGCGGACATTGTGGACCTCGTCCACGATCTCTGCACTAGGCACAGGAAAGTGGCCGTCTAGGGCAGGAGAGCTGCCAGCCTGGCCACCCAGGAGCAGGTGTGCATGAAAATCAAGGGGGTCCACTGAGACCCCCGACCCTGAGCCCTGAGCTTACAATGGCCGTCCTGGGTCAGACCAAAGGTCCATCTAGCCCAGTAGCCTGTCTGCCGACAGTGGCCAACCCTAGGGACCCTGGAGGGGATGGACCGAAGACAGTGACCAAGCCATTTGTCTCGTGCCATCCCTCTCCAGCCTTCCACAAACTTTGGGCAGGGACACCACTCCTACCCCCTGGCTAAGACTACTCCATGGACCCAACCTCCATGACTTGATCTCACTTCCCTTTAAACTCTGTTCTAGTTGTAGCCTTCACAGCCTCCTGCAGCAAGGAGTTCCACACGTTAACTATTTGCTCTTTTTTTTTTTTTTTTTTTTTTTTGTGAACAACAACTTTCTCTTACTAGTTTGAAGCCTGCTACCCATTCCTTTCCTTTGGTGTCCTCTAGTCATTCTTTATGGGAACTCATGAAGAACTTTTCTGAATGCACCCTCTCCACCCAACCCCTGCTTTTAGAGACCTCTATCCTGTCCCCGCTCCATCTCCTCTTTTCTAAGCTGAACAGTCCCAGTCTCTGTAGCCTCTCTTCATCTGGGACCTGTTCCCAACCCCTGATCATGTTAGTTGCCCTCCCCTCTCCCAGCCTTTCTCTTCCTCTCTCCCACCTCCTTTTCCCAGTCTCCCCCAGTTTTGTTCAATAAAGACAGAGTCAATGTTGGAAGAAACGTTATCTTTATTTTGTACATCAATAAGAAGGGGGGCTAGGGAAGGGTAAGTGGAAGGAGGTGAGGGAGGAATGGGGTACGAGCCCCTGATGGGGAGGACTGGGCTGGCTCTGAGGGCTTCTGGGGGTGGAAGCTCTCCTGCAGCCCCCCAATTGCTCCCTCTCCCCAGATGGCAGCCTGCGGCAAGTGCAGCCGGGCTGATGGCCGAGTGGTGTGATGTGCCCAGTGTGGGTACTCCGGGCAATCCAAGCCAGGACTGCTTTGCAAGCGGGGCACCCCTTAGAACTGTCTGTCCGGGGTGGGGGTCGGGACCCTTTAAGCGCAGCCCTCGGCTAGCCTGAGACAGCATCTCCACGCTCTAAGTCCTCCTCTGATGCCCTGCCGGCACTGCTTCCGGCCATCCTTAAGCCCTGTTCAGGGTCCACTCAATGTGGACTTGCTAGTTCGAATTAGCAAAACGCTAATTCGAACTAGTTTTTAGTTCTAGACGCATTAGTTCGAATTAGCTTAGTTCGAATTAACTAATTCGAACTAAGTTAGTTCGAATTAGCGCTGTAGTGTAGACGTATCTTTAGATTGTAGATTCTAAAGGACTGGCTCAGCGTGGTTTGTGGGTAAGATCCAGAGAGTAAATTGGCCTGGGATCTGTGGCTGGTTTCTTGGAACCGGACAGAACTTGTTCAAGGTAGGTGAGATTGGGTTTTAAGATCCCTCACCTGTGTATGAGGCCCAGGGCCATCCGGGGCACGGATATTGCTGGGGTGTCGGGGGCGTTTTGCTCATGAGGCTTCAAGCAGGCAGCTGAAGCGCTCTGTGTGACTGGTTAGTGGCCTGTTTGGAAAGGTCTCCAGTTGAGGGGCTGTAAGGAGCCTTGAATTTGAGCAATTCTCCCTGAGCGGACACCCTCAGCTGTTCCTAGACCCGGCCCAGTCCATCACAGTAGGGGTGCAGAAAGGAGCTTCAGATAAGGGATTGGGGTGCAGGACAGAGTGTGGGATCTAGGAGGGAGTTTGGGGGAAGCAGAGGGTTGAGACCTGGGGCTGGGGTGCAAGGGTTTGGGTTTTGACCTTGGGCAAGAAGGGGCTGTGTCCCGTGGCAGTGGATTGGAGTGCAGGGTCTGAGAGAGAGTATGGGTATAGGAGTGGGGCAGAGGATTTGGGTTATGTGGGTAGGGAAGCAGGAGTGTGGGGGGGGGGGGAAGGGTTGGAGGGATGGAGGGGCTGGGGTGTCAGAGGCAGGCTGTATCCAGCAGATACTTACCTGGGCAAATCCCGGACAGCAGCCCAGAAGGTTCCCTGCCCTCCATGCCCCCACAGGCCTTCAGAGCAGCAGGCTGTGAACCCTGTGTGTCTGTGAACAACTGTAAACCAGAGAGGAGGGGTACTTTGTGCTCTGCCTATTCTTCAAACAGGCAGCTCCCATGGGCTGGTTTCCAGCCAATGGGAGTGGAAAGATTGTGCTGGGGGGGAGAGGCAGTGCAGGAAGCCTCTTCTCCTCCTCCCCTGGGCTCACAGCTGTTCACAGACAAAAGAGGCTCTATAGCGAGCTGCTCTGAGTAGCATGCAGGGCAGCCAAGGAGCCTGACTGTGCCTGTGGGCTGGATCCAGTGGCTTGGCAGGCCATGTACAGCCCATGTGTTGTATTTCACCCCCCTCTAGTTCTCAGGAGAGATTTAAATGCCACCTAGCTGATTAGTGGAGCACCCACAGCTAGATTTTTTTTTTGTTTTCTACTGGAGGTATACATGCACACATGCCTTCGTGTACACAAAAAATTATTCTGCACATGGATGGGAAAAATCCACACATGGATGGAAAAGACTCAAGGGAACATTGCTTATATAATTTTAAAGGTCAATTTGCTGATTGACATGGTAAAATGTGTGTAGCAATACTATATGTAAAAATATAAGATTCTATAGTATGATTTTATTAAGGCATATTCTAAATCTGAGGAAGCAGTCTAGAACAGTTCTTTAGAGACAAAAGGCTAGTGAACACCTCAGCCAGGTGTCAACATAATTAAATCAATTATCGCTTGGTTAAGTGGCTATTTTTGACAAACATAGTTGCCATTGCCTGAATCCCAACTAAAAAGGATTCTCAAAGAACAGAAATGCTCTAAGAAGGGAGAATAAAGGACACAAATCACCTCTTTCCTCATCACTACTCACAGCATCAACAACCTTTGAAAGACAAAAGCAGCATCATTGAACAGGGAGGGGGTATCCTGGCTGAAATATTGAACGAGATTGCTGTGTACATATGGTAAGAGAAATCCTGCTGCTTTAAATTCACTTTGCTTTTTAAGATAGGTACTAGTTGCATTTTACCTTTTATTTCTTTATAACCAATTATGACTTTTATGCTTCATTAATTATAATAACTTAAAATGTATCTTTCTTTAGTTAATAAAACATGTTTTATCTACACCAGTACGTGTTTGGATAAAAGTGTCTGGAATTTCCATTTGCAATAGAAGGGTTAGCACATACCATTTTCTTTTAGTGAAATGATGGACTTAATTTCTTGTATTGTCCAGAAGGGCACTGTGCAGTAAAAGAGGTATATTTCTGCGAACACACATTGGTAGCTTGCCCCCAGTTTATCAAGTGGTCCAGCTCACTCTGTATTACTGACCTGCCTTCTTTGTATTTACCATTCCCTCAATTTTGTGGGCATCTGCAAAATTTTTCAGTGAACATGTTTATGGATTTTTTTCCAGTTCATTGATAAACAGTGTAGGACTAAGTACTAAACCTTGGAGAATCCCACAATAAACACGATGAAAATAGCCTGTTTCCAATTACATTTTAAGACCTAACACTTAGTCATCTTTTAATCAATTTAATGTGTGCCAGATTTTAAAACAACAAAAAGTAGAATACAAAATTAATCAAAATGCCATGCAGTACCTAGTCAAATGCCTAACAGAATTCTAAGTACCTCTGTTTATCAACCAAACTTGTACTCTCATAAAAATAGGTATCAAGTTAGTTTCACAGTCTCTATTTTCTATAAGCCCATGTTAATTAGCATTAATTGCATTTCTAATCTTGTTGTACCGCTTGATATGAAGTAACTGACAAAGACAAGAAGAGTCGAAAATCAGCAATCTGGTGTTTAGCCTTGATCAGCACCAATGTTTCACTTTACATTCAGCATAAGAACAAAGTAGGAACAACATAAGAACGGCCATACTGGGTCAGACCAATGGTCCATCCAGCCCAGTATTCTGTCTTGCCAACAGTGGCCAATAGCAGATGCCCCAGAGGGGGGGAAACACAACAGATAATCCTCATGTGATCCCTCCTCTGTCACCCACCAGAGCTGGTAGGACTGTAGTTCTACAGAAATCTTGATATCATGACTTCTTCACAGAGTCCATTGAAGAGTCTGAGACCAGCCAGAAGTAGCTGCTATATGACAGATTGTTATTTCGAATTAACTTTCCTAGCATCTACACAGGCAAACCGCTATTTTGAATTAAATTTGAAATAGTGGGGTACTTAATTCGAGTAAGTTAAGCCTCATTCTACGAGGAGTAATGCCAAACTGGAATTAGCTAATTCGGAATAAGCACTGTGTAGATGCTTAGTCTGAAATAGGGGGCCTCCAGCCTTCCCAGTTTCCCCTCGTGGCCACTCTGGGCCAAACCAGGAAAACTCTTTTCCCTCCCTTCAACCCTGAAGCCCTTAAAGGGGCAGACTCTGGCCACGGTGCCTGTGCCAGCTCCAAGCCTGTCGGCCCAGAGCCAGCTGTCACTGCCCCGACCCAGTGGCCCCAAAACATGAGCCAGCAAGCCACTGGCAGCCAGACCTCCACTGTGCCCCAGGAGCAATTTGCCAGCTCCCAGGAGGCTGCCAGGGCCCAGAGAAGGTGGGCGCCTTCCTGGTCCAGGGCGGAGATCGGGGTGGACCATACTCAGGTTTGGGGGGATGCACCCAGCATCCATGATCTCCGCACTAGACAGAGGAATGCAGCCATCTATGGCAGGAAAGCTACCAGCCTGGCCACTAAAGGCCACACTAAAGGCGAACCCAGGAGCAGGTTTGCATGAAAATCAAGTTGGTCCAGCAAGACCCCCCAACCCTGAGCTTCTCCTCTCCCTTTCTACTCTTGCCTCCCTGTTCCAGCTCCCTCCTCCCAGGTTTTCCCCTCCCCTCTCCCACCCACATTCCCACCCCAGTTTCGGTCAATAAAGAGAGGGGTTTTTTTGGCAAGAAATGTGTTATTTGACATCAGGATGGGGGGTTAGAGAGGGGTAAGTGGAAGAGGGAGGAATGAGGCACAAGCCCCCAGTGGGGCACACCAGGGAGGCTCTTAGTACTCCTCAGGGTGGAAGCTCTCCTGCTGGGCCTCCTGGATACTGACAGCCCCCTGATGGATCTCCAGGATGGCAGCCTGCAGAAAGTGCAGCCAGGCTCACAGCAACACGTCCATGAGAAGCACCAGAGTGTCCACAGGCAGCTCCGGCTCCGTGTTGCAGAGTGCTGTGGTGTCCCAAGTGATGGCAACCAGTGCATGAAGAGACAAAATGCTTTGCTGTCCCTCATCGAGGCAGGCAAGCAAGCAGGGACACCTGAGAACCGGCTGCTCGGGAGGTGTCCCTTTAAACACTGGTATCAGATAGCCTCAGGCAGTAGCCACACACAGACACTCCTGACCTGATGCACTGCCTGACCTGGTTTTGGCTGGCCTTAAATCCGATTCTGTGTTCAGTCAGTGTGGATGCACTATTTCGAATTAGCAAAATGCTAATTTGAACTGCATTTTGTGTGTAGATGTGTTAATTCGAATTAGCTTAATTCGAATTAACTATTTTGAATTAAGATAACTCGAATTAACGCTGTAGTGTACATACCCTGAGTGTCTTTAATTCCACCACTTCCCTTAGCATGACATGCCCTCTTCCAGCCCCACATGTGCCCTATGAAAGCTTCCTTCCCCTACAGTTAAATAATCTGTAGAGGAATGGGCCTCCAAACTATTGTGGTGGCACTTGGGATGGGAGCACACAGGCAAAACTTGACACTTTGTACAGAGGCATGTCCAGGCAGGGAGCAGAAGTAGGGCAAGCTATATTAGGAAGAGCAGACATTATTCAGTGTCTCTCACATGTGCTGGGACAATTGTGACTGGGGCAGTAAATGCAACTATGATTGAACGAGCTGAAAAAGTTTAAGGTTCTAATAGCAATGGGAGACATTTTGGAATGTGATTATTCTGACAGAGTCCTTCTAAGCAGTAGGATGTTACTGTTTCTATTCAAAATGCTGTCATTCTTTGTGTGGTGTTAAACCAAGATGGAAGCTGGTTCACATGCTCTTACAGGGGGCTTCTACATGAGTCAGTTTACCATTTTCAGGCTCCTAGCAAGAGAAGCCTCATTTTGAGATTAAGCTCCCATCATCCCACAGCTGCATGATGACTTAAAATGTTTAAGTCCCTTTATACTTTTTTATGGGCTATAAAGAGAAACTGAAAGATCTGACAGACTCACAGACAATATCTACTTGATTTTATTTTTTAAAAACAAATATGGATTAATGGCAGTTCTGGTCTCCCGAGATTTCCAGCATGAACTTCAGCACAATCTGTGATGGTGATTAGAAATGTTCTCACCCCAGCATTTAGAGGTTCAGGGTGTTGACTCTCTGAAACTTCCTTTCTTCCAAGTATTTATTAAGCACTGGAGTTAGCAGTGTAATAGTGTAGACGATTAAATGACTAACCAATAAGCAAAAGCTTAGTGGTTAATGCTATTGACTACACACGTTCCCCCCACACACCAGTACATTTTTAGAGGGCTGACCAGCAGCATGGCTCAGTCTTGGCTGGGTCCCCAGAACTACTCCACTGCAGCTCTACAGAAAATGTATTTTAGGAGCTGGGTGGCCAGGCAACCTGACTCAGTCTTGACTAGCACTGAGTCCTGGAGCTACCCCTTCTGAGGCTCTGCATAAACCGCAATTTAGGAGCCAGGCAGCCCAGCTCATTGCCAGCTCATGCCAGGTCATGGGAGCTACCCCCACTGCAGTTCTGCATAGAAAGTAGTTTAGGAGCCAGGCGGACAGGCAGCCTGGCTCAGTCCTGACTCATGCTGAGTCCAGGAGCTACCCCCACTATGACTCTGCATGAAAAGTAAGTTAGGAGCCAGGGGTAGCTCCCAGGACCCAGCATGAGGTGGGACAGAGCTGGGTTGCCTGTCCACTTTATGCAGAGCCTCAGTGGGAGTAGTTGCCAACCCAGCATGAGCTGGGACTGAGTGCTATCCCTTATCAATTAATCATGTAGTTGACAAGATTTTTGTTGTGTACACAATTAATTTCATGTTTCTGAATATCCCTAATTGGAGCTAAGTATGTAATATACTTGAAGCAGATATGTAAAGACAAACCAGTTTCTAATATAAATGGAAAGCAGAGAAGAAAAAAATATTCCTCAAGTAACTTTAATGGCACCTTCAACCATCCTGAGCAAACAAGGGGCAGGGTATTATTTTTTCTTTGCAGGCACCTTTAAATAAATTCCACATGTGCTCTTCTTGGGCCCATTTAAAGTACAATTAGAATTTTCAGACCCAATCATAAACAGGTCTAGGGCTTTAGCCAAATTATGGTGAAGGGCCATACACACTGCGATACTGCCTTTTGTGTCTTGTCATCTAATCCTCAGAGATGGATTTGTATTTGTGTTGCTGGTCAGGTCAGATACAGTGGGCCTGGATTTGCTACTGCATTGGAGAGGAGGCCCAGAAAAGTTCTCTCCAGAAAAGCCTGAAGTGGGAATGGCAGCACAACCCTGCTCAGATGGATCTGGGAAGCTGAGAGTGGTAGAGAGGCTCCTGCCAGAAATCCAGAGGGGATCTAAGGGTCAGCAAGGAGACAGGAAAACTCTCCATACCAGACAGATGAAAAGGCATAGTTGGAATAACCTGCCATGAGGAGTGGGAGAGGAAATCTTAAAAGGGAGGAGATTTGAGAAAATGCCAGCCAACAGGACTCGGATTTGGAAAGAACAATTTAACTCTGCAAGGGGCTGAAGAAATCATAGAGTGGAGGACAGATTTGTTTTTGTTTATGTTGACATTTGAACTACTCTGTTTTAGTAACAGATCTTCAGTCTGATTTATTTGACTTGCCTGGGTACAGTTCTTGGGAAGACCAAAAAGGGGAAAACAAGGCCATAACAGCAAGGTCTTTGGCTGAACTGGATAAGACCTTGCTATATGCTATCTACAGTAGAAATGGGTACTGTGCTGTAATGGCACCAGGGTCAACTGCATTGTAATTGTTTTCGTGCCTCAGTTTTAAATTGCAGTGTAAACAGGCTCACAATGTGAGGGGAGAGGCCAATAAGAAAAGGCAGGTGACAGTAAAGTAAAATGTTTCCTGAAGCAGATTGCTCTGAACACTTACAGAAGAGCAACTTAACTACAGATACAGCAAATTCACATTTCTTAGTGTTTACCAGCAATACAGACACAATTACCTGTATTATGAGAGTGCTTTTTTCATGTTAGCCTTGAATCACTTCCCATTAGAAATGCCAGCAGATTGAAATAAAGTGCATGAAACAACAAGTATGCTATTGAAACACAAGAGAAGTTGTCTTTTGGGTCCTTTGTATTATACAAAATAAACACATATCAGCTGGGAAAAGAACAGTGCTTCACTAGCAATCCTATCATGGGAAAACTGATACTAGTTGAACCTCTAGTCTGGCACTCTGATCCAGCAACATCCATGGTCCAACATGATTTTAGTTAGCTGGGTGTCCACTTATCATAGGTATGACCAAGTTTCCTGCAGTCCCATAAAGTTTGTTTACAGCCACCAGTCCTGGTGCTCTGTGTTCTTATTTAGCTCTACTTTGCCATTAAGGGCATCTAGACTGCCTGCGTCTTTCGAAAGAAGATATGCAAATTGGGCACTATCCTGTTTTTGGAAGAGTTTTTTTTTTGGGGGGGGGGAGGAAAAAAAAAACTTTTGAAAGTACCTTTCTTCCTAAAAAAAAATTAGGTGTACAGGGTTCTTTTGAAAAAGGGTTTCCCCCCTCCCCCCCCAAAAGAACAGCATTTAGACTGCTTTAAAAAAAAACTCTTCTGAAAATGGGATCAGAAGAAGATATGCAAATTCACACCAAATTTGCATATTTTCTTTCAAAAGCGGTGGGCAGTCTAGATGTCTTATAAGAGCTTAGTAAGCAGTACAAGTGTTCTAATGCTGCTACACAACATTGACCTTCCTGGTCTGGCAAATTCTCTGGTTTGGCACCAGTCAGGTCCCAAGGGTGACAGACTAGACAGCAAATGGTCTGGTAGCATTTTATAGACTAACTAAACATGTAGATGGTATCATGAGCTTACACAAGTTTAACCTGTCCTAGTATTATCAGTCTCTATTTTTAGATGGTTACAACTTTTCACAAACATTCTTTGAACTATAATTGTGCGCGTTTGTTCTTGGTCTAGAGAGACTCTTTAGGAAGTAAGGAAGAAATTGTTTGATTCCTTTCAAAATACTAAGCTGTGGGAGAAAGTAGTCATTTTCAGCAGTTAAAACATGTTAGGCACTTCAGAGAACTCAGATAACCCAAAAGCCTTTGTTTATGGAGTTAGGATAAAATCCTGGTTGCCTTACTCCTTGGTAATCACACTGATTTCCTGTGTATCATGTGACTAAGGATTTGGTCTCCCACTCCTCAGTCACCTCAAGTACCTTTGATGTTATGAAGAAAGTTCATCTAGAAACTGATATTAATTTCCAAATTGTTTCCTGATCATTCACGTGCTATCTCCTACCCATTATTGTTGGCAGAGTACCAACAGATTATACAATTTTATTAACATTTTTGTATACACACTTATAGAATGTACTGACACAAGTGGAATGCTCTGTGGGTGTGCACACACACGTTCATATACCAAAGACTGATACCATCTTCCTACGCTCTTTATGCAGACTCACAAACCACTCTACCATGTTTTCTTGTTCTGGTTCAAATATTCCACACGGTTGGCTGGGGAAGATGTAAGAGTTCCAATTCTGCTTCCACTGAGGGTAACTGCAGTTTTGCTATTGAATTTAATGGGAGCAGGATTTGGTGTAAAATTTAAAGCTACAAGTAATATGTCCAGAAAAGAGGGAGTCTGATTTCCATTCCTCTCAACAACATGCCTTGGAAAGGATATAGGACACTTATTAGCAGAAGTAGTCTACACATAAAAGTTAAAATTTTGTCCCTTAATACCTTAAATTATTATTAATTGATCTTAAAAAGATATTGATGCAAAATGCAAATATAACTCGTTTTGGGGGCAGGAGGTGTACAGCAATTGTGCTTAAACTTCCCAATTTTGCTTTAGAAAACTGTTACTGTTAGAAAACTGTTGAAATCGCAGTGTTCTCTGTACTCACCTATATTTTGTATAGGAAAATTCCATTAATACAGAGGTAGGTAACATACTAAATTGGGAGCTCTTCAGGGCAGGGACCCTGACTTCCTTTATGTTTGCACAGCACCCAAAGATGTTAAATTGTGGTTATCTGGCTAATCATGCAGTCGATACAATTTGTATTGACTACACAATTAGTTGATAAGAGGGCTGCTCTTCAACACTGCCAGGCTCTCACTAAAATTTAAAACACAGAGGCACATCATCCAGGACCAGAGTGAGCCAGGACTGCTCAGTCCCAGCTTGTGCTGAGTCCAGAAGCCCCTGTCCTTTGCAGCAGCCTCCCCATCCTCCCTGCTGCCTTTAAGCTTATGCTTATTGATAGTCGACTAGTCGCTAACATCTCTAACAGCACCTAACCCTTTATAGGCACTATTGGTTGTAAATTAAATGAACAAAACACCAGCAATTTTATATAAGGCAACTGAAAAGGTTAAGTGTATTCACTTGCACATGAAAACATTTAACATACAATAAATAATGCAATAATTTGATTGCCCCTATGCTGCAGTAGTTGTGTCCCACTACTATTATAACATTGGAAGATGCCTCACCTTAAAACCAGGAGTATACAGTTTTTCCAGTTCAGTCATTTAATCTCAAGGTAATTCATCCAATTGTTACATACAGTTACAGTACTTAACTGCATCCAACCTGAAAAGCAAAGACAAGTTAGTTACAATGAATGAAGCTCAGGTGGTGGTAAGTCCCATGCCAAACTAATTCTGAATTCTAAAGGCTCTTTTTAAGGGATAATGATGGGAGCTCAAGGCATGTCTTCAGGTTAATTACTGGTTGGGTGAGATGATGGCCCATGGTTTTGCCTCGGGGTAATAACCCCTGCATGTCACTTTATCCCCATAGGAAATGCACTGAGTCAAGTTCATTTTTGGTCTTATAAACCGTTGCAGGATAAAAAGGTTAATCTTAAATGTTTATATATGGTTCCCACTCCCATGTTTGTAGTGATTGTGGATAGCTTTTGGCAATGCCTATATATTGTTCCACAGAGAGATGTAAAAACAACTTCTCTTATTAGGTTTGATGCCAAAGACGCAATAAAAAATCCACCTGTTTACAGGGAGTCAAGTAGTATTCTTCTGAGTAACGGACTGAAAAAAGAAAACACAAAACAATATAACATTAGTGACTTAAATTTTGGGAGTACCCCAGTGTGCCACTTCACTAGCCCTCCCTAGGGTCTCCAGGCCAGTGCTGCACAGAATAGTGGACCAGGGAAAGTCATGAAGGGTAGTGGGAGGTTACAAAATGAGAGTTTCACAAGCTTCCCAAAACTTCTAAGGCCAGCTCTGAATCTGGACTCAGATCCAAAACTGGTCTTCACCTAATTTCAAGGGTGTTACAGTTTTGGTTAGGACCCATCTCTACTCATTATTATTTGTTGTCTTGATTTGATTTAGTTGGAGTTGTTCCTGCTTTGAACAGAGGGTTGGACTAGATGACCTCCTGAGATCTTTTCCATCCCTAATCTTCTATGATTTAATTATTTGTTTTGAATTAAAAAATGTAACCCCCCTCCCCCAATTCTCCCACTCCTGCCTCTAAGCAACCTGACAAGTCACCAAACATCACCCATGGCACTAAATTAGAAAATTAGCAGAAAAACAGCAAATTCCACCTGACTCAAAAGTCATATGATATATTACACACAAATATAAAACAAAGTTACACACAGGGCTGGATTATTCACCTCATGTACCCCTAGGCACAGCATCTCCACCACCTCCTGCCTACAATTGGCCTGTGTGTTTTCCACACACAAAAACAAACAAAAAGAAATATAAATAATAATGTAAATACAGTATTCATTTTTTAATCCAACTGTAACTTTTAGGCACCTCAAGCATGCATCTACTTTCATGTGAGCTAACAGGCACTGCAGGACCAGGGGTAAGGTATAGGGGGCTGGCTCTGCATCCCCAGAAGGGGCAGAGCCTCGAGTGGAAGGAGCAGGGCTGAGGATAGTCAATCCTTAGCATTGCTGCGAGGATGGCACTGTGCCCTTTGCCTCAACCCTCAGAGCTGCACAGAGTAGCAGAGCAGCATTCCTGTGGAAATTCAAAGGGGTTTGGGGCTCAGCCACCACTACCCCATGTTGTAGTGCTAGCTCCCTTGGAAATGCCAGACTCCTGTGCAATTACCCCTGTTGTCCTTCATCAGCGGGCCTGCCTACTGTGCCTAATCATCTGTTTAGCCACACAGCTCACCATGGGCACATCACCCCACTGCTCGTCTCTGTATCTTAAGATTCAAAGCAATTTGCATATGCTCAGTAGATACTAAGATTTTAGCAGCTAAATACCTCCCAAGATTCTGGCTGAACTGTGCATGCTTCAGCTCAGGGCTGAGCAGGGCTTTCCCTGCAATGGTCGCTCTGAGCTGCTGCAAGCTGTGTTGGGTCCAGCTCTGGGCACCTGAAATGTCAGTAAGGAGACTCTCTCCTGTGCTCTCAGAGGATCCTTGCTAGATCCAGGCAGATTAGGGATGGTTCTGCCTCCTTCACAGTGATGTGAGGCCCAGGACACCTCCCTCCTACCCCGAGCCCCAACCAACTTCTTCCAGCCCCTGCTCCACTCCAGCCCTTCCCAAAACCCAATCTCTGCCCCCCTTCCTCTTGCCCCCAATGTACCACAACCTCTCAACCAATGCAACCTATGGGGAATCTGGGGCAGAGAGGGGGTGTCAGCACCAGTCCTCCGCCAACTCTCCGCTGTGGCCGGAAGCAGAGTGACCCAGCTGCAGCCAGCTCTGTCCCCCCTGAGGCCAGCTCTCAGCCACGTCATTTGGGGGAGCAGAGCAACTCAGCTGGGAGTGGGCAGGGTTGAGTAGAGCAGGTTGGGTCTGAATCGCTCCACTTTCCATAGTTCCTGCCTCTGCTGGTGAGTGTGGTGGTGGGTTCACACCTCCCAGTAATCTTCCAGGCCATCCTGGGCCCTGCAAGGTTTCCCAAAGTGCAGGGCAGGGGGGGGCTGCCCTGTGTCAGCCAATAGACCAGATGGCCCTAGGAGGAGGAAAGTGCCTAATTCAATTGCAGAATGACCTAACTGACACTCACGTGGGTAGCATCTGTCTCCTGAAACCACTAACAGCTCCAGTCTGAGGTGGGTGAAGGCTGGCTCCACTCTCCGGGAAGGGGCAGAGTCTGAGGCGGAAGGGGCAGGACTGGGACAACCAGTCTTCAGTCCCCCCTAGAGCACACTGTATTGCGCCCCCCCCCCCCCAAAGCAGCCCCTACTGTGGCAGCAGCTGTGATGGTTGGAAGCCCCAGACCCTTTCCAATCACTGGTTCCTGGGGCAGCTGGCCACTTTGCCCACCCATGTCAGCAGGCCTGCCAGCCCACACATACATCCCACAAACCCTTTTGTCAAGCTGCTGCCCTGACTACTTACCCTCAGTGGATTCTGAGTCCAGCTGTGGGGAACCTAGTGAGCATGCCCAGACCACCACACCCAAGTCCAGAAATGTCTGGGTGTGGCATGCTAATTTTATATCTACCTAGCAACAGTAACCCAGACACAACTCATTCTTCTCCTCCTTCTCCTTGCTAGAGCTCTTAAAGAGATAGCTCTCTATTAGCAGTAGCAGATTAGCTAGTGGGCCAACCCAGGGCCCATGGCACATTGGAGGCCCCCAGAAATATAGGCACCCCCATGCTCTCCCCACTCTGCCCACCTGGCACTCCTGCTGAGCAGCGGGGTGGGGGGCGGGGTTAGGGGGGGACAGAGGGACATGTTCCCTCTGCCTCATGCTACTGTCAGGAGTGATGGGAGTCCGTCCCCATGCGCTGACCCTACTCCCTGGCAGGAGTGCTAGGGGGAGGAAGGGTGACAGGACTGCAGGCAGAAGGGGTGCCTCAAATTACTAATCTAGATAGGGTTGCCAGTTTTGGTTGACATATTCCTGGAGATTTAAATCATATGGCAATGTTTAATTAACAATTAATCTTTAATTCCTGGAGATTCCAGGCCAGTCCTGGAGGGTTGGCAATCCTAAACCCACCTCTCCCTATTGGGCATGTGGTCTGCATACATTCCCTTCTAGAAGAACAGAATTAGACTGGAATAGATACAATTCCTTAGTATCATCAATCCTCTGCTGTCAGCAATTAGTTGTGAAATCCCAAAGCACTGACTGGGCAGGTGGAGGGTTTGAGGCTCCTCAGAACAGCCCTAGATCTCTGGGTGGCTTTAACATGCCCTGGCTCCAGCTCGGGGTGAGGTCTCGTGGCAAGTGGAGGCTAAGACTCACCTCAGCCCCCCTGAAACTTGGCAAATGTATGGAGCCATGCTTCTAGGAATCCAGGACAAATGCTGTCCATAAGACATTCAGCTAGCAGCTGGGACTTGAACTCTGCATTTCAGGATGGATGGTCACCCTAATTGTGAACTAAAGAAGACTATTGATCTCATAGGTATAGTTTGACTGCTATAATTGGGGAGAACAGCACACACATGTGCCAAGGCCAGTCCCCTGGCTCTCTTCCCCAACAGGGACTGGTATTTGAGCTGCCAGTGCTGAGGGAGGATGGGCCTGCTTACCAAGGGCTGAGGGGATGCTGAATGCTGGGATCGTACTAAACCTCTCCCCCCCCCCCACACACACACACATTCCACTATCCCCTTCTCTCCCTACTGCTCCTTGCCCCCATCCTCCTTCTTTTCCCCAGTGTTCCTTGTTCCTATCCCCTTTGCCTCACCTCCACACCTTCCTCCTTTGCCCCATTCCCTTCTCTTTCCCCTGCCCTATTCTATTCCCTTACAGCCATGGAATGGCCGTATTGGATCAGACCAAAGGTCCATCTAGCCCACTATCGTATCTTCTGACAGTGGCCAATGTCAGGTGCCCCAGAAGGGCTGAACAGAACAGGTAATCATCAAGTGATCCATCCCGTATTGCCCATTCCCAGCTTTTGGCAAACAGACTACAGACACCACCTCTACCCATCCTGCCTAATAT
This sequence comes from Pelodiscus sinensis, assembly GCF_049634645.1. Lineage (NCBI taxonomy): Eukaryota > Metazoa > Chordata > Testudines > Trionychidae > Pelodiscus > Pelodiscus sinensis. The sequence continues at coordinate 222,811,838 of NC_134712.1, forward strand.
CAAATGATTGACCTATCCTCCATGAATTTATCTAGTTCTTTTTTTAACCCTGTGATAGGCTTGGCCTTCACAACATCCTCTGGCAAGCAGTTCCACAGGCTGACCATACAATGTATGAAGAAATACTTCCTTTTGTTTGTTTTAAACCTCTTACCTATTAATTTCATTTGGTGACCCTTCATTCTTGTGTTAAGGGAAGGAGTAAATAACTCTTCTTCATTCACTTTCTCCATACCAATTATGATTTTATAGATCTTTATCATATCCCCCGTTAATCATCTCTTTTCCAAGCTGAGAATCCCAGTCTTATTAATCTCTCCTCATGTCGCCTGTTCCATGCCCCTAATCATTTTTGTTGCGCTTTTCTGGACATTTTCCAACTCCAATATATCTTTTTTTTAGATAAATTGATCACATCTGTGGGCATACCATAGATTTATATAGAAGCAATAAAATATTCTCTATCTTATTCTCTATCCCTTTCTTCATGATTCCCAACATTATGTTTGCCTTTTTCACTGTTGCTGCAAATTGAGTGGATGTTTTGGAAACTGTCCACAGTGACTCCAAGATCTCTCTCACAAGTGGCAACAGCTACTTTAATCCCCATCATTTTATATGTATAGTTGGAATTATGTTTTCCAATATGCATTACTTGAATTTATCAACATTAAATTTCATCTGCCATTTTGTTGCCCAGTCACCTCATTTTGTGAGATCCTTTTGAAGCTCTTCACAATCTGCTTTGGACTTTTACTATCTTACCTTCCTTTCAAACTGCCCCTTTTCTCCACCTCACCTCTCTTCCCCCATTACCTCTGCCCCAAACCATTCCGCTGGCCCTGCCTCACCACAGCCACTCACCATTGTACAGAAAACAGAATGGTGATCTTGCAGGGTGTCCCGCCCACATAGAAGAGGAAGATAACCAGCACTAGGACCCAGGAGTTGGTGTCAAGCTGTAAAATCACTGAGCCTCTACAGCCATCTTTCTTCACCCAGGCAGTTTTACTACTGCCAGGAAGGGAGAGGGGTCATGTGCCCTATACCTCACCTTTGTTTGCGGGAGGCAATGACACTCTTGTTCTCCCTAAACTATGCCCACATATTGTCTGCAGGAACCCAGCCTCATTTGTAAGGGGGTTGAAGGTCTGTAGTGAATCAAGAAGGCAACTGCAAAAACAGAAATCATGGTCTCATGGTTAAGGTAGATGTATGCTGCCCTGGAGAATTGGATTCTATACTTGCCTCTGCCACACAACTGTGGTCACAGATTGTATGCTTCATTAGCTGGGTGCCCAGATTTAGATTTGCAGAAGCACCGTACTCATAGCTGCAACTTGAAGTCTATGAAACTTGTGTTTTGAACATAAACTATGCAGTATTATGCTAAGTACTCTGTTTTCTCTTTTCTCCTTACTCGGAGATTGTGTGTCTCACATTTAACACCAACATTAGTGGTTACTAATATTTTTACCTTAATCTCCGGGCCTCAGAGCCACATCTATAAAATTTGGATACTATTACTGCCACATCTCACAGCTATATTGTACATATTAGATAAGATTTGTGAAGCATTCACATTATAGTGATGAGCTCTGAAGAAAACCCCATGAGGAAATTACCAATTCTGTCTCCATAGTAGGATTTGAATAGTGTGCAATAAGGCCTTGGGCAACATATTGAACAAGGAGAAAACAAAATCCTGAACAGCTTCTTATTCAGTAAACACCATCTCCTATGCACTGATGAAGGTAGGTGTCCTGTGCAGAGGGAATGGGGGAGTATGTGATCATGTAATTAAAGGGATCAATTAAGGATGCACAAGCAAAATGAGATTTAATATTTCCTAACTTTAAAGTAATGGACTTTCCAGCCTTAATAATGTCCTTATAATGTAGTTTTGGGGTATAACATACACACGAATGCAATTTAAATATATGGTAATAAATCACAATGTAAATATAGTAGCTTGCACCTAATGGAAAGGTTTTTGTTTCACTGTTAATTAACTAAGAAGTATTTCCAAATGCTCAATAGAAAACTTTGGCATCAATATTTAATGAAGTACTGTAATAAGATGCTAATCATCTTATGAGATTAAGTGGCTAGGTTTTAGATCATGATGTAATGGTTGGGTATATCAACACTGATTCCTATTGCTCTCTAATTAAACACTAAACCAACATTAAAAATAATGGCAAGGGCCTATTTTAAACCCAAAAAGAAAAAAAGAGCTATGCTGATACCTTACTTAGTCATGTTATTGTGAGAATAGGACCAATGCATGAGTGAAGGGCAGTCTTTCACCATAAATCTTACCCCACATCAAGTCCTAGCCCAGTTTAAAGGCAGAGTTTTAAAGGAAAACTCCAGCAATATAATGAACAGAAGGTTCTAATGTAACAATCAGCCAGAAACCTTTGTGCACAGTAGGAGGGACTGGGTCCTGTGCAGTGGGATGCCAGAACCTCCCTTTATGTTCTGGCAGCAGGATGGGGATAGGGATTTTATACTGGGGCTATGTCTACACTGGTGCGATCTTGCGCCAGGAGTATGCAAATGAGGCTAAGCGTGGAATATCGCCGAGCCTCATTTGCATATCTAGTGAGCCGCCATTTTTGCAGACGAGACTCTTGCGCCAGAAGGAGCTGTCTACACTGCCCTTTCTTGTGCAAGACAAACCCTCTTGTGCAATGCCATTATTCCTGAAAATAATCAGCGTAACGGCATTGCGCAAGAGGGTTTTTCTTGCACAAGAAGGGGCAGTGTAGACAGCTCCTTCTGGCGCAAGAGCCTCTTCCGCAAAAATGGCGGCTCATTTGATATGCAAATGAGTCTCAGCGATATTCCACACTTAGCCTCATTTGCATACTTCTGGCGCAAGATCGCGCCAGCGTAGACATAGCCTGACAATGGCACTAAACACTCCAAAGATAGGGAAAGTGAGGCAATTTAGGTACCAAAGGATAAATTCCTCTCTGGTTCCTATATGCCACTCTGGTTATACATAGGAAATACAGTGGGCTGAGGGAGCATTCCCTCAATGCTCACTCAGCACAGGAGTCTGTAAGCAACTGCATACTGCCCTTCAGGAAAAGCTCCATTACAGAAGACAAAGTGGAGCTTGGATTGGAAGGGGGGATCTATATCACATGACACTATGCAGCAACTTACTTTGAGACTGTTTTGGCCCTGATGAAGTCCACAAACCAAAAGTGACAAGGCAGCCTAAAGCCTCCTCTGCCTTGCCCCCATCCCATTTCCCATGCATTTTAAAGCTTATTGTCTGTATTATTTTATGTGTCCGCTCATAATAGCAATTGTATCATATTATGTTAAGTAATAGTCAAATTCAGCTCTTTATGCTTATATATAAATAATCACCACAATTACATTGTGCTCCCCTCTTCTGTTTGTTTTATCCATCATTTGTCTCTCACCTTATGCTTAGCTTGTCAGTTTTTTGGGAGCAGGGACAGTCTTTTCACTTATAAATGGCATACACAGTTCTGAATTCTGATAGGTCCTGAAACCTAGAAGCCCCAGCAATACAAAATATATTTTAATTTAAAATAAAATCTGTTTTCTAACTAGATTATGCTTAGGAGAAGCTACATTATACAGAAGAAGATCAATCCAAGTGGAACAAGCAATTTGTCCAAAAGGCCAAAAGTGCTTATACCAGAATGCACATTGATCACCTCACTGGGGAGCCTGCTCTATTGCTACAAACAGCTGGGGAAATGTATGGAAAGGTCTTCTTACACCGCCCAGGGTATGAGCAATATTAATGCATTCTGTCTAAACATACACCTTGTAGGAAATAAGCTTACATTACAGTAAGCATATTGCCCAATAGGCAGAATATGAGGAAGCATATATGTAGGCTTAGAAGGATTATATTTTTATCGGTAAATATTGATTTCAAACATACAAATCAATGAAAAAATATTTCCATCAATCATATCAAAATGTACAGATAGGCAAAGGAGGAAAAATACTGCTTGAGAATTTAGAGTCAAAATTCAGTGATTTAGTCTTTAAATTAGGCTTGTTATAAATGAAGTAGCAAATGAATAACAAGTGTGATTTGTTGATAATGATATTTAATTTGTACATTGTGACACGTAATATCAATAATTTGTGTTTTAACGGTTTATAAATCTTTAGATTTTTGAATCCCAACATCTGTCATTGAACAATTGTCTGGCCCACCCCATATAATGTCATAACTGAAATATTAAATAGATAAAAATCTAAAACAAATTGCTTAAAATAATCATCCATCAAGATCAATGAAATAAAAAAAGATTCAACCAAACTAGTTGTATGCATGTGTTGAATTAACACATTTTTCTGTGTTATCTGTGGGTAACAAATATGATCAAACTGATGCTCTTTGGAAAAAACATGTCAGATAAAAATGAAACAATAAAATATTATGCAACTGTGAGGCTCTTCTTTAGTGGAAAATGAGCCCCCAAGGGAATCTGCATCTTTCCAAGCTCAACAGCCCAGTTTTGAAGGGAAATGGTCTCTACATACAGTGTCAGATTAACCTTTTGCCGTTCTGATGCCAACCATATTTGTAGGCCCCCATCAGGGCAATGGGACATGGCAGAGGGAAGCAGGGTCAGTCCCTGGAATGAATGGCTGGCTGGGGGCAGGGCTGGATTAACTCTTCTAGGGGCCCAGGGCTGTTAGATGTTGTAGGTGTCCTTTTGTTCTGGGGTGGTAGAAAAATGAGGAGTTCAGTGCGTGGAAGGAGGCTGCTGGGGAGGAGGCTGGGGGTGCAGGGTCTGGGCAGGAGGTAGGGTGCAGGAGAGGGCTGCGGGTGGAGGGGTCTCAGTAGTAGATAGGGTGCAGGAGCAGGATGGAAGGGAAGGGTCTGGGTGGGAGGTAGGGTGTAGGAGGGAACATGCAATGGGGCCGACAGCCATCTACAGTCCAGGTGCTAGAAAGTGGAGAGCAGTTTCATATCCCTGGAAGGGACAGAGCCCTAGGTGGAAGGGGTGGGGTTGAGGGCAGTCAGCTGTTAGTGCCATCGGAGCACAGTGTTGGACCCCCTGTCTTTAGCCCTCAGAACCCTGTGGAATGATGCTCTCACAGCAATTCAAAGGGGTCTGGGGCTCTGACCATCACCTCTGCCACAGTAGCAGCAATGGTGTCCAGAAGCTCCAGGCCACTTTGAAATTCTGGGTCCCTGTGAAATTGCTCCCCTTTACCTCCCCGTTGGCAGGCCTGAGGACATAGGATTGGAGTGCTTACCTGACGCAGCTCCTGGGGGGAACAAGGGGCTCTGCATAGCCCTACACTTGCAGGCACTGTCCCCTGCTGCTCCCATTGGCACCGTCCCCTGCTGCACACCCTCCCCATCCCTCGCCCCACCACACAGAGCCATGACATGCAACGACTTCAGTGTTTACATCCCAGGGCCATGGCCTAAGGAGAACCCCTTTAACCCAGAGCTCTAGGCTGCAGCACCTAAAGTCCCTTTCACAATTCAGCCCTGGCTAGGTGCAACGGGGCATGGTGCAGTGGAGACGGGCCTGCTCCGCCAAGCCCAGTGCACGGGCACTGTTTACAAAGTGGCAGCTACCAGACACACACTGGACCACCTGACCCTGTGCTGCCAGCACGCCCCTGCCCTTCAAGTTGAGCTTGCACCACCCCACACCTCTCCAGCCACCAACTGGGCTTGCACCACTCCATACCAGCCCCAGCCGCCACAAACAGAGGTTGCTTCAGCAGCAGCCCCTGCCTGTGGCCAGCCCGGACTGCCGCAAACAGGGGCTGCTGGACCCAGTGCAAGCTGGGACTGAGCAATCCCAGCTCAGTCCTGGCTCTCATCAGGGCTGGGACCTACCCTGGCTGCACCTCTGCAGTTTAAATGTAGTAAGAGCCAGGCAGCCTGCATGCTCAGCTCTTACTACATTTACACTGCAGAGCTGCAGCACCCTTCCCTTATCGACTAATCATGTAATCAACAAAAATTGTATTGGCTACATGGTTAATGGATTACCCTCCTCTATGTCTATACTGCAGAGCTTTTCCAGGATACCTTGTCCAAGGAACACATCCACTTTTTCTGAATAATTTCTTTCGGCGTCCTCATCACAGTATAAGGAAGAAGGGATGTTCCGAAAAAGGAGGTTTTTCGGAAATGTGGCCCCGAGTAGACGGGCCAAATTTCAGAAAAGTCTCTTAAAAAAAAAGCGGGAAAAGATACACAAATTGCGATTTGCAATTTGCGTATCTTTTTCCCACTTTTCTTTGCAGCCTAGACACAGCCTCATTCATACAGTAAGACCTAGATGCTGGATGACCCCAGGCGAGGGGCCAGACCTGGCCATGCAGATGGGTTTGATAGGCCTGTAATTGGCCTCTTCCTAATGGGGCTTGGTGCCATTGTAAACCTGGTGCTGCCTACATGCCACTTTGGTGGTGGAATTTGGGGGCTGGTTGATCCATCCCTATGAATCTGTTTGCCATATTTGCCCAGAGGAGAAACACAAAAACCACTGTAGCCTTGACACTGTAGCAGTGGCTACAGAGCAGTTCTGTTGTATGGGAAGAAACAGCCTTGCTTTTTAGCTTTCAGTGGAGTTTCTTGTTGACTGCTCAGTGCACAGGGTGCAGTTTTGCTTTTAGGACCTTGGCAAACTCAGCAAAAAACAACAGCAGAGTCAGACAACAAGATGGTTACATCTTACTGTGTGCTGTAAACTTGCATTTATAAAACAACATCTTACAACATCCTAGGGATCTTTGTAGTTTTCTTTTTCTAAATTTTGTAACTAAAGAAAGGGAGGCTTTGGGAGTGGTAGGAGGAGAGGAACCAAGGAATACTAGAAAATGGTGTATTGGTGCTGGCTTGCAGCGATGTCCATCATATACAGACTTTACAGTTTGGCTCAATGGCTCTCAGCACCCATCTGTACAATTTGTTCCAATACCTCTGTGAGAAACATAATAATTAAAAACTATTGGTATTTTGGTAGCTTATAAACCCTCCCTCCTCTAATCAAAAACAAAGGTTTCACTGCACTGTGAGACGCCATGGGGAGCTTATTAGATTGTAAGAAAAACGATGGATGGGAAGCACAAGTTAATAATGAGACTGTACTGTATAGCTTAAGATGCAGCCACAGTTTACTACATTTTCAGTCTTTTGCAAGGTTTTGTAGGTGTTATGGCAGAGGAGGCTTTGAGATGGCTTTGCAGATGCTTTTGGGGAGGGAGATGCTCTCAGGTCTGTAGATGATATGGCATATAAGAGCTTGAAGGTGCTTCTTTGAAAGCTTAACAAATGGGCAATTAAGGCTGTCATCACTGGCAGGGTAGACATCTGAACAGCATGGAAGAGATGACAGATAGGGCAGGGACATGCTTTTAAGGCCCTTTGAGGCACAGATGAGTTGTTTGCATTTGTTGCAGTGGAGAATAAGGACTCGGTGGAGGGATACAGTGAGAGGTAATGGAGCTTTAAGCCAGTTTTGCAGCAGCATTTTCCATGGGCAAAAGGAGTGTGAGATTACATTTGTCAAGGCCCAAGAGAAGTTGCAGCAGCTAAGCTGCAAGATGTGAGCTGTGCCAAGAGCTTCAGCTGTGTGGATGGTAAGAAGTAATCAGATGCTAGAGATTTTATTCAGGAAGAAGCAGCAGTAGGGTTTAGATGTGGCTCTTGAGGCGAGAATCATATTAGGATGCTGATATATTTTAAGAGTTTAATAAAACATTTATTGAGGGGAAAAGAAATCTAGTTGCTTGGTTGATATCTTGTGAACTAGGTTTCAGACCTGAATTAATTTTTCAGCCAATTGATAAAACCTTGAAAACTCTAGTAGAAGATGAACTCTAGTTAAGTTTAACAGCATCTTTCCAATCAATAGGAAATGCATTGAGGTAATATAACACCAAAGCCTTTTCAAAAAGTCTTAAGAATAATTTGTGATGAAAATCAATTTCTTAATTATTGATTCAACCACCGTTTAAGTTACTCCCTAAAACATTTACAAATAGGGGAAGATGCTGAAAAATAATGAAACATCAATTTTAATCATTGCTGTTTTACACTATGAAACTGTATAATAAAAATGGCAGCAGAATCTGGAAAATTTCAACTATCTATAAATACAACTAAACCAAAGTATTAGTTTTCAATTAATGTAATCACATGCTAGATTTTCAATAGCCACCACTATTTTTTCCCTACAATTTTTATCAAGCTATAAAGCTGGTTGAAGTTTTCAGAATTTTTAAATTACAACAAATATCTTAATTGAGAATTTTATTTTATGTGTATTCTCTCCCCTTTCCCATGTCCTTTCCCACTCTAATGAAAATTTCTGGATGTATACTATTACCAACTCTAGTGATATTTATCATAAAACCTGGCATGCTGTATAAACAATTGTAATCTTTATGATTTTGAAGAAAATATTATCTAACGCATACTTCAGAAAGGTATTTTTCTGGGTCGTTTACTCTCGCATGCCAGTATATCTGTGATATGAAATGGTGAGTTAGAATCTTAGTGTGAGGGGTTTTCCTTATTATTGTTTGCTTCCATGATGGAAAACATAAGAGTTCATTTTATCATTTTGAATTTTAAAATGCAAATGGTATGTCTACTGAGAAAAACGGAACCATTTAGTCTGTCCTTTGGCTAAATATCACTGCAGCGAGAGGATCTCAGATTTCCCCACAACATTGCTCTAATGATAGGGTACTGCAGGCTAGACCCAGTGGCAGGAAAGTGCTACTCAGGCTCTTACTCAATCAGACAAATATAATCTAGGCTATAATTCTTTCAAGAGTAAGATTAGAAACTAAATTATCCTGATTCTCTGCTCTATTACACTGGTTTTATGCCATGTGAACTCTTTTGAAGTAAAGAGAGTTGCACCAGAGTAAAGAGGTAGAGAACCTTGCCCAACATTTTTGGCTTCCTCCACTTAATATTGGGTTTATTCAGCACATAAATCCAGACCATCTTCATGAAACAATCCTTAATACCACTCTCATCTCAAGCAGGACACTTTTAAAAAAAGTCAGCTGTCTCAGTCAATTAACAAGTATTTGCCATATTTTTTAAAAAGTCCTGAGATAAATAATAATCACCAAATATATTTTAATAAGACCAACCATCACTCTGCAATTCCTCCAGTAAAATCTTGGGCCAGATGCTCAGGGGGTGCAACTCAGTATGTCTCCATTTAAGTGAATGATATAGGCCAATTTACAGCAGGCCAGGATCTAATCTTTTTTTCATTTAGAAGGTATAAACAATGCCTGTGTACACAATGAATAATAGTTCAGACAAAGCAACAATAGCTAAGCATGTACATGAAAGTGCTGAACTAAAATGCCAATTTAAATGAAATACTTGTACATGCCAGCTATGATACCTGAGGTCAATCTAAAATAACACCGGTATATATTCTCCATAAATATTTTCTACCATCAGTAGAAGGTATCTTGTAATCAAAAAAATTACCCTCTTTGCTTTGCTCACATGAGTGGTCACATAGATCTGACTCAAGAAGACACTTTAGCACATGGTAAAGACATTTTTATTCCTAAATGGTGCTTCCAGATGAGCTGTAGTTGTAGCCTTTTTTTTAAAGAAAAATATGACAGCGTTAGTCACATATACAAAGCTGTATTTAAGTTTGTCAGCATTTTTATTCTTAAATGGTCAGGATCTTGAGAACAGGATATCTTAAACAGCAAATTTCTATGTGATATGACCCACGTATGCATTGTACCTATAGGTACAACATAATATTATAGATCATCCAACAATATGAAAATGTCACTGCATTCATTTTAAATGCCTATTTGTAATACTATATTAGATGTTTAGCTCACGGCAATATTTCCATAACTTATGAAATTACTAATTCTCATTAAATTCCCTGAAAAGAGCAGAGCTCATTAACTGCTCCTTTCACCTACATTAAGTTATTAGTTACTCATGATGAGACCCCGTAAATGTTTCTACTTTGCTAAGCCAGTGCAAGTTCTATGGACTGATATGGAAAACATGCACATGTGCACACATGCAACCCCACTCTCCAGGAAAGTATAAGTAAAACAGGAAGACCCAGTTTTCCACTCCTCAGGCAAATCTCCCATTGACTTCACTAGCTAGGACAAAAATTAATAAGGGATATAAACCCTCATACTCTGGACTTAACCTCAGGAGCTAGTGATTCCCTCATGAGAAGGTTATTCCACAATTGTTCTTTATTAGGTTTTAACCACTTCCTCTGAAGCATCTGGTGTTTGTCATTGTTTGAAATATGCTTCTGAACTAACTGGACCATTGGGCTGATTCTATGTAGCAATTTTTGTATTGGCTTTGAGACACATTCTGAGGCTGGGACAAACACTTGTCCTGGTTGTAAAAAGTAGGCAATGATCATGCTGATGTGCGAGGCTGGATTAAGAAAGAGGTTTCAGGGGCTGGAGCACAAGGCCCCAGGCTAAGGGGCACCTGCAATAAGATCTGCAGGCCACCAAAAGTTCAGATTTTATTGTGGGCCACGGGCTCCAGACACTAAAGCCCCTGTGTTCCAGCCCTGCTTGGTGGTGAGGGAGGGAACAATGGGAGTTGCTGGGGGCCATGCCCACGGACAAGTGCAGGGCATCGTGCAAAGCCACCTGTCCCCTGCCTTCCCTGGGACTTGCCACGAAAGGGCAAGATAAGTGCCCAGCACAGCAACTCCCTACCCCAGCCCTATCCCACTCCTAAATCCTAACTCCATCCCAGACACTGCAAACCAACCTCTTGCCCTGAGCCCACTCCCCTACCCCAAACTCCTTGGTCCCAGCATGGAACCTGCATAAGCCTAATTTCCAGCCCCACCCCAGAACCTACGCTTTCATTGTGGCGTAGCTTTTTCCGATTGCTTTTCCAGAAGAGGCTTTTCTGCCATTTGGCCCTGTCTAGATGGGGCCAAATGGAAGAAAAGCCTTCTCTTTTGGAGGAGCCCTTATTCCTTGTAGAATGAGGTATACAGAGCTCCCTGAAAGAGCATGTTTGCTGTTCTGCAAAAAAAACGGAAGAGTAAATGCGTTCTCTGGACGTGGCTGAGTTTTTCCGGGTTATCTCCAGTATCCCGGAAAAACACTCTAGTCTAGGGCTACGTCTACACTGGCATGAATTTCTGAAAATGCTTTTAATGGAAAAGTTTTCCGTTAAAAGCATTTTCGGAAAAGCACGTCTAGATTGGCAGGATGCTTTTCCGCAAAAGCACTTTTTGCGGAAAAGCGTCCGTGGCCAATCTAGACGTGGTTTTCTGCAAAAAAGGCCCATTCGCCATTTTCGCAATCCGGGCTTTTTTGCGGAAAACACTACTATGCTGTCTACACTGGCCCTTTCACGCAAAAGTCTTTCGGAAAAATACTTTTGCCCGAACGGGAGCAGCATAGTATTTCCGGAAAATGATTTTACAGGAGATCGTCAGTGCCCTTCCGGAAATTCAAGCAGCCAGTGTAGACAGCTGGCAAGTTTTTTCGCAAAATCATCTGATTTTGCGGAAAAACTTGCCAGTCTAGACACATCCTAGATGTACCCTCAGAACCCTCAGATGCCCATGCCCAACCTCCAAAATCATCCCACAGCCCCCTCCCACACTCTGAAATTCGCATTTCAGGTTCCATTCCAGAGCCTAGCAGCCCCACAAAATCTTGGGCCTCCACGAGAGTTAGTCCAGCCCTGTAGTTGTGGCACACCAGTCACAAAGCCTTACACCACTTAATTCCTAGTTTGGAGGGTTGCCTGTAGAGCAGCTGCATAAGGGAACTTTGGTACCCCTGCATGCCACAAAAGGAGTCCAAATGAAGTCACCACATTAGGCAACCAAGATAGTAGTGGTTCAAGGAGATTGATGACTGAAAAGAACTGGCATATAACAGTAATCTCCCTGGTTCAAGTGATTAGAGAGCCAGCCTGGTATCTTGGGTGACCTAGATTCAAGGCTCTTGTGTGACCTTGAGCTATTCATTTAACCTTTCTGTGCTTTAGTTTCCCTCTCATAGAACAGGGAGAGTGGTATTTGTGTAACTCACAGGTGGATTGTAAGGATAAATATGTAAAGATTGTGAGGTGCTTGACTGCTATGGTAATGCAGACATATAATGTATGTAAGGTCCATAAGGTAGAAGTCCCTGTCCTAAAGCCATCCACCTTGGCCTAATGTTGAGGGAGATTTGCTCCCCTTGTACTTCACCCATAGAAAGCCCGATTACTCTGTTTTATGTGGGCAAAATGAATTTTACCCTCAGCAACTATAAGTGTTCACAAAATAAGATAGGCTTAAGGTTTCACTATAAATTGTCAATTTTAAAAGGTTACCTGATCATCTCAGCAATCAAAAACAGTATCTGCCTGAAAATCATCAAGGCTATGAGAACTGAATTCCCTGACATGCACTAAGAATAGGTAAAATTGCTTCTGCAGCTCCCAGTACAAGTGAGACCAGCTGTGACATCAATTTATCACCAGTAGAAATGAACAAGAAAAAAATGGTCATCAAATCTGCAGAGAAAAGCTCATTGATTTAAATACCAAGCACAGCTCAGTTAGTCCCACTGAATAGAGCTGAACAAGTAATGGCAAAACATTTGATTGTATATACCAGATCCTAAGTTCATAAATGTAAGAATTTGTGAATATTTATATTTACTACTTTTCCTCTCACCAACCCACAAATATGCCATGCAACTGAATGCCAAATATTTGCAGTCAATGCATAGAGTAATTTTAAAATTTTAAATCTGAGTACTTAATCAAAGTGTTAATGTTATCTAATTATGGATACTCCATTAATGAATTCAATTAATTCCATGGCTAAATTTACCAAATAAATTATTCACTCAGCTCCATTACTCAGACATTCTTCAAAATGTTGATTTTTAGTAACTGCTGAAGCTTTCTAGGATAAAAAAAGTATCCAGTGACAAGAATTAAACAAGCAAGCTGTATTTTAACCTTTGAACTTTCAGCATTATGCACAAAGTAAAAATCTCTATTCGAGCAGGTCATGACACATATGTATTTTCTTAAAGCCATGCATTAATGTGTTGGAGAATTATTTATCATAAAGAGGATTTTACTGCTAAATGGAACATACACACACACACACACACACACACACACACACACACAAAGACAGAAAGAAAATTTCCATTAGTTACGAGCAAACCTCAGGAAATTTAGAGTTCATGTTTGATTCAGAATGTAGGATGCTTATCCAAACAGTCTGAACCTCCTGATATTGCAGAACAGGGCTGAAAATCTCACAAGAGTACTTTTTCATGAGCGCTCCGGTGCTCAATGATATGGCTGAAAATCCCCCAGCAAAAGCCTTTGTCGACATATTTCATCATTTCCAGCCACTGCTGAAAAACAGAAATTAACTTTCTAAGAACTATCCAAACACTCCAGCCCCTTAATACAGGCTCTGTTCACTTCTTGGTCTAAAATTTGTTGCAATGGCAGCAGAGATTCTGATTTGACTTTTCACTTTGTACACATATGGTGCACACAGACCACATTGAACAGCTACAGAAATTGATCTAATTCAAAAGCGAAATTAAGCTGGTGCATCCTGTGGTACAGTACACAAGTAAGAGAATGGCCAACTGGGAGCAGAGTTCAGGATGCTGCTGGCTATCATAACTCAGTAAGGTTCCTGTGCTGGGACTGGGGATGTGCAGCCTACCCCGTCCTTACAACTCTCCTCCCACACAAGAACCTAACAGCCCTTTAAGCACCCAGCCCCAGCGCCAGATGACGGGGGCCTGAGCAAGAACCCACAGCTCCATTGCAGCATAGTCATAGCGTACCTAGGCTCCAGCCCCCGGGATCCAGCAGCTGGGCAGTGTGGTGGCTGCACTTCCAGCCCCAAGTTCCCTACACACACTCTACACCCTTCCCTGACTCCTTCATCCCCCCACTCCTGCCCTGAACTCTCCCATCCCCCTGCCCTGAGCTCAGGGCTGGACAGAGGCATGGGTGAGCCGGGCAGCTGCCCAGGGCGCCAACTGATGGGGGGCGCCTGATGGCAGCTGTAAGGGGTACGCGGCGTCCCTTACAGCTGTCATCAGGTGCCGCGCACCCGGCTCCCGCAGCACCGGCCCGCCCGCATCCCCTCGGTGCCGGCCAGCAATGCCCTTTCTCCCACAGCCGCAGGGCCCTACTTGGCCCAGCGCGTGCGCCAGCAGCGACAGCCAGGCCGGACTGGGCCATGCTTGCGCCATGTGCCCTGGGGCGGGCCTTGGACTGCTCACCAGCGGCTGTAGCCGGGCCACACATGCACCGTGCACCCCGGGGGCGGGCCCGGGCTGTGCACCAGTGGCTGTAGCTGGGCCGAGTATGTGTCGTGCACCCTGGGGGCGGGCCTGTGCACCCTAGGGGGGCACGGGTGGGCCCACGCATGCACCGTGGGCCCGGGGGTGGTGCACCAGAATACCTCCGGCCAGCCCTGCCTGAGCTCCCCCACACCCACCCCACCCCAACCCTCTGCCCTGAGCTCCTCCACACTTCATCTTGCACCCCAGACTCCTGCCCTGAGCTACCCCAAACCTGCCCCAATCCGTTGCCTTGTGCTCCACCACACTACATCCTTCACTCCAACTGCCTGCCCTGAGCTCCCCATCCACTCCATCCCACACTTAAATTTCTTAGAGGTATTGGTGTATGACAAACCTCTCAAACCCTTGCCCTGACCCTCCACCCCAGAGGAGGGTGCCATATGATAGTAAATGTAAGAAATTTAAGTTACTTTCATGCCAGTCTAATGTATCTATTAGTTTTACCTTAAACAGAGAATATTTAAAATGTACTTCATTAAACAAAATGCAGGGGAGGGGAGGTCAATGATACTAGCAATTCAGCGTTGGGCTCAGATTGCCTGCTGGTGGAAGCATCCATGAGTGAGGAAACTGCACAGTTTGGATTCACTCAGAGATCAGCAAGGCAGCAGGGTACATTTAAAAGACACATCCATTGAAATTACATTAACTGAAGTCACACTGGACTCCTATATGCAGGCAGCCACCAGTCAGAGCCACTTCCCTGGGGCATCTTGGCTGTGATTTAATTGGCATTCATCACACAAGCTCCATACAACTTCCATCAGTCATGTAGCCCCCTAGGGTATGTCTACACTGCAATTAAACACCCGTGGCTGGCCTTTGTCAGCTGACTCAGGCTCATGGGGCTTGGACTACGGGGCTGTTTAATTGTATATGTTCAGGCTTGGGCACCACAATTAAACAGTCCTATAGCTTGAGCCCTGCAAGCCCGAGTCAGCTGACACGGGCCAGCCACAGGTGTTTAATTACAATATAGACATACCCCTAGAGACGTATGCCATTTATTGTGAGGTTCCAAAACAGAAGCTTCCCATAGCATAAGTTTTTAAAACATTTACTACTATTTGTTTTGTGCTGGCCAGTGGACAACATTTATTTTAATCTTTTAAAAACTTAGTTTTTGCCAAAGCGAGGCATGTGTCATAAGAGTAGAGAATGGTGAAATCAGAGCTCTAATCAAGGGTGGTGGGTGACCCCAGGGCTTGGGGAGGCAGCACACCCACCAGAGCCCACCCCCACGACTGTGGCTGCTGCTGGCCCCTGCCCAGCCCCCCCACCCTATGTGGCCATGGGCCCTTGCCCCTTCCCTGCCATAGGGTAGTGCTTCCCGCCTCTCCCAGCCCCAGAACTCCAGAGAGCAGGTAGGCAGCATAGTCCCAGCCTGCCCCAGAGATCTGGGGAGCCAGTAGGTGGTGTGGCAGCAGTCTGCCCAAGCCCTGAAGCTCTGGACAGCTGGCAGGTAGGCATGGCACAGTAAGGCTGCGGCCATGCTACCCGCACCCCTGACTATCAAGCCACCTGCCCCCCACAGCTGAGCCACCACCCTGCGTGCCAGTGCCCAGAGGACAGGTGATGCGACACCACAGCAGCAGGCTGGGGGGAGGGGATTTGGGGGACTCCAGTGGAGCATGTGCAAATCCAGGTGAGGCAGCTTGGAAAGACATTGCCTTTCCCTGCCAATGATACCTTCCCTGTTCATGGCTCTAATCTTCCTCCAGAACCTGTCAGGAGGCCTAAACTAGGTCAGAACATTTCAAGGTAAAGCCAGTCTCTCTTCATATCAGATATCATCTGCTTGGTCAGCAGATGAATCTCTGCAAGTTTCTGTTCATCCTCAAGTTGCTGTTCATCCTCAGGTTGCTGTTTCTTCAATGCCTCGGGCATTCTAATTACTTCTGCAGCATCTCTGGCCACTAGCAAAGATCTCAGTTCTTGATTTGTGGCTTTCTTTTTACAGGTAATTCCCTTTCTGAACATAAAAACATAAGGATGACCATACTGGGTCAGACCAAAGGTCCATCTAGCCCAGTATCCTGTCTGCCAACAGTGGCCAAATACTAGATGGCCCAGAGGGAGGGAACACACAGGTAGTCCTCACATGATCCCTCTACTGTCACCCATTTCCAGACAAATAGAGGCTAGGGACACCATTCCTAGCCATCCTGGCTAATAGCCTTTGAGAGACTTAACCTCCATGAATTTATGTAGCCCTTTTTTGAACCCAGTTAAAGTCCTAGTCGTCACCACATCCTCTGGCAAGGAGTTCTACAAGTTGACTTTGTGCTGAGTGAAGAAAAACTTCCTTTTGTTTGTTTTAAACCTGCTGCCTATTAATTTCATTTGGTGACCCCTAGTTCTTATATTGTGGGAATAAATAAATTCACTTTTTCCACAACAGTCATGATTTTATAGACCTCTATTATGTTGTCCCTTAGATTCCTTTTTTCTAAGCTGAAAAGTCCCAGTCTTTTAAATCTCTCTTTATATGGGACCCGTTCCAAACCCCTAATCATTTTTGTTGCCATTTTCTGAACCTTTTTCAATGCCAATATATCTTTTTTGAAATGAGGAGACCACATCTGTATGCAGTATTCAAGATGTGAGCATACTGTGGTTTTATACAGAGGCAATAAGATATTCTCTGTCTTATTCTCTATCCCTTTTTTAATGATTCCAAACATTCTATTTGATTTTTTGACTGCCGCTGCACACTGAGTAGATGTTTTCAGAAAACTATCCTCAATGACTCCAAGATCATGCTCCTTAGTAGTTGTAGCTAAATTAGACCCCATTATATTGTATGTATAGTTGGGATTATTTTTTTCCAATGTGCATTACTTTCCATTTATCTACATTAAATTTCATTTGCCATTTTGTTGCCCAATCACTTTGTTTGGTGAGATCTTTTTGAAGTTCTTCACAGTCTGCTTTGGTTTTAACTATCTTGAGCAATTTGGTGTCATCTGAAAATGTTGTCACTTCACTATTTACCCCTTTCTCTAGATCATTTATAAATAAATTAGATAGGATGGATCCCAGGACAGACCTTTGGGGGACCCCACTAGTTACCTCTCTCCACTCGGAAAACTTACCATTTATTCCTATCCATTGTTTCCTGTCTTTTAACTAGTTATCAGTCCATGAAAGGACCTTCCCTCTTATCCCATGACAACTCCCTTTACTTCAGAGCCTTTGGCAAGGTACCTTGTCAAAGGCTTTCTGGAAATCTAAGTACACAGTATCTACTGGGTCCCCCTTGACCCCCCTCAAAGAACTCTAAGGATATTTCGAAATAACTTTACCAGCATCTACACAGCCAAACTGCTATTTTGAAATGAATTCGAAATAGCGGAGCGCTTATTTCGAACTTGGTAAACCTCATTCCATGAGGAATAACACCAAATTTGAAATAGCTAAATTTAAATAAGCACTGTGTAGATGCTTATTTCGAAATAGGGGGCCTCCAGCCCTTCCCAGGGTGCCCTGGTGGCCACTGTGGGCCAAACCAGGAAAACTCTTCTGCTCCCCCCCCAGACCCGGAGCCCTTAAAGGGGTTGACTCTGGCCACAGTGCCTGTGCCAGCTGCAAGCCTGCCAGCCTAGAGCCAGCAGTCACTGCCCCTGGCCCAACATAAGCCAGCAACCCACTAGCACCCAGACCTCCACCGCTCCCCAGGATCAGGCTGGCAGCTCCCAGGAGCCTGCCAGGGGCTGCAAAAGGCGGGTGCCTTCCTGGTCCAGTGCGGAGATCATGGCCCTTATTGAGATTTGGGGGGAGGCTTCCAATGTCCATGTGTGGGCCTTGCTGACCACGGAGTATGCAGCAGCCTGTGCATGTGCTGTGCCACACTGGGCATGTGGCCCCAGCTGGCTGCCACACAGGGGCCCTGGCCTGTTACCCACACGTGTGTATGTATGAAGGCACATGACATGCTCCTGACCCAGGGATGGGACACTGCATGATGCCCTCCCTCCACAAGCCCCCTCTACACAGAGGCAGGGTACATTCTTCCCCCTACACCGCACACTATATACAGCACAGGGGCATGGGTGCAGTCCCGGGCCAGCTCACACTCCCGGGGATAGCAGGACATGACAAACATGGCCTGTGTGCAAGCACATTGGCTCTGATGGTGCAGAGACCTGCTGTCCTTGCCTTGCAGAGGGGGGCTGGGCTTCACCCACTGTGTCCCCAGGGATAACTGACCACTTCTCTTGTTTCTCCACAGTCGCAGCAGCTGCGAGTGCACGGCGCATCACCTCGTCCAGGACAGCCTCCCACATCCAGGGCCAGCAGGGTGACCTGGAACCAGGAGGAGTACCAGTGGCAGCACCTGGGGACCCTGCAAAGGCAGGTTTGCATCCTGAAGCATCGGGTGCATGAAGACCTACAGCTGCGGTGGGAGAGATGGCAGGAGCTGCTTGCCCAGGGCCGTGCCATCTGCGACAACCTGCAGACCGTGGTACAGAGATTAGTGCCTCCTGCTGCTCCAGCCCCTGCTGCCACCCCAGCTATCGCTCCTCCTCCCACTTCTGCCTCTTCCTCCCCCCCTCCCCAACCACCTCACTCTCTATACCCGCTCCCCCCTGGGGATGCCGAGACCACCGCACTTGCAATGGTGGGAGACAGGCGAACCAGCAAGACCCCCAACTCTGAGCTTCTCCTCCCACTTCCTCCCCTTGCCTCCCACTTCCAGCTCCCTCCTGCCAGGTTTACCCCTCCCTCTCCCACCATCTCCCCTCCTCTCTTCCACCCTCATTCCCCACCCCACCCCAGTTCAATAAAGAGTTTGTTTTTGGCAACACTCGTGTTTTTATTTTACATCGGAAAAGGGGGTTAGGGAGGGGAAAGTGGAAGGATATGAGGGTGGAATAAGGCACAAGGCCCCAGTGGGACACGCCAGGGAGACTTCACTCCTCCTCCATCTGGAAGCTCTCCCGCAGGGCCTCATGGATACCGACAACCCCCCGATGGGCCTCCCGGATGGCAGCCGTGCGGGGCTGCGTGTACAGGCCAGCGAAGTAGTCAGCCTCTGCCATCCAGCCTGGCAGGAAAGCCTCCCCCTTCCTTTCACATAAAATGTGCAGCACACAGCACACCGCCACCAAATGCATAATATTCCTTTTGGAGAGGTCCAGGTGGGTAAGGAGGCATCTAAATTGGGCTTTCAGCCAGCCAAAAGCACCCTCCACCATGATGCGGGCTCTGCTGAGTCTAGCATTAAAATTCTGCTGGGAGGGGTTGAGTCCTGTGTAGGGTTTCATGAGCCAGGGCTGTAGTGGGTAGGCCGCATCCCCCCAGGCACACAGGCATGTCCACATCCCTGACCCTAATGTGGTGGTCAGGGAAGAAAGTCCCGGCATGCAGCCTCTGACACACGGAGGAGTTGTGGTAGACCTCCCGTTGTGTGCTTTGCCGAACTAGCCCATGTTAATGTCCAGGAAGTAGCCCCGGTGGTTAGATGCAGCCTGCAGGATGACTGAGAAGTATCCCTTCCAGTTTATGTACAGGGAGGCCTGGTGTTCTGGGGCACAGATGGGGATGTGCATCCTGTCGATTGCTCCCCCACAGTTGGGGAAGCCCAGGGTGCCAAAGCCCTCAATGACCACATCCACATCAGTGAGGCAGATAACTTTGCGGAGCAGCACTCTATTGATGGCCTTGACCACCTGCAGTGGGACACACAAAACTGAGAGTCACTGGGGTGCCAGGGTGGCTGACAGTGCTCCTTCCCCATCACTGTCCCACCACCCCCTCCCCAGGAGCAACCCCCCCTGCAATCCTGGCCATCGTGGACAGTTCATCGTGGGGCTTGGACAGAACAAACCCTCCCAGGGAGGGGACTTGCACCACCTCCCCGCTTTTCCCTGGGGCAGCCCATCCCCTCTTTGCCCCCCTTCACCTCTGGCACAGTGGCTGGAGACTGCCATACCTGCATGAGCACTGCTCCGATGGTGGATTTCCCCACACCGAACTGCCCGATGGATCGGTAGCTATCTAGCATGAAGAGCTTCCAGAGGGCAATGGCCACACGCTTCTGGAGGGGAATGGTGGGCCTCATGTGTGTGTCCCGTCGCTGCAGAGCAGGAGTGTGCCACTCACAGAGCTCAAGGAAGGTGTCCTCCTTCATCCTGAAGTTCTGGGTCCAGTGTTGGTCTCCCCAGAGCTCAAGGATGATGTGATCCCACCAGTCGCTGCTGGTGTCCAGACGCCAGATGCGGCGGGGCACACTGGCATCCAGGCACTGCTGCTACACCTCCTCATCCCCTAGGAGGGTCTGGAAGAGGGCCCGGGGGTCGGGCTGCAGCAGATGCTGTGAGGCAGACTCCAGCAATTGCTGCCAGGCTTGAAGCAAGACATCCAAAATGAGCATCAGAGTGCCATGGGGCAGTTCTGGCTCCATGGTGCTCAGTGCTATGGTGTCCCAAGTCAGGGAAACCAAATCAGGCAGAGACAAAAATGCTTTGCTGTCCCTCAGCAAGGTAGGCAAGCAAGCAGGGAAAGCGGAGAACCAGCTGTCCGGGGGGGTCCCTTTAAGCACAAGCCTCAGATAGCCTCAGGCAGCAGGCACACAAAGTAACTACTGACCTGATGCCCTGCTGGAACTGGTTTCAGCTGTCCTTAAATGTGATTCAGCATCCAGTCAGTGTGGACGAGCTATTTTAAAATAGCAAAACGCTATTTTGAAATGCATTTTTTGTGTAGATGTGTTATTTCGAAATATCTTATTTCGAATTAACTATTTCGAAATAAGATATTTTGAAATAACACTGTAGTGTAGACATACCCTAGTAGATTAGTAAGGCATGATTTCCCTTTACAGAAACCACATTGACTTCTCCCCAACAAATTATGTTCATTTATGTGTCTAACAATTTTATTCTTTACTACAGTTTCAACTAATTATCCTGGTACTGACATTAGACTTATCAGTCAGTAATTGCCAGGATCACCTCTAGAGCCCTTTTTATATAGACGCAATAGGATATTTTCTGTCTTATTCTCTATCCCTTTTTTAATTATTCCTAACATTCTGTTTGCTTTTTTGACTGCTGCTGCACATTCAGTGTATGTTTTCGGAGAACAATCCACAATGATTCCAAGATCTCCTCTCGAATAGTTATAGCTAAATTAGTCCTCAACATTTTGTATGTATAGTTGGGAATATTTTTTCCAATGTGCATTACTTTATATTTATCAACATTAAATTTCATTTGCCATTTTGTTGCCCAGTCACTTAGTTTGGTGAGATCTTTTTGAAGCTCTTCACAGTCTGCTTTGGTCTTAACTAGCTTGAACAGTTTGGTATCATTTGAAAATTTTTTCACCTCACTGTTTACCCCTTTCTCTAAATCATTTATAAGTAAGTTGAATAGGAGGTCCCTGGACAGACCTTTGGGGGACCCCACTAATTACCTCTCTCCACTGTGAAAACTTACCATTTATTCCTACCCTTTGTTTCCTGTCTTTTAACCAGTTATCAGTCCATGGGTGGATCTTCCCTCTTATTCCATGACAACTTACTTTACTTAAGAATCTTCAGTGAGGGACTTTCCAAAGGCTTTCTGGAAATCTAAGTATACTATATCCACTGGATCCCCCTTATTCATAGGTTTGTTGATCCCCTCAAATAACTCTAGTAGATTAATAAGGCATAAGGATCTTGCGCAAAAAGTGTTTTTGCGCAAAACGGACACGTTATTCTCCTTAAACTCTGAGGATAGGAGAAGAAGCAACGGGCTTAAATATCAGCAAGGGAGGTTGAGGTTGGACATTAGGAAAAATGTCCTGTCGGGGTGCATAAGCACTGGAATGAATTGCCTAGGGTCAGTGTGAAATCTCTATCATTGGAGATACTTAAGAGCAGGTTAAATAGACATCTATTGGGGATGATCTAGGTGGTCCTGCCATGAGTGCAGGGGATTAGACTTGATGACCTTCTAAAGACCCTTCCAGTTTTAGTATTCTGTGATTCTATACAGTTACCATAAATAATATATTAACAGCAGGGAAATATGCAGGTCTCATCTCCACGTTGGACTGAAAGTTTTGCTGAGAAGCTGGTGACCTGTGGGCAGCAAGCTAGTTAACAGAAGCTTTATTGTGCTTTTGAAGACAGAACTACAGAACTGTTCCCTTACAGCTGCAGATGTTCATGCAATATACCAGCCCTGGGGGAATCCACATGACCTACAAGAACAGGGGTAATCAAGCGCAGAACACATTGGTGTATCACACAGTTGTGCTACAGATGCTACAGCAGCCCTAATAAATCCCATATGATGGCCTGTCTTTCGCAAGCATTGTTAGTTCATGCCATCATTTCATCTAAACAAACAGTTCACAAGCACTCTGTCAGTCTGTAAAACACCAGCATAGGCCCAATAAAATGCAAAAGCATTATATGAACATAGGGTCTTGAAAGCAATTTCACCCACTAGGGAAATTCATTCACTATTGTGACAAATATAGGCAAACCAACATAGCAACCCTCTGTCATGCACCAGGATATATTTTACACAGCCACTAAGAGCAATATAGCACTTTTAAAGGACTTTTTAAAAAAGTAGAATATTCAAAGAAATCAAAGGTCTGGAGCCAATAAAGTGAACTTTAGGAAGTTCAGGACTGGAATACAACAGAATGTGCTGGCCCAATAATAGCTTCAGAAATCCCACATCATAAACACTTCTGTGATATGGAGGTATCCATTTCATTCTAGTCATCACTTGGCTGTAACTCCAGGAAAAGCAGCAGTTATGGAGTTTCAGGTTGGCTTAGAGACAAAAGCATCATCCACGCAGTCCTGCCTGTAGCAATAATTACCAGAGCAGGATTTCCAATACCAAATCCAAACATAAGGTCCTTTCTCTGTGTCCAAGAATTTGTCAATCACCAGATAAATCTGGAGGAGAAAAGTATCCTATTGAAATGACATGACAAACACAATCTCGGGAATAGCCATTATTCACCTGGCAGCCTCCTGGTGGGTTTTAAGAAAGGACTCTAGCATTTGTATAGCCATTGAGTATGTTTTTGCATCAGCCAGCTCTCACCAGCCCTATCATTGAAATTACAAGAGTTACCTGGTGTTACTCAGGTCCTGCAGGGCAGGAGTTTGAGGTTGTGGGGGCTCAGGGCAGGAGGCTTGAACTGTGAAGAATGCAAGAGTCAGGTGTGGAGGATGTGAAGGGGCTCAGGGTATGGGATGGGGGCAGCTGGTGGCTTCTCCCTGGGCCTGGCGCAGTGCAGTAGAGGCTTTGCATGCTGCCCACCAGCTTCTCTCTGGGGCCATCCTGGGGCCACGCTACCCACTGGCTTCTTCCCAGGGCTAGCCTGGGGGCAATGGGCACTACACTCACTGGCCAGCAGCTGCTCACCTAACCAGGCTTGGGTGGCAGGGGTCATGCTGACAGCCAGCAGCTGCTTTCTGAGGCTGGAGCACTTGCTGCACCCTGTGGTCATTCCTGAGTATAACTGACCCTCCTATCACACCCCTCCCTTACTATTTGATGAGAAAGGGTCATATTCCACGCACTTCCCATTGTCCTGGCACAACCAAACTCTAGCCTTGCTTTAAGTTATGATAAGAGGAAGCTGCATACCAAATTTGGTGGTCTTAACTTGGACAATTTAGAAGTTCTTCAACAAACAGACTCACAGATGGATGGATGGACATACAGACAGACGCATACATTTTCTCAAATATATATTGGATTTTCATGTAGATGACAGCACAGCCGTGCATTGTGAGCTAACTGAGTAGTCAGTGCTAGGAACTCATAGCCGCAAGATATTACTGGAGACTCGAAGTACCCAAGAACAAATGTATATGTGTCCGGATAATAAAATCTTGGCAATAGTTACATTAGCTCAGATAAAAACTATGTGCATCATGATTCAGGACCTAAGCCAATCGATTGTAGGAAACAGGACAAAATCTCTCCTTTAAGTACATCATGGTATAAATGCCCAAGAGAGAGTCAGGAGGGCAGTCACAGGGGAGGGAAAATCTCATGTGGCAAGTCCTATGTTTCTTTTGGGGTTTACAGTTGAAGATGCTATTTTATAAATCACAAGAGGGCAAGGAAAAAAGAAAACCCACAACACAGTGTCCACTGAAGTCTTATTCTTAGTTCCTTTCCTTTCCCACCCTTACCTCCCTACTGTCCACAGACAATCCACTTTTCCCATGCCCACACTCTCTTCCCTTAGAAGGAATGCTGACATCCCACTTAGACCATAGCCCCTGTTGAAAGACTTCTTGCTTCAAATACATGGGGCATTAGAGTCACCCTGCAAAAACCCTTCAGTTTAGTAGACACATGCCAGAAAACAATTTCAAATAATCTTTACATCAAGGGCAGAGTCTTTACAAAAATTCCATGTAAATGAACACCCTAAATGAGGAAACATGAAGCACCTTCTGGTGCCTTATTACCTTGACATTTCCTCTTGGGATACGTATTTGATCCCTCCCACATGCACATGTCTTGCCCTTGAATTGCTTATACAGATGTAGTCACATACAGCCCTAAGGCTAGCGAAGAATACACATTAAATTTTAACCACAAAATGTACATGTAAAGTTTTAAAAATAAGCCACTGGTCTCTTAGGGTATGTCTAGACTACCACCCTAGTTCAAACTAGGGTGATAATGTAGTCAACCGGAGTTGCAAATGAAGCCCAGGATTTGATTTTCCCGGGCTTCATTTGCATCTTGCTGTGCATTTTTAAATGTCCGCTAGTGCGGACTCCGTGCTGTGCGGCTACATGCGGCACAAACAAGGTAGTTTGGACTAGGCTTCCTATTCCGAACTACCGTTACTCCTCGTTTCACGTGTCATGAGGCGTAACGGTAGTTCAGAATAGGAATAGGAAGCCTTGTCCGAACTACCTAGTCTGTGCCACGGGTAGCCGCATGGTACGGAGTCCGCACTAGCGGACATTTAAAAATGGCGGCACCTGGCAAGATGCAAATGAAGCCCGGGAAATTCAAATTCTGGGCTTCATTTGCAACTCTGGTTGCCTACATTACCACCCTAGTTCGAAATAGTGTGGTAGTGTAGACATACCCTCGCATATTAGAAGATTAAAGATAATCTTGAATTTTAAATATCAAGATTTTCCAACAACATAACCCATACCATTCTTACCAGTCCAATGAACTGGATCATCCAAAAGAGACCTGTTCCTCAAGATGTCCTTGTAGGGTGCTTTCTTGCCATTGACTGTTGCACTGTTGTTACCTGTAAACATTTCTTCTTTGCTTGATCCTGAGTGACTTCATCCAATGATATGATAAACTCAACCTCACCTCTGAGATATCATCATATAAAAGGTTGCTATGGTCATGATAGGCCTCTTCAAGCCTCAAACTCCCTGTATTATGGGAGCTCAATGTTTTTATTTTTAAGCAGCAAGTGTCATACTACCCTGACACTGGATAACTCCTCATCTATTGATATATGCATTGCTCAGGTCTTGTGAAGAGTATAAAAACAATATATATATTTATGATTGGTTATACAGAAAGGGAGGGAAAAGAAACATTCTACAGAGTGGCATTAAAGCCTAAAGCCAGAGGTGAGTAGAGCTAGAAGATAGTGAAATGCATCTGTCCCAGTGCCAGACCAAGGCTCTTACATTCCAATGCCTGAGATTCATGGGGAATAAGAGATGAAAGTAGGCATGAAATATGATTGTTGCACACATTTCTTTTTAGTACAAAAATTAAATTTGTATGCAAATGACATGCAGCACTCAGATTCCTGGCACGAGGCCAGTACTCAAAGATTGTGCATCACTGAAGCTGACAGCTCTGGAAACTGAAATGCTCAGACAACGTACAGCACTGGTCATGAAAAGCAAGCTTTCTCACATGTCTGCCTGTCTCCCATAGGAGACCGATGCTTCACTTGAGCTATCAGATCTAAAGAAGGAAATTGAAATATTTTGTGGTCCTGCAAAAGTTCACCTAAACTCTACATTTTCAGGGCTAGATATTCAAAAGTACATAGGTACCGCTGGCAGTTAAGTTGCCAGATTGACAAAAATGCTTCGTACCCAAAAAATCCCATTGTGACCAGCTGAGACAAACACCATATTGGCCAGCCAGTTTTCCTAGGATGACCAGAAAGAGTTTCATGGACTATGGTTGACAACCATCACTGATCACTTCAGTCATGACTTGGCACATGTTTGGGCAAGGCATTTGCGTTCTGGGCTTCAGTTTCCTCATCTGCAAAATGCACACGATGTCTGAGAAGAGCTCTCTGAAGCTACATTAGTGAACATTTATAAGATCCACTGAGCTCTTGGGATCGAAATTATTATATAACTTTCGGATATAGGTTGTTATTAAAACAAAGGCAGTTAACACTAATGTTTATAACTTTTGTAGCTCATTCTGCTTGGCCAACACTATAGGAAAAGGATTGAGCCCTTACTTACATGGCTAGTTTTTATATCAAACAACAAAGCCACTTGTCATCTCTTCCCATAAACATTTAGTAATTGAAATAAGTGTATAAGGGATATCATCCACATTGCTGTTAATGCTATCATAACTTCAATTTTACAAACATAAGCCCTCATCATGAAGACACTTACACACATGCTTAACTTTATACAGATGAGTAATCCCACTGAAATATGTGGGGCTACACACATAAGTGAATGAAGCATGTCAGTATATAATCAAAGTTGCCAACTCAGCATGTCTCTTCCTAGCTTGCTTTGGTATTGCAGCACCCTTGCCTCAGTTTCCCCCATTGTCATTTGACATACTGAAGCCAGAAGTGTGTCCTAGACCACCAGCCAAACCTCTTAACAGGGTGACTGTGTCTAGACTGGCAAGTTTTTTCCGCAAAAGCACTTGCCTTTGCGGAAAAACTTGCCAGTTGTCTACACTGGCCACTTGAATTTCCACAAGAACACTGATGATTTCATATAAGAAATCAGTGCTTCTTGTGGAAATACTATGCTGCTCCAGTTTGGGCAAAAGTCCTTTTGCGCAAAAGGGCCAGTGTAGACAGCTCAGATTTGTTTTGCACAAAAAAGCCCGGATTGTGAAAATGGCAATCAGGGCTTTTTTGCGCAAAAGCACATCTAGATTGGCATGAACGCTTTTCCGCAAAAAGTGCTTTTGCGGAAAAGCGTCCGTGCCAATCTAGATGCTCTTTTCCGCAAATGCTTTTAACGGAAAACTTTTCCGTTAAAAGCATTTGCGGAAAATCATGCCAGTCTAGACGTAGCCAATCTGTCTCTATCAAGGTCACATTACTTTACTAAAGTAAACGGAAATGTATACAAAACCAAACGTTCACCCAGCTGGAATCAGCTAGCAGCCATCTTATCACAGTCATATTGCTATTTCTCTACAATGTCCTGTCTAGCCACAGCTTTCTATGCCTCAATCAACCCCAAAGCCCAAAGGCTGGCATACTCCTACCCTCTCTCACCATTCAGGCAAACCCTGTAGAGCTTCACCTCATCTCCTCTATTTCATTCTCAGCCTACTCCACCTCTCTCCCCCTAAATGTTCTTCCTCCAATTGACCTCAGTCAGCACTTTTGGGGAGCAGGTGAGGATGGAAGGAGAGGGGCAAGTAGCACCCTCCTAACTGAGCTTTACCTCTAATTAGGCTTAGCCCACCCTCCAGGTCAGAGGCGGACAAGATATAGCCTGGGGGTCGAATGCGGCCTGCCAACCCTTTTGATTTGGCCTGCATCCGCCCCTGCAGCAGGGAGCAGCATTGATCAGCTGGCTGCTCTTTGTGGCTCTCTGCACTGCCGGGAGGGAGGAAACAGGGAGAGGCTTCAGCATGCTGTCCCCTCCCCACAGCAAAATCGCTCAGTTCCTATTAGCCAGAAACCAGCCAATAGCAGCGAAGAGATTTTGCTGGGGGTGGGGAGAGTGCTGGGAAGCCTCTCCCTGTCCCTCCTTCCCTGAGCACAGGGAGCCACATGCACAGCCAGCCAGCAGTTTGGAGCTGCTGGCAGGGTAGCGTGCCTGAGAGTGCTGCTGGCTGGGAGTTACTTAAGTTTCTCCTGGCTAGAGCCTGTCTCTGACCTCCCACCCCCTTCCTCCCAACTTCCTCCCAGACTCTGCACCCTTTCCTATGCCCCTCCCCCAGGCCAGAATCCTCCCCTTCACCCATACCTACTCCTAGACCCTGCACTCCAACCCCCTGCCCCAGGTCACACCCCAAACCCTTTCCATCCTTCTTCCTCCAACCTCATGTCACTCATAATCCCCCCCCCCCAGACCTTCCACTCTCTCCAGTACCTCTCCCCCATGCCAAAATCCTCTCTTGCACCCACACCCCCTGCCAGACTCTGCACCCCAATCTCCTGCCCTAGGTCACAACCCTCTCCTTCACCCAAACTCCTCTCAGATCCCACATCCTCTCCTGCACCCCAGCCTCCTACCCAAGCTCTCTTCTGCACCCAACCTCCATCCCAGACTCTGCAGCCCCTCCATAGAAAAGTGCAGCCCTTGACCACTTACCAAAATTTTTGCCCACCCCTGTTTCAGGGGTAAGCACTTGGTTCATTGTCCTCTCAGATTCATATTAATATGACATACTTAAACACTCCATCACAGAGTATTTGTTACATTTCAGCCACAGGCCCAGTTTTGCAAGTAATTGCTACAAGAGATTATTGCTAGTATATATTTGATTTGATTTCTCCCTCTCCACACCGAAAAAAGAATCTAGCCATTTTTAAAGCAGAATTTTTCACACAGCCATTTTAATTTCTCTGAAATTTTCCACTTTTCAATATAGTTTTATCCTTTTCATTCTTGTTTATCAGTTCTCATTTCCTATTCTCCATGTCAATGTTTGGGTTTCCTTTTCTATTGCCAACTGCAAATTATTAGTTTACTCATTTGGTGGGATTTAAAAAAAAAATTAAAACTGTCAATTTCAACATAGAAAAAAAATTTTGAAAATAAAATGGTGAGATTTTAAAAATGGAGAAAAATGTTAAATACAAAAAGTGGATCTATGTTGAAACTGATCATATTGAAATAAACTGCAAAAAGTTTTTCACAAAAATGTTTTTAATTTTTCAACCAGCTCTACTTATTCCAAATCAAACTGCCTAATGATTTCAATTTCATTAGTAAGCATTTTGTTCAGCATCATGGGTACATCTACACTGCATGCTAATTCTGAAATAAGCTATTCTGGAATTTATGAGAGTCTACACACAAAGGCTACGACTAGATGGCATCCCTTTTTCATATAATTAGACGTATCGCAATTGCTAATGAAGCAGGCGCTTCGAGCACTTGGCGGGCACACACAAATTGTCCCGCGGGAGCCATGGCACCTGCGGGCACCGTGTTGGGGACCACTGTTCTAAACCTACTCCATTCCCAGTAGCATTCACTATGTTAGGCATTCCTTCATCAGACTTCTCAGTGAAGACCAAAACAAAGAAGTCATTAAGCATCTCTGCCATTTCCAAGTTTCCTGTTACTGTTTCTTCCTCCTCACTGAGCAGTGGGCCTACCCTGCCCTTGGTCTTCCTCCTGCTTCTAATGTATTTATAAAAAGTCTTCTTGTTTCCCTTTATTCTTGTAGCTAGTTTGAGCTCATTTTGTGCCTTTGCCTTTCTAATCTTGCCCCTGCATTCCTGTGTCGTTTGCCTTTATTCATCCTTTGTAATTTGTCCTAGTTTCCATTTTTTATATGACTCCTTTTTTATTTTTAGATCATGCAAGATCTCGTGGTTAAGCCAATAACGCTTAGCTGTTTCGAAATAGAGCATCCCCACTGATTGGATACTTGTGATGGAGTGGTGGGATGACCAGCAGTTGCTCCAGAATTTTTGAATAAGGAAAGAGACCTTTCTGGGGCTGTGTGCCTGATCATCCCTGCCCTCCCACTACAGGGGACACAGATGAGACCCTCCATCCCCCTGGAGAAACAGGTCGCAATTGCTATCTATAAGCTCACCACACCAGACAGACCATGTTGGTGTGGGGAAGTCAACCATCGGGGCCCTTGTCATGCAGGTATGGCACACACAGGCTGCAGTCCCAGGAAGGGGGATGAAGTGCTGCAAAGGGGAACCCTAGGGAAAGGGGGGTGGCGGTGAAGGTGGTGGGGGGAAGCCCCCTTGCCTGGGTAGTTCTCCAGTCCCACACTCACACAGCCCTGCCGGAGGGGCTGGTCTTCATAGGGGGCAGCTCCTGGTGTGGTTGTAAAGGAAGGGAGGGCTAGATGACCTCCCAAGGGCTCTGGTACCCCTATGATTCTCTGATTTGTTTGTCTCCTTCTGCAGATGGTCAGGGCCATCAGCATAGTCCTGGTGTGCAGGGTCATCTACGTTAGCAATGTGGGCCTCATCATCGCCAGTTTTGCTGCCATGGGCTTCCCCAATTGCAGGGGGACTATTGATGGCATTCACAGCCCCATCTGCACCCCTGACCACCGGGCATCTCTCTACATTAACTGGACGGAATACTTTTCCATGGTCCTTGGACCCTGGTCAACCACCGCAGGCAGTTTACTGACATCTACAGTGGGTGGTCGGGGAAGGCGCATGACACCTGCTTGTTCTGCAATTCCAGCCTATTCCAGAAACTAGAGGCCAGCACTTTCTTCCCTGAGCTTATTATCAGGGTCAGTGACATAGACATGCCACTGTGCATCCTGGGGGATGTAGCTTAGCCTCTCATGCCATGGTTCATGAAGCCCTACACTGGACACTTTGACCCCAACAAGGACCACTTTAGTACTTGGGTAGGCAGGGCCTGAATGAAGCAGAGTGTGCCTTTGGGCATCTCAAGGCTCATTTCCAATGCCTCCTGACCCGCCTGGATGTAGGAAAGCAGAACCTCCCCCAGGTGGTGTCCACATGTTGTGTGCTCCACAACCTCTGTGAGAAGAAGGGGAAAGGCATTCCTGCCTGAGTGAGGGGCAAAGACCAGTCGGGAGGGTAGGGCCTTTAAACAGCTGTGCACAGCTGCCATCCAGCAGGCCCATCAAGTGGGGGTGCACATCCAGGAGGCCCTGTGGGAGAATTTCTCAGAAGGACCCCCATAACTCTCCCGAGAGCCTCCCCACTAAAGGCCTGTGCCTCACTCCTCTCTGCCTTTCCTCTAATAATCCCTTCCTTCCCCTCTCCACCCCTCTCTCCTGCAGAGACA
This sequence comes from Pelodiscus sinensis, assembly GCF_049634645.1. Taxonomy (NCBI): domain Eukaryota; kingdom Metazoa; phylum Chordata; order Testudines; family Trionychidae; genus Pelodiscus; species Pelodiscus sinensis. Next base: position 222,843,396 of record NC_134712.1, read on the forward strand.
ATAAAACAAACTGTTTGGTTTTGAAAAAAAAAGAACTGTTTGGTTATTTATTTGGGGTAGAAGTAACTGGGGCGGGATCAGGGAAAGAACCTGGAAGAGGGGAGGGGGAAGGGAAAGGAGGAGGGATGAGAACCTTGGAGGGGAGAGAAGGGAGATGAAAGGGGGAGGAGGGGTGAGAAGAGGCTCAGAACTCTTCTGCCGCCTGGCAGGCTCCTGGCAGCCATCAGAGTGCTCGCTCCCTGGGAGCAAAGGAGGGCTCTTGGGGGACTTGAGGGTCAGCCATGATGGCCAGAAGATGTGCTGTGGCAGCAGCGGTGTGGCTGGAGGCTGTCAGGTCCAGCTTCATGCCATAAGCCCCTCTCCCCTGTGGCAGCAGCTTTAATGGCTGCAGGGGAAGGGGAACTATAGAGTCCTGAGGCGAGGGATAGAGTGGCCAGCAGGGCACCTGTGGGATTTCCTGGATTCCCCTTATTTGAAAATAACTCCCTGTGCCGCGTCTACACACACCCTGTTCTGAAATAGCTATTTCGGAACATGTGTTATTCCTTGTGGAATGAGGTTTACAGAAGTCGGAATAAACCATCCATTATTTTGAATTTATTTTGAAATAACAGAATTGCTGTGTAGATGCTCGCTTTGTTATTTCAAAATAATGCTAGTTATCTTGAAATAATAGTGCAGTGTAGATGCACCTTTTAGACTGAGACTCATGGACAATACAATGAAATGAATAGTGTATTTTATAATGATGTGTCTAGCCTAGGCTTCCAATTAAAAAAAAAATCCCAAACTGTGCTGGTTATTATTTCTCATTAAATCCAGTTCTTCTCTGATGGGTTCTACTATTGGAACCCTTTCAATTTTTTTAATCACTGGGTGATACCTCAAACTGCTCAAGAAAAAAAGAATATGTGGGAATTTCTTCATGAAGAGACAACACAGAAGAGTAGAGAAACAAAGGAGAAGTACCCTTGGATCACTGAGTTATCATTCTTCTCCAAAAAATCATTCCCAGTTGTTTTGTGTTTTTTTACCCCACTATTTTCTAGTTCTACTAAGTTTTGTTGTATATGCCAACAGGCCTCTAACCCAGTAATTCATTGTACATGGACAAATTACAGTGCTCATGCAGAGTTGCACTGAAGAATTGGATTCTGTGTGAGTGGAGCAATCCATCCCTGAGCAATCAAATGCAGCATCAGGGATCAAGTCAGTGCTTTCTATCATTGATATCATTGTGTGGGAATTATTTTTATTTTAGTAATGATAATGAATCAACAAATGAGTTCAGTCTTTTGTATGCATTACTTTATTTTTGTATTTAATTCATGATAACGCTACCATTAAAAGGCCCGTATGCAGGAATTTTTTAGGGGGCACTTTTTTTGTAACTGTGGACTGCAAGGGTATGAATGCATCCTCTATAGTCCCCCAAGTGAGCAGGGAAATCAGCCCCAGCCTTTCCATGGCCGGCCAGAGTATGCTTACTTGGGGGATCACAGGGAGGGAGCTTTCGTGTCCTTCACACACACACACCTGTGTACGGGCTTGATTATTCAAGTACAGTTGGAACCCCCAATTATGTCTCTCATGGACTTTTATTACTGTAGTTTTTTAACAGTTACATCAATCATTTCATTATAAATTTGAGCAACAGTTACATTAGATGCATTTAGTATAAAGTTCTCTTTCCTGTTAGTTAAGGGTGGTGCCTATTAACTGAAAGGTCTCAGCATTGTAAATATTATTTTTTTGTATTAGAAATACAAAACTGGAAAATGAGTTGCTGGAAGGATTTAAAATAATTTGATTAAAACAGGTCATCTATGAAATTAATACCATTTTTACTTTCTATTTCTTGAAATCTGACTTGCCATCAAATGAAATACATGGGGATTCCTATAAAATGACTTGAGGGGGCAACTTTGGCATGTCACTGTGCTTTTAATGTTGTTTCAGATTGTTAGAGAATGCCTCAGCCATGCACAAGGCACTATGGCAAGTTTTAAATAAAACAAAAAATGAGTGTCAAGTGGAAATAAAGAAGAGAATTTGTATCATTAACCTAAGAGCAAAAGTCCTGACAAGAACATTGTAATTAACAAAATAACTACCATTTAAAAATCAGGAATTTAAAAAATAAGGTTAAAATTACAGAGGAAACTCAAACACTTGAAAGTATGCAAACCCATATTTAACTATAAGGATGAAGGAAAATTGTATGAATCAATATTTAAAATTTTTCTTTCAACAATCATACCTGACTCCAAAACAAAACAATTTTTGTTAATATTTTCATGTATTTATATTCAAATGAATAAATTAAAACATGTTGAAATACAATATTTTCCACTCACATTTTGTATTTCATTCATATTTTCAGGAATTCAGATATCAAAATGAGGACTCTAGTGTTGATAAAGTGGTAGACATCCAAGTGTTTCTGAGGTCAAGCTTTCTAACTACCTGATTTCACAAGGTAGTGTCACAAGAAGGAGGGAGAAAAATTGTTCTCCTTGGCCTCTGAGGATAGAACAAGAAGCAATGAGCTTAAACTGCCGCACGGGAGGTTTAGGTTGGACATTAGGAAAAAGTTCCTAACTGTCAGGGTAGTTAAACACTGGAATAAATTGCCTAGGGAGGTTGTGGAATCTCCATCTTTGGAGATATTTAAGAGCAGGTTAGACAGACATCTATCAGGGATGGTCTCTAGATGGTGCTTTGTCCTGTCATGAGGGCAGGGGACTGGACTCAATGACCTCTCAAGGTCCCTTCCAGTTCTAGTGTTCTATGATTCTATGATTTCTAAGTGGAGTCAGGTCTAGTAGTTAGATATACAAGAACTATGAATTGAACTCACACTCAAATGCAAATGAATTATAAGGGGCGGGGGGAAGGCACTTGTAAAATGGACACCTTTTAAATACTAGTGCGTATAAATTAAAAGCCTTCACTGCAAATAAAATTTGTTTTGTGTACTAAAGAGCTGAATGACACCTAGCTGTAGTGAGATAAGACACCTAAAAAGAATCTTGCTCAGTGATTTGTACTACTAGATTGGTCAATAGGTGACTGGGATGTAGCTCCTCATGTTTGGGGCCTCAACCTCTCCGGAACTGTTTAAAGAACAGCCTCTAGCACAAATGCATCCTGGCCAACTCTCATAATATTATAATACGTCTCATGTTATTTGGTGTTTTTCTTAGTCCTACCCAGCTGCTGGAATTAAAAGACTGCATGAGAATCACAGGTTCCAGTTTAAAAAAAAAAAAGTTTCCAGCCCTCAAGGTAGCAAAGAAAGCATGAAAATGTAAAGCAAGTGAACACAAAACATTCAGAAGCCAAATAAAAAGAACCCCAAAAATATCATTTTAAAAATATGCCATGCTTTTAAAAGCCAATCTTACGTTGTTTGGGGGCCCAACTCTTGATTTTTTGCATGCTTGAGGTTGGCAGTGTCAGAACTCATGATATGTCATACAAGATTATGAAGCACATGAAGAATGAAACATTTGTACACTTGCAGAAAAATATAAGCCAAAAAAGCAAATCTATCAAGAAATCAGGAAGTGTGCTTATAGGTCTGTGGAGTTGCTTTCCACCTACACTCTTATATTTGCTGGAAGCAGATTTTATTGCTTACTTGAGTCATCAGAAAGTATGAGGTGATTCAGGATAGTTAAGTCTTTATTTTGGATGGATTTGCAGCTATTATTTGATTAATAAATCGTGTTATTTAATAACTAGCTAATCAAAAAATGTGGATTTGATACTTTTCATATCCCTGACAACTGGGACAACAGAAACCCCCAGGAGCAAGAAATGTTCAAATCTGATAGATTCTTTCCAGATTTTGCTGTATTTTCTAGAACCCAGCCTTCTTTAAAGGAGTTTTCTACTTCCTCTGGTTGCAAAAATGAAGACAAAGTCAACCCACACACTGTTGTTGTGGGGAGTCTGTAAACAGGCTCAGAAACAATAGCAGTGCTAAGTGAGAACTTTCTCCATTCATCTTAATGGACTGTTAATTATTACCACTTAAATGCCCACAGTGTTAACCATTTCATTGCTGATGCTACTCATAGATTTCAAAAGTAGTGGTGTTAATCTGTTTCAGAAAAAACAACACAGAGTCCAGTGGCAATTTATAGATTAACAGTTATGGCATAAGCTTTCCTGAGTTGCAACTCACCTCATCAGATGTATAAAGTGAAAGAAAAAGAAACAGGTAGTAGGGATACAGGGATGGGAGTGTTTCATCAGAGCTAATTCAATCCGGGTGGATGTGGATAAGAAGGTGAGAATACTTAAAATGGAAGATTACTTATTACAACACTTGACTTATCCAAATGTGGCTAGATGTAACATTCACAATCAAATGAATGATCTGTTCATTTCAATGAAGATATTTCCATTGATAAATCTGAGACTATGGCATATACAGGTAGTTGAAAAAATGAATAATGTCTTCGTTTCATCTGAAGAACTGGGTTGTGCCCACGAAAGCGCATACCATCTACATGTTTTGTTAGTCTTTAAGGTGCCGCAAGACTATTTGTTGTTTTTTACAGGTTTTCTTTTTTTGTTATTTTAATAAGTCAGATATTTATTACAGTCAAAGGTTAGAGTAAAAGCAGTGTTTCCAAGATCAGCCACAAAGTGTTGAATAACAGTGATGTGGTTTACAGGACCATACTGGGCAATACAAGTTCTTGTGGGATTTCTTAATATTTTCTCCAGTAGCAGCAAAGCCAGGAAAGTTTAATTGCCTAATAAATATTGTGTGTCTTTTGGTGATATCTGATATTAAAATATAAGTAACTCTGAATAATTTTTTTGTAAAAAAAAATTCCAGAAAAACTGCAGGCTATATGAGGAAAAAAACAATAATTTTTAAGTTAAAATTCAGATAATTTTTGCCAAAATGCCCAACAGATTTTAATTATTCCTTTTCATAAATATTGGAGGGGTGCTAGTAATTTAGTTATTTTCTGTAGAAATAAATATCCCTAAGGCATTTGTTTGGGGCACAATAAAACAGTTGTTTATAAAGAATCTATGAACATTATATGGATCCATATTTTGACCTACATTCCTGAAATAAGAGCCATGTCTTACTATTCGCAAATATCCTGCAAATAATAATGTTCATGATATCTTTGAATCCTGTTCTTTTTCTATTGCTAATCTAGCTTCTTTACATAGTCTAAAGCTGGTTACTTTTATTTGTTTTTAAATGTATTCAGTGTAATGGATATGGTCTTGAATTCTGTGTGCCACCCAAGTTTCCATTGCTTCACCAGGAGCTTTGGATACATGATGAATGCACGCTTGGCCCAAGAGCTGTTCTTTACATCCCATTCCCTATGGCCATATCACAATTATGTGGATGCTTCTCTCAGTTCTATGCTGCAGCCAGATTCTACAATTGCACCATCTTTACACAGATCCCAAACTGGTTGTAAGTGAATGTTTAGTAACATAGGCTTTGTCTAAAATTTAGGACATGTATTGCAACAATTGTCAGGAAAGGTAAATCTATGCACTGGTAGCAATGGTGTAAGAGCAGGCCTAGATTATCATTTACGATGTCCGAGCCTATGTAACAAAAGCCTGTTCTGAGCCCAGTCTGCATTAGTGACTCAGAACCACATCAGTTTCACTGTCACCAGTTGCTACAGCAATGTGGATACTAATTTTTCTAGCATAGTTGTATCCTTCCTGTGACTGCAACAGTCAGCACATCAACAATAATATTACAGTGATTAAAAAAAACCCACTGTGCAGAAAAGAGGCTCTGATGACAGCATCTTTTTAGACCCTCAAAAACTATCTGCACACGGGCACGTGGATTTAGCATTCCATAGCTTTAAATTCTTTAAAATAAATTGTTTTCAATATTTTATTTAGAAGGGTGGTTTTGAAGTGAGCAATCAGGCCCATGTGGGCAGTATACAAGAACAACAGTATGTGGGCCAGTGCACTGGGTTTAACACTACTATGGAGACCCCCCCTGATAGTTACCATAGAGATAGTAGGAGCCACAAAGAGTTTCGATCACATTACTGGCTGGGAGGGGGTCAATTTGTATGCGTGAGCCCTGCTGGGATTGAAAGAATGCAGAGGAGGACAAGAAAGATAATAGAGAGAAAGTGAAGTGGAGAAAGAATACAAGAAAAAAGAAAAGGAGAAGTGAGAGAAAACCCAAAGAGGGTTAAGGAGACTAATAGCAAAGGAGAAACAGAGAGATGAGGAGGCAATGAGGAGACAGAAGAAAGAGAGGGAAAGAGAGAGAAAATTCATCTTGTCAGCTGCAACACCTCTTGTCATTCACTGACAGGAAATGCTGCCTCCAGAAGAGCTAATTCACAGGCTGTGAAAACGGGCAGGAACAGCAGGGATGCCTGAATCACCTGACCTATGCCAGAAAAACTGTAAAAAATGTACTGAAAAGCAGCTGGGGAAAGGGCTAAGTAGCCAGGGTAGGGAAAGGTGTCATTTGTTGTGCTATTGAAATGCTTTAAACTGAGACTATATACTATAAAAAATGAATGTGACATTTGTTAGGCCAGTACCACACGAGCTAAATATTTTCACTCTTTGCAGGCTCATCAGCAACTGGTTTTAAAGGCTCAGGATTTGACAGGTTTCACTTCTGACATCTTTGAATGGCTGCACAGTTACCTCTGGACCCCTTGCTCCTTTTATCTGAAGAAGTGGATTGTGCCCACAAAAGCTCATGATACTATCTACATTTTTTGTTAGTCTCTAATGTGCTGCAGGACTATTCATTGTTTTTTGTTTTTGCAGTTAAAGTGAGTTTTATATCTTTTGGTGCTTACCTACTGACCCAGATCGCAGGGGATGCCTAGACAGCTCCGGAACCTTCACTTACTTCTTCTATTTGCTCACCTGAATGTATTGGGTATTAATTAATTAGTGTTATTACTTATATATTGCCCAAAGTGTCAAGGCACATAATAGACAAATATGGTAATAAGGTCTGTGCCCCAAAGAGTTTACAAATCTAAACATGAGAGACAGGCTTATCATTTCCAAAATCATATATGCCCTTTTCCTTTCATGATTGTTGACCATGATTTAGAAATTATAAGAAAAAAATCCTGCTCATTTTACATTTTCTAGTAAAGGCAATGAGGATAAGACAAAAAAGAGTCAAACCACAGCCAATAGTCTCAGTCATAGAAATGGTGGAAAAGGTGGAAAGATGTCTGGAAATCATCTAATCCATTCCTCAGCACTAAGGAAAAATCAAGTACACTTAGGGCACCTCTGACAAGTGTTTGTCTCACCTGCAGTGACTGGGTTTCCACAACCTCCCTTGGTAACCTATTTCAGTATTTAACTATCCTTGTAAGTAGAAAGATTTTCCTAACGTCTAACCTAAATCCCCCTTCCTGCAGAGTAAACCCAGTATTTCTTGGAACACATAACAGCCGTTAACATATTTCAAGATTTATCAGCTCTCCTCTTTGTCTTTTTTTCTTGGGGCTGATTATGCTCAGTTTTTCAAGCCTTTCCTCATAGGTCAGCTTTTCTAAATGTTTTGTCGTTTTTGTCATTCTCCTCTGGCCTTCCTCCAGTGTGTCCATATCCTTCTAAAAGTGTAGCACTTAAAACCTGACACAATATTCCTGGGAGGCCTCGCCAATGCAGAGTAGAAAAGAGTCTTACATATGATACTGTTTTAATAGATGCAGAATGGTATTATCCCTTTTTAGCAGTTGCATCACATTGTTGGCTGATGTTCAATTTGTGATCCACTATAACTCCCTGATTCTTTTCTGGCTAGCCAGTTATTTCCCATTTTGTAGGTGTGCATTTGATTTTGCATTTCATAATGCTTACAATAACAAAATCTCAAGACACTTCTACCCTGAGTCTTACACCTCCAAAGATAAAGAATGGTAAGATGTGGGAGCCTTATCTATGCTCTAGCTTCTACCAGTGCTCCAGTGGAATTTTTGTCAAGTTTCCTTGTGCGGTTTAGTACTCACCTTCAGTAGTCCCACTGATGTCAACAGGAAAAGCTTGGAGAGCAGAATACGGATGTTGTGTATGGCATCCTGTGAAACAGTGGCTCTCACCACCTTTCCAGAAATACTGCACATTTTTCAGCATTCTCATTTGTCTGGTGCATCCACTCCCATGTTTCACCTCACTTAAAAACTACTTGCTTACAAAATCAGACATAAAAATATAAATGCATCACTGCACACTATTAATGAAAAAATATTTATCCTTTTTATCATATAATTATAAATAAATCAATTGGAATAAAAATATTGTACTTACATTTCAATGTATAGTATATGGCACAGTATAAACAAGTCATTTTATGAAATTGTAGTTTGTACTAACTTTACTAGAGTTTGTATATAGCCTGTTGTAAAACTAGGCAAATATCTAGATAAATTGATGTACCCCTGAAAGACATCTGAGTATCCCCGGGGATAAATGTACCCCTTGTTAAGAACCCTTCTGTGAAGGATCGTAAAGGAGAATTTTGCCTTGAGAGAACCACGTTTTGATGAGTTCCTCTAAAATACCTGACTCCTCACACACAAAACCTAATGCAATATGATATCATGATATTCCTCCCAGTTCCTGCTCTACTTCCCAGGAGCGAGACGCTGTGATATTTTAGTCCCTTGAGCCTGTTAGGGTGAAGACGTAGTTCTCTGGGGAGGAAGATTCTTATATATTCAGGATTAAGATTGTATCAGCATGTGTTTCAGGTGGCAACATTACTTACAAGTACCAGTAAAATCTTTCTAGTATATCACGCCATCACGGGTTCAGTAAAAGCCACATGTTTAATGTAACAGATCTGTTGGAGCTGATCAGGGAGTTTAAAAAAAATAATTAGCATTATTGTTTTAATTTCTTTACTTGCAGAGCCTGACAGCCTAATTTACCATTGACCAAATTTGTTTTTGCTGTTATGCCACCAATATCAATTCTACTAGGTCAACAGAATTTATTTCTACTCCACAAATACAAGTGTACAAACAAACATAACATAAGAACATAACATAAGAACGGCCGTACTGGGTCAGACCAAAGGTCCTTCTAGCCCAGTATCCTGTCTGCCAACAGTGGCCAGCACCAGGTGCCCCAGAGAGGGTGGACCGAAGACAATGATCAAGCGATTTTTCTCCTGCCATCTCTCTCCAGACTCTGACAAACAGAGGCCAAGGACACCATTTTATCCCCTGGCTAATAGCCTTTTATGGACCTAACCTCCATGAAATTATCTAGCTTCTCTTTAAACTCTGTTATAGTCCTAGCCTTCACAGCCTCCTCTGGCAAGGAGTTCCACAGGTTGACTACACGCTGTGTGAAGAAGAACTTTCTTTTATTAGTTTTAAACCTGCTACCCATTAATTTTATTTGGTGTCTTCTAGTTCTTCTATTTAGGGAACTGATAAATAACTTTTCTTTATCGGCCCTCTCCACACCACTCATGATTTTATAGACCTCTATCATATCTCCCCTTAGTCTCCTCTTTTCTAAACTGAAAAGTCCCAGTCGCTTTAGCCTCTCCTCATATGGGACCCGTTCCAAACCCCTAATCATTTTAGTTGCCCTTTTCTGAACCCTTTCCAAGGCCAAAATATCTTTTTTGAGGTGAGGAGACCACATCTGTACACAGTATTCCAGATGTGGACATACCATAGTTTTATACAGGGGCAGTAAGATATTCTGGGTCTTATTTTCTATCCCTTTCCAAATAATTCCTAGCATCCTATTTGCCTTTTTGAGCGCTGCACACTGCATGGAAGTTTCAGAGAACTGTCCACGATAACTCCAAGATCTCTTTCCTGATTTGTCGTAGCCAAATTAGCCCCCATCATACTGTATGTATAGTTGGGGTTATTTTTCCCAATGTGCATTACTTTACACTTATCCACATTAAATTTCATTTGCCATTTTGTTGCCCAATCAGTCAGTTTGGTGAGATCTTCTTGGAGTCCCTCACAGTCTGCTTCTGTCTTGACTATCCTAAACAGTTTTGTATCATCTGCAAACTTTACTACCTCACTGCTTACCCCTTTCTCCAGATCATTTATGAATAAGTTGAAAAGGATTGGTCCCAGGACTGACCCTTGGGGGACACCATAGTTACCCCTTTCCAATCTGAGAGACAGAAATGTTATTACTAATACTTTTTAGTAGCCTCTAGAAATTTTGCAAAATAGTTTTTCCATATATAATAATAATCTCATGATTTGGAGGTCAGATTTGTGATCAGTAAAGCTTCAAACAAAATTCTCATGAAGCTAAATAAGCTAACCTGGAAAAAGGCATTCTTGTTCCAGAATAAGGATATCAGTAAAGGTGAGGTATTATAACTACTTTGGCATGATTATATTGGTACATTCCCCCATGTACACAAACACGGAGGGCCATTTTCAAAAGGTATTTAGGCACCTAAATCTCATTGATTTCAATGGGAGTTAGGTGCCTAAATAATTTTAAAAATCTGGCCCCAGGCCCCCTAACAGGGGAATGGGGAGCAAAGTGAACAATTGCCCTGGGGCAAAGTGAATCAAAAGGGCCCGAGACTCCCAGCCATGACCTCCGCTTCTGCAGCAGCACAAGTGGCCAGAGCTCCGGGCCCTTTAAATTGCTACCAGAACTCCACATAGTGCACTCCAGGAAGCACTGAGGGCTGCCTGGGGAGAGGCTAGCCACAGCCTTGCCCCTTCCACCAGAGGCCCCGCCCCTTTCAGGGCGCCGAGACAGGGAGCATTTCTGGCCCACTTTGCCCATGAGCCTGATGAGACTATTGGTCCCACTGTCTGGCCCTAAGTATTTTAGCTACAATCACAGTTCCCAACATGCCTTGTACATTAGAATAACTATTTCTAGAATTCATAATATAGAACTTTTGCAAAAGAGACAATTTATACCCCCATAGATACACCAAATGATTTCAATTTGTCTTTTCAAAAGTTCCTATATCTCGACTTACCACCATCACCAATGACTCTGAACCTTTCTAGATTATGGTACCCCTTTCAGGAGTCTGATTTGTCTTGCATACCCCTGAGTTTCATATCAATTAAAAACTACTATACTTGCTTATAAAATAAGACAAAAAGTACAGAAATGACACTGCACACTATAACAGAAAAATTGCTTATTTTCTAATTTTTACTATATAAGCATAAAATAAATCCACTGGAATATAAACATTGTACTTATATTTCAGTGTATAATATACAGTAGTATAAATAAGGCATTGTCTGTTTGAAATTTTAGTTTGTACTAACTTTGTAAGAGCTTTTTATGTAGTCTGTTGTAAAAACAGGCAAATATCTAGATGGGCTAATGTACGGCCTGGAAGACCTCTGCATATCCCCAGAGATACATATACCCCGGTTGAAAACCACTGTGCTAGACTATCTAACAAAATCTGCAAATTCCAGCCATGCTCAGCTCAGCCCTCAGTAGTCTCATTTGAGGCTGCTAATGTCATTAAGAATTTTATTAACATCTACTAGCCAAATGAATCTTCCATGTCTCTGACAAATTCTTCTATTAAAAATATTTCCAAAGGCAAGCTAATCAGCCACAATGGTTCTTTCAGCACTGTCTTTAGCTGGAAATTAGAAAAAACAACAACTGTCCAACAGATAATTTGTACAATTTCTTTATATCTTTAAAACTTGCCTTTTCATTGTCTAAGAATAAATCTTTACTGCAGCCAATCTTATCTTCTATCTGCAATAAATTCCTAATTATTGTATTTCCAACCAATTTATCTGAGATTTACAGTGGTGACAGCAATAAAGAAGATACATGTCTTAAAATAAAAAGGGGAAAATCTAGGTTATATATGTATGAAAATAAACAGAGAAGGAAATTAGATAATGGAACAAGCTACTACAGGAGGGGTGTGAGACATTGATGCTAGAGGAGTACAAGGGAAGGCTACAGTGGTGTTTCTCAATTTGCAGAGCTGACCTCTGGGGAGGATCCAAACTCTTCCACATGAGACAAATGAAATTAAGGAAAATTAAGGGGGAAAAAAGAACAGTCTTTATTTATAGTTTAGGGCTTCTAAAAACTAGTCCCCACCAATGAATCCTGAATATTGGAGTCTGGTGAATACAGCAAAAGATTTTCTGCTAATATTGGCTTGAATACACTATTGAATTTGCTCCAACTTTGAGTCTCTTATTATTATACGTATTTAACACTTATTCTGTGGTAAGCACCTAAAGACCATAACCAAGTTAAGCCCCACTGTGCTAGATACTGCATTTATTTTCCTCAAATAAACTAGCAACTACTTACCAGTAGAAATGTTCACAGAAACAGCACACTTCAGGAATTACAGAGAGTATTTGTGGAAAGTACATTTTGGAGGGTTTAAATGTGATTATTCACACCTGAACCTCAGAATAGTCAGCACATCCAACTAGAGAACAGAAATGGTACGAAGTGAACTATTGTGTTCAATGAAAACTAGCCAATGCAGCCTGAAATGTGAATGACTTATTTAACAATTAACTGTTCTCAAGCAACCAAGAAATATTCAGAGAAATAATTTGAATAACAAATATGAGAAAACGATAAAAGTGTTTGCAGATGATTTATGGGCAGAAAAGGTGGCTGATGATAGTACATATGGGTTTTGTATCAACATCAGTTTAGAAACACCTGTATTATAGTGGTATAACTACATCTATACTAAGGAGTTGCCTCAGTGTAGCTATATTGTTTTCCAAATCAACATAGTTACATCAGTACAAAAGCTGTGTATATACATGCTGCCTGGCTATTGAATAAATTATTTGTGGCCAATTATATGTCCACTTCTAGCAAATATGTAATAGAGGGTTCCTTGTTTGATGAACTGAGTGGAAATGACCCAGCAAAAAAGCAAAATGAGTGAGCTGCCCTATCTACATAATTCAAATGTTCTGTTCAGTATTTATCACTAGATCCTCAGGTCTTTGTGGGTTTGCAGACTGTGCCTGGCCCCCGTGAAGGGTATGTAGGTGGAGGAATTCTTGCACCTTTGTTTCTCTTCCTTGTGCCTCCATGCATGGCGAGGAACAGTCTAGCTCTCAAGCTTTTTTTTAGTCAAAGTTTATGATGACAGTGAGCATATAGCATATAACAGAGAGAAAAAATCTGATCATGCCACAGAAAAATGGAAATAAATAGAATGAGGTAAATACCTTTTTTTTTCAAATGTTCAAATTCATTATTGTTACACAAATAACATTCTGTTTTTTTTCTCCTGTATATAGATTTCTTTCACGCAACATTTGCCCCTACAATCATCACAAAAATCATGTTTTTCCCTGGCTGCTTTGATCAATGTGTCTCTGTCCTTCAGGTCTGACAAAAAAAGTATAAGAAGAATACTTCCTTAGTCCTTCTCTGCACTCTGCTTCTTCTCTGGAATCCTAAATACCTTTCCCACATAAATCGGATTCTCAGTGACATTTAAATGCAAGAGCTTAGCCTTCCTACAAATCCAGTGGTGACTTTCCCCTCTGGGTTGTACAACAAACTCACAGACAACTCCCAACATTATTCAGTCTAATTGAGTTCTTTATATTTTCTAGATGACAGTACCACAATTTGTCTGCTTTTAATAAAATAGTGTATATATTTTTAAAATTAGAGGTGTCTTTTAATACATTTTGCACCAAGAAATCAGTGTCTGGTGTTCCAGATTACTTAATCTATTTTGTGCATTTGTTTTCTTGTAAGTTTTCAATTTTTGCATCTAAGTACTTGTCATGTGCATTTTATGAATTTTCTCCCTGTATTATTTTTCTCCTGTGGTTTCTGCTTGCTTATGTTTTATAAAGTCGGGAGCATGCTGCCTGATTTTTTTTTAGAACTTTTCACCTATAGGATCACAAAACATTAATGATGTCCCACAACACTCCTTTGAAAGAGTTGAGAAATATTTTTATTTCCATTTTACAGATGGAGAAAAGACACAGAGGGGAGAAGGTAATTTTTTTTCAAATCTGTTTGCCTAAATTTATATAACTAAATCCATATTTAGACACTTTCATAAGCAATCTGGTTTTCAGAATGAGAGCATCTTTTGAAAAACTTTGAATCAGGTCACTTTCTTTGGAGCCTAACCTTAGGCAACCACATTTGCAAATTTTGGCCTGTGTGATTTTCTCAAGATTGCAATCCTCTGATGAGGAATCAGAAACAGAACAGTATCCAGCAATTTTTATTCAAAGTTTTTACTTTTAATCTGTAGACAATGCTCTTCAGATGTCTAGCACTCCCTCTTTCAGCTCCCTTTAGCATTTTTCTCTGCCTTGTTCCTGCCAAGCTTATCCACCGAGGGAGTAGATCCAAAGCAAGTAAACAGTAAACAGAAAAATGAAAAAAAAAATCACATGAAAGAAGCCACTCTGAGCATCTTAACTTCTGACTTATCTCTGTCCCTCTCAAGACCCCCTTGGTCCCTGTCTCTCCCCAATGTTAGTTGTTTTAAATAATTTATTCCTTTAAATATGCACAGACCTAAATCCACAGCTGTGATTAACAGCCTTCAAATTCTTAATTAAAAAAAAGGAGCTACTTTTCAGTTACAAACTGTACATATTTTTTTAATCCTGTACCATTTAAAAATAGACTGAACAGCTATTTTTGCATTTTGGTTAAAAGGGAAAAAAATCATGGGGACCTTTAGCGCTTAATTTCAGCCCAGAGCCATGTTTATGTCCAACTGATAATTCCTAAAAGTAATGATTCATATCATGAATACCTACACAAATGCCTAAACAAGGAGCTGATCCAATTTCCAATGAAATAAATGGGAATCCTTCCTTTGATTTCAGTCAGAATTGGATCAGGCCTCATAAAAGCAACACTGTATTGTTACATTAAAAGGAAAACATTTGTATGAATGTGTTCTCAATAAACATATAGCAATTGCTTATTTATATTGAATGAGTCCTACAATGTTTTTGAGGTACTGCATGTGACTTACATGTACAGATACAAACAAATCAATATAAATCATGGGGGAAATTATAGAGATACTAAATTTCCAGACCATACTATTCATATTATTATGCTTATTTATTACCATATTAAATACATAATAAACTGTGGTGGTATTCCTTCTAGTTTCAAGGCCACATGCCAGCTGGATTCTGTGAGGGGGATTGTGTTAGAAATAGAAGAATACAGTAAAGTTAACTATGCTGTTTCTCTCCAACATCCATTTTGTTCCAAAGAAACACTTGCCAGAGATTAAAATATTCAAGATGGCTGTTTTCTGCACCCTTTCAGGGAGCTCTTGTTTTTCATGATTCAAACCTTTCAGATCCTCGTCTTTGTTCAGTCTATGAATATTTTATTCCACATCTAATCTGCCTCTCAAATAACTAGATATTGGCAAAAGTTCAAAACTTCCTTAAAATATCCCTTTTCGGTTATAAATTTGGGTTATAGCATTTATTTATGCTATCTAGCTTAAAGGTCGAAAGTGATTTTAAATACCGTCAGTAACCTAGGTAAAATGCACACAGCCCATTTAGTGGACCCACATGATGAACCAGAAACAGCACGTGCAGCACTTCAGATTTAATGTAACATTAAGTACACAGCAAAAACGCTCATTTCAGAGAAATCTTTACTATCCATTGACTATGATTTTCCCCGGCTGCCTTTGTAGTCCAAATCTTAGGCCCAATCCCCAGGTCCTTGCTCGGGCCTGAACTGCCTCCTTAGAAATCCATGTCTGCAGCGGGGGTGCTCCCCGTGCACGACTCCCCGCTTTCGTAGCCGGCGGGGAGAGAGTGCCGCGATCTCCTGTCCCTGGCGCCGCGTGGGCGCCCCTCAGTGGGTGCTCTGCGCGCACGGGAGCTCTGCGGGGCAGGAGGGGGCGCGGCCGGGGCTGCTCTGTACCACATCGCCCCTTCCTCTGCACCTGGATTCCCTGCCGCAGCCCCGGGCTCCCCTCCGCGCCTGCTACGGAGCAGCTGCAGGAAGCCTCGGCCAATGGCAGCGCAGCCCGGGCGGGAGCCTACTGCCCGCGGGAGGGGCCGCGCAGGATGCTGCTGCTGGGACCCGCGCGGAAGAAGGGTCCCGCAGCCCGCAAGAGCCCGGCGGTGCGAGGCCTGTAGGGCCCACAGCTGGAGCCTGGCAGAGTGTGCTGCCCGCCTTAGCCCCTCCCGTGGCGTTGTGGGTGGGAGGGGGCAGAAGGTTCCCTCGGGCTGCTCCCCGACCCCACGTCCCCACAACAGCAGTTAGGAAGGAGCAAGCCCAGGATTTGCCTGCCCGCGCTTGTGTATATTGCAGCGCTCCCCAGTGCTCTGTTCCCGGGAGCGGGCGAAAGGGGGGCACCTCGCACGCCGGTTCCCAGAGCACTAGAAACACCAGCCTGTGCCAACTCTGCGCCCCCGTCCCGAAAGCCAGGCGCATGAGAGCCAGGCAACCCGCGGCTGGGGCAACCCAGCACTTGTGCAAATGCCGGGAACAGACAGGAACGCAGGGCGAGGCGCTCAGGGAGCATGGGGGGGGGGCACCAGACAACAGGGAAGGGGTGAAAAGTATTTGTGGGGGATTAGAGTTGGGATCAGCGGGTGGGGAAAGGAGTCCTTATAGGGTGGCCCTGGGTTACTGAACAAAGTGGAAGGGAGGCAGAATGAGAAATCAATGTAAAGCAGCAGCAAGACAAACCAACCAGTTGGCCACTGAACTTTGCTTTCTGCTGTCCAGTCTGAGCCGTCAATGTGTCTTCATTAAAGTATCCCCATCTTCTGTGTGCTCACGGATAGAGAAAACAGCGTGTGTCCGTGTCTGTTGTTGCAAAACTTCGTGTGATAATAGATACAGTGCGGAGATTCTCTTGCCTTCATTATAGGTAATTCTTATTCCTTTTCAATATTTCAACAGCTCGTTTCAACCCTTCAACCGCTTCAGTAAATTCTCAGCCCCAGTCGGATAAATCATGTGCCAGCGAAACTTAAATACATTCATCTTTGTTATGGATCAGGTCACGTCAAAATGATCAAACATTGCTATGTTTATATATCAGTATTTCTTCTTACTTTAATCTGAATAAAATTAATACCTATAGGAAACATGTTTTATCAGCAAATTAAGGGGAGCTTTTTCAGGCTTGATAGAGGGACGCTATATTGATCAATAAATATATTTCGCCTCGCTCTTACATGAGTTCTACTCCCTCCACCCCAAAACATTTTTCAGATGTCACTCTCCTCCCCCCAACACACCCTTCATTTTGATTATTTGGTGAGCAGATGGGTTGGGGTGCTTTTGTGAACGAAGCAGTGAATAAATTTGAATGCACAAGCCTTGTAACTACCTTTATAAAATTAGATGCCTAGTTG
Organism: Pelodiscus sinensis; assembly: GCF_049634645.1. Lineage (NCBI taxonomy): Eukaryota > Metazoa > Chordata > Testudines > Trionychidae > Pelodiscus > Pelodiscus sinensis. The sequence goes on from NC_134712.1 coordinate 222,860,777, forward strand.
TACAGTTGTGTAAATAAAATACATTTGAAATATCTTTTCTCTGTGTATCTTACACATGCATAGCGACAATTATGCTGTGTTGGCTAAATATGTTTCGACATTTTTTCTCTAGATATATTTACTCAACACAATGTACTAACTGGGGGAAGATTTGCAGTACATGATGTACATAATAATAGACATAAATAAAACGTATTCTATGACAATCTAGAAAATAAGACGTGTTTTATGGTTTCATTTTCTTTCCTCTTGTACAGTCATTTATATAAAAGTTTAGCTCCTAAGTTACTGCTACTACTCTGCCTTTCTATAAACATAGCCATAGCTGTATACATTCCCATTTTAAGAGTTTTTGAGTTTGTGTGTAAACATTTCATTCCTAGATAGCATATGAAAATAATGAACTAATATATATACTCCCATATCAGGCTTTTGTCAAATGCAATGCCATATATAATTATCTAGTGTAATGTCACAGGGCGTGGTGCTTTTCTGAAAATAATGTGCAACGTTAACAAGAATAAAATTTATTAAAGTCACTAATCAAATAATGCCATTAATTTGGTAGGAATTATTTATAAATGAAACAATCAGCTATAATTGGTACTGTAGTGAAACATATTTATACTGTTTGCACATGAACCTGTGGCTGCCAATGTTTCAAAATAGTTTGTTGAAATTAAAAGATCTAAAGAAGAGAAAATGCCAGCGAATTGCTGTAGATATAGTTTAAGTGTTTGATTGCATTCCTTTTCCCCCTGATTTTTCCATTTTTAAAACATATACTCTTGTCAACATTTAAACCAGAGAGGGCCATATCTTGTCTCCACAGGAGAGCTGCAAGTCTAAACCTATCGCAGGCCATGACTTTTGAGAAACATTAATGCTTTTATTTTAAACAGACAAATTGAAAAGAAAGATCGATGAAGTACAAGTTTACCGTGGAACGGGGGAAGTAGTCAATTTTAATATGAATCCTGTTGTCTATAAATTGTAAGTGGATCGTACTAGACTTTGCAGAAACTGGTCTCGGAAACAGACGTATTTTCACCAGTGAAGAGCTTATTTGAATCAAGTCACGGGCTAAAATATGGTAAAGGTGCCAACCCCTAATTGATACGTTTAGGTGAAGCTTCGAACATAATTGCTTTTAACATTCATTTATGCAAAATACTTGACACGGCCAGTTGAAGGCTGATGAGCTAGTGCAAAAGGAGGAAAGAAAACGGGCCTGAAAATAGCTACAGCAACGGTATAAAACGTGCAGAGGGAATTCAAACGTATTGTAGGAGAGTTGAACAAAGCAAAGTGCTGCTAGGGGACTGCGCAGACCGATCTCAAATGCTCCTGTGGAGACATTTGAAGCTGAAAGTGAATTTGGCTCGACTTTCCTACCGACCCTCTTATATAAGATGTTTCCTTGGCATCTTCGCTTCTTCCTCCCCTCCTCGCGGGTGACTTAAGCACATATTTTAAATATTGTAAAATTCTGTTGCTGCCTTCCTAGCTCGCCCAAAGCCGAAGCTGAGCATTTGAACTTCGAGAGTAAATAGCAATCCCTTTTGCAGCTGCATTTCCCCAGCGCTGCGGCTCCCGCGTGCATAACTCGGCTGCACCAGGCCAGCCGCCAGGGTGCCTGAAAAGGACCGTCCCTGGAGCCACGGGCCTGCCTGACCCCCGGGCATTGCGTTACTGGCTGGGATCGGTCCATGCTCTGCCCCGCGCGCCCCGCACCCGGTCTCTGCACGGCCCGCAGGGAGTTAGGGCGCCGGGCGCGAGAGGTGCCGCCGACACGCCGCTGAAGTGGGGCCGGGAGCAGGCAGCCCAGGGCAGGCGAAGGCGGAAACCGTGGCAGAGGGACGCGGCGGTGCCGGTGACAGGGCCCGGGGGAAGCAGGCGCGCGGGCCCTGCAGGGAGCGTGGGGCTGGCCTAGGGTCAGCAAGGAGGGGAGGCTTTGCCCGGGAGAAGAGGGGATGGGGGGGCTCCGAGCCGGGGCTGCCCCAGAAGCATTCGCCCCCCTTTCCCCAGCGTGGAATCAGCTGCTGTTCCTGCCGCCTGGGTAGCCGCTGTGGCCAGAGCTCGCCCGGCTGGCCTGGGCGCCCCTTGCTCCGAATCACGAGCGGCTGCTGCGCCGCGGGATCTAATGGGTACCCCCTCACCTGTTCAGAAAAGCGGCTCTTGCTTGGGCAAAAATAAAATTGCGTCCCTGGGTGGGCTCGAACCACCAACCTTTCGGTTAACAGCCGAACGCGCTAACCGATTGCGCCACAGAGACGCTTACAGCACACTTGTTTCCAAGAGAGCTGGTAAGTAGTAGTGTCTCTGACACCAACCTTAGGAAATGATCTCTTTTCTGTAAAATAATTTATGCTGAATTTAAATAAACATAAGGTTTGACTGTTAAATCTAGTCACATGTAATCACTTGGTAGAGAAAAGAGAGGGTATTATAGGGTTTCTTTTTGTACACATTCTGCAAAAGTTAAAGCAAGGAGCAGTCCTGTGGCACAGATTTATTGGAGCATTAGCTTTCATGGGCAAAGACCCGCTTTGTCAGATGCATGTGGTCTTTGCCCACAAAAGCTAATGCTCCAATAAATCCAGGGCCAGCCCACATTTTGGCACCTGTGGCGGGGAGCTCAAATGACACCCACATGCCACCTTTTCTCCTGTTATGTCTCTTGTGCCCTCCTTCCTGCAGCACAGCACTCCACCATCTCTGTGCAGCTAGAGCAGAGAGAATACATATGCACCAGCAACAGACACAATTTTCTACACTCTGGGTCCTAGTGGCATCCTTCTACTGTCTGACACCTGAGGCAGCCACCTCAGTTCGCCTCATGGTAAGGCCAGCCCTGAATAAATCTATTAGTCCATGAGGTGCTACAGGACTCCTCGTCGCTTTTGCAGATTCAGACTAACACGGCTACCCCTCTGGTACTGTAAGAGTTGAATAATTTCTAAGCTCTCCCTTTAAGGGACCATTCTTTTGCTGAGAAATAAAGTCACATAGCACAATGAGTTAACCATAGATTATTATTACCATTTCTGATTCACCCATTATGCACACACATTCAAAAGCCATTCCTGAGTGTCTTTCTAAATTTACTTTATTAAAGTTTTTACTAGGTTGATTTTAATTGACTGGGGAATGTTGAAAAGGTAGGATTTTATAAGGTGTACAAAGGAAACATTTTTGTTTTAATTTAGTGGTCAGAACAATAGTGAAAGGGGAAGCTAACAAACACTTCAGTTATTTTACATAATAATGTAATATTAACCAAATCCATCTCACACACACACACACACACACACACACACACACACACACACACACACACACACACACACACACACACACACAGACAGAGCCCAATTCGATTCCTATTGAAATTAATGGTATCTGTCCATCAACCTGGCCATGAGTTTGCATTCCCAGAATGGTCCGTTCTCAGTGTGGGTGTGGGTGGGTGTGTCTTGTGAAAACTTGGCTTTATGCTCTGTTCTGCCATTATCCATTATGTGACTTTGTGCAAATCACTTAATCTCTGTGTCTCAGAATCCCCATTTATGGAAGACACACTTTTTCAGAGGGCTTTGAGAACTTTGGCAAAGGTACTACATAAGTGCAGTTACTATTACTTTGTTCCTTGGTGTATGATTTCACAAACTTGTTACTTTTGGTAGTGGCACCTTTCACTCATCTTTATGGCTGCGTCTACACTGGCATGATTTTGCGCAAATACTTTTAATGGAAAAGTTTTTCCATTAAAAGTATTCGCACAAGAGAGCGTCTACACTGGCATGTGCTTTTGCGCAAAAGTATCCATGCCAGTGTAGATGCTCTCTTGCGCAAGAAAGCTCCGATGGCCATTTTAGCCATCAGGCTTTCTTGTTCAAGAAATTAACCTGTCTGTCAACTCTGGCCCTCTTGTGCAAGAATACTTGTGCAAGAAGGCTTATCCCTGAGTGGAAGCATCAGACTATTTGCACAAGAAGCACTGATTTCATACATTAGAACGTCAGTGTTCTTGAGTAAATACTTACGGCCAGTGTAGACAGGTGGCAAGATTTTGTGCAAAAGCAATTGCTTTTACGCAAAATCTTGCCAATGTAGACACAGCCTATGGCTGTTAGCAGAGTGGAGAGTAAGAGCGGAATGATATGCAGGCCCCCAACAGCATTTAAAATATTTTAAAATTAATTCTTTTTAGGGCACTTTGCATCATGTCAAGGGCTCTCCTGCTTGTGACATACAGGCTAGTCTCAATGTTAAGAACACTGATGGTGGCTCTTTACATGTCTGAGTCCCACCTGCTCTCCATCACCCTGTTGTGCATAGTAACATGCACAAACACACATAGCAAAGAACCAAAAAGCAGAGGTAGCATATCAGTACCCCACTCAGTAAAATACTTAAACATGTGCCCCTACTGCAGGTGCTAGTTCTTGCATTGACTTCCAGGGGATAACCCAAGTCAGATCTTAAAAGTTAGGAGTGTGTTGTGCCTATGGCCTAAGATAGCTTCAGGACCAACCTGATACTAATCAATAATTTGAGTGTTTTACTTTACACACATGTGTAGTCCCACTGATTTCAATAGACACATGCAAGCCTTTGGAGGGTTGGAGACCTGGTGCCTACATGTAAGAGAGAGATAATGTAGAAAGTGGGAAGGAATTGGGACCTTTCACACACTCTATTCCCTATACCCGCTTATAAAAAAAACAGTTTGATGATCTAGAAAACAGAAAACATTTCACATGTAATTTCAGCAACGAAGTGGCTAGAAATCAGAGGACTCTCCCTATTAATAACAGAATAGAATTCCCAAATTATTAACTAAATTTCTACACTTTTTCATGGGAAGCATCCTTTCTACAATGTGCTTTAGATGCACACTGACCTAAAAGAGTGTTTTATAATTCTATATATAATTTTCTGAAAGCTATCTCTAAGCTGCTTTCCAGGAACCATCCATTGTAGAGGCCAGCTAAACAGCCTTCTATACATTGCAAATGTGGAAACAGTCACTCCTATGTCTTCCAAAACATTTGTTGCTTATTTTGGAGTTGAAGCCTGGAGATACAGTTTAATGTTACCAAGTTTCTTTCATCTCTCTCTATATATATTAAAAAAACTTTTCCTGCGGGATGAGATAGTGACATCAACACTTTAGCTGCCCAGCCTTCTCCCTCCCTCCTTCCCTCTCTCTCTATCCGGTGCTGGGGACGGGGCAGGAGCAGCACAGGCTCCCCAGGCTCCCTGTTGCTCCAGGAGGTGTGGTGGGATCTACGAGGACTTTCCCTTTCCCTCTCCCTGATGCTCAGTGTGGGGGAAGGGAGCAAGAGCTCCATGGCCTCCTCCCTCCCTGGTGCTCAGGATGGGTGGAGCTGCACAGCCTTTCCCTTCCACCCCCTCCTCCCTGATGCTCAGGGGAGCCCTGCAACGTCCTCCCTGGTGCTTGCGGGGAGAGAGCCCCGTGCCTTCCCCCTCCAGTGCTCTGCAGGGGGTGGGAGCTGCATGGCCTCTCCTCTCTTCCTGGTGCTCTAGGGAGGTAGGAGGAGGATTGGTGAGTGTAGTGAGCAGGGGGCACAGCCCCCTAGTTTCTATGAAATTTTTGGTGCTGGCTACACTCAGAGCTTGAATACTGAATTAGATGTGTCACTGATCTAGTCCAATATGGAAATTTCTATATTCCTATGACAAAAAGGCTGATTTCCTTCTAGGAATCCCATGAGCCAAGTTTTATTTTTACAGTGCTCCCAACAACAAACGATAGAAAAATGTGGATGTGAAAGAGGGATTCAAAAACATGGACAACTAAAGAAAAGCTAGTTTTCCTGATTGAGAACAAGTTTTTATTCTCCCAATAAAATGTATTAATGAACGACACCCATAGTCTTTGTATTTCTAAGTGTATCATTTCAAATAAATATTAGTTAGCCATGAATTTTGAACTTGATTTAATACTTTTGGTTCACTATTAGTTTAGCAGTCCTGTACACTTGTGATGTTTGAAAATATAAAGTACCCAGATAGCAGAGGTCTGAACAATTTTTCCTTTTCAAAAATCTATAGATAATGAATAACTGAACTACACATTTATCTTTTCCAAGAGTGCAGTTGAAGATGTGACCTGTGCAGATTAATGGACCTATACATTTTACCTTCTTGGTAAAGTGGGGGGGAAAGAAATGCTGTAATTCAAAGAACATCTCTGCAAATGGAATTCACCTGTCTCAAGAGCAAAAAGAGGCCGCCAATGGAGATTTATAGATGCCTCCGGTACAACCAGCCCTGGATTCTCTCAGAATGCAAGTCACGCAGATAGGGATAAAAACAAATCAGACAACCCAGAAAATCTTCATTGTTGCTAATCACAAGGTATTTAGTAACATCAAAAGTCAATCATTGTTCAGAATGTTTCAGAAATTCACAGAACAGCCACTACTACTGGTCATAATTCACAACCTGCTCTGCAATCTCACTGCCCTGCAATCTCAGCAAAGGGGCTCAGGACTGAATGGAAGAGAGCTGTCTGCTTACTCCTTGGCATGGTCCTCAGATCTTATCTTACGCACAATAGTAGGAAAGTAAAGGGAGTTTGCGCTGCCACCCTGCATAATGTACCTGTCAGCACTTCAGTCTCTAGGACTGTCAATTAAGTAATTCCTTAAAATTTAGATAAGCATATTTAACAAATGAAGAATAGAAATTGTTACTAGTATAAAAAGTATTAATCATGCCAATGATGGTTATACTGATGTAGCTTCCACATCTCACACACAATTCTGACGACTCATTAAAAAGGGTAATCCTTGTCTTTGCAGTTTTGTAGACCTGCATCTACTTTTATCACTTCTTGATCTATACTCAGCTCGATGAGATGTTGCTTCTGTTACTATGAAAGACAAAGTGGAAAAGTTATTCTTTTCTATTTAATATATGGAAATTTTATTTGTTGAAAATCCAGTTGCCACTGCCACCAAACAAGCATAGTTCCAAGTGACATGAAGACAAATATACCAGAATTATTTAGCTAGATTCCCTCATTTCCAAGAAAATGTCTCACTGTCTTAGTTTCTATACCTCACCATTGAGCTCAATAAAGAAAAATCATAAAGAAGAAATCTGCTGTTATCCTCTTGATGGTTTCTTTCTTTTTCTTTTCTTTTTTTCTCTAATGGGGTCTCACTACCATAAAACCAAAGAATTTTACATACTTAGAGTTAGAAAGGGAATTTCTTGTAGTTTGCAACAAATCGTACATTTGCAACACTGCTGCTGGAGTTTGAATAGTTCTGAAAATATAATTAATACTGAACAGTGTGGAGATAAATGAGTCTGATGTTAATGAACTTCAGTGCAGCCACTGAGTATTTTTATGGAACACAGAGGGAGCAGACAAATTCCTAGATTCTATGCTCTGAGAGGCAGCAAAGCTTTTTTGAGGTTCCTCATAATTCAGCACTCTAAGGTTCAATTCCAAAAATTAACTCATCCAGAAAAGTAGGTTTATTCAGTGCTTAAGTATATGCTGAAGTGTCACTAAAAGCTAATTAGGAGTAGATCCTAGTTTACAGTAGGAGTTTCTTAAATTGATTATGATGGGAAGATAAATTCTAAAGCAGATTCAAACATATACATTTTTAAAAATCTCTGAATTTGAATACAAGAAGTGTATTTGTACCCTTATTGTACCTGTCACTTTGCTCAATAGATAGCCCAAAGTTAATTAAAAATATAAAGAAAAAAACACACACTTTTCCCTAAAAAATTGATTTCTAGACATTCAGTCCAGAATGAGCTTGCTCATCTCTCTTTCGAAAGCCTCTAAAATTGGGTTGTCAGTTGGTTTCTATTGGTTGAGCCAGGATATGTTGCGTGGTTAGACAAGCATCCCTACAATTCCTAGTTTCCTTCCTTATAAGTAAGATCCACCAGTATAGACTCTGTCTGACACAAATGCTGTGTGATCTTCCACTATGGTTGTACATTACTTACATCAGGTTTGCCAAATCATAAGAGTTCAGTTATATGTGATGTGGCTAATAAAGCATAATTTATCCTACATATGTTAAGAGTCCTATTCCGTTTTTTCTGTTTACCATGTTTTAGGTCTTCATCCAAAATGTCCCAAAATTTTTGAATCCTAGCAGTCCGAGAAATTAATTTTGGCATTGCCAAAAATTCTAAAATATTAAGTGAACTGAAAAGTCTATAGATACATTCCCAAATCCTTAATAAACTAGTTACCAAAAGCATCTACTTTAGCTCCAGTACTTCCTTGACAAGTGGTCATATTCATCAATTTTAGCCCTTTATGTCAAAATTAAACCACCTGGCCAAATGAACTAAGGAAAAAAGCAGACAGACATACTGCTTCACTCCAGATATTTCTATCTATTGTATTCAATTTATATAAGGGTGTTTTCTGCCAGCTCAAAAATGCTGGTATTCTAGCCAAGAATCTCAGGGAATTTAAGATGACAAGTCTTATTAACATCATGATGGGCCCTTTCCTGAGGCCTTTGCCTAATCAGGCAATTTAGAGGGGAGACTAACATCAAATTCAGGTGTTAATGCTTCTTTATGGGCACATTTACACCCTTATGTGGTTCCTGCATTGCATATCAAAGGCCTTTCAAGGGAGGTCTCTGTGTACTCTGACACAGAGTATAAAGAACTGTACTAAAGAACTGTACTAAGTACTCCATATATTTTAGGCCTTCAGGTTTGCCTACAATTCTCTGATAATAGAGTTCAGCTGTCAAAACTAGGGGCCCAAACTTCATTTAATCTAATCTTCCATCATGAAAATAATCTTGAACTACTTGAGATTAGCCTTGGCATAACTCTTCCTGATTCCTCTCTCCCTGAGAAGTGATAGAAATCTTCTCCCTGAGAAGCACTGCTAAAAAGCTCCTTTCAATCACTGTCTACCTCGTTGTCACTTGTAACACCAGGGATCCAGGTGAACTCCAGGACTGCATGAATTCTGATAGGCTGAACCTGCAAAAAAATATTACTTCCCATGATTAGTGCAGAAAAAATGTGAATCAGGAAGCATAATTTCTTTCCCAAAATGATTCTTTAGGAGGTATTTTAGAGTGTGAAGATAAAAACAAGAGAATTTTCCTGCTTCTGTTTTGTGATTTAGGGAAGTGGTCAAGCACCAACTGTTTATTGGTCTAGGAAAAGGGGATCCAGTCCTATATATATGAATTAATCGATTCAGTAAAGGCCTTTTCAGTAAAGGAATCTGAGGTGAAAATATTTCTTGCCAATCCAATGAATGAGAACATCAGAATAAAACCAAATGAAGATAGCATTCAAACATCCTCTCATGTTTCTGAGCAGCTCAGCTGTGATGGAAATGGAGGCCCAAAGCATACGCAGATATAAAATTGAGATTGATGGTCTTCTAGGTGCTAGGAACGATTGGGGACAAAAGTGGGAGGTAGGTGCAAAGTATCAAAATGCATTTATATTTAAAACTATTAAATGGAGGACAAAAACAACGTTATCTTCTTATGATTCTTGGAATTAAAATAAATCCTGCTTTATGATGACTTAATGTATGTAGAGATTTATGGGGACATTCCAAGTTAGCTCTGCAGGCACAGAGATTCAGCTAGTGAGGTAACAAGACTGGAGAAGTGATTTCTTTCTTTTGTGCTGCTGTCCTGGAGCTTATAAGGAAAGACTGAATTTAATATAAATCTCTGGGTCTTAACATTGAATGTATCTATCTGTTTTAGAGAAAGAGGGAAAGAGAAAGAGAAGGGCCATGAGAACAAAAGAAAGGATGAAAATAAAGATAAAAGGAAAAGAGGACAGAGAACCGAGAGAAAAAGAGCAAAGGGAAAATGAATTTGAAAATAGAGGAAGTATAATTTTAAGCTCCATTTACAACTGTACCATATTCTGGCTTCCTTGACTTTTTTTCCCAGTAAAAGGTGCATTTTTTGCAGCTTCAGCAGCCTCTGCTGAGACTGATGCCAAAAAGAGAGAGTACAGAGGTAAATAGCTTCTCTTAATGCCTTAGTTACAGCTGCCCTCTTGGATGGTGGAGTCTCCACTAAGGCAAAAGAACAGACAAGGTACCTATTGATTTACTTACAGTCCAGCTTCCCCCTCTTCCTTCTCTTGGCCCCTGGCTTCTCAGATCTTTCTATTAAACTTTTAATAGTGGGGAACCCTAGGCTCAGGGCAGCACTACAGTCATTCATTAATGTCTACCTAGCGAACAAATAACTCTTTAGCTGCACCCTAGGTGTCCAGCTTGCTTTGTGCCTGGAGGGGGATTTGTAATCGAAACAGGGAAGCGCAGAAGCAAAGAGGAAAAATGGGCAGTAATAACCTGGGAACTGGCCTTTCATTCAGGTAATGTACAAGACACATGTTAATGATTTCAGTTTAAGTACCAGGCAGAGAACAAACTAACCATGCAGAAAACCACCTGCATGTGCCAGTGTCGTTGCACAAGGACTTCTAAGGAAATGGGCAGCAAGAAGTAGGTTGCTGGATTTGGGGGGGGACATTGTTTTGTTGTTTCTTGTTTCACTCTTTATTCTTTTTGAAAATGCTTTTAAAAATATCTCCCTAATGGACCAACATGCTAAAAATTCTTCTAGAAACATCCTCATGTTCCTTTAGGATAATGCAGGTCTGTGGTTCAAATAGCAATTTCTATGGATATTTAGATACAGTGAATAGACTTTTTTCAGCAGGCTTTCCATACATAAAATCAGGAGAGCAAGGAGGTATGAGATGAGGGGGAAAGAAAGGGGAGAGACTGCAGTGTAATTAAGTCCATCTTCAGAATTCAAAATTTGCTTTGCAAAGGCATTCAGGATAAACCTTTGTTCATACCAAATTAACAAAAACAGATACAAATTAATCTACTTTTGCTTTCTATCCAAAATTATTTGGATGCAAAAAGAACTTTTCTAATCTCTTTTTTCTTCTTGTATTTGTCCTTCTAGATCTGTTCTCTACAGTGCCAGCTGCATGAGGCACTGATTTGTCCACCTTGCAGATGCCATAAGATGGACACATCAGCCTACTGCATGTAATAGAAAGGGGTTAATATGTTTAAACACAACAAAAGAAAAATGACTTTAAAAAGGTGGAAAGGACGGTAAACTCCCTTGAAAGAAAATATATTTCCTTTTTCATCCCTAAATATTTGCGATCAATACTTCACTATTTTCCAGGCTACTCAATAATACAGTGACACTATAAGAGATGAGAGGGCCTAGTTAGTGACTACAAATTGGCAATGATGTTTTGAAGGCTCCTGCAGAAGAGCTATCCATTTTTTAAAATACAATCTCTTGCAGAACACCCTGGAACCTTAGCCTTTAATATAAAAATATGTCTATAGGAAAGGAACTGGAGCGAAATTTGGGTTTCATCCCAAACTCTATAAAATTAGCTGACGTTGCTTTGTAGCATCATGTGCTAATTACAAAAGGTAATGGAGGGGTATACAGGCAGTCCCCGGGTTACGTACAAGATAGGGACTGTAGGTTTGTTCTTAAGTTGAATTTGTATGTAAGTCGGAACTGGTACATATTGTAGGGGAAACTCTAGCCAAACATTTCTCCAGAGCTCAGTTTTATTCTCCCACACCTCACTTCCCTCAGTCCTTTATTCTCAAGCTGAGGTGTCTGCTGAGAAAAGCCGCTCCGGTCTCCCTGGTCTGCTGGGGGGGGGGGGCGCTAGCTTCGCGTCTCCCTGGTCTGCTGGGGGGAAGCAGCTAGTGTGGGGTTGCCTCACCCCGTTTGTAAGTAGGGATCCGGTGTAAGTCGGATCCATGTAACCCGGGGACTGCCTGTATTACTAATGTCTAAGTGAAGCTTAGCAGGTCCATAGGTAAACAAGGCAAGGTAAAGGTGTTTTATATAACGATGCATAGTTCTTTCTTCTCATCTCTGTTGTCTTTCCCATGGAGGACTTCAGGGGAATGTTAGTAATTATTAACTATCATTATTATTCTGTTATAATTTATTACAGAGGTAACAATGATCTAAATCCTTCTCAATTTGCATACACAATTCATTCCACTGGTTTCAACAGGCCTACTCATGTTGGTAAGCCAAGAAGATTTAAGCATACAAAAATAAAGGTCATTAGTATTCTTTAATGTCTAAGAATAGGAAATATCAGTTACATTTGGGCTAAAATCCAGAGAGCAGCACTTAGCTCAAGTAGCCAGAACAATCATGGAAATGTACAAGTCTCAATAGAAAGGGATCCTCCATGCCAAGCAACTCTAGGGCTGCAGAGTACACTCTGAAGCCTTTAGCACAGCCCTCTTAAAGGGTGGAGAACAGAAGGATCTGCAGAGCAGCAGATCCTTAACCTGGCTCAAGCCCCAGCCTCCTCTCTCTACCCCTACAAGTTGTGATGCAGTGACCTTGTACAATCAGCCCTACAACCAGCAGGAGATGTACATCCCTTTATGACCCTTGGCATCCAGCTTCCCTCTCTGTTGCCATAGAACCACACCTGTTGACCAGTACTGGAGTCCCTATAACAGCAGGAGGGCTCCTTAGTCTCCCCCCACTTTTTTGCCATTATATGAAGTCCATTCTAAGTGTCTTGAGGTTCATATTTGAATTAGATTAAAACAATGGTTAGTATATGTATCTGAAATTCAACTTCAGTAAAGCAAATATGATTTATAAAAAATACAAAGGGCATATATATCCACTGTCATTGTGTAGGCTCCTCAGTTTGTAAGGTGTGTAATTATTTTTTTCCCCTTCTTGCAAGTAACTACACTACTTGCCTTCTGATCAGTATCCAGGAGAAACTTTGTCTTATTGAAAATACAAAACATGAAAAAACATATGCCCACATATGGCTTAAATGTTAAAGCCTTGCTATTCTTGCTATTACACAGTTAACTGGCCTTTAAAATACTGTAATAACATTTAAATCACTTTAACAATTGTTTTCTTTATGTATTCAGAATTTCCAGATTTTCCAAGATTTTACTTTACTTTCTTTGCAATATATAAAAATAATTTGTTAACCTACTTACACAGATTATGTGTGTGGCTGTTTATGAACCTGGAAACCTTTAATCTTTTTTTTTTCAGTTAAAATAATCCATTCAATTGTACAATTCAAAACATTCCACTACCCACAAGATAAATAAGCAACCCTAAAATGGCTCTTGTTTTCTTTATTTGTTCCATATGTTTTAAGAACTTGATTTTCTTAAATTTCTTAAAATCTCTAGTCAAACAATATGAGCTGGAACAACCCATTACTATAAAACCAATATAGAAAATAACAATATTTATGATCTTCTAAAAATCTAAGGGCCTACCTCAGCAAAAATACATTCAGCTCTTATGCACTACATGACCATACAGAAGCCTTGAAAAATTCATTTTGGGGGGCTTTTTCCACCTTTAACAGGGGTTCTGTCTGGTAGATAAATGTATTTTTATCTAACATAACCAATAGTCATTAACCTGCCCCCTTACCCATGTTTCTCATAAATTACATGAATCAGAAAATTGTTCATTTCCTCTTCCTCCAGTTGTGACTTAACATGTTATGAATTTAGCTAAATTTTGCTGAGACTGGATGTGAAATTACACTTACATACAGTTAGCCCTGCATAAAACTATTCAGTGATGCAAAACACTCATCAGACACTTCAACTATTGTTCTATTATAAATAAGGCTGTGCTTGAACTGTGAGATGATTATCAAAAAATACAGCTGAGTTGAGAACAAGCCATGGAAAAAGGTGGAAAAGTAATAATGGGCATTATTTGTGGTAAACCTAAGCCTATGTTGCCCACCTGGCTCTGAAAGGCTATGTCTAGACTGCAAGCCTCTTTCAAAAGAGGCTCTTTCGAAAGATACTTTCGAAAGAGCCTCTTTCGAAAGAGCGCGTCTAGACTGCACGCGGAATTTCGAAAAAGCAAGCCGCTTTTTCGAAAGAAAGCACCCAGTGAGTCTGGATGCTCTCTTTCTAAAAAGCCTGTTTGCTGTCAAGAACGCCTTCTTTCGAAAGAGCACTTTCGAAAGAAGGCGTTCTTCCTCGTGAAATTAGGTTTACCACCGTCGAAAGAAAAGCCGCATTCTTTCGATTTAATTTCGAAAGAACGTGGCTGCAGTCTAGACGCAGGTGAAGTTTTTTCGAAAAAAGGCTACTTTTTTCGAAAAAACCCCTGAGTCTGGACACAGCCAAAGAGAGCATTCAAGGTGAAGAGTGGAAGTTCAGGGCTAAAAGGGAAAACATGGGGCTGAGAGTGGGGACTCCTGGCTCCTGCTGTCAGTCATTTTGGGCTCAGAGAGAGGCTCTTGCTGAAGTCACTCAGGGTTTTTAAGGAGCTTCAGGGGATAGCCGAGTTAGTCTGTTACAGAAGAAAAAAACATAGTCTATAAAATGCTACCAGACCATTTGTTGTTTTTTTCAGGGCTGTTAGTGAGGGCCCAGAGCTGACAGCAGTCACCCAGGACTCGCAACCCCGGCTGTCAAAACTGCAGTGGAAGTAAGTCTAATATTGCAGAATCCACAATTTCTGCAATATCATAACATAAATAGACCCTTAATTATAATTCTTATATTGCCACATTGTAAGTGTATTTCAGTAATGCTTACTGTTTGTCCTAAGTAAAAGACAATGGAAAAGGGATATAGAAAAGAAATGATCATTTTAGCATTTATTCAATAATTTCAGTTACATTTACAGAAGTTTTGGAGACTGGCCCTGGAAACCTGACACAGCAATTGTCACTGGTGTAAGTAATCATGTCAGAATTTACTCAAGTGAGTAAAAGTTGCAGGATTGAGTCCTAGATTCAAGAGTAAGTGCATTTAGTAGAAGATTTATCACAACCACAATTGTACTTTGTGTCCGGTACTGCTCACCCTGCTTATGTGGTTAGTTCCATTGACTTGAAGGGGATTATGTGCATAAATAAGGAAGCAGAATTTTTGCCTTAAATGTAAAGCATGCTGACTGACATTAATAATATGAAGATCATAGGCTGATGTTCATTAAATCTGAGTTTAATAGTCTGATAAAGGACTGTGTCAGCATTTTCATTATAAATCCCATTTTTAACTAAAGCTGGCACAGCAGGACTCAGCCCAAGAGATTTTTTTTACTTGACATTTGCAAAATATGTTTTGTTCATTTTTATGTTATTCAAGTAAAGAAATTGATTACAATCCTAACTGTGCTTGTGCAACTAAAAATTGGCTTGGAAAACTAAATTCTGCCAGTATGCACAGTAACTATTATTATTAGTAACTAAAGATTTTTAGAATGAATACTCATTTTCTATTTTTAAAACACAAAATCTAGCAACTGCATGCAATCATGACAAGGTACATGGTAAATAAAATGTGTTTTGAAATTTATACACATTTATAGTTACATAATAGATTAAACTATCACAAACATCACTTTTAGTACATTTTCTTTTCAGTTCAAATCTGTACTGTCTTTGCATAGACATATGAGTCACATAAGCTTTTTGACATTTTAAGGATGCAATCTTGCAAATATTTATGCACAAGAGTAGCTGAATAAAGATACTCACATATGTGCTTGCAGGCTCAAGCCCTAACAATGAGCAAAGAAATACATAGCCAAATCCCATTTATCTTACACGAAAGTCCAACTTTTTTAAGTTAAGAGACTACATACATATGTTGTGAACAAAATCTGGCCTCACATCTGATAACAAGATGCTACATACCAGACAGAGCAAAAAAGAAAATAACACAATTCATTCATAAGAGCAAACTATAGATATCTAATCATAAAACCATTTAGGAGACTTAAAATGCCCAGCACATACTGATACATTTTTAAATACAGTAAAAGCTGTGTTATCCGGCACTTTATCAGCCAGAAGGCTCTATTAACTAGCATTTCTGATATCTCTCAGTTCAAATCTTCAGTCTAATAACTGGCACTAGTCTACTGCCCAGGAGGTTATGCAATTGCTCATTCTGCACTCTGCTTTTACAGATTCAACCCAATCTCCTGCACCTTCAGCATCTACAATGATAAGTGAGGTTGGTAATGATAACCCTAAGGGACGGCAAGATCCTGCAGCACCTTCTGAAGTAGCAAAAATTAAATTATGTTCAATACCGTTTTAGGGTTAATTGTATTTTTAGTGACCTGGGTGTATGCCATGTGCTGTCCATATTGATATGTAGTATCATAAGAAAACTTACTCTATTGAAAACCTTACCTGTATACAAGTAAGTGCATCAAGGAACCAACCTCTCTGTGGTGCAGTACTATTACTTGATTGGTGAACACCTGAATACTATTTTATATTCTATTCATTTTATTGCATTCTAATTCTTTGAAAATTAGTATTTCATTGGAAAGTATAACTTTTAGTTAACTGATATTTTTGATTAACTGACACCTCCCATTCTCCCATTCTTGTTGGATAATAAAGATTTTATGTTTTTTTTTTAATCTCGAAGTTCTTTCATCTACATATTATTTTAAATAAATTATCAAATAACTAGTGCAGCTGTTTCTCAGTGATTAGCAACTGCACTTTTGTCCATTATTTGAAGCTATGTATGATGCACTAACCTCTAATCTTTGTTACTTGCTTATTTTTATAGAATGTTCCTATTCTAAGCTTTAGGTGATTGCAAAATTTTGTAATTTCAAAATACAGAGAGATACTTTGTTCTATTATATAGTTCTGATCTTTTTAAAAATCAAGTTAAACTGGTTTTGACTTACACGACCTTTAAAGTCTATATTGAATTGTGTTTGCTTTCAAATAATTACAATTATTATTTCAATTTAATTACATTTATTTCTTTATATTTCCTTCTGGCATACATCATGAATAAATTGTGAACCATGGGAATTCCAGAAGGCTAAAAAATTTAAAACTTCCTACAGACTTGGAATTTGACAATATAGCACTGGACTCTTTGTTTTAATTTTATATGATTTGCCTCAGGTAACATCTTGTGAAATTGTTCTTAAAATAATTACCTCTAAAATCTATTTAAACTGAAGAAACATTGAAAGGTCTGAATTTCACAGACTTTTTACTTTACCAATAAAAAACTACAAATGAACCAAATGTACTTTTTGCTACTTTTGAGTCTCTTGTAAACATAAAAGGCATGGATGCTGTTCCCAAGAAGGATCTTGTTCCCATGAAGTCAATTGCAAAACTCCCATTGATTTCAACAAAAGCAGGAATAGATCCAAAGTAGCAGCAATACCTATTGGTTCCTAGCAAAAGCCACTTCTTAGAGCAATCATCTTCTGGACCACCTTCCCACCAATTCATGTTCCAATTTGTGATTGCGCAATCTGCACAACTACACACACACACACACACAAACACAAAGTTTGTTGTCCATTTAAATTAGCAGGCTTGAGACACTAGCTCTATCCTCTATCTCCACCCCAATTCCACCCTCCCGCTCTCTCTGTGGGTGTCATGCACCCTCATGCCTCAGGTACACTAATGACTTCTTTCTGGTTCCTCCTTACTCTGTGCTCCTTTGCACACCTGAACCTTCTCTCCTCTACTACCATTCTCCTTCCTCACACCCAGCCCCACATTGCTTCCTCCTGCAAGTATTCTAGTCACCTTTATTGGCAGCTCCTCTTTCCTTCTACAGATATCTTGGCTGAGGTGCATCAAGGGCTCAGAACCAGCAGGTTAGCTTTCTGAGGGTCACTAGGAAGGGTTCTTTTAGAAAACTGCAGTACATTGATGTTACTGGATACATACACTATTATTTCAACAATAAAATATCAAACTCTTTTTATAGATATAACAATATGAAACAAAAATATGTCACAGTCTATCAGATACTGCTCCTGTATGAAAGAAAGAAAGCCCATGGATTTCAGTGTGAATAAAGTCAATCTGCACCCTATTTTAGCCAAATAAATGTATTTTAATGTAAGGTCACAGCAACCCTAAAAGCAACGTTACAAACAAGGCAGGTTCCAATACTTTCATGGCCTTTTAATAAAAAAGATGCAAGTTTCAAAACTGAAATGTATGGTTAGTATTAGTTACACATTTGTCTCATACTCCGTGCTGCTTTAATTTTACTATTGCACATCAATCTTAATTACAATTATATCACACAAAGAAGAGGACACAAATACTGTGTACCAGAAATAACTGTTAAGAATGGTTGGATTTCTTTGCTGCCAGCAATGGTCTAACTCTGGATCCAATCCTGTAACCATTGAAGATAATGGGAATTTTGCCATTGAGTTAAATGGGAGCAAGATTGACAACAAGCTTTCATAAATCAATTATATGGTCTGTGTGAAGGTTCTGGGCCTTCACTAGGCTATTGCACCTAGAAGAAACAAAGCAATGCTTTGAAATACTAAACCATCTCAATTATTGTCTTTACATTTTGTTATAACACAGATATTCTATAATTCAGTTAAAATCAAATATGAAATTGAAATAAAAGATAAGACCTGATCCTGAAGTTCTCAATCCCATTGATATCAATGGAAGTTTTGCCCAAGAAATTACTGCGGGATCAGGACCAAGGAGGAATACAATGTTTATCCAATAACATAAAAAATAATTATTAACATGTCATCAGACAATGAATCTTGGATACACTTGCCCTTGCTGGAGCAAAACCCCACCAAGGGAATCATAAAGGAAATACATTCCCTTTCCAAGCATACCAATGAGTGGGTATAGTGTGCAGGCTGCATAATCCTCCAGGATGGCACAGTCTGCTCTTCCTGAGATAGTGCAAAAGTGGAAACCCAGCCTGACCCTGCTTTCTTGATCCATGCGAGGTGATATCCATCTCCCAGGAATACATAGAGGGAACAATCCTTGGGCTAACCCAGGGGCAAGTTCTGTAACTGAAACTGGACCCTGCATGCTATCATATCAGTGCACTTGTGCAAGGGCCCATACCATATTTATCCTATCTAAGGCATCTACCCTATTTTTCAAGAATAACGGGACTGTCAAGTCCATAAATCTATCCATCAATGGCTAGGAACCCAATTCTCTTTCACAACTGCAGAAGCCTCACATGAAAAGAATATTTGGGGTATGGAGAAATAATAAATGTCTGCATCCATATTTATCAAGATTAAGTTTTCTACCTTGAATTGGAAATGCTTTATTATTGTTCAAGAACATTATATAGGAATATTTAATTACAATTGTATTATTTTCTATTATTCAATATTTATAGGTTTGTGTGGTCATGTGCAGAAAACAAAAGTAATACCCTATTCTGGGATTCACACAATAGGCACGCAAATATAATTATCTATTTACTTGAATGCTACAGAGAAAAATTATACTTAATGCTTGTCGTGCTTTTATATGTGTTACAGTTAGGAAGAAGAGAAGAATCATTATTGAGCAATGCTGTTAAAAAGGATTTTAAAACAAGATCTTAGCAGCAGAAGGTACAGTAGATAAATGATGCTCAGCAGATCACTGGAAATCAATCACTATTGTCATCATCATGATTTCAAGGGCAAGCAGGCTGAGCCAAGTCCTATTTGCCCTACACTTCTGAAGAGTCCCACTGTGTTCATTGAGTGAGAAGAGCAGGAAAATAATAATTTAATATTATTTTTAAAGGTATATTTTATCATGCTCAGCTAACTCAGAAATATATAAACTCATTTGACTCTTTTAAAAAAATCACGTTTGGGATTATAATAATAAAGGTGCAACATACAGAAGTATTGTGAGAAACTCATCTGTATTTCTTTGATTCAGTCAAATGACATTGGTCCAGGTTACAGAAGACGATACCCTCACATGGCACAAGGGTCAGTTTCCAGGGATTCCAGGAGCATCTGTGGCAGGAACCAGACCAACCACAGCAAATTTCAGCTGAAGTTGAATGTTATGAGAGATTTATGAGGGAGTGAGAGTGAAAACTGCGGTTTCTAATAAAAATTTGTGTGTAACCTCAATATAACATTTCGTGTAGTGAATGCTTTTATATACTGTGCATAATATTACTGTTTTATACTAGTAACTTCCATTTGAGGTGGTAATAGAGATCATTTAGTTTTCCGACAAACTACGCAATACTGATCTGAAATAGAAGCAAATCTTCATCACAATTTAACAAATTGGACCAGTACCATACAAAACAAAACATTATTTTTTAATTCAAGATAAAATTAATAAGAATATGAAGAATATGTAAACTCTATTTTCAAGTCCTAATCCAGCATTTTTCACATTTTTATATATTTGTTTTAAAATCTAATATTAATTCGAATTATTCCATCATTGCAAATAACTTCACCACCACATTCTGTAAGATAATGTAGCAAAGTTTATTCTGACTGTCAAATGATTAAAAAAATTAATGGTGATTAATTGCACATTTAAAAAATCATGATTAATTGCTGTTTTAATCACACTGTTAAAAAATAGAATATCATTTATTAAATATTTTGAATGTTTTCTACATTCCACACTGCTTTTGGCTTGGTATGGAGCAGAACCCATCATCAGCATGGAAACATATCCTTTCAAATAGTGGTTTAAGCACAAAGGGGCACACAGATATTTAATATATCTGGCATGTAAATACCTTGCAAAACCAGCTGCAAAAGTCCCATGCAAACACCTATTCTCACTTTCAGGTGACATTGTAAATAAGAAGCAGGCAGCATTATCTCCCATAAATGTAACCAAACTTTTTGTCTTAGTGCCTGGCTGAACAAGATGTAGAATTGAGTAGACTTGTAAGCTCTAATGTTTTGCACTTTTTTGTTCAGTTATGTAACAAAAAAAATTCTATATTTGTAAATTACACATTCATAGATCACTCTATAATACTTGTATGAGGTATATTGAAAAATACCATTTCTTTTGTTTATATTTTCTACAGTGCAAATATTTGTAATAAAAATAACATAAAAGGAGCACTGTACTCTTTGTAATTTGTGCTGGAACTGAAATCAATATATTTGAAAATGTAGAAAAATATCCCAAAATATTTATAATACTTTCAGCTGGCATTTTATTGTTGTTTAACAGTGTGATTAAAACTGTGATTATTTGTGATGTATTTTAATCAAGTTTTTTTTAGTTAATTGCTTGAGTTACTTGTGACTGACACCCTTAAAGTTAATATAAAATAATTTACTAAAGACCTAAGTAACCTCTCTTAATTAAAGAAAAATTTTGTATAAGCATTGGCTAGTCATCCATAGGTTACAATAAAATATAAAAATGTAGGTGTTACTTTATTTTAAAACAATTACATGAGAATTGGACTAGATGACCTGCTCCTAAGGTATCTCCCAACCCTCATCTTCTATAAGTCTATGATTGGGGTTTTTACATGTAATGTTATCATTCAATACTATTACCTGCTCCTGCTCCTATGGAAGTTACTGTCAAACCTCCACTTACACCACCAGGAGTGAGAGCACATCTTGTTTCTCATTTTATAACAGACGTCAAGTAAAATATCCAACTTTTCCCACTCTTTGTAAATAGAAACAGCAAACTGAATAAAATCATTGTCATATAGATACCACTTTTTCTAAGTAATTAGTCCATCTATCTGAAAAATCATCTCAGAAGGCATGAATTTGCACAAGATTATCCAAGATTATCCAGTATGAAAGCTTAATTTGAATGAATGAATGAATGAATGAATGAATGAATGAATGAATGAATGAATGAATTTTGTGGAGGTGCTGATTTGTATCATTGTGTATTGCTTCAATCAAAAGCTATACTAAATAAAAATAAAAATAAAAGTGATATATTCCTTCTTCTAACTAGTGAAGAATAACACCCTATCAAAAAGTAAGATGGGGGCTAAATCTTTTCACATTTGAACAGGTACCACCTCACTGGAGTCAAAAGTTAATAGGGCTGCAGGAGTGTAACTGGTGAGAGCATATTCTGGCCCATTCTAGGCACAATCCTGCAGTCTTTACACAGCCAACATTCCCATGACTTTGATGATGGTTTTGTCTGAGACGCTTAGGCTATGTCTACACTCATGGCTTCTTGCGCGATAAATATGCAAATGAGGCTAAGTGTAGAATATCGCCGAGCCTCATTTGCATACCTAATGAGCCACTATTTTTGCAGAAGAGGCTCTTGCACCAGAAGGAGCTGTCTACACTGCCCCTTCTTGAGCAAGAGAAACCCTCTTGCGCAATGCTGTTACGCCGATTATTTTCAGGAATAACGGCATTGAGCAAGAGGGTTTTACTTGCGCAAGAAGGGGCAGAGTAGACAGCTCCTTGTGGCACAAGCGCCTCTTCTGCAAAAATGGCAGATCATTAGGTATGCAAATGAGGCTCGGCAATATTCCACACTTAGCCTCATTTGCATATTTGTCACGCAAAAAGGCGCGAGTGTAGACATAGCCTTAGAGCGCTCCATTTGCTTTTTCTATAGCAGCAGTATTAATAAATGAGCTGTCAGTCAACGTGTTGCAGACATACAAAGTAATACATTTCTAATAGTGCACAAAAGATTGGCATACACTGAATATTTATTTGGTTAGTTAAATTTGCGAATCAGCAGCAATATATTTGTGTATCAGCAAGATAACATCAAGAGCAACCCGCATCCTACAAACAGATTCTGCTTCAGATAATACCAGAGTCATTTTATCCAAAATATGAAAAAAATAAACAATGAAGTTTTATACAGAATAGGGCAATAATTCATGAAAATTAATACTATGAGCAGATTATCCTCTCATTTTGACAGCACTGGTCAACAAAATAAATGAAAAGCAACAATAAATGAAAATCAATGCAAAGGCCTAGAGAGTAATTATTATTTTTAATATATTAATTCTGTACCTGGTATCAAATGCAATGACAGTAGGTACTAAATAAAACAAAACTTCTTTGGCATTGACATTTTTTTTTCAAGATGAAAAATGCACTGGCTTGGAATGCTTATTTGAACCAACTGTATGGTATTACTATAGTGTCTGGAAGTGAATGTATTCTTTGGAAGCACAGTATCATAATAAATTATTCTAGCAAGCATGCAGAATGAACATAGATCACAGACACAATCTGATTTGGCAGCCTAAGCGCAGACACTGCATGCACTCCTAGACACAAGCCTGTATAGCAACTATAAGCTACCAGTAATGGCCTGATCCTGTACTATGTATTCAGGAACCCTATTGCTGACTTCAGTAGGAGTTTTGCCTACATATAAGGTGAACCATTAGGTTCAATATTTAAATATATTAGCATGCATGATATGATTAATCATGTTCTCAGTGAGATCAGCAACTAAAATCCCATAAACTTCTATAGGGACAAGATCAGGATCATTACGTGCTACACATATGTTATTGCAATCATTACTGTATTTTGTTTTATTGAGGGTTTGTCTATAACTACTAATATGATTGTGACTTAAGTCCTCATTATTGCTGTACTGGTGAGAGAATAGCATGTTGCTATATGAAACACTGGAAAGCCAAAGAAATCAGTTTTGCCAGAAATTTCCACAGCAAACTGATGGAATGATTTTTTTTCAGATGTTCTAATAAAGGCCTCACACAGTCATGGAATCTGTTTATATTCTGTTACAATTATTAATGATGAAGTACTTTATAGTACCATAATCAATCTTTCTGTAGCTATTTAATAGCTATATGAGGCAAATCAAAGAGATTTTTCTCATAACCAGTGAGAAAATACTCACCAAACCCCACACATTTTGTAATCCACTAAATAGGAAACCACTGTACTGGTTTAATATTAATGCTCCAAAACAAATTGCCATAGCTAAATAATATTGCTTTTGTGATATGATATTTAAAAGAGAATTCAAAATTAGGGCTGAAATGTAGCCTGGGATTTGCCTTATTGTTGCACTGCAGTAATTAGTCATAACAGGATAACTTTCAGATGAGGCAGTTGAAAGCTTTAGTTTTAATCTCCCATTCCCTTCCTTTGGTTAATAACTTTCATGTTATCTAAATATTGGCTGTTGTTGTTAATATTATTAGCCCAATCCTGAAGCCCCTAGGCAAATCGCCCAGTGATGTCAAAGAGAATTTTACCTCAGTGATAGATGCCACATTATATACTATTTATTATCTGTCTACCATGTAAAAACATGTATTTACAAAAGAATTATGTAAATCATCTCTTCACAGGTAAGATTGAAGCCAGCTTCCCATAATAATATGGATATTGCTTAGCACTTATATAACATTTTTCACCTTCAATGATGTGTGTAAACATTAACTAATTAACCTAAATCTCAGCATGAATTAAATGGTGGGATATTGGTTTTTTAAATGTTATTTACCAATGTTTTGAAGTTAACTATTGTATCTTTACTCTGTTTCAATTCTATGCAGCTTGTTTATTTGCAAAGATGGTCAATTTAAGAAATATAATTTGATTGATTGGTTAATTGAAGTAGCTAATGTGTAATCTATATCTATATCTTTATCTATGGTGTTTTAAAGAGATGAGGCCAAATACTTTGCTGGCACAACTCCACAGACTTCACTGGAGCTGCACCATTTATACCAGCAGAGGAATTGGCCCTTAACATTTGTCTAATAGATTTTAATACATAATGGATAAGGTAAATAGATACTTTGTAAGTCTTTACTTTTCAAAATTCATATTATCTGCCCAATAAAAGGAACCTTTTAGAGTCAATCAGGCATTCAGCTATATTAGTGAGCCATCTATTTCTAAAAGTGTATTATAAAAGAACAGCTCTCTTGGATACTTTACAATGTATATTCTGATTTCTGCTTTATTTATGTGAAGTACTATCATTTTGTGACAATATAGACGGAAACAGCTACATAATCAAATCTGTTAATCTCATAAACTGTACATAAACTCTACATGTTTGTTTTTATCACATGCCCTGATGATATTTTTCTAGCAGAAAGCTGTTACTATGGCTCAAATTCTCTCCTTATCCCCTCTAAATAACGGGCCTGGATACCTGGGAGCAGGGAAAAGAAATTTGCCTCGTAGGCTGTGATGTGGTTCTACAATTGCTACTCCAGCCTAATCAGAATAACTTCTTTGGCACCAACAGCCCCCTATCACAGGACAGGTAAACACCCAGAATCAGTGCAGACTATGGATTCTCAGCCCCCTCATTGCCCCTTCCCTGGTTGTCACTATTTTTGGGTTCAAAGCTATGGACTTTCTATTCAGGATAAAATTCATTTTAATAATACAATACATAAATAATACTTTTATTATGTGTTTAACACTAACAATGTGCCCAGAACTATATTATATGCAAAAATAGCAGCCCTTGCTAGGAAACACTTGCAGTCTAACTGATGCACACACAGAAGGTGAAACATTCACGGAAAGCAAGAGGTAAGGCTAATAGAGGAATATCATTTTTTTTTTGTGAGGGAGGGTGTTTTTGTTTTTCTGCCTCAGCACTTTCTCTTGGGTTTCATCAACTAAAGTTCAAAATTTCTCAGCATTAGTTCCTTGTAAAGCTCCGTGAAATCAAGGCTTTTCCCATATTCCCTAGGAGCAAAAGTCAGACTGCCCTCATATGCTAATTCAGATCTACACCGATAGCTTCAGGCTGTCTCAGCTGAGCCTTCTCAGAGAAAATACTAAAAGAATAACAACATCCTTACTTGCAGGTTGGACAAAATTTTGGCTCTGTTCACACACCAATGGACTACATCCCCATTCACTAACACTGAAAGAAAGGCAGAGAAGGAAGAGGGGGGTGGGAGGCTGAAGACGGAGTGAGACAGAAGGCAAAAGCAGAAACAAAGAATCAGTAGCTAGAGACCAAAGAAAAGAGGAATGGTAACAGGAAATGCCCAAAACACCAATTTCCTAGCATTGTAAAAACAAAATGCACACACAAAACACTAAAAGCTAAAATAAAACCTTGAAAGCCTATATTTTTACCCTTTTCTGCTGCATTGTTCTATATATAGCTTTCTCGTCTGCCTTTCAATCCCTGTCCTCTCCCTTTCCTGCTTTCTCTCTTTCTTGTCTATTTGATTTTTTCTCATTTTTCATTCGCTATGTCTCCCTCCAGCACTCATTCTCCTTTTTCTTTGTCGCCTGATTCGGCATTCTTTTGTTCCTCTTCCTCCTGGCTCCTCTCTGGCTGTGTCTTTCTCTCCTTTTCTTCCTGTTCCTGTACTCTCTTTCTTTTCTTATTTCTGCTCTTGCTTGCCTATTCTGCTTCCTCATGTCTTTTCACTGAATACAGGAACACAGAGCACAAGCAGTGGAAAATATTTTTTCCTGATACTCCATTTCCATCTCTATGTGCTTTTTAGCTGCTGTAGCTGTTAGCTTTAAAGCAAATATAGGGAAGTTACATGTATTCCTGTGTTCTTGAAAACTATCAACAGTAGCATAGGGAAGTAAAAGCACAAGGGAAGGAAATGTGTCTGAAAAGTTGTTTGTACTCACTCCAATATGGGGTCCATATTTAACAAGATGAAGGGACAAGTGTGGCCTATGGGCATTAGTTTGACAAGCACTGCAACAGGGATCATAATCTTCTTTCTACCTGCCTATGCTTCGCAATTAGGCATTTACAGATATAGAGTCATGAAGCTTCAAGAGATCTACTTCAATTCACAAGCTGA
Organism: Pelodiscus sinensis; assembly: GCF_049634645.1. Taxonomy (NCBI): domain Eukaryota; kingdom Metazoa; phylum Chordata; order Testudines; family Trionychidae; genus Pelodiscus; species Pelodiscus sinensis. The sequence continues at coordinate 222,887,409 of NC_134712.1, forward strand.
ATGACGCTAGTGACAATCATCTCTTTTCCACTGTGACTATTTCCAGTATAACTAGGGGTATTTCTCAGGCACAAGAACACGGAAATCTTTTGATTTCCTTTGCCCCACATTAAAGGACACCATCACACATACTGTAGACCACTCAGGGGTATGCATCTTTGGCATGTGTTGCCACTTTGTAAGGCAATCCACTGTGCATTTCTGGAGCTCTGCTCAATTCACTCCTTTGTGGTTCAGTTTGACATTTTCAGCTATGCTGTTTGCTCATGTTACACACATTTTGACACTTCTACGCTGTCCTCCATTGGTTTCCAAGGCACCTCCTCCAGACCAGAGCTACTTGTCTTTTTGGAACCATCAAAGCCAGTAAATGCATGGTTTCCTTGCATCCCTTGTTCTAGTACCTCTTTTTCGATCAACATACATGTCAAAAATACAGTCAAGTGACAGAAGAAATGTGGTGCCCAGTTTTACTGGATATTGTGCCCATGCTTTCTGCTGAAGAAATCACACTTGCATTGTTATGCTGGATGACTACCTGAACTGTTATTGCCCAGCACCTATATTCTAAGTAAAGGTACAAGAATTCACTAGTGAGTGGAAAGCAGCCAGACACAGGATTTCACAGGAATTAGCAATGTGCGGCACAGGAATTAGCAATGAAGAGTCTATGAGTCTTGACATTGTTGCTCAGTTTTCTCATGGACTACAGTGAAAGCCTGTCTGAATAAAAACTACATAATGACATCAGGACTTAGCTCTATGGATGTACATCACATGGAGGTATTGGGAACAGGATTTCTGACTGAGAAGATCAAAATTACTCTATCAATGAATATATACCTCGATCTTATACAGCTACTGTATGCTTATGACATTGCAATGTTGTGATACATGTGAAAATATTTGAATTAAGGAATATATAACTTTTATTTTTAACAAAGGCCATAAATATTAAATTATTTGTCAAGAAAAAAGTGCTTCTAATATATAATTTCCTCATTTAAGCAAAGAACTGACTCAGATAATTTTTTAAATTAGAAATTCTTCATGTAAAAGATAAACTATACCTTTCCAGAGAATACTTGTTATACTTATATTTATGTTTAATATAAACTACACTTTCAGTGTATAGCATTTTAAATTGTTGACTATACCATATGCCCAGAACACTTTTTATTATTTCAAACTCTTTGCACATGCACATTGACCAATACTGAAGAAATATATTTTGTTCTAAATCTAAATAAAATTGTAGATAAAAAAGCCACTGGTGAAAAAAATAGTGTTCATTTAAAAGAACCCCATTTCTCACCTTTCTAAACCTTGATCTTGAAATGTGTGTTCAGCACATAAAACTCCCTCTAGAGTCAGTAGGAATTTGAGGTGTGCAAGCAATGCTGATTTAGGCCTTATAGATAGATGTTTAATTTTTTTAAAAAAAGTCATCATCAATCTGCATTATAAAACAAAACTCCACAAAATAAAACAAAAAACAATCCCACAACTCAAAGTCATTTTATATCCGAACTACAGACTCCTCAAATTCCTTTGTATCCTTTGGATTCTTGGGATTCTTTTGTAAATCAAGCTCTGCCTTTTTCTCATTTCTTCTACATCTATTATGCTTTATATTAATTAATGTAAAAAATTGCAAAACAGAATAATAACATTTATGTTTTAGTGTAATAACATTCTTTGCTTTGTGGTTTTTGTTAGTGTATGTTTTGACAGAATATTGACAAATCTGCAAAAAAGATTTCCAACATTATAGACCAAATCTTAAAGTCCCATTCTCATTGGAATTCAAATGTAAGTTTTCCTGTTAGTGACTTCAGGATCAAGCGTTATATGTAACATATATTTTCCGTAATAAAGAATTAATATAAATTTATGAGAACATTATAATTAATGTTAAACTTTACATCTAGAAATAAATGATTGAAAACATAACACTGTACGGTTAAGTTCATATTCTGGTAACATTCATGTAGGTAACAACACCGTCATATTCTAGTGTATAATAACATACAAAACCAGTAATTTTCCAGACTCTTTCTATTTAGTAAAGTTAGATTAGGGTTTCTGATGATTCCTGTTGATTTAAATGTGGTGTTAAGATACCAAAATCCCCAAGAGCATTAGAACCTTTCCCATCACTACCCCCTGCTTATTGATCTAATTCACCAACCAACTATTATAACTTTCCCACAAACAAATAAATCTTGCATGAAACAGAAAGTACATGAGCCCTGGTATTTTTGTGTGACATTGCTAAATTATTACATGTAGGGTCAGCTGAATGGTCCTTCTCTGCTTTCCCACGTTGGCCATCATGTAAATGCAACCTAATAATGGGCTTGATCTTAAATTGTATTTGGAAACCAAAATTATTTGTACATGCTGAATAAACTCAGTATTATATAACCAATGGACCCTATCCTTTTCTTCTTACCCCAGCAAAATTCCCTTGATTTCAATTATACTAATTGTCTAAGGAATATTTTTGTTATTGTTGCAGGATCAGATCCAGTATGTGTAATAATGAAATGATATAATCCAAATAGCCACTGAATACTGCTCACAATTCTATTAATTGACATCATTCTTGTTTTATAAATTGAGCCAAAAATTACAACTAGATCAGGATGTTATAAATTGTTAGTCTATATCCCTCTGAAAATACTGGTTTATAGAGGGTAGTATTTTAATGTAAGAACTACAACTCTGATCCTACAAATACATATATGTACAGGCATCATTTTCAACACATTAATAGGCTTGGATTTAGTTGCTTAAGTGTCTGCAGGATCTGATTGTATGAGCTCAATTTATATCTCAGAAATGCGAGGCATTGGAACTGAAATATGCTATGTAACCGTAAGAAATTTAAAACATTTCCTGCAATAATTTGTGAATTGTTTGATGTAAAGAACTGTTTCTGTACAAGGGCCTGCAGTCAACAGAAGCAAAATAGAGCTCCCAGTTGTCAGTGCTCCTTATCAAAATTAAAAGTGATCATTGCAATGTGTAATTACTGACATGATCAAACCAAAGTAATTTGATGTCATAGCTAAATTCCCCCAATTTTGAACACAATGTTGAGGTTAACATATTTAAAGAAAACACTACTTAAATTACATTTGCTCTGAGAGATGCATATATGATTAATGGTAGCTGATATCTGTCTTAACATAATCTGTATGGGCAAGTAAAAACAATGAGTTGTCCTGTGGCCCCTTACAGACTAATGGGTGAGTGTTTCAACGGGTGCAAATTGCTGTTAACTCCAGTAATTCAAGGAAGCTGCACTGATTTAAATAATCTGAAATCCTTACATTTTCTAAAAACTGCTCAAGAGTTCTCCTTTAACTGAAATAGGTAGTTTTGCTGTGTGAGGACTACAGGATTTTATTTATCTATATTAAGTATTTCTAAAGTGCCTATAATTTTGATATGTAAGCACCATTTTGGGCCATCTGTTAAACAAAGATTTTTATTAACCTCCCCCCTAAACTTCAACACTTTTAATTCTTCAGAAATAAAGTACAGTTTCATTCTGGCACCTCCTGCATTTGTTATATTGCTATCCTTGTTACAGAAACGTATACCACTTTTTAAATATTATACCAATAGTTTTGCTACTTGCAACTGCTGATCCTTTCTTGTGAATGGAAGTAAAATCACATAGCAAATTACTCTGTAAATGTTTGATTATAGATAACTGTTTAAATTTTAAGTATATATCTTCCTTGATAAGAAGCTAACTAGATAGAACTAAGAAAGTCATCTTTCTGTTACAAAAACAAAAAGTTATTTTATCAATTTGGCCCCACACTAAATCACATTTTAGTGGCATGATATTAAGCACCTGGAGACAAAATGATTATCTAAAAATGTGTGGCCTTAATTTCTTTTGAGGTTTATCTATTTTATAACTCATATTTGCTGAGAGCCATCTTACAAAAATTACTTCTTTTTGTGCTCTTCTACATGCTGCCTAGTATTAATGTGACAGACTGTGGATGTATTGTGATAATAATAGTCACAGAACGTAGTATCATCTGTATAGGCTTCCAACAGTGAAGTTATGATCCTTACAACAAGGAGATATAAACAAGTAAAGTAAGACTGATTTAAAACCTTGACAAGTCTTAAAATGTGTTTGGTTTTCTCTCTAAAATACTTGCAAAAGGAGAGTCTACCGTAAAACTAATGCATACAGAAAGGTAAATGTATAAGAAAATTTCTCATTGTACTGAATGCATGAACTGAATGAGTGTTAATCTTTCTTGGAAAACATAAATTGCATACACAACTTTTAGATGTCTATAAATCATTTGTTGTGATCTGAATGTTTGTATTAAAGTCTACTATAATTACATGTATGTTGTATATAAATACTGAATAAAAATGAAAACTCAGAAAGATGTATTTCGTATCATGCTTAGTATTTCAAATGGTATTTATTTCCAATATAAGAATAACATTACATATAATTGAACCAGCATCTTTGCTGAAACAGCAGGCTTTATTTTTTGTGATTCTCTGATTTGCATCCTTTACATAGCCCTAATTTATAAATTTACATGAATCTGGTCAGGTACGCTAGAATTTTATCTTAAGGAAACATCAAATGTCTACACAGCCTATTTTGTTTGTGTGAGAGAAAATGGGAGGCTGAGAATACAGTAAGTTGAAATTCATTTATTGACAAGACTTAAAAATAATAATGAAACCAACAAAAAGGCAGAACTACTATTATATAACTTTTATCATATTAGTATCTGTATTATAACAGTGCCTGCTAAAATAGCTATATAACTCTTACAATATTTTAATTAATAACCCCTTTTATAGGAGCTGAGACATATGAGTATACAAGTTATCTCTGTGCCACTGTTTGACATATGAAGTCTCAGTCTCAAATCAATTTTATAGTGAAATTCGGTGTACACTGATTTGACATTTTTAAGTAAAATGAGGCACAAATGTAAAATGTTTGTGCTTTAAAACACTTGTTTTTATTGTTATAATTCAGAACTGACTTTGATGCTTTGAAAGAGAACAATTTCCCAGACTACTTTGGCCTCTGAGTATTTATTAAAAGAAAAAAAAAGATTGAAATGTTAAGATTTAAAAAGTGCGTAACGCAGATATGCAGAATATAAACTTTCATAAAGTTGTTTAGTATTTGTTATCTGATCACATGGGACTGTTTCCATGTGCCAAGGGAAAGTGGAAAAACAGATTTAGTTTTAACTTTCTTCCTTGACAAATAGAAGAAACTTGTGATTAAGTCAAAGTGAAATCAAGGAATAGCAAATAGAAAATGCTTCTTTTTTCTTTCTTTTTAACACCAATCCCACTTACAGTAATCAAGAAAGATTACAAAACTGGAAACACTGATTTAACTGTAAAGATGAAATCAGGAATTTTGAATACATGATCAGAAAAAACTAAACTACAGTAATTTTCATCATAGGTTACAGAAAGTATAGAAGACATCCTTTATGTTTTTGTTATATTTCACTTAGAAATTGAATTGTTTCATTATCCATCAGCACTATCTCTGGGCTACTTTTAGGCATGTTCTGTTGAAGAGGCCTTTTCTACAAATGTATTTAAGGATTTAATACTAATTAAAAAATTGCCAGAAAAACTGCAAAATTACTTTTAGAAACTATAATAGGACTAATTCTACACTTATACCTGATCTAAGAGATGCCTACAAGAATCTTATCAAAGACACAATCTTGGTCATTCTTTGATTCATGGCAGTATTTTGATTTCTGCCAATGAAAATGGCAAAAATGTTCCTGGGCCATTTTTGTCTGTGTGTCCTTTTACTGTAATACTGCAATTATCATTATTACAACAGTGACATATCTAAGATAGTAAACAAGGTCTATATTTTTCATGATTTTCTCGTTCGATATGTACCAAGTGAAAGTTATGTTTCATTGTTACTATTTAATTATTCCATACTGTTTTTCGCTTATAATCTCCTTCAAGTATTTTATACAATAAATATGCTTTATAACAGGAAAACTCAGTACTTACCTAAAAGAAAAGGCTCTGAGAGCAGACAATCTGTGGATGAAACTCTCATTGATATCAGTAATGGTTATACATAATACTGATGGCAGGATATCTTTCTAGGTTATTACATCTTTCTTTTTACTGGAGAAGATTACATAGAAAAAATGCAAATCTAGAGCCTATGAGTCTTGTCCAACTTCTTAGACTTCATTATTCTAGCATGCTAAGGATTTGTCATTCAATTTTGAATATTATCGCAATGTTAGTTTTAATGAATTCTGAACAACTGAAAAAACAGACAATGGGTTGTGGCAGTTAGTATGACTAATTATTGGTATCATCTTAATATATTTATTTTGTACTGTTTTTAATATTCAGTTTAGGTTTTTTTGGAAAATATAATTAATAGAATTTGTAATGTGTGTGTGTATATATATATGTATACATATTTATACATAAATATACATATATACACAAATGATATATACTGTATATATACACAATATCCACATTGTGCATGAACATCAAAATAATGCTTAAATTTATCTGACAAATTTGTGAATCAACTTGACCTTCTATCTCAAAAGATAAAAGGTCAGAATGAGATAGTGAGTAGATTAATTACAATTATGATTTTTGCAATGAAGATAAACTAAACTAATGTATAATCTTTTCATGAATTTCAGGCATTTATGCATTTAAGGAAATAAATTGTTAATTATAATTTATTTTTCAATATGCTGCAAATGTCAAGAAAACTTGTGAGCATGAATGTCTACAATACGCTTATGTGCAATGTATGTGTATTTCAATATCTTTCAGCAGATATCTTTTATTTTATAGCTGTGATTTCTTTTCCTCTGTAACTCTGTGTTCATATTTCTGACCTATCCTCCATTTTATGTTATCTCATCTCTCCTCCATTTTATATTGTCACTTTCATATGTGTGTAAAGCAGTCACATGTACTATTATTGTATGACACAGCTGCACAGATAGCCTTAGTTTTTCTCCCCTTCTTTCTGTGGTCTTTCACTACTGCAAAAGGAAACTGACCAGGATTCCTGTCTGCTCAGTCTCTAAAGATCATAACTCTGTGACTTTCACTTTGCAGCCAAAACAGAAATATTGCTTCAAAATGCATAGCAGATTTATATTTTTTCTTTTTTAATAGCATGAATATATTATCTTGAAACCTAGTCTAGTATGTATACAATACAATATATATTAAATGCTTGATCCTGCAGTCTCTGGGCATCCTCCCTACCCCTTATTAGAGAGGTGACTGGGCCACAAGTACACAAACTCTTGTTTACATAATAGATTGACAAGATAGCCCATAGTACAAGGAAAATGAGAACTAAATGCTTTTTTTCTTATCCATTTACATTACAGGCTGTGCAAATGTGAACAGTCATATACAGACTTTTGTCCCATTTATATTTTCAAATTAAGACACACAAAAATGTATGTTAGAGTGACATTAAAGAATTGAATTAAGCCTATCACTACAGGGATTCATTCTAATCCTATAAAAACTAACCCTACATTCTTAGTCAGAAAAAACTCTCATTGGCTTCAACAGCAGGATCATAACCTTTAGGTATCTTCTATCCAGCTATCACTGTACAGATAGATACCAATATGAACATTTTAAAAGCTTTTAGAGATAATATTCTATCATTTAATTACCTTGATAACTGTAAATAGTTCTGGTAACTCCCAATGAAAATTGTTGTTTTACTGCTGCTTCCCAGAAGAAGTCCAGTCTGCTGAAAGACCTGTCATCCACCTGCAAACAAAAAATGATATCAACATATGTCAGCAGATGAGTGAAGCAGCAGTCTCAAATTATGTAAAAATTGTGTTAATTTTAATTATTATATTTAGCATGAAATATATATATATAATTTACCCATTATTCTTATGAATAATAGCTAAGACTAGTAAAGCTGAAAGAAATTAGAGATTTTTTTTTACTTTATGCGTTTGGCAGCATAGGGTTTGTAGACGGATAGTTTGACTGTTTCCCCTGTCATTAGTGTAGGTCTTTAACATAGCAACAGGGGAGATATACATAGTTTTAAATACAGGAAAACATAATTTTAAAATCACAAAAATAGACAAGGATACTCAGGAGCAGATTATACTTTTAAGTCATTTTAAAAAATTATCTATATTTTAAATTGATAGCGTCCCTTTAAGAAAAATTATCATTGACTTCAGTGGAAATTTTACTTGAGTAAGAAGTGTTTGATTACACAGAGAATGGCTAAGAACAGTCAGGTATGCAGGACAAGCATAATGTCTAAAAGTGTTTTAAACTGTTTCATTTTTATTCAAAGATTGTCATTTTATTTTTCTAAAACAGCATTTATATATTATAAGATCTTTACACTGAGGATATCAGATGAGAGTCAGTTACCTGCATTAGTTCTTAGCTGACTCACAAATACATTGGTAGTCCTGTGGCACTTTAGAGACTAACCAAAGTAAATTTTACCCACATGATTATACACAGCAGCAGCAGAAGTACTTGTCAGTTGTAGGACCCATGTTAATGAGGCTAATTAAGTGGGCTGGATGTGGAAATGCAGATGTTAAAGGGAGGAGATATACATGCCAGCAAAAAAACCTTATTACTTATTATATACTGTTAATCTTAAAACAGCATTTAAATAACAGTTTAACAAAATATAAAGTTCTTATATAACTTATTACATCAGCACTGTATGTTTTAGGACTATATTACTTTAACACTTACAAGGTCATCAATCAAAATATTAGTTATCGGGTGGTATTTATCTATATTGGTGTTTTGTAGATATAAGAATGCATATTATATCGTTGTTATAGTGATATTGTAGTTGAATCATTTTGTTTCTACACCCTTATTTTGGTTGGTTATAACTTGGCAAAAGTCTTAGCATTTTGGTTGACATTTCTTATGGTAGTTATTAATCCAAATATATTTTACTGGGAAAGTTTGGTAAAATTCCATCCAGTAAGCTTCAGATAAAAGTTTGTCATGTTTATGAAATGTTTAGACTATACTTTTTCACATTCATATTACTCTAATCCAGGGATGAGGAACCTTTTTTGGGTCAGGGACCACTGAACCACAGAAAAATCAGTCAGGAGCTGCATACAAGAAAAGAAACAAACAAAAACAAAAAACAACCCCCAAACCCTCACTGATGCCCCCCCACTAAAAATGAGAAAGACACCCCCCCACATTCCTTTTGCACACCAGACACTAGGGGGGCCCAGCCTAGTAGATTTTCTGTGCTCCAGCACCATGGTGGGATGGTCAGAGGGAGGGGGGCTGGAGCACCAGTGCTGGCTCTCCAATGCTGCGGGGGGGGGGGGGGGGGGAGAGGGGGAGCAGTCCTAAAGCTTTGGGGGCTGGATCCAGGTTAGCCAGGGTCTGTATCTGGCCCCCAGGCCTTAGGTTCCCCACCCCTGCTTTAAACCAATTTAATTTGAAAAATTATGCATTAGTAAATTTGAAAAAAAAAAGTATTAAATGAGTTAGAATAATTGCTCCAATACATCATTTTCCTTACTGTTTCGAGGGCCAGATCCATTACACAGTGAAGCCATTGGAAGATTTGCCTCTGGCTTCAGACAGGAGCATTGCGGAGCCAACAGTGCAATAATCCATATAAATACAAACTGTGCGCATATATCTGAATAGTCTCATTGAAGTACAGTCACTTGTGTCTGTTTTAATAATTACACATTCAAACAACAGTGTATGTCAATGTGTGAACATATGCATTTAAAACTGAAGTAAACGCATAAAAACTCTGTATTAGTATTTGTTAATTACATTACTACAATGGTAGATATGAGATTTTAAAAACACAAATTACTCACAAAATTCATAGTTAATGTTCCCACCACATCATAAAAAATTCCACATATATGAAACAGAGCTGAGTTATATTTGCTGTGGGAGTCATAGCATTAAGGCTCAGATCCACAAAGGTATTTGGTCTCCTAAACTCCACTGATTTAAATGGAAAACCTTGGGCATTTTGGTTTAAATTTTGTGACTTTTGTGTATGTAAACTCTCAATGATAACATTACACTAATATCAGTTTCTTTTCATTTTATAGGTTTACATATTACAAACATGTCACAAGATACAAAAGAAATATTAAGGCCCCCATCTTACAAATTACTTATTGGATTAATAGTACATAACGTTTAAGCATGTGAGTAGGTTTGCCAGGTGTCCAGTTTTGAATCGGACAGTCCAGTATTTTAGCTTTCTGTTCGGAAATCAAATTGAGAAAATATAAATGAGGAAATATAAATGTCCAGTATTTTCTAAATAAGATGTAATGTAGATTGTGATGTAATGTCAAGCGTGTCCGGTATTTTTGTTGAAACCATCTGGCAACCCTACATGTGAGTAAGTGCTTGCAAGATCAGGGCCTGCAACTATATTGCATAAAGGAAGAACAAATATTAAATTAGACAGATTCAGCTTTCCACAACACCTGAGAAAGTATCAGGTCAAAATATAAAATATAAATCTACCATTCCAGTCTCTTTAAAATATTATATACGAATAAAATAATGGTAATTTCATGCCCTCTCTTCATAATGTCCATCTACATGATACCAACAGAGTCTATCAGCAATTTATTGGAGCAATTCCTAGAGGAAAAAAGAGGCATACAAAGATCTGGAAGCTGCACATTGATGTAAATAACGTGCTGGAAAAAAATCACAAATGATAATGTAAACCATGGTAAGATATATAGCAGAAAAGAGAAGAAAAATGCATTCCCTGGGGCTGAAAAGTTATTGAAAGTTCAGAGCCAGGGTAAAGCCAGTTTACAGTGTGTGCATGGAATTTCCTTGTCTGTTCCCTACAAATAAATCAGTGGTGGCATTTACACCGCAAAAAGTGTGTGTGTGGGAGGGAGTTAATAGCCAAACTGTGTAAAATTCAAAGATGTACATTCGATGTTTATTATTTTAGTTAGAAAATGGCTTTGCTCCTACCCTGCTAAAGGAGACACAGAGCACATTGGAAAGCTGGGGGGGGGAAGAGAATGAAATACAAAAGCACTTATGTGTGGTGTCTAGCTTGGCAGAAAGGGTGCCCAGCTTCCAGCAGCAACAGCTCCTCTTCGTGTTCTGGGGCTGAGTTATATGTAACAAGCAGCAGCCGCCACCGCCGCTCTAGCTCCTCCGGAGCTGCGAGATCAGCTGAGCCTTGGTGTCACGTGGGCTGTGTGTCGAAGGTCACAGCGCTCACAATGGAGCTGTCGGAGTATGTGCAGAGCGGTTTGCAGGTCCTAGCCGATTCTGGCTGCTTTTCTCCTAGAGCCTACACGGTTCTGCTCCAGACGGCTTTCCAGAGCCTGCTCAACACCCAGGCGGACCAGGTAGCTTTAGGTAAGCGCTGCTTTTTGAGTAAGAGCCAGGAGAGGAAAGGAACCCGCCTAGCAATGTCTTTCTGAGAGCTGGAGAGAGACAGGAAAAGGGATCTATTTTTATCTTCTGCTACGTGATTGTGACTTGTGTTTGGAGCTAATTGTAGCTAGTGCCAGACCCCTAAATCCCTGTGCTGTAACGCAGATTATGTCACCTGCACCAAGCAAAACAAACACCGGAGTAATCGCTTGTCCACAGAGTGCTCTTCCCCCATGTTTGTAATTTCACTGCAGAAATAACTGTGAATTTCTCGCTTGTGGCCTAAAAGAGATTGCAAGCTAAATGAAAGGAGCCTGGGTATTTGGGGCAGTTGAGTTGCTATCGCTTCTTGTCCCGGCTGGTTATTTGAAACAGCCCTAGGGGAGGATAAGCCCAGTATATTTGCCAACGGGAAAGGTTAATATGAAGATGGCAAGGGTCAAATTTGTAGGTGACCGTGAGTCCAGTTTGGTTTTGGCAGCCGTGGTCCCAGTCTTTAGTTGATGTCTCCTTTATCAACATATAATTGATAATTCCCAGTTCCCTTTGTTTTCAGTGCAGTTTGTGTCATAAAAACCGGTTGCCTGGTCAGTACATGCAAAGTGGTACTGTGTTGACATTTGACATGCAGTTTCGCACAGCAGTAGGGCGGAACAACAGGATTTGTTTTAATTATTCGGCTAGAGACCGCAATATAATCCACAATGTTTATTTGAAAATGTAAATCACTTTGGGGTGGCTGTAGGTATAATTGTAATTGTTGAACACAATGTTAGTGTACTTGGTGAGAGGGGTTAATCAGCCGTTTAGTGAAATTTAACCTGCCGATAGTTCCGAAGTAAATTATTATTCGGAGGAGTAGTTACACTAAACGCGAGTGTTTGAGTGTTTAATTGTGTGATGTATATAGCAATTAAAACCAGGGAATCCGCTTATTTGTGTCCGTGCCTTCCCTGGGTCACGAACAAAAAATGTGTTTGTTTTGGGGTTTTCCCCCCTGTGGGATGTTTCTTCCTATGGCAATCGCAGTAAATCCGTGCAATTAGTGTATCATTTACATCATTCTGTAATTTGATCCTTGGATTTAATTCCATAAGTAAACTGAATAAAATGGGGATGGGGAAAATTTAGAAGAGGGATTAGGAAAAAGATCTAATATATTCAGAAAAAATGTGGAACCTTTGTATTTAGAGTCTTAAATTTCATGAGCCGGATTCTGATCTCAGTTACACCGGTGTAAATCCGGAGTAATTTACACCGATGTAATCGAGGTCAGATTTTAATTTTATGTCTCTGGTGATAGGACTCTGAGAAGTGCTTACGAGTGGCTGAGGGAATTTAAGGGATACTTAAGATTTTTAATGGGTTGAGGGAGATGCTTGTACTCGCTTATTACTGAAACTGTGTTACCAATGATTGCTCACATATGTAAATAACCTGTCTTTTTTGTGCTGTATTTGGTTTAATAAATTAACTACATATTAATTACTCTCTAAATTATAAAGTATTTTACTTTGTAACTTCTTAGAATAGTCCATTTTACAAAGGAAGAAATGTCCTTTTAAGTTGTTTTCGGGCTTCAAGAACAAGTATATCACTAGTAATTCATTTATTGTAGATCACCCAGAGTTGAAACATATTGACCCAATAGTATTAAAACATTGTCATGCAGCAGCTGCAACTTGTATACTGGAGGCTGGAAAACACAAAGCCGACAAATCCGCGATAAGGTACTTGGAAGCCACCCTATTTTTCTAGTGGCTGTTACTTTAAATTATACTGCTAATTTATATTCAAAGACTAATACACTTCTGTTTTTCTCTCTCTAGCACATATCTAGAAGACTGTAAATTTGATAGAGAGAGAATAGAACAATTTTTCACCGAATATCAGGTTTTACGCCCATTTTAAACTATATTTCCCTTTTATAATTATTCATTCCGTAGAAGTTGGCAAATACATGTTTTTCTTTTTTCAGAAAAACAAAGCTACGTTGGAAATCATATTGGGAAGGTAGGTTATTCTGTCAACATAAGTCATTTTTTAGTTATAGATATTAAACAAGTAAAAAAAAAACCCAGATATATCGTGGGTGGTTTATAATGAGCTATTTAACATAGCAAAAAGGTCCAATTGTTTAAACAACTTTAAACAGAATATTAACTTTCCTTTTCGTATTTAACACTGTCATTTAAATACAATTGTAATTTTTGAGCAGTCATTTGAAAAAATCGTAAAAACATCCTACTGTTTGTTGACCGTAACCCTTGAAACAACTGACCTTTACTTTTAGGGTAGGGTACACATAACCACTGTATCTTTCAGCATAGGCAGATGTCCTCTGCACATAACCGATGTTTCTTGGCGCCTGGAATATCAGATCAAGGTAATCTTACCGCATTAGGAAACTTTGATTTGATTTCCTTCTCTGAGATTATGTCTGATTTGTGTGTGTATGTGTGTTTTGTTGTTACTTTAGACCAACCAACTTCATAAAGCTTACCGACCTGCCTATTTGGTGACCTTAAATGTGGAGGTAGGGTATATCACTTTTCCCAGGATAAGTAGATAAAAGGCAACTACAAGCTCGGGACACATTTTAATTAAAAGGTGTTATTCTTCTCCTTCAGAACAACGACTCAAGATCACACCCTGACGTTAGTTTTAGTTGCACTATGGAGCAATTACAGGTATTTCTTTATATCATTACTGTTTCTATATTTGACTCCAGCGCTGTGAATTTTGATCAGGTGTCAATCAACTACAAAGTTTGCTAACAGTTCAAAAATATATGGGGTTGCAACGAATGATTTTTGTAAAACATGTTGACTGAAATATTTTATTTTTTCTCTGTTTCTGATGTGAAGTTGCCTTCTACACTAAGAATTACTCTTTTGTTGGTAGAGTTTTAGAAACGGATAGAAATCATTTCTTATAAATGTAATGCTAATCTGAAAGGAAAACCACCAGTTTTCTACAACTTTTATCTCCTGTAACACAGAGAAAATATAAAGGAGAGAATGGTATTTGGATAACCACTGCATCATTGATTAAAGTGATAAACTGAAGAGTTGTAATCGGTGTTAATTGCACTTAAAGAGAAAGTACTGAATTGAAATATACATTGATCTCTGCTTAGCAGTTAAGCATGTAATTAAGTAGTGAGAAGGCTGTTGCATTGAAAATATTAGGGAAAAATTGAAAGAATGTGGGGTTAGAGGAATGCAAAGATACTACAGTTACAAACTTCATGCTCAAATGAAATGTTTCCTAGAAACTTTGTTTTATTTGGAAATATACATATAATATATATTGATTAGGTTTTGCTTAGTGAATTAAATGTAATGTGCTTTTACTTCAGAGTTGTGCTGGTATACAATTTAACAATAAATAGTTTCAAAATATTAGAAATTAATTTAGCACATTTTAATGATAATTGTGAATGCACTGCTGATGCAATCTGTGTTATAAATGCACTTTAATAAAGGAACCACGTGAAAAACTATTTGTTGCAAATATACGTGGGACACTTAAGCACTGAAGAATAGTAAAAGTTGTTTGACATTTAAATAATGTGTATAAAATACGAAAGTCATCTTATTGAGATAAGTGCTGCTGTTCCCATTTTAACTATGTAAAAAGATTATGTATTTGTTTCTTAATAGCGAGCTTATTATAAAATCAATTCTAAAATGACGTTCTCCATCTTTTAGGATTTAGTTGGAAAGCTAAAAGATGCAGCAAAAAGCCTAGAAAGAGCATCTCAGATGTGATTGTCAATTTCCTTCGATCTACCGGCTTCAAGAGGAAGAAAAGTTCACTGGGTCTTAACAGTTTCTTCGTGGGGAACATGATGAATCAATTTTCTTTTTAAATACCATGTAGTTACAGACTCTTAGACTTATTACTTATCAGCTATTGAATCTGAAAAATCTCTTCTAGTAGCTGTATCTCTTCTGTAACTACTATTTACCTATGGTCAAATGTATGTTCTTTGTAAAAGTCCTGTTTTTCTCATTACAACTATTCTTAGGTTAGATGTCAGATAATTGGTTTGTCTTTAAAATATTCACTTTCTTTTACTATGTGCATCTGAAATTTTTTCTGATTTTCCTGTATAATAAAATGGATTAATTTCTTCTCTATTTTTGGGTGAAAAGTTCAGCAGCTACGTTTAAAAGGGACTGTACAGTTACTTAGAGATACAGTGTAGTTGTTCAAAAGCCAAAACAATTCAGTGCGATCCTGTTAAGATTCTATTGCTATCATTTGTTAAATGGCAATGGAGTTCTCCTCCTACTGTTGTCTCCTTTCATTTCAAGCGATGCTGCATCTTGTGTGAGATTAACATTTACTCAAACTTCGTAGTAGGAGATAAAACTGCCATTCGTTGCCCCCTATTCACTCATTTAAAATCTAGAGCAAGCACCACTTTGTCGAGGCAGGCACCACTTTGTTCACGGGGTGCTCTTACTGAGGAATCCATCATCTGGTATTTCGGTGAGGATGCAGAGTTGGACCTGCGTTGTCTTCACAACCTCTACACAGTCACCTTCCACTCACACGTATTAGCTGGAAGCCTGTCCCTCCACAAGTTATACACAGTGGGGAAAAAACAGAGTCGCTTCGCAACTCTGTTTCCCAGTGACCCTCGTCCTCTCAGCTGTTGTCTTTAATCAGCAGGCGAGCAGGGACCTCAAGGGCGGAAAAGAATAAGACCATGTTTAAACGCGAGAATGGTCCCTGCAGTCCCGACTGGGGCAAAAAGCGGAGAAGCTCAGGTAATAATTGCAGCTGTTGGCTACGGCTCTGCCCCTCCTTGTTAAAGTTCAGGAGGGGGTTTATTGCTCTGCAGCGAGTCTAGATGGTCTTAGGAGGGGAGGTAATACAGGACTCGCCTTGCCCCCTCCTCTATCCATCGGTCAATATTCTCTGGTATGGTCCCTTCCCTGTATTCCCCGGGGCGGGGGGGGGGGGTCCTCTGTCTCGGGCCCGGCAGCTTTTCACTGCGGTGGAACGTGTCCATCAGCCGGGAGCCTCCTGTTCACACAGGGGCTATACCCAGCGGGGGACAGGAGATGAGCGCAGCGTCAAGCAGCAGCGCCGTGCCTGGGGCGCAAGAGGGGGGTCCCAGGCAGTTGGGGTGGGAGAGGCAGAAGGAAACAGGGTGTGCGGGGGGAGGAAGGAATTTGACCATGGAGTAGGAGGGAGCCAGGCGGGCCAAGACTATGCGCTGGGGACGGTCTATACCGAGTGTGTGTGACAGGGCGTGGGGAGGATTCAGGATGGGTTTGATGGGGGCGGAGGATGCCGGGGAACAAGGGTCTGGCTGAAACAGGGAGCCAACGCGTCTGCTTAGGAGGAAGCAAGCAAAGGGGGAGAGTTGGGGCAAAGGATAAAGTGGGAAGCGAAGGCGGGCACGGGGAACTTGTGTCTCCAAGGGGGCGAGGAGGGGAAGGTGGACGAGTGGCGGGAAGGCTGAGGGTGCGTGGCACGTGGATGTGGAGAAAGCGGGAGGCAGGCGGCGTGTTCTGGGGAACAGCTGTGTGGAAGGGCAGCGGGGATAGCAGCACGGGATGCGGAGTGGGGCAGGAGAAAGGAAACTGTATGTGCCTCGAGGGGGCAAGTGCTAGGAGCAGCGGGACGAGGGTAAGGCGTGTGCTCAGTGGGGCAAATCCCGAGGCTTTGGCTCCAAGTGCGGCCCCAGGAGGCGATGCGCTGCGAGCCGGGGTTGGAGGGGGGAGAATGGACACATGTGTGCCGCGTAGGGCAGAGCCGGGGGAGGAGAAGGCAGTTGGGAGGGGGAGGTGAAGAGGAGTCAGGTCTGTGTGTACAGCGCCCAGCTTGGCCCAGGAGTGCAGAGTAGGGGGCAGGAGATGTGAGGAGGCAGCTGGTGTGTGTAGATGTGGGGCGAGGAGGAAGGGGCAGTGTGCGCGGCACCGGGAGGAAAAGGGGCGAAGGTGGAAGGAAAGGGGGAATCGGGGCTCGCAGTGCCTGGAGGGGACTAGGGATCGAAGAGGTGCGGAGCGGGGAGAGAGGAGGAAAAGCAAAGTGCGCGGCGGGGGGAGGAGAAGTGGGGAATGAGTGTAAAGTGGGGGCAGGAGGTGGGCGAAGCGGCGTGTGTGCAGCGAGGAAAAGGAGGCATAGGCAGGGTGTGTGTGTGCGCGCGGGTTGGGGGGGAGGAGGACCAGGCAGAGTGTGTGTGGAGTGGAAGGGGGAGGGGTGGCGTGCGAGGAGGAGGGGGAGGCGGCTGAGTTGTGGGATTGGGTCATGGGGAGGCTGACGAGCTCCGACTACACCGACACTAATTCCCAGGCCACCCTTAAGGAATGAGGAGCCCCACGTGATGCTGGCGGGGCGGGCGAACTCTGAGCCATTTTGGGGACGGTGTCAGTTTCCACTGTGTGCCTTCAGCGTTGCATTTTTTCCCTCCTCCGCCCTCCCTTCCCCGTTTCCCCACCAACAGCTATGAAATAATAATAATAAAAAGGAGAGCAAGAGGCAGAGCAGGGGGACGAGGGGGAGACAATGGGCTGGTGGAGAGAGAACCCATCCGGATTAGAAAGATTTTAAACTCCCTGCTCCTCGGCCACCCAAAAACCCAACTCAGAGGGAGAGAGCGAGGGAGTGAGAAGGGTCGGTGGAGGAGAGGAGAAAACCCGCTTGTTTTGTAACTAACATGAGCTGAGAGCAGCAGCAGCAGCAGCAATAAGCTTATTGCAATTGACAGCGTCTGCAGTTCATTTCAAGATGGCCGCTTGGCTCACATTCATTTTCTGCTGAACGACTTTTAACTTTCATTGTCTTTTTTGGCCGCTCCGATCATCACCCACCGGCTCCTTTTTCCGGGTATGTATGAAGCGAGGTGTCTCCTTGCCAAGGACGGGGGGCGAAGGGGGCTTTGCGGCGGGTTTAGGCCGGTTTGGGGGATGCAAAGGGGAGCCTAGATGTCCCCCAAGCTCTCTGTATGGGAAAAGCGCTGACAGGCTGCTCCAACCACACACACACACACATCGACACACAGCAGCAGCCGCCTGTGCACTCACTTTCGTTACGCACCCACATTTGCAAATTTTAGTTCATTTCTTTCCTCAGCTGCCCCCTAAAATGTTTCTGTGCACATGGCCCCCTAGGAGAATATTTATATTTCCCGTCCTTGCTTCCAGCCCGGCCTCAGCGCCCTTTGTTTAAAGGCAGATTTTGATTAAACGGGGACGGTTCATGAAATCTGGAGCTGCCTAGGTCAAGTGATTTCAGTCCTCTCCGAAAGAACCGTGCTTGGGGGGGTTTAAAATGTGAGATACTGCACCCATTTTATAGAGATAGGGCCACTGGAGGGTAGGGAACCCCCTGGAAGGGTTGTTAGACCGGGGGGGACCGCAAAGAAAATGTTATTAACTTAAGTTGGACAAACACTTCTGTGAAATTTGATGGCTTGTAAGATGGCGGTTCCCAGTTGTTTCCAATGCCTCCGTTTGCATTTGGGCTTAAAATGCTAAAGTTTCTAGACTTGTACGTCTTGAGGGGGGCACAGGGGAGACCAAAGTTGAAAGATAACTTTTTGGGGAAGAAATTACTTTGACTATGATCCTTAAAGTGGGTGTGCTTATTTACTATAACGAAGCTGGTGTGACTGCAGGACAGAGTGGCTTTTTGAATGACTTTCTTTTAACTGGTATTTTCCTTCTAAGCCCGGGAAGGATAAATTAACATGAAATTCTTGGTAAAGTCTTGACGAATTTTCTCCTGGTGCTGATTTTGGGTGGCATTAACAAGTGGATTGTGTATGTTTATGGAATTGTGTGGCCTTGACAATACACAACTTGGAGTTTTCCTAGCTATTTACTGTTAATATTTGGAAGTAAACAAGATAAGAGAAGCAGAAAAAATGAATTACTATTAAAGGAAATCCGTCATTTTCCAGAACCTAGAAACTAAGAGTCGTGTCCCGCTCTCTATAAAGTTTAGGAAAATGTAGTCAAATATATCCATCGCCAAGTATAGCTTTAAATAGGTTTCTGCACAGTTTATAGTAGCCAGTTTTACTTTATTTTACAGGACTCTTGAAGACTAGAGAGATTCTGGAAATTAATCCAGTAAAATTGCTTAGAGGGACAATACAGCCCGTAAACTAAGGCAGACTTTTCTTGCAATTTACCAGAGATGCAAATTATTGATCTATATCAGACCATGGCGATACTTACAAATTAGCATGTTAATTTGTTTAGGAAGGCTGATTGCGTACTTCAGCTAGTTATATTTCTGAACCTGATTTTTAAGGGCTGGGAGACTTTTACCCTCTGCTGCCATTATTTGCTTTACAAAGACGTTCTTTGGGGAAAGAGTATCCTCACGGTTCCTTTAAAACATATGTGGACGTTCTTTAGTGAAGGGACAATAATAGTATTCATAGTAAAAGTGGCTCTTGTTCCGAAAGATAATAAGGCGTTAGATGACAAGTTCGTTGTTACTGAACAGCCAGTTCTTCGAGTGGATGTAGGTACAAAGTACACAAACCCATCTGAATGAAGTTACCTATATTTAGGTATTCTTTTACACACCTGGAAAACCGAATTAGATAGTTTATTGCACTCCGGGTTTTTTTCATAGTGTAGCTGATTATAACCACAAGACCTGCTTCTGTTTCTCTTCATTTTGACATAACCCATGTAAGGCCTCTAAACAGTCAGTTGGCTGTCACTGTTTATCGCTAGTAAGTTTTACTATCATGTATTGTTACATTTAGTTGGGTCTTTCATGTGTAACTATATATATTCATGGTAAGAGACAGTTTGTGTTGTGGTTAGTCTCTGGATTCTTAACTTTAACACCAGTAGAAAAATCTGAAAGAATTTCCTTCTAGCCAAGATAGGATGGTGAGGTTTTGCTGTAGTCAAATATATGGAGGGGGAGGTATAATGGACTCACACATCTCCAGGAGTGTGTGTATGTGCACCAGGTGGTCCTAGTGATTATTTTGGGTGTATGATTCAGTTTGCTGCATGAGATTACATATTTCAAAGGCAGTTCACAGTGTGCGATTAGCAGAAAGAGAGCTAACTTTAGGCAATAAATAATGTGCAATAGTGGAAGCTGCGACTAAACAAGGTTCACGGTTGAATTCGCCTTCATTTAGGAGGCTTGCATGAAATAAAACATGTTCATACCTTTGGAAGGATTGCCCTAGTGTGTCAGGGTTTGGGAAGAATTCTAAACCAGCCGTTGTATGTGACCTCTGCCAAGCTTTATTTTGCAATATGGACCTGTATGATTGTGTTGATTTTAACAAATAAAACACTAGATCAGTGATAGCAGCGTATTCATAGCTGAGTAATCTAAGAAATTCCAGGTCGGTGTCATTGCAGTAACATACATGCCTCAGAGACTGAGGTAAAGCAGATTTGCATTTATCCTCTCGTACCAAAAGATGCTGGCGATATAGGGGGGGAGAGGGGGGAAAAGGAGAGAAAAAGAGTGGAAGATTGGAGGCTGTAGGCACGATCTTTGAAATCAGAATACAGTGACATTGTGTCCTGACTCCCTGCGCAATGTCACAACCTGCCTTGGTGATCTCACCTCACCATAGCCCTTTCCAGGGTGCTTGCAATCATTTCATATTGGAGAGTTTGTCTGCGGCTCAGAGCTCATTCTGTCATACAGCAGCAAGTGAAGTTTGATTGCTCAGGTCGCTCGTGGGCGCTGTCCACACTTTCTCGGGATTATTGTCCCCCTCACCTGGCCAGCTTGGCTCACATTCGCAGCTGTTGGGATTCTTGTTGGGATTGATGTTTCCCTGTTTTGTATCGAAGCTTGCAAGGATCTGTAGAGAGTCTAAAGCACTATCAAAGAGGGAGTTCCCTAAACTCAGACACGTCAGTCGAGGGCAGCTGCTAAACTGTGTCCCAAGAAGGATGAGATTATGGACTGGGACGGGAATGGCATGCATTTGAGCAGCACTGTATGTCACACTGTTCAGGTTCTAGTTGACAGAAAAATGTACTGTACGACTGGCGCAGCTGGCGGTTGTTGTTGTTTTTCTCCTTGGAGTTGCCTCTTTTTCCTCCTCTTTGCTGTTTATGCTTTTGGTGAGTGCCTTTGCATCCGATGGGGATTTGTAGTCTGCGGGCTGTGAAAATGACATTTGTTTTTCACTCATGTCGCTGCATAGCGTTGACAAGGTGTTGATTTAGCATTAGGAATGGTCTGGTCACATGGTCCTGTGCATGTTGCCACTCCCGCACTGTTTAAAGTAGCTTTTATTGCTCGAAAGGTGATTTATTCAAACAGTCGGAGACTTGCACACAGATTTCCTCCCAAACGGATACCTCACCCCTTTATTGCAAATCTCTTTTCACCTTTACAAAACTTTGCACCGCTCCTCGCCGAGCCACAGAAGAATTTCATGTTAGATCTCCCCGCTCCCTCCCCAAAAAAAGCGTTAAAACGAGACCCAGTTAAATAAACATATCAGTAACGCGACCGCAGGGAGCTGGGGCGAAGTCTACAGATGGCGAGCCAGGGGGATCTGCCGGGAATGCGGTTCGGCTGGGCTGGGAGCGGGAGGGAGCAGAGGGGAAGAGGAACGATCTCAGACAAGCTTCTTGCACCGAGTCGACGTGGATAGAGGCCCCTGAGAGGATCCGAAATGGCCGAGACTCGGGAGGAGCTTCTTGCATTTGCCTCCACCAGTCTAAGACCCCAACACCGGCTCGGCGCAGCTCTCTGGCCGCCCCAGACCCCTCCCACTACAAGCTCCGTTTTCAGCCCCAACCCCCACCCCCATCCTTCCCTCCCAAATCCGGCTCGGCTCCCTTTGCACCCTGCCGGATCCTGCGGCCGCTCTGCTGAGCCCTGCCCCACCAGCCCCCTCCGCGCCGGACACCGCCTCCCAGCGCCGCTTCCCCCAGCTGCACCCCAGCCCCAGCCCAGGTTCCTCCCCGGCGCCGCTTCGCAGACACCCGCAGCCTCCCCGGGCCGGCTCCCCCCGGCCCGCATCCTCTCCCGGCTCCCCCCCGCCTGGCTCTCGTGTGTTCCCAGCGGTGGCAGGATGCCAAGTGTAAGTGTAAGTTGCTATAGCAACCCCCTCGGATAGCTGAGCAGTCCCGAGCCTGCACCGAGCGCGGCGCGCGGGGGGAGCGGCCGCCGCCTGGAGCCCAGGCCGGCCGGGTGGGGAGCGGGCAGCCCCCGGGGCCGGCCCGGGCAGCTCCGAGGTGCGCCCCCGCCCCCCCGCCTCCGCTTCTCCGGAAATGCCAGGGCGGGCGCAGCGGGAGGCGCCGGCTCCCCTTTGTGTGACTCCCCAGCAGAGCAGCCCCGAGCCCGGCCCGGCCACGGCAACTCCGGGCAGCCCCGCGGGGGGGCGGGTAGGTGCTAGGCGGCGAGCTCGGGGCCGGCCCGCAGCGCGGGGCTGCAGGCACCTCTGGCCGGGCACTTCCCTGGGCGGTGTCAGCCGGGCATCGCGCCCGCCGCAATTCCCAGGCTGGCCACTTCTCCCCGGCCCGCCTCCGCCCTCCCGGCCTCCCTCGTTCCCTGCGTTTTCGGGATGCAACTTCGGCGTGGGTGGGGAAAGGCGGGATCGCTGCCCCTGGGACCCTGAGCTCGCCCCTAGTCAATGGTCCTCTGTGTGTGTCTTTCAGAGCCGCCTTTTCTTAAGCAAACATGCACCGAACAACCAGAATCAAAATAACAGAGCTAAACCCCCACCTCATGTGTGTGCTCTGCGGCGGGTACTTCATTGATGCAACAACCATCATAGAGTGCCTCCACTCCTGTAAGTACAGTCGGGCGCTTCGCGTTGTCCCTGCGCCGCGTCGCACCTTTCCCGGGCCGCCGGGATAAAGGGAGCTGGGCGCTGCGACATCAATATGTAGATCCGCGCCAAAGATGATTTGCCCACGTTTCGACAAAAGTCATAATCTTTGTGAACGTGGTTTCTATATGTACATACACTCGGGGCGTCTGTTTCACCTTAATTGCAGCTAATTAGATTACTTGTTTAGCTTAAGCTGCGCATTTTCTGACAGTGGGCCTTTTATTAGCATGTGTAGTGTAAAAACTGCACCACTATTCATATTTGAGTAACGTCTGATAATATTACTAAAAGCCTTATGTATTTTTACTTATAGTCTGTAAGACGTGTATCGTACGTTACTTGGAAACAAGCAAGTATTGTCCTATATGTGATGTCCAAGTTCACAAAACCAGACCGCTTTTGAATATAAGGTAGGGGAAAAGTGCATTTTTACTTTACAAAAGGAATCTAGCAGTGAATATTTTGATGTTATCTCTTCATCTACAATTTAAATCTGAGAGGAGTTGTCAAATTTACATGCTAACGTATGCCTATATGCTATCCTTGGAGTCTTGTCATAGACTGAAATCGAAGACTTGACTACGTGCGAGACCGAAAGTTTTTGTATTTTATTTGAATACTCTAAGTGGTGAACAATGTCCTGTCCTCTCTCCGTATTTATCACACTTCCATATTGTGTATCTCCATTTTCCATTTCACACAAACATGCTGCCGTACAACCTCTCTTTACTGCTCTTCAGAAACATAAAATATCTTGATGAAACTTAAAGGAAAAGTTAAACTTTAAAAAACCCTCTTCATTTAGCAGTAGCCTTCATTGCTTCTTTATGATGTTTATCTCCTTATTTTGGTTGGTGGTTACACGTTTCTAAAGGCCTTCATTTAGACTGAGTGAACAGTGCACTAGATTACTAGTGGACAGAAAATATTTTCTGTCAGATAAATTGGGAAAGAGTTGACATTTATTTTAATAACGTTGCTTGCAAAATCTTGTGGGTTCAATTTAATATAACAGCGTTTTATTTTTGTAGAACTTATGGTCTGTTAGACGTGTTTAGCACTTATTATAAATGGAGAATTGTAACTTGTATTCAAGTATTGCTTCATTTGCTTATTTGTATTTTGGATTTTTTGTTGTTGTTTAGGTCAGATAAAACTCTCCAAGATATTGTGTACAAATTAGTACCAGGCCTTTTCAAAAGTAAGTAAGAAAGCATATAGTAATACATAACTACTGAGTTGCTTTTTGCCTATGGTAACAGAGAAATTAAATGAATCATATATGCTTTTCCATCCAGATGAAATGAAAAGAAGAAGGGATTTTTATGCAGCTCATCCATCAGCTGATGGTAAAACTTTCTAGTTTATGAAACCTTTAGTAAAAATAACATATATTTGACCTTATACTTAACAGCTAAGATATCTTGATATTTCACCTCTCATTTACAAATTATGTAACCATAAAATATATGTAAGACCCCCTAGATTCAGCTTTCTGATTCAAGATATAATAATGACTACTTTAAATAATCTAATACCTTAATGTTTTCCCTTGTTACTGAGAACTCGCCATTCTGTCTGATTTTAATTTTAAAATATAAACTGTTGTGGAAATTTCTGTGCAGCTGCCAATGGCTCTAATGAAGACAGGGGAGAAGTTGCAGACGAAGACAAAAGAATTATAACCGATGATGAGATAATAAGCTTATCCATTGAATTCTTTGACCAGAATAGGCAAGTTCTATCGGCAATATTTTATGTTTATCTATATTAACAGCTCTCTATATTATTTGTTGTAATTGTTTCATTGTTTCCCCCAGACTGGAACGAAAAGGAAATAAAGAGAGAGAGAAATCCAAGGAAGAGGTAAATAACCTAGCTTTATGCTGACAAAAAAACCAAAACCAGTTTGGCGTGTGAGCTAAATAAATAATTATATCTTCCAGAAGAAACAAACCCCATAAAAAGATATTAAACAGAGGTTTGCAACACTCTCTTGGAGCTGTAAATAGAAATTACTTTTTAGACAAGAGAGAGACTGTTAATACTTTTCAAATGGAAACTGAAGTAGTTTACTTTTAAACTTTAAATGCCATTTATTATAAGAAAGACAAGTTGAATTTTTAAAATATAATCACTTTTAAAAAAAGATTTAGTAGAGATATATCATCTGTTTTAGCACTCATACAATTATATATATAATATTTTATTTGTCTCTGAAAGTTTATTTTATTTCCAATTTTCTTCATAAGGAATTCTCAATAGAAATGTTAAAACTGTAGTTGGTCATTTTATAAAGTTTGTACACTTTTATTCCATTATAACTCTGTCACTCTAAATGAAATAGTTAAAATTTTGCTGTTTGTTCTCAGTTCATGAACTGACTTTTTCCAAATATGCTGTTAGGTGAATGATAAAAGATATTTACGCTGCCCAGCTGCAATGACAGTGATGCATCTAAGAAAGTTTCTCCGAAGTAAAATGGACATACCTAATACTTTTCAGGTACCTGGATATTTTAAAAAATGTAGTTAGTCTTCTTACTCTAAACCTGCCAGAGCTGGTTAGTTTTTATTGCCTTTGTCCTTCTTTTTTATTTATTTTAAAGTGGGTTTCTGATTAGCTGTTTAATTCAGAACCAGAAAATAGTAAGTACTAACTATTTAAGAATGTACAATGTAATATTTTGTAGGAATAAGAACATTTATCCCAGAGAAATACTTGTATTTATTCTGTAATTTTTAAACGTTATTGCTGCTCTCTAAATACTGAGGAAATTATTCTGCATGCATTTTTTTAAATATTAAATACTCTTTTCATATGTGCCAGTTAAATGGTATATGTCAAGAGTTCTTCTTTGCTGTGAAGTTTTGGAGTAAAATGTTTTGAAGTCCCTTTGATAATATTGCTTTCAGATCAATTTTACCTGGAAGAAAAATATAGTCTGCTCTAAATAATTTTATTCTGATGCTTATTAATAGAAGGGTTAATGTCTTAAATAGATCGATGTGATGTATGAGGAGGAACCTTTGAAGGACTACTACACACTAATGGATATTGCCTATATTTACACTTGGAGAAGGGTAAATACCTGCCATTCCTCTTCTCACGCCGTGATCTTTCCTGAAGCAGACTATGTGCTTATCGTGCCTTCCCTTTGTTTTGCAGAATGGACCTCTTCCTCTGAAGTATCGGGTTCGGCCGACTTGCAAAAGAATGAAGATCAGCCACCAGAGAGAAGGCTTACATAATAGCGGAGAACTAGAAAGTGACTCTGGGAGTGACAAAGCAAGCAGCCCAGCGGGGGGCATCCCCTCCACTTCATCTTGTTTGCCCAGCCCCAGCACTCCTGTGCAGTCTCCGCATCCTCAGTTTCCTCATATCTCTAGTACTATGAATGGAACCAGCAGCAGCCCCACCAGCAATCACCAGTCCTCTTTTACCAACAGAGCACGGAAAACATCAATAAATGGCTCTTCAGCAACTTCATCTGGCTGATACCTCAAAGAGACTGCGGAAAACCCTGATTTATATAGGTCTCTTCATGCCATTACAGCTTTATAGATGCAAATCCATGTGACTATCATCCAGATCGCTTTCTTTTGGAGTAACACCGGACTTGGTTATGAAAGATGGACTAGGTGACTGATCATGTGGACGTTAATTACAACGAAAGATTGTTCTTCTGTAAAGAATTATTTTCAAAAAACTTGGAAGCAAACAGAAGTGTACCACGATGTGTTTAGGAAAGAGGTGGAGTGTTTCTGTCATCATTTGGACGTGGGAACCTCTGACAGTGGATACAAACGTTGGGATGTAGTTTGTTAATCCAGACTAACTCCTATGTTACATTCTCTTCGATTGTTATTGTTATTATGCTGTTTTGTGAACCTGTAGAAAGCAAGTGCTTTTTCATCTTGAAATTCAACAAAATGGAAAGAATATGCATAGAATAATGCATATATGTAGCCATGTCACTGTGAATAACAATTTCTTGCATATTAGCCATTTTGATTATGTTGCATCCTTACTTTTCTGTTGCTGCGCAGAACCGATCAAAATGAAAGTAAACTTCAGTTTTATAATTTGTATGCCTAAAAGCGGGTATTACCGTTTTAGTTACTGACTTGTTTAAATGATTCGCTTTTGTAAGAATCAGATGGCATTATGCTTGTTGTACAATGCCATATTGGTATATGACATAACAGGAAACAGTATTGTATGATATATTTATAAATACTATAAAGAAAATATTGTGTTTCATGCACTCATGATATGGTTGTTAAATTTCCAAACTGGTTCGACCCTTGCAGATGCCTGCCACCTGTTTGAATTCTGCTGATCTCGCAGAGAATACTTTGTGTGTGAAAGCTTCAGTATTTGAGAGCTAACACAAAGATCTGTTAATCTGACAGCAACTGGCAATCCTACTATGATTTATGGGCTTTATCTTGTTTCAAGTGATATATTTTTACTTTTATCCAAGGATACTAATAGTTTAAATGGTGCAGTGAAGAAAAAATAAGGAAAATGGAAGTGATTTATAAGTTTGGTTAGTTTTATTTGGTGTGATGGTATTGTGTTTTTTAAAAAGCACATGGAATCATTATAGAAGCCATTAAATATGTGGTATAAATTTTAAGGAACCAGCAAGTTGCTGGATGAAGGCATTTTATCTAAATTTGTTTTAATATATACGTATATGGTACAGTACTAACTTCATTAAAATTTAGCAGGTACTTTAATATCTCCAGTAAACTGTGGCGAATGCCTCCTTTTTAATGTTCTGCAAATAGGAGCATTTTACCAGAGGCTTCCAGAAGTTGTTTGAACTAGAAGGAACAGTTTCAACTAAAAATATGAACAGCCCCGAGCACTTGTCAGTTTGTGCTTTGCTTTGGTCGAACTTCCTGTGTGTTCTTCACCCATCATTTATACATTTGTGAGGGTGTTTATTCTATATGGATATTGTTTCACGTTTGTACGGGAAAATTGTAGTTAAACATTTCATTGTCTCCAGTCTGCAACAGAAGCACAATTCTATTGCTTTGTCTTGCTTATAGTCATTAAATCATTACTTTTGCATATAAATTGCTGTTACTTGTCCTGCTTGTTTTTATAGATCAGGTGACTGCAAATCCTCACGGGGATTATTGATGTATAATGTCTTGTTAAACGAGATTTGATATTTTTCCTGTAGTAAACATGTACAGTTCCATTTCTGCAGTTAAAACGTTCAGTTTTATACACAGGAATATCATTTATAGTTGATCAAAGAACTAAACAAATAAAAGGGATACTTCATTGAAGAGATACTAAATGAGCTTTGTTAATCATGTGCTATCAAAAGACAATTAAAATGTTGTTACTAAATACTGCGTGTGCATGACAGGTTTGGATAAATAGAACACATCACCTCAGAAAGAAAAAACCACACAATTCTTGTCTAAACAGTGCATGTATAGTAAACAAGGAGTGGGTTAGGGGAAACTGGTTTTCTTTTTCACGTGAATAGTTCTTGTGACTAAGTGATTAATGCTTAAATTTTGACAAAGGAGATTTTTCTTCATATCCTTTCTACCCACACTTCAGGAATGATGGGAGAGGGGTAGTGGGGGAGGGTGTTTCTCCAGCTCTAAACTACTTTTTTAAAAACTTCAATGAAACAAAATACTTTTTTTTAAAAAAGTAAGGATAGTTAAATCCCACGGAGAATTGTCTTGGCTTGGTTCCCTATCCTATATAAAATATGAATTAATTCACCACAAAGGCCGACATTGAGCCCAAAACACTGGATTGCACATAAATCAAACTAAACTTCTTTATTTTGGAACCAGTTCAATAATGACAAATGTTGCAATAAAAACGGAGTTAATTCTGGTATATGCAACCTTTCCATGAAGAATAAGTTCAATGAAACGTGAGTTGGCGACTTCCCTTCAGCATTTACAATATTTCTTCGGTACACGGGACTTGACTTCAGACAGTATTTCTAAAAATGATAAGCACCTCTATATAACGGAGCTGTAGCATGTTTCTTCTTCCCTAGAAAATGTTTTGCTACATGCTGTTTAGTTATACATGTATATTGCTAAATGTATTTGGGGGAAGGGGAATCCAAGATAACATCTTGATGCTCTACATCAAAGCATTTCAATAGTGTTCCTTGGCTTCACAAGACTGCTTTAGCAGCTAAAATGCACTGTCGCTGGGAGAAGTATAACTAAGCCTGTAAGAGATTCAAAATAGCCTGTGAAGATGAAATGGGCATTTATTGCGATGATACAAGAGACGCCTCGTATTCGGCTTAATCGTAAAGATTATTATTAACGGGCAAGTAAGCCGAAGTGTGCGATGTGCAATTGCACTTGCAGTAAAAACATGTTCCTCAGTCAAGTCTGTCCTATACATGGACAAAGTTTAATAAAGTTTTATTTTGCACGCATAGAAACATTACGTTGTTCATTGCTCTTTGCTCCAAAATTGTGTTCTGGTTCAGCTTCCAGTTGCTCCACGCACAACTTTTGTGTCACTCAGAAGGGCGCACGCGAATGGAATTGTCCTCTCGGGCCACTCTTTTGAAAAGTATTTAAGGACTTTCCTCCCATAAGTAGAATAGTGTCCCCTGAGTTACGATGCATTGCTTAAACCACTCGATCCATTGTCTTTCAATAGGCCAATATCAACTTGCGATCGTAGCAGTTCCAAGCAGAACTCCAAGGAGCCCTTTAGAGTCACGTAATTAAACAGGACTCAGAAAGCAAAGAAGCTTCTTTCATTCGCATGCCAAGGTGCCTGCGGAAAAAAAGGCATCTCTTTTTAGATAACTTGGCTCAAAGAAGCTTTTCTTCAGTTCTGTAGAACTGAATGGAGGCACTGAGACTATCACATTCAAAGGCAAGCGTTAGATAAACATTGGTGAACAGTGCAGGTAAATTTCTTCCGTCCATTCTCCGACGCTATCCAGTATGTCACTTCATCTCCCACTGTCACTTCTGCCAAAGAATTGACAGGTTTCGTTAGGAATTTTCAATGAGAAGTCACAACTCTGCAGGCTGTCACGGACTAACATTGGGGGAAAGCATGAATGCTCTAGGGTTTTTTTTTATTATAGCTTTATGACTTACAAGCGACCCTTCATTAGTGACTCCGGCTCCGAATCTATTGTATGTATCCTTTTATCATATATAGCTGGTTATTACCTTGCAAAACATCACAAGTGAGCTCTTGCAGTTCCGACCTTTACCACCAAACAGATTCACAAAGATTGGGTTCTCTAGATGCACATGTACAACGGGCTTCCGCTCTCTAGCTAGACAGAGGAAAGCAGGGGCAACCTACACCGTGTGTTACCTGCTGCAGTACCCTGGTCGTTCTCCTCCATGCAAGCACCTTCTGCCCACTTACTTTTGATACTGTGAAATTAGGAGACAATGTTTACATAGATAAGTGTTTCCTGTTTCCGCTGTTAATTTTTAACGTCCTTGCTTCTACTCTGGGTACTTGAAACGGATTTCCTTTATTTTAGTATAAGCAGTTTCTTTTTCTTCATGTTATCTTAATAGTTCCTATACAAAGAATGCCCCTGCGATTATTTACAGGCGTATCTAAGGGGCTGAAGACATTAAGTGTTGCGATCTTAAAATCGTTACCATGTTAGGAAATCCCAACGGGACAGCTCCTTTAAATATCTTATGAAATCAAATTCTGATATCACGGTTTTCCAGATTTGCTTCTCGCATTCCCTTTTCTGCCACCCAACAGAAGAGTCACAGGAGGACAAATAAATAAATAAAATAAACCAAACCCTAACTCCTTCCAGAGTCTCGGGCGTCATCTCAGTGCCTATTGGCTTTGCATACCTATATTTAGTTAATGCACCGATTAACTGTATGCATTTAAAGCTGTCAAACGCGTGGCTAAAGGAAGGGCCCACAGATACAATGGGGGCTCTTTTCTCGAAAAGAAGAAAGGAAACTTGCACTCTGTTGTTGCTTTGAAGCTGGACTGCAGCATGCAAATGTCTTGAAAGCTTGAAGAGAGCCACGGAGGCGATTTTGGAGCGTGAGCCTGGTTACCGAATTAGGGCTAGGACGTTCTCCTTTCAGTTCCTGTGTGCCTAGCTACAGATGTTAATAGGAGCCACGCAGCGGGCGCCTTTTTAGTTCTCTCTCTCATCTGCACCTCGCATTGAAACTAATGCCCGTACTTTCATGTGGTAACTGGCACGCATGTTCCTTCTCGAGTTTGGAGGAAGCGAAACTAGCGTTGTTCAGCGCCGAGGATGAATTGTTTTGTGTTTTGAGGGGAAGTGCAGGGGATGAAAAGCAGCCCTGGGCTCCTGGGAGGTTTGATTTTCCTGAATTAACGCGCGGTTATGTGAAAATAACCCCCACGGCTTCTTCCTTTGGAGCGGTGATCGTCAAAGAAAATATGTGGCATCTGCAAATTCTCCCCACCCACTCCGTGCGCTCCGGGTTTGCTCAATGCCTCCACTGAAGCGTACAAGGCTCCTAGCTGCGGAGGCTCAGACTGGAGGGAGGGGAGGAGAGGCCATCTTGCGCCTGCGCAACTTGGCTCGTCGTTCGCCTGGTGAACTTCCCACTTCTCTGCCGCCAGATTCAAATGGGCATGTTCAGGCCGCGCACAAGGCAGAGGGCGACGGAGGGTGATTGAAATCAGGGCGCGGGGAAGCTGCGGGGAGCGCTGACGTTTCCTCTGAGCAGCCTCCCGGCCACATTCTCCTTGCATGGCCGTCGCCAGCCAGGATGCGAACGGAGAAACGAAAGCCAGAGAAAAACGCCCATATTTGGTACAGGTATCTTGAAAATCGTCTTTGCCGGCAGCGATCATTAGCGGTCGCCACGCAGCAATCACTGCCCCCGTAACTCTCTGCCAAACGAGCGACCACGGCCAAATTCAGCCCTTCAGGAATAATCGACCTCTGCCAGTTGCCTTTTTTTTCGACGGGAGCGGTACCTAAAGCGAGCAACTTGAACAGCCATTGCCCACCAAGCTATATTTGCCGTGCAAGCAGTAATTACCAGCGGCCACCATAGCAAACAACTTCTGACAGCTGTAACCATTTCCAGGGTAAGAGCCATTCCCATTCCCCGTGCGGTTCCCGGCTCATTCTGCGAAGGAGCATTATTTCCAACCAGTGCTATGCCGATTAATTAACACCACATTTATCTGGGCATTGCTGGAGACCGTGAAGAAGAAAAAGCGGCCCCTCTTCTGTTCTCCTGTGGTTTCACTGTGTGGAGGACCCTCATCCCTCAGGCATTCATCGCCGTCCACACACACACACATAATTCAGCCACACGAGGCGAATGCAATGCAGCCAAGTCACAGACAGGCTTATGTAATAGCCAGAGCGTACAGATCCATTTAATAAGGGAGAATGTCCGTAGAGAAGCCGTGGCCCACTAACACGCAAGTCACGGAGGCTGTGAATCACGGAGTCTCCCCTCTCCCCTCCCCACTTGTTTCCTTACCAGGCTGCTGGAATCACTAAAGAGAATTCTGTTTAGAATGAAAGTGAAGTTCTCACCACACCAGGAATAGGACATTGCTCATTGGCTGGGTTAGATCAATCCCCGCAGCTCCAGAGTCTCAGTTCTCCACAGGACTTGCTTACAGCCCCAAATATCTGGCTTCCAGTGAGGTCCCTGCAAATTCTGCCTGCATCCAGGCGCAACAATAGGAAACAAAACTCCAGGACCAAAGGTACGGCAGTGATAATTTGAAGAAAACAAGCCTCCTCCCGAATAAACGAAGGGGACTGTAGATGCCATTTGGTGCTGGGATTTGATGGCATGTTGCTGAATATCGCACCTCACACCCAAAGACAAAGGGCTGTATTTTTGATCGCTGTAAAAAAATGCAAATTTTTCCCCGCGCCCGACCACCTCGATGCTATTTACATTTTCCACTGCAGTGTGGCTTCCCCTGCGGGGACTGTTTCGCATAAAGAAGCTCAAGGACATCTCTTTTACGATACAGAAGCGTTTAAAGTTTCACAGCTAATAACACAAGAAGATAAAAACTCCCTCCTAAAAATGTCCCCTGGTGCTATTTCCCAGCGACAGTGATGAAAACACCTCAGAGTGATTCAAATCCCTGATTAGTAGGAAATGCTCTTTCTGGCTAGTTCTGACCTTTGCTGAGAGTAACCATCACTGACATTTTCCTCGACACAAACATTTTTAACTCTTTCTTTCTGAATTGGTGAAAAGGATCACTCACCAGGAACCTTCTATACACCCAGGCAGTTTAGAATGGACAGGAAACGAGAACACGTGGTCTGACGGCTGTTGCAGTGGAGGCCGCGAAGACGGATCGAGAGTAGAACTTGCTTTCAGGTGGTGATGTTGGAATGATGAGGGGAAATGGCTCAGGCGCCCTGCGAAACCGATGCAATGCAACCTCTCACTCCGGTGTAGCCTCAGCACGCAAATACAAATCCGCTCCGCTTAAAATAATTCCCTTGGGCGCTTGAGTCCCGCTGCTCTTGGACTGTGCATGCAACTGGGTGACGTGGCGGTCTGCTTTCTAACAGGGGATGCTTTGAATGATAGTGAGGCCACAGCTCGTGCGTGCTGGAATTAGACCATTGGAAGGTTTGAGTGCACAAAGGTGGCAGGTTGGGTTATTGCCAGGAAACCCGGTTTGCGGCTGAGTCTTGGGGCCACAATCACCAGGCGCGGAAATATCGAGTTGCGTTTTCCCTGGGGGCCCCCCTGAATGTGCGTGGGGTGGCGGAGGTAGCGATGGGTTTCTGGAAGGACACAGAAATGCAACGACAAACGATTATGAAGAGGACTGTAGACACCCCAATCACACACATACAGAGAAGAGCGTTTATAACCTGATCCTAACAGGATTAAGTAGACGATTGCAGTCAGGGCACCGGAAGAAGATATAACCTCCCACTCCGCTCTGAAAGGGGTATAATAATTCACCCTCTGTGAGTGGAGAGGCGTGTACATATCCCACCTTCCGGGCTCGGAGAGGAGTATATATAATCTCACCCTCCTGACATGGGTGAGGGGAAATAATATATAGCTCCACTCTTTACCCTCGGAGTGGGATGAATATAATTTTGCCCTCTGTGCCCTGAGGGGCAGACAGATAACCTCGTATTTTAAGCACTGAATCACATCTCTTCTGCGTTGGCTGTAACCACCGCTCCCATTCACGATACAATCCATTGATGCAGTAGTGGTGTGTGTGTATATACCGCTAGGATCTGCCATCTTTCTCCAAGTGGATTGGCTCTTTTCTTTCTTGGAGGTGTGTGCGCACAATAATAGCTGGCCTGTAGTATGAGCACCTTCCGCTCCCTTGGCAGCGCCTGGCCAAGTCCCAAGGTGCAGCCCCCTTCTGCGTGCTCTATATGTGACTCCAGTGAGCCCTACAAGCGGCGGCCTCTCTATTCCCGGCGCTTTCCTTGCCACCTCCCTGCTAGGTGCTTAGAGCTCGCAAGCTGTTCAGCTGATTTGTTGCTAATAGCAACCACACGACAGCGATTTCCAGACCGCTCTGCTGCTGGTGCCTCTTGTTACACCTCCTTTTTCTCCCGCAGACCGAGGTATCTTACGCTGTGCGCGCGGCATTTATTTACCCCTAGCCTTACGCGCAGCAATTGACAGAACAACGGGACTGGAGGTGTGTGTGTGTGCGTGTCTTCGCTGGGTAACACACAAAGCTGATCTTCGTGGTCCAGATCTCAGTGTTGGCGTGCCAATCTTCGCCTGATTATCACAGATTCCGTTTACTTGGTATTGACTGGGAGCATCGTTTTAAATTACCAACGTGTGGCTACATCTCAGATCTTTCTGTGCATGTTCGTGTCTCTGTCTAGACAGAGAGGAATAGTCTACAGCCGAAACTCAAAGTGTACCCCCCCCCACACACACATATTAACAGATACAAAGAAAGACCCAATTGGTTTTAGACCCTCAAAGTAATTTAAGGTTTCTTTCAGTTTTGGAGCATAATATACTCGTCTCGTCTCTGTCTGCCCAAGCTCTGAAGGTTCTGCACTAAAGCAATGATGTGACTATACCCACGTGTTTGCCTCTGTTTTAATAAAGTATTCAGGACCACGAAGTTTTATTTGCTGGTTTCATTTATGTAAACTGACTTTTATTGTTTTACATTATTTTTATTCTAGTTATTTATTTTGTTACGTCGTTATTATTATCCTTTCTCTGAATTAGTATTGTGACCAGGTACTAACTTCCACAAAGCAAATTTACATGATTCAACACCATTTACAAATTTCGCGTTAAAATGCCAACGTTGCCTTTTTAAGTCATCAGAAAGGAAGGGTTCTTTTCTAATGTGTATGGAATTTCTTTAGACTTCTGACATGGGTCCACAAGACTATGTTAAAATATGTAATTTTAAAGATTCTGTAAACTAAGTTTGTCGACACAAATCTGAGAAGAGGACCCACAGAGTTATCCTATTTAGGTATAGTTCGAATTTAGAGGAAAACGGTATTGCTTTAACATTGTTTTTATTGTACTTTTCTGTAAAATTAACTTTGGGTCCAAGCCAATGTTTAAGTTAACAAATAAACTAAAATGACTCGTTGATTACATTTTAATATAGGAAACACTATTCTATGATGATCCCCAAGACAAATATATTCTTCTCTAAGGAAGTATTCAGTTTTCTAGACCCAATGTATATCAATAACAATTCACTTCGCTGGAGATAAAGTTGTCAGCTGGAGTTAACAATCTTAACTTCTAAACCACCGAGGAAATCCAATGAACTCGCTGCATCATCCTTTCCACCAAAGCCTGCTAAGTGATAGTGTCACTATGCAATTAAAAAGTCATTTTTGCGAACCGATATGTATGCTCAAAGCAATTATTAACAAGTTTAAACAAGTCTGGTTGTCAAATTAAGTTATAAGTATAGTGCAAGTAAATAAATACTACATAAGGCTGAGTGGCAGGAATTTCTTCTATATTATTGTAACTTTACTTAATTCTAAGGAACATAAAAAAATGTGATTTAAGGGTTACAAGTTCCATTATCTACTTTTAAATCCTTTTCAGACGCTGAAAGCATTAAGGAGCTGGTTTGTAGTCGGAAACATAACTCCTTAAAACTATTGCATTTAGGTCACGGTGATAATACAAATCCAGGACAATATCATACACAAACACATCAACTAAATGTAACACGGTTTTAAGCAGTCTTGATATATTTCTCATTATTTGTGCACCTATAATTACCTATATAGTCCGAAGTAATTCTACCATTTAAATGATCCATGTATGTGTCATGATTTTAGACTCATTCAGGAAAAAAAAGTTACCTCTCAACTTCCGCACGGCATAAATATAAAGCACAATTTAAGCGACAAGAGGGTGTAAGCAACAGTTATACTCAGGGAAGTAAACAACCTGTTGCAATGCATCCTCACAGACACATATGAGAACGTAAAAAGTTATTTTATTCAGTCTTTCAAAAACACAGGCCAACAACAGCTGCTGTGGACTGAGTTGAAGTGAATATTATCTCATTTTCTCATGAGAACTGCATCTTCTAATGTATCAAGGGACAAGATTAAAGACCATCCATATTAACGTGAATTAGCGCGTTTCTCTTGAATAATGGCGAATTTTCTTATTTTATTTTAAACTTGAGAGTAGTAATGCGGCAGCTTTCACGTGAATTTGCCTAGGGCTACAGATTTTCCATTATAATCTCTCACAAGCCAAACAATTAGGTCTGACAACTACGTCATTTCCATAAATGACTTTCTGTCTTGAGCACTTTTGCAAGAATCAATGATGTCTCTGTGGACTGAGTTTCTATACAATGTTTTCATAGTTTATTACTGTCTATATAAACATACCATCAGAACGTACAGAAACGAAACAGAGAGGGAGTACTTGGCTTCTCAATATTTAAGAACATTTGACTTGTTTAGCCAGCCAAATCAATTATATCTGCAATTAACACCTCTACCTTTAAAAACGTTGAACGTAAATCATTAGTGTTTATTTTTGTAATCTAATTTAAGAACCCGAAATTAGAATGACAGAAATGTGTTTAACAGCTGTTCCCTCTGTCAAATACACTTAGTGACAATTTCCTAAAATATTTTGTTACTAATGCCAGTCAGATTTGACGACGCTTATTTAGCGACTCTTATTTATTTTTAGAGCGAAATATACCACAAGGTTTTTAAGTAGATTTTTTTTTGCACCAAATACTCATTGAAACACCTACTTGACTATAGTAGATGAAAGGTTCTGGAACCAACAACATTATTTGTCACTGAATAGATTTCAGGGATTATTTACTAATAAAATATAACTTTCTTAAAACCTGGGTAAGTTTTGCTAAACTTTTTAATGAGGCTGAAAGAATTACTTCTTTCAACTTCAAGGTGTTTACAAGCCTTTCTTATTAAATAACATGTTCGTCA
Source organism: Pelodiscus sinensis (assembly GCF_049634645.1). Lineage (NCBI taxonomy): Eukaryota > Metazoa > Chordata > Testudines > Trionychidae > Pelodiscus > Pelodiscus sinensis. The sequence continues at coordinate 222,925,151 of NC_134712.1, forward strand.
TGAGTAATATTTTTCATGGTAGTTGTTTCATTTCAACCTTTAAAGAAGAAGAAGTTTCCGAAATCATGATGAACGTTTTGTTTTGCATTTTGGATATATTGTATTTTTATTAAAGCTGAACTTTATGGCTTTATACTATCTATTACAATTTTAAACACATCGAACTTAGAGTAACTTGGCCAATATTTGGTTTAAATACTGCAAGTAAGAAGTTTTGTTCATGAATATTCGACTTATTTAGAATTACGATCAAAGGCATTTGGAGTATAGGGTGCACCCGACGTATGTTCAAAATATGTCAATCTTAATAATACATTTCTATCGTCCTGTTTACCTTAGATGCTATAATGATGACTTCCGGGGTTTAAAGAAATAAATATAATCTTAGTTTTTGAGACCAATTATAAGGCAGGACTACACATTTGTAAAGTAATTAAGATACTCGACATGGATCTCATTAAATATACTAGTTCACAAATATCGTATCCTTTTAGTTCTGGACTTGTAATACCCTATATGAGTCCAACGCAGTGAATAGGTTATTTAACAAGTTAAATCTGGAGTCTTTTTTGAAAAATTATGAACATTGTAAAACACCACCTGTCATACCTGATGAAGACAGAAAGTTGTTGCTTGACTCCATTCTCACCAATAAATACACCTTTTCTTATTTTTTGTTCTGGAGACTGCATTAGAAGCGGTATATCAAACAAATGCGCTCAGAGGGACAACTCTGTCGCCTACAGTATAAGTACCGCATTAAACTCCCACGCTGGATAGTCTCGTGCTTGGAATGAACTTTCTTTAGACATATACAGTAAGTACTCTCTCCCCCCACCTTTCAAAGAGGAAAAAATAGAACATGAATATTTTGGAACGGCAGAAGCCACGTGGGCGCCCCCTTACTAAATTTGTTCCTGAAAAAGACAATCACTTTTATTTGAAATTGCAGTCGAATAGTCTTTATTAAAACATCAGCCTTCATGTCTGTGTATGGGAAGTGCGTGTGCCCAGACAGCTGCGTGGTGTGTTGTTATATTGCGTTGTTGTCATAGGGAAGCGAGTCAAAAACAAACTTTATTTCTCAGTTGCACATGCGCGATGCGTGGTGCAGTCCCGGTTACCGGCTCAGCGTCCACACACTAGCCCCAGTCTCATCTTTTCAGCCAGCCTGCGCGCTGCGGCTGCTGTGATTTGGTTGATTTTAAAATCTCACTGAAATGTTTTTAAAGGAAACCCAACCAAGTGGCCTGGCTGCTAAGGGCTCTGCATAGCTCCTCGATCTGGCGACAAGGGGAGACGAAAAAGCTCCGGAGCAAGCCACGCCGTGGGCGCCTGTAGACTGTGCTAGGAGCCTGCTGCTGGCGCTCTGATCCTGCCTGTGGCAGGGCGGAGAGAGCGGATCTGCTTAGGAAGAGGAGCCGCCTGCGCGCTGCTCTTGCTGCCGAACACACCGCTAGCACCTAGGGCTCGGCGCTGGGGAGGGGCTTCGGCTACTTTCCACCCCTCCCCCCCAGCGAAGGGTGGGCGCGCAGACAGAGCCGCGTTGCCTTCATGTTTCCAGTGACGTGACCGAGAGCGCAGGGCGGGGGCAGTCCCGGCGCTGGTAAAGGGCGCTAGTTATGACTAAGCAGCTCTGTTTGAAGTACACGCAGTCCCAAGGCTGCAAAACCCAGTCATTTCCCGTGCCCGCTCCTCCCCCTCCCGCCAGCGGCTGCCGGGTGACACACAACAAGCAGAACGATCGCTCGACTTAATCACAACGTCAAGCGCCCCCCTCCAGGTGTCCCGACAAAGGGAAAAGGCGAGTTCCCAGCGGTGCAGCAGCTGCAGTTGGAAGCCACCCGAAGCTGTTCCTTGCTGTGCAGTGCGCCAGGACGGAGATTTATTTTCTATAGAAGACACTCAGTGGAGCAGCGGCTGCTTTTTCAGCCAAGTGGTTGGCAGCAGGTCTCCTGCCAACCCCAAATGTGGGTTTAGGGAGCTCACCAAAACTAGCCGCCTCCGTCAAGCTGGGTTGCTGCCTGCAGCACAGTCCTCCTCAGAAGGCACCAGCGCTGGCCTTCCAAAGTACCCCCCTCCGGACCACCGGCCAGAGACTAAGGCAGGAGCGGAGCCGAGGTTCAGTAAATGCCGGTACTGAGTTTGGAATCACCACCAGATGCGACGCACAGACATCGCTCAGGCAGCGAAGTGAAATGAGTCAAGCCCGAGCCTGGGAACATTCGCTACCCCAGAGCTGTGATTGCTGCTGTGAGCAGTGCGCAGTGCCGTGGAAATCCCTGAGAGTGCCCAAAGCAATAGACGTTGGGCGGAAAAGCGTCCCCAGGGAATGCCCGCAGCATCGGGCCCGTTGGCTGCAGCTCGTGTAGATACCCGGGGAAGCAAGAGCCAGCTCTATATGTTCCCTACTGCAGAGTCCCCCCGCCTCGGTTTACGAGAGACTCGAGCACTGGAGGAGGCAATCGGTAGCCTCGCCTGCTTAGCGCCTCGAACCGCTCAGTTCAATGCCTCCCTGCTTGCCCAAGGGGATTTCTCTCCTCTGGCTTAGGGCTATGGCGGAGAGCAGCGTGCAAACGCAGAGGTTGCTGACTTTCTCTAAAAAAATGTTTTTTTACACTGGATTAATTCTTTAATCCAGTTACAGAGAAAGGAGGGGCAAAGACAAATTGTTTCCGATGTTTAAATCTTTTTTGGTTAAGACCTTAAACAGTTACAGGAGACGCAGCTGGGCTTTGTTAAAATGTCATTTGAGTTCTTGGGAGATATTGATTTTCACTAAACACATTACTATTTCATCCCTTCCAATTAATAAAGCGGAGGGAAAACCCAGAAGTAATGAAAACAAACAGGATTTTAAATTAAACCACAAAAGTAGACCTGCTAAATCTTACTCAATTGAGGGGCCAGAGATCCTTTAATTTGAGATTAATTTTAAAGCAGCATTTAAAGACCCTCCCTCCGTGAAGGAAGGATTTTGCTGTGGCTTTCACTGAACCACTTACAATTTCATAACTTTATTAAATCTTTCTTCTCATGACAGAAGGATTTTTTCCTTCTAGGTCATGAGCACAGTGAATTTCAAATGAAGCTGAAGGTGTTACACACAAAAGGTCCGATTTTAAGAGATGCTTATGTGAAGAAAACAGAAATGTCCCTATAATATGAAATTGCAGGACTACTAACTGTGATATGTAATTTATTAAATCAGCCTCTGTATTAGATGTTGGTGGATAGCTAGTGGGACAGTTTTTTAAAAAAAGGCTTCACAGGTGATCTTGGCAATTACAGGCCAGGAAGCCTAACCTAGGTACCACCTAAATGAGTCGAAACTACAGTGAAGAACTATTTATCAGACACCTAGCTGAACATGATGTATTGGGAAGAGTGATCATGGCTTTTGTAAAGTGAAATTATGCCTCATCAATCTTTGTTCAAGAATACTAACATATGGCTAAGTGTGATCCAGTGTATATAGTGCACTTGGATTGTCAGAAAGCCTTTGATAAGATGACTCACTAAGGGTTCTTAAGTAAAGCAGGCAGTCATGGAATAAGAAGAAAGGTTCTCTTATGGATCAATAACTGGTTAAAAGACAGGAAACAAAGGGAAGGAAAATTGTTAGTTTTCACAGTAAGGGTGGGGGTAAATAGTGAGGTACCCCAATGATTTGTACTGTGAACAGTGCTGTTCAACATATTCATAAATTATCCGGGAAAGGGAGTAAACAGTGTAGTAGAAAAGTTTGCAAGCCATACCAAATTACTCCAGATAGTAAAAACTTAAAAAAACAACAAATAGTTTAGTAGCACTTTATAGACTGACAAATCGTGTAGATGGTATCATGAGCGTTCCTGGGCACAGCTCACTTCCTCAGATGACTGGAGTGTTGAGCATCTGAAGGAGTGGGCTGTGCCCACGAAAGCTCATGATACCATCTACATGTTTTATGAGTCTTTAAAATGCTACCAGACTATTAGTTGTTTTTTAAGTTTTTCCTGTTACAAACTAACTCCGCTACACTTCTTAAGTTTTAGATCAAGATAGTAAGTTAAGCCCAAAGCTGACTGCAAAGAGATGCAAAGGGATCTCACAAAAACTATGCAAGAAAATGCCAGATGAAATTCAGTGTTGATAAATGCAAAGTAATGCATTTTGGAAAATGTCATCCCCAAAATACATACAAATGGAAAGGTCTAAATTAGCTGTTACCACTCAAGAAACAGATCTTGGAATCATCATAGATAGTTCTCTGAAAACATCTTCTCAATGTGCAGTAGCAGTCAAAAAAGCTAACAGAGAATTAGGTCTTATTAGGAAAGGGATAATTAATAAAGACATGAAATATCTTAACGCTGTTATTTAAATCCATAGTATGTCCACACTTTAAATACTGCATGCACTTCTGCTGTCTCTCTCTCTCACTCTCAAAGAATTAGTACAGAGAAGGGCAAAAACATAATTAAGGATATGGAACAGCTTCCATATGAGGAGCAATTAAAAAGACTGGAACTGGTTATTTTAGAAAAGAGACAGCCCAGGAAGATATGATAAGAGGTCTGTACAATCATGAATGGTGTGATGAAAGTGAATAGGAAAGTCTTCTTTATTCCTTCATGTTACATAAGAATCAGGGGTCACCCAACGAAATTCATAGGCAGCAAGTTTAAAACTCATATGAGAAAGTATTTCATACAAATCAACCTGTGGAACTCTGGCCAGGGAATGCTGAGAAGGCCAAAAGTTTAAGTGTTCAAAATGGAATTAGACTCATGGAGGATGGTTCTATCAAAGGCTATTAACCAAGATAGTTACAGACACAGTCCCATACTCTGGGTGTCCATTATTAACCTTTGTTAGATGTTGGGACCAGAGGACAGGGTATGGATTACTGACTTAATTTCCCTGTTCTGTTCACTTGCTCTGAAGCACGTTGGAACTGGTCAGTGTCAAAAGACAGGATACTGGGCTAGATGGACGATTGATCTGACTCAGTATGACCATTATTCTTATGTTCATGAATGTGTGCGCTCCACAAAACGCTCAGTTACTAGGGAGATGGCTTTCCTTCTAGTTAGGAAAAAAAGGCAATGAAATAAACAAGAGCACGATATAACCACGTGATAAAATACAGGCTAGCGTGGATGTGCCACTATAGCGAGTATATACACATGCCATGCATTTTTTGTTGGCAGATATCCGCTGTGACAGCCCGGATCCTGCACTCCCACACTTGTTTAACATGCGGAGGAAGCAGCCAGCAAGTTCCTTGCGCTTTTCGCGCGGCGTGAACACGCTCCTCACAGCCCCTGGCGGGTTTGAGGCACCCAAGGCACCCGCGCCCCCTGCGCCCCCGACCTGGGCAGCCCCCGCCTCTGCGCGCGGCGTGGCCCGGCGGGAGCAGCTCCGCGCGCTCTGCAGCCGGGTCAGCCACCTGATGTCACAATCCAGAGGAGGCGGAGGCGGCCTCCCCCCGCCCCCAGGCCGGCTTCCGTTGGGTTACCTAGGAGAAGATACACACTCCAGCGCGCCTGGTCCGGCGCGGCCCTGCTCGGCTCGGGAGCCAGCGTGCGAGGCTTGGCGCGCGGCGCTGGTAGCCGGAGCAGGGGGCACCAGGTGCCCCTGTCCCCGCCGCCATGAGCCAGAGGCAGGTTTTACAAGGTAGTTCTTTATCGGGGTTGCCGTGGGGCGGGCGCAGCGAGCCCCTGGCTGCAGCCACCGGCGGGGCGGGCGCTCCCCCCAGGCTAACTCCGTCCCCTCCCTCTTGCAGTGTTCGAGCAGTACCAGAAAGCCCGGACCCAGTTTGTGCAGACGGTGGCAGAACTTGCTACTAGGCCGCAGAACATCGAGACCCTCCAAAACGCAGGTGAGGCGCGTTGGTTCTGGCGCCGAGCCGAGCGCGGGCAGGCACCAGCCGTGCTGCTGACTTTGGCCCTGCCCTTAACGCGGGTGCAAGTGGGGTGAAGCGAGAGAGGGAGTCGGTGCTTGCACCTTAATACCAATCTGCATTTGCTTATGGAGCTGATATGTCCCCAACAAAGGAACCCCAAGTGCGGCAGTGGCATGATTAGTTTCATAATCGCTGCTGTGCCAGGGAAAGAGAGGAAGTGAGGGTCATAGAGCGAGTATCTATAGGAGTCTGTAGTAAATTTTTTTTTTACTTCCCTCCGCCCCCCCCCCCCCCCACTGCAGTTATGAATGGAAAAATAATTCGGGTGTTGCATTTAAAGAAAAAAGCTGCGATTTATCTTCTGCTATTTTCGAATTGTGTATTTAAGCTATTGATGGTAGAAGGATAGCATTTTACCTGGCCATAATAATGGGGTCTGACGACAGGGGAGTGGAAATATTGATCTCCATTGATAGAGGCGAAAAGAAAACTTTACAGCTGTACAGAAATATTTGAAAATAGAAATGGTTCCTGTTACTTTTAGCTTTTGTGAACTTATTTTAGGCACATTGTGCTGAAAGAGAAAATATCTGTACATTTTTCATATTCAAGCATTTATATGTGGAATACATAGAGACATTTCACGACTTTTTGTTTTGTTTTTGTTTTATCTGTTGCGTCGGTGTACAACTAGTCAACATGTTAGGTACTCTATAATTCTCACTGCAGTCATATTTGGGCACCTTATCTGTTTTATCGTCCTGAGTGAAATTTAATTATGCTTTTGGATTACCCACACATTTTTCTTAATTGGTTGCAATTTTATTTCTGATTTTTTGAAGACTATGGATACCTTTGATATAATATGCAAATTCTAAATTACTTAGAATTTATATTTAAGGGAACATTTGGCAATATAAATGAACATTTTTATTCTATATATAAAACTGTATTAGGAAGCTTGAGGAATCATTAATAAACAGATTTTTAAATGAGGTTAACAGTGATATTGTAAAGCAAAATCCTGGTCACAAAATAAGCAGGTGTACATTGTGATAGTTGTTGAATGCTTTCAGACAGCCATTGATGGGTTCTGCAGTCATTCAGAATTTTGAACTTATTGCTATTATAGAATGTAATAAATCAAAATAAGAATGGTCAAGCATGTGTACTGATGAACATTACAGCCTGATAAACTTATCAGACTACTATAAACATTTGTTTACAAATATTTGTTTTCCAAGACACTTAAACCAGTAGTTTTCCTGAAATGAAATAGAAAAAAACAGGTACATTACAACTCTATTAATATATTTTGAACCAAACCATATCACTATACCAAAGTTCTTTTTAAAGAAACATTGGGCTTGATTGTGCAAATGATCCATGAATAGAACACCCTTTAGCAAGCCTTTTATAGTATTAGATGACTGTCTGTACTTCTTGATTTTTGTTTTCCACAAAAATGAGGGCATACACAACGTGATCCCAAGATCCTTACTTATGCAATTTGTCCTCATTTGTGAAACAGAACTGTCTGTAAATGAACTACTCATGATTAAGGGATTTGGGATTATGCTGAATATTTTAACACATTGATTTTGTTTTGGAAACAGTCCTGCAAAATGTTTAATTCAGGATCAGGCCTCATATTTGCTATTTTAACAAATGACTGCAGAAAGTCAATTGTTTTGTTCACTCTCTGAAAATAATAGTCAACCAAATTAAACCCACCAAACAAACAAAAAACACCTAACTTCCAAGCACAGAAATACTTTACTTTATTATTTTTTAAACACTTGTGCTTGATTGATTTGGCATAAAGCTATTTGGTTAGTTGAAATTCTGATTACTTTATAAACCTGGAGAAATGCATTGTCTCTACAACTAACTAACAATTAGAAAAAGAAAATATAAAAATAGCTTTCTGAACTTAAGTAAAGCGGGGAAAAAAGTTTAAAATATGGTTTAGATGAACAATAACTAATTTTAAAAAGAGGAAATGGGTTTAATGCACTAGTGTTTCACCCCAGTGACCTGAAGTCAAATAGTAGATTAGCTTGCAAGTGAGAACAAGGGCTCAATATTATACCTGCTGACATCAGTGGAAGCACGACTGGGAGGTGAGTTGGATAGTTTTCTCCTAGTTTCCACTTGTGTGAATCATAAAACCACCATAAAAACAAATTGGCACGATTCAGCCTGTTGACATTATCTGTTCAAGATAGGCCAAAGACTGGAATATCTGAAGTGCTCCAGTACAGTATTCCTGTTCTGTTTTCTAAAATATGTGTTCTATGAATTACTTTGGGGGAAGTCCTATGGCCTGTGTTATACAGGAAATCAGGCTAGATCACAACAATGGTCTCTTCTGGCTATAGAGTTATATGAGGGGCCTGATACTGTATTTGGTATACAGCCAGAATTCCTACTGAATTTTGGGTGGGCATGGAATGCAGGTTCAGGCTCCAGCCAACTGTTGTATTAGTACAGCAATGCACCATGTTTGCCTGTCAGGTTTGATTCAGTTTAGTCCTGTTATTCCTGTTTCATAAGTTTTATTTTTTTTCTCCAAGTTTAGATATGAAAAATAATTGTAATAGTTGTGTAATTTCTTCAATTGCTGACATTCACAGACATTAAAAAGGAAACCTGAATCCCTCCTTTAAAACCAATTCATAATCATCTGACCGCAACAATAGCTATTAGTAGGGAAATATCTCAACAGATGTGTCAAAAGGATGTAAGCAACTAGTTGACTACCCGATAAGCATATGCTTATGGGGTAGTCGAGTAGTGACTATACTAGTCGCTCCCCCCATTGCTGCCTCTATCAGAGAGAGGCAGCAAGGGGACAGGGAGCAAGAGCTGGGTGGAACTGGCTGAAAAGCTGATTTCCCAACCTCAGCACCATCTCTGCAGGGAAGGCAGAGGAAGTAGAGATGCAGTGGGGAAATGGTGCAAGCAGGGACTGAAGCAGTCCCTGCTCCTGCCAGTCCAACTGTTGTGCCTCTTCCTTTGAAATGTAGCAAAAGCCTCACGGGAGAGGCGGAACCCAAGGCGAGCAGGGACTGCTTGAGTCCTTGCTCCATCTCTGCCTTTGAAATGTAGCAAGAGCCCCACAGAGCTCTTGCTACATTTCAAAGGGAGAAGCAGAACCTGAGGCAAGAGGGTACTGCTTGAGTCCCCATTGCTCTTCTGCCTTTTAAATATAGTAATTACTACATTTAAAAGGCAGAGGCAAAGTGGGAATAGTGAGCACCACACACATTATTGACTAATCGAGTAGTCAATGGAAATTCCATTGACTACTTGATTAGTCGATTAATCAAAATTTAACATCTCTAATGTCAAATGCATAATTTTTAAAATTGAATGTGGTTAATGGGCCCTTTAAAAAAAAAAAAAAAAAAAAGGACCAAGAACAGTGTTCCCTTTAAACTACTACAGCACAGCTTCACAGGTGATTAATCGGCCCTGCCTAGTCAGTCAGCTTCATGCACAGAGCCTTGAGTCTCTGTCTGGGTGGGGCTGATTAATCATCTATGAAGCGGTGCTGCTGCACAGGTTAGATGTAACACTGACCAAGGATCATATTTTCAGCATTGTTGTCTCACAAAAGACTGTCGTGTCTTTTATGGTGGTCCAACTGAAGTTGTTTCTAATGAAACAAGAGTGGGGTGAGGTTCCTTTATTACATAAGAATTAAACCATTCTATATAGTGTATATATACTTTAAAAGTTGTCTCTTTGCTTATCCTTGTGAAAAAGCTCATTATTTATTAAGCAGAGAACTGTTTTAAGAAGAGATAGCACTTGACTATGAAGCTGCTGACTGCCTCACTTTCACTGACTTTAACAGGAATTGACGGTGCTTGTCACCTTACAGGAAAGGGCCCTCATATTGGATTTAAAGGACAGTCAGGCCTGATGCTGCTCCCAGTGAAGTAAATGGTAATATTGCTATTGAATTAAATTTGAGCAGCACTCGGTCTTTAAATAATTTACTTTACGGTGGTCAGTGTGGAACTCCTTAGCAATGAATACATGAAGTTTCTGAATGTCATTTCAAAAATGAAATAGAATTTGAGAGGGATCTTGCTCTCTATTAAACAGTGTCCTTAATCAAAAGCATCCAAGCTAGAGATGTTACTTTTAAAAATTTTGATTATGCTTTAAGCACCACTTATCTAATATCATAATAGATGCCATTTGTGGAATCAATTGTGAGTAACTGGAAATGCAATGTCAGTGACAATTGCATTGTGGTAGTAGGTAAATAATACCAATAAAGTAATTGAATTTAAAATGTAATGGCTCAGATTGCACTTTTAGATTTGTGCGTACAGATTGCCACCACGTTTTGCACAAAAAGAGAGTCAGAAATAGTACTTCATTTTAAATGAAAGAGCGGTCAGGATTCAAGTAATTCTTTTACTTTCATAAGTGACACACCAAGTCTAAGAGGTGTCTGGGCTCAGCTCTGGCACAAATGAAACATTGTGCAGAACACTTAACAACACCATTTTGCCCTCTCAGAGCCTGTGGAGACCTTTTGGCATGGTCTGGGCTCCGTGCTAGTTTTGACTGGGGGTGTGTCTATGCTGCAACTTGGAGTGGGCTTCCTAGCCTGGGTACACAAACTTGTGATAGCAGGGCTTAACCGAGTGCTCTAAAATAGCTGTGCGGATGTTGTGGCTCTAGAGCAGCAGTTCCCCATCTTTTCCAGATGGGGACCCATTTTGACAATTCAGGAAGACTTGGTGACCCAAGGGGAGGACAGGGGACAGAGACACCTGGGAAGACACTTGGTGACCCTTTTGAAATGTAATGGCGACCCATAGGTTGGGATAGTTCCTGAACTCAGATGTATAGGATTCAGGTGACCTTGAGAAGCCAAGCATCATCATCTACCGTACTATTCTTAAGCGCACTGCCTTGAGCCCCACTGATGCTACTCTGTCCACCAGCACTTGGAAGTTTGCTGTCAGCTGCAGCCTAGACATATACTGAGAGGATGGAATGGAAGCGACGTATCTTCCCACCCCAAATGCACAGACACCTCTTGGACTTCGTGTAGAGTCCTCAGTAAAGATTGTATATCCCCAGGCTGCATTAGTCTGTATGCAGAGTCTCCCCCGCAATCCTGTAGTCAAACTGACCAGGGCGCTAGGGGCCATTGTAGATCATGCTTCATGGAGGCGGCTCTGGCTTTCCTTGGATACCTACATTTGAAGCAGTGTGTGCCAAGTTTGGAAGCTACCCCTGTGGCTTCTTCTGTGTGGGAGCAATACCCCTCATGGGTCAGTAAGAGATCATTGTGAAAACCTTCACAGAAATTTCCTCCCTTGGAGCTCCTTCTTGCATGTGTGCTTTCCTGCTGGCCATTGTTCCTGCCTTGGATGTTTTTGTGGATGTGTTTACTCACATGTAGTAAGTGGTACTTATTACTCAAGATGAGTAAATGTTGCAGAATTGTGCCTTTTTAATTAATAATTAATACAGATGTATGGTAAGGCAAAAAAATCCTCCCTCTAAAACCTGCTTAAATTGATGAAACTGAGACACTGAAAAACAATTCCCTTATCAAGTTTCATTTTAGTGGGTAAGGATTTATGGAAGAAATCTGTTTTGATGTTAATAGTTTTACACATTTCCTTTAAAATAAATCTGTTCCTTTAGCAGGTACAGCCCATGAATTTTGGTACCAGAATAAATTATTAAAAGAAAAACAATGATTTCAAATATTAGAAATTGCATATTTTCAAGAATAATTAAAGATGGACTGGAATCCACTCTCTACCCTGTATGATCTGAGCACAGCTGGGTAAAGATTATCCAATAAGTTCTTGGAATGTCTGGAGACAAATTTTTATTTCAGAAGGTTGAGAAAGCAACTTGGGGGAAGCTATTCTAGATCTGATTTTAAGAAATAGGGTTTGAGAATTTGAAAGTGGAAGGCAGCTTAGGTGAAGGTGATCATGAAATCTCAGAGTTCATGATTCTAAGGAATGGTAAAAGGTAGAACAGCAAAATAGAGACAATGGATTTCAGGAAGGCAGACTTTAGTAAACTCAGAGAGCTTATAGGTAAGATCCCATGGGAAGAAAGACTAAGAGGAAAAACAATTGAAGACAGTTGGCAGTTTTTCAAAGGGACATTATTAAGGGCCCAAGAGCAAATATTCCATTGTGTAGGAAAGATAGAAAGTATGGCAAGAGAGCACTTTGGCTTAACCAGGAGATCTTAAATGATTTAAAAATAAAAAAGAGTCATATAAAAAGTAGAAACTAGGTCAAATTATAAAGACTGAAAATAAGCAAATAATACAAGTATGTAGGGGCAAAATTAGAACGGCAAAGGCACAAAACGAGCTCAGTCCAGCTGGAGACATAAATGGTAACAAGAAAACATTCTACAAATATATTAGAAGAGGAAGACCAAGGACAGGGGAGGCCCATTGTTCAGTGAAGCAGGCCACAAAGTGGTGTGAAGGTTTTAAAAAGATTTTGTGGAAGAAAACTGTTTTTAAGGAGTGATTTGAATGAAATGGTGACTATCAGGTGCAGACTGAAGGAGTTCAAAGCATAATGAGTGGCAGAAAAATATTCTCTTTGTGTCCCTTTACATTAATTTTTTCTTTTTGAAATCAGGTGTTTTCCCCAAGCAGGAAAACCAAACAAAGGCTGCTGTCTCTTGCAGATTATTTTTTTATTTGGCTATAGAGTCTTGGAAAGAAATACCTGGAACCTGTAGCTATCCTGAAGGCTTTTTCCTGATAAAGGTAGGCAGCAGCCAATACTTGTTTGCTGAAGTAAAACAAATCAGGGCTTTGCAGAACACCACTACTTAAAATAGCAAGCTAAAGGTGATTCGACTTCTAAAAGCTTTAAGGTTTATTTGAAACAAAAATGATGAATTAGAAATCATAGCTAGAAAGAGGAGTCAGTCCCTATCCAAGGTTAGTAGTCACTGTGAGGTTATATGAGGGAGAATATTTGGTTACATGTTCTTTGTTACTTCATCTCTGAGTAATTAACAGGAGCTCTTCAAAGACAAATCTAGTCTCTTCTTACTTTCTGCATTGTCTCATGCAAAGAAAAGTTTGGGAATTCCCAAATAAAGTTTTCCTGCCTCTGTAACAGAAGACTTACCTACAGCAGGACCAAAAATCAACCTCTCTTCAAAGCTCTATAGAAGGATACCGTTACTCCCAGTTCTCGGTCTGCTCCTTCTGTTTCTCCATGGCTATGTCTAGACTGCAAGCCTCTTTCGAAAGAGAGCGTCTAGACTGCACGTTGAACTTTCGAAAAAGCGGCTTGCTTTTTCGAAAGAAAGCATCCAGTGAGTCTGGATGCTCTCTTTCGAAGAAGCCCTATTTACATTGAAGAACGCCTTCTTTCGAAAGAGGAACTTTCGAAAGAAGGCGTTCTTCCTCGTGAAATGAGGTTTACCGCCATCGAAAGAAAAGCCGCGTTCTTTTGATTTAATTTCGAAAGAACGCGGCTTGAGTCTGGACGCAGGTGAGGTTTTTTCGAAAAAAGTCTACTTTTTTCGAAAAAAACCCTGAGTCTGGACACAGCCCATAGGAATTAGTTCAGCCATCTCCTGCATAGGTAGTAGTGTTGAAAGAAAGAACTTCCTAAGCTTTTTGACTATGTGCAGAAACATTTGGCTCCCCCTTTATCTGGTACATTTTTCTTGTTCAGTTCCACATACTTGGGTGTGGTGGTGGCAGTTCCCTGTAAGATGGCTTCCTTTCCATGTCTGGTCATCTATATTTGTGGGGTAAGGAAGTTATGTTCTTCAGGCTACTTCCTTTCCATGGCTGAATTCTATTTTGGAGCGAAGTTAGGAAAAAGTGATATGGGTCTTTTATACTTGTTCCTCAATAATCATTGCGGGAAGAACCTTCCTTATCTAGTGAGACAAACTGCAGCAATTTGAAGAAGATTAAATCTTCTCCAAGAAGGATTTGAGTTTTACATCTGTTTTGTTCAGGTTCTTACATTGATCCCATCATCATGGTATCTGAGTACCTTCCGGAAGGAGGAAGACGAGTGTGTGTTTTGTGCTACTTGTTGCTTATCAGGAAAGTAAAGGTGAAGATGAAAGTCCTGCACTTTGACCAGAATGTGATGAGCGTTATTGCTAACAGGGGTGTCTAGCAATGTTTGTGCCAAAAATTACTAGATGCGCTTGGTTTGCTGAGGCAAATAGATTGTGTAGCCATTGAGGCCTGCTGGGTATACTGTGGGATAGTTCCTAACATAGGATATTGCAATGAAAAGGGAGAGTGTTCAGCAAAGCAGTGGAAGATATATAGGGATTAACAAATATGAGTAATCTGAATTGTGGTTGGAGTAGAATTAGTAGCATTTCTTCTCTTAAAGGCACAGACCTGTTAAATTGTGTACAATTTAATGTTATATAAAACATTGTTAATCTTAAAAGGATGTCCTCCATATACATTTTATGATCGGTTCCCCTAGCAGAGGGGTGGGGAACCTCAGGCCCGGGGACCAGATGTGGCCCGCCCCGGGCTGCACACCATTAGCGGTGGCTGGGCCGACTGGGCAGTGCATGTGCTGTGCATCCACCCATGCGCCTCAGGGGCGGGCCCGCACATGCGTTGTGCACCTGGAGGCGGGGCCACGTGTCCCGGGGGCAGGCCTGCGCATGCATTGTGTGCCCGGAGATGGGGCTGCGTGTCCCGGGGCGCCAAAATGGCTTGAGCCGGTCCTGATCACAAGCATGTATCCTGCTTTGCATCAAACCATTTTGATGCTGATATCATCCTTGGTGCGCCTAATGGCACAATACTTCAATAGTATATGAATGTTACTCCACCAGGAAGAGGATGAGGATCAATCTCAGATTGGCATGGAGTCACTGTTCATGCAAGCCCTTGTGCTGATGCGAGGGCAGCCACCAGTCAGTCCTGTGGACACAGTAGAACACCATTTTTAGTGCTGTGAGACAAGCACAGACTAGTGGGACCGCATTGTGTTGCAGAGATGGAAGGATCAGCAGTGGCTGCAAAACTTCTGCATGCGCAAGGGTCACTTTCTTAGAATTTTGCAAATGGTTTTCCCTGCCCTGAAGCACAATAATAATCAAATGAGACCCGCTTTGACCATGGAGAAATATGTGGCTGTAGCCCTCTGGAAGCTTGCAATACTAGGCACTAACATTAAGTTGGGAATTAGTTTGGAGTGGGGAAATCTACAGTGGGAGCTGTTGTTATACAAGTAGCACAGGCAATCAATACCATTCTGCTATGGAGGGTTGTGACTTTGGGAAATGTGGATACCATAGTGGATGTCTTTGCTGCAGTGTGGTTCCCTAACTATGGTGGAGTGATAGACGGAATACATATCCCCACCTTGGCCCCCAGCCACCTTACCAAAGAGTACATAAACCTCAAGGGGTATTTCTCAATGGTGTTGCAGGTGCTGGTGGATCACAAAGGCTGTTTCGCTGACATCAACATGGAATAGTTGGAAAAGGTGCACGATGCATGCATCTTTATGCCCTCCTGCTCTTCAGAAAGATGCACACTGGAACTTTTTTCCTAGACAGGACAATCAGAAACAAAGAGGTGGAAATGTCAATTTTGATCCTTGGTGACCCAGCCTACCCCTTACACCTGTGGCTCATGAATCCATACACAGGCAGCCTGGACCCCCGTAAGGAGTGGTTCAGCTATAGGCTGAGCAAGTGGAGAATGGTGGTTAAATGTGCTTTTGGATGTTTAAAAGGGTAGGTTTAGTAGTCTTCTGACTAGGTTGGACCTCAGCGAACACAGCATCTCCTTTGTGGTATCAGCCTGCTGTGTGCTCCATAATCGTTGTGAGAGAAAGTTATCTGGCAGGGTGGGCAGTCTGAGGCAGAGTGCCTAGTCAGAAACTGAACAGTCAGACACCAGGGCAATAAGGAGAGCAGAGCGTGGGACAATGCAAATCAGAGAGACTTTGAAGGACAGTTTTATGAATGGCCAGTTTTGAGACTCATGCATGTTGCTCTCAGCAAGGTGCCCCTGCATTCCTTGTATTTGCCTTTAATCCCCCACCCCACCTCTGCAGTAGATCAATAAAGAGACTGTTAGGGAAAACATTAGGGAAATAAAAAGTCCATTGTGGGAACCCAAAGGGGGGGCTCAGAAACATGAGAAGGACTACCTTTTGCCTCCTGAAGTCCTGGATGTTAAGGCTGCTCTTTAGTTCCCTTCCCCTGTGTCCTGAGGACACAGGGTGGATATTACGGAACTGGGGGAGGAGGGAAAGTTATTTTGCTTGGGATGGACAGGGTTCTGGAAGGTTGCCTTCTCCAGGCATGCAGTCAGGCACTCCATCACTGTTGTCAGGGAGGCAATGATGCTGTCCTATTGTTGCAGCTCCCTGCACATTCCTTTCCTGGTGTTCAGTGATCCTGCCGCTCTGCCCGCATCTTTTCCATAAGCATATTCATGCAGTCCATTTGCTCCTTGAACATATCTTTCCTTGCCCCGTTATGCCTGTGGATCTGCGCCAGGTGGACAGCTGTTGGAGATGAGGGAGTACGTAGTGAACTCGCTGCTGTTTCCGCTGTAATGAAAAGTTACAAAGACTCACATTACAGGAGATAAATTGTGTTACCTAACCGTAATTTGTTAGCATACAGCAAAGATCTCTGTAAAGACAATGGAGATGTTTTCTGTGCAAGGCCAAAGTTTTGCTTTAAAGTGGCCACTGTACACAGAGTTCTCAGGGGATTATCTGGGTTCATGCAATTCAGAGGCAGTATATTTTGGAGAAATTAAAGCTTACATTCTTCAGAATCTGTATATGTTATGCAGGCCAAAATGAGTAGATCTGGCACTTGAATCCTCACATCTAGATTGCTTTAGTCTCTGTTGCATTGAAAGTTTGATCCACTTAAAACGTTAAAAAGATTGTTGACTTTTAAGCCCATCCACGGATGTTCATAGAAATGCAGGCTTGGAAAAATCTAGGAAAGAAAAATATAGAATGATTATTTTCCTTCTTTTCTCTTGACAACTTAATAGAACATTTTATAAAATGACCTGAAAAAGGACATGTGCTTCCTGCGATATGATTCATACATATTTTATTGATTATAATTAATTAACAGGGTAAGAATGAATGAGTATGGATATGATATGATTGTGGGAGCAGAAAAAAGAGGCCAAAGACAGGCAAAACATCAGGAGACCCGATTACACAAAGTGACTGTGGGACAAACAACATGAGGAACATGTGATTAAGAGCATGAGAAAAGCATAACTAAGGACAGTGACTGTTTGTGTGAGACACAGAGTAAAAGCTTATGCAGCAGTTCCGGAGAGAAGTTTTACAGTTTCTCAGTGAATCATCAACAGAGCTACTGATTAGAAGTGTATAAGGGTCCTTTGCACCAGGGCATCAGTGGAGACGAATCAACAGACGCTAAGGCAACACGTGCACAGCCAGATCTCCAGCCTCTTCCAGCTGCTATCAGGGTTGGCCACCTGATAAGTATGCTTGTGTGAGTATGCTTGAAAAGGGGAATAGGATATATTGCAATTACATATAAGCCATCTTAACACCTTTGTCTGTTGATATATGGAATAAAACTAATAATATACTCATCCTAGTCAGTTTAAAAGTAGCACTGCTCTTGTTTGCTGAGTTCTATGTAGCTGGGAAGATGCAGAGAGCATCTGATCATTCTGTGCCAGAATTTCAATGATACCAAGCCTGATTTTTGCCTCTGGCAAGAGCCCCTCTGAGCAAGTGTCTCATTGGTGATGGGTTATGTAACCTGACACAAAGTTGTAATAATTCATCTCCACATTATGCATCCCCATAATCTATTCTGGATTATTTCTTGCGTTTGGTCTCTCATCCTCTCCTTGTCTTCTATCTGGGTGAGTCTGTCTGAAACTCCAATGTATAATTTGCAAGTGGACAGTTCTAAATTTTTTCAGTCACTCACCACCACAAGACTCATAAAAATAACCATTTCCACCAAGATCCCTTAAACTAGTGCTTGCAAAGTTGATGTGCTCACTAAGCCCTTGGGAGTACAGGCAGTCCCCGGGTTACATACAAGATAGGGACTGTAGGTTTGTTCTTAAGTTGAATCTGTATGTAAGTCGGAACTGGCTTCCAGATTCAGCCACGGCTGAAACTGACCGCCAGTTCTGACTTACATACAGAATCAACTTAAGAACCCCAAGCGTCCCCAAGTCAGCTGCTGCTGAAACTGATCAGCAGCTGATTCCAGGAAGCCCGGGGCAGAGCAACTCTGCCTTGGGCTTCCTGTAGTCAGCGCTGGTCAGTTTCAGCAGCAGCTGACTTGGGGACGCCTGGGGCAGAGCAGCTGGGGTGCTGCTGGGTTGCTCCAGTAGCGCCGCTCCTCGGCGCTACTGGACCAACCCAGCAGCACCCCATCTGCTCTGCCCCAGGCGTCCTGATTCAGCCGCTGCTGAAACTGACCAGCAGCGGCTGAATCAGGACGCCTGGGGCAGAGCAGCTGGGCTGCTGCCGGGTTGGTCCAGTAGCGCCCAGAGCGGCGCTGCAGGACCAACCGGCAGCACCCCAGCTGCTCTGCCACAGGCGTCTGGAGAAAAGCCTAGTCTGCTGAGGGGGGGGCGTACTAGGTGCGTCCCCTCCCCCCCCAGCAGACCAGGAAGACGCGGGCGGCAGACCGAGACGCACCGCAGTCCCGCCGCCTGAGTCCTCTGCGGCTTTGCTCCCCGTCTCCCTGGTCTGCTGGAGACCAGCAGACCAGGGAGACGGGGAGCAAAGCCTCTGAGGACGCCAGCAGCGGTACAGCCGCGGGGTGTCTGGGCTGTCCTGCTGCCGGCTTCCCCCGAGGCTTTGCAAAGCCACGGAGGGGCTCGGGCAGCAAGGCAGCCCAGGCGCGCCTGGGCTGCTCCGCTGCCGGCTTCCCCGAGGCTTTGCTCTGTGTCTTCCTGGTCTGCAGACCAGGGAGACGCGGAGAAAGCCCCGGAGTACACGGGCGGCAGGACCGCGAGGTCCCGCAGTCCGTGTCCTCCGGGGCGAGCCCCGTTTGTAATTGCAGATCCGACATAAGTCGGATCCGCGTAAGTCGGGGACTGCCTGTACTCCCCCCATTCCATTTGCCTCTAGGGACAGTGGACAAGATCAGATGATGCAAACTGGTGTAGTTGAAAAAAATGAGATGGAGTATAATTACCATAGCTCTGAACATTCAAAGCTGTGATGCAGTGCTCTTGTGCTTGTTGCAACCACTGCCTTACAGCTGAGAGTGCATCCACCAGGTCTTAGCATATGGAAGCAACTTTCAAAGAACCACAATTTATATAAGTAACCTCCCTCCTCTACAAATTGTGTTCTTTGTGAAGTCATGCATGTATCACTTAACGTTTGTTTTGCATTTGTTCTTTAGATTGTTAGATTTGGCTCTGTATTATAGGTATTTTATGTCAAAATTAAAATGCTGCTCTAAACTGCTCCTGATTAAATTGTTTCATCTCTCTGCATAGTTCAATTATGAGAGGAACAATGTACCCAAACTCCATTCACCAGGGTACATTCATTATGTAAGACCTTTAGGCCAGGGAGTTTTCTTTTTATATATATGTATATATATTAAGCTAGCATGTTGTGGGCATTTGCCATGAATATGTAATAAATAATTATTATAATAATGAAATATCATTAATGCTTCTAGCTGGAGAGCAATATATTACAGCTTTCCCTTCCAAAATTAGTCACTTAAATGTATGTAATGTAATCTGGTGTAATTACATCAATAGGTTGTGGTGGCAGCATAAATCAAAAACAGTGCATTTGTGTTTCATCACCAGAAGCCCAAGATGGAATTGCCTGTGCATATTTACATTTCTTTGGTAGCATATTTGTTGCTGTTGTTAAATAAGAGTTTAAACTGCTTCCATTTGTAAAAATTTTTGTTTATAATTTTATGTTTCAGAAAGTGATTAATACTATTGTGATGTCCTGTATTATTGTAACGTTTATGTTTGCTCTTAGAATTTTCAAAAGTAAAACTGGACGATAGTAAAGTATCTCTAAACTGTTTTTAAGAGAGAATCAAACCTTGTAGTGTTGTCTGGGCATCTAAGTCCCAGAAGCACTTTAAAAGCTGATGGTGGGCACTACAAGGGAAAAAAGGAGAAAAGATGTTGCAAGATGTTCCTGTGGAGGAAGAAAATGTAGACTAGCCACAAGGGGTCAAGGACATGACTGGAAGATCTATAAATGTTGCAGATGGGAAAAAAAAGTGTGTCTAACAGAGTAAACGTGCTACTCTTTCTATAATCTACTTTAGGAGCTATAGCCTCTGTCTAGATATCCTGGTCATTGGGGCCAGGATGACTTCATAAAAGAGCAAAGCTCAAATAAAAAAGATTTTGCTGGATTTCTAAAGATTTGGCCCCAAATATTCACCTCTTTTATGTGTGTTTGTTTTATGCCAAATGGACTATCAAGAGAGGAGTGGAAAGATGGTCTTACAGTTATTGTGGTGGATGAAACTGGTTTCTTCATATGTGTAATAGAGATGATAATACTTCCCGAAAACATGGTTGTTTTGGTGATAGATAACAACTGAGAACTTTACAAACATTAATTCAAATGCTTGAAAAAGAGAGAGGCAAACAAGTACCTATATATAATATGTCACCTACCCATGTGTTGCAATATATCTGTACCTGCTGGAAAGCAGGTGGGAATGTTATAGACATTAGCAGGAGCAGGAAAATATGCAATTTATTTTCAATAGAATACTTGTGAATTTCACATAAGTTTCTGCTATTTGTTAAGAATCTGATTTGTTTTTATGAACAAAAAAATCTGTTTACATAAATTTTTGCTTATTATATCATCTCTCTTCTTCTTTCTAATGTAATTCAGGTGTAATGTCTTTGCTGAGGCCTCTTCTGTTGGATGTGGTCCCAACTATTCAACAGACTGCTGCTTTGGCACTTGGGAGACTTGCCAATTATAACGATGACCTGGCAGAGGCGGTTGTTAAGGGAGACATTCTTCCACAGCTTGTATATTCATTGGCTGAACAGAATGTAAGGAATTTTTATTTGCTTACACAATTTAACTGCCAGTAGAAAAAAAAACTTAATGGACTGTCTTGACTCTTAGTGCAGTAGTACATGTATTGAAGTTACGTACAGCATGTGTAATGATCTTTCAGTAGGTCAAAATGTACTGTACTCTAACACAATGAGACTTTTAAAAGTTCTTATTCTTAATTCATGATTTATAATCTGAAGTGTTACTGAAAGGATTTGTAGAAGACTGATTTAAAAAAATTACAATCAGAAATGCTCTACTGATAATTGGTTAGTTTCTTTTAATTCTGAATGCTTATAAAATTAACATAAATTGAATTGCTGTTATCCTGCTGTTAATATTTCCAAACACAAACATTTGGAAACTTGTATAGCACAAGAAATATAAAATGAAATTATTGACACAGTACAATACATAAAAATAATTTGATCTGCTTGTTTGTCAAATAAAATGTCCTTTGATATAGCATTAATATATCTGATGGACTCCCCCTCACTTTTCCTACAGTTTTTGGATGGATTCTAATTTTAGGATCCTAACTTAGATTAACTGCAGTGTTTTCAAAGATGGTACCTAGAGATTGGAAAATACAGAAATTTGAGAGTTATAGTATGACTATAATTCTCATTTAACTGCCTTTAGATTGTAGTTTTATTGTTTGAAATTTAGACAAGTTATAATATCAGTGCTTATCACTGAAATGAAAGTACATAGTTTTTAATCTTTTGAGAACTCAAAAGTAATCGCTAATCAAATAATATTTTCATAGCTGATTAATACGTCTACAGTCATAACAAAAGTATGTATTTTGTTATTGAAGGGAATCTCCCGTTCATTCTAAAATATGTATACAGTATGGAAGCAAAAGTAGGACTTAATAGACAAAGTTATAAATAATTTGGTTATTTAACTATATTTTAAAGATAGAAAATTATGGTCTTTGTTTTTTTGATGTTACACCATTTATTTCATAGCAGAAACTATACAAGGTTAGCCTAGATGTCTTGACTTATCTTTTCCATTTAAGTGTCTGTCTTGTCAATGCATCCAGGAGACAGCTGTGATTCAGAATCACTTGGGGCATCAGCAAGATTAGTGTGAGGTCACGGAAGGCCTACCGTGCTTTCGTGACTGAGGGCAAGTGAAGGAAACTAATTATCCAGTTCATACAGAGTTTAGCAAGACATGCAAGTAATTTGTTAGTTCCTATGGGCAACTCCCTGTGCATTCACTTTATGCATCAGTATAAAAAAGGATCTGATCCTGTGAGCACTCCTTAAGTTGAACTTCCATTGATTTGTACGTGTGCAGAACTTACAGGATCAAGCATCAGATCAATGTTTTGTCATAAAAATGGAATGGAAAAAAAAAAGGTTTTATAGACATTGGTTTTGTGAATGCTTTATTTTAAAAACAACGTATTATGAATAAGAATAAACCCTACAAAAGCATCTCTTCCCATAATAAAACAAGAATAATGCACATGCACATGCATGTGCACATGCACACATAGAGAGGTGTACATTGGGGCAGATCCTCAGCTGGTGTAAACTGGGGCAGATCCTAAGCTGGCAGTTTATACCAGCTTAGGATCTGCCCTTTCATGGGTATATTATTCCTATTAAATTATACTTTGGCCAGAGAGACATATTTTAGGGTTATTATTATTATTCACAATATCTTTTTCATTAAAAGCAGCCTATTTTTCTCAAGGGCCCCATTTTGGGAGGAGGGGACAACAGCCATGCATGCTAGGACACTACTTGCTCTTCTTCCCCTTCCCCTCATTATGAGGGAGCAAGGGGAAAGTACACAGCTTGCATGCATTCTTCTTACTCCCAGCTGGTGAGGGGAGAGAGTAGAAGATTAAATGACACAAACTGTGTACTTTCCCCTCAGTCCTTCAGGGGAAGGAGAAGAGCAAGCAGTATACTGATATATTTGGCTGTAGCCTCCCTGCTTTCCCAAAATGGCACTCTTGATTTTCTATTTCAGAACCTGGTCATTCTGCCACTGAAATCTCAGAGAATACTGCCATTTTTACTTCATTGGCTTTTAGGCTAACATCTCTTAGTGTTCACTTAGGGGCCATAAGGCCTACTGGGCTTGTCACAGCTCATCAGTTTCCAAAGTCCTGAGGTAGGAAGCCTTGTCAGGCAGTCTGAGAGCCTGGTATCTAAGTTACAGTATGTCCTTCTCTGTGTTGCTTCAATTTGGGCTAGGAGCAGAAGGAAGAATAGGGCATATTCTGCAGCTGTTGAGGGATGAGCCCTTCTTGGTTTGGTTTCACTATTTTACTCTTATTGAGGAATCTATAAAACCCATCACAATAGGCATATAGGAAATGTTGGTCTGCAGATCCCTTACTATAACTTGTGCTGCCCCCACAAAAAGGCAAAGTACAAGTACTGGTCTCTATTCAGATAAAGCACACTCCCTTCTAGTGCCCGTAGGGGCACTAGGAACCCAAAGGAGGCAGAGAAGAGAGATGGCCAGGTGCTCAAAGAGGAGCATGTTATGCCATCCCAAGAGAGTCAGAGAGGAAGGGTGAACCAGTGTTTCGGTCCTTGGGACTTGAGACAATGGGCAGTCATTTAGGGATAGTGTGTTAATGGTATGTAGGTACTTAATGATGCACATAGGCAGCCACTGGAATTCATAATGGCACATAAAGCAAGCTAGGTGCCTAATTTTCATTGACTTTACTGAAGCTTAGGCACCCCAACTCACTTTGGAACTTTTAAAACTCGTGTTAGGCATAACAAATCCCCATCCTGGACCCCGACCACCAGGCCTGCAACTATATAAATAGGAAAGGGTGCTTTTCAATGGTCCTGCAGGCCCTCGTGGACCAATAGGGTGGCTTCAAGGACATTAACATTGGCTGGTTGTGGAAGGTGCATGATGATTGTATATTCTGGAACTCCAGTCTGTCCCAGAGAATGCATGCTGATACTCTTTCCCCCCAACTGCACCATCAGGGTTGAGGACATGGCCACACCCATCTTTTCATTTTAGAAGATTGAAAAAGCTATTGGGGGGAAGCTGTTCTAGATTTGATTTTAACAAATAGGGAGGTTTGGAATGAGAATTTGAAAGTGGAAGGCAGCTTGGGTGAAAGTGATCATGAAATCATAGAGTTGATGATTCTAGGATATGGTAGAAGGGAGAAAGGCAAATTAGAGATAATGAATTTCAGGAAGGCAGATTTTCGTAAGCACAGAGAGCTGGTAGCTAAGGTCCTATGGGAAGCAAGACTGAGGGGAAAAACAACTGAAGAGAGTTGGCAGCTTTTCAAAGGGACATTATTAAGGGCCTAAAAGAAAACTATTCTGCTTCTTTTGGCAAAAGACTGCTTTGGATCAACCAGGAGATCTTGCATGATCAAAAAATAAAAAAAGGAGTCATATAAAAAATGGAAACTAGGACAAATTATAAAGGATGAATATAGGCAAACAATACAGGAATGCAAGGGCAAGATTAGAAAGGCAAATGCACAAAATGAGTTCAAACTATTACAGGCATAAAGGGAAAAAATATAAATATATTAGAAGCAGGAGGAAGACCAAGGACAGGGTAGGCTCATTGCTCAGTGAGGAGGGAGAAACAGTAACAGGTAACTTGGAAATGGCAGAGATGCTTAATGCCTTCTTTGTTTTGATCTTCACCATGAAGTCCGATGAAGGAATGCCTAACATAGTGAATGCTAGTGGGATGGGGGTAGGTTTAGAAGATAAAATTAAAAAAGAACAAGTTATAAATCACTTAGAAAAGTTAGATTTCTGCAAGTCACCAGGACCTGATGAAATACATCCTAGAATACTCAAGGAGTTGATAGAGGAGGTATCTGAGCCTTTAGCTATCATCTCTGGAAAATCATGGCAGTCGGGAGAGATTCCAGAAGACTGGAAAAGGGCAAATATAGGGCCCATCTATAACCAGGGAAATAAGAACAACCCAGGAAACTACAGACCAGTTAGTTTAACTTCAGTGCCAGGGAAGATAATGGAGCAAGTAATTAGGGTATGTCTACACTACCCCGCTAGTTCGAACTAGCGGGGTAATGTATGCATACCGAACTTGCTAATGAAGCCCGGGATTTGAATTTCCCGGGCTTCATTAGCATAAAGCCGGCTCTGCCATTTTTAAAAGCCGGCTAGTGCGAACCCCGTACCGCGCAGCTACACGCGGCACGGGCTAGATAGTTCGAACTACGTAGCCATTCCGATCTATCTGTACACCTCGTTCCACTAGCTTAGTTCGAACTAGCGCTGTAGTGTAGACGTACCCCCAGAGAAAGCGCCAGCACCAGGAGAGAAGGTGGTAATCCACTGACCAGCCCACCCTGTCCCAGCCCTCTAATAGACAAACGTTTTGAAGCTCAGGTTGGGAGTCGTCAAATTAGTCTCTCCCCTCCTGTCCTTCATGGTACTCCGATATCCATACAACACCTAGTACTGTTCTGTCATCACTGGCACCTTATAACATCCGACAAGTGGGTGCTGGACATCATAAAGAATGGGTACTGTATACTGTTTCTGTCCATCCCGAAGCCCCAACCACCTACCCCATATTTCTTCAAGGACCCATCTCATGAGTCTATCCTATGCCAAGAAATCGACCACCTACTCTCCATCAAAGCAGTGGAACATTTTCTCCATCAGAACCGCAACACTGGCTTCTATTCCTGGTATTTCCTCACGGAAAAGATGTCAGGGGGATGGAGGCCAATCTTAGATCTCAGAGGCCTCAACAAGCATGTTCTTTCCCAGTGCTTCTGTATGGTTACCCTCTCCCATTGTCCCCTCCCTCAACAAAGACAACTGGTTGGCAACTTTTGACCTCCAGGATGCTCTCGACCCAAGAGTTATGAAAGAACTCAAATGTAAAATTGCGGCACTATTAACTATGCTTTATAACCTATCCTTTAAATCAGTTTCTGTACCCAATGACTGGAAGATAGCTAATGTAACACCAATATTTAAAAAGGGATCAAGGCGATCCCGGCAATTACAGACTGGTAAGTCTAACGTCAGTACCGGGCAAATTAGTTGAAACATTAGTAAATAATAAAATAGTCAGACACATAGAAGAACATAATTTGTTGGGCAAAAGTCAACATGGTTTCTGCAAAGGGAAATCATGTCTTACTAATCTATTAGAGTTCTTTGAAGCGATCAACAAACATGTGGACAAGGGGGATCCAGCAGACATAGTGTACTTAGATTTCCAGAAAGTGTTTGACAAGGTCCCTCACCAAAGTCTCTTACGTAAATTAAGTTGTCATGGGATAAGAGGAAAGATCCTTTCATGGATTGAGAACTGGTTAAAAGACCGGAAACAAAGGGTAGGAATAAACGGGCAAATTTTCAGAATGGAGAGAGGTAACTAGGGGTGTTCCCCAAGGGTCAATCCTAGGACCAATCCTATTCAGCTTAATAATAAATGATCTGGAGAAAGGGGTAAACAGTGAGGTGGCAAAGTTTGCAGATGATACTAAACTGCTCAAGGTAGTTAAGACCAAGGAAGACCGTGAAGAACTTCAAAAAGATCTCACCAAACTAAGTGATTGGGCAACAAAATGGCAAATGAAATTTAATGTGGATAAATATAAAATAAAGCATATTGAAAAAAATCAACTATACATACCATATGATGGGGACTAATTTAGCTACAGCTAATCAGGAAAGAGATCTTAGAGTCATCGTGGATAATTCTCTGAAGCCATCCACACAGTGTGCAGCGGCAGTCCAAAAAGCAAACAGGATGTGAGGAATCATTAAAAAAGGGATAGAGAATAAGACGGAGAATATTTTATTGCCTTTATATAAATCCATGGTACGCCCACATCTTGAATACTGTGTACAGATGTGGTCACCTCATCTCAAAAAAAGATATACTGGCATTAGAAAAGGTTCAGAGAAGGACAACTAAAATGATTAGGGGTTTGGAACGGATCCCATATGAGGAGAGATTAAAGAGACTAGGACTTTTCAGCCTGGATAAGAAGAGAGTAAGGGGGGATATGATAGAGTGGTGTGGAGAAAATGAATAAGGAAAAGTTATTTAATTGTTCCCATAATATAAGAACTAGGGGCCACCAAATGAAATTAATGGGCAGCAGGTTTAAAACAAATAAAAAGAAGTTCTTCTTCACACAGAGCACAGTCAACTTGTGGAACTACTTGCCTAAGGAGGTTGTGAAGGCTAGGACTATAACAAAGTTTAAAAGAGAACTAGATATATTCATGGAGGTTAAGTCCATTAATAGCTATTAGCCAGGATGGGTAAGGAACGATGTCACTAGCCTCTGTTTGTCAGAGGGTGGAGATGGATGGCAGGAGAGAGATGGCTTGATCATTACCTGTTCGGTTCACTCCCTCTGGGGCACCTGTTATTGGCCACTGTCATTGGCAGAGAAAATAGTGGGCTGGATGGACCTTTGGTCTGACCTGGTATGGCCATTTTTATGTTATGTTCTTATGCATATTTCCATATGCCTATCCACTCTGTGCACAGGAAATACCTTAGATTTACTGTGGGTGGACACCACTTTGAATACATGGTACTCCCCTTCGGTCTTTCCACTGCACCGAGAGTATTCTCCAAGGTACTGGCAGTAGTCTCAGCTCATCTGTGCAGGCAGGGAGTGTCCATCTTCCCTTATCTGGACGACTGACTTATAAGGGCCGACTCCCTTCAAGAAACACAAAACTCAGTCAATACCAGCCTGGAACACTTTTGATCCTCGGTCTCCAGATAAACCTCTCAAAATGTCAACTCCAACCAACCCAGATGCTAGAGTTCATAGGGGCCCGATTAGATTGTACCACCGCAACTGCATCTCTGCCCCATCAGAGATTCCTGGCCATACGGGAGTTCATCCAGCTCCACTGCACAGCTCCCCAACTACCCACAAAAGCATGTCTCCAGCTCTTAGGCCACATGGCAGTAGCCACCACGGTAGTCCCTCATGCCAGATTACACATGAGGCCACTACAACACTGGCTCAACACAGTATACAGACCAAGAAGACACAGCCTACTCAAGCTGGTCTTGGTGCCACTCACCATCAGAAACTCGCTCCAATAGCGGCTGAATGCACAAAACCTGTGTGCTGGAGTCCCCTTCCAAAAACGAACTCCCTCCACTACAGTCACCATGGATGCATCCCAAGTAGGCTGGGGAGCTCACCTTGGCATCCTTACCACACAAGCCTGATGGTTGCCCGCAGAGACAACTCTGCATATCAATACTCTTGAGCTCCATGCAGTATTCTACGCATGCCAGCATTTCAAGGACCACATCTCCAACTCCACTGTGCAGATTTTTACAGACAACCAAGCTGCAATGTTCTACATCAACAGGTAGGGAGGGGCCAGATGTTACCCTCTCTGCAGGGAAGCAGTTTGCCTCTGGACGTGGTGCATTGCACACAACATAACCCTAGTTGCCTCACACCTCACAGGCAAAGACAACATAACTTTGGACTCTGTCAGCAGGAACTTCTCATCCAACCACAAGTGGGAAATGGATTCCACCACCCTACACCAAATCTTCCAATGTTGGGGTTTTCCCCATATAGACCTATTTGTGACCCATACCAACAAAACGTGCCCGCAGTACTGTTCACGTGCGGGCATCGGCTCACACTCCCTGGGAGATGTTTTCACAATCCACTAGGGCATAGCGCTCCTCTATGCTTTTTCACCAATACCTCTTCTCCATCGAATGGTGAACAAAAGTCGAATGGACAAGGCCAACATTATCCTCATTGTCTCAGCCAACCCGAGGCTGACGTGGTATACTTACTTGCTCTTAATGTCATCCAAGCGGCCATGGCGTCTCCCTCGACTCCTGCATCTCCTCACCCAGCACTGTGGCCTCCTCCATCACCCACACCTCCACACTCTCCAGCTCCAGGCATGGCTTTTCAGTGGCTCACTCCAACAGAATCACATATGCAGCCTTCGGCAAAGAACTACCCGCACAACTTTGTGCACACTCAACCAGAGCCCATAGTTGCATCAACTGCATATATCCAGGGCATTCCCCTGTCAGATCTGTAAACCAGCTACCTGGTTGTCCATCCATACTTTCGCAACCCATTATGCCCTTGATACATATGCCGCTAGGGGAACCCTGTTCGGTCACTCCATTCTCATGGCTGTCCATAAAGACACTACGCCGACTGAAGCTCCCGCCTCCAGCGGACACTCTGCTTCATAATCACCTAAGGTAGAGCACCCACAGGGACACTCCTCAAAGAAGAAGAGAGGGTTACTCACCCTCTGCAGTAACTGAGGTTCTTTGAGATGGGTGTCCCTGTGGGTGATCCACCACCCACACTTCCTCCCCTCTGCTTTGGTGCATCATCACCAGGGCTCAACAAATCACTGAATCTACTCACCCATGGTGAGTAGATTTCAGCCTGTTGCCCTGTTCGCCAGCGATGCGCGCATGCGCAATGCGAGTCTTGCGCATGTGCAGTGCAGGTCTGGCAAGTAGGTTTCACTGCTGTTTGTCAAGCCCTCATCACGCATCTCTGCTGGGGCAGAGAAGAAAATGAAGGGCTTGTAGCCTGTGCATGCACATTAGCTGCCCAGCGTGGAGAGTGTGCTGCACATGAGCAAATTACCTGTCACTAGCATTGCTATTGAAATCTTCCGGACAGGCATGCTGTGGCACCCAAACACCTAAGGTGGAGCACCCACAGGGACATCCATCTTGAAGAACCTCAGTTACTGCAGAGGGTGAGTAACCCTCTCTTCATCTCCTCACCCCAGACCTTTATGAGAACCAGGATCTCCGCACCAGTCCAAGATGGAGCCCTGTCTAGGGACTTCAGAGGTGGTGGACTTCAGCATGCTTACAGCCAGAGGTTTCTTGGAAGGAGCGATGAGGTTTGCCATGCCAGCAGGGAAGGCTGTGCAGTGTTCTGCTGTGTGGCACAGTAGACATAGCCCTTTCCCTTCTTCCTGAAGCTTTAAAGCCTTCAGGGGAAGAGAAGCTTTAGAGTTTTGGGGGTGTGGACAGAGTGGCCACCAGGGCAGCTGTGAGAAGCCTTGGAGGCCAATTATTTCAAAATAAGCACAGCTGCACCATCCATACTCACCCTATTTCGAAACAGCAATTTTGAAATAGGTGTTATTGCTCATGAAATGAGGGTTTATTATTTCAAAATAAGAAGCCTGTTTGAAAATAATTTTGAAATAACGGGCTTGCTGTGTAGATGCTCACCTTCTTACTTCAAAATAAGGGGAGTCATTTTGAAATAACTCCTCAGTGTAGACCTGCCCTTAGCTTGTGAGCTGAGTAGGCCAGGATCTGTATGTGTTATTGCTTATTCAGAGTCTTGTGCAATGGAGCCTTGATCCCTAATTTGGATCCTTATGTGCTACTGCAATAGGAATTAATCAACAGTAATAAAAAATACTACTTTTAGTATTTGTTCTGATCTTTTTGATGTTTAAAGTAATTGATAGTAAAAATGTATGTTTTGTTTCCAATGTGTGTAGCGTTTCTACAAGAAAGCAGCTGCGTTTGTGTTAAGAGCTGTTGGTAAACATTCTCCTCAGCTAGCTCAAGCAATTGTTGATTGTGGAGCTCTGGATACACTTGTGATTTGTTTGGAAGATTTTGACCCTGGAGTAAAGGAAGCTGCAGCCTGGGCACTTGGGTACATTGCCAGACACAATGCAGGTAATAGATTTTAGGTATTCTATCTTTTACCTTAATATTGTTTGTTTAAAAGTGATTACACATTGTAATAAGTTGATTTACCCAGAAAATGACTTTTCCTCATCATTTAATCTTATGTTTGGAACTGAATTCTACTCAGTTTACCAGTCCACCAAATGTCAGCTCTTGTATGACATCTGCATATTTGGCAGCCATTAATGCCTGGCAACATGAAAGAAAGAGAGAGAGGCATTCCCCCATGAAATGCCCTTTGGCTTAGGAGGAGGTGCTTTGGAGGTGAGAGAAGGAATTCATAGATTCAGACTTCACATCTTTTTAGGAGTGATTTTAATATTTCTTTGCACTTTATAACACTTAATGCAAATAAGGGCTCCTAACCCTTCCAGCATTCATTCCCTTAAATTAACAAATAGCATAGCTGAGAGTTATAAAACATCACTTCTGGGAAAACTCAGAACTGATGTCACCTAACATCAGAGATACCTAATCACATCTGCTTGGCTGCACTGTCTTTCAGAACAAATGTGCCAAATTTGTTGGCTTGACATACTGTTTGTAACCATTGCTTTTAACTGCTAGACCACTCTCTTCACCCAGAGTCCGGAACAGATCCCAGGAAACTGGTACCCAACACTCCACTATTCTTTCATATATAATTGTATAACACCACTTGTAAAGTGTGTATCATGTTCCTATTTAGGGGCTCATTTGGTTAATAGCTTTCTTCTATCAGCTGTTCCTTTAGTTCAAGTGGTAGATGATTGTGCTGTGTGGAGCTAAGGATTGTGAGGTCAAACTCCCCTGATACACTATTTCCCCCCCACATATAAGTGATGTTTGGTTGAAAGAAAGATTAGTGTGTTGACCCTGGAATAATTATAGCTTTGGAAATATTTGTATTTTCTAAACCATTGTATTAATATGAATTTGGATGTTGTTTTTATGTGGGTGGGCACTTGATTATAGATTTTAGGAAATCTTGGTTATAGATTCAGAGCTGTGACCACGCAACTATTTTCTGAGTTCCACTCTGAAATTCAAAGGTCCTATGCAGGCAGGGAGCTCAGCTGACCAGCGGTGGGCAGGGCGTCATATCACTAAGCAAGAAGCTAAACAGAGCTGCTCTGTGTTTGAGTAGCTCCAAGAGAAGGTAAATAAGGGAGATAAGGAGACAGTAAGTGGCTTGGAGGAGAGGAGGAGGAGGAGGAGGAGGGAGTGATTGGCTGAGGCGGAGTCAGAGAGGAGGGAAGGGGAGTTTGGAGAGTCCTGTCTGCATGAGGAGAAAGAGGCAGGAACACAGCATTCTCAAGCCTCCTGGGAAGGGGGAGATAAGGGACTGACTGCATGGGATAAATGGGGGAAAGAGGAGGTGAGTGGGTGCTGGCATTGGGGTGAGGTGGAGGCAGGGAGGGAGTTTGTGCTGTGAGTTGGGGAAGGTGTGAATAACTTTTGCTTTAACTGGGAGTTAGAACAGGACAGACTGCTGGTGCCTGTTAGTTTGAGAAGCAGGATTTTATCCCACCCCCACCTGGGCTGGGGGGAGCAGATTGCACAGGGGTAGATGGGAGAAAGGGAGTGGGCGGATGCTGGCATCTTTGCAGTGAGGTGAAAGTGAGGGGCTGAGTTTGTTTGGGGTGTCCCTGATTCATTTGCTGAAGTCCTCTCTGGCTGGCTGGGTTGGAGAGAAGCAGGCTGCATGGGGTATGGTGTGTTCCAGGAG
Organism: Pelodiscus sinensis; assembly: GCF_049634645.1. Classification (NCBI taxonomy): domain Eukaryota; kingdom Metazoa; phylum Chordata; order Testudines; family Trionychidae; genus Pelodiscus; species Pelodiscus sinensis. Next base: position 222,957,540 of record NC_134712.1, read on the forward strand.
ACATTTGGATGGTTACATTTTGAACAAAATTTACATAAGGTGTTAATGGCTTAAGGTAAGAAATAAAAAGATTCTTTTAATAGATTTTTTTGGCAAGTTGCAAATATCTAAAACTCTGATTTTAATAATTTTTTAAAAATCTTTTGTTACTAATTAATACATGGTATATTGTATTGCATTAAGGCCAGATCTTTCTTTGTGGTAAAGTTCTATCTCTTTTGAGTCAAAAGTAGGAAGTACTAGGTGTGATGCTAGTTGTTTTGTAGGAGGAAACCTTATTTGCAAGCTCTTTGAAACATGCATCTATCTACAAACCCTGAAGCCATGTGTTAATTCTTTTTCTGGGGCTTTATACTATGCGTATGTGTTTTGTTTGTATCCGTGGTACACATTCACACACTACCTCAATATTGGTGTTGCATATAAGAAATTTCAAGCCACCCAAAAGAAAATTCAACTCGCCCAAGGATAGAAAATGTTAGAGGGAAAACAGGTCCACAGTGTAGGAGACCTTCCTTGCATAAGCCCCCAAAAGGTCAGCACTTGACTTAGTAAAAACATCTTCTGTCTTTGTACACCAATCTCCTATCTCTTCCTGACAGAGCAGCTCCACTTCTGATAAAATCTGACTTTCATTTCTGTCCAGCCCACTTCCCATCCTTCAGAAGGAGAAGAAAGCTACTAGAAGGGAGGCTATTCTAGATGTGATTTTTGCAAATAGGGAGGAACTGGTTGAGAGTTTGAAAGTGGAAGGCAGCTTGGGTGAAAGTGATAGAGTTAATGATTCTAAGAAATGGTAGAAATGAGAACAGCAAAATAAAGATAATGGATTTCAAGAAAGCTGATTTTAGTATATTCAGGGACCTGGTAGATAAGATCCCATGGGAAGCAAGACTAAGAGGAAAAACAGTTGAAGACAGTTGACAGTTTTTGAAAGGGACATTTTTAAGGACACAAGAACACACCATTTCACTGTGTAGAAAAGATAGGAAGTATGACAAGAGAGCACCTTGGCTTAACCAGGAGATCTTGAATGATGTAAAAATAAAAATGACTTTTACGAAAAATGGAAACCAGGCCAAAGTACACAGGATGAATATAAATAAATAACGCAAGTATGTAGGGGCAGAATTAGAAAGGCAAAGGTACAAAATGAGCTCAATCTAGCTAAAGACATTAAAGGGTAACAAGAAAAAAATCTACAAATATTTTAGAAGCAAGAGGAAGACCAAGGACAAAGTAGGACCATTGCTCAATGAAGAGAGAAAAACAATAACATAAAATGTGGAAATGAAGGAGACATTTAACAACTTCTTCGTTTGGTTTTCACCAAGAAGGTTGGTGGCAATTGGATGCTTACCATAATGAATGCCAGTGAAAATTGGGTAGGTTCAGAAGTTAAATTAAGTAAAGAACTAATTAAAAAAAAATAGAAAAGTTAGATATCTTCAAGTCACTAGGGCCTGATAAAATGCATCCTAGAATACTCAAGGGGCCAATTGAGGAGGTATCCAAGCTATTAGCCATCATCTTTGAAAAGTCATGGAAGATGGAAGAGATTCCAAAAGACTGGAAAAGGGCAATTTTAGTGCCCATCTATAAAAGAGGGAAATAAGGATAACATAGGAAACTACAGACCAGTTAGCTTAACTTCTGTATCAGGAAAGATAATGGAGCAAATAACCAAGGAATCCATCTGCAAACATCTGGAAGATAATAAGATGGTAAGTAACAGTCAGCATGGGTTTGTTAAGAACAAATCATGTCAAACCAACCCTATAGCTTTCTTTGATAGGATAACAAGGTGGAAGTGGTAAATATGGTATACTTAAACTTTAGTAAAGCATTTGATACATGACCTTCTTATCAATAAATTAGGGAAATATAACATTACTATTAAAGGCTACTGTTAGGTGGGTGCATAACCAATTGGATAACCTCTCTTAGGGTATGTCTACACTACAGTGCTATTTCGAATTAACTTGTTTCAAATTAGTTAATTCGAAATAAGCTAAATCGAAATAACGCATCTAGATACAAAAACTAATTCGAAATAGCGTTTTGCTATTTCGAAATAGTGCGTCCACACTGATTGGACACTGGATTGCATTTAAGGGCAACTGAAACTGGTTCCAGCAGGGCATCAGGTCAGTAGTTGCTTTGTGTGGTTGCTGTCTGAGGCTATCTGAGGCTCGTGCTTAAGGGGACCCCCCTGGACAGCCGGTTCTCAGCTTTCCCGCTTGCTTGCCTACCTCGCCGAGGGAGAGCAAAGCGTTTTCCTCTCTGTCTGCTTTGGTTGCTCTCGTTTGGGACACCACAGCACTCAGCACCATGGAGCCAGAGCTGCTCCTGTGCACTCTGGTGCTCATGTTGAACGTCTTGCTGTAATCCTGGCAGCAATTGCTGGAGGCTGCCTGGCACCTTCTGCTGCAGGCCAGCCCCCTGGCTCTCCTCCTGTCCCCTCTGGGGGCCCTGGAGGAGTAGCGCCCGGATGCCAGCGTGCCCTGCCGCATCTGGTGTCTGGACACCAGCAGCGACTGGTGGGACCACATCATCCTGGAGCTCTGGAGCTCTGGGGAGACCAACAGTGGACCCAGAACTTCAGGATAAAGAAGGACACCTTCCTCGAGCTCTGTGAGTGGTTCGCCCCTGCTCTGCGGTGATGGGGGACACTCATGAGGCCCGCCATTCCCCTCCACAAGCGGGTGGCCATCGCCCTCTGGAAGCTCTCCACGCCAGATAGCTACCGATCCGTGGGGAACCAGTTCAGCATGGGGAGATCCACCATCGGAGCGGTGCTCATGCAGGTATGGCACTCACTGGCCACTCGTCCAGTAGGGGGGGCTGCAAGGAGGATATGGGCTGCCCCAGAGACAACGGGGGGAAGGTGGTGAAAGTGCCCTCCCCGGGACAGTTCGGTCTGTCCAGGCCATGTTACAGATCGCCTGCGGTGGCCAGGATTGCAGCTGGAGTTGCTCCTCAGAGTGGGGCGTGGGGCAGTGGCGGGGAACGAACACTCCCAGCCACCCGGGCACCCCAGCGAGCCTCGGTTTTGTGTGTCTCTCTGCAGGTGGTGAAGGCCATCAACAGGGTGCTGCTCCGCAGAGTTGTCCACCTTACCGACCTGGACGCGGTCATCCAGGGGTTTGGTGCCCTGGGCTTCCCCAACTGCGGGGGGGCAATAGATGGGATGCAAATCCCCATCCGTGCCCTGGACCACCAGGCCTCCCTCTACATAAACAGGAAGGGGTACTTCTCCATGATCCTGCAGGCCATGTCTGACCACCGGGGCCAGTTCACAGACCTCAGTGTGGGTTGGTCCGGCAAGGCACACAACGCACGGGTGTACCGCAACTCCTCCGTGTGCCAGAGGCTGCACGCCGGGACTTTCTTCCCCGACCGCCACATCAGGGTCAGGGACGTGGACATGCCAGTGTGCCTGCTGGGAGATGTGGCCTATCCCCTATAGCCTTGGCTGATGAAGCCCTACATGGGACACCTCAGCCAATGCCAGGCTCAGCAGGGCCCGCATCATGGTTGAGGGGACCTTCGGCCAACTGAAAGCACGGTTTAGATGCCTCTACACCCGCCTCGACCTTTCCCAACACAATATTCCGCACGTGATGGCAGCGTGCCGTGTGCTCCACAATTTATGCGAGAGAGAGGGGGAGGCTTTCCTGCCAGGCTGGATGGCAAAGGCTCACCGCCTGGCTGGCCAGTACGCACAGTCCTGCATGGCTGCCAGCTGGGAGGCCCTTCGAGGGGCTGTCCGCATCCAAGAAGCCCTGTGAGAGAGCTTCCAGGCGGACGAGGACTGAAGTCCCCCTGGCGTGCTCCACAGGGGCTTTGTGCCTTACATTCCACCCCCACCTCCTTCCCCTTTTCCCTACCTAACCCCCTTCCTGATATACAATAAAAACACCTGTGTTGCCACAAAAAACTCTCTTTATTTAACATAACGGGGGGAGGGGGAATGAGGGTGGGAGAGGGGAGGGGGGAAACTGGGAGGAGGGTTCTGGAAGGGGGAGGCAAGGGGAGGAAGGGAGAGGGGAAGCTCAGGGTTGGGGGTCTTGCCAGCCTTCCCGTCTCGCAGCACTGCGGGTGTGGGGGCCTCGGTGTTCCCAGGGGGGAGTGGGTGCGGAGGGTGCAGCCGGAGGAATGGGGGGTGCGGAAGAAGCGGGAGGGGGAGCAGGGGTGGGAGGAGAAGCGATAGCTGAGGCGGCTGCAGGGGCTGGAGTAGCAGGAGGCAGAAAACGGTCCGCCGGGGCCTGCAGGTGCTCACAGAGGGCACGGCCCTGCTCCCGCAAGCTCTCCCGCCACAGCTGCAGGTCCTCTTGCACCCACTGCTCCTGGCTGTGGACCTGCTGTCCCTGTAAGCGCAGCTGCTGACTCTGGAACTCCTCCAGGTTGCAGGTGCACCTGCTGGCCCGGGTGCAGGTGGATGGTCCAGGTGGGGTGGTGCGTCCTGCACTCGCAAGTGCTGCGGCTGCAGTGAAACAAGGGAAGTGGTCAGTTCTTCCAGGGGACACAGCAGGTGAAACCCAGCCTCCCTCTAAAAGGTGAGGATGGCAGGTCTCTGCACCTGCTATCCCTGGGAGTGTGAGCTGGCCCAGGACTGCACCCCAGTCCCTTTGCTGCCTATAGTGTCGTGTGTGTGGGGTAGAGGGAGGGGAGATGTGCCCTGCCTCTGTGTAGAGGGGGCGTCTGGAGGGAGGGCAGTGTGCAGTGTCTATTCCCGGGGTCAGAAGCATGTCATGTGCCTTCATGCGTAGATGCATGTGGGGAACAGGCCAGGGCCCATTCATGGCACTCAGCTGGGGCCACATGTCCTGGATGGCACGGCAGAGGCACAGGTTGCCGCCTGCTCCGTTGTCGGCAAGGCTCACATGTACCGTCCCTGGGCTTCCCCTCTGCCCCAGCCCGCATAAGGGGACCGTGATGGCACTCACATGTGGAGGCCTCCCCAGCCTCAGATGAGGCTGCTGATGGGCTCTCCAGTTCCGCTCGAGGGTCCTTGGTGCAGGGCATGCTCCTTTCAGGCTCCTGGCTGCCGTCCTCCTCCTCTTCCTTCTCTTCCCCTGTGTCAGGGGCAGAGCCTTCTGCCCCGGGGTCGATGACGACCAGGAGGGCACGGACCATCTGACCCCCCAGGATGCGGTCCAGGGCCTCAAACTGCGGGCAGGCCTCCGGGTCAGCCGCTGGTTGGGAGTCCCTGGCATAGGCCTGCCGTAGCTCTTTGATCTTGCTCCGCACCTGCTCCTGTCTGGCATGTGACCTCTGGTGGCCAGGCTGGCAACCATGCGGCTGTAGATGGCTGCATTCCTGCACGTAGTGCGGAGATCGTGGGCATTGGATGCCTCCCTCAAAACCTCAATGAGATCCACGATCTCCGCACTAGACCAGAAAGGCACCAGCCTTTTGCGGCCCCTGGCAGGCTCCTGGGAGCTGCCAGCCTGGTCCTGGGAAGCGGTGGAGGGCTGGGTGGCAGCAGGTTGCTGGCTCATCCTGTGCTTGGTGCACGGTCTGCTGGCTGTAAGCTGGCACAGGCATTGTGGCCAGAGTCTGCCCCTTTAAGGGTTCCAGGGGGTGGGAGGCGGAGGGAGCAGACAAGTTTTCCTGATTGTGCCCAGAGTGGCCACCAGGGCTCCCTGGGAAGGGCTGGAGGCCCCCTAATTCGAAATAAGTGTCTACACAGCACTTATTTCGAATTATCTATTTCGAATTTGGTGTTATTCCTCGTAGAATGAGGTTTACCAAATTCGAAATAAGGGCTCAACTATTTTGAATTTATTTTGAAATAATGGTTTGTATGTGTAGACGCTATTAAAGTTAATTCGAAACAACAACTGTTATTTCGAATTAACTTTGCAGTGTAGACATACCCTTAGAGTACTCCCTCCCAGGCCCTGTGCCCCCTCCTACACTCCTCCTCCAGGCCAGAATCCTCTCCTCGATCCTTCACCCCAAGCTCCTGCCCCAGATCATAACCCCCTCTTTCACCCAAACTTCCCCTCAGACCCCACACTCCCTCCTGCACCTCAGTGCTCTATCCCAAGCTTCCTTCTATAGCCTACCTGCCGTCCAAGACCCCGTGGCCCCTCCACAGAAGTGTGGCCCTTGATCACTTACCAAAATCTTGGAGTTGCCCCCAATTAAAAATTATTGCCCACCCCTGATCTAGATTATGATTGGTCCTGCCATGAAGGCTGCAGATTGGTCTTGATGTCCTCTTGAGGTCCCTTCCATTTCTAGTGTTCTATGATTCTATAATGAAGTTCTTTTCTGAAAAAGACTAAAAATGCCATGTGGGATTCTTGTAAATTTTCGGGTCGAGAAATAGCGAGCTTGCAAAAATTTCCACCATTCAAGAAAACAGAAATGTCATATGATTAGTTGACTTTGCAAGATTTGTTGTTGCCAGAATCTCTTAAAAATAGCTCCCAAGATTTGTTACCCACAAATCTAAACTTAAACTCTCCTAGGGTTGACCCTTGAAATTGAAACTCAGACACTAACCCAAACCAGATGTAGAACTAAACACTGTCTTCTTGATCCCTTTATCATTCCCACCACTTACTTTACAGTTTGAGAGGCCGTGCATAATGTGTACTTAAGAATATCTATCCTGGGTCAGACCAATGTCCATCTAGCATAGTATCCTTTCTTGTGACAGGGGCCAATGCCAATCACTTCAGAGGGAATTAACAGGCAATAATCTAGTAATCCATCATCTGTCGGCCATTCCCGACGGAGGCTAGAAACGCCATCCCTGCCCATCCTGGCTAATAGTCATTAATAGACCTATCCTCCATGTACTTACCTATGGGTGCGGTTTTTTTGAAACACCATTGACTATTGTGGAATCTGTGCAACATTCCTTGAAATTTTGTTCAGATACCATAATGAGTGAGGATTTAAAAATAACAAAAAACCTTGCATTTGAGAAACACATGAAAATAATTTTGTTTCTCTTTGCTTTATCCACATAAAATCTATAATCTTGTGTTCTGCAAATAACCACTGAATATTGCAAATGGTCAGGAAGGCAAAAAATATACTAGCTACTTTCACTGAAGCACCTAACTGAGGAAGTATTTGTTTCTAATTTTTCCAGCTCTCTGACACAGCATAACTTGAATGATTCAGACTAATTTTCACTCCAGCCAGTTAGAAGCCACTCCATATATTTAATGATGCCAAACTTTCTGCCAATGAAAGCTCTTTCTATGTCCTCAGCATAGCCTTCGCTATTATGGTTGAATTTGTCTGTCTACACCAGCGGTCTAACTGTGCATTTGGTTCTCTGTAGCCAGATTTGCACTCTTAGGGTATGTCTACACTACCCCCCTAGTTCGAACTAGGGGGGTAATGTATGCATACCGAACTTGCTAATGAAGCCCGGGATTTGAATTTCCCGGGCTTCATTAGCATAAAGCTGGCGCCGCCTTTTTTAAAAGCCGGCTAGTGCGAACCCCGTGCCGCGCGGCTACACGCGGCACGGACTAGATAGTTCGGATTAGGCTTCCTAATCCGAACTATCTGTACACCTGTTCCACGAGGCGTACAGATAGTTCGGATTAGAAGCCTAATCCGAACTATCTAGTCCGTGCCGCGTGTAGCCGCACGGCACGGGGTTCGCACTAGCCGGCTTTTAAAAATGGCGGCACCGGCTTTATGCTAATGAAGCCCGGGAAATTCAAATCCCGGGCTTCATTAGCAAGTTCGGTATGCATACATTACCCCCCTAGTTCGAACTAGGGGGGTAGTGTAGACATACCCTTACTTATCAAATTGCTCATTCATTTCTTTTGACACTTCCAGGGCCTGATCCAAAGTTCATGAATCTCAGCATAAAAACCCACATTGACTTCAGTGGACTTTGAATCAGGCTCTTAGGGTACGTCTACACTAGCCCCCTAGATCGATCTAGGGAGGCTAATGAGGGCGACCAGAATTGCAAATCAAGCTTGGGATTTAAATATCTCACGTTTGATTTGCATGTTCCCGGCTGGTTGCCATTTTAGAAATTGACTAGCCTGAAGTAACTGCCCGCATTTACACATGGCAGTGAAACGGGATTCTGGAATACAGCCCTAAATTGAATTAGGTGGTATTCAAGGCAGTTACTTCGGGCTAGTCAATTTCTAAAATGGCAACCGGCCGGGAACATGCAAATCAATCGTGGGATATTTAAATCCTGGGCTTGATTTGCAATTTCGGTTGCCCTCATTAGCCTCCTAGATCGATCTAGGGGGCTAGTGTAGACATACCCTTAGAGACAGAAGAACTTGTCAGGTATAACTCCATCCTCTCCATCTCCCTGTTCCAGATAGACTTTCTGTTGCATTCTATTGTCTGTAATCTTGGTATCACTGTTGACTCTGAGATTTTCTTATCACTCTATGTTTCCCATTTCGAGAAATTTTCCTGTTGGCATCTCTGAATTGTTATTCATGTATGTCAGTGCCTTGACTCTACCTTGCTGGAATCCTTTGATCATAGCAATTCCTTTTTACAAACCTCTCCTGTTTCCTAATATGTAGAAACTAATGTTTCCTACTTTTGCTTGTGAAAAGAGAAAAACTGTCACATCATCCATGCGACCAGACAATCCCCCTGGCTCCCCATTTCAGGTTCTAGTTCAAAACTGCCCCTGTTTTCTAAAATCTTTCAAGGACCAGCTCCAGACTGCCTAAGGAACCACTTATCTCTCTTCTTTCCTTTACTGTGTTCATTAAGCACTAGCCTCCTCTTGGTCTATCCACATAATCTTTACACATTTTGTTATGAAGATGCTTTTATATGAAGATGCTGGAATAAATTGCCTAGGGAGGTTGTGCAATCTCCATCTGTGGAGATATTTAAGAGTAGGTTAGATAAATGTCTATCAGGGATGGTCTAGAAAGTATTTGGTCCTGCCATGAGGGCAGGAGACTGGACTCAACGACCTCTTGGGGGTCCAACCAGTCCTGTTATTCTATGATTCTATGATTTTATTGCATCTGCTTCCATCTAGATCAACTTATCTTTTTTGTCTCTCCATTTGCTTTCAAACTTCATATGAAAAAATAGTTTCTCCTTGATCCTTATCAGTTTTTCCACTAAGTATGTTTGTGAGACAGAGAAGAAGCGTGAAATTTTGCAATTGTATAATTTAATTTTCTGAAGTGACTTGGGAGTATAGTTTGACTGAAAGGCACTACAGAAAGTGAAACTGTATTATATCTCCTTTTGAGAGGAATGAATTTGGTTTTACATGTGCACTTTGCAAATAAATACAAGCAAATGAGAAGATTTCTGAAAACAGATTATTAGTGTTTTTTTGATTGCTGCCCTTGTTGCTGCATGTTGGCAGGACTCAAAATGGGCTGTGTTGACCCAAAGAATGTATGAACGGAAAAAATCATTTGCCCATGGTTAGGGGGAAAGCACAAACCTAATGACAGCATATGGAGAGTGCATTTGGAATTGTGGACATGGAGAGCCAAGGAAATAATGGGCTCAGGTATGGCAGTAAGAACAGGTAGCAAGATTGGGGGTGGTGGGGAAGTGAACAATTGGAATCTTGCATCTCTCCTTAAACACTGACATGAGCAAATATGGGCCTGGTCACCTCCACTATGCTATAGGAAAGCTTATCGGAGAAGGCTAAAGGGACAAAAATGTCCACAAGGTGAATGTCACAGAGATTTCTCTGCAATTTTTCTGTTGGAGGAAGAATGTATTCCTCTCCTCCCCCCCATCTCCACCCTTGGCATGTCTATACTAGGAAATAATTTCAAAATAAGTAAAATTGAAATAATAACTCCAAAAATAATAAAATCAAAATATTCAGAGGGGTAGCCGAGTTAGTCTGTAACAGGAAAAACTTCAAAAACAACAAATAGTCTAGTAGCACCTTAAAGACAAACAAAAATAACGCATCCACACTGTGGCAGAGCATTGAAATAGCTCAGAATTATTTTGAAATAGTGCGTCCACACTGATTGGAGCCTGCCTCAGATTTAGAGCCCCTGGAAGTACTCTGGGGAGGACACCAGGAGGGTGGACACTTCCTGTGGCTCTTTGGTCTGGCAAGCTGAGATGCGTGCTTTCAGGGGCTCCTCCCTATGGCTGCATCTCACATGCCATTCCTATACTGTCAACCCCCTCGTGGGACACCAAACTGATGCAGTGTTCTCTGGTTGTCCTTTGGATGCCACAGCACTGACATCATGCAGCCAGAGCTGCTGCAAAGCAGTGCCATGCTCATGGGCATCTAGCTATGCCTCATGGAGCAGTTCATCCAGACTGCACGCATGGTACTCCAGGAGGACAATGACGAGCCTGAACTGGAGAACCCCTTCATCCAAATCCTGGTGCTCCTGCTGCTGGAAATGTCCCTCGGTCCCATGGACACCATGGAATGCCGCTTATGATGGAGGGAGACCAGTTCTGATTGGTGGGACCGCATCGTCCTGCTGAGATGGGATGACCAGCAGTGGCTCCAGAACTTTTGCATGTGGAAGGCTACTTTCCTGGAGTTCAATGGCTTGCCCCTGCCCTCAGGCAACAGGACACCCAACTACAACCCACCATCCCTCTGCAGAAGTGTGTTGCCGTTGCCGTTGCCCTGTTGAAGCTTGCCACGCCAGACAGCTACTGCTCTGCTGGGAATCAGTTCTGCATGTAGAAATCCACAGTTAGGTCCGTGCTTTTGCAGGTAGCCAAGGCCATCAACAACATGCTGTTATGGAAGGTCATCACTTTGGGGAACGTTGACACCATTGTGGATGGCTTTCCTGCCATGGCCTTTCCTATTGCGGGAAGGGGGGGGGGGACATAGATGGCACTGATATCCCAATCCTGGTCCCCGACCATTGTGTCTCGGAATATATATATACAGGAAGGGGTACTTCTTCTTTGAGTTATGTCCCCATGGGTGGTCCACTGTTAGTGTTGAGTCGTCCTGGTGCCACAGATCAAAGTTTTAGGTAGCAGTAGTCAGCCAGACTGCACGTGCATCCTGTGACTTTTGCACCCTTTTGCATATGCATGTGGTCCAGATCCCACCAGTTCCTTCATTGCTGCCCTTGGTCGCAGACGGAGTGAGCTCTTCTCCTCAACTGTTCTAGTAGAAAAAAAAAGTAGTTAGTTAAATAGCTTAGTTTATACTCAGTTCCTAGTTATAGTTTAGTGTTAAGAAGTTAGTTGTTCAGTAAATAAATAAATTAAATTAAATTTATAAAACAACGTAGCTACTGGCCATTTTTAAGGCTGCAGTTGACCAAAAAAAAAAAAAAGAAGAAACAGAAAGAAACATGCGGCTAGCCTGGCAATGACAAGAGCATCCCTCGTGATGCTGGGCTCACTGGTCTTGGCTTACAAAAAAATGCGTGAACCCATGCCTGCCTCTGACGGGCACTTTCTTGTATTAGGTGTCTCAGGGAGGCACATGTGTCTCAGAAATGCTCACACTGCTATAAGCTGACTGCGAGGGCATGCCGGGACAGAGAGATGAGGCTTTGAATGCTCTTATTTGACAAAGCATTTCAGCCATTGGACTCTACTTTGTCCGCTACTCACTCAGATCCTGTCAGAGTCCAAAAATGGAGGGCCTCTTCCCCGAGTTTGGGGTCTTCAGCTAAGAAACATGCCTCACCAGCACGTTCACTTCTGCCGGTTCCAACAAGTAGAGTCAGTGCAGGGGACAAGCCAGGAACATCCAGCACTGTGTCTTTGTGCTCTAAGGCTGCTCTGGATATGAAAGCGCGACACAAGGCACCGTTGGTGCCAACAGCAGGGGTGTCTCTGACCTTTCAGCACTGATGTCAGCAGTGGCACCGACAGTCTCAGCTGCAAAGACTGCAGCACTGGTGCCCACACTGGCAGTGGCACCAGTAGTAACCACCATACCAATTCGAAATAGGTAGCCAGAACTGACATCTCAGCTTCCTATTCCAGTGCCAGATGTGTCCAGAAGACTACTGGCACTGATAAAAGCCTGTACCAAATCTAGTAAGCCTCAGAGTCTCTGACTTTCTCTCCAGCACTGGCACATTCACTGCCGATACCGGGGTCACCGGTACCACAATGTTCAGGAACTAGGCACAATTTCCCCTTATATATAAGACATCATACATTGATGTTCCCACTATCTCCGGCACCGGAGCATGCATTTCCATACAATGCTTATTAAAGACATATGTGTCTGTCTCCTCCCCCACCTTCGAGGGGCTCAGTAACACTGCCTCCCTCTCTGATGTTATTGGTGCATGCAGCTTACTGTGAGGACCATAGAAGTGTCTTCTTCTTGAGGCACTCATCCCCTAGGAGGTCATACTACAATTACTATACACAAAGATACTACCATGACCATCCACCCCACTGGATGACTGGCTACCACCATCACCGGCCTGCATATTCCAGGCACTGGTCACCTGGATGCTATAGGTCCTCTCCCAGACATAGATAAGCTACTTCTTCAGCACCTGCTCACAGACAACATACTCCACCATCTCCTCCGAGTTCTTCCCCTCCACCTCATCATTTTGAACCTGAAGAGGGTCAATAATCAGAACCTGTGGGGGCATCAGCCCGATACTTCCCCCATGGACCAGCCCTCTTCATCTCCAGACAAAGCAGTTATTGCAGGGGATATGTCACCCACTGATGACCTGAAACAATTCCAGTACTTGTTTAAGAGAGTGGCCACTAGCCAGGAGGTCCAACTAACGGAGGGTCAGGAGAAACAGTATTGCCTACTTAAAAATCGTTAACCCTCCCAACGAGCCAAGATTGTGCTGCCTATGGATGAGGCTATTATGGAGGCTGCCAAGGAGATTTGGCAGATCCCAGTCTCTGCTCCACCAACCAATAAGTGAGCAGACAAAAAGTATTTTGTCCCACCAAGGGGATGGAATTTTTACTCTCCCACCCTCAGCCTAATTTCCTAGTCGTGAATGCGGCTCAACAGAGGTCCAAGATTCCCCAGTACAAAAATGTTGCGGCTGACAAAGAAAGTAAGTGCATGGACCTTTTTGGCAGAAAGGTATACTTGTCTTCAACACATCTGCTTCGCATCACCAATTATTCAGCTCTTTTGTCCAACCATGACTTTGACAATTACACCAGGCTTACTATTATGGAGTACTTACCAGACTCAAAGAGACCGCTCCTGAAATCGATCATTCAGAAAGGCTACGCCTCTGCTAGGAAAGGCCTGCAGATCGCACTTGATGTGGCAGACACAGCAGCTTGTTCTACGGCAACCTTTATAGTCATGCAGAAAGTCTCGTGGTTACAAACTGCTAGAGTCCTGCGGGAGCTTCAAAATAAAGTGGAGGACATCCCTTTTGACAAACAGAAATTATTTGCTGAAAAGACCGATGAGGTCCTCCACTGAAGCACGTACTCCAGAATGACTCTCCATACCCTCGGTATGTACACTCCCCCATATTGGCGTAAGCAGTACACACTCTATCATATCGCATGATATTCTTATTGATAAACTAGGCAAATATAACTTAGATAGGGCCACAATAAGGTGGGTGCATAATTGGCTGGATAACCATAGTCAGAGAGTTGTTGTTAACGGTGCTAAATCCTGCTGGAAAGGGATAACAAGTGGAGTTCCGCAAGGGTCTGTTTTGGGACCCGTACTGTTCAATATCTTCATCAATGATGTAGATATTGGGATAGAGAGTACGCTTATTAAGTTTGCAGATGATACCAAACTGGGTGGGGTTGCAACTTCTTTGGAGGATAGGGACATAATTCAAAATGACCTTAGCAAGTTAGAGAAATGGTCAAAGGTAAACAGGATGAAGTTTAATAAAGAGAAATGCAAAGTACTCCACTTAGGAAGGAACAATCAGTTCCATACATACAAGATGGGAAGCAACTGTCTAGGAAGGAGCATGGCGGAAAGGGATCTAGGGGTCATAGTGGACCACAAGTTGAATATGAGTCAACAGTGTGATGCTGTTGCAAAAAAAGCAAATATGATTCTAGGTTGTATCAACAGGTGTGTTGTAAGCAAAACTCGTGAAGTCATTCTGCCACTCTACTCTGCACTAGTTAGGCCTCAGCTGGAGTACTGTGTCCAGTTCTGGGCGCCACATTTCAAGAAAGATGTGGAGAAACTGGAAAGGGTACAGAGAAGAGCGACAAGAATGATTAAAGGTTTAGAGAACATGACTTATGAAGCCAAGCTTCATGAACTGGGCTTGTTTAGTTTGGAAAAAAGAAGATTAAGGGGGGACATGATAGCGGTTTTCAAATATCTAAAAGGGTGTCACAAGGAGGAAGGAGAAAATTTGTTCCTCTTGGTTTCTGAGGACAGGACAAGGAGTAATGGGCTTAAAGTGCAGCAAGGGAGGTTTAGATTGGACATTAGGAAAAAACTGTCAGGGTGGTCAAATATTGGAATAAATTGCCAAGGGAGGTGGTGGAATCTCCCTCTCTGGAGATATTTAAGAACAGGTTAGATAGACATCTGTCAGGGACGGTGTAGACGGAGCTTGGTCCTGCCTTGAGGGCGGGGGGCTGGACTCGATGACCTCTCGAGGTCCCTTCCAGTCCTATGATTCTATGATTCTATCAGAGAGACTGCGATTTCTCATATTCAGGATATCAGCAGTGGGGATTCAATCAATCCCGGACAAGACAGAGAACCCAGAGGTGTACTCAAAATAACCACAATTCTAACCAACAATCAAACAAACAGCAGGTTTGATTCCGTGGTCGAGGGCTCACAAATCCTCCCTGTTGCACATCCACACAATCGCACGGTTCCTATTTTCCACCACCACCTCAGACCCTTTTACCATCATTGGTCCACCATTACATCTAATCGTTGGGTTCTTGAGATCGTCATATCCAGCTACACCAGCTACTACCAATACCTGGCAAAGGCTTCTATTCTCACTACTTCCTCACGCAGAAAAGAACAGGCAGTTGAAGGCTGTAGTGGGGCGGACTGGCGGCCCACTGACCCAGAGACGAGAGAACCCCTCCGAGAGCCATTTTGGGCACAACCTAGCCCCTCCTCGTCACCTGACCAGAAGTCAGTGGGCGGGGCTAGCGCTAGGGCTATAAGTAGCCAGGCTGAGGACTCATTTGGGCCCTAGACTCTGGAGGAGCCAGAGGCCTACCCAGAGCTCCCTGCCGGGGAGGCCTAGACCTGGCTTGGGCATCCAACTGCCTCTGACCTGGAGGCTCACATAGAACTCTCTGACTGGGAGGCAGAGACCTGGCTGGGCCCTCTGACAGGCCTGGCCTTTGACCCAGAGGAACCAGAGGCCTGCCCAGTGCTCCCTGTTGGGGAGACTGGGACGGGCCCTGGGCCTCGGAGTGCAGCTGACCCGGAGGACCTCCCTGAACCCCGACACCAGCCTGTACCCTGGGACCCTGAGGATTAGCTGGAGCCACTGGACCTGCAAGCAGCTGAGGCCTGGAGTGGGCCCCCGGAGTCCCTGCGGGATGACATGGCCCTTGACTCCCCGTGTGACCTGCCAGAGACTCAGATACCTGCTGAGGGGGAGAGAGGAAGTGGCTCAGGGAATAGCACGGGCTGGTAAAGGCCCTAGGCCAGCGCGTTGTGGGCAGGAGCCCCTGCTGAGCCAGCAGCAGCTGCTCTACTGCATCCAGGACCCTGGGCTGAGATGCAGTGGAGTGGGTGGGCTTATGCTCCCCCTGCCACCCACCTACCGGGTGGCAGTCTCTCCCTCACCACCACTGCAGATGAACTGCCTGCCCCCCTCCTGAACAAGGAGACCCTCAACCTGCATTTTTTATTGCTGTCATGATCATGAGGGTTAGCCAGCAGCCTGGGAATTAAGAGGTTAACCTTACCTAAGTCAGGTAGATTCAGCCAATAGGAAGGTAAGTAGGAATTTCAAACTAGGACAAAGGAATGTTTGGTTTCTCCCTCCTTTGTCCTGAGCAGTTTCTCTCCATCTACTGAGGGGGCAGACAGAATGTTTTCCTCCAAGAATAGACTCTTCACTCTTCTGTAAGTAGGGTAAAGTTTAGATAAATCTATTAGGTTTTATTGTTTTATGGTTTGGGAAATGGGATCTGATGTCTGTGCATTAAAAATGATTTTTGCTCTCTTTTGTAACTAAGCTCCTGGCCCATGGTGGGTTTCTCCTCCATAAGTATATCATAGTATGTCTACACAACAGCACTAATTCGAACTAAGCTAATTCAAATTAGTGCATCTAGACCTAAAAATTAATTCGAATTAGCGTTTTGCTAATTCAAAATAGCGCGTCCACATTGAGTGGACCCTGAACCGAAGTTAAGGCTGGCCGGAACCAGTGCCGGCAGGGCATCAGGTTAGGACTTAGAGTGTGGAGCTGCTGCCTCAGGCTAGCTGAGAGCTGTGCTTAGGGACCCGACCCCCACCCCGGACAGACTGTTCTCAGGGTTCCCCGCTTGCTTGTCTAACTCGATGAGGGACAGCAAAGCAGTCCTGACTTGGAGTGCCCTGAGTGCCCACACTCGGCACATCGCAGCACTTGGCCATCAGCCTGGCTGCACTTGCTGCAGGCTGCCATCCAGGGGGGGTTAATTGGGGGGCTGTCAGGATCCAAGAGGCCCTGCAAGAGAGCTTCCACCACAAGGAGCCTGCAGAGCCACCCCAGTCCTCCCCATCGGGGGCTCATGCCCCATTCCTCCCTCACGTCCTTCCACTTACCCCTCCCTAGCCCCCTTCCTGATGTAAAAAATAAAGGACACGTGTGTTCAAAAATAGAAACTCTCTTTATTTAACAAAATTGGGGGGGGGGGATTAACCTCTGGGGAGACTGGGAAAAGGAGGTGGGAGAAGGGAAGAGAGAGTGTGGAAGAGGGGAGGGGGAAACCTGGGAGGAGGGAGCTAGAAGGGGGAAGCCAGGGGAAGAAGGAGGAGGGGAAGTATAAAACTATGGTACTCCATATCTTCAGTACTGTGTACAGATGTGGTCTCCTCACCTCAAAAAAGATATTTTGGCCTTGGAAAGTGTTCAGAAAAGGGCAACTACAATGATTAGTGGTTTGGAACAGGTCCCATATGAAGAGAGGCTAAAGAGACTGGGGGTATGTCTACACTACCCCGCTAGTTCGAACTAGCGGGGTAATGTATGCATACCGCACTTGCTAATGAAGCCCGGGATTTGAATTTCCCGGGCTTCATTAGCATAAGCGGGGAGCCGCCATTTTTAAATCCCCGCTGCTTCGAACCCCGTGTAGCGCGGCTACACGGGGCTCGAACTAGGTAGTTCGGACTAGGGTCCTATTCCGAACTACCGTTATCCCGGGCTTCATTAGCAAGTGCGATATGCATACATTACCCTCCTAGTTCGAACTAGGAGGGTAGTGTAGACATACCCTGGGACTTTTCAGGTTAGAAAAGAGGAGACTGAGGGGGGATATGATAGAGGTCTATAAAAGCATGAGTGGTGTGGAGAGGGTGAATAAAGAAAAGTTCTTCATTAGTTCCCATAATAGAAGGACTAGAGGACACCAAATGAAATTAATGGACAGCAGGTTTAAAACTAATAAAAGAAAGTTCTTCTTCACACAGCACATAGTCAACCTGTGGAACTCCTTGCCACAGGAGGCTGTCAAGGCTAGAACTATAACCGAGTTTAAAGAGAAGTTAGATACATTCATGGAGGTTGGGTCCATGGAGTGCTATTAGCCAGGGGATAAGAACGGTGTCCCTGGCCTCTGTTTGTGGAAGGTTGCAGATGGATGGCACGAGACAAATCGCTTGGTCATTGTCTTCGGTCCATCCCCTCCAGGGTACCTGGTGTTGGCTGCTGTCGGCAGACAGGCTACTGGGCTAGATGGACCTTTGGTCTGACCTAGTACGGCCATTCTTATGTTCTTATGTTCTAAGCTCAGGGCTCAGGGTCGGGGGTCTCACTGGAGCAACTTGATTTTCATGCAAACCTGCTCCTGGGTTCGCATGTGGCTTTTGGTGGCCAGGCTGGCAGCTATCCTGCCCTAGACAGCCGCATTCATATGCCTAGTGTGGAGGTCATGGATGTTGGAGGCCTCCCCCCAAACCTCGATGAGGTCCACGATCTCCGCACTAGACCAGGTGGGAACCCGCCTAATGCGGCCCCGGGCAGGATCCTGGGAGCTGCCAGCCTGGTCCTGGAAAGAGGAGGAGGGCTTGGTGGCAGCGGGTAGCTGGCTCATGCCATGCCAGGTGCAGGGTCTGCTGGATGGATGCTGGCAGGCTTGTAACTGGCACGAGCACTGTAGCCAGACCATGCCCCTTTAAGGGCTCCGGGACCAGGAGGGGGGCAGAAAAGTTTCCCTGGTTTGGCCCAGAGTAGCCAACAGGGCAACCTGGGAAGGGCTATCCTCCAACTAGTTCGAATTAAGTGGCTACTACTTAATTCGAACTAAGCGTTACTCCTTGTAGAATGAGGTTTACCTAGTTCGAATTAAGCACTCCCCTAGTTTGAATTAAATTCGAACTAGCGGTTTGTATGTGTAGCCACTATGAAAGTTAATTAGAACTAACAGAACTAATGTAGTGTAGACATACCCTTACTTTGTTACTTTTCCATCTAGTCATTGTGCTTGCAACAGGAATATTGTTTTGATGATAAAAGTTCTTTTTCTTTTCTTAACCTGGCATTGGTTAATTTTTGTGTCCTGGTTTGTACTTTAGGGTGAGATTTCCCAAGTGATCTCTCCCCTGCTTTTCTTATCAGTACTTGGGTTGTGGCAGCAGAGTTTTTATCCCCAAAATCTAGGTTGTTAAGATTTTGGGGGGAAATTTTACCAAAGCCTGGAAAGATAAGGTTTTGGGGTACTTTTGTGGGCCCTCCACTTCTGCATTTACCGTGCCAGAGTGGGGAAGGAGCCTTGACAATTGCCCAGCCGGGGGATCTAGCCTGGGCCTCTTAAACTCTGAAATGTTTGTTTGCTGCCCCGCCCTGAACCAGGGCCAGGGCCTTCCTAATTAAGGATTTATTGCCTGCCTGAGACAGGCCAAGGCCTTCTGAACTGGTGATATGTGTGTATGCTGCCCTGCCCTGCCCTTGGGCCAGGGCAAACTAACTTTATAGATTATTAACTGTGGCCCCGCCCTGAGCCAGGGGAGGGAGCCCGAACTGATTGGGTTTGTTTGCTGCCCCGCCTGGAACAAAGCCTGGGCTAAGGAACTACTGTCTATAACTGTGCGTTATTTGCTGCCCTGCCCTGATCTAGGGCTAGGGCTCTGGACTGGTGTTATTTGCTGCCCCGCCCTGACCGAGGGCCCGGGCCTTCTGAACAGACTCTGGTTGTTTCCTGCCCTGCCCCAGGGCCAGGACGTTGTGACTGATAAAATTTATTGAACTCTTTACCTCTGGCCTGGACCTTAAGCAAGGTCGAGCACCTGAACTATTTGCCTCTCGCCTGACCTGAAGCAAGGCCGGGACATGGACTGTTTGCCTCTTGTCAATCCGGAGCAAGGCCGGGTTGTGGGACTATTGATTTGGGACTATTTTAAGTGGCTATGCAGTGGGGCGGACTGGCTGCCCACTGACCCAGAGGCGAAGAAACCCCTTCGGGAGGCCTACCGGCCTACAGAGGCCTATTCTCGTCTCTGAAAACTCAACTGATATCTTCGAAAGCAGCAGTTCAAAATGGTAACCCTTGAATCTATAATCCCAACGCTAGACAACAGGGATTAGTGTGCAGCCCTCGACCTCCAAGACGCTTATTTCTACAACCTCATCTATCCCGCTCGCAGGCGGTTTCTTCAGTTCACAGTCATTGTAGAGCACTTCCAGTATCGAGTGCTACTCTTCGGACTCTCCTCTGCACCCAGGATATTTTCGAAAACACTTGTGGTAGTGGCAGCGCATCTATGATGACATGGCATTATAATCTTCCCTTACCTCGATGACTGCCTCATAAAGGGCCCATCTTCTGCGGAAATGGGCCACACGATAGCAAGGCGGACATTCAAATTGCTCGGACTGGTCATTAATGACCAAAAATCCATGCTCAAGCTGTCACAAACCTTGGAATTTATAGGCGCCTGACTCGACTCCAACATGGCATGGGCTTACTTGCCTATTCAAAGGTTCCGAGCAATCCAAGATCTTGTCACGGTGGTTACTGTGAGTCTCACAGGGCTCAGGGCGCATCTTCCTGCAGGTTTTGCAGGATCTTTAGCCACTGAAAGCCTCACGCAGTAATATCCTTATCCTCTATTTATTGACAGTTCCCAAACAAGCAGAATACACATGCTAAGCACACAGTGTCATGCTCACCAATCCTGATAAAGGCAGGCAAATTTTCCCTGTTGTCCAGGCAAGGTCAGTCTCTCTGGATCTTAGCTGCTGCACGTCATGGTTGTGCAGGAGAGTCCTGGCATCTCTTATCTTAGGCTGGGTCTTGGAGGTGAGTTCTTCTTCTTGGTGTTCCTTGTCTCCCTTTGGTCTCCTTTCTGCCTTTTGCTTCCTTCCTTCCTTCTGCTTCTGTTACTTCTGATCTTCTTTTTTTGATCTCCTTCTTGGACCCCAGTTTATATAATGAAACCCGAGTCTTGCTTATCTATACCTTAACCAATTATTTTAGTATAATTTTACTAACCAATCATAACAAAATTACCTAACCAATCACACTCCACCACCTTAATTGATTTACACCTAGAAAAATTAATTATACAACAGACAGAAACAGTTACAAACCAGACAGGAATCACACAGTCAAATAATAGGAAAGCATAATGACAATGATCATAGAATGAAGATTGCACAACATTCTCTATTGATAAGCAGTTTCTTTCTAGCCAGAATGGTGTTACTTAAGTTTTCTTTACCCATCTTGAGATCTGTTTCTTTATCTGGTGACAGTAGGAGAGCTATCAGGGCACAGTCCCCTCCTCACAGCCTGGTGTGAAACTTTTTAATACAAAATAGATGGAATGTGAGTATGTGACTCCAGGCTTTACAGTTAATGGCTGCTGCTCTTCAGTCTGGCTGCAGAAGGCAGCTTTGGTTCAGGCCTAGCACAGGTCTTCCAACATGGCTACAGAAAAGCCATATTGTTACACTGTAGCGACATCCATGGCTTTCCTACAAGGGGTTGCTCTCCAAGACATATACCATGCAGCCACATGGTTCTCTAATTATACTTTTATGAAGCATTATGTTATCTTACATCATTTAACTACTGATTCCTCAGTAGCCTCAGCAGTACTTACAACTGCTGTTAAAACAGGACTCCAAGACCCAGCTGCCATGTGTTCTCGAGTACCGTTACAAAGTCACCAGAAGTGGAGCACCCATGGGACATCACTCAAAGAAGAGGAAGTTACTCACCTTGTGCAGTAGTGACGGTTCTTTGAGATGTGCATCCCTGTGGGTGCTCCACTACGTGCCTTCATCCCAGCTTTGGAGTCTCTACTCTTAATTATGTTTTTGTCAGATACTCGGGTGGATGAGAGGAACTCGTGCACATGTGCAAAAGGACGCAAACGTCACAGGACGCCTACTACGTACCCGCGGTCTGGCTGACTATTTCTACATAAAACTCCAATTTGTAGCACCAGGATGATCCTGACACCAACAGCGGAGCACCCATGGGAACACACATCTCAAAGAACCACCATTACTACACAAAGACCAGTTCATGGACATCAACTGGGTGGTTGGGGAAGGTGCACGACATCTACATCTTCTGGAACTCCTGCCTGTTCCAGAAGATGCATGCTGGCACTTTTTTCCACAACTGCACCATGAGGGTCGAAGACATGGACATGCCCATGTGCATCCTGGGCAGTGCAGTCTATCCCTTGCTCTCCTGGCTGATGAAGCCCTATATGGGTAGCCTGGACTCCATCAAGGAGAACTTCAATTCCAGGCTGAGGAGGTGCTGCATAGTCATGGAATGTGCATTCTGCCACTTGAAAGGGAGGTTCAGGAGTCTCCTCACCTGCCTGGACCTGAGCGAGCGAAACATCCCCTTCGTGGTGGCCTTCTGTGTGCTCCACAACCTATGCAAAAGCAAGGGTGAGACTTTTCTGCCAGGTGGAGCAGGAAAGGCACACAGGGGCATGTATATAGGGAAAGTTATAGAACTCACCTGAAGTGCCTTCTGTGGGTTTGTCCAATGCCTTGGAAACATCCTGGGGGGGGGGGGGGGGGAACACCAGCTCCAGGGTGAGGAGCAGCTCCTGGCTGGTGGGCATGGTCACCTCTCTGGCTGCATTCTCCTCCTCCTCCTCCACAACACCACCCTTGTGGAGGCTGACACCAGGCAGGAGTGTCCTGGCTGGAGTCAATGACGTGGGCGGAGGTGACTGGCCCCTCTGCTGGGATGATATTGAACTGGTGGTAGTACCGGCATGTGTGCGGTGCCACCCCAGAGCATCTACTCTGCTCCCCGGCCTTATTATAGGCATGCCAGAGCTCCTTTATTTTCATGTGGACCTGGTCAATGGTCTGCATGTGTCCCTTCTTGGCCAGGCTCGTGGCCATCCAGCCATACATGTCAATGTTGCGCTTTCTGGTGTGGAGATCCTTGAGGTTGGTCTCCTCTTCCCAGACCTTGATAGGTCCAGGATATCTGCGCCAGTCCAGGCTGGTGCTTACTTGCGTCCCTAGCCACTTGCGGCTGAGGATGCTACAGGAGTGCTGGCAGCTGTGGGAGATTCAGAAGGAGTGCTGGAATTGGCCATGGCTCTTGTGATTTTGCAGTGTGGCGTGGGGGCTGTCCTCGTGCCGCAAGCCCTTTTCCTGCAGCCTGCTGCTTTAAAAGCTCTGCAGGAGAAGGGGAGCAGTGGAGCTGGCAGGTGTGGCCAGAGTGGCCACAAGTGCAGCTCTGAGAGGCTTCTGGAGGCCAATTATTTCAAAATAGTAGCAGCTGAGCGTCCACGCTAATGCTATTTTGAAATAACAGTTTCAAAATAAGTGTTATTCGTTGTGGAAAGCAGGAGTACAGATTTTGAAATAACCAGCCTGTTATTATGAAATAATGGGTTTGGTAGTGTGGCCCCTCCGCTTGTTATTTCAGAATAAAATAGTGTAGACCAGAGCCTAAAGAACAGGCCACAAGGAGCACATGCAAAGATTGTGACTCTTGGGGAATCAGAGATAAGCTGGGGCGCTGAATTAGTCATTGGCTTTCTGTATCCAATGACCCTACTCTTTGGCAGTACAGCTCCTACAAAGTCATACCAAGACCCTTTTAATGAAGATTTTCCTGTCAGCCATGTTACATTTCTGTCTTGGGCTACACGAGGCACTAATGGGGGATGGGAATGATAGGCGTTTCCCTGCGGTCCTATTTTAACGGTCTCATTCCTCTGCCAGCCCACCTGTCCCCTAAGCCATGTGGTAGGTTAAGTATATCTTTATCTATGCAAATGGGTACTTCTTACAAACAGTATCAGAAAAAAAAAAAGACTAATATTGGTCATACTTAAATAAGTATTTAGATCACTTAGTTTGAGGGGTTTTTACATTTTGAGTATCATTAATTTTAAAAAAGTATTAGGGGTTAGCAATGAACTCAGGATGTTATACCATTTCTCTCCCTCTTCTCCCTTTATGAAAGGTGCTGACAATATCCTGACAGTGAGCCATGAAATACATTTTTCCAGCAGCATCACCTATCTCCTTGATGTGATTCCTTGGCATCATCTCCTTGGCAGTCTTCAGGCAATTGAGATGGTGGCTTTGAAGTTGTCTCTAAAGAGACTGTTACATTAGTAGTCTGCTCAGCTGGACTGTCTGTTTTGATTTTTCTGGATATCCTCTTTCTGTTAATGACCTTTTGATTAGAAGTAAATCATGTGTTTATATCAATTAGTATACAATACCAAAATAATTTTTTTGTTGGAGGCACATATTACTTTACACATTTTTCATTAAAATATTTTAAAATGCAACAGATTGTCACTTGAATTCAATATCTTTGTGCTCAAATAAACTTCTTTATTTTGTTTCGAAGTAGTGAATCCTAGATACACACTCCAACTCAGGGTTTTGTTGAAATCCTGAGCTTTGTGTGTATATATATATATATATATATATATATATATATATATATATATATATATATATATATATATATATATATATACGTGTTTCTTTGTCTTTTAGAGAGATGTTTTTGCTGTGTGAGTATGTATTAGACACATATGTCTTATTTCAAGAAAATAGCTGTTTAAAAATGAACCCTGGAAGATTAATTGTAATAATCTTTAATTTCTGTATATATACTATGAATGTTGTTTCTCAAAAACAATTTTTACTTTTATTATTTTAACCATGTAAAAACTTGTGTGTGCAGTGCAATTCAGGTATGCATCTGTGGTGGTCTAATTAAAAAATCACATGTAATCATAAAGATAATTTGGCTACTAACAAAATACAAGCAGCCTAACAACTGCATAACTATGCACACTTAATGAAAGATTGTGTGTAAAATATATGTATTTATTTCTTAATATGGAAAGCTTTGATTGATGGACTGTAAATGAAAAGCTAAGCTAGGTCCTTGAAATACAATAGCCATATGTTGCCATGGTACTGTAAGCCAAGTTAAATGTTAAAGATAAGAACGGATATGCGTAATAAGAATAGAACATAGAAAAACCTTATTTAAGAAGCTAATAGTTTATTTGAAACGTATGTGTTTTGTATTAATTTCTCAACATCTTAAAATGGCTATCGTAATTTTTGCACTTCATTATCTAATAATTTCTTATTTCAGTACTGTGATTAATGGCAAATATAGAACTAATGAATTTCTAATACTGCAGTTCTTGAATAAGTCAGCTAATTAAGTTTTTTTAATTAAGATGAAGTTAGCTAAGGATGTTGTGCTAAACTCAAATGCATAATCTCACAATGACAATACCTCTCATTTAGCTATGTATATGTGGTAGAATTTGTATTTCAGTGCCATCAAAATGTTCTTTTAAATTGACTTTGGCAACTCCTAGTTTGGTTCTATTACAAAACAATGTGCATTTTTTCAATGAACAGTGTAAAATAAGTTTTTAAAATAATATTTCTGTATTTGACACATGATCCATATTAATATCTGTTTACCATTTAAATGGGAAAATGTTGTCTAATTAGGGTGGTTGGTTAAATTTTGGTACTTTAGCTTTCTCTGGTGTTAGCCATGCATAAAATGCTTTCCTATTGATCAGTGCAGAATAGCCAGGGCTTAAACAGCTGACATCTGCTTACTCTTTTTTTTAAACACAGAATAACAAACCATTTCAGCCTAATCTACCTCAAATGTGTGCATGTAAATGGGGGTCCATCTATTGACCTGTATTCTTTTCAGTTGTGGATTGGTCCACATGGTTTATGAAACCAGGAGGGCTGATTTGAAATGCAGATGTCGAGACAGTGAAGTGCACCCTCCCCTTTTTTCTTTGCTCTATCTGTCAGGGTGAAAAATGGCTTGCACAAGGGTCAGTCACCCATACTCACTTAATTACTTTTCTTGGACCTACAGAACTGTCACAAGCTGTGGTGGATGCAGGAGCTGTTCCTCTTTTAGTACTCTGTATCCAGGAGCCAGAGATTGCTTTGAAAAGGATTGCTGCCTCAGCCCTCAGTGATATTTCAAAGCATTCTCCAGAGTTAGCCCAGACAGTAGTGGATGCAGGGGCTATTGCTCACTTAGCCCAGATGATCCTGAACCCTGATGCTAAACTGAAGGTACTTTTAATTTTTTCCTAAATTACATCAACCATTATTTATTACTAAACTGAGGTAATTAATATCCTTTTATTTAGAAAGATCTTGTTTAAAAGTCTAACAAAATAAAAGCAAAACTACACAGTTGATAACAAAGAGTT
Organism: Pelodiscus sinensis; assembly: GCF_049634645.1. Taxonomy (NCBI): domain Eukaryota; kingdom Metazoa; phylum Chordata; order Testudines; family Trionychidae; genus Pelodiscus; species Pelodiscus sinensis. The sequence continues at coordinate 222,983,341 of NC_134712.1, forward strand.
CTGATTATGTTTGCATGTTCAATGGCTCTTCAGTTATCAACAGTGAAACTAGTCTTTCAAGTGAATAGTGTTTGTGTTCTAGGCCAACAGTGCACAGAGAGGTTTAGTTACATTTGAGAAACAAATTTGATGTTATATGTAAAATCCAAATATTAAATGTTAAAACATGTTTGATGGATTTAATAGGTATTATGTGCACAATGCAGTTACGGGCAAGCAGTTATACATTACTGGTTGCAGTATAAAAACATTTTAGTTCCATATTTAAATATAATTATTTTTGGAATATATTGAATATCTGTTTAAATAGCTCGTAAGTTGTAATATGTATGATTTAGTTAATAGAAAATATAGTTCTATTCCTGTGTACAGTTTTATTGCCTTATTCTTACAACTATAAATACATTATAAAATATCATTATTAAAAATCATATACATATTTAAAATGGAATATTTTAAATCTAAGATCTGTAGGCTCAGTTTATGATTTGCAAGGCAAAACAATTACTGTATGTTTCTATATTATTTTAAAGATAGTGTTAAATTTTAATTTACTGTATTTGCATTTATGTTTTATAGCAAATGTTAAGGGGTAGACCTATGGAGAAACTTTTAAAAGATACAGTACTAGTGAACACTTTAAGTTATTAGACTGGTATATGAACAGACTCAATGAATTATATAATAGCAATAATTGTTTGCTCTGTTTGCTTTGTTTTTTGATTAAGTAGATTATGTGCATGATGACGCTGTGTGTGTGCTGTGGGGTGTTTGTATAATAATAATTTATAAAACAATTTCTGTTTACCAGCGTCAAGTGCTTTCAGCTCTCAGCCAAATAGCAAAGCATTCTGTGGATCTTGCAGAAATGGGGGTTGAAGCAGAAATTTTCCCAGTTGTACTCACATGCCTGAAGGACTCAGATGAATATGTCAAGAAAAATGCTGCAACTTTAATTAGAGAGATAGCAAAGCACACGCCTGAGGTAACACCTTGAAAATGCAATACAAGGTTGCATTATTAGATTTTACATTTTAAATACAATGCTGTATTGTTTTGTCATTTGCTTTTAGAAAGGGAGGGCAAAAGACTGTGTCATTTCCACTGGAAAAATATGGAAATGTTTTTGTTGGTGTTCTGAGATGTGTATTGAATATGAATTGGATTAGGAAACTAGGAACAATGTACATACTTAGCTTTTCCTTACCAGTAGGCGTCAGTGCAGGGAATGGGGAGTACACTAAGGATGTTGCCAGCCACAAACATTGAAACATTGTGAATCAAAATATCCCTCTTATCCTTCCCAGTTATGAGATTGGCCATCATGAGATATTTTACTATTTTGGGATTTTTTTCTTCTTCTGGTTGTTGAGCCTTTAGATGACACTTGAGTCACATTTTCAGGTTTTTTCTATGCATCAGAATTTGCTTTTAATAAGAAATGAAACTGGGCTTCTGAAGTCCAGGAACTGAAGACTTGAAACCAAAGATTGAATAACACAAGACTCAAGATAAAATCACAAGAATTGGCAATCCTCAGTGAATATTTGCAATTATTGTTTTCTAACCAGGCTTTAGATATCATTCTAATGACTCTCATTGACACTGGAAAGTTCTGATACATATGCTTGATTTTAGACTGATAGATAGTAGACCAAAATAATCTCTGCTGTAATTCAACTGAAGGAATTTATGCTACACTAGAGCTGACTTTGGCCTCAGGACTTTTCTGGACTAAGCAGATGTCACAGTTATGTGAACATTCTGGAAATTGTCCCATTGTGCTCCTTCTGCAATCACAAGGGAACTACTATGGCAGCAGGATTTGGAGAGCTTATACAAAGTTCAACTCCCCCCTTTGAGCTGTGGAGTGCATCTCTGCTGGCCTCCCCTATGCATAATAGGGGGGAACATTGTGGGGGATATAAGTCTGGTGGGTCTGGAGACTGTAATAGTAGCTATGGAATGGCTTTGCTGCTGTTCTACAGCCTGAGAGAAGGATTCCTTCCCATCTCTCTTGGATATCTGTTCTGTTTTCTGGGGCTGTGCACAGATATAAGATTTTACCCTAAGTGACTGCTTTACAGCCATGTAGAGAGTATTTATATTTTAAAGTGCTTTAAAAGTTTAAGTATCTTCTAACCAAACTGTTACATTAATAAAATGTAAAAGCAGTATGGGTGTGTGGGTGTGTGTGTGTGTGACACATAGATGAAATACTGTTATTTATTTCTGTGCATTTAATCTAATTTTTAAAATGGCTTATTTATTGCTTTGGGAACTTCAGATAAAACTGAGAATACCCATCAATATAGATGGAAAAATCTTCCAAAATAATAAGAAATGAATAAAATCTCTAAATTTTGGTGATGTCAGAAACCACTCAGATGCTACTAAGTGATGTTAGAGGTAACATCATTTGGAAAAATATAAACCATAGTTTAATCTAATGTGTGGACATTTAAACCCCTGTCCTAATTATCCTTTGCACCAAGGCTTCTTTGAGCAAACTACTCATGCACTTACTTTATGGACCCTTCACACACTCAGAGCAGTGTAATTGGGTGTTAGTGTAAATGAGCATCTGGCTCAGTATGTATATTTCTTCAAGTCATTAGCATGTTAAGGTTTTGTCTGCATAATTCATCAATAAATACTTACTAACTGGATTTTTGTATTAGGTAAGTCCATAACATTCTATGTCCAGCTTTCCTTGAAGTAAAGTTAATAGAAAATGAAGATGTTTATTGCAATATAAATATTTTGCTACATTATTAGCACTTATAAGGCCAAATAATGAATCTGATTCACCGCTCCATTACTCCAGTATTACTGCAGTGTGATTTGATTGTCAACAGTAGAGTTAAACTTTTTAAAAAACAGGAGTGAAAGGTTGAGCTTATTGAAGATCACTATTATACTGCTTTATGGTTATGGATACTCTACAGTATCTAATTTCTCTTGTTTATCCTCTTTCAGCTTTCACAACTTATAGTCAATGCAGGAGGAGTTGCTGCTGTGATTGACTGTATTGGCAACTGCAAAGGAAATGTCAGGCTGCCTGGCATCATGATGCTTGGCTATGTAGCAGCTCACTCTGAGAACCTGGCAATGGCAGTGATCATCTCCAAGGTTAGCTCTGGCTTTCTTGTCTTCCTATAGCCATTACAGTGAGATTCTGAGCAGAAGAGGTAGAAGAATATAGTCCCACAGATAATTGGGTGGAGTGGTTTATTGATTTGTTTAGTAATGCACACCACAGAAAAAGAACTAGCATAATTTCCTGTTTTGTATGTCTCTTAGGTTCTGATCCTGCAAACAATTTCATGCTTAACTTTCAGCATTGAAATCAGTGATATTCTTCTTCGAGTGATTGCTCATGTCCATTTGAATAAGGTGTGTGCGCCACGTACACCGTCTCTCTGGAGCGTTTTCCCAAGCAGTACCCGTAGCACCGGCAGGTCGCCCCCTGGAGTGGCACTGCTATAGCGAAACATAAGTACCCCTGCCGGCGCTCCCCCTTCTCAGTTCCTTCTTACCGCCCATGATGGTCATTGGAGCATGTCTATTTTCTGTAGTTAATGGTTCCCGTTTCTAGTTAGAGTAGTTAGATAGCAAGTTTTTTGTTCTCCTTCCCCCCCTTCGGGGATAAGGAATGCCAGGGCCACAAGGCTTTAAGGCTTGCGTGGTATGCGCGAAGTTCATGCCTAACAGGGACCCTCATGATAGCTGTTTAAAGTGCTTGGATGAGCCCACTTAGCAGACACCTGTAAGATCTGCAGGTCGTTCAAACCGCGCACGAAGAGGGAGATTCGCGTTTGAAGCTCCTCCTCATGGAAGCGGCCCTTCAACCGACACTGGCTGGTCACTCCACCGTGTGCAGTGTACCGGCGTTGATGTGAGATGCCCTGTCCCGTTCGAGGACATCGGTGCTAAGGGCCAGGCACTGTTCCCACTCCTCGGCACTGAAAAAATCAAAGACATCACAGGGTAGGTCGCCGAGCCGGAAGTCAAGGTTGGGCCTACACCACCAGTACGGGTCGCCTGCGGAGGGCTCTCCAAGTGTTGCTGTGTGGCGGAAGCGAGTGGGCCGGCCATCCAGTCCTGGTCAGCTGCATTCTCATCGACCCTCGATGCCGGAGACGTTTGAGGCAGCACAGGACTTAATCAGCCTCACCACCTCCCCTCCGTCATCTGTTGAGGCGGAGAGGTCGAGGTCTTCTACGCTGGGGGCCATCTTGGCACCAGTTTCTCCACTGCACAGTGTGGAACGGTCTTCACCTGCCATGTATGCGGCGGGACCGTCCCCTGTTGAACCAGTACTGCTCGCAGCAACATCAGTGCCAGACTTGGTGCAGACGGGCAGGCCTCACCCGACGCTGGCGGCATCGATGAGCGCGGGCTGGACTCGGCCTCCCGCCACAGTTCCAGTACTGGGTCCTCTGCCGGAGCCAATTCTGGCTATGCGGGTACCATACTATCCAATTCCGTACTTGGCGTCAACACTGCCGGCACCGGTGCAAACTGGCCATGGGGCACCATCAACGGCACTGCCAGCAGTACCAGCACCAGGCCTGTTGCCTGGGGCGCCAGTACAATTATTGGCTCCGCTAACTTCGGCACCGCTGCAAAGTGTTCCGGCACCGACACCGGTTTCGGCACCGGCACCGGCCCTGTAGGCCACACCAGCACCATCCATGTCAATGACACCGACACCTTCTAGGGCGGCGCTGATGACACCGGCTCCATCAATATTGCCGACTATAGTGCCCACGGCGGCTCCGGTAGGGGCGCCGTCTCTTGGGCGGTTGGACTCCACGGTGCCTTACTCACAATTGGCACCGAGTTTGGCACCGCATGAAATGTGCGGTGTGTCAGCACCACAACCAGACACAGATGCAGTTTTTCTGGTGCTGGCACCTGTACAACCTCCTCGCTGTGCACACACAGGCAAGCTGGAGTCAATGGCCAACTTCGTGCCCGCAACAGTGCCAGTGTACTCGTCGTCAGCCACACCCTGCCCCGAATCTGATTATTCCTCAGATTTGGATGTGGGCTCAATCAGATCGGGGTCCTCAAGGGCGTCATCGGGGCACAGATCCTACTCTTGGCACCGGCAAGATCGGTCCCACATGCAGCAGACCTGGCATCCTCAGCCTCAGTGGCCGTTCTGGACGCCGTGAGCATATCATCAATGGCAGGGGCCTGTGCCCTCTTCCACGGCATCTAGTGTTTTGGGGCAGCGAGTGCACCTGTCGGCATCTCTGTTGCGACCCCCTTCCTCACCTCAGAGGAGTGGTGCCCTGGATGCAACGAGGGACCCCGCAGCCTCGGTACCGGAGCCACCACCGGCGCCAGTGGTACTTGCCCAGCCGTCCCCCCACCCAGGCCCTATGCTGGACCCGGTGCTGATTCAGGAGTCTTCGTCATTGTCGTCTCCTGATGAGGCTTTAGCAGATCTGGCTACAGCTTTGTCAATTATGGATGCCAGGTCGCATCAGGAGCTGCTTCGCTGCCTAGCCTCCAACCTGAATGTCACGGTGGAACCTGTTATAGAGGACATGGATCCTATGATAGACATCCTGTCCGATGATGCTCCCGCCTGCTTGGCTTTGCTGCTTAATAAGACCGTGGCTAAGGTCACGAATGCCCTGTGGCAGACCCCGGCTTCCTTAACCCCTACCTTAAAGGGAGTCAAGAGGCGCTATTATATCCTGCAGTTGGGACCCGAACACCTGTATTCCCAGCCTGTCCCGGGGTCCTTGGCCTTCCAAGCTGTGGCTCAGAAGGAGAGGCTTCCGCAACTGGGGCCGTCCCCGAAGGCCAGGGAGCCCAAGCGCCTCAACCTTATGGGGCGTAAAGTATATGCCACTGGTGGGGTGCAATTCTGCATCGCAAATCAGCAAGCGATGCTGAGCTGCTTCGCAGACAATACACGGCAGGCAATGGACAAGTTTAAAGACAAACTTCCCGCAGAGGGGGCTATGATCATGGTGGGCAGAACCATAGCCCACATGGCGCTTCAGGCCTCCCTGGACGCGGTTGACTCTGCAGCCCCCGCCATGGCTTCAGGGATAGTTATGCGCCGTGTGCCTTGCTCCAGGTTTCTGGGATACCTGCTGATGTCCAGAATACAATACAGGACCTGACCTTCGACGGCAAGTCATTGTTCTCGGAGCATACCGACTCTAGGCTCCATACGCTGAAGGACACTAGGTCGACTCTTCGCTCTTTGGGGATCCACACGCCGGCCCCTCAGCAACATCAGCTCCCCTACAGACAACAGGGGAGAATGCAGTCCCAGGTCCCCCGTGGGGATTATGGGAGACACCGTCCTCATGCTCCCAGTGGGGGTATGGGGGCGGCTGCAGCCCCCTCCTTGACGAGGGCTCGTTGTCGCCGCCTGAGAGGAGACAACTCCCTTGGGGTTGGACAGGGCCCCTCTCAACAATCCAAACACCTGTTTTGATGGATCCCTAGAGAGTTGCGTACCAGTCGCTTCCCCTGGCCCTCCGCAAAAGGGGGTGCACGTTTTTCCATACCTAGACGACTGGCTCATTCGTGGCCGATCCTACGGACAAGTGGAGGCCCGTGTATCCCTTACAAGGGCTCTCTTTGAGAAATTAGGCCTCATGCTCAACGATGAAAAGTCGTCGCTGACCCCCTGTCAGCAACTGGAATTTGTGGGGGCCCTCTTGGACGCCAGGGTGGCACGAGCCTTCCTCCCCAGGAACAGATTTGTGACTATAGTAGAGCTGGTCTCCGAGTTAACCCGGTTCCCCATGACAACCGCCCAAGCTTGCTCGAGGCTGCTGGGGCACATGGCAGCACGTACGTCTGTGGTGCACCACGCGCGCATGAGACGCAGGCCTGGCTAGCGAAGGTGTTTGATCAGTCCAGGGGTCTCTGGGACGTTAGTCCTGGACGCTTCCAACCTAGGTTGGGGAGTGCACCTAGGGCAGCACAGGACCCAGGGCTTGTGGTCTACCGCAGAGCGGGCTCTGCATATAAATGTCCGGGAGCTCAGGGCAGTCAGGAGAGCCTGCGAGGCATTCCTGCTGAGACTGTCACGCCTCTCGGTCCTGGTACGTCTGGACAACACGGCGGCTGTTTTTTATATCAACAAACAAGAGGGAGCCCAGTCGTCTCCCGTCTGCCGTGAGACTTTGCTGCTCTGGGACCTTTGCATAAGGCACGGTATACACTTGCAGGCGGTGTACCTGCTGGGGTGCAAAAACTTTTTGTTGGTCGATGCATTGAGCAGGTCCTTCAGAGCCCATGAATAGTCCCTGAAGGATACAGCCCTACATCAGATTTTCCTCAGGTGGGGTTGTCCCCTAGTAGACCTGTTTGCGTCGGCACACAACAGGAAGTGCCAGAGTTACTGCTCTCTACTGGGGCTGGGGGAGCACTCCAGAGGTGATGCCATGACCGTGCCTTGGCCAGCTGGCATCCTATATGCATTTCCACCGTTTCACCTAATTCCCAGGGTTCTGACCAGGGTCAAGATCTTTAGGTCATTCTGATAGCCCTGCGGTGGCCCAGGCAATTCTGGTTTCCTATCCTGGTGGACATGCTGTGCGTGGAGCCTATAACGCTCCCCCCAGATCAGGATCTCCTGACCCAGCCCTGGGACAGGGGACAGCTGGTTCACCCGAATCTCAGCTCTCTCCACCTGACAGCCTGGTTTATCCGTGGCTGACACAACCAGAAAGGAAATGTTCCCAGGAGGTGCAGATGGTCCTCCTAGGTAGCAGGAAGACATCCACCAGGCGATCCTATGCAGCCAAGTGGTGGCGTTTTACGCACTAGGGGTCCAGAAGGTAGGTACACCCGTCCTGTGCGCCTGTCCCGTCCATTCTGGACTACCTGTTCGAACTCAGGTCCAGTGGGCTCTCTACCTCCTCTGTGAAGTACATGTAGCCTCACTCTCCGCCTTCCATGTTGGATCAGCAGGAGTCTCTCTGGACTCTGACCCTGTGGTCAAAAGGTTCCTCAAAGGTTTAGATAAGTTGTTCCCCTCGGTTAGACCCCCACTCGGTTAGACCCCCTTAACCTTGTACTGTCGAGGCTTGTGTCTTCCCCCTTTGAACCACTGGCCATGCGTTCCTTCAAGCACCTTTCTATGAAGGTTGCGTTCATTGTAGCCATTACCTCCGCTCACAAGGTCTCCGAACTGAGGGCGCTAACTGTTAACCCACCCTACCTCGTGTTCTCAGAGAATAATGTGAGACTCCGTCCTCAACCTGCTTTTCTCCTCAAGGTAGTGTCACTGTTCCATCTGTCCCAAGAAATTTACCTCCCGGTTTTCTTTCCAAAGCCCCATGCCTCACCTAAAGAGCAAGTGCTCCATTCCCTAGATGCTAGGCATGCGCGAGCATTTTACATTGATAGGACAAAACCCTTTCGTAAATCCATGCAGTTGTTTATTGCTTTCGCCGACAGAATGAAAGGGCTCCCTATTTCAACCCAGAGGTTGTCCAATTGGGTCGTGGGGTGTTTCAGGGAGTGTTACGACTTGGCCTAGAAAGTTCCGCCCTGGGTTACAACACATTCCACCAGGGCGCAGGCGTCCTCTGTAGCCTTTGGAGTGCAGATTCCGATTACCGAAATCTGCAGGGCAGCCATGTGCACACACCTTTACAATGCACTATGCGCTGACACAGCAGGCCAGGGAGGACGCAGGGTTGGGTTCTGCGGTCCCCAGGTCTGTGTTGTGACTGTGTTTGTTTCTGTACCACATTGCATCTTTCGATCAGTTCTCTGTGTTCTGTTAGTTGAATAAATATGTTCTCTGTTGTTCAACTATCATTTGCTTGTCTTTCTGGGTGCTCCGACCCCTCTTCCGTAAAGTGGGGTTAGCTTGGAAGTCACCTTACTCAAATGGACATGAGCAACCACTCAAAGAAGAAAAGAACGGTTACTTACCTGTAACTGTTGTTCTTCGAGATGTGTTGCTCATGTCCATTCGATTCCCCCCCTACTTCCCCTTCGTTGGAGTGTCCAGCAAGAAGGAACTGAGGAGGGGGAGTGCCGTCAGGGGTACTTATGCTCCGCTATAGCGGTGCCGCTTCAGGGGGTGACCTGCCGGCGCTATAGGTACCTCTTGGGTAAACGCTCCGGAGAGACGGTGAATGCAGCGCACATGCCTTATTCGAATGGACATGAATGGACATCTCGAAGAACAACAGCTACAGGTATGTAACCGTTCTTTTACTTAAACACTTAAAGTTAAATACATGCAGTATAAGTTAGGATCATGGCCCTGGTTTTCAGTTATGTACTTACAGATAACTATTATGGAAATAGTAAAACTACACTAAAAATAGTATTAAATTTCAAACTTGGTAGTAGCAGTACACTTACTCTGGATAAAACACATCCATTCTTTTCAATAATACGTCCATACAGTTGAATATAATTTTATATTAAATTATTCAACACAAGAATTATAATTTATGTGTGCCTTTATTAAATAAACAACTTAACCATAGTACATTTTAAAAAACATGTATACTTTAGATACAAGATTTCATACCAAGTGATAAGAGTGCATTTTCTGTAATATTATTCAAAGTAGTCACAAAAATGGGATTTTATTCTTTAGTCTGGAAAAGTAAGGTCCTTAACAGGTTTCTGCTTTTGTGCAATATTGGTATGGATTGGTTTACTAGAAAAAAGCATGTGTTGAAATGAAAAATTATGCTGAGTTGCGTTTGCACATACATTGAAAAGAAAATGTGTGACTTTCTATAGCCTGTTTCTGTTAAAATGAATATTTGTGGCCACATTATATTCCTTTTTGGAAACAAGAATTTATGATAATATATCCTTTACTAAATCAATATAACTGTACTGCTGCTACTGTAATACATTTATAAGAAAAATCATGATGCTTACACAAAATCTTGGTCCCTGAAATGCACTGCATAGTTTGATTCAGCTATTCACATGATACTTTAGGTTTAATAAGGTTGATGTTTGTAGATTTTACAGTTTTAAATGAATCTGATAGTAGTGTGGAGGGGAGGGAATTACCACATATTCAACAGGCAATAAGAAGGTTTAATATTTGTTAAATATAGTTGTTTCTACCATAACATTTTGATGTGTGTTAAAGCATGTGGATAGTTAAATAATTATTATGAATTCTCAAAATACATAATTTTAGTTATAAACTGGGCATGATTAAGGGAACAATCTAACTGATGAAGGTCCCAACTCATGTGAGCATAGGTGAATGTCTCCCTGTGTAAGAATGTGTTTGTCGTTCTTAGATTAATTGTGTCTAATGCAAAAGAGAAAAAACAATAGGAAATATTCCTATTAATAAAAAAATATAACATCAATAAAGAAATACTTAAGAGCTTGGAATATCAATGTCTGATAAAAATGGCATGTTTGCTTTCAGCTGCAGCCTGAATTGCGGCATCTGCTCTTTGAATCCTTTAGAATAGCTGACGTGTTCATTAAAACTGCCCTCAAACTCAGAGAAACTAGCAGATTTAATATTCTTTGTCCAGTTAGACTTGTACTGTATAGATTTAAAAAAAATTCTTTCTGGCCATGTAGTTGTTTTGAAAAATGAGCCCCATCCTATGTTTGTCTACAGTTTATTTAAGACAGAAAAATAGAACAAGAGAAATAAGCTTTTCCTAATAATGTTTCAGAGTCTAGTCCTGCCCTAGATTCATAATGTTTGTGTTTTTTTAATGAATACTACAGGGGGTTCCACAGCTGTCTATCTGCTTGTCAGAGGAACGAGAAGATCATATTAAGGCAGCCACTGCTTGGGCTTTGGGGCAGATTGGAAGACATACTCCAGAACATGCACGTGCTGTTGCTGTAACAAATGTTTTACCAGTGCTACTTTCCCTGTATATGGAAACAGAAAGCTCAGAAGATCTTCAAGTAAAAGTAGGTGCAGGGTCTGAAATAATATGCATAATTAGCAGATTTAAGTCCCTCAGAATTACAGTGTTAATTGTTATTCAGTACTATCATTGCTACAAGTCAGGGAGTGATGTCTAATGGTATATTTTTATTTTTTGTGCACATAACCCTTACAGTTTTATATGTGCTAACAATTAGAAATGTGCTTGCATTTTTGCTGGCTTGCAAAAAACCTCTTGGGTAAAGAGTTGTCCATATTTAACATCATCTTTGCACATTTATGGGGGGCAATTACTGTCTGCCTATTAGTCTTTGTTGAACTAGATTTTTGTGTGATATTACAGAAAATAATGTTATAATATAATATATGATATATATCTTACCACATCAGGTCTTGTAATTTTGAAGGCAACTAGAGAATGATCTGCCCCAAATCTGTTGAATAAGAAAATTCCACCTTTACATAGCTAATTTCAGAGTGTTAAGGCCAATGATCACAAGAAAAAAAAAGTCATCTGTTCTCTGAACCTGCAGTCCTAACAATTAAGTAATTATTTTGTGTACTTTCTCTGGTTTAGGACCCACACCCTGATGTACATTCACTTTCCTCTGCTGACATGGTAGTTCAAGGTGCTGCTCTAGACTAGCAGGATCTCCTAATAAATGACTGCTCAATTTCAATCTTTTAAAAGCATGTTTTTAATTACGTTCTAGCATGATACAGTAATTTAATTTATATTTACTTAGGGATCCTGCTCCCTTTCCCATTGTGCTCAGAGAAAAATTGCCATGACTTTGATTAGATAATTTAATAGGAATATGAGCCACTGAATGTTTGTTTTTCAGTTTGATAAGATGAGCTGAAATTGATTTTTTATTAAAATAATTGATACATTGTGTAGACTTGATTCCGACAAATGCCCCTTTGAAATAATTCCCACCAAAGAAACAAACTGATCAGACTTCAAAGCCCAGAAATATGGAACATAAATTCACCTTGTTGTTTCATTGGTGTCTTATTATAGACATTTTGTTTTGCATTTCAATAGACTAAAAAGGCTTTAAAGAACATCCTGCAGAAATGCACATACCTGCCAGCACTTGAACCCTTGCTGCATGATGCGCCTCCCAATATTTTGAAACATGTAGTTGGGCAGTTCAGTAAGGTAAGAAATAGTTGTTTGGTGAATGATATATTAACCATCTATCATATAGACCACATGTTTACAATATTATTGTAGTTCTGTTGGTCCCACAATATTAATGAGACCGGAGGGACAAGGTAAGATTTTTTTCTTCTTTGAGTGATGTTCCTGTGGGTGCTCTCCATTGTTGGTATTGGGCTTGTTCCAGCACCGCAGATTGGAGATTTTTCCAGCAGTATTTGGTCAGGTCGCACATGCGCAGTTGCAGGCACAAGCCATTCGCATCATTGGAGTTTGCACACGTGGCCCGACTCCCTTTAGTTTTCTTCTTACCATCCTCAGTCATAGATGGAGTCAGAATCTCTCCTCCCTTTAGAGTTCCTGTAGATAGAAATTTACTTCATAGTTATTTGAAAGTTCTGTTGTTACTGTTGTTCTCTAGTTACTGTTGTCTTTAGTTGCATTGTTATTGTTTAAAAAAAAAAGGGTTATTTTTATGGACAAATAGTGATGATTTGGGTGTGCTGGTGCTGATGACTAGATCGCATTCAATCTGACCACCATCACTCAGAGAGGTGGCTCATTCACCTTGATCACCCATTCTCTCACATTTCAGTGATTATGAGGAGGACCTTCGCAGTGTATTCTACTCCTAGCACTGCTCTCCAGATAGACCAGACACGCCTCATCAACGACACTGATCACGATATTCCCAACATGGTACCCGGAATGGTCCTATTATTCACATTACCCATCAAGGTGGTCTCCAAATAGACACTGAGCACCACTTAGCGCTCCATGCCACCATCAACTCCCTCTTCAGATTGGGGCCACCTTCCCGCTCCCACAGCCCTCCTCCTCCAATGGAAGATCTGGAAACTGAAGGACAGATTATGGATGATGGCGACCCTAACCAACTGGGAACCTCTCTGGGGGTATGTCTACACTACCCTCCTAGTTCGAACTAGGAGGGTAATGTATGCATACCGCACTTGCTAATGAAGCCCGGGATTTGAATTTCCCGGGCTTCATTAGCATAAGCGGGGAGCCGCCATTTTTAAATCCCCGCTGCTTCGAACCCCGTGTAGCGCGGCTACACGGGGCTCGAACTAGGTAGTTCGGACTAGGGTGCCTATTCCGAACTACCGGTACACCTCGTTTCACGAGGAGTAACGGTAGTTTGGTATAGGAACCTAGTCCGAACTACCTAGTTCGAGCCCCGTGTAGCCGCGCTACACGGGGTTCGAAGCAGCGGGGATTTAAAAATGGCCGCTCCCCACTTATGCTAATGAAGCCCGGGAAATTCAAATCCCGGGCTTCATTAGCAAGTGCGGTATGCATACATTACCCCGCTAGTTCGAACTAGCGGGGTAGTGTAGACATACCCTGGTGGATAAGTTATCTTCCTCACCGGATGAGGCCATCATCCCAGATGATTCATCCCCGATCGATGACTTAAAACAGTTCCAGGAGCTCTTCAAGAGGGTTGTTCCTAGCCAAGAAGTCACTCTATCTGAAGTGCAAGGAAAACATCACAGGCTTCTCAAAAACTTACAACCATCCACAAAGACCAAGATTGCACTCCCAATTGATGAAGCCATCATGGAGGAGGAGGAGGAGGTCTGGCAAATACCAGCCTCAGCTCCTCCCACCAATAAGTGTTCAGACAGAAAATATTTTGTTGCATCAAAGGGGATGGACTTTTTATTTCTCCGCCCACAACCCCATCTCTGGTTGTGGATGCCGCAAACCTAAGATCCAAAAACCCCATGTACAAAACATCCAATCACAATAAGCATCTCAACTTATTCTGCAGGAAAATGTATTAGTCGTCCCCACTACAGCTTTGGATAGTGAATTACACTGCATTACTGGCCAACCATGACTTTGATAATTATGCCAAACTGACGAATTTGATATAACATCTACCAGATGATGAGAGACCTATACAGTAGAGTCCCAATTATCTGACCTAAACAGCACCGACAAGTGGTCGGATTATCAAAACTGTCGGATGATAGGGACTCTACTGTAGCCGGAGCCGCTTAGTCTCCATCCCTGCCTGTCCCTGGCCCCTTCCCTCCCTGCAGCTCCCGGGGGAAGGGGCCATTCTCCCGGCCCGCACCCTGGAGCTGCTGATGTCACTCCTGCCGGTGCCGCTTCATCCCCTCCCTGCAGCTTCGTTTCCTCCCTGCAGCTCCCGGGGCATGGGCTGGGAGAATGGCCCCACTCGCTGCCCCGTCACTTTCCTGGAGCCGCTGATGCCTGTCGCTCCTGGGGACAAAGCGGCGCCGGCAGGAGCAGCATTAGCGGCTCCAGGAGAGCGATGGGGGCAGCGAGCGGGGCCATTCTCCCAGCCTGTGCCCCGGGAGCTGCAGGGAGGAAATGAAGCTGCAGGGAGGGGATGAAGCGGCGCTGGCAGGAGTGACATCAGCAGCTCCAGGGTGCGGGCCGGGAGAATGGCCCCACTCGCTGCCCCATCACTCTCCTGGAGCTGCTGATGCTGCTCCTGCCGGAACCATTTTGTCCCCAGGAGCTGCAGGCATCAGCAGCTCCAGGAGAGCAACAGGGTAGTGAGCAGGGCCATTTTCCCTGCTCGCGCCCTGGAGCTGCTGATGCCGCTCCTGCCAGCGCCGCTTCATCCCCTACCTGCAGCTCTTGGGGTGCGGGCCAGGAGAATGGCCCCACTCGCTGCCCCATCGCTCTCCTGGAGCCACTGATGCATGCAGCTCCTGGGTGACAAAGCGGTGCTGACAGGAGCGGCATCAGCGGCTCCAGGGCACGGGCAGGGAGAATGGCCCCGCTCGTTGCCCTGTTGCTCTCCTGGAGCCACTCCTGCCGGCGCCGCTTCGTCCCCGAGAGCTGCAGGCATCAGCGGCTCCAGGAGAGCGACAGGACAGCGAGCGGGGCTGTTCTCCCGGCCTGTGCTTTATCTGATCCTGCAGCTCCTGGGGACGAAGCGGCACCCAAGGGTGTGTCTAGACTACATGCCTCCTTCGACGGAGGCATGTAGATTAGCGAGATCGGAAGAGGGAAATGAAGCCGCGATTAAAATAATCGCGGCTTCATTTAAATTTAAATGGCTGCCCCGATCTGCCGATCAGCTGTTTGTCGGCAGATCGGGGGAGTCTGGACGCGATGCCCCGACAAAGAAGCCTTTCTTCATCGACACAGGTAAGCCTGGTTTCACGAGGCTCCCTCCCTCCGGCAGCCTCAAGGGCTTCGGCAGCCCCCAAATTGACCCCCGGGGGGTCCCGCTCCTCTACTGACCCCGGTGATAGGGGATCGCAAACACCGAGGGCTCGGGCTGCTTCAGTGCCGGCATCGGCGGCACCGGCTTCAGCTTCGCCAGCTGGCGGTGCAGCGCTAACGCTGAAACTGACAAGCCAGCCGGTGCCGGGTTCAGAGGCATCAACGTCAGCGGTGCGGGCTCCAGCGGCACCGCTTGTGACGGCACCGGCGTTGGCGGCACCGGACCTAGCCATGCACATTCCTGACATGGCGCCACCGGCAAATTTAATGACGTCGGCACCGAGCACTCAATCGGCACCGACAGCAGAGCAGCTACAGCTGATCTCCCCAGCACCGCTCTGCTTTCACTCTGTGCAGAGCTCCCCAGTTGCCATGGAAACTGACAGTGCCTCAATACCTAGGAAAGCTCTATCAAAGACTCATGGGAGGGACAGATCTGCCTCCCAGTTTTTTCACCAGGACCATCTCCATCACCACCAAGGCATGCACGGTATCGAGACTATAGTGTCTCTCCGATCCATGTCGCATACAGGCGGCGTGATTATAGAGACACAGTATATCTAGAAGCACAACGATCTCGTTCACGATCTCGTTCACCGGGTCCGTCATCTAGATATGGGTCCTCTAGATGTTCTCCACGCCGCGTCTATTACATTCAACACAGTAGTGCACGTTCGCGCGTCATTCTTCTCCGTCACGTTCTGAGCGCTACTACGGGCACTACTATCGCTCGTGCGATGGCGGTACCCACCGTGAACATATATTATCTTCACATAGGGGATCATCATGCAACTGCCGATCACCAATCACACAATACTTACCTCAACAACCACAACAGTTAAACTCACCTCCTCCATCGACAAACCAATCTGTCCAACAGGATCAGTCTGAGCTGGAAGAAGGGCAGCTGTCTGACAGACCCCAAGCCAGAAACCTCTCCAGCGGACTGTGCATCTTCCTCACCAGATGAGGCAGTCTGTCCAGGTGAATTGTCTCCACCGGATGATCTAAAACAATTCCAAGACCTGTTTAAACGAGTAGCAGGCACGCAGGAAATACAGCTGGCAGATGTTCCGGTGAAGACACACCGTCTCTTAAAGAACCTCCGTCCACAGCAGCGTGCAAGGATCGCCTTACCAATTGACGAAGCGATCATGGAAGTGGCGGACGAGATATGGCAAACGCCAACTTCAGTTACTCCTACCAGTAAAAAGACCAACAAGAAATACTTTGTGCCGGCAAAGGGGCTAGATTTTCTATTCAATCACCCTCAGCCCAATTCGTTAGTGGTTGACGCAGCACAGCGAAGGACCAAAGCACCACAGTACAAAAATGCGCTCCCTGATAAAGACAATAAAAAGTTGGATATATTTGGTAGGAAGGTCTATTCTTCAGCCACGCTTCTATTACGTATTGCAAACTACTCGGCTCATTTATCAAACCACAATTTTGATAATTATTCAAAGCTAGCGGAATTATTACATCGTCTTCCTGACACTAAGAAACCTCTACTAAAAGCGATAGTACAGGAAGGATATGCAGCATGTAGCACTGCATTGCAGATTGCAATGGATGTGGCCGACACAGCAGCGTGGGCCACGGCTACAGGTATCGCAATGAGGAGATCATCATGGCTTTCGTCTGCGGGAGCACCAAAGGAGCTGCAAAGTAAAGTTGAAGATCTCCCCTTTGATAAGCTTAAGCTTTTCGTAGCAAATACTGACGAAGTCCTCCATTCGGGCAAGGATTCTCGTGCCACCCTACGTACACTGGGGATGTACACGCCCAATTTTAAGCGTAGGCGCTATTATCCTTATCAGAGAAGGTACGATTTTAATTTTCCCAGGCAACAGACACACACGTCGGATAATCAGGGTCGTAGGCAACGTCCTCAGAGGAAACGGCCCCAACAAAATCGTTCAGTCAATCAATCTTCAACCAAACAGCAGATTTGACTTCCCCGTCGAGGTTGCAAGCACGCTTTCCTTGATTAATGCAGAAAACGAAACTCCTCATCTCTTCCACCATCGAATGAAAACATATCACCACCAGTGGTCCAACATCACCACAGACAGATGGGTACTAGAAGTGGTAAAGTACGGCCTCTCAATTCCTTTTCTCTCCATTTCCCCCTTCCACCCCACCCACCCCGTCCCTTTTCAGGGACCCTTCTCACGAGCAACTGCTGAAACAAGAAGTTCTTCGCTTACTCGCAATCGGGGCAATAGAGAGAGTACCCAAACAATTTTGGGGAAAAGGCTTTTATTCCCGATATTTTCTCACTCCGAAGAAATCGGGAGGCTGGAGACCCATCTTAGACCTTCGAAGGTTAAACCACCACCTTCGAAAATGCCGATTCAAGATGGTGACCTTATCAACTATCATTCCGTCGTTGAACAAGGGAGTTTGGCTTGCAGTCCTCGACCTGCAGGATGCTTATTTCCATGTTGCTATTTACGTGGCTCACAGACGTTTTCTTCAATTCCAATTAGGGAACGAACATTTTCAGTACCGGGTTCTACCATTCGGATTGGCGTGCGCCCCCCGTAGTGGCGGCTCATTTACGCAGGACGGGTGTGACAATATTCCCTTATTTGGACGACTGTCTAATCAGTGGCTCAACATATGTGGAGGCATGTCATATGGTGCAGACAGTGTCCAGTGAGTTTGCATCCCTGGGCCTCCTCATAAATGTAAAAAAAGTCATTATTAATTCCGTGCCAAGACCTGGTTTTTATAGGTGCACGGCTCGACTCAACCGTGGCATGGGCGTACCTACCATTGGAGCGTTTTGTGGCGATTCAAGACCTTGTACATACTGTCACGCATGCTCCAACAATTCCTACACGCGTCTGTTTGCAACTGATGGGCCACATGGCGGCCTCCACCGTAGTCGTACAAAACGCAAGGTTACATTTTCGTTGCCTCCAGCATTGGTTGGCCATGGTTTACAGTCCGGCAAAAGACAGTATCCACAGACCGTTGGTGGTACCCCAACATGTTCGAGAGTCTATTCAGTGGTGGGCCAAACCGGGCAATCTCCTCACGGGCATCCCATTTCATCGTCCGCAGCCTACAAGGCAGATAACTACAGATGCTTCCCTCACGGGCTGGGGGGGGCACATGGACAACCTGACGATTCAGGGTTGCTGGTCAACTCAAGAAATGATATTACACATCAACATACTCGAGTTGCGGGTGGTACAACATGCTTGCAAGCATTTTCAGTCCAACATACGGGATACAACTACCAGAATCATGACGGACAACATGGCAACTATGTTTTATGTCAACAGGCAGGGAGGCACCCGATCTCGTTCTCTATGTGCGGAGGCTGTCCGGTTATGGAATTGGTGTATTCACAACAACACCATCCTAGTAGCATCCTACCTTCCGGGTACCGACAACTTAGTAGTGGACTCACTCAGCAGACGTTTTCCCCACGACCACGAGTGGGAACTCTGCACAGAGGTTTTAAGCCATATATTTGTGCGGTGGGGGTTTCCGACAATAGACTTGTTTGCCACAGAAAACAACAGGAAATGCCCCACCTATTGTTCAAGAGCGGGAATAGGACGTCAGTCATTAGGAGACGCCTTCCTTCTCCACTGGGGACGGATGCTGTTGTATGCTTTTCCCCCAGTCGTTCTAATACCCAAGATTCTCGAGAAAATCAGCATAGATGGGGCTATAGTAATTCTTATAGCCCCAGTGTGGGCTCGTCAACCTTGGTTCTCAATGCTCCATCAGATGTCGGTAAGAGCACCGTACCCCCTACCTCTCCTTCCAAATCTCTTGACCCAGGACAACGGATCTCTGCGCCATCCGAAACCCGAGATTCTACACCTCACAGCATGGATGCTCATTGGTTTAGCAGTTTCGAACAACGTTGTTCCCAGCAGGTCAAGAAGGTGTTGATACATAGCAGGAAAGATTCTACACGAGCTACTTATATAGCTAAGTGGTCCAGATTCCAGGCATGGTATGCGGTTAACAACCTGGACCCCTATTCCACACCTTTACCTCGTATATTGGACTACATTTTGCAACTCCAGGATAATGGACTGGCCATAGCTTCCCTACGGGTGCATTTGGCAGCGATTAATGCCTTTCATCACATGGACGACTCCTTCTCTATATTCGCACACCCTACTACGAAAAGATTCCTAAAGGGGCTCGCGAACCTCAACCCACCCCGCAGACCCCCTTCACCCTCGTGGAATCTGGATTTAGTATTGGAATTCTATCTCATCCTCCCTTTGAGCCTCTAGCCACTATTCCGTTACACATACTTACCACCAAGCTTTTGTTTCTCCTAGCCCTTACTTCAGCTCGTAGGGTCAGTGAGATAGCAGCGTTCATGGCTTCATCTCCCTATACTGTTTTTTCTAAAGACTCAGTCACTTTGAGAGCTCACCCAGCGTTTATTCCAAAGGCGTCATCTGAGTTTCACATTAATGAACCAGTGGTTCTACCGTGCTTCTTTCCTAAACCCCATGCCTCAGTGCAAGAAACAATATGGCATACGCTGGATGTAAGAAGAGCCTTGGCATTCTACATTGATAGAACGCGAGACTTTAGGAAAACGGACCGTTTAATAGTGTCATTGGCAAACCGTTCTAGAGGCCAACCATTGACCTCCCAACGTATTTCGAGACTTATCGTTTCATGCATATCTATGTGCCATTCTATACGAGGGAAACCTCTGCCAAACCCTCCAAAGGCCCACTCCACCAGAGCGGTTTCCACTACTACGGCCTTCCTGAAGGGAGTCCCATTCCGGGACATTTGCAGGGCAGTGACATGGTCCTCTAATGTCACTTTTATGAGACATTATGCTATAGTTGACCAGTTTTCTTCGGACTCTTCGGTAGCTACAGCAGTACTTAGTCGTGATCATAAAGCCTAATTTCAGAGCGCTCTGGACTCTTTTTAGGTACTGCTCCGGAGTCACCTAGAGTGGAGCACCCACGGGGCCACTCGAAGAAGAAAAAGAAGTTACTCACCCTGTGAAGTAACGATTGTTCTTCGAGATGTGCCCCGTGGGTGCTCCACGACCCGCCCTTCCTCCCCGCTCCGGTTTTCTTTCTTCTCTCTTTCAGATGAGCGGATGAGAGGAACTGGCTGTTGCCAGCCTGCGCGTGGCTGATCAAAGGCGCAAACGGCACTTTGAAGGAGCGTGCATGCGCGGGCTGGCAGGACACGGCTATGAAAATTCTCCGAGCCGCGGCGCCGGGACGGGACCCGACACCTAGAGTGGAGCACCCACGGGGCACATCTCGAAGAACAATCGTTACTTCACAGGGTGAGTAACTTCTTTTTACTCACCTTGTGCAGTATTGACAGTTCTTCGAGATGTGTGTCCCTGTGGGGTGCTCCATGATCCACCCTTCCTCCTCTTCTCTTCAGATCCATTCACTGCAACTCAGCGTACAAGAAAACTGAGGGGAGTTGGGCCTCATGCGCGAACTCCAATGGTGCAAATAACTCATGCCTGCAACTGCATATGCATGGCCCGACCAGATACTGCTGGAAAAATCTCCAATCTGCCGCACTGGGACGAGCCTGACACCAACAGTGGAGCACCCATGGGGACACGCATCTTGAAGAACCATTGTTACTGCAGGACAATGTAGCACTTAACAAGAATTTGAACTATCTCACCCATTACCAAGACAGTTTCCCCAATTATCACCTGTAATACCATTAACTCACAAACATCCCACTCTCCCTACCTTTAATATCATCAATTCACAGACACTTACCTTCCTTCCTCCCCTTCCCCCCCCCCCCCCCCCCGCATCCC
This sequence comes from Pelodiscus sinensis, assembly GCF_049634645.1. Classification (NCBI taxonomy): domain Eukaryota; kingdom Metazoa; phylum Chordata; order Testudines; family Trionychidae; genus Pelodiscus; species Pelodiscus sinensis. Next base: position 223,004,437 of record NC_134712.1, read on the forward strand.
CCTTCTGTTCTGCAATGTGATTTGTCCTTTTCAAATTTGTTCATTTTTTTAATTGTATCCTTTGGTATATATGGTTGTGACTACTTTCTTCCACTATTTGATCTGAGGAAGTGGGTCTGGCCCACAAAAGCTCATCATCTAATAAACCATCTTGTTAGTCTTTAAAGTGCTACATTGTCCTGCATTTTGCTTCAACTACCCCAGACTAACACGGCTACATTTCTATCACTATTGTTACTGCACAAGGTGAGTAACTTCCCTTTATTTGACCAACTTCTATAGGCAAAAGAGACAAACTTTTGAGCTCAACAGAGCTCTGTCTTTCACCACAACAATTGGTCCACTTGTATCTCCAGTTTAGACAGCATGCCAGCCAATATTCCTGAAATATTCCTAAATTTAGTGTGTGCAGGGCGTTTAGGAGATAGGGAGGACCTCAGTCTCTCAATTCCTTTGTTAACCTAAGTTTCTGTATGGTATCGACCAGTTCTATCAGAAGATGGGCAGATACTGCTGTCTCTGGAGCTGTCAGCAATAATCCTGGGTGGAGAGAAACCATTCACTCATAAACGAGATACTGTTTTCCTCCTCTGCCATAGTTGAAAACTACCCCTTATGCAGAGTACCCCACTAGGTCAGGGCATAGCTTAAGTCCCATGGAAGCCATGTCTTAGTTCTAGTGCAAGCTCTCCTCACAGGGGAGAAGTGAATCAATTCTTTGAAAAATTGCTTTAAAATAAAAGCTTCTCCAATTCTGAGTTTTATCTTTCAACTCCAGTTCTGAACAAGGTAGAAGAATCCTAAATTATTATCCAAGCTCTTTAAAATATGCATTTGTCTCTATTATTTAAGTAACAGATTTGAGCAAAAATAAAATGAAAAAATAAAAATTAATTTAATTAAAATATTGTATTTAAACTGTGAATACTTGTGATGGATTTTAGATATTTTGAGTTTCTGCCATGGCGAGCAGCTGTTAAGGATTCCTATTCCACAACAGTCCTTTCTTCTTTCAAATGCCAGTATAGCACAATTCTTTAGCAGCGAGTGCCTGATTGCCTTGCTGAGGTGTTATTTACTGGAATTGCCCAAATAAAACAATCTGATATTATCTAGTGCTACCTACCACAGGTTTGGAAATGCTGCTGTTTATACATCTGGCTATATCAATAGGATTGTAAATTTGTAGTGCCATGTTGCTTATGTATGTTGACCACTGGAGCTGCCCAGGAAACCATTTTCCTATCCTCCAAATTTTTTTGAGATATTGAAAAATTTTCCTCTTTCAACATTGACTTTTCAAGCCAATCTCAAAAAATGTTTGTGAACTGAAAATCTGGAAAACAAAATCTTGGTTCAGCTAATTTGAAACATACATTTTGATGTTTGACCCTTTGAAATGTTGATATTATTATTTGAGTGCTGTCTATGTGGATATTCCATTTCAGGTTTTGTTCGTGGTCTGGTGCTGTTGATTGGAGATTTTCAATATCAGTGTTTGGACAGGACATGCATGTACGGAAGCAATCTCATGGCACCGAGCGTTGTCTAGTGCATGCCTGGCCTGACACTTTCAGTTCCTTCTCAACCATCTTCAGCTGAAAACAGAACTCAGAGCAGTGCATCAGTTTTATGCCCTGTAGGTAGAGAAAAAATAAAAATATTAGTTAGTTGTAATTCATATTAGCTTAGCTGATAGCTGTTTTTTTTAAAGATTAATTTTTCCATTCATTGCTCCTTTCAGAGCACTCTCTGAAACATGTCTTTAAAAGATGGAACTTCTGCCAGGAAGCAATGCCAAAACCTTACAGAAACTCTGTGAGAGATGTCTTGGTGACTTGTATATACCCAAAAAATGTGTCATACAATACAAGGCAGGTGGTTACAAATGGAAAAACATGTCCATATTAACTTATTGGGACTGAGAGTGGTATGGAATTCTTGACTCTCATTTCCTTCCTCTTATAAGGAATGAGACAGTACAGGTGATGACAGACAGTATCACATACATATTCTGTATCAACTAGCAAGGGGAAGTATGATCCCACTGCTTATATAGCAAGACCATAAAACTGTGCAACCAGTGTATTCATCATCACATCAACATCATAGCCTTTTACCCCCCTCCCTCAGATTTCAAAATACCATAGCAGACACTCTAAGTAGATGGTTATCACAGGAAGGCAAATGGAAAATGAATCCCTCAGTCTTACAACATATATTCCAACGATGGGAGTTCCCCACCTATTCATTGCATCTCAGAATCACAGATGTTCACTATTCTGTTTGAGAGCCAGATTAGGACCTCGATCCTTAGGGAATGCTTTTCTCGTTACCTGGGACACAGCATTCCTATATGCAATCCCACTAATCCCCAGGGTTCTATGAAATATATGGGATGACAGTGCCAAAATCTTACTGATAGCCCCAGCATGGCCCATACAGACCTGTTACCCTTACTTGATGCGCATGACAGATTGTGCCCCACAGACTCTCCCATTGAGATCAAATCTCCTCTCTCAAGTCAATGGTCCAATCATCCATCTGAAGCTGGAGAAACTCCATCTGAAAATGTGGCTTCATCTGAAAATGTAGTATTCTTCCAGCAATACTAATTAACCTGTTTGGAACATGTCAAACATGTTATTGAACAGCAGACATATATCTGTGCTCAATACATACCTACATAAATGGAAAATGATTCTCTGTATGGAGTCAAAACAAACAAATCACTCTCAGTACTACTGTTGCCAATGCTAAAATATCCCTTAGAACTAAAGAACTCAGGAGCGTCCTGAAGTTCTATTAAAGCACATCTTAGGATGACCACTGCTTTTCATTATAAAATCAATAGATTCTTGGTAGTTGAACACCCAGCCAGCAAGCAGCTTCTGACTGATGTACAGAATCTCTGCCCAGAAGTATACCAACTCACACCACTTGGGATCTAAACCTAATTCTCAAAGGCTTTACTAGATCATCCTTTGAGCCACTGGTCACTTATTCCTTGCAAGACGTCTGGATGAAGGTGGTATTGTTGGTGACTTATCTTTTCTCATCTTTTTGATGAGTGAGTGAGATAAGTGCATTAATGTCTAATCCACCACATACTATCTTCTTTAAAGGAAAGATCATGTTGTTACCTCACCCAAAGTTCTTTCTAAAAATAGCTTCAATTTTCCATATCAACCTATTCACCTCCTTACATTTTACCCCAAACCACACAGAAGCACACAGAGGGCAGTGTTATATACTCTAGATCAGTAGTCTCCAACTTTTTTACACCCAAGATCACTTTTTAAATGTCAAAACAAGCCAAGATCTACCGCCCCATCCTTCCCCTAAGACCACACCCCTTCCTTGAAACCCCGCCCTCTCTATTCTTCTCCTCTCCATCACTTGCTATCCCCTGCCCTTATACACTTTACACTGCTGCTTTTTTTTCAATTCTTCTGTAGGAAGAGGGTTTTCCAATATTTGGCCTGTCTAGACTGGACCAAATGTCAGAAAAATCCCTTCTTTTGGAAGCCCTCGTATTCCTTGTGGAACGAGGATTACAGGGATTACCGAAAGAGCATGTTTGCTCTTCCACTAAAAAAGGCAGAAGAACAAATGCGTCCCTGGACACGGAAGAGTTTTTCCGGGATATCTCTGGAATCCTGGAAAAACTCCTGGGCTGTGTCTACACTGCACCCCTTTTCCAGAAAAGGGATGCAGATGAGACAAGTCGGAATTGCAAATGAAGCGGGGGATTTAAATATCTCCCTCTTCATTTGTATAAACATGGCTGCCGCTTTTTTCCGGCTCGGGGCTTTGCCAGAGAAAAGCGCCAGTCTAGACGGGATCTTTCGGAAAATAAAGCCTTTTCCGAAAGGTCCCTTATTCCTGATTTTAAGAAGAATAAGGGACCTTTCGGAAAAGGGTTTATTTTCCGAAAGATCCCGTCTAGACTGGTGCTTTTCTCCGGCAAAGCCCCGAGCCGGAAAAAAGCGGCAGCCATGTTTATACAAATGAAGCGGGGGATATTTAAATCCCCCGCTTCATTTGTAATTCCGACTTGTTTCATCTGCATCCCTTTTCCGGAGAAGGGGTGCAGTGTAGACACAGCCCTGCAGTCTAGCCATAACCTCACTGGGTTGAGACAGAGTATGTGGGCTCTGGTGTGGGAAGAGGGATATGGGTGTGGGAAGGGGTGAGTGGTGTAAACTCTGGGAGGACATTTGGATGCAGGAGGAGGTGGAGAAGAGGACACTGGCTCAGGGAGTGTTGGAGTCAGATGGAGGGTTGGGGTACTAAGTAAGCCATAGGCTTGTGGATGTGAGGGTGCAGGAATTTGAGTTGGGGTATGTCAGGGGTTCAGGACAGGGGATTCCACTGCATGATAGGCGCAGATCTAGGGTCTGGGGTGTGTGTGCAGGAGTGTTATGATGCTGCAGCCAGATGGGTGCTTGGCTCCAATTGGGGGCTTGTTGGCCAGGCTTCATTTTTAAATAAAATACTATGTCAAACACAAAAAGTTTCTGCACTGTCTTTATTTATGAGAAGGGCAGGGAACCTGTTTTGAATCAGGGTTACTGACCCACAGAAAAGTCACTTTGGGCCACACAAGTGAGATGCAATAACTCCTCCAACCCCCCCCCCCCCCCCAAGTCTCACTAATGTGGCCCCAACTGTGCTCGTGGGAGCAGGGGACATGGTACTGGGGAAGGGTGCTAGTGGTTTCTGGGGCAGGGGACAGGGTGCCAGGGTGGGGACAGGGTGCCAGTGGGAGAGGGGAGAGGAGACAGGGTGTTGGGGGGGCAGGGGACAGTGTGCCAGTGGGGACAGGGTACCAGTGGGGACAGGAGTCTGCACAGGGTGTTGCTGGGGTCAGGTGGCAGGGAGTCCCCCGCACCCGCTTCCTGCTGGGACTCCTCTGGGGTCAACTCCCCCTCCTCCCTGCAGAGGAGGGAAAGCCCCGGCACGCACCTCCTCCAGGGACAGCTACCTCCTGCCGAGGAGGGAAAGCCCTGGCGCGTACCTCCTATAAGACTAGCCTCCTCCCTCCACAAGTTCCCGGCATACCACAGACCTGGGGGAGGGGAGCAGCCAGCACACTTCCGGACTTCTGTCCACCCCGCAGGAAGCCGGTGCTACCTCCATTGTTGCTGGAGGTAGGTGGTGGGGGGAAATTGGACTGGTGGGGGGCCCGAACGTCTCACAATTGACTGGTCGAGCCCTCGCGATCAACCAGTTGATCACGATCGACGGGTTGGTGACCACGGTTCTAGATATTTGACCAGTGATAACATTTTACCTGAATAAAACAAAATCTTTCTGCAAATACCCAAGACTCTTTGTCTCGACAATAGAATTATTCAAGGGCTCTGCTATATCTACTCAGAAATTTCTAAGTGGATCTCGAGCTGCATCCAATTATGTTATCAAACAGATAAGACAGAGCCACCAATGGGGACCAGGTCCCATTCTGTTTGTGCCATGGCAGGGTCTATAGCATTTTTGAACAATGTACATATTTCAGAGATCTGGAGAGTTGCTTTATGGGCTGTAGAACATACATTAATTTACCACTAAGCACTTACACAAGACTCACAAGCTGATGCCATGCTGGATCTAATGGTTCTCTCCTCCACCATGCATGTAACTCCAAAGTGACTCCAATCTTAGTGGACATTTTTCTACAATCTCCTGAAGTGTAGCAACCACAGGGACAGCACTTGAAGAAGAAGGGAGGGTTACTCACTTGCTTCAATAACTGAGGTTCTTTGAGATGTATGTTCCTATGGGAGCACCGCTACCCACTTACTTCTCTTACTTTGGTATTTGATTCAAGGACTGTATGGATGAGAAGGAACTGAAGGGATTAGGCCATGCACGCTGGCTACGTCTACACTGGCACCCTTTTCCAGAAATGCTTAAAACGGAACAGTTTTTCCGTTATAAGTATTTCCGGAAAAGCGTGTCTACATTGGCAGGATGCTTTTCCGGAAAAGCACTTTTCCGGAAAAAAGCCCCGATTGTCATTTTCGCGATCGGGGCTTTTTTGCGGAAAAAACTACTGTGCTGTCTACACTGGCCCTTTTCCGGAACAGTTTTTCCGGAAAAGGACTTTTGCCCGAACGGGAGCAGCATAGTTTTTCCGGAAAAACACTGACAATTTTACAGTAGATCGTCATTGCTTTTCCGGAAAAGCAAGCGGCCAGTGTAGACAGCTCGCAGCTTATTCCGGAAAAGCGGCTGCTTTTCCGGAATAAGTGGCCCAGTGTAGACACAGCTGCATTGTGTGACACTCCAATGGCACGGTAAGACAGCTACTATGCATGCATGTCCCAACCAAACACTACTACCAACATTTTGCTCAGGGGCACCAGAACTCACCAACACCTGAAGAACCTCAGTTATTGCACAAGGTGAACAACCCTTATTTTTTAATTGTAATTAACTTACATTTCAAAAGGAAAAGCAGTTACAACCTGGAAAAATGGATTTTTCATTTTAAAATGTTAAAGTATTGTGACAGTTTTGAAATTTAGTTTTTCAAGTAGAAAGAATTGTTGAAAATGATTCTTCCCTTTGAATGGTTTCAACAAATCAGCTTTTTCTGATTAAAAAAATTGTCAGAAAATCCCCAACCAGCTTCGATGACTACAGAGAATAATGCAGGGAGCTCATAGTAGCCAGTTGTCCATTGTATGGATTCCTGCTCTGTTTAATATTGTAAATGGCTTGGACAGTTTGTTGGTTGACATATTGGTTCTTTGTGTTTCTCTTCCCCTACTGCATTAAACCAACTATGTTTGGGTGGTTTTTTGTATAATGAATACAAAATATAATATGAAATTCTTTACAGTTTCTCTTACACTATAACTCCAGAATTCTTTGTCCTTGGACATTAGGAAAATTGCTTCCGTCAGTTTACTTACAACCAAGTAAAAGCATTATTGTCTAAACTACATTTCACTATGGGGAAGCTGTGGCCATTTAAGCAATGCATCACTATACTGCCTCAAAATTGAGGCAGGGACTATTCCTCTTTGAAAAACACAGTCCCTCCCTAAGATCTTTCTTGCTGAAAGGGGCAGGGTGCATCCTGATCCCCCAGCCAGCTCTAGGAGCCTGTATGGAGGGAGTAAGGGGTGTGATTTCCCCACTTGTTAATACATTTTAAGTAGTTTGTGCACTGGATGCAGCAATCCCACAGTAAAGGGATTGTAATTGTTCCTGGCCCTTCCATGGAGTGGTACTGGGGCGAAAGCTCCTTCCTTCCTTCCTTTTCCCCCTCTACCTGCATGAGGACCAGCATAGTGTAATGTTAATCTCTCTGTGGATGTTTTATATGGCACAAAAGGAACTACAAACATGAAGTTTGGCTGATTAAATTGTTAGCTCACCTACATCATGGAGAACACGTCTCATTCCTTTTCCCCATGCTTTTAGCATAGTTGCTCTTTTTCCCCTAATTTAAAACTTGGTTTGCCCAGCCAACATGAATGGGGCTGGATCAATATATGTGCTTTTGCCCATGCAGAGTTTAACTTTTGTTATGTGCACCAATATGGAGGTGATTTGTACAGAAAAAGTCATTCTGCTCATGGACAGGATGTGGCAGAAGTGGGGTCAAGAGGTTGGGGTGAGGGCTCTAATTGGGGACTCCAGAGGTGCGTCTGCACTGCAGCCGTAACTCAAAAAAAGCTACACAATTTGAGCCTCACAAATTGTGTATCTTATTTTGACTCAATTTTGAAATAGCTTATTTTGAAATTTGGCACTGTCTACACAGAATTTATTTTGAAATAAATCGCTATTCTGAAATGTCCCTTTAACCCTTGTGGAATGAGGTTTACAGGGACGTAGGACTAGCAAGCCTGTTATATTTCAAAATAATGGGCATGCTCAAAATACATGGAATGGCTATTTTGGGATATCTCCAGTATCCCGAAATAGCTCTGCAATGTAGATGTCGCCCAGATATGGGAGGGGGCTTTGGGCGAGGGCAGGTAGTTGGAGTGCGGGATAGGGTGAGGGCTCCAATTGGGGTTGTAGGCTGTGGAGTGGGGTCGAGGATGAGCGGCTTGGGGTAAAGGAGGAGGTTCCAGGCTGCGAGTGGTGCCAATGGACTTGGAATACAGAAGGAGGCTGCAGGTTGAGGCAGCAGCTTGGCTGCAGGAGAGGATACTGGCTCTGGTCTGGAGGTGTGGACTTTGGAGTAGGACTAGGGAGGAGGAGTTTGGGGTACAAGAAGTGGCTCTAGGTTTGAGGGGGCTGAAGATGGGATGGGGCTTGGGGCTTGGGCTTACCTGGGCAGATCCTGGCCAGCACCACTAAGGAAGGCTCTCTATCTGGGGGGGCACTGTGTTGTTGCCAGTTTCTCAGAAGGGGGGGGCAGAAGGCTCCGTAGCATACTGAATGCACTGCCCTTATGCACAAGTACTGCCCTCTCGCTCTCATTGGCCAATTCCCAGCCAGTGGGAATGCAGAGCTGGTGCTCAAGGCAGGGAGAATGTGTGGAACCCCATTGTTTCCTCCACCACGTAGTAGCCGGACGAGCTGGTGACACTTTGCTGTCAGCCCCAGCACAGAGGTGCCCTGGCTGCAGCAGCTCCATGCTGGTGTTGAGGGGGAGGGGTCATAGAATCATTGAACATTAGAACTGGAAGGGACTTTGAGAAATCATCGAGTCCAGTACTCTACCCTCATGACCAAACATGGTTTATATCGTCCCTGATAGATGTCTGTCTAACCTGCTCTTAAATATCTCCAGTGATGGAGATTCCACACCTTTCCCAGGGTATGTCTACACTACCCTCCTAGTTCGAACTAGGAGGGTAATGTAGGCATACTGCACTTGCAAATGAAGCCCGGGATTTGAATTTCCTGGGCTTCATTTGCATAAGCCGGGCGCCGCCATTTTTAAATCCCGGCTCGTTCGAACCCCGTGCCGCGTGGCTACACGCAGCACGGACTAGGTAGTTCGGACTAGGCTTCCTAGTCCGAACTACCGTTACTCCTCGTGGAATGAGGAGGGTAGTGTAGACATACCCCCAGTGTTTAACCACGCTGACAGTTAAGAAGTTTTTCCTGATGTCCAACCTAAACCTCCCTTGCTGCAGTTTAAGCCTGTTGCTTCTTGTTCTCTCATCAGAAGCCAAGGAGAACAATTCCCCCCCCCCTCCTCCCTGTGGGTATGTCTACACATTAAAGTTAATTTGAAATAACAGCCATTATTTCGAATTAACTTTAATAGCATCCACACAGGCAAACCGCTATTTTGAAATAAAATCAAAATAGCAGGGCACTTATTTTGAATTTGGTAAACCTCATTCTACAAGGAATAATGCCAAATTCGAAATAGCTAATTCGAAATAAGCACTGTGCAGACGCTTATTCCAAAATAGGGGGCCTCCAGCCCTTCCCAGTTTCCCTTGGTGGCCACTCTGGGCCAAACCAGGAAAACTCTTCTCCTCTCCCACAGGCCCAGAGCCCTTAAAGGGGTAGACTCTGGCCACACTGTATGCCAGAGCCAGGCTTGCCAGAGAATGAGCCAGACAGCCAGTGCCAGACAGTTGTCCCCTGCCCAGTCCCCCAGCTCCCAGGAGCAAGATGATGATGCAGGGCTTAGCTGCAAGAATGAAACATCATAAGGAAAACTGCTTATTGGGAGAAAATGATCTGGATGAAGATGTGGATATGTCTGAAGAATAATGTGGATCAATTTTGCAATGTATCATTCTTCAAGACTCTCTCTATGCCTTTTAATATAACTACAATTTAGCAAGTAAATTCCCAAGCTGTTTGCTGTTTTGGATGTTGCTAGAAAAAAAAAGATAGTTTAGCTAATCCTTATGAGTTTTTTAATTTGTTTAATTAGTTAACAAGGTTTAGAATCTATTATGAGTTTGTTTAATTAGTTAACAAGGTTTAGAATCTATTACCCAAGTATACAGTACAGAAAGCGGCAGTAACAGAAACCTAGAGTTGCCTGTTGTCACTGTAATTTTCTTATTTTATATTACATAATACATGCCTCTTATTTTGGATCATCATGGTCACAATCCAAGTGGTGATGCCATAGCTAAGTAAAAAATTCCCTACTTTACTTCAGCAAAGTAACTCAGCTTTCCCAAAGGAATCACATCCTATATTTGTTTTCAGTGGGGGCCTACTCCAAAATTAAGTGCACTCTAAGCACAGTCTTGGCTTTTTTGGTAACTTGGAATCAAATAGGCATCAAAATGACAATGAGAGTGGGAAAGATGAGGCAGGTGTAAAATGTTTAAGGACACCATATAATGAGTGTAAAATTTTTAAGGACACCGTATAATGAGTGTTGTGAAGACTGGTCTATTAGAGTTCATAACATTTGAAAATTTGAAAAAATAAGGGGTTTAAAGACAGCTGTCAGCCAGCAACTTTGGAGATTGCTGAAATTGCAAATATAAAACATTTATGTAATATTTATAATTTAGTTTAATAAAATATAAGTGCTATTGTGTTTGTGTGTGTGATTTAATTTTTACCATTCCTAATGCACTGCTGCTGCATGACACAGGTAAACAGTGTTCCCTCTAAGATTTACCATCCAGGAGCAGAGTGAGTTTTGTCTTGTGTGCCAGCAATGAGGTCATGTGCGCTTGTTTGGATGTGGGCCACTGTGGCACCCACCCATGGGAGAATTACACCTCGCCAAAGGAGCAGCTCTGTGCTTCCCCTTTCTTGCAGCTCCGGGCAAGGGGGCATGAAGCTGAGGGCAGGGGTGGTATGGACATACATTTGGTGCATTGGTGATGGGAAAGAAGCCCATAGCATGACCTGCTAGAGTGAGATTAGGCACTCAGATTATGTCTACACTACAGGCTTCTTGCACAAGAAGCTTTTTGCGGAAGAGATCTTCCACAAAAACTTCTTGTGCAAGAGAGCGTCCACACTGCAAAAGCACATCAAAAAAGCGATGCACTTTTGCGAAAGAGAGTGTCCAGACTGCATGGATGCTCTCTAGAAAGGAAACTCTGATTGCTATTTACAGAATGGCCACCAGGGCACCTGTGCATTTTTTGATTGCCTCTTTTTGTGCAAAAACCTCCTGTTGCCCGTCCATACGTACCCGAGCAGTCACCTGCCTCCTACCATGCCGATATTCGGCTCTGCTTAGGAGGTGGGTGGGGTAGAAATTTCCTCTGTGCACGTGCACCAGTGTGCAGCTTACAGGGAACTATGGTAATGAGTATTATGTATTATTTCCTAAATTAATACAAATCAAATTATCTAAAAAAATTATACAAAATTTATCCTCTTAGGGTACGTCTAGACTACAGGCTTCTGTCGACAGAAGTTTTGTCGACAGATACTGTCGACAAAACTTCTGTCGACAAAGAGCATCTACACTACATTGAGTTCTGTCGACAAAGCAAGCTGCTTTGTCGACATGGTAGTGTGGACGCAAAGGACAGTTTACATGCAATAACACCTTCTGTCGACAGAAACTCTGTCGACAGAAGGTGTTATGCCTCGTAAAATGAGGTTTACCAGCGTCGACAAAACTGCTGAGTTCTGTTGACGTTATGTCGACAGAACTCAGCGGTAGTGTGGACGCAGGTATAGTTTTGTTGACAAAAGTCCACTTTTGTCGACAAAACCCTGTAGTCTAGACGCACCCTTAGATGTTGTAAAATGCTGTATTGAGCTATAAATTAATGTTTTAGTGGTCAGATTTGCATCATTGTTTAAGAAATATGTGAAGAAGTATCAGTGGGAAACTTGATTTAAACCAGTGATTTTTTTGGGTGATTAAAATTGTAATTTAAATCAGTTATTTAAATCACCTTAATTTAAATCAATCCACCCTGCTCTTTTTTAAAAGAAAAGTTTTTATTATGTATTTCATTTTTGTAGGTGCTGCCACATGATAGCAAAGCACGACGTCTCTTTGTAACAAGTGGTGGACTTAAAAAAGTTCAGGAGATAAAAGCAGAGCCAGGTTCACTTCTTCAGGAGTACATCAATACTATTAACAACTGTTACCCAGAGGAAATAGTAAGGTGAGGAAATTTAAATCCTAGCAATTCATAATTGTTACATTGTTTGAGAGTCTTCAAAGGAATGGCACAAAATGAGATTTAACATATATTTTAAGGTCTGTATGAATGGCCTTTTAAAAGAGTAGTAGGGTGAACAAAACATTAAACACTTTCCTGTCTTTGTGAACTTTATTATTATCTTTTAATATTGCTTCTTAGATTCAAATGTACTTCTTCTTACATAAAGTCCAATATTATCCTTTTGTAGGGAACTAAGAGGGACTCTCTCAGGGTATGTCTACACTACAACGTTAATTCGAACTAACTTAGTTCGAATTAGTTAATTCGAACTAAGCTAATTCAAACTAATGGATCCAGACTAAAAAACTAGTTTGAATTAGCGTTTTGCTAATTCGAACTAGCATGTCCACATTAAGTGGACCCTGAACCTGGCTTAAGGATGGCCGGAAGCAGTGCCGGCAGGGCATCAGAGGAGGACTTAGAGCGTGGAGCTGCTGTCTCAGGCTAGCCGAGGGCTGTGCTTAAAGGGTCCCGACCCCCACCCCGGACAAACAGTTCTCAGGGGTGCCCCGCTTGCAAAGCAGTCCTTGCTTGGATTTCCCGGAGTACCCACGCTGGGCACATCACAGCACTCGTCCATCAGCCTGGCTGCACTTGCCACAGGCTGCCATCTGGGGAGAGGGGGCAATTGGGGGGCTGCAGGAGAGCTTCCACCCGAAAAGCCCACAGAGCCAGCCCAGTCCTCCCCATCAGGGGCGCGTACCCCATTCCTCCCTCACCTCCTTCCACTTACCCTTCCCTAGCCCTCCTTCTTGATGTACAAAATAAAGGGACAATTGTGTTCAAAAATTGAATCTGTCTTTATTGAACAAAACTGGGTGAGACGGGGAAAAGGAGGTGGGAGAGGGGAAGAGAGAGGCTGGGAGAGGGGAGGGCAACTAAAATAATCAGGGGTTGGGAACAGGTCCCATATGAAGAAAGGCTAAAGAGACTGGGACTTTTCAGCTTAGAAAAGAGGAGACGGAGTGGGGACAGGATAGAGGTCTCTCAAAGCAGGAGTAGGGTGGAGAGGGTGCATACAGAAAAGTTCTTCATTAGTTCCCATAAAGAAGGACTAGAGGACACCAAAGGAAAGGAATGGGTAGCAGACTTCAAACTAGTAACAGAAAGTTGTTCTTCACAAAGCAAAGAGTCGTGTGGAACTCCTTGCTGCAGGATGCTGTGAAGGCTAGAACTAGAACAGAGTTTAAAGGGAAGTGAGATCAAGTCATGGAGGTTGGGTCCATGGAGTGGTATTAGCCAGGGGGTAGGAGTGGTGTCCCTGCCCAAAGTTTGTGGAAGGCTGGAGAGGGATGGCACGAGACAAATAGCTTGGTCACTGTCTTCGGTCCATCCCCTCCAGGGTCTCTAGGGTTGGCCGCTGTCGGCAGACAGGCTACTGGGCTAGATGGACCTTTGGTCGACCCAGGACGGCCATTGTAAGCTCAGGGTTCAGGGTCAGGGGTCTCAGTGGACCACTTTGATTTTCATGCACACCTGCTCCTGGGTGGCCAGGCTGGCAGCTCTCCTGCCCTAGCCGGCCACTTTCCTGTGCCTAGTGCGGAGGACGTGGACGAGGTCCACGATGTCCACACTAGCTCTGGCGGGTGCCCGCCTCTTGCGGTCCCGGGCAAGCTCCCAGGAGCCGCCAGCCTGGTCCCGGGAAGAGGGGAAGGGCTGGGAGGCATCGGGTGGGTGGCTCGATCCGTGCCAGGTGCAGGGTCTGCTGGCTGGGTGCTGGCAGGCTTGCATCTGGCACGGGCACCGTAGCCAGCCCGTGCCCCTTTAAGGGGTCCGGGGCCAGGAGGGGGGCAGACGAGTTTCCCTGGTGTTGGCCAGAGTGGCCACCAGGGAAACCTGGGGAGGGCTAGCCTCCCACTAGTTCGAATTAAGGGGCTACACACCCCTTAATTCAAACTAGCTAGTTCGAACTAGGCTTAATCCTCGTAGAATGAGGTTTTCCTAGTTCGAACTAAGCGCTCCGCTAGTTCGAATTAAATTCGAACTAGCGGAGCGCTAGTGTAGCGCCTATGAAAGTTAGTTCGAACTAACGTCTGTTAGTTCGAACTAACTTTGTAGTGTAGACATACCCTCAGAGTCAGGGAATAGAATTAACTCTCATACCCATCAGGCAGTCTCTGGAGCTGCACTGTGTTTCAGGATGCTGTGCCAATCAGCAAGCCGTAGCTGCAGTCTCTGCTCCATACATAGGGTATTTAGGCCTTTGAATCCATGTAATGTATTTTGTGGCATAAAATAAGGAGGGAAATGTTCTGAATTTTGATAACCATTTCCCAGTTTTTCACTCCAACACCACACTGGATGTGTGTATGTGATATTGTACTTTTACTCTCCCTGAACTGGTTCTTTGCATCAGCGTAATCAATTTTAGCTATAGTAAGCAGCATTTATTAGCTATTAGCAGTGCTTAATTTGTAATGAAAGAGGTGCTGGGGCTCAAGCAATTAAATGCTGAGGCTCAGATCATTTTATTTTACTTGAATAACTGATGTGGCAAGCCTAGAGGTGCCACAGCTGTTAACTAGCAAGCCTAGAGGTGCCAGGGCTCAGCCCTAGCAAGCACTGGCACAAATTAATCACTGGCTAATAGATGCTGCATATTAGCAATTGCACAGAAATGGAGCCAAATTTGCTTCTGCAAGGGAAAATTCAGTGACTGTCATATGGGTAAAGAATAATTAAGACATTTTCAAGCTATAAAGAGTAACAATATAGAATAAAAAAGATATTTATTTACATTTTTTGGCCTGTAAGTCATGTTTTCTTTTGTTACAAACTACCTTTTTTTGTTAGGAGAAGCAATGAAACATGCCTCTGGTATAATGAAGAAAATGTGCCCTTGAAACTTCTTCCCCTACCTATTTGTGCAGTAGAATCATGCTGGTTCCACTGTGTGGGGCTGCTGCAGAGATCAGGGCTGGATTTGTCCTGTAAAACTGCTATTTCAGGCTGTCTCTCTTCAGATTCAGGAAGACAACTGTGTTAGTTTGCATTTGGAAAGTCATTTTGACAAAAGCTAAAAATGGATTTATAAAACAACTATATAATGTTTACATTTTATAGAAATCAACGAGGAGAATGGAGCAAGCAAAAATTCCACTTATTATTAACTCCCTGTGGTAGCATTTGGGATTTCTGATTGAACATGTTTCAGTTATAACAAACCTTAATCCTATCTCCTTCCAGTCAAGGCTTTTAGTGTTCTGAAATGTGCAACATACATCTTTAATAATGGCGGTATGGTTCTTTAGAAATACAGTATTCCTGTGTTTTCTTAGGAACGTACACAGTAACACAAGTTTCTGATATGTTATTAGGTATGGTTTAAGAGCCTAGATAGACAGCTAGCAGTGCAAGACTTCAGTTTATCTAAATTGAAGGCTCTTTCAGGTGTAGCACTGAAGTGATTTTGCTTATATACTTAGGGCATGTCTACACTTATGAGAAGATCGACACTCTGGGGGGTCATTCTTCTAGTGTTTGATTTAGCAGGTCTAGTATAGACCCCTAAATCAAATGCTGAGGGCAGCCGCCACAAGCGTCTAGTACTCCTCATTCTGTGAGGAGTAAGGAAAGCTGATGGGAACATGTGGCCCTTTGGCCTCCTGCCGTGTGGATGCCACCAAAACTTGGCTTTAGGTAAGCCAGCTCCAGGTACACATTTTGCATAGCTGGCATTGCGTACCCTAAGCTGATCTGCCTGGTCTAGTAAAGACAAGGCCTTAGGTATGACTCCAATTTTAATAACTTTTAGAATTAAGAATAAATATAGCTATTGGACATACATTGATTATGTCTCTACTCAAACCTTATTTGTTGTTCTCTGATAAGATGACCATAATATGATTTGGAAGTGTTAAGGTATGTATAGCTACTCCTATTCCTCATTTCTTTCCTGGTCTGTGTGTTGATTTTGAAACTTCATTCAGCTTTCTTATGTCTGATATTCATGTAACATCAAGGAACCATGAGATGTTTTTTTAAAGCTTGGATTGCCTGTATAAAAGGGAGCAATTTTGGATTGAGGAATTTACAATAGTCAAGTCTTCAAAAAATCCTACTGACAAAGGACATTCTCCAGAAATTTCTCAAGGGAAAGAGACTTTGACCATTGTTGTTTCTGAGCAAGCCACTGGAAAAATTTAATGTTGTTTTTCTTCATCTTATCTTGCTAAATTGAAATAGAAACAACTAGTCCTGTGTAAAGAAATCAGTATGCAATGAACTTTCAAAACCCTGTTATGATTTTATTTGTGGGTAAATAAAGGATAAAGTTCTCATCTGACCCTTTTAAGTTAACAGAATTAATAACTATTTTAGGTGATTTCACCCCACAGATACAGGTTTTTAAAAATTCCATGAATGACTTACCAAGTCGATGATCCTTTGTTGTTTTGTAGGTCATAAAGATAGGGCTTAATTTGCAAACAAGGGAGCATACAACTGTACATCTGACTTAGACATGTAAATACCCTGGAGTACATAAGTGAGATTTTGCATACACAGCTGGGTATTGGCATACCCCCTGATTTGTGCACATGCTGGGGAATGTGTGGGTTTACATCAGATGTACATAAAAATGTACACAAATTTTAAAATGTGGCTTCTATGAAGTCTAAACTACACATATTTATTAAAAATCTCAATGCAGACAAATTCTAGTGTCTATGTCAAACCATGAACTAAAATGTAATATGCTAGGTTGGAAAGATGTCGTGAATTGTCACCAATAAACCTTTAACTAAATGATATAGTTTAGTTTAAAAAGCAAAAACTCTTCAGCCGGTCAGAAGCAAGCTTATTCAGAAAAGGACAGCCTACTTAAGAAAAAAAAAGACCTCTGATTACTTGAGGCACACCATTGGTCTGTTCTCAAAGTTCATCAGAATGCATCAGATTAGTAAAGGTACAGTGAATTTCTACTCTAATCAAAACCTCTTGAATAATATAATTTCCATCAGCCATTTAGAATTACAGAAATAAAATCATCGCCATAAAACATTGATAAAGCTCACTGTTACTATTGTTATACAGTAATCAACTTTTTGTCTTTGCAGTCGTCTTCTACACATACACTTGCATTCTCTGGCAGCAGTAAACCATTGTGCTGTGACAGTCACACTATGGAAACTAATGCTTTGCATAAAGGGCCAGGGTTTCTCAAAAGCTCAGCACCCAGCAGCTCCTATTGAGAAGCACACTGTTGGGTGCTGTGCCCTCTTGAAAGATGGCCACTTTCTTTAAGTGCCTAATTTTGAGCTGAGCTCTTTTTGAAAATCTGACTCCAGCTGAATACTGAGCAGTTCTGAAAATCTGTTCCTGTCGGTCTCAATGATGGCATTTTACAGTCATTTCTCTCAGGATAAACGATGACACAAGATGAAATGTAGTACAGAAGCAATCTCTTAAAGGATTACAGGTGGATAATTACAGAAGTGCGTGAGGTTTACTCAAAGTTTGAGTCTAGCAATTTTTCTAATAAATACACTAGATATTAATATAGTTTCAATATTTAGAGTAATATTGTCTAATATAAGACAAAATGTTTCTTTTTCAGGTATTATTCTCCTGGATATTCTGATGCACTTCTGGAAAGGGTGGAAAATTATCAACCAATTTTATAAATGCTTTGATTTTTTGTTAAAAACTCTATTTTACCTGTGTGCTTTTATGATATGCATGAAAATACAGTACAATGTAGCTAGAAATTCTTGCTGAATTCTGAAATGTTTACCTTTCTCCTATTTTCTGAACTATTAATCACCATTATTAATCCTTTGTCAGTTTGAAGAAATAACCTTGACTCTGTCTTGTGCTTTAATGTTTGTGTGAACTTACATTTAGAACAGGGATTTTCAAATGTCAGGTGTACATGTTTCTCAAAAGTCACCCATCCTGCATGTATTTGGGAGCCCTCTTCAACTCCCACTTCACTCAGTGGAAGGTGAAGGAGCCCAGTGCCCCCAGCAAGTTCTGTTTTGTATATAATTATTAGTTTATGAAGTTTTTCTCTTTTTCTGATTTTTTGCCTGATTCTTACAAGCAGTTATTATTCCATACTTCGCTGGAAATCTATGTGAGAGCAAGGATTTGTGATGGAGAAACTCTTGGCAGAATCAGTCTTTTTTTCTTTATTTCCTCAAGGAAAGCTAGTGCTTATCTGATCTGGGCCCAGGCTTTGACTTTCCCAGTATTGTAACCATTTGTTTGTCCCTTTTATGTACAGTTTAGAGCTCCTCAAGTCTGAGAGAATTCTAGCTCTTTTTTATTATGCAGTCAGTTCTCCTCTGAAACATTTCCATCCCCTCCCTGATGGTAAGCAAGAGACTGAGTTACAAGGTACAGTTTTGGTCTCCATGGGCCAAATTAGGTGTAAAATAGATAAGCTGTCAGGGTCTGACAGTTATATAAAGACCAAACCCTACTTTGGTCCATTCAGTATGGTGGACGAGGGATCCTCTGCAGGCATCCTGCTGCTCAAGACAAGATTTCTCATGATAGAAAGGGGCAGCACACTTCTCTGCCCCTCTCATCAGGAACAGTGTGAGCACCCAAAATGAACTTTCTGTACGTACCCTAAGAATTAGATCCTCTGAGGTCCTGTCAGATTCAGGATAACTTCAACTCTGGCTAAAAGTACTTGGCATCTGGCAGGAAGTACTCAGCATCCCACAGAATGGGCCCTCAGAACTCTGGGTTGCACCTCCTCCTCTTGTGGCTGGAGGACCCCCATGGACACTGATGCTGCACAGGGAACGATTTAGGTCTCAAACCTCATTATGATTTTTTTCACTAGTTCAATTACCACTGTTTTCTTCAGTGCTTCAGTAGTTGTATTTTAGAGCCTTCTCTCACATTTTAAATAACATCTAGGCCTATATTAATATTTATACCTAATACTGTGGCAACTGTCAAGTGTTTATCTTTTGTCTCAATTCCACATAATAAAATACAGAGGTTTGCATTTGATTTAACTGTACAACCCTGTTTTTGTACTAGTTAATGATACCTTGTGCCACCCAAACTCATGGAACTTGGCTTGATGAACTGGCTGATTGAAGTAGCAGCTGACCCTTAAACAATTGACCTCTGGAATCTCATGCACCCAGGTATTTCAAATATCATTCCCACTTGTGAGGACTGGTCTGTATTACCCATAACACAAAATAAATATAAACTGGCCCTTTTGCCTTTCCATGTATAAGCAGTTAAGTTCCTTTAAATTCACAACTCCTTTAGCCCTTCTCTGGGCTCAGATAAATCTTTGTCCTACTATCAGGCTTTCTTAGTTCAAGTCCTTGTGGCTCTTAGTTGAAAGTTCTTTACAGCTTTCCCACTAGGGCTATGTCTAGACTGCAAGCCTCTTTCGAAAGAGGCTCTTTCGAAAGATACTTTCGAAAGAGACTCTTTCGAAAGAGAGTGTCTAGACTGCATGCGGAACTTTCGAAAGAGCAAGCCGCTTTTTCGAAAGAAAGCACCCAGTGAGTCTGGATGCTCTCTTTCGAAGAAGCCCTATTTACATTCAAGAACGCCTTCTTTCGAAAGAAGCACTTTCGAAAGAAGGCGTTCTTCCTCGTGAAATGAGGTTTACCACCGTCGAAAGAAAAGCCGCGTTCTTTCAATTTAATTTCGAAAGAATGCTGCTGCAGTCTAGACGCAGGTGTAGTTTTTTCGGAAAAAGGCTACTTTTCCCGAAAAAACCCTGAGTCTGGACACAGCCATGGGGTTAGATTTGAATACTGGAAGGTTTCCTCTTGATCCAACAATCCTGGTGGAGTTGCTCAATGCTGACTTTGTCTCAGTCATCTCAGAAAAAATAACATGACCAGACAAACAGTGGAATTACCATAAGACAATAAAGGAAAAGGGATGCAGATTGGGATAAACAAAGAACGCCACAGAGATATTCTGACCAATTAGAATGAATTCAAATCACCGGGGCCTAATGTTTTTCACCTGAGGGTATTGAAGGAATTAGCTGAAGAAATCTCAGAACCACTGGGAATAATATTTGCCAACTCATGGATGACAGGAATGGTCATGGAGAAAGGCTAACATAGTATCCATCTTTACAAAGGGGAAAATGGAGGAGTCTGGAAACTATAAACCAGTCTGCCTTACTTCAATACCTGGGACGGTAATAAAGCAATGTATAAACCATTCAGTTTGTGAATACTTGGAGGATAAAGGCATAAGCATGAGCACCTAGCATGGATTTACCAAGAACAAATCATGACAAACCTGCTTGATTTCCTTCTTTGATAGGGTATCTGATTTGGTGAATAGAGGGAATGAGTGTATATAATATACCTGCACTTCAACAAGACGTATGACACAGTCCCACATAAACATTCTGATAATAAACTGGAGAAATGTGGGCTCTGCAGAACTATCGCTAATTAGACACACAAATTAAACAACTGCAAACAAAGAGTAACTATTAATGCAATGATGTCAGAATGTAGGGAGGTCTTAAGTGAGCTTCCACAGGGATCTGTTCTAGATCTGGTGTTGTTTAATATCTTTATTAATGACCAGGTAGGAATAGAGAGCATACCTATCAAATCTGCAGATTACCCAAAGCTAGTGGAGAATGTTGCCAACACTTTGAAGGAGAGAGCTAAAATTCATAGGGATCTTGATAAACTGGAGAACTGGGCTATAGATAATAAAATAAAATGTAATAAAGGTAATTATAAGTTGCTGCACTAAAAAAATCAAATGACCTGAACAAATACAGAATGAGGGAAAGCTGGTTTGGCAGCAGTTCTGCTGAGAATGATCTGAAGTTGTGATCCACTACAACTCCCAACATGAGTCAGCAATTCAATACTATTGCTAAACAATGCAATTGTAGGTTACATAGCACAGATCATGGGAGGAGATAGTACAGGTTTACTCAACATTAGCTAGGCCTAGGCTGGAGTACTGTGTCTAATTTTGGTGACGAATATATAGAAAAGATGCAGAAAAACTGCCAGAGGCAAGTAACAAAGATCATCAAAGGTATAGAAAGCAAGCCATATGAGCAAAGGCTAAAGGAACTGAGTGTGTTTAGTCTGGAAAACAGGAGAGTGAGATGGGGACATAACAGTGGTCTTTAAATCTTGAAAGGCGGTGTGATGTGGGGGGGACTCATCACTCTGGTGCCTGTTGCTGGCGGTTATGGAAATTAGCTCTGCTCACCAGGGCGCCCTCTTCTGGTGGTGCCTCACTGCCCTCACTTTCAGTCAAATAACCATGCCACTCCCTGCACTGTATAGCATCCTCTTCAGTGACACTGCTGTCAGGCAGGGCCACACTCTGCATTTGTCCCTTCCAGGGGACCTGCAATCTCAATCCAGCCACTCCCTAGTGGTAATTACAGTCCTTTGCCCTCAGGCTGGTTCCCATACTTCCCGGCACCCTTTTCTGCCCTTTCAGAGCCTCAGCCTGCAGGCTTCAGCAGCCCATGAGGAGCTCTTTCTAGCTCCCCTGGTCCCTGCTTGCAATAGTGAATTATCCTTTCTCCTTCTAGGAGCCTGGTCTTCTCTCCACAAGCTCCAGTCAGCTATTGAACTCCCCTCTGCCCAGCTGCCCTTGTTATATGAGCCTGCTGGGCTATGGTTGACCACTCCTCTCAGCCCCTTTCTAAGGCTATGTCTAGACTGCAGGCTTCTTTCGAAAGAGGCTCTTTCGAAAGCATCTTTCGAAAGAGCCTCTTTCGAAAGATCGCGTCTAGACTGCAGGCGGATCTTTCGAAAGAGCAATCCGCTTTTTCGAAAGAGAGCACCCAGCGAGTCTGGATGCTCTCTTTCGAAGACGGCCTCTTTACATTGAAGAACGCCTTCCTTCGAAAGAGGAACTTTCGAAAGAAGGCATTCTTCCTTGTAAATTGAGGTTTACTGCCATCGAAAGAAAAGTCGCGTTCTTTCGAAATAATTTCGAAAGAACGCGGCTTGAGTCTGGACACGGCCTAACTGACTGTCTTTGGCACAGTCACCCTAAGACTGCTTTTAATCCCTTTTCTGGTAGTGAGGGGCAGACCCCCTCACATGCTGCCATGAAAGAGAGAGAGAAAATTTGTTCTCTTTTGCCAAAGAGGCAGGAAAAGAGGGAGTGGGTTCAAACTGCAGCATAGCAGATTTAGATTAAATCTCAGGAAAAAATTATTACCTGTAAAGAACAGTAGGATAATGGAACAGACGGCTTTGGGAGACACTGGATGCTTCTTCACTGGAGGCTTTCAAAAAGAGTCTGGACAGCCATCTGCTTTGTTGGATTTGTTGCATTTAAACCATCCATCTTGGCAGGGAGTTAGCTAGATGACTTTTGTGGTCCCTTCCAACCTTCTGATTCTATGATTCTACAGAATAGCCGATTTAGATTAAATCTCAGGAAAAACTTCTTAACTGCCAGCAGTAGGACAATGGAGCAGCCTGCCTTGGGAGGTTGGGGAAGCTCCTTCACTTGAAGGTTTTCAAAGGGCATCTTGATAGCTGTCTCTCTTGGATTGTTTGGACACAGCAAATCCCGCATCTTTGCAAGGGTTCTATTAGTTGACCCTTGTGGTACCGTCTAAGTTTTATGATACTATTTTCTGTTCTGTAGACCTTCTGTCCTATTTTTTATGTGTTTAACAGCAGACCTTTGAGTTTAACAGGCCCGTGGGAGATTCAAGGACCATTTCTCCATTTTCTTTTCTGGAGTAAGACATGATGTTACATTTAGTGACAGAAAGAAACTGAGTTTAAATCCTCAGCATCTATATCTAATTGTCTCAGAGGGATGGACATGTTAGTCTGTAACTTTAAAAATAACAAGTGGCACTTTAGGGACTAACAAAAATATATAGAATCATGAGCTTTCATAGGCAAAGCCCACTTTGTCAGATGAGTTGGAGTGGAAATAACAGAAACCAAGATATATATATATATATATATATATATATATATATATATATATATATATATATATATATATATATATAATCATAGAATAATAGGACTGGAAGGGACCTCGAGAGGTCATCGAGTCCAGCCCCCCACCCTCAAGGCAGGATCAAGCTCCGTCTACACCATCCCTGACAGATGTCTATCTAACCTGTTCTTAAATATCTCCAGAGAAGGAGATTCCACCACCTCCCTTGGCAATTTATTCCAATATTTGACCACCCTGACAGTTAGGAATTTTTTCCTAATGTCCAATCTAAACCTCCCCTGCTGCACTTTAAGCCCATTACTCCTTGTCCTGTCCTCAGAAACCAAGAGGAACAAATTTTCTCCTTCCTCCTTGTGACGATTTTTCTCCTTCCTCCTTCTAATCCGAACTAGCTGTACGCCTCGTGGAACAGGGTGTACAGCTTGTTTGGATTAGGAAGCCTAATCCGAACTAGCCAGTCCGTGCCGCGCGGCTACACGCGGCATGGACTAGCTAGTTCGGATTAGGCTTCCTAATCCGAAGTAGCTAGTCCGTGCCACGTGTAGCCACGCGGCACCGAGTCCGAACTAGCCGGCATTTAAAAATGGCGCCGGCTGGCTTCATGCAAATGAAGCCCAGGAAATTCAAATCCCGGGCTTCTTTTGCAAGTGTGGATGACTACATTACCCCCGCTAGTTTGAACTAGTGGGGTAGTGTAGACATACCCTAAGGTGCCACAGGACTACTCATTATATCTAATTGGTTTACTAGATTTGTGGACCAAATTGGCCAACTGGATCTCTGAGTACCATGGCATAGCAAAAAGAATTAGAGTGCACAGAAGCAGTTGACTGTGATCCAGTGTATTGCTGTCCAGAGCAAAGAGGTGGTTGCATATCTGTTTGAAAGTATGTTTGACCACATATCATCTTCTGTTGGCTTCCAACCAACAATGTCCTGTCCTGTTAAACCAATGGATGTGACCATTGGGAGGGGCACAGTGGGAGGGAAAAGAGAGGATGGTCTGGTTAAAACCACCAGACTGTAAATCACAAACTCAAGGTTCTGTTCCTTGCTGTGCTATAGATTTCAACTGTGACTTGGATAATTCTGCTTACTCTATGCTTCATCTGTAAAAATATGGGTTATAATAATTCACTCCATTGCAGGAGTCCACATTCATGGAATTCTGTAAGGAATTATGGATTGAAATATAATGACTAATATAATGAAAATTCTGATTAGGAAAGGAAGATTATTCTTTTAGAATTTTAGTTGCACTAAACACTTAGGGATTCTGTGCATTTTTCTCAATTCTTTCTTATCTAATTTGAAGGAATTTTCTTAAAAGAAAGAAAAATATACAGAACCAATTCCAATGACAGTCCCTTTCTCACTGTTGTATTAAATGTCATGGTGTCTCATCTTTTTTATAACATTTAAGTGTTGTTATTGGTATTACTAGAAGAAATCACATTCTGCAGTCAACCCTGTAATTTGAGTTAGTGTGAATACTAATTATACCATCACCACTATCCTGTAGTTATATATACTGCAGAAAAAAAACAGATTAGGAACTGTACATTACCAAAGCATTTTTTGGTGACTAAAATTATTGCCTTATATGCTTAGAGCAATAAAACTCCCATTTATATTGTACTGCATATCACAAGCATCTACTTTCCAAAGGATTAAATGTATTAGACATTATTGTTTTCTGACACCAAAGGCCTGCTCCTGGGAATAGCTGAGTGGCTCAGTGAAGGGCGGAGGCCCCTCAGTTTGCCCTGCCTTCAGTAGGAATTAACAGTGCCTGGTATCTCACATAGAGTTCTGAGTGGAGACAATTTGATATTCTTAATGTATCTCAAGAGGGATTGTCCATTTGCCTCAAAAACATTTTATTCAGTAATCAGGAGCAAACACTTCTAGCATGAGCATATCCTAAGCAGTATGAGAGAATAGTGATTCTAAGCCTATGGTCTATGGTCTCCTGGGAGTCCACAGACTGAGATTTCTTAAGGAGCCTGCACCTCCATTTGAAATTTTTAGGGGTCTGCAAAGGAAAAAAAGGTTGACAACAACTGTACAAGATCATACTAAGAGTCTAGTATATATGCATGAAAATAGAGGGGGGAAACAAAGACCAACCACCAACCAAAAATGGGAGATAACAAAAAGTCAAACATAAGAACAAAAGAAGTACTGGTGCTGCTCAGTCGAGCATACACTAAAACTCTGTGCTCTATATACACTTAATCCCAATTATGCTTCATTTTGCAGCATCCTCACACTTTGGTTCATTTGTTTTCCTGATACTGTTCCCTATTCAGCATCCTCTGCATGTTTGTCTATTAGGGCTGTCAATTAATCAAAGTTAACTCACGCGATTAACTCAACAATTAATCACAATTTAAAAAATAATCATGATTCATTGTACAGTAGACTTCTGATAATCTGGCACCTTTGGGACGTGGGTGGTGCCGGACTATCAGATATGCCGGTGTATCGGGAGGTCCTGGTACAGCTGCACGACTTAACAGCTGGCTGGAACACAATCTCCCTCCCTCTCCCCTCCCCTTTCCTCTTCGCTTCTCCTCCGTGCTGTAACCTGATTCTCCTCCCACCCCCTCTCTTTCCTCTTCGCTTCTCCTTTTCCCTGCTGTAACCCGATCTCCTCCCCTCTCCTTTCCCCTTCGCTGAAGCAAAATGCTCGTCTCCATACTGTAACATGATCCCACTCTCCCTCCCCCCCCCCAACCATATGCATGGTCTGGGTACAGCCAGCACGTGTGCCGAGCGGCAGACTTTTTAATCAGCTGGACAGGAGCGCTTGACATTTTGATGCCGGAGTAACGGGAATGCTGAACAATTGGATGCCGGACTATCAGAGTTTTACTGTAGTTTTAATTGCACTGTTAAGTTTATTAAATATTGTTGTTTTCCACATTTTCAAATATATTGATTTCAATTACAACACAAAATAAAAAACATACAGCAGTCACTTATTACAAATATTTGCACTTCAAAAAGATAAATGAAAGAAATAGTTTTCAATTCACCTCACACAAGTACGGTAAGGCAACCTCTTTCTTGTGAAAGCACAAGTTACAAATATAGGTTATTTTTGTTACATAACTGCACTCAAAAACAAAACAATGTAAAACAAGAGCCTACAAGTCCACTCAGACCTACTTCCTGTTCAACCAATTGCCAAGAGAAACTAATTTGTTTACATTTATGGGAGATAATGCTGCCCACTTTTTATTTATAATGTCACCTGAAAGTGAGAACAGATATTTGCATGGCACTTTTGTAGTCAGTATTGCAAGATATTTATGTGCCAGCTATTTCCCTTCATGCTTTGGCCACCAATACAGAGGACGTGTTGCTGATGCTTGTTTAAAAAAAAGTGTTAATTAAATTTAGTGACTTAATTCCCTGCCAGAGAATTATATTTCTCCTGCTCCATGTTTTGCCTGTATTCTGCTATATATTTCATGTTATAGCAGGCTTGGATGATGCCCTAGCCTGTGTTGTTCATTTTATGAACACTTTCACTGCATATATGACAAAACACAAAGAAGGTACAGTAAATCCTCACTTAACATTGTCCCAGTTAATGTTGCCCTATTTGGCAGGTCTGCGCACACTGTGTCTGCACATCTGTCGCTCACACACACCATAAGTGTGTCTCTTTCTGACACACACACACGCCCCTTGGCACTGTGTAGCTGTGCATGTGCTGTCCAGAGGCGGGAGTGGTGCACTCTAGTGAGATGGTGTGGGTTCATCATCAGTTTCTGCACAAAATGTTTGCACATCTGTTGTGCTTCCTCCTTCCTGCCTTGGTTCATGTTGCCTTCTATGAGGCTACTTTAAAAACATGTTAACCTTTAGGGCTCAGCTATGTGCGAGTTCATTGTTTAGTAGCAAGATATTCCCTGAGGCTATGTCTACATTGCGCTCGCTTGCGCAAGAACATATGCAAATGAGGTGCGGCGATGAATATCACCACACATCATTTGCATACTCAGGAGCCACCAGTTTTGCACAAGGGGCTTTTGCGCAAACTGGTGGCTCATTAAGTATGCAAATGAGGTGTTATATTCATCTCCGTGTCTCATTTGCATATGTTCTTGCGCAAGAGAGCGCAATGTAGACGTAGCCTGAGAAATATTCCATCCTCTCACTCCACCACTTCACCAAGCTTCACAATCATTGCTGTGTACAGTGTTAAATTATGTTTAAAATTGCTTAAAGCTTATACTGTGCTTGTATAAACTGTCCTTGAATGAAAAAGTTTTCCCTGACATTTAATCCCTACTATTTACATTAATTCATATGGGAAAATTGGATTTGTTTAACATTTTCCCACTTAAAGTAGCATTTTTCAGGAACATAACTACAGTGTTAAATGAGGAGTTACTGTACCAATATGGATAGAAATGTAGCCGTGTTAGTTTGGTGTAGCTGAAACAAATTCGACACTCTATGCGGGGGGCTCAACAAAGACTCAAGCTAGCTTACCCATTACAAAGATAGCTTCCCCAATTATCACCTCTAATACCATTAGCTCACAGACATTTACCTTCCCCCCCCCCCCCCCCGCATCCCCCTTCTGTTCTGAAATTTGATTTGTCCTTTTCATATGTGTTCATTTTTTTAAATTGTATCCTTTGGTATATATGGTTGTGACTATTTTCTTCCACTATTTGATCTGAGGAAGTGGGTCTGGCCCACGAAAGCTCATCATCTAATAAACTATCTTGTTAGTCTTTAAAGTGCTACATAGTCCTGTATTTTGTTTCTGTACCAATATGGGTTTTTTTTTAAGATAGACACAGCACTTCACCCAAGGTTTAAGCATCTGAAGTGCCTTCCAAAATCTTTGAGGGAAGAGGTGTGGAGCCTGCTTTCAGAAGTCTTAGAAGAGCAACACTCCAATGTGGAAACTACAGAACCTGAGCCATCAAAAAAGAAAATCAGCCTTCTACTGGTGGCATTAGACTCAAGCTATGTCTAGACTGCAGAGCTTTTCCGGGATACCAGAGGTATCCCGGAAAAGTTCTGCCGTGTCCAAGGAACACATCTGCTTTCTGAAAAAAATGTCAGAAAAGTGGACATGTTTTTTCGGCATCCCTGTAAACCTTGTCTTACAAAGAAGGGATGTTCTGAAAGAGGGTTTTTTTCTGAAATTTGGCCCTGGGTAGATGGGCTAAATTTCGGAAAATCCTCTTTTGGAAATAAATCAGAAAAAGATTTGCGGTACGCCAATTGCATTTCTTTTTCCAATTTATCTTTGTAGTGTAGACATAGCCTCAGATGATGGAAATGAACATGCAGTGATCTGCACTACTTTGAATTATTATTGAGCAGAACCCATCATCAGCATGGACATGTGTTTTCTGGAATGGTGGGTGAAGCATGAAGGGACATATGAATTTTTAGTGAATGTGATATGTAAATATCTCGCAACACTGGCTACAATAGTGTTGTGTGAATGCTTATTCTCACTTTCAGGTGATGTTCTAAACAAGAAGTGGGCAGCATAATTTTCTGCATATGAACAGTTGGCTGAACAAGAAGTAGGACTGAGTGGAACTATAGGCTGTAAAGTTTACATTGTTTTATTTTTGAATGCAGTTATTTTGTACATAATTCTGCATTTATACATTCAAGTTCATAAGGAGAATACATTACACTATTTGTGTTAAATGATTTTAAAATACTATTTCTTTTATTTTTATGATACACTCATTTATAATAAAGTGAGCACTGTACACTTTGTATTCTGTTATAATTGAAATCAATATATTTGAAAATGTGAAAAACATCCAACATATTTATAGAAGCGATATTTTATTATTAAGAGCATGATAAATCATGATTCATTTTTTAATTGCTTGACAGCCCTAGTGTATAACACACATTGCTCACCTATGCAGGTTATCATGCATTTAGATTGTGATTGAAGTGAAGTTGCTGGATTATAATACAAAGGGGCATAGGAACCTCACATAATTCAACTGACTTCAGTGAAGACAGGCTAGCCTAACTAGGCAGAGAATCAGGGCCATGAAAACCAGCTCTCCTCTAACCAACATGGGTTAAGGCTACTGTGGAGGTGAGAAGCTTGTGAATGCAAAGATGAAAAGCATTACAGCCATTTCTTGCCTGGCCATGCTGTGTCTATGCCAGTATTGCCAACCTCAAATATTGTGAGTCAGACTCGCCAAAAATAATGAGATTGGTTTTCAAATCATAAGAGCATGTAAAAATAATAGATTTAAGGTTTCTTTTATTTGCCTTCTAGATTTTGAACCCATAGGATGCAATGGGGGTCAGATTTTGAAGCTTTTTCTATAGCCATTAGAGCTAGAAGTTTACTTTTTCTTTAAGAATGATGGCTGATACTAATCATCAGGTATCCACTTGACTCCACTTGTTTGAGATTTAAGGAAAACAATTATCATGAGACTTATAACAAAATCATGAGAGTTGGCAACACTGGAATATGCGTGAGAGAGAGCATGAGAGTGCTGAAGGACTTAGTATGGCAACACCACCAACAGCCATATGCAAAATAATGCAGTGAAACTGAACAAGGCTATGAATTCATCTCGGGGTCTAATGCCAGCTCTTGTTCGTGGAGAGCTTTATTCTTCAGGTTATTGCAATTTCATTAGCCATCCATGCTGTGGAGTATTATTTGGCCATTCTTTAATAATGGGCTATACCAGATAAAATAATAGCATTGTATCACCGTAGGGGAAGGATTGGTAGCAATCCCAAACACGTTTTGAAGGTTTATATTGGCCTTAAACTCACTTCTGAGTTAAAATGCACATGCACATACAAGCTTACAGTCTTAAATATATTTGACAAACATTTGAAAGACTGGAAAAACTTAAAAAAACAATGAATAGTCTAGCAGCACCTTAAAAACTAACAAAATATATAGTTAGTATCATGAGCTTTCGTGGGCACAACCAACTTCTTCAGATGACTGACTGAAGAAGCGGGTTGTGCCCACGAAAGCTCATACCACCATATATATGTTTTGTTAGTCTTTAAGGTGCTGCTAGACTATTTGTTATTTTTAAATTTTTTCCAATTACAGACTAACTCAGCTACCCCTCTGAACATTTGAAAGACTGTTAGGGTATGTCTACACTACAGAGTTAATTCGAAATAACAGACGTTACTTCGAATTAACTTTAATAGTTGTCTATACATATAAACTGCTATTTCGAAATAAATTCAAAATAGTGGAGCCCTTATTTTGAATTAGGTAAATCTCATTCTATGAGGAATAACACCTAATTTGAAATAGCTAATTCGAAATAAGTGCTGTGTAGACACTTATTTCAAATTGGGGGCCTCCAGCCCTTCCCAGTTCCCCTTGGTGGCCACTCTGGGCCAAACCAGGAAAACTTGTCTGCTCCCCCCTAGCTCCGGAGCCCTTAAAGAGGCAGACTCTGGCCACAGTGCCTGTGCCAGTTGGCAGCCTGCCAGCACACAGCCATCAGACCGTGCACATGGCACACCATGAGCCAGCCACCTGCTGCCACCCAGCCCTCCACCGCTCCCCAGGACCAGGTGGCAGCTCCCAGGAGCCTGCCAGGGGCCGCAAAAGGAGGGCGCCTTTCTGGTCAAGTGCGGAGATCGTGGGCCTCATTGAGATTTGGGGAAAGGCCTCCAATGTCCATGACATCCACACTAGGCACAGGAATGTGGCCGTCTACAGCCACATGGCTGCCAGCCTGGCCACCAGAGGCCACATGCGCAGCCAAGAGCAGGTGCAGCGCAAGATCAAGGAGCTGCGGCAGGCTTATGCCAGAGCCTCCCAACCAGGGACTGACCCGGAGGCCTGCCCCTACTATGAGGCCCTGGACCACATCCTGGGGAGTCAGATGGTCCATGCCCCCCTGGTCATCATTGACCCTGGGGCAGAGGGCCCTGCCCCTGACACAGGGGAAGAGAAGGAGGAGGGTGACGGCAGCCAGGAGCCTGCAGGGAGCCTGCCCTGTACCCAGGAACCGCAAGCCGAACTGAAGAGCCTGTCAGCAGCCTCATCTGAGGCCGGGGAGGCCTCCACATGTGAGTGACATCAAGGTCCATTTTTGTGAGGTGGGGAGGGGAGGGGGAGCCCAGGGACCTTACCCCGGGGGGAAACACTGCCCCCGCTCCAGATGCCCCCTCTACACAAAGGCAGGGCACATCTCCCCTTCCCCCCCCCCCCCCACTACACTGTAGACAGCATAGGGGCTGGGGTGCAGTCCTGGGCCAGCTCACACTCTCGGGGATAGCAGGACGTGATGCTGCAGAGACCTGCCATCCTCGCCTTGCAGAGGGGGGCTGGGTTTCACCCTCTGTGTCCCCAAACAGAACTGACCACTTCTCTTGTTTCACCACAGCCGCAGCACCTGCGAGTGCAGGACACACCACCCCGCCTGAAACATCCACCCGCACCCAGGCCAGCAGGCGCACCCGCAGACTGGAGGAGCTCCAGAGGCAGCAGCTGTGGTTCCAGGGATGGCAGGTCCACAGCCAGGCGCAGTGGGTGCAAGAGGACCTGCAGCTGTGGCGTGAGAGCTTAAGGGAGCTCCAGGAGCAGGCCCATGCCCTCCGCGAGCACCTGCAGGCCCTGGTAGACCGATTGCTGCCTCCTGCTGCTCCAGCCCCTGCAGCCACCCCAGCTATCACTCCTCCTCCCACCCCTGCTCCCTCTCCCGCTTCTTCTGCACCCCCCATCCCTCCTGCCCCACTCTCCACACCCACTCCCCCCTGGGAACGCCGAGGACCCCGCACCTGCAGTGCTGTGAGATGGGAGGGCCAGCAAGACCCCCAACCCTGAGCTTTCCCTCCCCCTTCCTCCCCTTGCCTCCCCCTTCCAGCTCCCTCCTCGCAGGATTCCCCCCTCCCTCTCCCGTCCTCATCTCTACCTTCACCCCACCCCAGTTATGTGAAATAAAGACTTTTTTTGTGACCACACACGTGTTTTTATTGTAGATCAGGAAGGGAGGTTAGGGAGGGGAAAGGGGAATGAGGTGGGGATGGAATGTAAGGCCCCAGGCCCCAGTGGGGCACGCCAGGGGGACTTTAGTCCTCGTCCGCCTGGAAGCTCTCCCACAAGGCTTTCCGGATGCGGACCGCCCCCCGAAGGGCCTCCCGGCTGGCAGCCATGTGGGGCTGTGCGTACTGGCCAGCCAAGTGGTCAGTCTCTGCCATATAGGCTGGCAGGAAAGCCTCCCCCTTCCTCTCACACAAATTGTGGAGCACACAGCACACTGCCGCACACACGCTACTGTGCTGGGAGAGATCGAGGTGGGTGAGGAGGCATCTAAACCGTGGTTTCAGTCGGCCGAATGCCCCCTCGACCACGATGCGGGCCCTGCATTGAAGGTCTGCCGGGAGAGGCTGAGGTGTCCCGTGTAGGGCTTCATGAGCCAGTGCTGTAGGGGATAGGCCGCATCCCCTAGCAGGCACACTGGCATGTCCACCTCCCCGACCCTGATGTGGCAGTCGGGAAAGAAAGTCCTGGTGAGGAGTTGCGGTACACCCACGTGTCGTGTGCCTTGCTGGATCAGCCCACATTCATGTCCGTGAACTGGTCCCGGTGGTCAGCCACGGCCTGCAGGATCACGGAGAAGTACCCCTTGTGGTTAATGTAGACGGAGGCCTAGTAGTCCGGGGCAGGGATGGGGATGTGTGTCCCATTGATTGCCCTCCCCGCAGTTGGGGAAGCCGAGGGCGCCGAACCCCTGGATGACCGCATCCAGGTTGGTGAGGCGGACGACTCTGCAGAGCAGCACCTTGTTGATGGCCTTCACCACCTGCAGAGAGACACACAAAACCGAGGGTCACTGGGGCACCCGGGTGGCTGGGAGTGTTCTTTCCCCACCACTGCCCCGTGCCCCAAACCCAGGAGCAACCCCCGCTGCAATCCTGGCCACCGCGGACGGTCTGTAGCATGGCCGGGATGAACCGACCCCTCCCAGGGAGGGCACTTACACTACCTCCCCTCTGTTTTCAATGGGGCAGCCCACATCCTTCTTGCAGCCCCCTGTCCTGGGCCAGTGGCCGGTGAGTGCTGTACCTGCATGAGCACCGCTCCGACGGTGGATCTCCCCATGCTGAACTGGTTCCCAATGGATATAGCTGTCCGGCATGGAGAGCTTCCAGAGGGCGATGGCCTCTTGCAGAGCTCCAGGAAGGTGTCCTTCTTCAACCCAAAGTTCTGGGTCCACTGTTGGTCTCCCCAGCGCTCCAGGACGATGTGGTCTCACCAGTCGCTACTGGTGTCCAGATGTCAGATGCAGCGGGGCACCCTGGCGTCCGGGCGCCGCTCCTCCAGAGCCCCCAGGGGAGACAGGGGGAGAGCTAGGGGGCTGGCCTGCAGCAGAAGGTGCCAGGCAGCCTCCAGCAATTGTTGCCAGGCTTACAGCAAGACGTTTAACCTGAGCACCAGAGTGCCCAGGGGCGACTCTGGCTCCATGGTGCCGAGTGCTGCAGTGTCCCAGAGAGCAACTGAAGCAAGCAGAGAGGAAAATGCTTTGCTGTCCCTCGGCGAGGTAAGCAAGCAAGCGGGAAAGCTGAGAACCAGCTGTCCAGGGGAGTCCCTTTAAGCACGAGCCTCAGATATTATTTCAATCTATTTTGAAATAAGCTATGCAATTGATGTAACTCAGTTTGCAAACAGCAGCCACACAAAGCAACTACTGACCTGATGCCCTGCTGGAACTGGTTTCAGCTACCCTTAAATGCGATCCAGCGTCCAATCAGTGTGCACGCACTATTTCGAAATAGCAAAACGCTATTTCGAATTAGTTTTTGGGTCTAGATGCATTATTTCGAATTAGCTTATTTTGAATTAACTAATTCGAAATAAATTAATTTGAAATAGTGCTGTAGTGTAGGCATACCCTTACTCTGTCATGAACAATGAAATATTCCTTTTTATTGCTAAAGGGAACCAAGAGCTCCCAAGGAGTCTAGCCACTGGCTTTCAGGGAAGGTTAATGAGAACTTTGATTTTAGTTAGAATAAAAACATGGTGGTTAGTTTTTTATTTTGGGGGGAGGAGTGGGGTGGGTGACAGAAGCAAATAAAATTCCAAAACACTTGAATTAAGTGGGGACAATTGATCCTTAGCTCAAGCTAATATGAGATTTATTAAGACCAAATATTATTTTGGAGGAAATTAAAAGGGGGAAACTTTCAACTATTCTATAAATATATCAGCAGCAGTGGATATCCCTGGACCTTTCATCCCTCTTGCACTGAGAAACTCTGCTTCAAATAGGGCTCCATCTGTATTGAGGTGAAATGGGTGATGGTGTTAAGAAGCCACGGGTCATGCTCCACCTTAAGGTAAGTCTACACTGCAACACTATTTTGAAATAACTAGCGCTATTCTGAAATAACTTAGTCCGTGCCTACACAACAGGCACTTATTTCGAAATAGTGTCAAAATACTGTCAAGCTGGAGAACTTCTTACTCCGACTCCTGTAACTCTCATTGTACGAGGAGTATGGGAAGTCGGAGGAAGAGTGCTCTATTTTGAAATAAGTGCTGTGTGGATGCTCTCTATGTTGAAATAAGCTATGCACTTGATGTAGCTCAGTTTGCATAGCTTATTTCAAGTTAAGCCCTGCAGTGTAGACTCACCCAAAGTGTATGAATCCAAACACACATTCCTGTCCTGAAAGTAAGAATGTATAGGGGCTATTGTAGTATTCCCTTTACCTTCCCCACCTGCCACTATCCCCACAGAGCCACCTGCACCAACTTTCTGTACTTGGCATTTGGAAGAGGATTTGATCCTGAGCATTTCCCATGGGTTTTGTGTGAGGATTCATTAGTGCTTTGAAGATGAAAACTGCTGTATAAATACTAAGTATTATTGCTGTTTACTGAGGTGATCAATGTTCAGCTGATCATTAATTTATTTTCATATGGCAATTCTGTTAGTTAAAATGCCATCAAAATTGTTCATTTTCTCCATAGTTTACAAGAAAGTTATTTCACATTTACAGCATCACACATGTTTTATAGAAACAAAAGACAGGACTATGCAGCACTTTAAAGACTAACAAGATGGTTTATTAGGTGATGAGCTTTTGTGGGCCAGACCCACTTCGTCAGATCAAATTGTGGAAGAAAATTGGCATGACCGTATATATCAAAGGGATACAATCAAAAAAAGTGAAAAATCTGATTTGTCTGTTTTATATGTGTTCACTTTTTTTGATTGTATCCTTTTGGTGTATATGATCATGCCAATTTTCTTCCACAATTTGATCTGAGGAAGTGGGTCTGGCCCACGAAAGCTCATCACCTAATAAACCATCTTGTTAGTCTTTAAAGTGTTGCATAGTCCTGTCTTTTGTTTCAGCAAGACCAGACTAACACGGCTACATCTCTATTACTATTCTACATGATTTATAGGCATGGTATGACAACAGGGCCATGAAACCTGACCTTCATTTGGCACAGGGGTGAAGGGATTTTTATTTTATTTTATTTTATTGCTATATTTATTTATCTACCTACCTACCTATATTTATTTAGGGCATGACCTTGCAGCAAACACCAGTGGGAGTTTTGCCACTGACTTCAGTGAGAGCAGAATCATTCCCTCCCTACTTCTGATAAAAGAAACACCCAACTCACCCTGACAACTAGTGGAAAAGTTTTTAAAAGCCCTGTACATTGGTAATGCAACTGTGTGCCACTGAATGGAGTGCTTTGTAAATTTGGGTATCATTAGGAATAAAGCTTAGAATGCCCCAATAACAATTTGAACTAATGCAAACTTAATTACTGCTTGTTAGGAGATTAGAAACTAATTTAAAAGGTGACAAAGGTCAAGGATTTTTCTCTCATCTTGTCACCCTTCACTGTTTATTTTTTTTAAACTGCTTTTGAAACTGCTTCATAAACAGTTTGAATTCCTGTGCATAATTCACACGGGCAGAATGAACTCTAGTTTTATTGGTACTTGTTCACTGACCATGCATGGAGAAAATGAGATTCTTTCCTCCTCTTGACTATAGTTGGGATTTGTAATAAACGAAATTCTTTCCATGTGAAATGAAACAGATGCATATTGCCACTCTAAAGAGGAGCACACAGAGCTGTAATAGCAATCCACAGTCTAGATTAAATTTCTTTTCTCTCTTCCCCTCCATCCCCAGCATTCCCTTTCCCCTGCAGGATCCAAGTAACTCTAATGACTGCAGTCATCATTATTTTGTACCTGGGAGAGGAGGGAAGGGGATGGGGTCCTTAGATGTGATTTGTGTTTACACACTTTCTGGTAATGCAGTGATCCTTGTACCTACCTTCAAGCACTCTAACAATTTCAATGTGAAAAACACTAGCAGTACTATCCCATTTTCACAGGGTGGATGTTGAAACCACAAATCAGTAGAAAGTGACTTGAAGGATATACAGAAGTAAAATCATTTTATTTATAAACAGACTAATTTAACTTCAACACAATCTGTCGCATGCAAATGAAACCTGGATACTACAGAACTTCAGTATAATGGCGGTAGATGTATTAGAAATATATAAAAGCTAACTATTGGGTGCACTATATTAAACATTGTGCAAACTTGTAAATGATCCCTAATGTTAGTGAATAGACCTGCTCTTGCAAACCCTTATTCATCTGAGCAGCTCCACTGTTGTAGGAATATACACATAGGCTAGGTCTACACTGCAAGTTTTTGCAGCAGAAAATATGTTAATGAGGGACTCATTAGCATAAGTCACAATATCATTAGCATCTTTTCTGCCATTTCTTTTTGCGCAAAGGGGTTTTTATGGAAAAAGAAGCAGTGTAGCCTCTTCTGTTTTGCGCAAAAAAAAAAACCAACCTTACTATAAGAGATCTGATTATATCACGGCAGGTACTACTATAAGATGAGCAAGCAGAAGGCTTGCCTTTCTGAGGAAGAGCTCCAAGGTGAGAGCACCTGAAAATCAGTGGGAGCTGCTGATAGTGTATTTTGCAAAACCAAAGTCACAATGACAAACCATGGCTGTCAGGGAGACACCATGATAATTAATACTGATGCACTTAGCTTTAGTTTCTAATACCCCATATGGGCGAAATCCCAAATCTTCTGCAATGGCCAGAAAGTTGAAGGGGGATGGGTGGGACTGGACATGGGGTTTCCCCACTTAAACAAATAAGTGAGGGCACCAAAAACATGATGGAGTGCATGGGTGAGAACAGTTCATATCCACTAGTGCTGAGATAGCTGATGTAATGAACGACAAGGATACTCACAACAGAGAAGTGTTTCCTGAAGGCGAAGAGGAGAACATTCTTCCCTTTTCTACAGGGGGATGGGACTCTAAGGCTATGTTTACACTGGTGGGTTCTTGCGCAAGAACCTGCAAAGCATCCACATGGCCTGCAAGCTCTTGTGCAAGAAGATTTACAGTATGGCGTTGGAAGAGAGGACTTCTCACTCAAGAGCTACGCTCTTTTCTAACAGGCGTAAGCCCTCTTGCACAGGAGCTCTTGTGCAAGCAGGCACTGTGCATGGCAGGGTTTTCTTGCGCAAGGAAACCCTATGGCTAAAATAGCCATCAGAGCTTTCTTGCGCAAGAAAGCGTCCACACTGCCATGGATGCTCTTGCACAAAAGCACAAGGCAGTGTGGACGTGTTCTTGTGCAAGATGTTCTTCCACAAGAACCCTTGTGCAAGATGTTCTTGCACAAGAAGCCGCCTGAGTAGACATAGCCTAAATATAGCAAATGCATGTGGTGCAGACAACACAGTTACATAAATAAGATAAATATATGGATATGACTAGACCCTGGTTCTTCAGATCCAAAATGAAGGGCCTTTAAGCTGAAGGAGGTCTCCTCACCCTGGCACTAGCAGCAGGCCCCTTATCGTTCCGGGGGACAGACACTAGAGGAAAATAAAATCTTGTTCTCCCTATCATGCCATTATTTTCCCCATTACATAATGGCTTCCAGAAAGAGTGAGTTGCAAATGTGGATGAAAGATTTGAGAGGTTGATGGCAGAACTAACCCTCCACAGCTGATGTCCAA
Organism: Pelodiscus sinensis; assembly: GCF_049634645.1. Taxonomy (NCBI): domain Eukaryota; kingdom Metazoa; phylum Chordata; order Testudines; family Trionychidae; genus Pelodiscus; species Pelodiscus sinensis. The sequence continues at coordinate 223,042,515 of NC_134712.1, forward strand.
ATAGGAGATGGAATCCCTTGCAGGGTCATGTCTCAATCCAGGTAAGAATTACTATCCGAGGTTTTACGAGAGGCTCAAACTATTAGTGTATAAGGATGAAAATGAGGATTGAATGCACATGACCCACCTTCCTGGGTAAAGTAGGTCAGGCAATAGAATAGAACAGCATAGGAATGACTAAACCAGGTGCATGCTTCAAATCATTCTAATTGCCCATCTCTGACCCACTTCTTTTTCTGTTTTGGTTTTTTTGGTTTTGGAATATTTTTTAGACAGGATGACCGGTGCTTAACTTAAGGATGTTTTTTTGATTTATTTTCTGTCTCTTCTTTATGTAGCTCATTTTGTTTGCTTTTTGCTCAGTTTATGCTAAGCAAAAGTTTTCATTAAGAACATAAGAACGGCCATACTGGGTTAGACCAAAGGTCCATCCAGCCCAATATCTTGTCTGCCAACAGTGGCCAATACCAGATGCCCCAGAGAGAGGGATCACAACAGGTAATCCTGAAGTGATTCCTCCCCCGTCACCCACCTCCAGGGAGATAAAAGCTAGGGACACCATCCCTACCCATCCTGGCTAATAGCCATTAATGAACCTAATCTCCATGAATCTATCTAGCTCTTTTTTGACCCCTGTTAAAGTTCTAGCCTTCACCGCTGGCAGAGAGTTCCACAGGTTGACTGTGTGCTAAGTGAAGAAAAACTTCCCTTTTGTTTGTTTTAAACCTGTTGTCTATTAATTTCATTTGGTGACCCCTAGCTCTTAAATTGTGGGAATAAGTAAATAACTTTTCCTTATTCACTTTTTCCATACCAGTCATGATTTTATAAACCTCTGTCATATCCCCCCTTAGGCTACGTCTACACTGCATCCCTCCTGCAGAAGAGGAAATGTAAATGAGGAATAAGGGTTCTTGCACAAAAGGTTTTTTTTTGCGCAAAACGTGTTACCCCAAAAATATTCTCACTGGAGACCACCCAGGGTTACATTAGTATGGGTTTATTTCTACTAGGTAAAAGTAAAGAGGAGAAAGCAGCCACCAAAGGTTTAAACTAAAGAAGATAGAACTCTCTCTCACACACACACACACAGGCAAGCAAGCAAGCACACACCCCTCAATTCATTCACTCACTCATTCACACCCATTCATTCCTGCCCTCAGGCAAATCACACTCTTACACAGACATATGGGTTGCAAAAGGAGCCAAGGCATGTGGATCCTGGAGGGTCTGTCTGCTCATCATGGCTAGGGAAGCTGGTCAGGAGGGACACTGGAGAGGAATTTCTCAGGAGCAGGGGAAGGAAAAAGAGGGAGTCTCACATGTGCTCCTTTTCCTTCTATTGTGTTTGAATGGCCCCTGTGACTCATTCACCTTGTCATCAGGGAGCATGCCCAGACTTCCCTTTATCCAGCAAGGAGCATGCACATACTGTGATGACTCATTGAAATGTGTTCCATTGTTCCAAGCCTTCTTCAAACACACTCATACTCTCTCTGTTCACTCAGGAGAGAATGCAGCTTAGGGAAAGTTACAAGCAAGGTGGCTGCATGTTACAAAGATCACAAAGTTGTAGTTTACAGTAAGTTTGAGAGTTACACAGATTGCAAAGATTGACAAGGATCATAATAAGTTGCAGTTTAAAACCTTAGACCTTACAGTTTGGTGTAGCTTTAGAAAATCTACGTATGTAACATTTATGTAAATCTAGTGAGCTCAAGTGGAGGCTTTTTATGCAACAAAACGGACCCATCTACGCTGCATTGTTTTGTGCAAAAACCTCTTCCGCAAAAAGCATCGGAAGAAAATATGCAAATGAAGCACGAGAAGTTGCTAATGAGTACTTCATTTGCATTTCCTCTTCCGCAAGAAGAATGCAGTGAAGGTGTAGCCTTAGTCTCCTCTTTTCTAAGCTGAAAACTCCAAGTCTTTTAATCTCTCTTCATATAGGACCCATTCCAAACCCCTAATCATTTTTGTTGACCTATATTGAACCTTTTCCAATGCAAATATATCTTTTTTTGAGATGAGGCAACCACATGTGTATGCAGTATTCAAGATGTGGGCATACCATGGTTTTATACAGAGGTAAAAAGATATTTTCTGTCTTATTCTCTATCCCTTTTTTAATGACTTGTAACATTCTATTTGCTTTTTTGACTGCCACTGCAACCTGAGTGGATGTTTTCAGAGAACTATCCACAATGACTTCAAGATCTTTCACTTGAGTAGGTGTAGTCAAATTAGTCTCCATTATATTGTATATATATTTGGGATTATTTTTTCCAATGTGCATTACTTTACATTTATCAATATTACATTTCATTTGCCATTTTGTTGCCCAATCACTTAGTTTGGTGAGATCTTTTTGAAGCTCTTCACAGTCTGCTTTGGTCTTAACTATCTTGAGCAGTTTGGTATCATCTGCAAATTTTGCCACCTCACTGTTTACCCCTTTCTCTAGATCATTTATAAATAAGTTGAATAGGATGGGTCCCAGGATAGACCCTTAGGGGACCTCACTAGTTACTTCTCTCCACTCGGAAAACTTACCATTTATTCCTACCATTTGTTTCCTGTCTTTTAACCAGTTATCAATCCATGAAAGGACCTTCTCTCTTATCCCATGACAACTTACTTTACTTAAGAGCCTTTGGTGAGGGACCTTGTCAAAAGCTTTCTGGAAATCTAAGTACACTATATCCACTGATCCCCCTTGTCCACATGTTTATTGACCCCCTCAAAGAACTCTAGGGGCTCGTCTACATTGGCCCCTTTTCCGGAAGGGGCATGGTAATTTTTGAGATCATAATAGGGAAATCCGCGGGGGAATAGAAAAGCCGGAAAAGAGCGTCTACACTGGCCAGATCCTCCTACTTTGAAGTAAGAGATCCTCCGGAAAAGGGCTTTTTTCCGGAGGATCTGGCCAGTGTAGACGCTCTTTTCCGGCTTTTCTAAAAGCTGGAAAAAAGCGGCGGACATTTTTATTTAAATGCCGCGGGGGATATTTAAATATCCCCCGCGGATTTCCCTATTACGATCTCAAAAATTACCATGCCCCTTCCGGAAAAGGGGCCAGTGTAGACGTAGCCTAGCAGATTAGTAAGGCATGATTTCCATTTACAGAAACCATGTTGACTTTCCCCCAACACATTATATTCATCCATGTGTCTGGCAACTTTATTCTTCGCTATAGTTTCAACTAATTTGCCTATACTGACGTTAGACTTACCAGTATGTAATTGCCAGGATCACCTCTAAAGCTGTTTTTAAATGTTGGCGTCACATTAGCTATCTTCCAATTATTAGGTATGGAAGCCGATTTAAAGCATAGGTTACATTGAGCTGATTACAATGTCTAGGACTTTTCATAAGTGGTTGTAGTTTAATATAACTCCCTGCAAGGTATGTGAGCAGTTCAAATTATTCCTTCCAATGTGCATTACCTGGCATTTGTCAAAACTGAATTTAATCTGTGGCATATTGCCCATTTACCTGGCTTCACTAGGTCTCTCTGAAGTGCTTCACAGTCTTCTCTAGACTTAACTAATTTAAAATATTTTGTGTCACCTACAAATGTTGACACCATGTTGTCCACACTCTTTTGCAGATCAGTTAATTCATATATTAAACTCTAGTCCAGCTACAGACCCTTGGAACAACTCATGATTACATTTTACTGGATGAAAGTTGGTCATTTATCCCTAGTTTTTGCTTTCTGTCTCTAAGGCCGTTTCTAATCCAAAACAATATTTTACATTATACTACATAATTATTTTAGTGTTTTTATTAGCTTCTTGTAAGGAACTTTGTCAATGGCTTTTTGAAAAGCCAAATAAATTAGCTGAGCCAGTTCTCTTTTACTACTCTTTTGCTGACATGCTCAATGAATTCTGGAAGATTAGACAGGAATCTTTTTCCTTTACAGAAAGGTGTTTGTCCCTGTCACATCATATTTCTCTAGGGGTTTTGTCATTCTATTATTTCAGCCAGGTTACTTGATACTGAAGATAGGCTTACTGGTCTGCATTCCCAAACTTGCCCCTCCTGCCTGTTTAAAAGGTAGGTTCAAGATTTGTTATCCGTACATAATAAACAGGAGCTTGATAAGATAGTGGCTCAGTCATTTTGCTCTTATTTTGATCCCTTTTCATCAGAGCAGTTGGGAAATTGAGCACATTGTAGGTTGTTTCAGTTATGAAGGGAGATTGATGATAGAGTCAGGTATTTTATTTGTTACAATCCTGTTTATTTACAAGGAATGTACAATGTCCTGATTCTCCAAACTTAGGAAGAACCAAACAACAGAAGATACTTTATTTGCTTAAAGCCCAAACCTTTTTTGTAAGTACTACACCCAAAACCTCTTTCATCAGTCTTCTCCCAAGATCACACAGCTTGGAGAAGCTGTGTATCTCTCTGTCTAGGCTGATTCCTGATTCTCTTTTTTGCACACATACTCAGCTGTCTCTTGGGGTTCTTTTTGCAGGCACACACCCTTACCAAAAATAATATGCAGCAAAAGCCCTCTGCTCACATGGTGTAGATTCCTGGGCCTACTCACATCAGTCTTTTTTTAGGTTCAGGGCTACTTGACCATGTTGCATAGTTATCTAAAATGAAAGGAGATCCACACGCACCAGCCTCAATGCTGCTTCACCTAACTCGCATTATAGTCCTACACAATTGTTGAATGGCAGCATCATTCAGTCTGGGTGACATGTTGCTTTTTATTTTTTCAGCACATCTTCTTTGACACTTAAGTCTCTGACAGTAGCTCATCTTTAGGTTGAGGTTAACTATCTCCACAATATGCTCTGTGCGGGAGACTGATGCAAAAGATCTCATTTAGCTCCTTTGCAATAACCTTATTCTCCTTAATTGCCCTCTTCCACTGCATGAGACCACAGGCCCACTGATTCTCTTGCAGACTTCCTGCTTCTTATGTACTTAAGGAATGATTGTTTTATTGTTTCTGAATCTTTGGCTGTTTGCTCTTCATATCTCCCCTTCACCCTCCTTGTTTCCATTTTGCATACTGCCTGTCATCATCGTGTGCCTTTCAATTGACTTCACTTTCTGAGGTAATAGTTACATTATCTTGGCAGAATTGATGTATTATCACAAAAATTGCCAGTGTATGCCATGAAAACAGTTGGATGTCTTCCTTAGGAACAAGCATACTGAGATTAATTATGACTACATATGATATAGTGATCAGCTGAACAGTGTAAATTGAAGCATTTTTTGTACTACAAGTTGGTGAAGGCAGAACATCTGCAAATCCAATTTCTCCCAATGTTTTCTATAAATTAATGTATGGATGAAACATCACAAAGAAATGAAGCAATTTATTGCAAATACAACATCCCCAAGATGCTGTGCAAAAAGCTTGATAAGCCATACAGTCTTTTTAAATGAGCTTGTGTTAATGGCTAATATTCAAGCTCCTGCATTGCACTGAGGGGCAACAAGAGGAACTGAAAACATATTTAGGAAGATACATGCATACAAAGCAGTAGAAGCTCAGAGAAAGACCTGGAGAAGACCTCCAATGCTTATAGTATTTTATATCCCAGCACATGCATCAAATGCAGCTGCACTTTCCCTGCTGCCCTTATTAATTTGCAGAGCACAGCCATTGTTTCAGATTAACTCATCATAACAACAATAAACCAAACTCCAAATCCTGGCTCTTGCACACATTCCTTCATTCCGTAAAGGCTTATTTGCTTTAAAGTTGCTCAGAGTATTTTCTCTCTTTTTCCTCCCTCAGTTTTGGTTGGTTGGTTTGATAGGCACGTGCTGGGTGGTATTGATGGCCTATAACATACAAGATGTCAGACTAAATGATCATGTGTTCCCTTCTGGCCTTAAACTCTCTGGCTACGTCTACACTCGCATGAATTTCCAAAAATGCTTTTAACGGAAAAGTTTTCCGATAAAAGCATTTTCGGAAAAGTGCATCTAGATTGGCAGAATGCTTTTCCACAAAAGCACTTTTTGCGGAAAAGCGTCCGTGGCCAATCTAGACGCGGTTTTCCGTAAAAAAGCCCCGATCGCCTTTTTCACAATCGGGGCTTTTTTGCAGAAAACAGTACTATGCTGTCTACACTGGCCCTTTTGCGCAAAAGTCTTTTGGAAAAAGACTTTTGCCCAAACGGGAGCAGCATAGTTTTTCCGGAAAAGCACTGATGATTTTAAATGAGATCGTCAGTGCTTTTCCGGAAATTCAAGCGGCCAGTGTAGATAGCTGGCAAGTTTTTCCAGAAAAGCAGATGATTTTCCGGAAAAACTTGCCAGTCTAGACACAGCCCCTTACTCAGCCTTCTTCCACCTTTAATTCACCATCTTTCACCATTGGGTGAAAGTGATCATGAAATTATACAGTTCACAATTCTAAGGAAGAGTAGAAGGGAGAACAGCAAAATAGAGACAATGGATTTCAGGAAGGCGGATTTTGGTAAGCTCAGAGAGCTGATAGGTAAGGTCCCATTGGAATCAAGACTGAGGAGAAAAACAGCTGAGGAGAGCTGGTAGTTTTTCAAAGGGACATTATTAAGGGCCCAAAAGCAAGCTATTCCTTTGTATCGGAAAGATAGAAAATATGGCAAAAGACCGCCTTGGTTTAACCACGAGATCTTGCATGATATAAAAATAAAAAAGGAGTCATATAAAAAATGGAAAGTAGGACAAATTACAAGGATGAATATAAGCAAACAACACAGGAATGCAGGGGCAAGATTAGAAAGGCAAAGGCACAAAAGGAGCTCAAGCTAGCTATGGGAATAAAGGGAAACAAGACAACTTTTTATAAATACATTAGGAGCAAGAGGAAGACCAAGGACAGGGTAGGCCCACTGCTCAGTGAGGAGGAAGAAACAGTAACAGGAAACATGGAAATGGCACAGATGCTTAATGACTTCCTTGTTTCGGTCTTCACCGAGAAGTCTGAAGGAATGCCTAACATAGTGAATGTTAGTGGGAAGGTGGAAGGTTTAGAAGATAAAATAAATAAAGAACAAGTTAAAAATCACCTAGAAAAGTTGGATGCCTGCAAGTCACCAGGGCCTGATGAAATGCATCCTAGAATACTCAAGGAGCTGAAACAGGAAGTATCTGAGCCTTTAGCTATCATTTTTGGAAAATCATGGGAGACAGGAGAGATTCCAGAAGACTGGAAAGGGGCAGACGATACCAAGCTGGGAAGGGTTGTGACTAATCTGGAGAACAGGGTCATAATTCAAAATGATCTTGACAAATTGGAGAAATGGTCTGAGATAAACAGGATGAAGTTTAATAAAGAGAAATGCAAAGTGCTCCACTTAGGAAGGAACAATCAGTTTCACACATACAGAATGGGAAACGACTATCTAGAAAGGAGTATGGCAGAAAGGGATCTAGGGCTTATAGTGGACCACAGGCTGAATGAGAGTCAGCAGTGTGATGCTGTTGCAAAAAAAGCAAACATGATTCTGGGATGCATTAACAGGTGTGTTGTGAGCAAGACACGAGAAGTCAGTTTTCCGCTCTATTCTGCGCTAGTTAGGCCTCAGTTGGAGTAGTGTGTCCAGTTCTGGGCACCGCATTTCAAGAAAGATATGGAGAAATTGGAGAGGGTCCAGAGAAGAGCAACAAGAATGATTAAAGGTCTAGAGAACATGACCTATGAAGGAAGGCTGAAAGAATTGTGTTTGTTTAGTTTAGAAAAGAGAAGATTGAGGGGGGACATGATAGCTGTTTTCAGGTAGCTAAAAGGGTGTCATAAGGAGGAGGGAGAAAACTTGTTCATCTTGGCCTTTGAGGATAAAACAAGAAGCAATGGGCTTAAACTGCAGCAAGACAGGTTTAGGTTGGATATTAGGAAAAAGTTCCTAACTGTCAGGGCAGTCAAACACTGGAATAAGTTGCCCAGGGAGGTTGTGGAATCCCCATCTCTGGAGATATTTAAGAGTAGGTTAGATAAATGTCTATCAGGGATGGTCTAGATAGTGTTTGGTCCTGCCATAAGGGCAGGGGACTGGACTCGATGACCTCTCGAGGTCCCTTTCAGTCCTAGTATTCTATGATTCTATTATCTTCTTTCCATTAGTTCTCGGATTATTGCTAAATGGAAGCATCAGAAGAACAAAAGTTTGTAGCTCCTGGTGAGCATCATACTCCCTAAGGCAGGGGCCCACAACCTTTTCAAACCAAAGAGCCAAACTACATCAAAATTCAGAACAAGTGGTCAACAAACAGCCAGTATAAGAAAGCCCATTTGCATGACTGAAAATATACACCTTACTATTATTGATAATCAACATGATGATTACTAATAGCATAAATGAAACATTGTACTCGAAGGCTACGTCTAGACTGGCCCCTTCTCCGGAAGAGGCATGCAAAACAGGCAAGTCAGAATAGGGAAATCCGTGGGGGATTTAAATATCCCCCGCGGGATTTAAATAAACATGGCCGCCGCTTTTTTTCCGGCTTGGGGAAAAGCCGGAAAAGAGCGTCTAGACTGGTGCGATCCTCCGGAATAAAGCCCTTGCAAGTAGGAATAAGAGATCCTCCGGAAAAGGGCTTTATTCCGGAGGATCACGCCAGTCTAGACGCTCTTTTCCGGCTTTTCCCCAAGCCGGAAAAAAAGCGGCAGACTTTATTTTTAAGGGGACTTCTGCTGCTGCATCTTCTTGCACATTTCTTTGAAATTTACATCATAACTGGTCAAATTCAGGTTCATGCACGCAATCAAGCTACATGAGTAATTATGCGTTTTCAAACTTTTAAATTTTAATTGTAAAAGTTGCATGTATTTTGGGAATGACAAAAAAGCCATATTTGATTCCATACTGAACTATATTTGGCTCGAGCTATAGGTTGCAGACCTCTGCCCTAAGGCTTCCTTATAGAGATGGGCCTACAAAAGGCAGAGACTTTCCTTCCCAATGACATGTTTCTCCCAAATGCTACGTGGATAATACTGCAGAATTGCTAAGAGTGTGCAGAAGGGGGAATGGGATGTTTCTCTTCAGGGAGTCGACAGCTAGCAGGTGCCACACTCCTGGAATGAACGGGGCCTCAGGTGGAAGGGGCTGAGTCTAGGTCAGCTGGCCCTCAGTGACACCCAAAGTGCTCCCCCTCTCAGCACTGACTGGAACATGCCACGTTCTAGTAATTATTTAAAGGGCTTTGGGCTCTGGGCTACAGGCGCCTCTGCTGCCGCAGCAGTGGTTGAAACCATGGGCCACTTTGAACTATGAGGCCTCAAGGCAGTTGCTCCCTTGCCCTCCCCACCCTCCTGTAGGCCCGCCTGCCCCTTTTAAAGTGGCAACAGGAGGCTTTCTCTAGGCTCAACTCATCAGGGTTCCTCCTGATAAAATGACCTGGTAGTGGAGTCTGAGAGAAAGTGCACCTGGACATTAGCAGAGGGGAGTGAAGGCAAAGAGGAGTTAATTACACAAACCAAACAAAAAGGAAGCAGGAGTAGCTGGAAGAAGCAAGGAATTTACCCCTTTACCTATTAACACAGAAATTTAACAACCTGGAACTAACAAGATATCGCCACACACACAAGACCAGCTGCTTTTTTTTGTTGTTGCACCCCTTTCCCTCTTTCTTCCTATTTTGTATTGTCAGCATACACACTTTTGGAGCCCAGGACTTTGTCTGTGTAGGGTTGTAAAAGAACAAAGTAATTGTGACAGTTTGGGGATCTGTCTGTGTAACCTCACAAATTCCATTTGATTTCTGACTTTGACCCTCAGTGAGGATTCAAACATCCATTTTATGACAGAACACTGACAGCTGAGCTGTTGACTTGGAATGACCCTCAGCCAGGAACCTCACTCACAGGCAGGGAAAATGGAAATTCTCAATGTGAGAAGAAAGGCAAGAAGAGGTGGCATCAGACCTGGCTTGTAAAAGGGACTAGCTCTGTAGCAAAGAGGTCATAGCAGGATATGCTCTGCTCCTAGCTTTTAGCAGCACAGAAAGCATTGCAGCTTCACTAGCTGGGTATCCACACTGTACCATTAACTTATGTTTCATCCACCTACACCTTTACAGTCCTATGCAGCAATGCGATTTTGAGTGTCCCCTATGGTCTCAGTCCTTTCCCCAAAGTCTGTAAGGGCCCAAAGTCTCCCTTTTCTGATATCTTTGTCAGACTGTGCTCACATAGCCCTGTTCCTCTGCCCTTAACTTCCTTCCTGTGCCCCTCTTCTTAGTCTTGAGCTGATGGACTAATTGACTTATTAGCTCACCCAATTCTCCCGTGATTGGATAATTAACTTCAATTCTCCTGGGGAAACTAATTGGTATCAGAAAGCAGAGTCACCTGTTAGCTCCCAGCATGCTGTCACGGGATAGTAAATCATTGTCAGAAGCAAAAGACTGAGCAGAAGGACAGGAGACAGAGAATGGACCTGGCCTCCCCCTTAAGAACATTGACCAAACTCCAAAGGACTCCAAAGAATGAGGAGGGAACGGAATGCAGGTGCTTGTTGTTTTACATAGATCTAGAAATGCAGAAGCTCCTTTGCAATTGAATTAACTAAACACACACACACACTTCACTCATACAAAACAGAAGAGATTTTCAGAAGATAAATATGGCCATACTGAGTCACCAATGATCCATCTAGCTCACTATCCTGTCTCCCAACAGTGGCCAATGCCAAGTGTTTCAATGGGAATGAACAGATTAGGCCATGATCAATTCCCTGTAATCCAGTCCTGGCTTCCAGCCATCAGAGGTTTAGGGCCTGACCATCTTGGCTAACAGCCATTAACTTATCTAATTGTATATTTGACTCATACTGTTGGCCTTCACAATGTCCCTTGGCAACCAGTTCCACAGGCTGACTGTTTGAAGAATTTCCTAGTGTTTGTTTTAAACCTGCTGTCTTATAATTTCATTGGCTTACACCTGGTTTCTTGTATTGTACAGTATGAACTCGTAAATAATACTTTCTGGTTCACTTTCTCCATGTCATTCATGATTTTATAGACCTCTTTTTTATCTCCCCTTGGTATTCTCTTGTCCTGGTCTTTTTAATTTCTCCTCTTATAGAAACTGTTCCATATCCCTAATCATTTCTATTGCCTTCATCTGTACCTTTTTCAATTCTAATATGTATTTTTGAGATGGGGCATGTAGTATTTAAGTTGTGGGTATGCCTTGGATTTATATACTGACATTATGGTATTTTCTGTCTTATTATCTATTCCTTTTCTAATGGCTCCTAACATTCTCTTTGCTTTTGACTGCTGCTGCATATTCAGCAGATGTTTTCAGAGTTCTGTCTACCATTACTCCTATCTCTGTTTCTTGAGTGGTAATAGCTAATTTCAGCTCTGTCTTTTTGTATGTATGCTTGGGATTTATGTTTTCTAATGTGCATCACTCTGCATTTAGCAACATTGAATTTCATGTTCCTTTGCAAAGGATCCTGGATGTTTCTTGCTTTAACTGTCATGTGGTCCTCAAAGAATTAAACTGTAAATTGAAGTGCCCATGAGGGTGGTGCTCCAAAGGAGCATGCACAGGCTACTGGGGAGAGTTGGAAGTCCAACACTGATTTTGGGATCAAGGGCAACCAGATCATAGATCCCACATTCCAAGGAGGGCTCAGAATAGGAGACAATGCCTCAGTAGTGCCAGCCTCAGGAGATCGTATCTTGAGGTGTAACCCTCCCTATGTTGTGTGTTTGGTCGGGTTTAGGATCGCATGACTCCCCCAGCCCATCCCCAATGTGTGTGACAATTAGTGCTGCTCACACTCCAACATATGTTGAGAGAGGTATTTTTAGGTCCTGCTGCAGGAGTTCTCATTCTGTCATCTACCCACCCACCCCGTAATTAATCTTGTGCCCCAGGGCATCCTAATCAGTATTGTCTTCCAGTTTGTTCACACACCTCACCTCTGCTCTTCCTGGGATTCTTCACCTCACTCTCTCAGGTCTGTGGGGGTTACAGTGGAGGCCCTCTCCTCCTTCCAGTCTGGGGAGAACAGCACCAGAGGGTCTTTCCCACCCTTTCCCAGCCAAAGTGTTGCAGAGGAACTGTCACAGGAAAGGAGGAGGGAGTAAAGCCTCCCTAAGCTGTTGGACTCCTTAGCCTCCTGCTCCTCTCCTGTGAGACTGGTTGAGGCTTCTGAGAGGGAGGTGAGAAAACTCTCCTGTAGCTGCTCTGAATGGTTGTTCAGCACCAGGTGGTGGGCAGGTGTATGGACACCACCCATCTCCAGTTGGCTTAACAGTGCGGCTGGTGCAAAGGCTGAATCCAGTACAGCAGGCTGCTATCTGTCCATTAGCAAGGGTTCAGCCAGCACTGTAATCACAATATTTTCAATACTGATATTTACAGGTATAGCACAGAGTGAGATTTATGGTATATCCCAGGGGCACCTTTACTGCATTATTAAATTGCCTGGTTCATCCGAAGAGGAGGAAGTTCAAATAGGAGGTTGAGTTCCAACTAGAGCATTGGGGAAGCTGTTCAGTGTGGCTCTTGGCTGGAAGCTCAGCAGTGCCAGGCTAGGAAGGCCAAGATTGGGTGGAGGCAGGAAACTGACCTTGGAAGAAAATTGAGGGAATTAGATGCAGGGACTAGCCCGAGTGTGAGAGGTTACTAAGTAACCTCTTGTGCGGTCAGAGAAACCCAATTCAAAGAGAGTTAAATGGTAAATAAAGATTGGTAAATCCTCTCTATGTAAAGGAGAGCCAGGGAAGGGAAGCAAGGAACCACTAGGAGACATTACTGTGACTGTTTCTTATTGCAATACAGTTCTGATCAGCTTCTCAAGTGGGTGTTCTGGTACTCGCATAGTCCTCCTTCCACCCCCCATAGGAACAGGCATTGCACATGTGTAGATGGTTCATCATTCAATCTTTTGAGACACTGCAGAGAAGTTGCATAGAGATATTATTGCAAATCATTTACATTACTAATTATTGTTATTTCTGTGCATAATTGAAAGTTGGTGAGCTGGAGTATGTTGGCATCTGCAATCAGTAAAAGATGAGAGAAAGAAATCAGAATAACAAATTGGAGCGCTGGTGGGCTTTATAGGAACAGCATTTATCAAGCAGCCAAGTGCAATATGAGAAGGGAGAAGGCAACAGAAAGGCAATATTATATATGAGGAATTAACAGAGCAAACACAACCCTAAAGAGGCATCTACTACAGAATTCTGTGACCGGAGAACGAAAACAAAAAGTGTCTGGAGCATCTGTTAAATAGATCTAAATCGCAGGCGACTGTTCTCATGCAGGATTTCTACTGAGTGAAGAATACTGCTAAATAGGAGACTCACTGAGTAAATTCTTGACATGCATGGAAATTTCATGACTGTAAAGGGGCTATAAACCACCAAACCCCTTTCACAGAGGTCAGCTAGTTTTACAGCAAGGCCCTTTTTTTATGTCAGGCTGCTCTTCTTAACCAAGCTGACAAAGGACATTAAAAGACAGAAAGATAAACTAACAATGGACAACAAATAAAAATGCATTGAGTAAGTGAAACAAGAGCTAGTCTTTCAATAGATTAAAAGTGACTACACAGATACCGGTACCTTTGTTATGGAGCAAGTTGAAGTAGTACAGGATCATGAGAATGCTTGGATGTTACATCTGTCATGATTATAAGCACTGACAGATGAAAATGATCTCTCCATTCTGTTTCTATTTTTCTCAGTCCAGAGAGAGCATAATCCAGCTGTTTCCATCATAGAATTTATTTAGCATTATTATTTATTTACTTTAAGATTTGTCTGGCATTCTTCAGGTCCTTAACTCCATCAATTTTTGTTTTTCTTCATTTGAATTATTGTTCTGGGGTGGGGCTAGAGATGAGGCATTCCTCATGCAGGCTGCCCAGGGGAGAGAGGAGAGCCACAGCCCACTCTCACCAACTTGGGGACAGGTGAGAAGTGCCTCTCCATGGCTGCTGCAGCTCTGGAGAGCACATCCAGGGGAGGAGTGCATGTCCCCCAGCTGGGGCAGGTCCAAGTGTGTCTGCCTCCTGCACTCCCCACCCAAAATAAGTAATGGAGCAAACTGTGCACTTTCCCCTTGCTCCCTCACTAAAGGGAACAGTCATCAATGTTCCTGTATGAATGAAGGTGGAGAACTGCAGCCGCCCTTGCTCTCTAATGGGTGCCTGAAGGATGAGAGCAGTCCAGGTCGGGGGGGTGGGGGGAACGACGACATGCCCTTTATCAGCCCTTTTCAACTGCTTGGTGATTCTGGCTCTTTTCTGTATGGTTTTATGTGTCCCCATTTGCTTTGGGGAGGGAGAGGAAGCTTCAGCCCTCTTCCCTGCACAACCAAACCTTTAACACACAATGCAATAGTAATGGAAATCAAATGTCACTGCAGTGGGTGATTTGCACATGTCACCTTCCACTTATGAAGGTAGACAAAATCTTTTTGGGAAGATTGTGTGATGGGGACTATAAGGTAATAATAAATTAGATTGGGTAAAGAGTTTTGTCAAGAAAAGAACAACTCTATGTTAAGTACATGACTAGCTGGTGAGCTTAGCCACACCTAGTACAGGCAGTCCCCGGGTTACATGGATCCGACTTACATCGGACCCTACTTACAAATGGGGTGAGGCAACCCCGCACTAGCTGCTTCCCCCCAGCAGACCAGGGGGACGCGAAGCTAGCGCCCCCCCCCAGCAGACCAGGGAGACACGGAGCGGCTTTTCTCAGCAGACACCTCAGCTTGAGAATAAAGGACTGAGGGAAGTGAGGTGTGGGAGAATAAAACTGAGCTCTGGAGAAATGTTTGGCTAGAGTTTCCCCTACAATATGTACCAGTTCCGACTTATATACAAATTCAACTTAAGAACAAACCTACAGTCCCTATCTTATATGTAACCCGGGGACTGCCTGTATTGCCAATGATAAAGCCACCGATACCAGAGCATGCCTAGTCCAAAGGACAGAATGTTTTGGTGGAGAAAGCTGAGCACATCTTGAGTAAGATGAAGTGACCTATATGAAAAGTTGATCTTATAATCTGTCATCCAGTGTACAACCGAAACATTTTTTAAAACTTTATAATACACCTGAGGTTGGACTGGTCCAGATGAGAGAAAAGTACACTTTTTTCCCCCAAAGCTGACATGCTGGCATGGTACCCACCTCTGACAAAGAGAAAAATGACGTCTATAACATGCCCCAGCTGAATTGGCTCTGGCACTGTCATGCTAAGGGGAGGTTTCAGAAAAGGTAAAAAGTCTAGGAATTCAAATAATTTTAGCAAAGCAATATACTGCTGCTGCCTCTTTGAGCCTAAGTCACTTTGCTGGCCACTATACTTCCCTTGCATCCTCTGGAGCTGAAAGTCTGTAGCTGAAACCTACCATCAACTCTGCAATAACTGACATTATTAAATCTTTCCTAGTTCCTATGGACACACATAGTAAACTAGATTGGCTGCTGAAGCAAAAGACTTAATGAATATGACCAAAAGCCTCTTAATTCAGCTCAATTGGCACACAATATTATTGCTCTAATCTAATTTCTATACTAAGTACAAAGATTTTAAAATCAGTTTTAGAATCAGCATCATGCTACAATTTGTCAGTGTGTGACATTCTATACTAGTGGGCTACGTCTACACTGGCCCCTTTTCCGGAAGGGGCATGTAAATTTCACTAGTCGTCGTAGGGAAATCCGCGGGGGATTTAAATATCCCCCGCGGCATTTAAATAAAAATGTCCGCCGCTTTTTTCCGGCTTTTAAAAAAGCCGGAAAAGAGCGTCTAGACTGGCCCCGATCCTCCGGAAAAAGTGCCCTTTTCCGGAGGGTCTTATTCCTACTTCAAAGTAGGAATAAGAGCCTCCGGAAAAGGGCACTTTTTCCGGAGGATCGGGGCCAGTCTAGACGCTCTTTTCCGGCTTTTTTAAAAGCCGGAAAAAAGCGGCTGACATTTTTATTTAAATGCCGCGGGGGATATTTAAATCCCCCGCGGATTTCCCTACGACGACTAGTGAAATTTACATGCCCCTTCCGGAAAAGGGGCCAGTGTAGACGTAGCCGTGGTGATTAATAAAAAGTACAGATAAAATCTTAGATGCAGGTGTTATGCTGGGGGGTATAAGTTGGTGCTCTTGGATTTTTCACTTCCAGAAACACCTTCTCTGTACTGCACAGAGACTTATTTTCTCTGTGGCACAGCTATAATTCTATGCACCCAGCCTTTAAATATCTGAAGCAGCAAGTCTGTCTGCTAGGGCTGTGAGACTTCAAGATGGAAGAGAAACATGCTCTGCTTTCTCTTATAGTTGGTCTTTCCTTTTGTTTTATTTTATTACAGTCTCATCCTGGTTGCCAGTTTTCTTTATATTTTCTACACACAAACAGAAAAATGTGTACTTTCCCTCTGTACAGAAAGAAAATGAGGAAAGAAAAATAGAAAATATCCATGGAAGAAAATAGTGTGTGTCCTTGCATAGGACCCTCTGTCTTCAGCCTTCTCACAGCAGACAGGGAGGCAGACTTCTAGCATTTAAGATTGTAGTACACAGAAAACAGAATTGCAGATACATAGCGCACAGTCTCCAATTATTATTTCTGTTCTGTATTGACCTATTCTGAACTAACACAGTTAGAAGCTTGAAAATATGCACTAATGAATAGGAGACCCAGTACAGATGATGGAGTTTTGCAATTTAGGGATTTTATATTTCATTGTCACTTTGCATCCTTAAATATTTATTTTCTTTTCCTGTAGCATAGTCAAATCTTAAAGTAAATGAAGGTTAAAATTGTATGTATTGTCTTTGTTTAGAAGCAGCAGCTCATTTACTAATATAGCAGAATAAAGGCCTGATTCTATAATCCTTTACCCACATGAGTGAGTAAGAACAAATCCTATGAATAAGGGTTGCAGGATAGGACCTTTACTTAGCTATATCAGCCCATGGACTGCTACTAAATGAAGGTAACAGTTTTCAGGGTTGGCCCCCAAGCTTCTAAAAGCCAAAGTCATCTTCTACATGCCTGACAAAGGTTTCAGAATATGAATTGTGGAACATATTCCTGTAACTGGGTGAAAATTTCATACTGTTCACCTGATCAGGAACCATCCTGCTATATGTCAGGTTAAATCATTTTGGTATCATTTTAAAATAATAATCTTCATGGAAAAAATAGGACCTTTGCTATATCAACATTTGACGTCTGTAACTGAAAAGTGCCAACTGTCTGCGTGTATGGTTGTGAGTCTCCTCAGGGGTTGCAGAACTCCAGGGGGATTCACCCCCAAGGGAAGGCACACAGTGTTTGCATCTCCACCCTCCCTTATGGTATCAAGGTATGACAGGGAGTCTTGCCAGCACAAGCTCTCCGAGAGAGATGCTGTACCAGTGCATACCCTATGCCTAGCTCTAGCCAGCAACAACAACTTTGTAAGCTGCACAGCAGAGTGAGGGTCATGGGTATCTTGTGTGGGGCCAACTCCTTCCCTGTCCTGGTATTGTTAATGGACACTGATGAGAGACAGCGTTGAATCATGCCCAGTGTTTGTAAAAAGACTGAAGAGGAAAAGCTTTATTTAAGCACTAAGTATAGCTCTTTGGGTATGTCTACACTTGCAGTCTAATTCGAACTAGGGCTGCAAATGTAGGCATTCAGAATTGCAAATCAAGACCGGGATTTAAATATCCCGCGCTTGATTTGCATCTTCCCGGCCGGGCGCCATTTTTGAAATTTACAAGCCCGAAGTAACTGCCCGCATCTACACGTGGCAGTGAAATGGGCATTCGAAATAAAGGCCTATTTCAAACTACCTGTTAAACCTCATTGCAGGAGGAATAACAGGTAGTTCGAACTAGGGCTTTATTTTGAACGCCTGTTTCACTGCCACGTGTAGATGCGGGCAGTTACTTCGGGCTTGTAAATTTCAAAAATGGCGCCCGTCCGGGAAGATGCAAATCAAGTGCGGGATATTTAAATCCTGGTCTTGATTTGCAATTTCGAATGCCTACATTTGCAGCCCTAGTTCGAATTAGGCTACAAGTGTAGACATACCCTCTGTCATTATTGGAGTCAAAGAATGAATGTCAGTTTTCCTTTGGGTACCTGTTCTATTTGACATGTAGAATCATGTTTCCTTCAGCCATGTTCTCACACCATTAGTCTTGTATTTTCCATCACCTCCATGTCTGGCCTCCTGAAAACCTCCGATTGCTCAGGTGAGGTATGATCAGAAAACTATGGCTTTGAGAAGTGCTTAACAGACTTCTTTATAAAATTTAGCATATCTCCATGATATTTTCCACAGCTCTTTTGTTTGCCATTCTCCTGTCAAGATCTTCCCTTCTTTCCAATGCCAGACAGCAGGTTTTGATGCTGACACCTCAAACTTTTAAACATGTCTCACTAATTACACAGACAGGGTCATTTTTGTTATTTCCCTTGAAAAACTCATTTTAAAAACTTTAAGCCCCCACACACCCAGTATTTTACTGAGGTTGGCTGGCTCCATACAAAAAAATTAATTAGGAACAGCCATTAACTAGCTTTGTTGATAACACAAAGTACTACTTGAGAGCCCCAAGTGGCTGTAAAGGAGTTCAAATGTAATTTTGTTGAGAAAAGGATTCATTCAGTTAACACTGCTGCAACACAGTCACCTGTTTGTACATTTTTGGTGCTTGTCTTTTACCCTTGTCAACTGAAGTTGTTCAAGAAGAACTTTCAGCTTATTTTTAATATCAGATTGTCCTTTGTCCAACTCTCATTCATTCCTGTTCCCTCATCCTACTAATTCCCAGCCTTTTAAAATATTTTTCCTAGTGTGATGATCTCCTAAAAATATTTAGAATATTTGGTTAATATCTTCAGAACATCATCACTGCATAACCTCCAACAGCCTTGTCACATTCATATTGCTTTACTGGTACTGGGAAGGTTAAAGCAGTACAACTCCCATGTGTGGATGCAATTATATTGAGGAACCTGTGCTTATACTGGGATAGGTTATTTCTTTGCAGCTTTACCAATACCGGTATTAGAGATTGAACCAGTATAACTACATTGATCAAAAAAAATCCCAACCTTAACTGACATAGTTCTTGGGAAAGAAATAACCGCTGCATCTTTGTCTAGTCACTGACCAAGGCAGTGGTTTATTCTTTGTCAGGCTATTTTCAGGCTAAACAGAAGTTAAATATAGCATTATTCTGTATGTGATGTATATTTTTTTTCAAAATGGTAAAAGAGCATTTTCTATCTTTGTCTTTTATCTTTATCTTTTCTATCTTTCTGCACAAGATCTACAAGTCAAACAGCGGGTTTTCACCAATGTGCTTCCTATATTTAGAGTTAAACAAAGTGTGGCAATACTGACAAGAGTCTCTTGCATCAAGAAAAACTGGAATGTATCCAGTGTCTAACAATGACTTTTGTCCAATAATAAAAAGAAAGTTATATTTCTTCAAATGTTGAGAAACTTCTCAATATAATTTCTCAACTGAAAACAAATGTTGACAATGGTTAAAAAAAAAAAAAAAAAAAAAAGCCTGCTGACAATAACTCCATATATATCTGTGTTAAATCTGCTTTTGGCTAATTTGTCAAGCCTAATTTGATTTGAGGATAATCCATTTTCCTCCATCTGTTTGTAAAAGTGATGTTGTAGCTACATCAGTGATGCAACACTTGCTGTGGAAGCAGCTTGTTTTGCTTTACTGACAATTGGGAGGTGCCTGTAATGTGACAAGCTCTTAGTCTGGCTACCAAAAACCTCACATGATGGCCTATTCGGAGGAGGGCAATGCTGGGGGACTATTGCCACCCCAATATTTGCCTTAGCTCCCTTGTAGCAGCTGCTGCTCTCCAGCCACACAGCTCTGAAACAGTGCTGCCACCAGCAGCAGCTTGTGAATAAGCCTGGAGAGGACCGGAGGCCCCAAAGCTGTTCACGTTCCTCCCTGCCACCACCCAGGGCAGGTGGAGGGTCCAGGGCTCCCCATAGTAGCCCAGACTGATCTGGTTCTCTAGGCACTTCCCTCTGTGGTTACTCATCGCCAAAGGCTGTGCGGGCCTCTGAACCAGGTCTTCCTGCCCAAGCAGCTGTTCCCGACTGTGAACTGTCAAAGGATGGTGAGGAGCTGAGGAGCAGTGGCACCCTCAGCGGCCTGAGCAGCAGTAGGAAGAGATGGGGCAGTACCTGCAGCTGCCCACACCATGGTACTAGCTAGCACAGCAGCTGCTGCACACTGCCTGGCTCTAGCTTCTGGCCTCCAAACTGGCCAGGGGGGCAAGGCTGTGGGGTGAAGAGAAGGGCTGGCACTTACCTGAGAAGGAGCAGGAAATGGGTCCATGAAGAGGGACAGGGTCTTTTGACAAGGGGAATGCAATCTCCTTAATTTTCTATCTAGCTCACCTTAGTCCCCTACCATAAAGAGGCTGGCACCACCCCGATTGTAATCAAGTAGCCTGACCTCCTGTAAAACTGAGATCCACAGGATTTCCCTGAATTAATTCCTGCTTCAAGTCCCCTTGCTGTGGTTGAACTATAGCACATCTCTTAGAAAAAACATCCATTCTCATTTAAAAGAACTTCAAGTGAAGGAGAATCAACCATGACCCCGGATATGTCATTCCAGTGGTTACTAACTTTCAGCATCCCCCCCCCTTAGTACCTTATTTCTAGACTAGTCTAATTTTTTTTCTAGCTTCAATTTTTACTACAGGTTCTGTCATAGCTTTGCTTGGTAGACTGAAGAGCCCTGTTATCAAATTTCTATTACCCATGTAGGTACTTACAGGCTGTGATCAAGTCACTCCCTAACTTTCCCTTTGAGGAACTAAATGAATGAGCTCTTTGAGTCCCCCACTAGAAGGCACATTTTTCCAGGCCTTTATCATCCTTAAGGTTTGATTCCGGAACATCCAACTTTTCAATGTCCTGAAGTGAGGACATCAGAGCTGGAACCATTTTTGCAGTTTAATTGTAGACCTGTCGGTCCCAGGGTACTAGAGAGACTAGATCTGTGATTGGGCCAACTTCTTTTGGTGAGAAGGAGATGCTTTCAAGTCACAAGAGCACTTCCTCAGGTCTGGCAAAGTGACTTCTGGTGTCACCACAAAATATACGGTGAAACAGATAGCTTAGCATTAGTAATTAGCACATATTGTAAGGGACCATTCAAGGCAGAGTGGCCCATGAACAGCTCTGCAGTCATAGGACAAAAAAAGGAGGTTACAACAAAGAGATTGTTGTAATCTATATATATTTTAGAGTGCATCTGTCTATTTGTGTGTTTGTCTGAGAGTCCGTTTGTTCAACAACTCCTCAACAGTGAGGCTACATCAACACTACAAGGTTTTTGCGCAAAAACCTGCAGAGCGTCCACACCTCAAGCGCATTTTTGCACAAGTAAATCAGCAGAACAGAGGGCTTTTTCCAGTAGAGTTATTCCTTGTTCTCCCAAAGAGGAATAACTCCTTTTTGCGCTACAGTTCTTGTGCAAGAAGGGAGATGTGGACACTCCAGAGGGGTTTTTGCGCAAGAAACCCCTATTGGCAAAAGCACAGGTGCTCTGATGGCCATTCTGCGAATGGCCATCAGAACTTTCTTGTGCAAGAGTATCCATGCAGTGTGGATGCTCTCTTGCACAAAAGCACATCACTTTTGTGACGTGCTTTGAGGTCTGGATGAGCTTTTGTGCAAGAAGTTTTTGCGAAAGATCTCTTCCGCAAAAGGCTCCTTGCACAAAAACCCTGTAATGTAGACGAAGCCTAAGAGCAAGGGCCACCAAACTTGCTATGCAGCTTCCTCTTCTAACATAAAGCAACATCAGGGTTTAGTTGCAAGGGCAGAGCTACGAGAGAGTGGGGGGCAGCAGCTGTGTGTGAGGGGATGTGGCTTGCTTTTCTTCCCGTTCCTTTGACAATGAGGGAGCGAGGGGAAAGTACTTGCATTCTATGCATGCCTCTCGCTGCTGGCTGGTGAAGGGAGGGGACAGATCATGGCATCCACGTACTTTCCCCTCACTCCCTTATCAGGGGAACGGGAAGAAGAGCAAACCTCGTCCTGGTGCACATGGCTGCTGCCCCCTTCGCCCCGCTCTCTTGAAACTCCACCCTTGTCTGGGTGTGCCTAGAGAACCGGCTGCCCCGGGAAAAGGAATGGCTGTTTTTATGAGGGACACAATATGCGAGTAGCCAGTGGGGGCAGCCGTACCACCAAGGGAGTGGCCAGCAGGGCTGGGGATCCACCATCTTGCCTGTGAGCACACACAGTAAATACCTCCCCTACCCCAAACACTCCCCCCACCCGCCCTTTGCACCAGAAGCAGGCCATGGGGGGTGGTGCCGGATGCTGGGACCAGCCCCAAGACTTTCCCCCGCCTCTGCCAACAACCTGAAAGCTGTGGGGGAGGGAGGGTGAATGCTGCAGGCTAGAGGCAGCCCCCAGAGCCTGTCCCTCCCACCTCCATGCAGAGAGCTTGCAAGCTGTGGAGGGGCTGCTAGAATTTGAGCTCAGCCCTCAGAGCCTTGCTTCCCATCCCGGATAGGCTGCAGGCCACAGGGAGGCTGCTGGAGGCCAGAACTGGCTCTGGGAGTCTCATCGCACACCCCTGTACTGGCTGCAGGCCATGGGGCAGACACTGGAAGCTGGGGCCATCCCGCTGAGCCTCACCCCTATTAGTCAAGCTGTAGGCCAGGGCCAACTCACGTAGCCTGGGCCTCTGGTGAGGAGCCGTCAACCAGGAATTTCCTGGCCCTGCAGGAGAAACCACCAGCCAGAGAGCACAGCCCTGGACCCCTGGGCTGAGCTGCTTCCAGGTGGTCCCAGTAAATTCCTCTCCCAGCCTCCTGCCTTGGACCCCCCCCCTCCGCCATAAGTCCTGAACCTCCCATTTCTCGCCCTCATTCCTGCACCCAGCCCCATGCCTGAGCCCCCCGCTCCAAACCTCTGCTCTGAACTCTCATCTCCCTTCCCCCTGCCTGATAGTCACGTAAATAAATCATGTACATTTTTCCTTTTAATTTACAAAAACAAATCCCATACATTACTACAGTTATAAGGACCTGAGCAGTGCCGGGTACATCTGTTAGTAAGCCTTAAATCCAGTGTCTCTGCTCCGTCCATGATTTCTGGTGTCTAGCAGAGTAATGAATTTAAACTCCAGGTTCATCTTTTGAAAATATTGTATCGGTTTATTTCACCCACCTTTTCTCACAGTATTCCTGTAGCAGTTTCACTAGAGCCAGAAATGAAGATCAGATGACCTCTCTACTTCCCTTTTCATATATTCATGCCCCTTTGGAAACAGCATTGCACTAGGAGCCATGTTCAAATGATTATCTAGCATGACTCTTGACTCTTTTTCAAAGCTCCTGTTTCCTAGGATATAGTTTCCCCATCTTGTAACTAGGTCCTATGTTTTGTTCCTAGATGTATGTCCTTACATTTGACCATATTGAAACTCAGATTGTTTAACTTGGCCCAGATTATCAAGTGAGATCACTTTGCATCCGCGACAAATTATCTTCATTATTTACTATTCTTTCAGTCTTTGGGTCATCTGCATAGTTTATAAACAATGATTTTATGTTTTCTTTCTTAAATAGCACAGGACCTGAAGGGCCCCATTAGAACTAGTCCCCTCATAATAATTGTCCTTTGCAATTACATTTTGAGGCCTATTAATTAGTCAGTTTTTAATCCATTTAATATGTTGATTTTTGTATTTCCTGCTTTCTTAATCAAAATGTCATTAAGTAACACATAAAATGCCTTACAGAAGTCTATTACATTAACAGTATTTTCTTCATCAAACTTGTATGCGCATAAAAATGATAGCATGTTAGTTTGACAAGGTCTAGTTTCCATAAACCTGTACTGATTGGCATTAGGTACATTAGCATCTTTTAATTCTTTAGTAATCGAGCAGTACATCAATCATTCCTTACCACTCTCCCTTCCCCCCGCCCAGGACTGAAGTCAAGCCAACAAGACTATAATTACTCTGGTTGTCCTATCTCCCCTTTTAAAATATTGGAATAAAAGTAGCTTTCTTCCAGTCTTCTGGAATTTCCCCAGTGTTCTAAGATTTATTAAAAATCAGAGAGTTCCAGTCCAGAGAGCTTCTAGTCTAACTTTTTAAAAAATCTTGAATGCAAATTGTCTGGACCTGCTCTTTTAAATATGTCTAACTTTGGTAGCTGCTGTTTAATATCTTCCTCAGTTAGGGTACGTCTATACTGCATGGCTATTTTGGGATACCAAAGGTAACCCAAAATAGCTGCCCCTCGTCTACACAAGACACCCATTATTTCAAATTATTTTTTGAAATAACGGGCATGCTATTGCAGCATCCCGGTAACCCTCATTCCACAAAGGTTAAGGGAATATCTTGAAATAGATTATTGTGAAATTTGGTGCCTCTACACAGCACCACATTTTGAAATAGATTTGAAATAAGATACGCAATTTGCATAGCACAAATTGCGTATATTATTTTGAGTTTAGGGTGCTGTGTAGGCGCACACTTACTGTTGGAATGGAAAATATTTCATTGTATGATATCAATACATCATCAAACTTTTTTCTAAATATAGAGCAAAAGTATTTATTGAATTCTTTAGTTTTTAATGCATTATTATTTACAGTTCTACAATTTCCATCCAGTAATGAACCAATATCATTGGTAGGGATCCATTTGTTCCTAATACCCTTAAAACCCTCCTTGTTATTTTTAAGACTGCTGCCATATATTTTTCCTTGTGTCTTTTTCTAAAATTTCTAGCTCCTAGTAATTGCCATTAACTTCCCCGATTTGTACTTTTTGTTTATATCTCTGTGTGACACTAGGGGTGTGTCTACACTGCACCATAGCTCAAAATAAGATACGTCTTATTTCAAAATAGCTTATTTCATAATTTGGCGCTGTCTACACAGCGCCAAGTTTTTAAATAACCCACTATTCCAAAAAGTCCCTTACTCCTTGTGGAATAAGATTTAGAGGGACATCGGAATAGCGAGCCCACCATATTTCGAAATAATGGGCTTGCTGTGAAGATGCAGGATAGCTATTTTGGGATTCTCCGGTATCCTGAAATAGCACTGCAGTGTAGACATAACCCTTGGACTCCCTGGCTACGTCCACATTGCACAGATATGCAATGAAAATAAGTGGCAGAATGGCTCTTGCACAAGAGGGGGGTTTTGCGCAAGAAGGAGCAATGTGGACTGCTCCTTCTTGCGCAAAAGTCCCTTGCACGAAACGGTGGCTCATTTGCATCTCTTCTTGTGCAAGCATGCACAATGTAGACGTAGCCCCTTTGTGTCAACTGGCTAAGGGTGCACTGTTTGATGACAGTAAATCTTAGCAGCCCTGATAAACTCATTGCCCTGACACTCTATTGTCAGCTTAGTTATCCAAACAGCATTAGTGAAAGTAACTCAAAATTTCTTACAGGAATTGTCCTATTGCAACCCAGGTCCTTTCCAGCTCTTTAAATAGCTCCCTGCTGGTTTTTATTGCAGCTCAGCCAGCTTTGCTGGAGCTGAACACCAGGGCACACCTGCTTATTTTCACCTCTGCCAAACAGTGTCTTGTAAGGTATATGAAAACAACTATTGCCATGAATATCACATGATGTTCATATACATTGTGTATGAAGAGTTTGAAATATGTTTGTGTTTAGACAAGAAAATACAAATAGAACTGGTAAACAGGTTTGTCATAAATGAGGGAATGTATATTGACCAGTCTGCTTGAGCTTTATAAGTCAGAGACAATGGATAATACATTTGAATGTGTGGTAAACAAAGTGATCAAGCTAACAGGTGAAGGAGAAAGCAGCATAGCTTGATTACAAGCAAAAACAATGAAAGTACATTTGCAGCAAAGGTAAATAGAGTGATCAAACCCACAACCACAGCCTACTAGAAAAGAAATAGCACGACTAGAGACTGAACCTCTGGGGAACCCTGATTGGGAGGACAAAGCAATGTGTTTTGAGAAATATAAGGAGAAGCAAAAAGCTACTCTGGAATCCATCATTTAAGAGACAAAAGGAGCCAATTCTCTTAGAATCTGTGAAAAATTGCTCCCTCAAATATGTGAGCTGGGGATGCTGAGAACTGCCCATGGTGAGAAATTGCCTGAGACTATGACTATAATCTGCAGTTTTAGACACTATAAAGCATATTTTATTCTGTGTTGTTTTAACCATTTGCTTGTTTCTATTATTGTCCCTAGTATCAATTAAATCTCCATTCTTTCATTAGTCTTGGTTTTACTAGAAGTTCTTCTCAGTGCTGTGACACTAAAATGTGACTCATCAGCTGACCTAACAGATGGACATGTGTATACTTGTTTCTTTGGAGACAAACAAATTGGTATTTCTGTGGGCATCCCCAGCGATGGGCTGGATGCTGCAGGGAGACACTTTTAGAGAGTCTAAGAACTGAAATACACCAATGGTTAATCTGAAAGACAAAGTTTTGCCTGGAAGAGTGCAGAGGAGTTTGTTCGTCTGGCTAACAGACTGGGGTGGCAAGAAAGTGTCACACAGTACAGCATGAACAAGTCTCCTTTTGCTGAGACGAAAGGGTCACAATATAACTTCTAGTTTTGGACACCCAGAGAAAGCATCACACTCAGCTCCCAAGGAGAATGGTTCCCCTGCTACGAGGGGTGCCGACAGAATTGCCAGGCCCCAGAGCAAGGTGTGGGGAGGCAGCTCTGCCCTCATGGAAAGGTCAGGACCTGGGACAGCCAGTGCTGCCTGGAGTGTGATTTAAAGAACCTGAGGAACCAACTTCCCCAGGATGTTTTGAATCACGGGGCCCTAGAACAACTTCCCCCTTTACCTCTCTCTGCCTAGTCAGTGGGCCTGGCTTCTACTGAGATGGAGCCTTCTTTTGCTTATGAGACTGGAAAGATCTGAGAAAATCATTTGGATATTCTTCTTCTTCAGCACCTTTCTGAGTTCTCTGAAGCCACTTATAATCTGTGAAATTTCCCAGGAAAGAGTGTTAGTGAAATTTATACTGGCATCAGTGGAGCCTTGCACACCAACTTCTGTAGCTTAATAATCTTGCAGGTGCAAGCATACTCAGGTATGTCTTGTCCAGCGTTCTGCTCCATTCAACCACCTGGTTTTTCCAAGATCTTTTTTGCAATTTCCATGCTGAGAACCCAATAACTAGTGCATACTTCCTACAGTGAGGGATTCCTCCTGTTCTCTTTCTCTGGTCACATTGTTATCTTCCTAATAAACTTTACTGCTCATCTGAATTTATTCAGCAAGGGTGCGTCTACACAGCAGTGTTATTTTGGAATAATGGCTGTTTTCCCGAAATAACAATGCGAGCGTCTACACAGCAATTCCATTATTTTGAAATAAATTTGAAATAATAGATGGTTTATTCTGATTTCTGTTAACCCCATTCCATGAGGAATAACACCTCTTCCAAAACTGCTATTTCGAAATAGCTGTAGTGTGGATGCTCCACTGCTGCAATTTTGAAATCGCTCCTTCCCAGGGCCATTGAAAGTAATCACTCCCTAGTGCATCCTGGGGCTCTAAGTCAATGTAGCACATCCACATTAGCTACCTTGGAATAATTTCAAGGCTTTCCTGTAGTGTAGACACACTATTTAGAAATAAGCTGTTTTGGAGCATTTCTTCTGGAATAGCTTATTCCAAAATAAGTGTGCAGTGTAGACATACCCCAACATACTTAGCATTTTGTTTCTATTAGAGAATCAACAGGCAAAAAACATTCATTAACATTTATATATCCAGATTTTTTGATGTGGTAAATAAGCAGTGCAGGGAGATGTTCCTTTTCTGAGATTTATTTGGACAAAACCATTAAAGAGCTATCTCCTAATCAAGTACATTGTTACTATCTAATATACTGCTGGCTACTCCAGTCTCACAACTTTTGCTACATTTCAACTTCTAGATTCCTTAAAGGCAATCTTCAGATGAGATTTTAAAATATTCTTCTTTTCAGATAGGGGTAATCAGGGCTGATAAAATTTCAATATTTGAAATATTTTTATTTTTTGGGTCCAAGTTTTGAATTTCAGCCAATACTTCTGTCCAGAAAAACCACATGTCTGAGGAATGTTTAGATTTTTTCCTAACTCCATTTTTTTCTACCCTCTCTAGTGATAATGACATATTATATAGCACTGTTCACCCTGATGGAACCCAGGGGCTATGTCTACACTGGCATGATCTTGCACAAATACTCTTTAACGGAAGAGTTCTTGCGTTAAAGTATTTGCACAAGAGAGCGTCTACACTGGCATGTGCTTTTGCACAAGAGATGTGCTTTTGCGCAAGAGCATCCGTGCCAGTGTAGACACTCTTGCGCAAGAAATCTCTGATGGCCATTTTAACCATCAGGCTTTCTTGTGCAAGAAATTCATGCCTGTCTACATTGGCCTCTTGCACAAGAACAGTTGCGCAAAAGAGCTTATTCCTGAGCGGGAGCATCATAGTTCTTGCGCAAGAAGCACTGACTTCATACATTAGAACATCAGTGTTCTTGCGCAAGAACTCCCCGCCAGTGTAGACAGGCAGCATGTTTTTGCGCAAAAGAGGCCACTTTGGCGCAAGATTGCGCCAATGTAGACACAGCCAAAGTGTTTCACAAGCCAATATACTAATTATTAATCAAAACCTGGCTCTGGTGCTCCATAGGTGTGGACCCAGTTGGAGCTCTACAGAGGATCCAGTGCTCATATCCATGCAGCACTGCTGCAATCCTGAGGAAGGAGCATCTCTCAGTAGTGGCTGCAGAATTTTTGCAGGACCATCCAACCCCAGCCTCTGGCCAGGGGCAGAGTCTGAGTCTCTGATCTTTTACTTTTCTGGCATCAGGGACACAGGGGAATGACATCAGGGATATTTCCCCAATCTTCTTATGTGGGTGGTGGAGTCTCTTCAGCTGAGTGATAGCTGGAGGAACAGAGAGAGGGCTGAGTAGCCCTCTTAGGGTATGTCTACACTAGCTCGTTAATTCGTGGAATGAGGTGTAACAGTTAATCCGAACTAAGGACCTAGTTTCAATTAACTTTAAACTGCCGCATGTAGCCGCGGGCAGTTTGTTCAAACTAAGGGGATTTAAAAATGGTGGTCGGACGGGAACATGCAAATAAAGCCCGGAATATTTAAATCCAGGGCTTTATTTGCAACTCTGGTTGCCTGATTTGCCTACCTAACTCGAATTAACAAGCTAGTGTAGACATACCCTTAGAGATATTAGAGTTGACTGACACCTCCTAAATGGAGCTGCTGTCTGTTAACCACTGACAACCGTTCGGGTGCAGTTAGACTGAAGGCAAAATATAATTCCCGACAGCCTCTTCTTCCACAAGCACCCCCCTGAATTACCTCTTCTCACTACCTTGCTGTATGAGCCTATGAAGGCTGATCCTTAAATTAGTCTGCGGCTATGGAGTAATGTCAGCCTGCCACAATTGGATATGCTTTCGGAGCAGCACTCCAAGCCCCTGCCTATATGGGACGTAAGAGAACTATGCTCAGCCTGGTTACCCCACATAGCAGTGCAGGACCAACTAGACAGATGTTTGTCTAACTTGCTCTTAAACAATCTTCAAAGATGGAGATTGCACAGCCTTCCTAGGCAATTTATTATAGTGATTAACCACCCAGGCAGTTAGGAGGTTTTCCTAATATCCAGCCTAAACCTCTCTTGCTGCAATTTAAGCCCATCACTTCTCATCCTATCAGCAGAGGTTAAGAAGAACATTTTTCTTCCTCCTCCTTGTAACCACCTTTTATATACAAGAAAATCATTATCATGTCCCCTCTCAGTCTTCTCTTTTTCCAGCTAAACAAACCCATTTTTTCAGTCTTCCCTCATAGGTCTTGTTTTCTAGATCTTTAATCATCTTTGTTGCCCTTCTCTGTATTTTTTTCCCAATTTGTCCACGTTTTTTCCTGAAATGTGGCATCCAGAACTACACGCAAAACTCCTGGTGTGGCCTAATCAGCATGCCACAGGGCACTTTTTCATGTCTTACTTATAACACTTCTGTTAATACTTCCCAGAAGGGTTTTTACATTTTCACTTTTCTTGCAGCATTGTTATACTGTTGATTCTATTTAGCTTGTAGTTCACTATGATCCATTGGTCCCTTTGCACAGTACTCCTTCATAGGCATTCATTTCCCATTTATATGTGTCTGTCTTTCTATCCCTTCCTAAGTGGAGTACTTTGCATTTATTCTGATTGAAGGATATATTTGAGGGACATATTTGTCTTTTGCATTTGCCTTATGATGATGATTTACCTGGTTTATAGTGTCTCTTATCCCAAGGTTCTTTGGAATTGATATTCAGCCGTGCTTAGCATTTCTTAGTCAGGCAATTTAGTCTCCCATGCATGACACCACTGAAATACAGCCTCTCTTGTGTGGATGAACAGGTCTGGTTCACCTGACTTTCAGTGGAAAGGCAGGGAGGGAATTGGCCAGGACTCAAGCAAATCCTTGCACTCATGAAAGGTGTATTCAATCATTTATATTCAGATATATATATATACAAAGAATATATAGAGAACATTCTTTTGTAATGCTTAATCTCTAAGGCCAGGTCTACACCAGACCAGGAAGGTCAGCTTAAAGTACACAACTCCAGCTATGCAGAATGTGTAGCTAGAGTTGGCTGACCTTAAGCAGAGCCATAGAGGCATCACACTGTGTGAGGCCAATGAGAGTAAACACTCCGATTAGCTTCCCTTACTTCTTGCAAAAGGAGGAGTACCTGATGCCAGCAGGAGGTGCCCTCAGTATTCAATTTAGGGATCTATATTAGACCCACTAAATCGAACTCAAGAAAATCGACCTTTGGAGCGTCGATCTTCCAGTAAGTATAGACATGCCCTAAAAGCCTCAAACTGTCAAGATGGAACTATTCCTAAAACAAAACATCCTTCTGATGTCACCTTAAGTTAGTATCTTGTTTGTATATGCTTTGACACTAGCTCGGTGTGGTTTCCTTTTTCTTTTACTAAGATTTTGTGTAAAAGAAGACCTGAACCAAAATTTTGCTGTTGCCTACTTAAAGCTATACTAAGCCTGGGCTAGTGCCGACAAAATGAGACTGCTCTGATTGCCAGAAGGTAAGAGATCCCAACTGCAAGGTACCCTGGCTACATGCCAAACAATGATCTTATTAATCTTTTCCTGCTGGGCCTCTCCTTGCAGCATCTGGTTTCATGGTGTGGCATAGCAGAGGGGCAGATAAACTACAAAGTGTCTAGAGTCACTACAAATCAAGGAAATTGGAAAGGCCTCCAAATCAGGTTACAGATAGTTTTGCGGTAATGGGATGGAACAGAAGAACTGCTTCTTTTTAGTGTTTAACCTGCCTGAATTGTCACATGCTTTTGCTGCTTTGTTGAAGTAGGTTTGTAGTTCTCTGCCATTCTCTGTATTATGAAGCCTTCAGAACCTTACTGGCTCACAGCATACTTTAGTGAAATGGTCTTTTTTGCTTTCTTGTCATCCGTTGCAAATGTTAGGACATTTGGAGGTAGTATGTAGGTGCTTTATGACAATGACACCAAAAAAATAACATGCTGGCCTCAAGCTAAAAAGAGCTAAACTTTGTTTCTAAATGTACCAATTTCTCTGACCCATCTGACTCCCAAATTTGGTTCAACATATTAGTTAATGATCTGCAAACAGTCATAAATTAGTCAAGGCCCAGGCAGATGTGTTTCATTACAGGGGTAAATTCTTTTATCAGTTTTAGGTGACTGATTAATCTTATGTAACTAGCTAGCAGTTATTGCAAATGCTTTCTTTTGCTCATTGGCTTCCAAAAATGCTTTTGATCAAATGGAGTGAGAGTTCACGTGTGTTGTCTCTGAGAACTTCAGTGGAGGCTGGGATGGAATTTATCAAATATGTATGTTTATTGTAGACCTTACTACTTACCATGGTGTCTACCAATTGTTTGTTTGATTTTTTTTTTATTGCTTTTCTGTGAACCAAGGCCAAACTGCCCTGGCTTCTGATGACTGGCCCCTTGGCACTATTTGTTCATGGGTGAATGAAGATATGCATAGGACAGATGTGAGAAGAGACAGCTGGATAAAAAAAGACAATAAAATCTCCTTTAGTTCAGATATCCTTGTTTTAGCTATTTAATCTAGAGACCCCTTTAAAGCCCCATTACATACTTGCATGATCTCAGGTGGCTAAATAAATTGCCTGTGGGCACAAGATAGGTCAGAACTTAGCTTTTCACTTAGGACACCTAGAAATGTTTATAAACTTAGGGGTGATTATTTCATTTAAAATTTCAAACCATCATCTTTAAATCACACTCAAACAACTTTTCAGAATTGGTGAGATCCCCATCAAATCTCTGTCAGGGGAGATGCAGGTTGGTAAAATGCTGGACCCGGTTCTCCACTGCTTTCATTTTGTGTCATTTACATGTAGACACAGTACATAGCAGCCAGCCACTTTGTCCCAGCAGCATTTTGCACGGGTTCAAATCTGCACAAGATACAACTCCCCATCCCACAATCACCAGGTTTTAGGTCAGGCTAAGGCTGCATGCTCCCTGGCATATTTTAAGGTCCTCGGGGACTTTATCCATGGACACTTAGTGCCTAGGGAATTTAGGCACCAACAGGTTTAGTTAGTAACTGAGCAGGATTTGGAGGATCTACATTTTGGATTTAGGTGCCTAAAGTGGCAGTTAGGTGCATAAATCCCTTATGACTCAACATAGAAGGAGCTCTGTAGAAATTCTGTTCTTTAAAGGCCCTTCTCTATACCATTCTATTTCCATATGAAGCAGCTGACCCCTTCTGGTTCACCAGTGCACTACACTCGAGGAACAGTGCCTCATTAAGAAACTGAGTAATGAAATTAACCCTGCTATTTGGATAAGTAGTATTCCTTAATTTCCTTTTTGCTCACTCTGCAACAGTGAATGCTAGTCTCCTATTAACCCTAGGGTGGTGTTTCTGATCTTGACACCTAGAAATAATGCTGTCCACTGCTTATTCTAATATCCCATTTATCTTTTTTTGGTTCAGTTTACTCAATATATGTGGTTTTGGATTTATTTTCCTCCTTGACATACATTTATTACTTGACTATGTTGCTCTGCATGGTGTTTATCATAGTCCCCTCCCCTATTTTTATGCTGATTAATTATTAATATCATCATCATTACTATTATTCGTTGAGCTCTCTCAACTCAGTTCTATACAAATCTGAGGAAATTGAAACCATTGGTGTAAGGAGTTTACAGTCAAAGCAGATGTACCAAACAGTTCAGACACTGGATAGCCCATATGACCAGAGATGTCTAATTTTAAAGATAGGAATGAGTTTTCTTATCTCTGTGGGTTAATGACACAGCACTGCTAATGTCACAGTATTCAGAACTCAGTGTGAACACTGCTCCTTCATCCAAACTCTCTTGTAACATCACCCTTACTCTCTCAAGTATGTCTGCTTTCCTCTACTCGGCAATAATCCCAAAAGCAAAATCCTAAAAATGCCTCTTGCTCTCTTCCTGCACTCACAGCAAGTTCATTCCTTGCTCTTGGGAGGCGCTATGGTGATGGGCACGAATATAAGAAAGTGTATGGACTGCCAGATAGGATTAATATTGCTGCTGTACACTGCTACATAAATATTTTAACTGAACCAAGGTTAACTTCTGACTTTCATTAGCACCTTATTTTTGCTACTGTTAGTGCATCAATTTGGGATTAATATACAGTACACTAAGTACCTCTCAACTGCTTAACACCACCAAGAGTGAAAATTAAAACGCTTGGTAAATCTTACACACCTAGAGGCATAATGTGCAGCTGGCAGTGCAATGACTGAAGTGATAAGGTACTGGAGAGCCACTCTCAATATTATGCCTGACAATACAAGACCAATTTACATTGAATGCATTTTTCAAATAACCATCCCCCCACATGCTATTTGATTTTACTAATGAATGCAGGAATTGAATCTTAATATGTTTCATGAAAGTATTCCGTAAAGATTTATTTTTTCTAAAAATGCTTTGTGCAATCACAGTACTTTGTCATGAAAATTGCCGGGTTTTGTGCTACAACTACATTAGAATCATAATTAAAATGCTGTGACGTTGGCTGGAGCAGCAACAGCATTTCTTTCTTTTTAAAAAAATCTGATATTCTTACCAGGGTGACTGACACTATTTTTATTAGATCCTTCCTTCCTTCCCCCATTTCTCTTTGTATTTATTAAGGCAAAGGAATGTGTAGACCATAATACACATTGTATGACAGAGTGGTAATGGTACATAAGAAGGAATAAGGAAAATGTCAGTCAGATCCATGCATAGTGCTGGACTAACATACAATATTCTCCCTTTGAGATACCTCTTCTCTTCTGACATCCCTGAAGGAATGTCAACAACAACCAATTAAACAAGCTTCTGTCTCCCAGGGTGTAGGTCAGGTCTAAGGCGATGAATACAGTAATCGAAAAATGGGTCCCAAGTGTGGCTTAAGTAGCTTACCTTATGCTTCAGGTAGGTCCCTTGGAGACCAAGTGTCTGCCTCCCACACCTGCTGCCCTGAACTGTTCAGGCAGAAATGGCTTTCTAGTGCAGTTTATAATAAAGAAAAATAATTAAAGGCAAGGCTGGTGGTTTGGGATGATCCTCTTAGGAATCCCAACTGAAAAAGGGAAGCAGTTAGCATTCCCCTTGGAATGAAGACATGTAATGTGTGAATGGCTTTCAGTCTGGAAGGGCCAGAGGACTAGACAAGATCCCAAGTGTAGTAGCATACCCACATGCACACAGCCCTCCCCCCCAAAGCTGCAGGAGGTTGTCTGGATTAAAATATTCAGCCAATGGAACTATATTGCATAAGAGCTTAGTAAAAGGATATGAAGGTCACTGGTTTAAATTGATCCCAAGTTAGAGTAGTTGAACGTCATTATAATTTGACAGCTGTTTGGTTCATCTTCAGCGTCCGGTCACTGGTCTGCTGAATTGGTCTGAATTAAGCTGTGAGCTCTTCTGGGTTGATAACTTTTCACATGGTGTGTAAAGTACTATGCTTTTCCATTTGGCCTGGGGAAAACTGGTGACAAGCTATTCAGCAGCTGCAACATGCAGCCTCAAGGCTATTTAAACCTGCTGCTGCCTTTTATTTGCCAAAAAAGATTGTTTCACATATAACTAAGGTATACTGCTTAAGTGGAAAACTGTTATTCTCCAACAGTTTTCAGTATTCCATTATTTAGATGTATTATCAGTAAAATAAGATGAAGAGGAATTAACACTTTGAAGAGAAAAATAAGAGTTAAAGGATCTGTATCTGTATCTAAAGGACTGATGTTGCTTTATGAATAAAGCTCTCTACTCTTATTAAATATTTAGATGTGTATTAAACCAAACAACATGGTCTCTGCCCCAGTTTAAGACTGGACATTTTAGATCAAGTGAAGACAGCTGAAACGAAGGGCATAGGGAGAAAAATGGAGATCTGGGAATACAGGAATTACAATAGCATTAGTCAAATATAGTCAAATATTTTTTATTTCTGGTAGCTGGTTAATGTGATCAAATCTCATTTGTGCTAAAAACAGTGGAAGTCCCCCTAGTTCACTTTAGGTACATATTTATTGGATAATTCAGTCCCTGACTTGTGAATGTTAACAGTTAATATGTTCGACATTGTGAGCAAGATAGAACAGAAAAAGGGCCCAAGAAAGACCTATGAAAATAAAAGATGATGACAGCTAGTCTGTGTTATGCTGATTTTGCTGTTGACACTGTAAGCCAAATGTACAAAAATGTGCAAATAGGTGTTTGCAATAGCCTAACACGTGTTCACAATGAACGGTTTGCATGTGCACACAGCTTTGTGCAAAGCCTGACTTGCACGTGCATTAGTACATTTGTATCTGTGTTGCAAATTCCCATTTTTGTGTGCCATTTTTGAAGGTTTGGCCCATAAGCATTATCATGGACTGTGCAAATTGTGATATGTGTCATTCTCTCACCTGTGTTGTTAACTTGGTCAAGCAAACAAAGTGTTAGAACTGATTTGACTGTAACAAAAACAAGGCACTTGATCACAGATATCTATGGAAACTAGTACAGTTATTGTTCATAAATCAGGAATATGAGCTTGTCTGTGTTTTTCCATTCCATTAACTCTGCATTTTTTATGTTTACATGAACATAGTTTCACAGAGGGGAAACAAAAGGAAGTAGTCTGTGTTGTGTACTGAAATAATGAGAAGTACTAAAATGTGTAGTCACTTTTCTTGACATATGCCTCTTTAGCCACAGAAGCTCTGCTCACATTTTTGCTTAGATAATAATTGTATTGTATCTGCTTAGATAATAATTGTATTAGGCATGTACTTTATTGCAAAACTAGGAAGGATTTTCCCTACTGCTGAAATCGTTGAATTCTAGCCTAAAATCTCTGAGTGTTTCTAGCTGTGAATGCTTCACTTTTTTCTCTTTCATTTTGAGAGTTGACAGAAAAGTTTTGTATTGAGTAGAAATTTAGATAGATTTCGGTATAATTTAGAGTCAATGCTTTATCAATACCACAAACTATAACAAAGTATAGCATTTCTAATTGTTAAATGTTGTGAATATTACCTTCCAAGCAATATCCTATAATTACTTCTTAATGCAGATTAAATCAATTATTCAGATTTTTATCCTATATAGGAACACAATAAGGGAAATAAATATGTGATTTAAATGATCAGGTTTTTCCTACAGAGAACACAGTGTTTAATTATTTCCCTTTGGAAGTGAGTCAAGGTTGCATTTTGGTTACAGGTTTTTTAAAATGTATTTTATACTTTGCAAGCAATACAGACAAAGATACAAAATAAGGGAGAATTGTTGCCTAAATTTTGATGGCAAACTTAGTGATGACAATAAGAAAGAGTCAACAAATACATCTCATGCAGTGTGCTTTAAAAAGGCACCATATCTCCACAGCAAACAATAAGAATCTGTAATTTACTCACATATAAAAAGAAACAATTGCATTTATTATGTTTTGGAGTTCCATTTGAATGAACTCTTTCCCCAAATTCCAGAAAGGCAGATACTCAGGGAGTCAGTAACTTTCTCCTTTCTCTAGTCATCTGTCATTTCTCTCTCCCATTAAAAGTATACCTAATGTTCTGTCTAGAGTTTCACCTCTCTTCATAACACAACAGTGATTGTGCAGCTGCATGCCACCTGTAAATGTATAGTATGATATTAAATCTTTAGAAACTAGAACTACATCCCTAATGTACCTAAACTCCAACATATGCCAATGAGATATTTTCCTCTCACTGTTCAGGCAGTTGAATTAGTATTAAAAAGGAATTTTTTTAACTAAAAATTAAAATGTAAAACATCTGTTTAGAGCCCAACTACAAACAGCTTTAAAGTCAACCACAATTCTCCCAAGTACTGTGTGCCCTTCCATAGCTATTGATGACAATTCAGTGGCACAGATAGGGTTTTCACTGATGCTTCACCCACATTGTTTAGTTCATCAAAAATATTTAACTATAATGAAAGTCAAAATTAGAAGGATCACACACATGACAAGCACTAAATGAGGATTCCTGTGGCACCTTAATGACTAACAGATTTATTTGAGCATAAGCTTTTTTGGGTAAAAACTACTTGCCCCAGGGAATAATCCATGTTTAAAATGAAACTCAAAAGTAAGCCTTTGCAGGACCTGGACCTAAAGAAGCTGACAATTGTCAATGAAGCCAACTCTTTCATTACAACAGAGAGGGCAAATAATTAACAAAAATCACCTTTTTTTTTATTTGCACATTGCTTGTGAATAGACTTGAGAAAATTAGGTAAAACAAATCACAATCATTAGCTGAATAATTTTGTGCAAGTAACTCTTGTGCAATGGTCTGTTCACAAGAAGTGCTCTATGAGTATTTGAAATTTGAGCTTGTTTTGATTAGACCAATCAATTCCATGATATATTTCTGTGCCCAGAACAGAAGTCTGAGAATCAGAGTTCCAGTACAAAAATTCATGACTGTGAATTGCAAATACACATGCTCTGAATATTCTCCTACATCCAATTAAAATTAGCTGTTTCAGTGAGCATCCCTGACAAAAAACTAATTTGCTAGAATATCTGCAGATAGCAACCATAAAAGGGACACAGAGTCAAAACAAATTAATTTAAATGTTTTAACAAATATTCCTGCAAATGCTTTTGCAGTGTTTACCTATCTCTTCAGTACTGTTCAATCCACTATCTGTAGCATTTTTTACTTTCATCCATTTTATTGCACCAGAATGTCTTTGGTCCCCAGTTCAAATATACACAATTTAGAGGGTGCATTTGCTATCCTGAGAAAATTAGAAAATGTTCAGTTGTCTCTCACAGATGCATGGACTCACACAATAACTAACCATTTAACATTTGCTACCCTTAATATTTTGCTATCCTAGACAACTGTATAATTTGTCGGTATGCAAAATCCAGCCCCTACTAGAGGGCTAGATCTGAAAAGGTCAGATTTTCCTACAAATAAAATCAGAACCCTATTTTTAAAATTAGTTTTCTTTTGTCATTTGGATTTCAGTGTTAATGACATAATTTTAATGTAGAGAGAGCAAAGACAAAGCTATTCTCTTTGTGTACAGCCTGGGGTAGCTGCTTCACTCTCTTTGAGAGTGGTCCCATTTGACTCAATGGGTCCAGTTACTTGGGTAAAGTGAGCAACAGAAACTGAATGCTAGTTTTACTGTTTAATCCAGTAGAGGTTCATATTTTAGGGTCAATTATTTTGTGCGATGGATGGAAAATGTAGCTAAAATTTGAGAATGGAAACCTAATGTTCGCAGAGATCATCTGAAAATCTGATTGGGAAATATGATCCAGGAGACATATTAAGGATCATTTCTTACTCAAGCAAAACTCCTACTAAAGTCAGTGGCATTTGGCTCTTTCATTAGTGGCATTGGAAATTCTGGATGCAGAAGGGCTGAGCAAAGCCTGCAGAGTTTGGCACTAAGAACGCTCTTAATTTTCTTTTACAGAAGCCCTGGTATGTGCAGTGAGTAAAAGTCATGTAATTACAAGAAATAATTTAATGAAACAATACTATGGTCTTCAACCAAAATAATTGTGTAAGATTTTGTGTGTGCCTGCCTTCTTAAAGAGCATGCAGGAGAGGGAAATAGCCTAGGAAAAACATAAAGGTTGCACTGAAGGAACATATAGAAACCCACACACAGGAAAACTGTTGAGGACTTAATAGTGGTTGCGGTAAATTGGCCACTATTCTTTCTATCAGAAAGAGATGGGAGTATTTGATTAAGTTAAACAGGAGCCATTTCTTTGTTCCAGAGAACAGAGAAAGCAGCATTTCCAACAGACAACTGAGACAGGGAGCCCAGGAAAAAATATCTATTAAGGAGATAACAAAGGAGAAAGGCACTTATACTAATTCTGACAAAATTCATGAAGCATCCTGAGAGGTTTATAAAAGCTATATTCTTCTCAGCCATGTAGGAAACAGAATATAGTATAATATTGAAGAGAAGTCCAAGGAATTGGTGATTTCTGGGCATTTTGTGAGAAGTTAAAAGGCCCCAATAACTCCCTACGAAATAAGATAGGCAGCTAAATCTATAAGGACCAATAAAATATGACAGCCAAATGGTTTCACATCTTATTTTTATAAAGATATGAACACTTACCTTGAGAGTGTCAAGATTATTTATAAAGGTACTGTAGAAATGAAGGCTATCAGATTCAATGAATAATACTGTCATAGTTGTTTTACCCAAACCACACCACACCTAGTATTCTGACTAAGGTGCTTGCAATTGTATTGTATTACTTGCAAGAAAAACAATCCAGGTTCATGATTCTTTGAATTTAGTTGTTTCAAATCAGTAAGTTTATTTTTTAATTCCCTTAGTAGTTTAGAGCATTAAAGTCTGGATCCACATGTACCAATCAGATCGTAAATGAAAAAATCTACAATACACAGCAGTATTCTGCAGTGAAACTATTCTTCACTTTCAGGAAATAATTTTTAAGACCTCTACTTTTAGAAATTTAGTTTCTAAGCCAAATCAATTACATTTTGGAAGCTTATGTCCACAGTGGTAATACTATTGATATATAGATTCTGAATTAACTTAACAATGCTTGCATTGTATTGGACGAATACTGTACCCAGTGATACCAATATAAATCTATTCATCTCATTGCTGTTACTTTGCATCTTATACTGAAGAGAGAGAAAAATTTGGCTCACTGACTTCATATTTAAGTGAATATCAAGATTTATTATCCCTCTACTGTAAACAGTGACCTTGACTTTACCTTGGTCAATATTTACTTCTTAGACCAATAAATCTTTATATTAACTGCAACTGAAGTCAGTCTCTGCTTGATAGATAAAGACCAAACAGGATTCATATGAAGGCAGCATTCATCAGATAAAGTCTGCAGGTTGATTTACCTTCTTGCCCACTTGCTTTAAAAAAAAAAAGTAACACCTTCAGGGGAAACATCTTTTACTGTCTATGGATAGTAGAAGGAAGTATTTCTATTTGCAGTTCCTCACATCATACCTGTCTTTTGTAACAGTGGCAAAGCTGTTGACTCCAGTCCTAAGGGATAGCTAAAACTTATGGATTATAATACTAACAGAATATTGTATCATTACCCTATATTTCCTGATCATTTACTTTTACCACTCTTCTCACATTGAGGAATATTTTACTCAGTGGCTACGTCTACACCGGCATGATTTTCCGGAAATGCTTTTAACGGAAAAGTTTTCCGATAAAAGCATTTTCGGAAAAGCGCATCTAGATTGGCAGGACGCTTTTCCGCAAAAGCACTTTTCCGCAAAAAAGCCCTGATCACCATTTTTGCGATCAGGGCTTTTTTGCGGAAAACAAATCTCTGCTGTCTACGCTGGCCCTTTTGTGCAAAAGTTTTTCGGAAAAAGACTTTTGCCGCAATGGGAGCAGCATAGTATTTCCACAAAAACACTGACAATCTTACATGAGATCGTCAGTGCTTTTGCGGAAATTCAAGCAGCCAGTGTAGACAGCTGGCAAGTTTTTCCGGAAAAGTGGCCAGTCTAGACACAACCAGTGAGTACGCCTGTAAATTCACAGAACAAGATATTATTCAATGTGAATATTCAATGTGAAGGTAGCAGTATCTAGGCTTTGAATAGCACCTTTGATCCAAAAAACTGGGTCAGTAATAATGCAAATAAATCAACATTTGTTGATCCTGCATGAGCCTAAAATATTGAATTCACCAGAAAAGATTATCTGATCTATTAAAGGCCTAATTTAACTTCTACTGGTATCAATGTAATACTTTCTATTAATCCAAACTTGGATTAGGCCCCAAATCATAGAAGCAGCATGAAGTGCAAAGAAAAGAAATAGGGTTCAACATTTTCTTTAAAACAACATGCAAGAAGAACACAGAGAATAGGTTACATAGAGCTAATTTCTCTTCCTGAGTTTGTTTTTGTTGGTAAGTATCCCAATAAATTTCAAACATCAAACTAAATAAAAGAACTAGTAAAAAATTCTGTATACAGAGATCTCCACTTCTAAGATGACTGTAAACCAAATCATATACTTTGTCTCTAGGTCTCTGAGATTTCTTGTATAACAGATTGTGCCACATTTCACGTGTAAGTAGTCCCTTAATTGCATAAAGTATTTACGCTTAACCACTAACCTACAAATAGAAGCTCTGTATAAAAGACAATTACTTCAGATTAGGGGGAGATTGAACATTTCACTTTCTGAGAAATAGAATCAAAGTAGTTTAAAGCCTAAACAGTAAACTGCAAATTTTAAAAACACTTACTTAAGATCTAAAATAAGTATCACACTATTTACTCAGGCGAGTAGCCTCTTTGAAGTCAATGGGATTAGTCATGGGTGAAATTCACCCAACCTCTGTGCAGAGGGACTAGCACAAGGCATGTGTGCCACTCGAGACCCATTTAAATTCTCAAAATAAGTCTTAAGTGTTCCATGGACCTCTTGCTAGCCCTCCAGATGAGGTGAAGTTCACCTCCTTTAAGTAAGGGGAGCAGGAATTGTCTCCATACAAATCTATTTTTAATCAACTATTTCCGAGAGAAGTCCTTGGTTTTCTTCTGAGCTCTTATTTCAGGATACTATGTTTCCCATGCAGCACTGATGATATTACAAAGATGTCTTGATGACAGCCTGCAGGCTGTGCAGGGAAATGTCATACTAACTCCATTAATAAATCATTCTATGGGTACAAACTATTCCAATGGCGTAGCCATTTCTACTATAATACAATGGGTTTGCATTTACTCAGTATAGATATTCTCCTTTCAGGCCAAAATTAAACTGCTCTGCATACTGTTTTTGTTGTAACTAGACCACATTAACTAATGAAATAAATGATGAAGCATAGAAGAGGAGGTAAGAACTATAGAAAAAGAATGAGTGAAGAATAATGTCCTTTTGATTTTCATTTGTTATAAATGCTCAAGCACAACCCACTTATAGCTTTACTTCTCTTTATACCTTATTAGTCATCACTAACCCATGAAAATAAAATATATATTGCATTTCACATAACCTATTGTGTTTAACTATCTTTCCTCTGTTTGCAATAAACAATAACACTTTCTACTTACAGAGACTATTTCAAATGTAAATTAATCAAGCCTCACAACATCTTTGTGAGCACTGTAGGTAAATAAATATGGTCTTATTCATCTTACAGCTGGGTAAATTAAGACAGAGAGAGAGAGACAGTTAAATGACTGCATAAAGATTACACAGCAAGTGAGTAGAAGGCCATGGGGGAAAAAACAGCAGTAGAAATCCTGGTCCCCAATTCCTTATGTCAATAATTAGAAACTGCCTTAGAGGGAATATACACCATGCTGTAAGATCACATATATAATATACATCAAAATACTGAATAGCATTACTTTATGAAGTAATTATATATCTTATTATGTTTATATAAATATATTTTGTTAGTGTATCTAAATATTTACACCTATATAAATGACAGTGGAGTTTCAGTACTGTAGCTATTATTTATGTAACAGTCACATTCAGAGTGCACCAGCCAGGTACTGTCAAAACACACAAAGCCATACTCCCTCCCTGCCTTAAAGAGTTTAGCTAAGGTTGCCTCTGTGTATATGGACAACATATGTACCTAGAGTATCATATTATGTATGTATATCTAGACAATATAAAATCAACCCAGGGATGCTATTTTTACTACAATATTGTGTATATATAAAAAGGGCCAGGAGATCAACTCCTGCATTTAAGCACTGGCTCAAAACACAAGTGGTGTATCCTGCCCTTCAACCTTTCAGAGCCTAGA
Source organism: Pelodiscus sinensis (assembly GCF_049634645.1). Classification (NCBI taxonomy): domain Eukaryota; kingdom Metazoa; phylum Chordata; order Testudines; family Trionychidae; genus Pelodiscus; species Pelodiscus sinensis. The sequence continues at coordinate 223,085,929 of NC_134712.1, forward strand.
TAATTTACCCATGAGCTTCTGTATTAGCTAGGTTCCTTAGCGATTCCTTTATGGGTTTTGGTTAATCCGGCTCTAGATCTCTCTGATATAACAGCATGGTGCTTTGGATGGCTTCTCCCCTTGCTTAGTGTGTGGAGATCACAGCTCCCTGGAGAACGATGGATCGCAGCAGCCCCCGCTAAAGCCTCCAGCAGCTAGACACAGGTTACATAGTCCCTGTTGCCATGGGAGCCGCGTTCCGAGGGTCCCAGAGGACTCACTGGTTTATTTTATTACATCAGAATTGATCAGCACCAGGCGCTGCTGCTGCTGCTCTGAGCGTGGGAAGGGACACAGGGGGAAGCCGTAAAACCCACCCCATGCAGGAGCAGCTGCGGGGGGAGGCTTTGCGTTTCCAGGCGTTGCGTCAAAGCGGGATTTGCAGTGATTTGGGATTATTTTTCGCGGAGGGTGTTGAGATTTATGTGGTTTAATTTTTTAAAGCTTCCTCCTTTCCGTTTGAAAAAGTGCCCCAAGTTGTAGTGGAAAGCCCAGCTTCCCACAGCGCCAGCCAGGGCTCTCCCTCCGTGTGTTATACAGATCAGCGTCAGGCAGGCGTTGCAAATGGCTAGTAAATTGCCTTTAAAAGGTGTTGGCAGCTGACCACATGCATGGGTGAGCTGATTGGAGAGTCTGGCAATGGCCAGCATGGCAGGGCAAAGCGAGAATCTGGGAGACAAATAATTAGGACAAGATGAGGCCAACCCTCATCGAGGCCTCCTCCCACCTTGATGCGAATAACTGTTTTCTGACGCATCGTGTGCCTAGGGAGCTGGACTCATAACGCTAGGCAAGAGCGTCTTTCGTGTAGTTAATAAAGTAAATTAGTGGTTTTTTAGAAAAAAAATTCTACCCCTTTAGACTTTAATCTGGGAACGAGGTGAGGAAACCCTCAGTGATCAGAGAAGGAAAAAAGCGAGTAAAGGGAAGCAGGGCTTGTGGTGCGACTGATAAAATAAGGAAGAATTCATAGATCTGGATTTTTCTCTCCTTCATTCTTTCCCATCCCAGCTGCTTGATCTGAATTCCCTCAACTGTATCAAACCCAACCGCGAACTTCCCGCGCGCTCCAAACTTCCCTGTTCTAAATAGCGGGCTGCTGGAAACCCCTCTCAAGCTCCATCTTCCCAGCGAAAGAAACCTCCAGAGCCTGCCACACCATAAATATTAATACATTATACTGCGCAGCGCATAATGATCTCCCCTTAATTGCAATTCAACCAAAGATTGAGCCTGCTGTCACTCACACACCTCTAAATGATTGTAATTAGGTGTTGTTGATGTCAGGCGAATCCCTAGGCTGAATGTCATTCCGTGCACTCAACAGGACGCTATGCTGGGCTGGGCTGCAAGCACCAAGCTAGGGGACCGACCTCTGCTCCTGCTGAAGGTTCAGAAAACAGGACTGGAGACACACAGAAGGAGAGAGGAGGATGCCGGGAGGGGCTGGTGGCTCCGTCGGGGGCAGCTGTCGATTTCCCGGGAATAATCTAGCGCTTGCGCAGTTGATACACATAGGCCTTTATTGGCTAGCGCGCAGAGCCGCTCCCAAGCAGGCACTTCGAGGTCCCGCCCGCCAGCCGCGGAGAGCCCGAGCCGCGTACTTGCCCCACACAATGGGCAGACAAGGAAATTAGCATATTGCACCCCCGCCGCCCGCAGGGCATCTCGGGAAGCTAGTGGGTGGGCAAAGCCGCCAGCATCCATGTCCTGCGCAAGGGCGGCCTCTGCCCGGGGGCTGTTTCCAAAGGGGCCTGGAGAAGCCTCTTTCCCCCGCTCCGAGGCTGCCCCGCGGTGCGGCCGGGGCAAGGGACCCGCGGGCAAAGCCCCTCAATGCTCCGACTATCCCGAAAACCCGCCGGAGCAGCCCCTCGCTCCAGCCTGTCCCGGAGCCTTCCCGCAGCCGCTGCCCGGCCGCTCCGTCCGTCGCTCAGCGCGGCTTTGGTGCGAGCGAGAGAGGGCGGGCTCCGGATCCGGCCTTGGTCCCAGCCCCGGCCTTCCTTTGCGGGGCGCCTGATGAGCATGGGCAGGCAGCACGAGCAGCGAGCGCCAAGCCCTGTGATCCTCGGGGGGCGGGGCTGCGACCCCTGCTAAGATGCATCCTCAGGCAGGGACTCGCTCCGAAGTCACTCCGGGATCCCTGTGAAGGCTCCAGGCACTGCACGCCGGGGCAGCCCCGCTAAGGTGCATTCCTGAGCCCCAAACAGGACAGCTGTGGGAGGAGGGGCACTTGCTACCTCGGCAGGGCGCCCATGCGCGGAGTTTCCTTTCTTCGGGGAGGGATTAGTTACAGATTTACGCCCCCCCCGCCGCATCACGGTGTGGCGGCGGGTAGCCTGCGTGAGCCCGTGGTGTCCTCAGGGCTGCTAGAGAAGTTTCCTTTAATATAGTACGTGCCTGAATTTTTCTCTCCAGACTAGGGGGGTGTCTACACTTTATTAGACACCAGTTACTGTCCCCTGCCAGCTGACTCGGGCAGGAGGGCGGGGGCTAGGAGGCGGTTTGATTGCAGTGGGGATGGTGCCGAAGGGTGTGTGCAGTCTGGGCTCTGGAACCCTCCTGCGCGGACGTATCCAGAGCCTGAGCTCCACCCCCCCCCCCTTAGCATCCTCAGTTACCCTGTAAGGGTCCGAGCCTGTTGTCTGCGGCGAAAGCCCCATTGACTTCAATGGGAGTCAAAACCGAGGGCCCGATCCGGCGCCGTCCTTGCTCACAAGAGGCGGAATCATACGGACCCTTTGGGTTGCAGGATCGGGGCCCGGCATCGCTGGGAAGCGCGATGCGTTTTGGTCCCTTGGGAGGGTCAGGCTGGACAGAGCTGAAATGCAGCCAGGCCCCACCGGGACCTCTCCTTCCGGACAAGGACACCAGGGGAAAGCTGTTGGGCCCGGTGACCGCCCTGCCCTACCCTGCTCGGTGCTTTCCATAGCTGCGGGGGTGGTGGTAAAAGCGATCGGTGAGGATGCGCCGTGACACCCTGGTTTGTGACGCAGCCATCTGCCTTTCCCTTTGTTTAACCGAACTATCTCCATGCTGCTGTCTCTCAGCCGACTCGCATTTCTTTGCCTGACGCTGATTTAGTGATCACAGCCCGTAGCCGGACTTTTTCATCAGGAGCTTCTTAGTACAGAACCCAAAGAAATTCTTCTGGACTCGAACAAAAGAAGCAAGCCCGGCTCCCTCTCCTTCTGCACAAGGGACAGTGAGGATATTATGTAAGACTTAAAACTCCCCTTTGTGCTTACTGTCCAGCATCCCTCTAGTTTGATTTCACTTTCACTGACATTTTCATCACAGCTTCCCTTCACTTCCCAGTCCCACAGAATCATGTAATATTTTTGAAATATATGCTCTCAGCGTGTAGCCCAAGTTTTACTCTCTCTGTTCCTCGGTAATAATAACAGAAGCAGTAACTGGGAGCTAGTCTCTAGCAATCTTGTCTGCCAACATTCAGGATGTTTTAGATCAATTGGGACCCCAATGAAAAACAGATAAGCTTAGTGTATAAAGTCAAAAAGAGTGATACAAAAACAGAATTTTAGTATAATTTTTATTATATTTTAGCATCATCTAGTTTTTTTCTACATAGGTTGTAATACTACTTTCATTATAGTAATACCAGAGCACTTTCAAGCAGTGTTTTAAGCAGTGTGACAATACTTGTCAAGTGTGGTTCATTTTCTCTCTTATCCTCTTCCCAGCAGGAGTCCTAAATTCACTAGCCATTACCTATGATCAAATATATGCCAAACCTGTAGAGTACAATACACAGACTGCAATCATTTCCCAAAACCAAACTATGAAGTAGTCTGTCTACATCAACTATCATCAACCTTTTAAGAACATCAGATGAAGAACTATAAAATTCATAAGTTTATAACATCTGAAATGTTTGGAAATTAACATCTCCTTGGCTTGCATTTTGAGGCCAATGTATGCAAAGCTGGTTCTTTTAGGGGCACTGTTGGCTTAATGGTTAAAAAGGGAACCATCATGTTAAACATCATATTATATATAGCCTTTAGTTGGGGTTTAATCAATAAACCCCAATAAAATATCTCCACTCATAGACAATAAATAAATACAGAAAAGTAAAACCTGTGGTTATCCCTCAAACATACCAGACATTGTAACATATCTAATGACTTTTATACATGAAACTGTATGGTGGGTGATGGATGTGTGATTTCCAAAACACACTAATGTGTCCTGCATTAATTGGTCTGTGTAGATTCTGCAGTGTGACTGAAGATTCCATAGTGCACTTTGATGTAATGCTCTTTGAAACAGCACTACATTAACATGCACTAGGGAACATTATAAAAAGCGATTAATTAACGTATATCCTACCATAATGACTAATGTATAACATATACATTAGTCATTACAATATATACACAGAGAGAGCCTCAAATTCCACCCATTTTTGGACCTCTACATAAAAACATGTCTAAAAATAAACCCAGAAAAATGAAAGTAATCCTCTCTTCCCCCAGCAGAAACCTTACTTATAAGATTTCATTTCTATGATATGGTTGTGTATTAGTTTGCCAAACTTACATAATTTGGGCTGAAAATTTCTATGCCTAAAGTCTGCTTAAGGGTAACATTTGGGAGGGGAAGTTTCAGATAAAAATAGGTCATCTTAGCTATTTACAAAAACAAAGTTCGGGAAGAACACATTGATTTTTGTCCCTTTTAAATGCTGAGAAACTTGGTGCTTCCATGCTTTAGAGTAGGAATTTGAAATTTGGCAGCATGGTTGCCCCTACTGTCAGAGATATGCAATTTGCCATGATTGTGAAAATCCACCGAAAGCTGCTCAATTTACAAGGCTCCGAAAAACCTCCATTTGCACTTACTCATAGGCTGGCTACGTCTAGACTGGCATGATTTTCTGGAAATGCTTTTAACGGAAAAGTTTTCCGTTAAAAGCATTTTTGGAAAAGAGCGTCTAGCACTTTTTGCGGAAAAGCGTCCGTGGCCAATCTAGACGCGGTTTTGCGCAAAAAAGCCCCGATCGCCATTTTCGCGATCGGGGCATTTTTGCGCAAAACAAATCTCAGCTGTCTACACTGGCCCTTTTGCCCAAACGGGAGCAGCATAGTATTTCCGCAAAAAGCACTAATTTCTTACAGTAGGAAGTCAGTGCTTTTGCGGAAATTCAAACGGCCAGTGTAGACAGCTGATTTTCCGGAAAAGCGGCTGATTTTCCGGAAAAACTGTCCAGTCTAGACACAGCCTAAGAGTTTGGCAGATAAATTATTGAAGGTTCCCTCTGCACTGAGTATGCCTCAGCTTGGGGCTAGATAGGTGGAGCAGGACTTTTTCTGTGATTGCTTCTACTGTTCTGCTGTGGAGTAGGGCACAGGCACTAATAGTGAGATTGGTCTCTTGTGTTCTCAAATTCATGCTTCCCACTGCTGACACCTTGAATGCGAAGCAAGGTGGAAGATGGGATATAGGATCAGGAGCAGCAGACATGAAGGGGGAGGAACAAGGAGCAGGGGAAAGTTCAAGCATTGGGAGGGGAAGGGCAGGAACTGTAGAGGGAGAGATCATGAGCAGGGGAAGGAAAATGGGATAGACAGAAGTTTGACAGGGAAGGCAGAGAAACAAACAAATTGTGCGTGCCTCTAACCTTTATTATAAAAGGGAAAATGTATCAATAGCTATAAAATGTGTAGCAGCACCTCCATCTACATGTTTTGCTAGTCTTTAAAGTGCTGCTACACATTATTAGTTTTTAAAAACATTTTTCCAGTTACAGACTAACTTGGCTACCCCTCTGAAGCTTATAAAATGAGTGTGTGTTGAGCAATTGACAGAGAACACTTCACCTTGCAGAGGAAGGTGTGTGGGGAGAGAGCAAATACAAATGTCCTTACTTTAGACTGCAAAAAAATGTAAATTCCTTATGGCCCTGATTCCCTTTCAGACTACCTGTTGAGATGCACTGCACTGGAGCATACTTCCTTCAGAATGTGAAATTGAACATTCCTTTGTTGTCTCGCTTCTAGGTGTGATGCTTCCTGACAAAATATGTGCTTTCATCCTCTTGGATTGACATAGAAGATAGCAGCATGCTTTTGCTACGGTCAGAGTTACTCTGTTAGTGCAGCTGGTAAAAAAACATGCTGCAGACCTACAGCTATCATCTCTACTGCTGACTGAGAGGGTGTTAATATGTTTCTTCAGGATGAACTTTTTGTATTTTTAGCTTTAGAAAACTTAGGCTGTAGGTGATAACAGTCTCCCCTTCTGTCTGAGTCACACTTGCCCTCTCCCCAAGTCTGGGCTTCAAGACCCTCTTGTCTGGCAATGTCTGTCTGCCAGGTCCTTGTTTGCTTCAGCCACATGCCATGATCAGCCCCACTGTTACTCATGACACAGTAAGCAGATGTCCATCCCAATCCAGGGTTACTTGTGGCATGGTGGACATCTGCTATCCCAGCCCCAGTGTTACTTGTGGAACGGCAACATCTGCCATCTCTCTGTCCCTGCAGCTTCCCTTTGCAGCTTAGTCCTGACCTCCCCTTTGGCACAGCTAGTCTGTGCTGCTCCCTTCAGCTCACAGGCTATGACTGCACTGGAGGCTTTTTGCGCAAAAACAAACACCCATGGAGCATCCACACCTCAAATGTGCTTTTGTGCAAGGAAATCAAGAGTAAAACGTCAGAACAGAGGGCTTTTTCCACCTTAGGTAAATGTCCTTTTACAAGGCATAACTCTCTTTAGTGCAAGAGTTCTTGCACAAAAAGGTAAGTGTGGACGCTCCAGAGGAAAAAGCACAGGTGCTCTGATGGCCATTCCGTGAATGGCTATCAGAGCTTTCTTGCGCAAGAGCGTCCATGCAGTGTGGATGCTCTATTGCACAAAAGCACATTGCTTTTGCGATGTGCTTTGAGGTGTGGACATGCTCTTGCACAAGAAGTTTTTGCGCAAAAGGCTGCTTGCTCAAGAAGCATGTAGTGTAGACGTAGCCACAGAGAGGGTGGGCCCTGGGCTGTTGACTCCCTCATTGGCCTGCCTGCCTGCATGGCTGATTTAGATCATTACCATCTCCACATTGTCCCATGGAACTGTCAGTTTCAGGATGCTGATTTCTCTTGCCCTTCCCCTTTCTCAGGAGAGAGTCATAAAGTTTCAGAAAGGGAGAACATCCCCTTACAAATAGATCCTGAGCCCTTTCCTTGGGGTGAGGGAAGGGGCCTGTCAGGAGAGAGAGGTCATGGAAGTAGCAGCAGTGTTGGGTGGAGGAGCCAGGCCCACATGGATGAACAGTTTGGGTGCTGAGGATTGAGTACCCCAAGAGCTGGTGGAGGGGCTGGCAGGGGAGGGACAGCTGTAGAACACGGTGGGGCCACAGCAGTAGTAACAGGTGCTTTAGAAGAAGCCTGGGCAGATCTTAGCAGTTTTCTTCTCTGGCCCTTTCTGCCGACTAAAGGGGCTTCTTTGGTGGTTTTGGGAGGTGTGATGGCAAGGTCCCTGCATGTGCCTGCTGCTGCTGTCTTGGAGAGGGCACTGATGGTATTTGCAGTGCTACTGATGCTGGTTTCCATGGGGACAGCAGGGCTGAGAATAGAGTCTGGGCAACAATGGAGGCCAGAGTCCCCCTCCATTAGGTCCTCATTGGTGAAGCTACTGCCACTGAAGCCTAGTGTGTGACCAAGTCAGGGGCCCACCACTGAGGGCAGATGGTGAGAAGAGCCACTGGACAGGTGGTGTGGGGATAGAAATAAGAAAGGGAAGGATAAGGAAAAATGGAGGTGAGTCCCTCCTCCCCATTCAATTCTATGGAGGAGGAGAGTGCAAACTACAAACTATAGCATGAGGGGAATAAGAAAAGTAGGAAAGGACACCCTGGGGAGCAGCAGCAGTAGGTGTGAGGTGGTGCAGTAAACATGGGCTCAAAGAAAATGAGGTGCAATTGCAAGTACTGGGAAAGCTTAGGTGTATGGGGGTAAGGATCAATCTGCAAGATGGTTCCGAGCAGTGTGGAGAAGACTGAAATGAGGAGGACTGGGTGGGGCAGGAGAAGCAAACAAGCATCAAGAAGTTGGGGGTCTAAAAGAGGCAGGTAAAAAACATCAGGTGGGGGCAGGGCAGGTTGCAAACAATGAAGAAAGGGGCTGGACAGGACAGGAGCACAAGGCAGGGCAAGCAGTATGTAGCAAACTGTGGGGCTGGGTAGGAAAGGTAGCAAAGGAGACAAGCCGCAGATAGTCTTTATTGTTGGGAGGGGAATGGATGGGGGCTCTATGCCATTCTGCATTTCTCCTGTAACAACAGCAAAGTAAAGGGTAACGCAGGCAATAGTAGCAAGTGCAGCAACAACCTTTGCTTCCCACAGCAATGGTAAACACGCCCCTCCTCTCCCATGGATGGAAAGGGGCAGGAGAATGAAGGAAGAAAAAGGACCGTCTTTTGACTTACTTAGGCAGTTGAATGCTGCTTTGGAGAACTGAATTCTATCTTTGCCTTTGCTTCAGAGAATGCAATGGAAACCATTTAAATCTAACACACAGAGGATAAATGTGTGGTTTCCATTTTTCTGGGCATCTAACCCCGGGGTCTGATTTGTGAATTGCTGAGCTTTCATAACTGCAACTGAAGTCAAGGGAAGCTGGGCATCTGAACAGCTATAAAACATTAAATATTCTGAAAAATGCAGCCCTGGGCTTCTCAGATTGAGCTCCCCAAACTGTTTGACAATTTTAGCTTTAAGCTGTGTCACCTAGTTCCCTGTGGTTAAAATGGGGATCATAATCCTACCTTGCTTCTCATGGATGTTGTGAAGATAAATTCATTAATGATTATGAAGAATTATGGTACCTAGCCTAGGAAGAAATGATTAGTTCAATGTACAGTGAAGGTTGGGGAGTCTTCATTTAAACATGAGAAAACAACTGCCCAGGAGTGAAGAACATCTGATTGTTTGTTCATTCTTTGTGGCAGGCCTCAAGCTCTCCAGGGTTCATAAGCCAGAAGGGTGCTTTGAATGGCACCAGCAATGCATGACTTTCTGTAGCACTCAAAACTCATACCGCACACTGTAATAGTCTTTCAATGTAAATGTTGACTTTTTTTGAAAGAGAGTGTTGTTCAAAACTGGACAAAATGCTAAGGATGAAATCTGGCCCTATTGCGGTCAAGTACCATTGACTGTAATAGTCAGGATTTTACCCAGGGCTCTGGAGTTCCACCCCTCTTGGCTCTTTAAATTGAGCCAAGGTTAGTACAGTTTTGGTTAGCAGGAAGGGCATAGCTATATTTGGGCTTCCTGCAACACTTCTTTGAGCTAATTCTTTGAGTTTGCAGGTTTTGTAACCTTTTTAGTTAAAGATCTTATAAAGTTTAAAAATGAATCACAAATGTCATAGTTATAGACTTTTGATTGGGAAACTGAATATTCATTAGTCTCATCAGAAAACTGCAGCACACCATGGCTTCGTGGGGAAACATTCTTAGACCAAGCTTAGTACCCAGAATAGTTTTTGATACTCTTATGTAAAGAGTAGTGTTTGGCAGCAATGTACAACTAAATCTTAAGAAGGTGCACTATGATTTTTTAATAACAGTGATAGTACCTGTCATAAACAGTAATTCTAGGTAATGCTGAAGACACATTCTTTGTGAAATATAATTTACCTTTGCCATTTTGCTTTGTGATAATAGTTTAATTTACAGTAAATTACAGTAAATATGTGTTTTACTGTACAAGAAGTGATTTGCTGTGGGAGTTTGAGTTCCTATAACACTGTGTTGTGTATAGATTTGCAAACTGTACTAATAAAATACACCTGATTAAACAACATCTTGATGTGTGAGAGCAACACTCCTTGCCATAATGCCAAAGTGTTAAAAAGATTCCCAACTAGATCAAAATTTGGTGAGTAAATATGGTCTGAATAAGACCTGAAAAGAGTGATAATACTGCTTCTGTGGTATCCAGAGTCTTTCCTAAAAATGTGCAAACTACAAATGTTCCTGGTGCCTCCTTGCTCATGTTAACACCTCAGCAGCTGAAGGTTGAGAAGAAGGCTCATGATGATGGGAACTCTATTCCCTGATTCTCGAATTTCCCTGCAAACAGCAGTGTTGTGCATATAATGACTTTCACCCGAGGACCTCAACAAGCTGTGCACACGCTGACTAATGAGGTAAGTAAGAGATTCTGTCTGTCTAAGCAATTGTACCTCACTCATCCCCAGAGCCTAGCACTTTACCAGCTAGGCTGAAGTGCACCTTCCTCTGGAATGGGAAAACAGCCGCTGTTTAACAGAGCATAAAAACACTAAACAACCGTTTAGAACAGGTCGCAGAGGAATCCTTCATCCAACTGAAATTGCAGGTGACAAAATGTCATTTCTCAAGTTTTTCACTTTGGCCATAAAGCACTTTTAACAAACTTACCTTTACAGAAACTACCATGGGATCTTTGATGACATAAGCAGTCAGGTTGTCTGTTTCACATAGCATCCCTATAAAAGCACAGTGCCCCTGAAAAATCTGACTAGTATATTAGTTCCATATCAGCGTGTGAAGAGATGATAATTCAGTAAGTAGCATTCATCAATATTTTGGGGGGCAGCTAGGTCTCTAAGTCCCAATACTTCAACTTCTCCTTGTAAATCATGTGCTCCAGCCCCCCTAATAATTTTTGTTTCCCTCCACTGGACTTTCCCCAATGTGTCCACATCTTTTCTGTAATGGGGGGTCCAGAATTGGACACAATACTCCAGATGTGGCCTCACCAGCACCAAATAAAAGGGAATAATCACTTTTCTACATCTGCTGGCAATACTCCTCCTAATGCACCCTAATATGCCATTAGCCTTCTTGGCTACCAGGGCACAATGTTGATTCATATCCAGCTTCTCATCCACTGTAATCCCCAGGTCTTTTTCTGCCAAACTGATGCCTAGCTAGTCAGTCCCCTTGTACCAGTGCTAAACATTTTTGTACTTGTGTAAAGGAAAATGTTATGTCATAGGATCTGGAAAACACCCAGAATTTGAGGGTGAGGATCCTCTTTACTCTTGTACTTTTAATTGGGTGGAGGCAGATGCTACATAAGGGCTGTGTCTACACTGGCATGAATTTCCGGAACTGCTTAAAACGGAATACTATTCCATTTTCAGTATTTCCGGAAAAGGAGCGTCTACATTGGCAGACTGCTTTTCCAGAAAAGCCCTTTTTCTGGAAAAGCGTATGTGGCCAATGTAGACGCGCTTTTCCGGAAAAGAGCCCCAATCGCCATTTTTGCGATCGGGGCTTTTTTCCGGAAAAGACTACTGGGCTGTTTACACTGGCCCTTTTCCGGAACAGTGTTCCGGAATAAGGACTTATGCCCGAGCGGGAGCAGAATAGTTTTTCCGGAATAGCAGCTGATTTTGTACAGTAGAGCGTCGTTGCTTTTCCGGAAATTCAAGGGCCAGTGTAGACAGCTCGCAGCTTATTCCGGAAAAGCGGCTGATTTTCCGGAATAAGTGGCCCAGTGTAGACACAGCCAAGATGTTTTAAAAGAATTATTTTGAACCCAAATATTTTGTGCTGAAAGGAAAATACTCAGAAATACAGGTACCTTTTGAATGCACTCTTTTGTCTCAGTAGCTGTAAGAAAAATCTTACTAGCCTTTTTTGAGAGCGTCAGTGGACCTTACATAGTGCACAGGCACTTTTACTCTGAAGTGATATGAATGGAAGCACTATTCTCTCTAAGATTTTCCATCCATGAGCCGAGTGAATTTTGTCTGGTGCATCAATATTGAGATCATGTGCACTTGTTTGGATGTGTGCCACCATGACACTCAAGTTATTAATGAATATCTTATATATATTTTATAAAATGTTATGGAAGAAAGAATACTAAAAAAGGGTTAATTAACAGAGTGCATAACTTTAAGGCTACATCTACATTGGCATGATCTTGCGCAAATACTCTTTAAAGCAAGAGTTTTTGCGTTAGAGTACTTGCACAAGAGAGCATCTATATTGGTCCAGGACTCATCATAAGAACGATGAGCTTTTGCGCAAAAGAACGTCTACATTGGTGGGACACTTTTGCGCAAAAGCAGAAGCCCAGAACCATTTTAAAGAGGGGAAAAGGGCACCAGCCCTTTCTGGGGGCGGGGGGCTGGAGCTCCTTTGAGACACATGCTTAAAGGGATCTCCTTGGACAGCTGTTTTTCTCCTGCTGTGTGCTTTAGGACCTCTTGCAAGGACTGACAGCCGTAGCAGTTCTATTTGTGGTTGCCCTCTGCCTTATTGGACACCACTGCCTTGTGCCTTTGGCTGATTTTTTTATCTCAGCTCGTTTGTTGTGCCATGGAGCCAGGGATGGCCTTGTGCCTGCTCTGGCCCCTTCCAGCCATTTTGGCGTGCCTGCAGCTGCTGCTCTAGGCTGCTTCACTCCTCCTCCAGGACCTCAAGGCGCAGGTCGCGCTGGACTGCCTCACCCCCACCCCACCGTGGAGAGGTCCTTGTGGAGACTGGACACCAGTACCGACTGGTGGAACCGGCTGGTCCTGGGGCAATGGGACGACCAGCAATGGCTCTGGAACTTTCTCATGTGAAAGCAGACGTTCCTGGAGCTGTGTGCCTGGCTTGCCCCTGAGCTCCAGAGAAGCACTACCCAGCTGCGGGCACCCGTCCCGGTGGACAAGAGGGTCGCCATCGCACTCTGGAAGCTGGCCACCCCGGACAGCTACCGATCGGTGGAAAACCAGTTCAGGTTGGGCAGATCAACCATCGGTGCCGTCGTCATGCAGGTAAGTCCCAGGGGGAAGTGGGGCGGGGGAAGTATGCTTGCACTCTATGCCCAGGGGCAGGCAAGACTCCAGGCTGGGTCACCCAGGGGTTTGGGCCGTCCCTCCTTTGCACAGGCCTGCTGGTGGGGAGGAGGGGGTGTCCTGTGTGTGTGTGTATGGACAGAGGGCATCATGGGGGGGACCCGCCCAAGGGAGCACACACTCACCCTGCCTTATGTGATGTGTTCCCCTGTGTTTCTCTGCACCCTTCTGCAGGTTGTCTGTGCCATCAATGACATCCTGCTCCAGAGAGTCATCTGCCTCTGAGACATGGAGGCTACAGTGGCCGGCTTCGCTGCCCTGAGGTTCCCCAACTGTGGAGGAGCCCTGGATGCAACCCACATCCCCGTCCGTGCCCCGGAGCATCGAACGGCCCATTTCATAAACAGAAAGGGGTACTTCATCATACTCCAGGCCCTCGTGGACCACCATGGCCGCTTCCTGGACACTTATGCAGGCTGGTCTGGCGGGGCACACGATGCCCACATGCTACGAAACTCCGGCCTGTTTGACAGGCTGGAGGCAGGCACTTCCTTCCCCCAGCAGGAATTTACTGTCAGGGACGTGCCAATGCCCATGTGTGTTGTGCCTGCTGCCCTGGCTAATGCGGCCCTACACGGAGCGGATGAACCACAACTGGGCATGGTTCAACGACTGCCTCAGCCGGGCCTGCAACCAAGTAGAGTGCGCCTTCAGGCACCTGAAAGCCCAGTTCCGCTGTTTGCTCACCTGTCTGGAGATGGGTGAGCGGAATGTCCGGGAGGTAGTGGCTGCGTGATCCACAATCTTGTGGAGCAGAAGGGGGAGGCCTTCCTCCCGGCATGGATGGCAGGTGAGGGCCAGGCCTTCGAACAACCCCACACAGCTGCCTCCCGCCAGGTGCACCACGATGGGGTGCGCATCCAGGAGGCCCTGACGGAGATGTTCTCCCAGGCCCCATAGTAGGGTTGCCTCTGTCTCCCTTGCCATCTCCCTCCCATCCCCAACCCTTCCCTCCTCTCCTCCCCTTACCTCCCAATAAACAACCAAGAGAGGTTTTTTTAGAACACAACATTTCAAACTTTTTAGTTACAATGGATGGGGGGATGTAGGATGGGAGGGGGGAGCTACTACTGGGAGGGGTGGCCCCTGTGACTGCCTCTGCGGGAGCGGACCTGGACATGGGGTCAGGCCGCGTTGGGGCAGGCAGCACGGGGAGAGGGGCAGGAGGAGGAGGGGGAATTGCGGGAGCAGGAGGGTCAGGAGGAGAAGGGGGCACGGGCATTGCTATGGGAGAGATGGCGGGTGCATGGGGTAATGCCATGCCGTAATGTACGGCATGACCAATGTGCGCAGTGAGGGCAGTGATGGCATCTGCCATGCGGATACACTGGTCCTGGAAGGGTCCCTGGTCCGGGAAGGGTCCCCAGGCCTGATGGCGCCACTCCAGTCACCTCCACCTGGTGTGTGATGGCTGCCTCCACACGTTCGATAGCCTGCACGTGCTGCTGAAGCAGTTGGTCCCGCTGCTGGACACGCCGGCTTGGTTCTTGGGCTGTTGGGGGTGTTGCCGCTGCCGCAGGGCTGGAGGGTCCCCTGCTCCTACTTGATCCTGCTGCAGGGAACAGAGGAAAGGATGGGTCAGTCAGGCAGCCCAGCCACCATCCCCACACCCCATGCCCTCCACCCCTGAGCCCAGGTGACACCACAGTAGTGTGGCTTGGGCCCACTTGGTCCCCCTGTGTTGTATGTTTGCATACAGGACTGCCCTGGAGTAGGGTCCTCCTCCATGTATTGTAACCACCGGTCTGCGTTCTGGCCCCTTGGGGGGTGGGAGGGCGCGTGCGTTAACCTGTGGAACTCCCTGCCAGTGGAGGTTGTGAGGCTTTGGGCTGATCAATGGTGTTTGACAGGGAGCAAGATGAATCCCCACACAGTGCTTGGGAGCACATATGGCAGACGTGGTCTGGGCGCTCAGATCCCCATCATGTGGGATGTCTCCTGGATGGAACCAGAAGAGTGACTGGGGAGTGCACCATCCTTGGAGCAAAACTCAGGTGGCCCTAGGGCCATCCCAAGTGCTTCCCGCCTCACCCTCCCGCTAGCCCTCACATACGGTAGCCCAGGGAAGTGTGTGGCCGCAGTGGGGACTTCCCTCAGGGGGCCAGCCAAGGCACTGGGAGCAGGCGAGGGGTTCAGTGGGGACCACGCTCACAGGCTGTAATGCTGCAGTTTTCCCAAGAGCAGCTGGCTGCGCCTTACAGCCAGGCATGGAACAGTGTGCTGTTCTGCATGCTGCACCCTTGCGGAGCTGTGCGCTCTGGCCTGAGCCCCTGGGGCCCTGGCTGGTTCCAGCCGGCATCCACCCTTCCCCCCTGGTTCGGATGTGAATGAGCAGCATGGTCCCAGGCGTGCCCTGGAGCTGCCTGCCGCGGCCACGTGCCGCTCGGTCACCAGGCTGCACATGGTTGCACATGCTGCATGCTGCTAATCTACACAGTGTGCAGCTCATGCTGCCTAAGTGATGCTCCTCCCCCCCCCCCCCCCTCGGTGCCTGGCTTCCCTCCACCCTTGTGAGTGCAAAGTGCAACACTCACCAGTGGATCCTTCCCTGGCCTCTGACGATGCACGGGAGATGTCAGGGCTGCCGGAGAGGGCCTCCACCTGGAGGGTCCCACTGCTCCCCAGGTCCTCCTCATCCTCCTCCCCACTGGGCAGCTGTTCTTCCTCCCCCGCCTCACTGGGCCTGGTGACAGGGGCGCCTGCTGGTGTCCACAGATTCCGAGGGTCCCTCTGGTGGTGCCTGGCCCAGGATGCTGTGGAGCCGCTAGTAGCGGGGGCAGGTGTCGGCTCCTGCTCCCTGGCGCTCACTGACCCGGACATAGCTCAGGTGCAGCTCTTTGACCTTAGCCCAGACCTGCTCAAGGGTCCGGGCTGGATGACCCTGGTCAGAGCGCGCCTGAGCCATGCAGTGGGAAATGTCCGCATTGCGCCGACAAGAGTGGGTGTCGTGAAGGACCAGGATGGGGTGCGCCGCTTCATGCCCCTCGGGGCCTCCTGCGCTGGGGGTGCGGGTTGTTCCCCCCTGGAGCGGCCATCCTGGCGGTTTGGTGGCTGTTGGGGAAGGCAGCAGAGCCGCGTGGCAGAGCTCTGGGCAGAGGCGGCAGAAGGGCTTCTGCCTTGTGGCTTCTGCAGGCTGCATCTGCCTTTAAGGGGCTCAGGTTACCAGGAAGTCTGGCGCTGCCTGCAGGTACGGAGCGTCCAAGCGGCCACTAGGGCTTTTTTCCATTTAGACTGCTTTTGCACAAAATGTCTTGGCTGCCTGTCTACATTGGCCTCTTGCACAAGAACACTTGCGCAAGAGGGCTTATTCCTGAGCAGAAGCGTCATAGTTCTTGAGCAAGAAGCGCTGATTTCTTACATTAGAATGTCAGTGTTCTTGCGCAAGAACTCACGGCCATTGTAGACAGGCAGCAAGTTTTTGCGCAAAATCTTGCCAATGTAGAGACAGCCTAAATGATTAGTTAATATGAAATCAAATAAAAAGAAAATTAATACTGAAAAATTTTCAGTAGCCAACTTCTGTTTATAGCCCTCTCTCAGGCCCTCCCCTAGATGGAGTAGATGATCTCCCTTCCAGTCCTATGGGACTGTTGGCACTACATCATTTAGGCTGTGAGGAATGAAATGCACTTGGAAAGTTGCCTACTTTTTCAAAATACACCTTCAAAGTCCTATCACTTGGATCATAAAATTTGGTTCTGGATAACTGAAATCATAATTCTGTTTGGCCTGTTGTGACTTTAATTAGCACTTTATTTCCATCAGTTCTCTGAATAATTTATTAGTGCTAAAGGTTCACCATTTGCTCTCCAAAGTCTTTGTTGAATTCACCAATTTATTCTTTTGTTCTCTTCGTATTATATATGCAATCTTTTTCCAGTCAGTACTATGCATTAAGGCTGAAATGCACTGGTGATGTGGCCATCAACCATACTCATTATTTAAGCCCTGAGTTCGAGGCCATACAGGGGAGCTATGTGCACAATAGCCACTTTGCTAGGAGCTCTGCACATACCCTGGGTGCTTCAAAAAGAGTCTGTGCCGACCAGAGGAGGGATCATTAGATCCATATTTAAGTAAATGTGTTGGAGAGGGAAATCACTAGGCCCCATAGGAGCCTCACAGAGAGAGAGAGAGAGAGAGAGAGAGAGAGAGAGTGTGTGTGTGTGTGTGTGTGTGTGTTCTCCACATGCCCGTGAGGAGTGGCGGGGGAGCAGGAGTGTGCAGGCCCGCTCTAGGTGGGAGGGGGAGGAATCTCCAGGGCTCAGGGCAGGGTGGGGGTAATGCCAAGGTCCTGTAGCTGTAGGGGGGGGGGAGGAGGGGGAGAGGGAGGAGGCAGGGGAACCTTACCCACAGAAGATGGCCTGGCTGGCAACATGCAGAGCCCTGTCCCCAGCTGGTCAGTGTGACTGTCCCCGGTGCTCACTCTGCAGTATCCCATCCCTGCTTGCTGCCCCCAGTGGTGAGTGAGAGGATCTCATTCCTCCTCTCTGCTCCTCCCTTTCCATGCTGGGGGGGAGGGAGAAGGGAAAACCTCATTCCTGCCACTCCCTGTGTTCCCAGCACAACTAACCCCTGACCTTGCTTTAATTTAGGGTAAGAGGAAGCTGTCTACCAAATTTGGTGGCCCTAGCTGTTAACGTTTTAGAGGAGTTCTTGCACAGACAGACAGACAGACATTTCATTTCTAATAGATAGAAAAACATCTATGTGCTAGCATGGTTAATAATTCTTTGGCCACCCCTTTTTTCTACTATTAAAAACAGAAACCATTGCTTACAGATACAGAAATTTTCATATTTAAGTTCCAATTGAGAATTGTATATGAATAAAGTTCTATTTTATTTTAAGAAAGTTAGCATGTGATAGTGAATACATTTTTGCATAAGCCACTTCTGTGGTCTTGGAAACAAAGCACGAACTATAATTTCTTCTCAATAATGTATTAGCTACATCTGAAATATTTATTGAGTGGCAAATCATAGATTTTGTATTGTTTTAGAATTTGCTTCTAAGAAGACATGAAATCTTCTCTCATAATCGAATGGTATTGGGTTACCAGAGCTTTTAAGCAAGACTTAGTATTCTCTAAAGAGGCTAAAATTAAAACCATAGAAGTTTTTGAATAAGAATTAGAGGAGACTGTGAGGGAAGGATTACTGATAATTTTGCTAATAAAAGATTATTATAAGGATTGCTTGCTTTGGTGTAAAATGAATATGCTTCCTTAGGTGCAACTGCAATGACCCTGAGTGAAGGTAAAGAGAATTGGGAGATTGTCGTTCAAGCCAGTATGTTGGTGGAGAATGCTATCGTGGTAGTTAAATACAGTTTTAGTATGAGCAAAAAAATACTGAAATTTGGATGAAATCCTTCATGTTGCTTTGTTTGATAGCAATGTTGGCTGCAGATTTCAGGACATTTTTTGGATTAAATAAATATGCTAAGTCCGTTCATTTTCAATTTAAACCAATTTTTACAAAAAAATGCCCAGGTTTTACAAAAAGTTGTATTCATTTTTTTTTATTTTTCACTCTGTTTGTATCATTAAAATATATAAAATAATTTGTTTTATTAGTAAAATACAATACATTGCATGAGCAATATGCATTATGATAATACCCAGGGTCATGGGTGACTTGTGATAGCTTCTAGGAGTGTACTGCTCCCCTGTGTCCCTGCCCAAATTTTGATCACTAGATGGGGAGCTGTGGCCCTTTCTGCACCCCGCCCCTTGCAGGCACCAGTCACCTATGTGCAGGAGAGCCGACAGCCTTGTGCACCCAATCCATGCTCCCTGAATGGGCAGGGCTGCAGGCACCCAACCCTCAGTGCCTCCTGGACTGTGGTTCTGCCCCCTCTTAGCTCTCAACCCATATAGAGTGCCCCTCATGGTGCTTCAGCGGCAATGTAATGAACCCAGGACTCAACGCCCTTTTGAATTGCCAGGCTGCAGGTCAATAACTGTTTTTGTCCCCTCTCATTGGTGGGCCTGATAATATCTTAACCTGTGTGCATATTCAAAGCTGCTTGTTAAAACAAAGCTATGTGTTAGTCTAGAAGATGCATACAATAACCCAACAAGCATGCATGCAACCTCTGACCTGCATGCGCATTTGAACACATAGATAAATCCCACATTTATCACATACACATTTGAAGCTGTTAGCAGATAACTGCTTAAAGAGTTGACACATTAGAACAGGAAGAAAACAATCTGTAATCAGAATAGGTTTTAGAACACAAAGAGGTATTCGAAAGTTTAAAACAAAAACAGGAGAAAATGATTGCATGTAGGCACTGCAAATGGTGTGGTCTCATTATTAAATGTAAATATTTATAGGCTAATAATGCTAATAACTGTTTATTCAAATGAATATCTTATCTGAGCATTAGAGAGAGATTGTTGTCTTAAGCACAAAGGTGGCATTGTGCTTTGAGTTTTATTTTAGCTCTGCAGCAAACCACGTTGGTGAATGGAATTCAAAGTATTAATTTACTGTATACCATCATCTTTCAGTCCACCAATATAAACTCCAATATTTATCCAGATAAATTAATAGTTGTTTGCACTGATTTTCACCTGTTTTTGTTGTTGTGAAAATAAACACTGATAAATTCCCGGGAAAAATTAAATAATATATTTAAACTGAAAACGAAGGGTTGTACTCGTATCTCATTTAGATAACTTCCTACAAAATAATTCAAGTAATACAATAGACAGGCACTGAAAAAAATATAATTAAATCTAGCCAATATATTCATTGTATTGTCAAAGTCTATGGAAAAAAATCCATCTATTGAGAGCTTTTGCAACAGAAGGACTTATTTCAATTGGTGGAGATTCGATATGTATTTGAATATCTGGGCAGTTGAAAAAATGACTAGCCCAATAAAAGAGAAGAAAAAGGCATTTAACAGACTGAGATTTTGTTATGTGTATTCTTGTAATATTTTTTTAAACAGAAAATATTAAAGTATTTTTAAAAGTTTGCACACTATCAATGGTGTCAGGAGAATACCTGAGGAAAGTCGAGAAAGTTCCACCAGATTTCTATGTATTTATCTTTTTTCATCTCTCCTGTAAAACTCCAAGTTGATGAGTTAAATCTTCTAGTACCAGAATTTCTAGGGCCATACCAATTTCACAACTGTGAAAAATGTGTCATGGACTGTAAAATAAGCCCTTCCCTGTGAAATCTGATTTCTCCTTGTTCCTAGAAGTGCTCCTCCTACCTCTGACTATTCAGAAGAAGGACAGTATGGGTATGTCTAGACTACATGGCTCTGTCACCAGAGCCATGTAGATTTTACTAGACATACCCAAATGAAGCGGCGATTTAAATAATCGCCGCTTCATTTAAATTAAAATGGCTGCCGCACTGAGCTGATCAGCTGTTTATTGGCTCAGCGCACTAGACTGGACGCTCCGCAGTCGACATCAAAGGTATTTGTCGACCGCCCCAGTAAACCTCATCCCACGAGGCAGGGGCAGATGACCATTTTGCAGGGCCCAGGGCAGTACAATTTCGCGGGGCCCCTCTTTGCCACGGTGCATGCATGATGGTGCCACATGCATGCGCGGGGCTTCTTGAAGCGTGGGGCTCGGGGCGTCCGCCCCGCTCGCCCTGCCCTATATCCGCCCCTGCGTTATGCCCCGAGGCATAACGAGGCAGTCAACAAATGCCTTTGATGTTGACCGCAGAGCGCCCAGACTAGTGCTCTGAGCCGACAAACAGCTGATCGGCTCAGTGCGTCAGCAATTTTAATTTAAATGAAGCGGCAATTATTTAAATAGACGCTTCATTTGGGTATGTCTAGTAAACTAATCTACATGGCTCTGGCAACAGAGCCATGTAGTCTAGACATACCTGTATTGTCCCTCCTCTGCAAACGGCTGGTGGAAAGGGGGTGGGGACCAGAACAGACTCACCTCCAGGTGCCTTCTTCTGCAGCAGGATGCTGTCCAAGACTTGGCAGAAGCCTGAGGTTCCTGTAGCTGGAGGAGACTTGTTGGAGTTGTATTGTATCTTCCCCGTGTTGTTGGGAGGGCCCCCATCAAAGGGTGCTTCCTACCTGTGATGGGCAGGGTAAGGAAGGGCCTGTTCCTCCCCTGCAAACTGTTCTGGTAGTGGGAGGGGGAGACCAGACTAGATCCACCTCTATCTCTTGGAACCTCCTGTGGCTGCAGGAAGCTCTGTGGTTGCTACCTTCAGAATCCAGCTCTGGAGGCAGCACAGAAGTGAGGATGGCAATCCCATGACTCCCCTTCAACAGGCTTGTGGGCTCCCCATCTCCTTTTGGGTCATGACCTCATGGTTACATCACTATGAAATTTCAGGTTTAAACGGCTGAAAATGTGAAATTTACCTTTTTTTCAAATCCCATGGCCGTGAAATTGGCCATAATAGTTCATGAATTTGGTAGGGCCCTAAATATTTCCCACACTCTTTGATACCAGTCAATAGATTTAGGGGAGACACTTCTTTTCCTCCCCCTTTACTATAGTAAATCTAGCAGCAACTAGGAGCTAAATGATCAATTCTTTATGGCTTTTATTAAACACAGTCTTTTCAGAACAAAGTCATTAAAATATTAAGGAGTTATCTGACACCTTATAAGCTCCCTTATGGAATCTCCAACAGATTTTTCAAAATGTCTGAATTTTTGGGCACATCGACTAAATATATGGAGAAATCCTCTCAAGTCATTGCAATCTTGTCAGCATTTGCCATCCTTATATCCTGCGTATTTATCTAATGGTAGGGAAAGCTGGGAATACTTGATTGATAAAACAAAATTATATTAAAATTATTTGTGTTTACTGAGTTATTTGGACCATTGCTCCCTGCGTTATCCCATTCTTCATATATTTGGTGTTAACATTCTAGCTTTCCATGAACATAGTTATTTTATGTAATAACAGAGATTATTTTATATTCAGTGGAGTGTAACCCTTTGTGTTTCATTGCTGTAGTGAGTCATTTTTAAAGTTCTGTCAGTTTTCTATTTGGGTTTGCCTTTTTTGTGGGGGTGAAAAATGTGTCTGTTGTAGATATTGAAATATAATATTGGAATTCTGGTGTGTTTTGCAAATTGTGTATTATCATGTGATCAAAATGTTTTGTCTCTAAACAGTTGGCCAAATGTGGCTATGTCTATGTGTTTCCAAAAGTCAGAACTTCCTAGGCTTTTTTACTGGGGTTTAATTTTGTATTATGTACCATAGGCATTAGGGGTGACAGGTGTGGGTTTAGTTTTTTACATAAACTATCCCACGCTTCTATTTTTGCTTTCATAAAAGAGTGGTTATATATTGATTTTTGGCCTATAGGATTTCTTTAGCCAGGGATCATATGGTGTTTGATTGTACCACAATGAGCTTGTTCTTTCTTTGTACAGTACTTATTAGGGTTGATGTTATCCTCTATGTTAGGTTTCTGATCCAACTAGCTTGATAACAGTGATTAATGTTTGGTAACGCTAATACTCCCTTTTGCCATAGTCTTGTAAAGTAGACTGATTAATCCTAGGCTTTTTATTTCCTCAAACGGAATCATAAATCACTGTTGATCTAAGAAACTTCCAGGAACTAAGACTGGGAGGATTTGCAAAAAGAAGTTAATGTGAGATATTTATTTTAACTGATGCAATTTTGTCTAACCATGACATTTCGTATTGTGACCAATTTTCCAGATCAGTTTTAATTTTCATAATCAAATGTATATAATTAATGTTTAGTAGTCTCACTATCTTTTAGAAATGTGTATTCCCTGGTATTTTTCTGAAATAGTTACACATTTATATTTGTATTTTTTTCTGTAGGTCAGACCCCAAACCTACACTAAGGAGTTCTGATTTGTCGTAATTTATTTTAAATGCTACATAGCTAAATTTTAAGATTTATTCTTACATTTCTATTAGTGTCTGAGGTAAATTTGTAACAAATGCTATGATAATATCTGAATATAAGGGTAATTTGTATTTCCTGTTTCCTACAGTAATTCCATTTATATTAAGATAATCTCTGATCAATTGGGCAAATGACTCCATTATCCCAGCAAAAAGACGACATGATAAAGGGTATGTGAAATGGAAGATTTTTCTAGTAGATATCCATTTATTCTTATAGTAGCATGTGGGTTGGAATATAAGATGTGAATCCAATTTTGAAATTTAGGGCCTAAACAAAATGTATAGAGAGTATTTTTAAAGAACTGCCAGTTTACTCTGTCAAAAAAGCTTTTTCTGCATCTAGTGTGAAAAATTGATGGGATTCATTGGTAGAGTCTGTACTGATGATCATGTCTTAACTTCTGCAAACATTAGTTGCCTGTTCAATGTGAATCCTTTCTGGTTCCTGTTAATATATCTAGATATGTTTCCAAACTATTTGCTAGGTCTGAAACATATTTTATGCTTTGGTCACTACTACGGGTTCAGATAATGTTGTTATTTATAGTTTATTATATTTTAATCTCTATATAGGTGAGAGTGGAGGTGACTGAAAAACAAGCTCTGTTCATTGCTGATGGGGAAATGAATATTTTGTTCTATACATGTGAATTTGTAATTTAACCAAATGTTTTCACTGAAACCACATTCAGTATATTTTCTATCCAGTCTAATACATGTTCCTTGAGTAAACCTATTACTGGGGCACCCAAACACCTCTATAACACTTTCTGCATGTTCTCAATTCCTCCCTCCAGGCTGAGAGTCTAGGATGTGGCTTTCTATTTATGCTGAAAAGTATCTATGTTGCCCTCTCTTACATTTTATCCCAAGTCTTTCATATTTGCTGCCATTCCCCCCCCCCCCCCCCCTTGGCTTCTGCTGTCCTGAGATTCCACAAGAGGCTGTTCTCACATCTTTTCTTCTAGTCTTTTTGGTTGGGGACAAAAGATTGAACATGAGTGACTCAAACTTGACTTGAAAACAGAAGGAAAATTTCAAAAAAATCCATAAAAATTGTTATTTCGGAAAACAGAAACCTTATGATTCGAAAGCTAGTCTCTGGCTGTTTGTTGTGGGTCCTGACTCATGAATGTTTGATGCTGGCAAAACTGAATTAACTAACTATCTTTGGCTGCCAATAAGAAATATACATCCAGGTGGCTCAGGTGCAGGGGAAGTGAGGCTCATATGGGGAGGAGTCCTGGGAGTGGAGGAATGAGACCAACCATGAGGGAATGGGTAGGAGAGGGACTCAATGTGTGGAGGTTGAGTGGATGGAAGAACTGCTCCCTGTACAGAGATCCAGCAGAGGAGTGATGGGTGTAGGAAGCAGGGGATAGAGTTTTCAGAGCTTCCTGCAACCGGGGGAAGAAATCTGTGTGTGGGTCTGACTCAGTCCCAGATGCTGTGCAGGGGAAGAGGAAGTCCACTCCTCCCCAGCCCAGCCAGGACTAGCAGCTGAGCCCGGCTCAGTGTAGGAGCCGGGCAGGTTTTCTCTATTCCCACCTCCTGCCCCACATTGATTTATCTCTGCTGGATGCCCAGGACACACAAAACACACTTCTGAAAGCGTTGTATAACTGTTCTCGTGGCTTCCCTTTGCTTGCCCAGCAAAGTCATTTTTCATGGGGAAGCAAAGAAATCAATCTGCAGGTGACAAATTCTGCACATGTGCAGTGGCACAGAATTCCATCAGCAGTAAGAATCTCTTAACAGTACATTAACACAGCTATGCAACAGGGTTAGTTCTCTTTTCCTTGAGCTTCAGTGCTGTATATTTAGACTGGCTAAATCTGGTTAAAAAGGCAATTAAAAAAAAAAGAGATTGTACATGTCAGTCTTAATATCAATTTTCTTTTACGTGAATGCTGTGAGAAAATGGATTAGTGGTAATTTGATAGGAGGGCGAATAGATTCTAAGGCTTTTTCTAACTTTTTTATTAAAAGGGCTAACACTCTAATTTGTTTAACTCTTAAAGAGGGAGAAGTTCCTGTCTGCATGGTGGTTTTCTCTGAAGTTTTGCATTCAGACTGTTCTGCCATGGGGCTTAAGTGGCCAGTATACATTTGCAAATATAATATTTGAAAATACAGCAAACAGGGCAGCAGCCAACAGGGGAGTTTGCCTGGGAAACATCCGAGAGGAGCTCAGGTAAGTGTGGCTTTTGGGGGCTGTGTTGTGAGCTGGTGGGGGTGAGTATCAAAGTGTTTGTCTGCCGGTGAGCAATTGTTTGACTGTGTGTTTGGCGATTTGAAAAGAGCGGTAGTTGTAAAAGTTTGAAAAGTGTGAATTGGGAGTGCTTTGTTCCAGTTGGGCCTTCAGGGGCTGATTGGATTAGAGGCACGGCTTTGAGACGGGCCTAGTAATCAGCCTTATAAAAAGGCAGCCAGGGCAAATGCGGCGAGCAGCAAACAGGGCAGTTTGCCTGGCAGTTCACCTTGGGGGAAGCCTCATAGTGTTTGGTGTTTTTTTGAACTTTGTTTCTCTCCTGCCCTTCAAGGGGGCATTTTAAAATGTCTAAGGAATCTCTGAAGGAGGGTGGGTATGGACAGTGATAGGTCTGCTGTAGTTACCTGCACAGCATGTGCCATGTTTGTCTTCCTCCTGGAAGATAGAAGGGATTGCATCTGTACTAAGTGTAAGCTGGTTGCCATTTTAGAAGAAAAAATTAAAGGACTTGAGGCCTATGTTCCATCAAAGACGATGAAGACTTCCTCAATAGAAGGCAGCATTTAATACTGCAGGCATAGCAGGCTGAAGAACTAGTGAGGACAGTCCAGAACAAGGAAGAAAACTGGGAGCATGTAACCTCCAGTAGAGGAAAACCCACTCAGGTATCCCCAATTCCCTTTGAGGTAAGTAATCACTTTCAGGCTCTCTGCACAGGCACTACTATGGAGAATGCTTTGGCAGGGACCTCTCAGGCAAGAGATCAGAAGGAGACCCCATGTATCAGAAGGCCTGGGATGCGTAGTCCTAGGGATAGGGGTTCCACGGCCATCACCCCCAAGAGAAGATGGGTAATGGTGGTCGGGGAATCCCTCCTAAAAGGGACAGAGTCATCCATCTGCAGTCCAAACTTGGAATCTTGAGAAGTGTGCTGCTTACCAGGAGCTAGAATTCAGGATGTGTCTTCCAAAACTGATCAAACCTTCAAATCGCTACCCCTTCCTGCTTCTTCATGACGTTTAGAAGGTCACTGCAGATTATGTAGCACTGGGAAGAAGGATCAAGGAATTTGAAGCACAAGTGGTGTTCTCGTCCATCTTCCCTTCTGAAGGAAAAGATCCAGGCAGGGATGGTTGAATCATGGAAATAAACTTGTGGTTGCACAGATAGTGTTGGAGAGAGGGATTTGGTTTCTTCGATGGTGGGACTCTGTTCTGGGCACAAGGATTGCTAGGATGAGATGGGATCCACCTAACCAAGAGAGGAAAGAGCATCTTCGTGGACAGGCTTGCAAACCTAGTGAGGAGGGCTTTAAACTGGGTTCCTTGGGGAATGGTGACCTAAACCCTGAGGTAAGTGGGGAAGTGGGATACTGGGAAGAAACACAAGAAGGAAGGAGCAACAAAGGAGTACTCCTGATTCGAATGGAGAAGGTAGGGCAATCAACTAGTTATCTAAGGAGTTTGTACACAAATGCAAGAAGCCTGGGAAACAAACAGGAAGAATTAGAAGCCCTGGCACAGTCGAAAAACTATGATTTTATTGGAATAACAGAGACTTGGTGGGATGACTCACGTGACTGGAGCACTGTCATGGAAGGATATAAACTGTTCAGGAAGAACAGGCGGGGGAGAAAAGGAGGAGGAGTTGCACTGTATGTGAGAGAACAGTATGATTGCTCAGAGCTCCAGTATGTAGAGGGAGAAAAGCCTGTTGAGAGTCTTTGGGTTAAATTTAGAGGCAGGAGCAACAGGGGTGATATTGTGGTTGGTGTTTGCTATAGGCCACCGCACCAGGTGGATGAGGTAGATGAGGGTTTCTTCAGACTACTAAGAGAAGCTTCCAGATCACAGGCCCTGGTTCTCATGGAGGACTTTAATCACCCTAACATTTGTTGGGAGACAAATACAGCAGTACACAGACAATCCAGGAAGTTTTTGGAGAATTGTGGGGATAACTTCCTGGTACAAGTGCTGAAGGAACCAACCAGGGGCCATGTGCAGCTTGACCTTCTGCTCACAGACAGGGAGGAACGAGTAGGGGAAGTACATGTGGCAATCTGGGAAGCAGTGATCATGGGATGATAGATTTCAGGATCCTGACCAAAGGAAGAAAGGAAAGCAGCAAAACACATATCCTGGACTACAGAGAAGCAGACTTTGACTCTCTCAGACTTAGTCTATACTGCAGGTTTTTTGCAGAAGAGGAAATGCAAATGAAGCACTCATTTGCATATCTCATGCTCTCATTTGCATATCTTCTTCTGATCCTTTTTGCAAAAGAGGTTTTTGCGATAAAAAGCCCTGGGTAGATGGGACCATTTATCAGGAAAAAAACCTTTTGCACAGGAGCCTGTAAACCTCATTTTTTGAGGAATAAGGGATCTTGCGCAAAGGGGTTTTTCCGACAAATGGCCCCATCTACACAGGACTTTTTATTGCAAAAACCTCTTCCGCAAAGAGATTGGAAGAAGATATGCAAATGTGAGCATGAGATATGCCAATGAGCGCTCCATTTGTATTTCCTCTTCCACAAAAACCCGCAGTGTAGACGTAGTCTCAGAGAACTGATGGGCAGGATCCCCTGCGATAACAACATGAAGGGAAAAGGAGTCCAGGAGAGCTGGCAGTATTTTAAAGAAGCCTTATTAAAGGCACAGGAAGAAACCATCTCGATGCGCAGTATTGTAGGCAACCAGATTAGGCAAATATTGTAGGCAACCAGATTAGCTTACCGAGGAAATCCTTGGTGATCTTAAACACAAAAAGGAAGCTTATAAGAAGTGGAAACTTGGACAGATGACTAGAGAGGAGTATAAATATATTGCTTGAGAATTCAGAGGAGTAATCTGAAAGGTGAAAGCACAATTGGAAATGCAGCTGGGATGTGAAGGGTAACAAGAAAGTTTTCTACAAGTATGTTAGTAATAAGAGGGTGATCACAGAGTATGTGAGGCCCTTACTGGATGAGAGAGGTAATCTAGTGACAGATGATGTGCAAAAAGCTGCCGTACTCAATGCTTTTTTTGCCTCTGTCTTCACCGACAAGGTAAGCTCCCAGATTACTGAACTAGGCAACACAGTATGAGAAGGAAGTGGGCAGAGGTGGAGAAAGAACAGGTTAAGAACTATTTAGAAAAGCTAGACATACACAAATCCATGGGTCTGGATTTAATGCATCTGAGGGTACTGAGGGAGTTGGCAAATGTCATTGCAGAGCCTTTGGCCATTATCCTTGAAAGCTTGTGGAGACTGGGAAGAGATCCCGGATGATTGGAAAAAGGCAAATGGTAGTGCCCATTCTTAAAAAAGGGAAAAGGGACAATCCAGGAACTACAGACCAGTCAGCCTTACCTCAATCCCTGAAAAAATAATGGAGGAGATTTTCAAATAATCCATTTTGAAGCACTTGGAAGACGTGTTGGAGAGGGACACCAGTTTTCTTTTATGTCCTCCATTTTGTTTCCCCCTTCAAGATATGGGTTACATAATCCTAATCTGCCCCATAACCAGTGGGTCCATGGTCACATGACCCTAATCTTCCTGGCAACCAGAGGGCTCATAGTGGGAGTTCACCCTCCCCTCAGGGCTCTCTGTGTGCATGTCACCAGCACAACCCAGCCATGCTAGGGCAAGAGCAGGCTGTTTGGCCTTGTAGGCCATCTGGAGCAGAAGCCAGGCTTGTTGCTGACAGCCCTCTGTGGTGCAGCAATCCAGTTTCATGGCTGTAATGATTGCTAGCTCAGTGTTTATTTTGTTTATTTAGGAGTCTGCAGCAGGGCCAGTCATACACACACGTATATGCACCATCTTGTCCCCCAGTTTGCACACCACATGCAGAATGGCATGTCAAGTATAGAAGTAAGGAAGACCAGAAGCAAGAAGACTGTCCACTTACTTGGGCTTCTGCAACTGCATCCCGTCTCTGCTTGTTCCTTTCCCTCAGCCTGGAGACATTCACCTACCTCTTTCTCCGGATATCGAGACAGTGGTAGGACTGTTTAAATAATTCCTGTTTGGGAGTCTGGCCTATGCCAGGTTTCATTGTGACAACCGGATTTTAGGTTGTCATGTTATGTTACTATTTTGTTAAATAAAACAGTTGTTGTTTCAGCCATCCCTATGTGACTTGATTAATGCACGGTGATACAGATATGGTGAAGGTGTAGGAGCTGTGTCCCAATAGGCAGGATTCAGTCCTGGTCTAACAGAAGGGAATGTGATCAGGAATAGTCAACATGGATTCACCAAGGGCAAGTCATGCCTGACCAATCTGATTAGCTTCTCTGATGAGGTAACTGGCTCTTTGGGCATGGGGAAGTTGCTGAATGTGATATACCTGGACTTTAGCAAAGATTTGATATGGTCTCCAACAATATTGTTGCCAGCAAGTTAAGGAAATATGGATTGGATAAATGGACTGTAAGGTGGATAAAAAGCTGGTTAGATTGTCGGGCCCAACAGGTAGTGATCAACAGCTTGATGTCAGGTTGGCGGTTGGTTTCAAGTGGAGTGCCCCAAGGATCAGTTCTGGGGCAGGTTTGTTCAACATCTTTATTAATGACCTGGATGAGGGGATTGATTGCATCCTCAGCAAATTTGCGGATGACACTAAGCTAGGTGGAGAGGTAGATACATTGGAGGGCAGGGATAGGATCCAGTGTGACCTAGTCACATTAGAGCATGGGTTCCGAAACTGGGGGGCATGCCTCCCCGGGGGGGTATGAAGAAATTCCAGGGGGGGCGCAAGGCAACCCAGCCCCATCAATTCCCCCCCCCCCCAAATTGTGCTGCTATTTTTGTTATTTGGCCCCAGTCAGTTTTTTTTTCTCAACAAGTTTTGCTGTTATTGTGGGGGGGGGGGGGGGGGGGGAGCTAGCCAGGCAGCTGCCCAGGGCACCAACCTATGGAAGGGGCATCTGATGGCAGCTGTAAGGGGTGCCATGTGCCCGGGGCTGGGGGCCGTGCGGTGCCCCTCACAACTGCCATCAGGCACCGTGTGCCTGGGGCCAGGAGCCACACGGCACCCCTTAGAGCTGCAAACAGGCACTGCACACCCGATTGCAGCTGTAAGGTGTGCAGCACGCCAGGGGGTGGGGCCGTGCATGATATGAGTAAACAGCGTGCCCTTGTAGCCAGGAAGACTAATGACATATTAGAAAGAGCATTTCCAGCAGATCCAGAGAAGTGATTGTTCCTCTTTATTCGGCATTGGTGAGGCCACATCTGGACTGTGTCCAGTTCTGCCCCTCCTCCTTCCCTCCCCCACAAATATAGAAAGGATGTGGACACATTGGAGAGGGTCCAGCAAGGGCAGCCAAAATGATTAGGGGCCTGGAGCACATGACTTAAGAGGAGAGGCTGAGGGATTTGAGCTTGTTTAGTTTGCAGAAGAGAAGAGTGAGGGGGGATTTGATAGCAGCCTTCAACTTCCTCAAGGGAGATTCCACAGAGGATGGAGCAAGGCTGTTCTCAGTAATGAGGGATGGCAGAACAAGGAGCAATGGTCTCAAGTTACAGTGGGGAAGGTCTAGGTTGAATATCTGGAAAAACTATTTCACTGGGAGGGTGGTGAAGCACTGGAATGGGTTACCTAGGGAGGTGGTGGAATCTCCACCCCCTAGAGGCAGGGGCAGACTGGCCTGGCAGGACACCGGGAATTTCCTAGTGGGCAGTCCTCCCAACGGCCTGCGGCTATAGGAGGAAGGGGGGATTGTGACAGGGCGCTGCAGCCCCACACTTTAAATTCCCCAGCGCCAGCCATCTATGGGGCACGGTGAGGCCGAGGGAGCATATGCGCAACGTGCTCAAATGCCACGCAACAGCTGAGAGGGGGGACACCCAGGTGTGGTGTGATGTCACGGCCCAGGACTTTAAAACCGTGTGGCCCAGCTCCAGGCCCGGCAAGTGGTCTGGAGCCCCGGAAGCAGCTGGGGCCCAGGCTGTAGGGACTCCTGGGGCCCAATCACAGACCCCAGTGCTGCAAACTGGAAGGTGGAAGAGGGAAAAATAGGGGGAAGTGGTGGGAGAGGAAAGGGCTTTGCTGAGGGAAGGGGGACAAGTCAGGAGAAGAAAGGGGAAGGCCCCAAGGGACAGGGTGGAGGAGAGACAAATGCCAGCGGGCCAAGTAGAGACAATGAGGAAAAGGGTAGGAGGGGAGGTGTCAGTGGGAGGGGGGACAGGGTGATGCTGGGAGAGGAGAGGGGAAGGGCTTTGGGAGCTAGAGGGGGGAGGTGCGGGGAGAAGGCTTGAAAGAATAGGTGGGCATGAAGAAGGCGGGGATGGAGCAAGGCATGTGTGAGGGCACTGGGGCATGAGGGGACGGGGGGCAGAGGGTGGGCATCAGGGAAAAAGAGGGCAAAGGGGGTGGGGTAGAGACAGTGAGGGAAGGGGGAGGCACCAGGAGGGTGCAGGGGAAAGGGAAGGTGCAGGTGCCAGGGGATTCTGGGGGTGAAGCAGAAGGGCAGACACCTTCAGGGGAAGGACCAGCACCAGGGGAGAGAGGCAGAGCAGGTGTGTAGAGGAAGGTGTTAGGAGAGGGGATGAGGATGGGTAGCTCACGTGATCAGAGTGGGGCTACTGGAGGAGTGGGCACAGGGGGGAAAGAAGGGCTGGTGAAGGGGGGCAGGTCTCAGGAGAGCTGAGGGCAGGAGTCCAAGTCAGGACAGCAGAGGAGGGTGAGGGGTTGGGAGGCAGCAGGCACCAGGGGAGCTGATGGAGCAAGGGGAGGAGACATGGCAGCAGAGGAAAAGGGTAGAGGTTTATAAAATATTTATTAATAACTTGGGTGCCACAGTGGCACATCCAGACAAGCCATATGAACTCAGTCCTGGTGCACAACACAAAATTCATTCTGCTCATGGGAGGAAACTCTTAGAGGGAACACTTCCCCTAGCCTCTCCCCCCCCCCAAGTTAATGTCACACACATTGAGTTAATGCAATTGCAAGATAGTTGCATGAGGGGGGCTTGATTGGGGGGCAAACTAATCCCTATTGGTAGGAGGATGGTTGGAAAAGTCCTTAGAGAGGGGTCACATGACACCTTTTACTTCTGGTCATGTGTCCATCTTGCCCCGAGAGTGTTACCTCCAGAGGTCTGGCTAATGGGAGTCAGGGGTGTGGTTAACAGGGGTTGGGGTGTGGCTAATGGGGGTCAAAGAGTAAATTTTAAAAAAATTCTTTGATGTGAAAAAGGGGGGCGTTCTCAACCTATTTCCTGGGCCTATTTTGATTGCCAGTCCACCCCTGCCTAGAGGTTTTTAAGTCTCGGCTTGACAAAGCCCTGTCTGGGTTGATTTAGTTGGGATTGGTTCTGCTTTGGGCAGGGGGCTGGACTCGATGACCTCCTGAGGTCTCTTCCAGCCCTATGATTCTACGATTCTATTCAAAGTGTTGATTGGTTGCTCTTACATGAATTTATCCCAGCACAAGTCATTTCAGGTTTTTGGTGTGGAGGCAGCCATGGGAAAGATTTATTAAAATGCATGGAACACATTTAGATAGCTCATAAGAAAGATCTCGTTTACAGAATATAACTTCAAGGAGGCAATGAAGGGAAGAGAAATCCAACTCTGGCATGTAAAATAACATAAACCTGCCCCGGCTGACAGCCATGTTTTTAGCAGTGACATGAACTGTAGATTCAGAATCATTTAGTTAGATAAAGGCCATTCTAAAGCATTGCATATTTGGGCTGGGAGGATGCTTATGTTTAGCATGGCTGTTTTCCAGATAATGACCTATAAGGGATAAATGTAAATGTGTCTTTTTCTTTAGTACAGAAATTGACATTTATCAAAAGATAGGTAGGGAAATGCATCTTTTTCACTGCTGTAATTTATTATGCTGATTATTTACCAATATAGGTTCTCTTTTAAAATAGAGAAATAAGATGCATTTCTCAGATGTGCCATCCTGTAGCTGCACCCTTATTATAATGCTCGCTGAAGGGTGGCACTGTTGCCTAGGGGACAGAGTCCTGAATTGTAACTCAGGAGACCATGGTTCTGTCATTGGCTTTCACAGAGACCTCATGTGTGACTTTGGACATGTCACCAAACTATGTCATACTTTTAGTTGATAGAACTCAAGATATATTCATATGCTGCAAGTCATAGGCTGGAAATTCACATGTTGGCTTGCCATGCATTAACTCACCCATGGACAAGCCAGAAGATATCATTATTTCTATTTTTAAATCGGAAACTGAGTCATGGAAGTACAGCTACTTGCCCAAGTTCAGACAGTTCTTGTGGCAGAACCTATAATAGAACCCAAGTCTCTTGATTCCCAGTTTTCTTCAGATTGGACAAAACAAGGCTGTGTCTAGACTGGCAAGTTTTTCCGCAAAAGCAGCTGCCACTTGAACTTCCGCAAGAACACTGACTTCCTACTGTCTGAAATCAGTGCTTCTTGTGGAAATACTATGCTGCTCCCATTCGGGCAAAAGGATCAACACTGAGATCAATCCACTGGCGGTCAATTTAGCAAGTCTAGTGAAGACCTACCAAATCAACTGCAGATCACTCTCCCATCCACCCAATTACTCTACCAAGGGAAGTTGATGGGAAGGTTTCTCTTTTTGACTCCGCATGGTATAGTCTCCACAGTAATGCTACATTATTCATGTAGCTGGAGTTGCGTATCTTAGGTTGACTTTCTGCAGTTGTGTGTAGATATAGGGGTCAGATATTTCTTCAGAAATGAATATGGGGCTAGAGTGAGATATTTGGTATAATGAATAGCTCAGTAAATGCAATGGAGACTACTAACAAGGTAAACAAATAAGAGCAAAGCTGGAATTCTTTGTCTCACCAGATTTCCAGATTTAATGTGTCTAATTCATTTACAGGTCTAATTCAAAACCAGTTGAAATCAATGAAAAGATTCAGATTGATTTCAATGGGTTTTGGACTAAGCCCTATATTTTTAGCTTGATAATTTAATAAATGTAATTGAAGAAGTTACAAGGAAAAATCTGAAACCACAGAATAAATCCTGAAAATATTCTTTCAATTCAATTATTTTAAAAAGTTTGTTAATTTTTCCCCAAAGAAAACAGCAATACAATGCTGTCTCCCTCTGCTGGGGTCATAACATAGAACTGAAGTTTTAAAAGTAATTGTGATCTATATCAGTGTGTGACTGGATGGATAAAAATCCTTTTACATTAAATATCTGGTTTATTATATTTTAAAATTTTTTTTTTTTCTTTAAAAAAATCTGTTTACTATTAAATTTGAATTTGTGACAACCTCTAAGACCTACACTTGCTGAAATTATTTAGATATATTGAATCAATAAGCCCTTTTCATGAATTTTAATGAGTTAAAATTTCTCTTTTAAATACTGAAATGGGAGAAAAACATGTTTTACTGATACCTGAGATCAAGTTTTGTAAATATGGCTCAATACTTCCTATAGTCTCTTGTTAATTCATCATCATGGTTAATGAAGGAATGCAAGTATTTACATTTTTTCAAGTGTCAGTGCTTTTCAATCTTTCTGTAAAGAAAAGCTTTTGCCTTAATTACTTTTAGTTCGGTTTAGCAGAAATACTTTTAGTTTCACTTTTGCAGTCTATTTATAGTCATTAGCATTCTTCAAAAGGTAACTTCTACTACAGATTTCAACCATTGGAAAGTAAAAAGGAAAATTTGGTAGTTTTATTTAATTTTTAAAGTACTGGTTTTTGTGTGTGTCTATTGCATTCAGAGAAAAAAAACTGAGTAAAAAGTCTTTTATAAAAGTCACAATTTTCTAACAATGGAAAATGTAAAAAATTACATATAGTCAGATACATATGTTAAGCCGTATAAAATGCTTCAATAGCTGTGCATAGTCAGTACATGATTAGAAAAATAAAAGTACCATGATTAGAAAAATAAACTATCACATTTAGTGCAAAGGTTCTATTTAGTTGTAACTAATAAAATCAATATGTTGTAAAGGGTATACCAGCCAATGAGAATTAATTTTTTCAGATAAATAACTGAAGTACAAACAGGAAATATCATTACAATTGGTGATTTTAAAATCAAGATTTTCTGCTCACTGATTTAAAGCATTATTCAAATCAAAGTGATTTTAAATCAATCCATCCGCCGCATGATGTTTCTGGCAATATAACTGACAGAATATGTTGCCAGTCTGTTTTTGTCATATCTCACTTTTAAAAGGAGTGGGTGTCTCCTTGATCATTCCTGTTCCAGGAACAGCTGTGTGGCAGCTGCCGTTACACATTTCAGTACAGATGCACAATGTTACAGAGTGAATCACTGCATTTTCACATGCTCTAGGAGACTCCAGATTTTGTCCTATATGTTGTAATTACCTAATATGAAATAGAAGTCTTTTAGACTTTGGCTGTGTCTAGACTGGCATGATTTTCCGGAAATGCTTTTAATGGAAAAGTTTTCCGTTAAAAGCATTTTCGGAACAGAGCGTCTAAGATTGGCACGGACGCTTTTCTGCAAAAAAGTGTCCGTGCCAATCTAGACGCGCTTTTCCCAAAAAAGCCCCGATCGCCATTTTTGCAATCGGAACTTTTTTGCGGAAAACAAATCTGGGCTGTCTACACTGGCCCTTTTGCGCAAAAGGACTTTTGCCCGAACGGGAGCAGCATAGTATTTCCGCAAAAACACTGACAATCTTACATGAGAGCGTCAGTGTTTTGCGGAAATTCAAGCGGCCAGTGTAGACAGCTGGCAAGATTTTCCGGAAAAGCGGCAGATTTTCCAGAAAAACTGTCCAGTCTAGACACAGCCTCTCTGTATAGGAAAACAAATCCTTCTGGTACCACATTAACAGATTATGATATCAGAATTTAAATATGGCCATATATTACTATGCAATTTACTGCTTGACAATTACATTTGGAGCAGATTCTGGTATACTTAGACAGGCAGCACTACCATGAAGGTGTTCGGGGCAGTACAATCCAAATATGATTCTGAACTTAATATATTAAGTGGGATTTTTTTTAAAACAATCAAAACAGATAACACACCTCCTTATTTTTAACTAACTGGGAAAAGTTTTTTGCATTCTTGACTCACTTACTATTCTTGAAATTAAGGGATACTATCTCCAAAAGCTTTTCTGATTAGATAACCTAAAATGGCATAGAAAGAGGCTACAGATCAATAGCCTGATGCTGTGTGTTCTTGTTCAAAGAACAAGAGTAGCGACAAAAAGGAAACACTCTGCAAACTTTCAATCCTAATATTACAGAGCTAAAAATCTGTTTCCTGCCTTTATAGGTTGAACGTCTTTAGTCCAGCACACTCTGGTCGAGCAACATCCATGGTCTAGCATGATTTTAGTTAGCCAGATGTCCACTTATCATGGGTGTGGCCAAGTTTCCCACATCCCATAAAGTTTGTTTACAATCACCAGACGTGGCTCTCAGTCTTGTGTGCGGTTATTTAGCTCTAATTTGCACCTTAATGTCTTCTAAGAACTCATAAGTAGTGGAAGTGTTGGCAATGCTGCTCGATAATATTGACATCCTGTGGTCCAGCAAATTCTCTGGTTTTGGCACTGGTCAGATTCCAAGGGTGCTGGACTAGAGCGGTTCAACCTGTAGTATGTCTAAATGTGATTTCAAATGCTACATTCCAAACTATGTATTATATCACATGCAAGTTACATTAAAACAATGAGGAGTCCTGTTGCACTTTAGAGACTAGCAGTGTCTCTCTCTTGTTTGGTGATTTACAGTTAGAAAGACTTACAATGCAAATGCTCAAATGTCTTAAAATATACAATACAGGGCTGTGTCTACACTGGCATGAAATTCCGGAAATGCTTAAAACGGAATACTATCCCATTTTCAGTTTTTCTGGAAAAGGAGCGTCTACATTGGCAGGCTGCTTTTCCGGAAAAGCCCTTTTTCCGGAAAAGCGTCTGTGGCCAATGTAGATGCGCTTTTCTGGAAAAGAGCCCCGATCGCCATTTTCGCGATCGGGGCTTTTTTCCAGAAAAGACTACTGGGCTGTCTACACTGGCCCTTTTCTGGAACAGTGTTCTGGAATAAGGACTTATGCCCGAGCGGGAGCAGAATAGTTTTTCCAGAATAGCGGCTGATTTTGTACAGTAGAGCATCATTGCTTTTCCAGAAATTCAAGGGCCAGTGTAGACAGCTCACGGCTTATTCCGGAAAAGCGGCTGATGTTCCGGAATAAGTGGCCCAATGTAGACACAGCCCAGATGTTATCATAGAACTATAGGGTTAGAGGGGAATGCAAGGTCCTCTTGTCTAACTCCCATATTTATCGGAGGTTATGAGAGATTAAAGTATGCATCACAAGCATTCAATAATGGCTAACCATATTCTTAGAATTCCAATACTTGTATTAACAATACTAGCACACAGGTTAGTCAGACTGATTTCAGCCATGTATTTCTCTGTATTCATTTGACACATGGGGACATTGGCATGACCTAGCACCTGGTCTGCCAGAATCATAATACCTACTACATCTTAAATCATTGAATCTTTCTTGAAGTTTCCTGAGAATCTGTTTAACTGTGATCTTGGCCAGCTGTCCTCCTGTTCCACGGAAGTCATTTTTCCTAACTCAGTGATAGATTGTTTGCCTTCCTCCTCCTGGTGGTTCTTTGGGACCTTAAGATGGTATTAGAGGCCTAGAAGAATTCTCCATTTGAACCTTTGCCTCACTTTTTTCAGAAGACAGCCTTTCATAGAATCATAGAATAATAGGACTGGAAGGGACCTCGAGAGGTCTTCGAGTCCAGCCCCCCGCCCTCAAGGCAGGACCAAGCTCCGTCTACACCATCCCTGACAGATGTCTATCTAACCTGTTCTTAAATATCTCCAGAGAGGGAGATTCCACCACCTCCCTTGGCAATTTATTCCAATATTTGACCACTCTGACAGTTAGGAATTTTTCCCTAATGTCCAATCTAAACCTCCCTTGCTGTACTTTACGCCCATTACTCCTTGTCCTGTCCTCAGAAACCAAGAGGAACACATTTTCTCCTTCCTCCTTGTGACACCCTTTTAGATATTTGAAAACCGCTATCATGTCCCCCCTTAATCTTCTTTTTTCCAAACTAAACAAGCCCAGTTCATGAAGCCTGGCTTCATAGGTCATGTTCTCTAAACCTTTAATCATTCTTGTCGCTCTTCTCTGTACCCTTTCCAATTTCTCCACATCTTTCTTGAAATGTGGCGCCCAGAACTGGACACAGTACTCCAGCTGAGGCCTAACTAGTGCAGAGTAGAGCGGCAGAATGACTTCACGAGTTTTGCTTACAACACACCTGTTGATACAACCTAGAATCATATTTGCTTTTTTTGCAACAGCATCACACTGTTGACTCATATTCAACTTGTGGTCCACTATGACCCCTAGATCCCTTTCCGCCATGCTCCTTCCTAGACAGTCACTTCCCATCTTGTATGTTTGGAACTGATTGTTCCTTCCTAAGTGGAGCACTTTGCATTTCTCTTTATTAAACCTCATCCTGTTTACCTCTGACCATTTCTCTAACTTGCTAAGATCATTTTGAATTATGTCCCTATCCTCCAAAGAAGTTGCAACCCCACCCAGTTTGGTATCATCTGCAAACTTAATAAGCGTACTCTCTATCCCAATATCTACATCATTGATGAAGATATTGAACAGTACGGGTCCCAAAACAGACCCTTGAGGAACTCCACTTGTTAGCCCTTTCCAGCAGGATTTAGCACCGTTAACAACAACTCTCTGACTACGGTTATCCAGCCAATTATGCACCCACCTTATCGTGGCCCTATCTAAGTTATATTTGCCTAGTTTATCAATAAGAATATCATGCAAGACCATATCAAATGCCTTACTAAAGTCTAGGTATATGACATCCACCGCTTCTCCCTTATCCACAAGGCTCGTTATCCTATCAAAGAAAGCTATCAGATTAGTTTGGCATGACTTGTTCTTCACAAAGCCATGCTGGCTATTCCCTATCACTTTATTACCTTCCAAGTGTTTGCATATGATTTCCTTAATTACCTGCTCCATTATCTTCCCTGGGACAGACGTTAAACTGACCGGTCTGTAGTTTCCTGGGTTGTTCTTATTCCCCTTTTTATAGATGGGCACAATATTTGCCCTTTTCCAGTCTTCTGGAATCTCCCCTGTCTTCCATGATTTTTCAAAGATCATAGCTAAAGGCTCAGATACCTCCTCTATCAGCTCCTTGAGTATCCTGGGATGCATTTCATCAGGACCTGGTGACTTGCTGACATCTAACTTTCCTAAGTGATTTTTAACTTGTTCTTTGTGTATCCTATCTTCTAAACTTACCCTCTCTCTGCTTGTATTCACTACGTTAGGCACACCTCCAGACTTCTCGGTGAAGACCGAAATAAAAGTCATTGAGCATCTCTGCCATTTCCAAGTTTCCTGTTACTGCTTCTCCCTCCTCACTAAGCAGTGGGCCTACCCTGTCCTTGGTCTTCCTCTTGCTTTTAATGTATTTATAAAAGGTCTTCTTGTTTCCCTTTATGCCTGTAGCTAGTTTGATCTCATTTTGTGCCTTTGCCTTTCTAATCTTGCCCCTGCATTCCCGTGTTGCTTGCCTATATTCATCCTTTGTTATTTGTCTTAGTTTCCATTTTTTATGAGACTCCTTTTTTATTTTGAGATCATGCAAGATCTCCTTGTTAAGCCAAGCTGGTCTTTTCCCATATTTTCTATCTTTCCTACACAGCGGAATTGTTTGCTTTTGGGCCCTTATCAAGGTCCCTTTGAAATACTTCCAACTCTCCTCAGTTGTTTTTCCCTTCAGTCTTGCTTCCCATGGGACCTTACCTACAAGTTCTCTGAGCTTATCAAAATCTGCCTTCCTGAAATCCATTACCTCAATTGTGCTGGTCTCCCTTCTACCTTTCCTTAAGATCATGAACTCTATTATTTCATGATCACTGTCCCCTATACTGTCTTCCACTTTCAAGTTCTCAACTAGTTCCTCCCTATTTGTTAAAACCAAATCCAGAACAGCTTCTCCTCTGGTAGCTTTTTCAACCTTCTGAAACAGAAAGTTGTCTCCAATGCAGTCCAGAAACTTATTGGATAGCCTGTGCCCCGCTGTGTTAGTTTCCCAACATATGTCTGGATAGTTGAAGTCCCCCATCACCACCAAATCTTGGGCTTTGGATAGTTTTGTTAATTGTTTAAAAAAGGCCTCATCCACCTCTTCCACCTGGCGAGGTGGCCTATAGTAGACTCCTAGCATGATATCACTCTCGTTTTTTATCTCCATTATGCCAGCTGGAAAATTAGGCAAAGTTCAGGCTCTGATAGTGGGACTGCCATTTACCCAACTTTTCAAAGATTGAAATAGCTTTCAGACTATATCCTCAATTTTAAACTGAAGTAGTTTCAGCATTTCTTCTGTACCAGACTATAAACTTACCTGTTTATTTTCCCAAAGCTGCACTCAAATAGAGATAAAGAGCAGTTTAATATCTTGGATATAAGGTATACACTGGCCTTCTATCTGGATAAGAGTACATCCTTCGTGTTATCTCCTTGGCTCTTTGTCTCATGCTGACAAAATGAAGGGTTATACAGATTCAATATAAATAAATTCCAGATGGATTACTTCCTGCATCACAATGGCACACAACATACTGACCACCCCTTCTTCACAGAGACTATTCAACAAAGGCTCAACCCACATTGGTAGGGTTTTTTAGGGATGTTCCTACCTTGGATGTTTGTATGCCTGTTACCTGGTCTTCCATAAATATCTTCGTGCACCATTAGGGCATCACGACTGCTTCAAAATGCGATGCAAATGTTAGGAAAGCAATCCAGCAGTCTCTAGTTAAATAGCCTCTGACTTCCACCTCTTAATGATACTACAGGTTGGACCTCCCTCGTCAGGCACCCTTGGGACCTGACTGGTCCCCGATGAGGGATTTTTCTAGACTTGGGGAGATCATTTCAGGTCCCCTGCTGCCAGTTCCCCCTTACCCTCACCGGGCTTCCTGCCTCCCTCCTGCTGAGCCATGTGCCAGCTCCCCACCCTGCCCACCACAGCCCAACTGAGCCATGTGCTGGCTCCTGGCTCCCCACAGCAAACCAGGACTCTGCTCCTGGAATATCCATGGTCAAGCCAGAACACAGATGTTGCCGGAACAGAGAATCCCCGATTTTAGAGATGCAACCTGTACTTGTGTGTTCTATCCAGGTGACTCACATATGAGCCACTCTAAGGAAAAAGCAATTACTTATTTGGTTCTCTAATGGACAGGAGGAGTGCTGAGCAGCACTGGGTTACTAAAGGAGTTAAACTCGGTAGCCAGAAGTACCAATGGGCATGTGGTGCTGAAATCTGTATTGTATAAGATTCTTTGCTTGCTTGCTTTGTGTGGGAGAGTTACACCAGGAGTTGAGATAAATCATTCTGTGTAAATCCAAGCAGGACTACCATGCCTCCAAGAAAAAGATTGAGAGTAAATAAAGGGAAAGAGTGAATCTAGTTGCAATCAGGGTATTTTATTTATTTTGTGGTTTGGTTTGAACGTCTCTGTGTGAATCTATGCCTCTCCTCCCCATTTACCATCTAAGCATTGTTCCCCGATATTTTATCTGGGTTTTTAATTTTTTTTCCTTAGTTGCTCTGTAATATCTAGCAACCAAGTATGCTTTCTCAAGCATATATTTTTTTGTGTGATAAAAATCACTGTTTTTAAGGTGATTTGATTCTTGTGTCCTGGAAGGTACAGATCTGTCTGTGCGTATCTGCATGCCTCAGACTGAGAGGTCAGCTACTAGAGACTGCAGCTTGTTTTTCTTTTTCTTTTTTCAAGCTCTTTTAAGGCAAAAGCTCTTTTAAGGCTGGGGGTGGGTTCAAGTGTTCACCCCTGGTTTTAGGGATAAAGTCACTTGATGGTGGCAGCTTGTTTTATTTGTTTTTTTATTTCTCAGAGCCAGGGAATCTGTGACTCTGGGGTTTTTGTAAACAGAGCCTGTAGAAGCAAGGGGTTTTTTTCCCCCCCTTTTTGAGCCTTTTGCAGGTCCCCACCTTCTGCATTTGGAGTGCCAGAGCAGGGAACAGCCCTGACAGGTTCACATTTGTATTCCCTGATTCTCTGCATCAGTCTTGAGTCACATTTCTGGTATGAGAGGCACTCAGGGCAGTGGTGCCATTAGATAGCCCATGGAGTGTCCTTGATGAGGCACAAGGTGCAAGCTCCAACCTACTGGATACTGATGGCAAGTGCTCTAGCTCTGATATGCTTGGTGCATACACCTCTGAGTACAATGTGAGTCATTTCTCAAAGATCAACAGTTCTAATACGGATATATAATTGTTTTTCCCTCCTACAATATAAAGTAGGGTTGCCAATGGGAAGTGGGGTATGGGGTAGTTGTCCTGGGGCCCAAGGCTGCCACAGCAGCAGCAGCGGCTGGAGCCCTGCATCCTTTCAATTGCTGCTGGAACCCCAGAAGGCCCTGATGGTGCCTGGGGGGGAAGGTAGCCCTTAGCCCCACTTCTTCTACACAATGCTCCTTCCTTTCAGGGGGACCCCAGACAGGACAAGCATGCAGCATACGAAGCGTTTCTGGGGGCCATGCTTATGTGGGGGGCCTAGTGAAGTCTCTCACCAGCCCTGATGTACAGAGACCAATTGCTAGAGCAGCTCCACTTGGCGAGTTACTACCAATCCTAGAACACACCATGAGAAGTCCTAGAGCTGTAAGTGGGCAACAGTAGAGCCAGTGTGGTTGAGTATGTGGGGCACTTATGGTCTGGACACTGGTACACACTATGGTGTAGATATACCCATGGGCTGTGTCTACACAGGCATGAATTTCCGGAACTGCTTAAAACGGAATACTATTCCGTTTTCAGTTTTTCTGGAAAAGGAGCGT
This sequence comes from Pelodiscus sinensis, assembly GCF_049634645.1. Classification (NCBI taxonomy): domain Eukaryota; kingdom Metazoa; phylum Chordata; order Testudines; family Trionychidae; genus Pelodiscus; species Pelodiscus sinensis. The sequence goes on from NC_134712.1 coordinate 223,128,840, forward strand.
CTACATTGGCAGGCTGCTTTTCCGGAAAAGCCCTTTTTCCAGAAAAGCGTCTGTGGCCAATGTAGACGCGCTTTTCCGGAAAAGACTACTGGGCTGTCTACACTGGCCCTTTTCCGGAACAGGGACTTATGCCCGAATTGGAGCAGAATAGTTTTTCCGGAATAGCAGCTGATTTTGTACGGTAGAGCATCGTTGCTTTTCCGGAAATTCAAGGGCCAGTGTAGACAGCTCGCAGCTTATTCTGGAAAAGCGGCTGATTTTCCGGAATAAGTGGCCCAGTGTAGACACAGCCTAAAGGTATAAGACAACCTGACCAGTGCTCCTCCGTATCACACATCAGAAACATCTCTCATTCTTTTACTTTAGTAACACTGATTCTCCCCCTCCCTCCTCTGTGTCATGTCCAAAGAAGATTGTCAGTTTCTGGTGTCAGGAACTTGTCCTCTTTTGGGCATATAAAGCACCAGGCATACTTATGGATCATACAAATGATGCATTAACACCACACACTTGGCCATCTTTTTAATTTTCCTTCTAAATTCATAGAGTATTAGAACTGAAAGGGACCTTGAGAGCCCTTAACGCAGGATGAAGCACCACCTAGATTATCCCCAACAGGTGTCTAGCCAACCTGCTCTTAAATCTCTCCAGTGATGGAGATTCCACAACCTCTCCCTAGCCAATATATTCCAGTGTTTAACCACCTTGACAGTTAGGAAGCTTTTCCTACTGTCAACCTAAACCTCTGTTGCTGCAATTTAAGGCCATTGCTTCTTGCCCTATCACCAGAGATCAAGGAGAACAATGTGTTTGCCTCCTCCTTGTAACACCCTTTTAGATACTTGAAAACTGCTATCATGTCCCTTCTAAGTTTTCTCCTTTCTAAATTAAACAAATCCAATTCTTTCAGTCTTTCCTCATAGGTCATATTTTCTAGACCTTTAATCATTTTTGTTGCTCTTCTCTGGACTTTCTCTAATTTCGCCACATCTTTCTTGAAATATGGTGCTCGGGACCGGACACAATACTCTAAATGAGCCCTAATCAGTGCAGAGTAGAGTGGAAGAATGACTTGTGTCTTGCTGATAACACTCCTGTTAATGCATCCCAGAATCATGTTTTTTTTTCCTGGAACAGTGTCACATGGTTGACTCATATTTAACTTGTGGTCCACTGCAGTGCTTCTTCCTAAATAGTCACTTCCTGTTCTGTTTGTGGGAAATGGACTGTTCTTTCCTAAGTGGAGTACTTTGCATTTGTCCTTATTAAACTTCATCCTGTTTGTCTCAAGCCATTTCTCCAGTTTGTTCAGATCATTTTGAATTATGACCCTGTCCTCCAAAGCAGTTGCAACTCCTTCCAGCTTGCTATCAAACTTAATAAGCATACTCTCTTTGCCAATATCTAAATCATTGATGAAGATATTGAACGGAACTGGTCCCAACACTGACCCCTACTGAACTCCACGTGTTATGCCCTTCCAGCATGACTGTGAATCATTAACTGCTACACTCTGAGAATGATTATCCAGCCAGTTATGCACCCACCTTATAGTAGCCCCATTTCAGTTGTATTTGCCTCGTTTATTGATGAGATCATGTGAGGCCATATCAAATGCCTTATTAAAGTCTAGGTATACCATGTTCCCCTTATCTACAAGACTTGTTATCCTATCAAATAAAGCCATCAGATTGATTTGACATTATTTGTTCTTTACAAATCCATGCTAGCTGTTATCTTCAAGATGTTTGCAGATGAATTCCTTAATTATTTGCTCCATTATCTTTCCTGGCACAGACGTTAAGCTGACTGGTCTTTAGTTTCCTGGGTTGTTGTTCTTTCCCTTTTTATAGATGGGCATTATAGTTGCCATTTTCCGGAATTGCTCCAGACTTCCATGACTTTTCAAAGATGATAGGTAAAGGCTCAGATACCTCTACTATCTGCTCCTTGAGTATTGTAAAATGCATTTTATCAGGCCCAGGTGACATCTTACTTTTCTAAGTAATCTTTAACTTGTTCCTTTCCTATTTTTACTTCTAAACATATTCTATTTCCTCTAGTATTCACTATGTTAGGCAACCAGCCACCATGAATCTTCTTGGTGAAAACTGAAAAAAGAAGTTAACCCTTTATTTCCATTTCCAAATTTCCAGTTATTTTTCCCTCTTCACTGAGCAATGGGCCTACCCCATCCTTGATCTTTCTCTTGCTTCTAATATGTTTGTAGAATGTTTTCTTGTTACCCTTTATGTCAATTAATGGGAACAGAATCAAACTACCAACTTTAGGACCAGTAATGAGTTTGGAGAAGAGGGGGCTTTCCTCAGTCTCTCAATGTATTTGTACTGCCAGGTTTGTTACTTTCTTGAGCACCAAATTTACATTAAAAACCAAACATTCGTAGGAATGACTATATGAAGGGCACATGCAGAGGAGCTAGTAGGGACCCAGAAGGGCATGTGATGACGGGAAAGCACATTAAGAGGGCTCATTGGGTCTTGAGGGAGCTGATCCTTACCTCTTTCCCCTCTTGATGCCTTTAAAATAACTTGTGTTACAAGAGTTGTCATTTATGAGGAAAATAAACGTCTACCATATACATTGTTCAGGTAAAAAGCTCATATTTTAGTTCCACAATAAAATAAGGAAATTAAAACATAACAAAATTATCAAACCAACATTAAGACTCTTGATCAAAATGGAAGAAAGGACGGTGTGAACTGGGCCTGGAACCAGGGTACTGTGTTGGCCTTGTTGCTCCTAGAACAGTGGTTCTCAAACTTTTTGGGCCATAGCCCACCTGACTCAATGCAAATCTTTCCGTGAACCATGAGTTGCTACTGCAAAATCATCGTTAATTACATAATTATACGTGAGCCATTTTGCTAGTGCTGCAGCTAGGGAGAATGGTTTAATTTAACCAGTAAAAAAGGAAATATTAATTTAAATTATTAAACAGATTAAGTATTTTAACTTTCGCATTTGTTTATCCAACTTCATTTTAAATGATGTAAAATATAAATTTACGTCCAACACAAAAGATTTCAATATTTTCTTTATGACAGGAGTGGGAACCTTTTGAGTCAGGGGTCACTGACCCACCCGTAGAAAAATCAGTTGGGGACCACACAAGTGAGAAGCAACCCTCCCCAAAAGCCCAAACACAAACACACCCTCCAAAAATCTCCAACCCTCTTTCATGTATCCCCCAACTGACACACATCTGGCACTCCAGATCCACCAAGGGATGGGGAGGGACAGGGAGAACTGGGGTTCAGGGCTTCTCATAGGCCAGATTTACTCTTCTGGGGTTTCAGGGTTTGTGGAACCTCCTCAGCTCTGGGGTTGAAACAAAATGGGGGGTTCAGTATGTGGGACAGGTCTGCCAACAAGAGGGTTGGGAGTGCAGTATCTGGGCAGAAGTGGGGTGCAGGAAGGGATAAGAATGTGCGGTCTGGATGGGAGGTAGGGTGCAGGAGCAGGCTGGGAGTAGGGTATCTGGCCAGGGGGAGGGGGCAAGAGCAGTGTGTGGCCAGGAGGGCAGGTGCAAGAATGGGCTGGGAGGGGGGAATCTCAGTGTGCTGTGTGTATGAGGAGTTGGGGATGTGAGAGTCTGGGCATGAAGGGGTGGGGGGCACTTACTTGCCTTTGCGCCCCGAGCTGGTCCCAGGCACTGCCTCCTGATGCTCCCACTGCCCAGAATCCAGCCAACGGGAGCAGTGAGGAAAGCCTCCAGGCAGTGCACCTGCATGCTCCTGTTCTCCCAGTCGGGCAGGGAGGAATTCTTCCCTGCGAGCCTGGTCACACAGCGAGGCTCAGGGCTTTCTCTCCCCTCTACCACAGCAGGAAACCAGTGCTGGCACGCCAACTGTGTGTGTGTGTGCGCGTGTGGGGGGGGGGGAACGAGGATGAGGCTGGTGTGTCAACGAAAGCTCCCTGCTGCATGGGAAACGGGTGGGGGACTGAGCTCGAACCATGGATCAACTGGAAGGCGGCCACAGATCACTGGTGGTCTATGTACCACAGTGTGAGAACTGCTGCCCTAGAGTACTGCTGAAGACCACAGTATAGGTAACATCATGTGTGGAAAACTCTAGCAATCAAAGCACTAGAAGGCCAAAACAAAGGCTTTTTTGTCTTCAAAGTCCAGAATTGTTCTAATCTGCTTCTTAGTACATTTTCAGAACTGTTTTGGTTAGAGATGTGGTATTATTTATAAAAGTTATCCTGTTAATCCCCTTTTCCAATAAGCCACTATGGAGAAAATTTCAATTTTGTCCTAACCTTAATGTTACTCCATAGAACTGCTACATATTCATATCTGCTCTCACAGCATAAGTTGAATCACTTCAGAAATTACATGCAGCCACAAAGAGACAAAGGCAGAGAATTTCAAGCTACTTGGAGAAAATATGGGAAAAAAGAGGTTGTAAATCTAATGAAAAATCTTCTGACTCATTTTTGTTTCTCTGAGATACACATTTGAATTACATGTTCGCTTTAGTATCTAAAATCTAATCTACAAGTGATCAAAAGTGCAGTTGAAACACAGGGACAAATGATTTACCTAGTGAGTCATCAAAGTGCTTTATTTTATAAAGCCCTGCTCATGTCTGGAGTGTAGTCTTAGCACTACTAGGAGATACAATGTGAATCTTTCCTTACCCTGTCCAAATAAACAGTTTATCAGAAATAATGAGTGACAAAGACTGTTACAGACAAAAAGAATGCTTTGAGGTAAGCTTTTAGAAAGCATACACTAATTAGCCACAATTAAGTATTTACTCAAAAAACGTACGTGCACCTTGCTTTTACTTCAGGGCCTCTTTGCAGTGTCAATTTTAGAAGCCACAGTATACTTCAGAAAACAGAACATTCATGAGATGCCACAGTTAACTGGGGTCATAAGGAGGGGACAAAAAAAATCAAGCCACAGTATCAACGTATTTAAATACATACAATACAGAATTGTACACACAGATTATAGTGCTGTTAACATCCCTAAGTTAAGGTAACAAAACCATGTTTAAAAAAAATCAGTACACCACAATAGGGATGGTATTACCTTTGGCTGCTGAAGATTCTTGTCTGCTGTTTTTAATAGGTTTCTCTGAAGTAAACACTAAATATGTTATGCACAGGTGCAGTCTTATCAGCACTGACATTAAGTTATTGGAGAAGGCATCCTGGCACTCCTGGGTTTCTTAAGTTAGAAGTTAGGGTGGGAAATGGGAGTTTGTTTTCTAAATTATCTATAAAAACAACTGTTTCAAATTAAGAGCTTTAAAGGCACAGCGTTAGCACAGTGTATAAGTGGATAAACTTAAGCATGTATAATTTTGTTTCTCACTTTTTAAGCTTGGATTTTTTAAGAAAAATACAGGAAAGAAAGTAAATACAGTATCATTGTTTAAAATTTTTAACAGATTAAACATGATCAGCACAGTTTTAGGCAATGTATTATACAACCAACTTTGGGTAAACACTAAAGTAAGTCATTTAAGATGATAAAGAACATTTGAAAAAACCTCAAAAACAATCTCTCAGTTTATTGTAAAAGAGACTACCATGGAGGTGAATGAGACATTCACTTTAGTACACTACTGCATGTTACACCTTAAGAGATGACAAAGATTACTTCATCGGTACTGCAAAATAACTTTACATGTAAACTTCAAAATCACATCTGTACACAAACACTGAAATTCAAAAGTATCCCTGTTTTCCTAATAATGTAAACAGTAAAATTCAGGATTGATTTTTTTAGAGGGATAATTTATAATAAAATACCACTGTTTAAACAGTACAATATAAGCATTTAAAATTCAGATTCTCATTAGATTACAGGAAAATGGAGATTTCTATAATTTTGCTCAGCTTCCTGCGCTGGAAGATGTAGCTACTATTGCCCAAAACTATGCACTTCTTCAAATAAGCTTTTTTTCCCTTGTAGCATTATTAGCTCACATATTGCAAGAATATAACAGTATAATAATGAAAAAAATGTCAGGTAATAAAAGTGAAATAAGCAGGTTTTTCCCTCGACAAAAATTTGCTATTGCAAAAACATATGCAGCATGAATATGGCATTAGCTCTTTGTAAAACAAGAGCCATTAGCTCTTGGACCCTTGGGAGTCTGGACTTCCTGATGCAGTGTGCTGATGGGGAAAAAAAAGCAATGGAGCTAACAGGAAAGTTTCCAGCACCAAGGGTTTAACGTTGCTATTTTTAAGGAGTGCCAGCGTGCAGGGTATAAGTGTAACATTCGCAGTAAAGATTTTATTATTATTATTATTATTATTATCATCATCAAATACCATCTTGCATCCTTTCATTCAAAAAATAAACTGATCCACAGTTTACAATTTGATACCAATATTGTAGATTTAACATGCATTTGCTCCTCTTCCACCCTCACACCTCTGCTCATTCATTCCATTTCAGCTTGTACCATCTGAGTGCTGCCACTGCAATGCACTCTGAGCAAAGCTGATCTTTTCAGTTTATTAATTTATATATATATTTTTTGCACACACAAAAAAAGTCAGAAATAGCTAGGACTATGCTGGGAATATCAGGCAGCTGTTAAAGCGAGTATTCCACCCCAAATTAGTCATCTTTCCCAGCAGATGTAAACAAGGGGGTTGCTTTCTGCAAGATGAGCACTTCTCTGAGTTCCTTTCTTTTCCCTACACTTGCAGCCACTAATGCTGTCCCCAGGTCTTGTGTCTGTCCTATGTAACATGATAGGTTACGTCAAGATGTTGGCAATAAAGTCCAAGAAGCGCTTTGAATACTGTTCAGGGTTAACGGTTGAAATCTCTGCACCAGCCTATAGGGGAGAATTAAAAAGAGGAGAAAAATCAGTTTTAATTGAGCATTTTTGTATGGAAACCATTACTTAAAATTGCATTGCTATTTTCAGTCCCAGGACCTGATCCTGCAAACAGGATAGCAGGCAAATGTAATTGCTCCCACGCAGAATCCCATGGAACTCTAGGAAGGTTGGCACTGGAGTAACTGTCCTCATTGGCATCATTGTACGATCAGTCTCTTCCTTTTAGAAGTGTAATGCTCTCTCTACCCTAACTGTACATTAAGCTCCCTCATAATTTCTAGAATTTAATTACCATGATACTGAGAGACTCACCAGGTTTTCATCAAACAGGTATCTTCAGATGGATGATTACTCCTGACAAGGACCAACATCCAGTACATCATTGTTTATTACTACATGACAACTTGATTGGCTATTTTATCTTGAAAAGGCAAATCCGATTATTTTGGATTGATTGATAACTACTAATAATTTTGCACTCTATATATAAGCTTAAATCCTGACCAAATCAAAGTCAATAGCAACATCAGAGGCAGTAAATGGAAAGAGTTCCATTGACTTCAATAAGAGTTAGATCAGGACTTGAACAATGTAACTGAATGTACATTAAATGCTGTCCAATGAGATAAAAACCTTCAAATAGAGAAAAGACATTTCCTAATCTCTTTCAGGAGTAATCCTAGGCATTGCTTGTAACAAGAGCAGATAAAGTATTTTAGAGAAAAGTGAATGGGTTTTTAAAAAGATGATTCAATTTAAACTGTTGGTAATCATCAGCTGATGACTGTACAAGGGCTGCCTCCACTTTCAGATGTCTTAATACTGACATGATCTTTATAAAGTCATAACTGGGGTTTATTGCTGAGAATTCTAAAGCAACTCATAACTATCCACAATGATCTTCTCCCGGTAAGAGGTTAGCTAAGGGCCCATTACTGCAAATACTTACTATCTGTGTGCATTTTTACTCATCTGAGCAGTTTCACTGAGCAGTCAATGGGACTGCTCAGTTGGATAAAGCTACTTATGTTTACAAGATCAAGCCCTAAAATGGTGCCCCAGAATGACAATCATAAAAATGTAGGTCTGGAAGGGATCTTGGGAAATCATCAAGTGCAGCTCCATGCTCTGTGTCAGGACCAAGCAAACCTAGAGTATCCTTGACAGGAGTTTGTCTAACCTGTTTTTAAAAACTTCCAATGGGGGTTTCTACAACCTCCTTTGAAAGCTTATTTCAGAGTGTAAGTACCTTTATAGTCAGACAGTTTTTCTAACTATGAACCTTATTCTCTTTTGCTGTAGATTACTTTTAGTCCTACATTCAGTCAACATGGAGAATAATTGATCACCATCCTCTTTGTAACAGCCCTTAACATTTGAAAACTATCAGGTGTTTCTCCCAAACTCCATTTTTTCCCTCACGATTAAACATATCCAGTTTTTTAACCTTTCCTCAAAGCTCAGGTTTTCAAAACTTTTATAATTTTTGTTGTTTTCTGCTAACTCTCTCCACTTTGTCCAACATCTTTCCCGAAATATGGCACTCAGAACTGAACACAGTACTCCAGCTGAGGACACTCCAGTGTGGAGTTAAGCAGGACAATTACCAAACATGTCTTATGTAGGACACTGTTATTAATTCTCACCTCCCCCCCTTTTTCTGCAGTTGCATCAGATAGTGGATCATAAATTGAATGAGCCAACAATAAATCCCAGATCCTATACAACATTACTACCTCCTAGCTACCTATTCACCATTTTATAGTTATGGATATGGTTTTCTTCCTCAGTGAAGAAATAATTTGCATTTGTCTTTACTGAATTTCATTTGTTTGATTTCAAACCAATTCTCCAATTTGTGAAGATTGCTTTGAATTTTAATACTCTTAAATTATCCAAATAATTCATGAAAATATTATTACTGGATCCAGAATGACCCCTGTGCGATCCCAAAAGGTCAGCGTTTCTTAAACTGTGTTCTGCGAGGCAGTCGGAGGTGTGCTGCGGAGATATGGTGACCATACATCCTTTTTTTCACAGGACAGTCCCGGATTTAAAGACACCCAGCACTAGCGTGGCACAACAGCAACTCCCTACCTCCACCCAGCACATAAGCGGCTCCCTTGGTGCTTTGTGCAGACAACCAGGGCCACTGCCGGTGGCAAGCTCCCATGCAGCATGCGTCACCATCTGGCACCCCCCTCCCCGGTGGCCCTTCCCTCCCGCTGTGGGACTGCTTCCACCGTGCGCGGCCAGCCTGGCCTCCTCCATCCACAGGCAGCTGCCACTGTTGCTAGAGGGGGAGGGGTGCTGGTTGGAGCACTACAGAGTGGGGTATGTTTGGGCTCTGCTGGTGTGCTTTGTGCACGGCCTTTTCTTCCTCTACACCTTCCCAATCTGCTGGGGGAGTGGCAGTACGTGGATCCCCTCATTCTGCTGTGCTCCAGAAGCTAGATCTGGGAGGGTGGGGGCTTTCTCTTCCTTCCCCTCCGCACTCCTCCTAATGGGAGCCAAAGCTGATGCAGGGACTGGAATGTGGCACGAACATTAGCACCGTGGGCGGCCCAGCTCCAGGCCCGGCAAGGGTGGAGGAGAGAGAAATGCCAGGGGGCCAAATGGAGACAATGAGGAAAAGGCAGGAGGAAGGAGGGGAGGTGTCAGTGGGGGTGGGACGGTGGAGGGGACGGGCATTGGGGGCAAGACGAAGCAAGGGGAGGGGGAGGTGCTGGGAGAAGGGTTGAAAGGAGGGATGGGCATGAGGAAGGTGGAGATGGAGCAAGTCATGTGTGAGGGCACAGAGGGACATGAGAGGATGGGCATCAGGGAGAAAGAGGGAAAGGGGGGAAAGGGGCAGTGAGGGAAGGGGGAGGGTGCAGGGGTAAGGGAAGGTGCAGGAGTTTCTGAGGGTGAAGCAGAAGGGCAGACACCTGCAGGGGGGAGACCAGCACCAGAGGAGAGAGCTTTGGTGGGGGCCAAACTCATCCTCTATGGGTAGAAGGATGGTGGGAAAAGTTCTTAGAGGAGGTTACTTCTATTTCTGGTCATGTGTCCATCTTGACCCCAAGAGTCAGGGGTATAGTAAACAAAGGTCATGGGGTGTAGGTAATGTGTCCCTAATTTTGGTTCAGAAAATCTGGTCACCATACACGGAGAGAACAGAGTTCAAATGGCTGGAGAAAGCAAGCTTCCTTCCTTCCTTTTTTTTGCTCAACAAAAATCATTGGTGTTCCCTATACAAAAAAAAAAATTTGTTGTTCGGTGTTCCTAGGTCTTAAAAAGTTTAAGAAACACTGCACTAGGTCAATTTGACAGCAAACCATACTATTTGAGTATGGACTTTCAACCAGTTGTGCACCCATCTTGTACAAGTTGGACCTCCCTGGTATGACAACCTCAGGACCTAACAGGTCCCGAAGGAGGGATGTAGCTGGATCAGGGGAGGTCATTTCTGGCCCCTGGTTCCCTAGCCTGGCTCTGCTCCTAGCTCAGTTGCTGGTCAGCCCCCCATCCAATACCAGCCTAGCTGGGCTCCCAGACACAGCAGGACTCTTGGCTCCCACCTTACTGCTAGCAGCACCCTAGCTCTCCCAACTATCATTGGGCTCCTGCTGCCAGCCCTCCACTGGGATTCTCTGGTCCAGGAACATATATGGTCCTAGTGGATCACAGACGTCCAGGACCATGGATGTTGCTCAACCAGAGAGTCCTAGTTTAGAGAGGTTCAACCTGTAAGTAATTTCATCTAGACCACATTTCCCTAGTTTGCTTATGAGAATGTCATGATCATAGAAAGGAAAATTTTCATCTCATGAAGACTGGCCTACTTCATGTTTATTCCGACTTCTGCTGTTAACAGTACACCAAATCAAAATAGTGATAGCCATATCACTGTATCTTATTTACAGTAACATGCATCATCCTTTAGACAAGGGATTTTAAGATACTGAAGCAGTATACATTTGCATTTTTATGCTTCCCGCCCCCCTCCAAAAAAACCCACACTGTATTCTACTAAAACCTTATGAAGTAAACCATATTATACATTTTGGAAAAAACTCTCAGCAGATTGGGCCAAAAAATGCACAAAACAGCATTCTTTATCATGCAATCTAATCTATAAATGACTTCTGCAGGCTTCAGATGAGCATGAGGGTCTGTTATACAGACCTGTTTGCAGGATCAAGTCCTATGTTAAGACTTCTGCACACAGAGTTCTCTTTATATTTAACCATTTTTTTAAAAAAATAGATGAATGACTTCTAAATAAAACTACTGTCAAATCAGCAAACTATTAAAGGGTTAGGCTATTTTTTTTGGCAAAGATATGGCTTTCACTGTACACCATTTGCAATAGTAAGAGGCTATTCAGCTCCTGAGATTTATTCTTTAATTTGGTTACAAAGTTTTAAGTGTTGGCTGTTTGGAAAAAATAATTCAGTATACTATAAATTACGTATTTACCTGCATTTGGCATAGCTTTTAAAGATTCTTTGTTAATACCATTACAGGCTGGAAAGGAGCTTTAACTTGTTGGGCCTTTAACAGTGGATATTCTAGCCTACAACCAAAGCCACTGTAATAAATATATGCCACATTCTGATATGGACATATTCATGTGTGTATTGCTATAAATCTCTCTTTAAAAAGTCTCAAATGTACAATACCTAGAAATGATAGAATACCAATGAAGCATGTATTCTAGTGTTCACCAATAACGAACAGGGCAGAAAGGCATTTTTACTCTTAATTTTTAACTTGTAACAATCACTATCTAGTTTAAATAATCACAATTATTTAAATATTTAATTTTTAAAAAAGTTAAACAACTTATTTTGCATACTTCCATAAATCCTCTAGACTATGCCACCGCAGGGCATAGAAAATATTCAGAAGCCACAATGGAATTAGAGAAAACAGATACTTACACCATGTTTAACAGTTTTTGCAGCATGGGCAGCTTTCTTTTTTGCATCATAATGAGTAAGAATGTCAATAATGGCCATAAAGTATACCTCTTTCCTAGGTGCATCTGCAGAATGACAAACACATTGCAGCCAGAATGACTTTAGAAGTGCTTTAATCAAGATTCTATCTTATGACACATGACTAAAATGAAGCCAGTCTTCAAGAAAGGGAGAGGCTGATTTTGGTCAGGGCTTAGGGTTTACATGTATTTTCATTTTATCCATAATTATTTGAGATATAAATACGAAAAATTGCCATGTACATATGGCATATATTTTGCAGACAGTACTTGTGTTTCAACTATTAAAATCACAGTTAAATTATGAATGGTAGAAAAATGGATTTACCAATATGTATGTTTACAAAGCAGGGCCTCAATGTAAAGCAGATAGTTCAAGGCAGACAAAGTATCTGTGGCAACTTTAAATAGAAAGCATTTCTGCTCAGTTGTAAGTCCACTTGCTTCTTATTCAAAACAGACTTCCACACGAGATTTTGTTATAAGTACTGTAGTACAAAATTCGGCTCAAAGTCTACAAATATTTTTACAAGTAATGAAGTTTTTGAGATATAGGTCAGTACAGTGAGTTGCTCCTTTTCCTATTTGCTATGAACTATGGCTAACAGTACTGTCATATCTACCAATGTAAAAGAGTTATGTACAGCAAATAGATTTCTACTCTTCCCTGCAAAGGAGTTTTTCTCCTGGATTCTAAGAATCGCTGTATCTCCACATACCATGCAGCAATGTAAACAGTTGAGCAAGTACATTAGCTAACTGTGCGGTAGGTAAAACTGTTTTACTGTGTTCCTAGACATTACAATGTCCAAGAATTATTATATTATGCATCAAAGCCAAGTAACATAGGTGCCTTCAACTTTCTGTTGCATCTAAAATGAAATAATTTCCTCTTCTACAGAATGGATCATAATGTGCAATATAATTTTGTCTTGATGTGGTTAATAAAGCTTTGTGATTTTGATGCAAGAATAAAAACATCTTGTATATAAAAATGTTCACAGAAATACTTACTTTCATGGCATTTTATGCCATAAACATCAATGGTTGGATCAAATTCCCCAGGAGCCAAAGGCTGTGAGCTGTTCAGTGTATTTCCTGGACTATCTGGAGGCGTTCCAATAGGATGGTTCCCATCACTTTCCCCTTCATCTTCTCCATCATTTTCCTCACATTCTACTTCTTCCTGTTCAGCTCTCTCAACATCATGAATTCCAACCAGCAAGCTGTAGTCCATGAGTTTTAACTGAGCAAGGAACTAGAAAGTGATAAGCAAAGACAGTAACACAGAAATGTCTTAGATTTGATGGTAAAAATAGGAAAGTATGCAAAGATGAACGTCTACAAAGAATAGCAAATACCTCTAAGAATGGATGACTGTGTTGAGGGGAGGGCTAAGATTTGAAATGAGAGATACCTTCAGGATTCTGTCAGGCACCTGAAGTGTGGGAAAGGAAGAGGCAGGGGGAGTAGAAGAAAGTGTCCATTTTAAATGTATTTTATTATTTTCCTATCTGAAACTCACTATATCCTCATTAGCACTTACAGAAGATCAGGGGCACAGATGCTGTACGTCAACACTAAAATGCACAAGCAGAGTCATGCTGGGCAGCTGCATTGTGCTTCTGTCATGCTTTTCTCTAGTCACCCTCAATATGCACCTACAATTAGGGATGTTAAAAAGCAGGCAATTGAGTAACCACTGAAAAACTCAGCAGTTACACACACTTGCAGCAGCAGCCCATGAACTGGCTCCCACCTGTAACCCCGTTCCTGGGGAGCTGGCTATTGCCTTTGCACTGCTGCCTCTGTACGGTGGGAGCCTGCGTGTAACCATGAATGCTAACCAATAAGCCCAGGCTTATCAGTTAACCGTTTACATGGTTATACATTCACATACCTACACACAGTTCACATACATAGCCAAATATACAAATGGGAGTCTCTTCATCCCATTGGAGCTGTAATCTTTTAACACTATTTCAGATAACATATCACAGAAAATGTGTGTTTATGTGATTGTAGAGGGCTAGCAATGTGATGCTGTAATTAGTAAACATGAAATTAACAGCCTAGAAGTCAAACATAGCGTACTGTAATCAAAGTTTTACCAACAGTTGTAGTAATTCTCAAAGTCTTTAGGAAAAGGAACCCCTTTTCCTTATTGTGAAGGATCTATCTCACTGTTAACCAATAATTTCTCTGCTGTTAAGAGTCTTATATATTACCATGTTGGACTTTTGTTTCACAGGATAGATAGTTCATTAGGACCTCATCACAACATTCTTTTCCCTTTGGACTTCAGGCTCAATTCAAGAATCACAAAGAGAAAGGTGTTAAATGCTGTGTCCACTGAAAGTGGACAGTGTGGCTTCTGGATTTATAGCTTGCTAAATTCTACATGGCATAGGACTAGAATTAGGTCACATTCTCTTCATAAGCTGAGTGGCTCACAATCTAAATCAGTGGTTACATAACATAAGAACATAAGAACGGCCGTACTGGGTCAGACCAAAGGTCCATCTAGCCCAGTATCCTGTCTTCCGACAGTGGGCAGCACCAGGTGCCCCAGAGAGGGTGGACCGAAGACAATGATCAAGCGATTTGTCTCCTGCCATCCCTCTCCAGCCTCTGACAAACAGAGGCCAAGGACACCATTTTATCCCCTGGCTAATAGCCTTTTATGGACCTAACCTCCATGAAATTATCTAGCTTCTCTTTAAACTCTATTATAGTCCTAGCCTTCACAGCCTCCTCTGGCAAGGAGTTCCACAGGTTGACTACACGCTGTGTGAAGAACTTCCTTTTATTAGTTTTAAACCTGCTACTCATTAATTTCATTTGGTGTCCTCTAGTTCTTCTATTTAGGGAACTAATAAATAACTTTTCTTTATCGGCCCTCTCCACACCACTCATGATTTTATATACCTCTATCATATCCCCCCTCAATCTCCTCTTTTCTAAACTGAAAAGTCCCAGTTGCTTTAACCTCTCCTCATATGGGACCAGTCCCAAACCCCTAATCATTTTAGTTGCCCTTTTGTGAACCCTTTCCAAGGCCAAAATATCTTTTTTGAGGCGAGGAGACCACATCTGTACACAGTATTCAAGATGTGGGCGTACCATAGTTTTATACGGGGGCAGTTTCCAACCTGCTGTCCGCAATCCCCTAGTGACCCAAGGTGGCACTGTAGGGGGTCCACAGAAAGTTTAAACTAGAACTTGAAATAAATGTACAGTGTATAAAAAATACTTATGTATTTTAATTAATAAATATGTTTATATTCTGTAATTATAAATATATATTAAATATTTAGTTCCGTGATCATGTTATGTGAATACATCACCCCACTCTAACTGTTCAAAACCTATTAGAGTGGCAGGAAGGGCTAGCAAAAATGGATTGGTGGATCAAGACAGGGATGCTAAAAAGGAACTGGGAGACCATTGTGGAATATCAAGTTCCACTTCAAAACAAACTTAAAGTAAACAGAAAATGTGAAAATATAATGATATATACTTGGAATTAGGGCTTACATGGACTGGCAATTCATCTGAAATATGTCCATTATGCTTACTCTGTAAGGAGGTGCTGTCAAATGAGAGCTTAAAACCAACTAATCTTCAGCGTCACATTGAAACGAAACATGGCAAATATATTTCTAAGCCAACTGAATTTTTTGAGAACAAACTCAAAGAATTTAAGGAAAGCAAAAAATGAATCGAGCACATAGCCACAGGCAGTGACAATGCTAAGGCAGTGGAAGCTTCTTATTGGGTGGCTCACCTCATAGCCATGACAGGAAAGCCATACACCACTGGGGAGGAACTGATATTACCTGCAGCCAAAGAGATGGTGAGTGCAATGCTCAGAGAAAAGGCTGGCAAACAGATTGGTTTAATTTCTTTCTTAAATAACACAGTTAGGTGCAGAATTGACAAAATGGCTCAGAATGTTAAGGAACTGACTGACAGAGGGTGCAGAAAAGCTGCTTCTATTCTTTGCAAATTGATGAGTCAACGGATATCGCAAACCATTCAAACTTCCTGTCAGTCGCCAGATATGAATACAACAGAGTTTCAAGAAGACTGTCTTTTTCGAAAATCTTTGCCCCCAAACACAACTGTTGAGCTATTTTTGATATGTTGAGCGATTTCAGGAGGGAGCATGATATTGACTGGTCAAAATTTGTGGGGACCAGTACTGATGGGACTCGTGCAGTGACTGGCCAGTACACCCGAGTAGTCACTCAAGTTACAGCAGTGGCACCGTTAGCTACATTCATTCTCTACACACAGCATTCACAGGGAAGTGCTGGCTGTTAAAAAAATGTCTGCTGACCTAAGGATGGTTTTGGACGAGTCAATGAAGACCATCAATTTAATCAAGGCCCATCTACTGAATTCAAGACTATTTGCTGCTTTGTGTGATGAGATAGGCAGTGATCACAGCTTACTTCTTTACACAGAAATTCGTTGGCTTTTGAAAGGAAAGCTTCTCTCGCACATGTTTGAATTGTGTGACGAAGTGAGGATTTTTTTTGCTGGACCATCATTTTGAGCTCTCTCATCACCTTGCTGAGTTTCCTTGGCTAGCTAAATTGGACTATTTAGCCAAAATCTTCAGCTACCTAAACAGGCTTAATCTAAAAGTCTACAGGGGAAAGTTGTGACTATCTTCCATGTCCATGAAGAGACTGATACTATGATCAAGGAATTGGGCCTGTGGACATCTCAACTTGATCAGTTCCACTATGGTTCTTTCCCAAATCTGTCTGATATTTTGGCCATCTCAGAAATGCAACTCACAGATAACGTAAAATGTGAAATCACAGAGTGAATGCAAAATTTCCAACTACAGCTGTGTGAGTACTTTCCTATTACCAATGTGAATGATGACTGGATTGGAAACCCACCTGTGGACTCTGCTACTGACATAAACACAAGTTTGACATTCCAAGAACAAGACAGTCTCGCTGAACTATGATGTAACAACTCGTTGAAGTTTGTCTTCAACAAAAGCCCCCGACTGGCTTTTGACTATAAGCTGTTACTGAATATCCAGAACTTTCTTAAAAGGCTAAAAAATACTTGATGCTTTTCCAAAAATGTATGTTTTTAAAACTGGATTTATTGTGCTGGTTGCATTAAAATCGAAGTATAGGAACCAACTGAACATGGAATCAGATCTAAAGCAGAGACTGTCATCAATCCAACCAGACATCCGCGCTCTGTCATCTGCTCTACAGCACAAGCCGCCTCATTAAGTAAGGAAAGTACAGGGAGTCCACACCGAAATGTAACAACTTTGAAGCATAATTTTTTATGTATGAATGTGAATATGCTGAATCTTGCACAGATACTACATCATATATCTAAGTTTCCAGCCCTATGTTCTTTCATGTTTCAGATTGACACCTGCGATGTTAGACAATGTGTAGAGGGATTGGTGTGACATAGTCCATGCTACGATGGTGCACATGTTGAACGTGTACCCTAATGTGCTCCAATAATACATACCCATATGCCAAATGTAACTTATGCATATTACCTATGAGCTGTGTACATATTCTTCTGTTCACATTATTCAATAAAAATATATGGTACCTCAAAGTTGTTACGCTTCAATGTGGACACACTGTATTATCTCTCAATACAACTATATTTGTTTAGCTAACATGAACTATTATACATTTCAAATGATTATCAAGTAATGGAATGTTTGAAAACATTGGTGGGGGGGGGTGTTCATAAAATTTTAATAGATTATAAAGGGATCCGTATGCTTGAAAAGGTTGGGAGCCACTCATCTAAATCAAACATTAGTACACTAATTTTGGTATTTTTAAGTACAGATGGAAGAGGAAAAGCACAAATAGCACAGAAAAGGATGTCAACAGTAGAAAGCAAGGTGGAAAAATGGGCTCAAAGAAAGAACTGGAGAACAAAGACACCTGCCATATAGGAAGATATGAAGCTATCTAGGGAGAGGCACACCCACTGCCACTTCAGCTTCCTCCCACTTACCTGTGGCTTGAGATAGTACATCACAGCATGTATTAGCTGAACAATACAGCTTGCTGCAACACTTCACTTTCTTATATCACATTTCTTTTAGTTCTTTCTTAATCTCTTTGCCCCCCTCCCCAATGTTCATGCTTTGATCAATTTTTCTCCCCTCTTTCCTTATTTGCCCATTCTGGCCTCAGGTTATTATTTTCCTCCAGACCTCATATCCATGGCCTCAAGTGCCTGTGGGCCATATGCGGCCTGTGGCCTGTTTGTTTGCAGCCCGTGGTGGGAGCCAAAACAAAAAAGTAGTCAATATAATGGTCTTCTGTCAATATCCATTTTAGTAGTTAAATTCCTGGACCATCATTGACATTAAAAGTGCTGTCATGTGGGTGGAAATTGGGTAAATATTGCATTTTACTAATATCAGTAGAACTGACTTAAATGGGGCCTGTGTGTTGTGAAGTCTTGCCTTAATTTTTGTATTTATGCCCATCAGTGTGAAAGAAGCTATTTGCATATATATTTGCATGTATATGCACCACACTTAAGTTGCAGCCCTCAGCATATGCTGTGAGTATCATTGTGGGCCCTGGGGCTTCCAAAGTTGAGTAGCCCTGCCCTATATCCTGAATTTCAATCTTTGCCAGATCTATCACAGGTTCTTTCTCCTCAGCCACAGATATTGAAACTACCTCTGCTGCTTGAGAGAAACCTGTATTTCCTCTAAATGTAAAATCTGTTTAGGACTGAAAAGCAAATATGAAAAAATGATGAAGGACTTGAATGCCAACTCTTGGAACACTCTCTAAGCTCCACTGGGTTCAAGTCTCTTTCTGGTACATCAGTTCCGTTGACCATCTATCTGTCTGTAGAAAGCAAAGATCCTGGAGGCTCAAGGGCATTCTCCAGACCTTCCAAGAGGAAAATATCTCATTCTATGGAATGAGGGAGTGGGGGGGAACCTCCTTGATCTGTATTTAAGGAGATCTCTCAATGTGGAGCTTAATATGATCACAGGATCACATACCAAGAAGCCATCTAGCACAGCACTAACATCAGCATCTTAAAAAACAACAAATGGTCTGGTAGCACTTTATAGACTAACAAAACATGTAGATGGTATCATGAGCTTTCCCGGGCACAGTCTACTTCCTCAGATGACTGGAGTTTTGAGTTTAGGATGTGCAGACCCAAAATAAATAGGAGAGAAGGTTGGGGGAGAGGGAGGGGAAGGGAGGAAAAAAAAGGAGGAGGTAAGAGTCAGGAAGCTAGAGGCAATTGGTAAGTATCTGAAGATTGGGTAGTTAAAATGAAGCAGATAAGAATCAAAGTCAATTGATAATATCCTTCCTGACATAGGAGTCAACACAAAGAGTTGTTTGCACCTTCAAGGAGTGTTAAGTTGATAGTGCCTCAACCACCCTTCATCACGATTGAGTCCATTAGCATGTGAATTGAATTTGCAGATTAACTTTAATTCCAATGTTTCTCTGTGTATCGGCTAGTAGAACTGGTTTCTGACAAGACAGCCACCTGAAGATCTTTTAAACAGTGATTTGGAAGATAAAAGTGTTCCCCAATAGGTTTCTGTATGTTTCCTTTATGTATATCTGATTTGTGTCCATTGATTCTTTCCCGCAGAGACTGTCCAGTTTGTCCACTATATATAGCAGTGGAACACTGCTGGCATAGATCAAATTATTGGATGTGCAGTCAAATGACCTTTAGATCTGGTAGCTTATGTTGCTGGCTCCAGTGATGAATTCACTAGTATAGATATGTGGGCATAGTTGGCATCGTGTTTGGTTAAAGGGCTGGGTTCCATGCTTATGATGTGATTGTATGGCATGGTTACTGGAAAGAATTCGTTTCAGGTTGGGGGGGGGGGAGGGGTGTTGTTGTCTGTAAGTGAGAATAGGCTTTTCTCCCAAGGCCTCAGAGTGAGGGGTCATTTTCCAAGATGGGTTGTAAATTGTGTATAATGGCTGGAGAGGGTCTGAGTTGTGGTCTGATAAGTGGAGTTCTGTTATTTTCTCTTTTGGGTCTGTCTTGAAGAAGTTCATGTCTGGGTACTTTTTTGGCTCTGTCAAAAGTCAGAACCAAAGCAAAATCCTTCTTAGTATCCATTTTTGTGGCTAGAAGCAAAAAACACACTGTACTTATTTAGGCACAATCTCTGATACCAGAGTTCCCCATACCATCCAGACTCCTGTCTAATGAGGGCTTCCAAAGCCTCAAAGAGCCCTCATCATTATGAAGATGTAGTAAGTGGTACACCCCACCGATACTGACCCATCTCGTGAAACCTATTTATCCTCTGTTCATTTCTTCATCAGTGATTCACTCTCCAGTATTGACACAGTCTGCAGGCAGATACTTTGAGGGCTCCATGAGATACTTTCAGCTGTTATTGTAACTAATTTCTCTAGCATTACCTTGCCAGCCTCCCTTTCTAACCTCAGTACCCGTTCAACTGCAGGTCTCTTCTCTAGGCCAGGTAGTGACCTAACCCCTCATACATATATACCCTATCTCAAAGATGTAGGGGATGACACTAGGAATGTGAACATCTAGATCGACTATCCGATAAGCAAATGCTTATTGGATAGTGGTCAACACACTGGTTAACTAGTCATTCTCCCCCTCGCCCCCGCTGCCTATCAGAAAGAGGCAGCAAGGGTGAGGGAGGGGAAGGTGAGGGGATGCTTCAAAGGGGCAGCACCGCATGAAGTCTGGGGCCAGATCCTGGTGTCCACGCAGCGCTGCCACTTTGAAACGCAACGTGCAGCCCGGGACCAGCTGGGAACTCTCCTGCTGAACCCAGGCTCCATGTAGTGCTGCTGCTTTGAAACTCCGTGTGGAGCCTGACACTGGGCTTCCTGCAGCATTTCAAAGTGGCAGCGCTGCATGAAGCCTGGGGTCAGCTGGGGCTCTAAGTCCCCACCTGACCCCAGATGCGCTGCGGGAACCATGGGGCCAGTGGAGGACTGCTTGAGTCCCCTGCTGGCCCTGTGCTTCCTGCAGCGCTTTCGCCATTGAAGTGTAGCAACAGCCCTGGGTTCCATGGAGCTGTTGCAACGCTTCAAAGGTGCAGGTGCCCTTATCAACTAATCCAATAGTTGATGCGAACTGCATCGACAGTTCCATTAGCTGATTAGTCTAAATTTAACATCACTAGATGACACCTCATCTGACTCTGAGGTGTGTGTATGTGGTTCCTCCATCTTCCAACTTCCTCCCTGGACATTTATACTGAAGGAGCTTGTATCTGGAAGTATGCCCTGATACCAAGGCAAGGACAATCTTGTACCATTCCCTAAAGCCCTACCACAATGAACTTGCTGCAATAATGTTCAACCTGTGGTCCAAAGGTTCTGGTGGTCTGTGGACTATGTGTAAGAGGGTCACACTAACCTACAATAATGGCTTTCAGTCTGTGGACCCCTGATAGTCTGCAGACTATGTGTAAAATTTCAAAGGAGCCTGCACCTCCATTCAAAATTCTTTAGGAGTTTGCAAATCAAAAAGGTTCAAACTACTGGTTTGCTGGAATTGCTTTTCACTGGGAGCCATCTCAAAAGAGATCATTCACGTAAGGAATGTATCTTGCCCCATGAATACATCCTATAGAGCAGAAACCAGTGAAAGAGAAAGAAACTCCTCCACTTTACCACAAATCCTTCTCATCACCAGACAAGGCATCCCCTGCTATTCTATCCCGATGACATCAAGGCCTTAAGGTTACCAGTGGATAACAGGCCCCATACAAGTCCTATTAGAGGAAATTCATGGAACCCAATACACCTTGTTGAATATCCTTCATTCAGTTCTTCTGGGATAAACTGCTTTGCCCATCAATGATTTTTTGCTTACTCCAGCACACGCAATGGCAAACAGCAGCCACTGTCCCACATGTGTGTAAATGACCAACAAAAAGTATTACTCCACCCACACCCTTCCAGAGGCTCAGTATTTCTTTTCTCCTACCCTACTCCCAATTCTCTGATAGTGGAAACTGTTAACGAACATCACTCCTGTTCAACACTATCTGATAAAGAGCTAAATTGTTAAGACCTTCTGGTTTGTAAAATCATGTCTCCCATTTCTGGCCTTACTGGGAACTCATCTCAGACAGATGGATCTCAGAAGTAATTTTCACTGGCTAGTTCATCCAGTTCAGTTCCTAACCATCTACTAGCATTCTTCCCCACCCTTCTTTAGGGACCGGTCTCATGAAGACCCATAAAAACACTTAAAATGAAGAAATGACAATAAATTTGCCAAGATCCTGGTTGTGAGGAGAAAAGGAAAAGGCAGAATCAAATATAACACCATAACTGCATACTCAAGTGAAAGGGAGGAGGATAATGTTGCCAATTTGCTGATGAAGAAAGGGAGCAGGAAGGAGGACTGGGGAAAGGGGAGATGAAAAGTCATTTTTGACACTTTTAGTTTAAGGAAGTGAATGTACACCCATGAGGTGATGCAGCAGGAAGAGATATGACCCGGAGAGAGGGGGAGAAATCATGAAGGGAGAAGGAGATTTGAGTATTAACACAGAGGTAATGAGATACACCACAGGAGTGGATGAGGTCAGTGGCAGGAAGAGGAGACCAAGGACAGATCTTTGGAAAACACCAAAAAATAAAGAGCACTGAGATATATAGATGCTTAGGCTGAAAGAGCAACTAGGAAGGTAACAGTAAAATCAGCAATAATGGAAACTCATGGAGAGAGAGGATCTCAATATGAAATGTAAAAAGTTAGCAGAGATTGAAGTAACTCAGCAAGGAGAAGAAATCCTCACACTTGTAATGGAAGAAGAGTTCCTTAGTATCTTTTGTAGAGACAATTTCAATAGAATGAGAAGCCAGATAGGCAAGAATTTAATAGAGAGCAGGATTAAAGGACATCAGTATAATGGAAACAGATAGCTGGCTCAAGAACTTTGGAAATTAAGGGAAGGTGGGAGAAAAACCTATAGTTACAGAGAAGTGGCCTGTCTATGTAAATAAGAAGGAGGTAACTGAAAAAATGAAAAAATAAGATTAAATTCTGGCTTGCTTTTATTAGGATCAGATGTCAAGTCACCACAACATAGTTGTCTGCATACACATTTAATGAGCCTACTGTACAGATTTCAAAACTGTGTCAGAGTCACTCAGACTGTGATTGTAAGACTGACCTTCTAAAGTCTGCCATCATTTTAAAAATACTGCAGATGAAAGCTATATAGAAGATGGTACACGATCCATATTTTGGAGATAAAACAGGTACTATATTTATTGCATTTCTTTACATATTGTGTGCCACCTACTTACTATAAAATATGTAGTCAGCAAAAATATTACATGCTTAAAGAAAGGCTCAAGAATTTAGTCTAAAATTTGACCTACCCTAGAATACTAAAAATTTGAGGACAAATCCTTCAGATGAATATATTTTTATAAACTTATACACATGTGAATATTTGATATAATTCATACACAATCATAATTTACAACCTCATTGATGAGAAATTAACCTCTAGAATAATCTGCAAATATTCTGTGCTGGTTGGCAGCAGCTTTTAACTGATAAACACAAATCCCAGAGCTACAGTTCAATATAAAAAGCTGAAGACCCCGTTAAGCCTGAGAGCTCTGTTAATATCACTTCTATTCAAAAGATGGGGAAATACATCTTATTTGCTGAACAGACAACAATGATAAAATTATTTTACTCTGAGACAAGTCAATATTTTAAGATTTAGTTTTAAAAATAGCATCAACTAATATTTTTGTACTGAATGTTGACTATGTATTCAGCAGAATAGAAGCATACAAGTCTTATTTTAAGAGGAAATGTATAGAAATAAACAAGGCACTCATACTACCGTAATTAAAGTGGTATAAAGCTAGATGATTGACAGGTAAATTAAACAGCAGATGGAATAAGCACAGGAATGGGAGTTTGGAGACGTTTTCTGCGGCTGACTCAATGTATGCCCTTCAGTAAGCTACAACTTCTCTGTCCCTCAAGTTTCCCCATTTATAAAAATACTTAGCTCCCTCCCTATGGTATAATGCCTATAAAGCATTTTAAGTACAAACACAGCATCAGGACACGGGCAATGTACAACAACAATCTACAGTAGAGGGGATCTTTATTAAATGATGACTCCTGAAAGCTTAGATTGTGTTTCATTTAAAGAGGTTTATTTTTACCTAATACACTTATGATTTATGAACTACAAATGTTTTTTGCACAGCTGTACATGAGACTTCTTGAGGGTACCTGCCACTTGCTGCTCCGTGTGGTATAATTATATAAACTTAAGTGGATTACATTCTTACCTCAACATCCTTTTTGAGCTTTTCAAGGAACACCTTTTTGTTGTTTTCATCAATATAAATCTTTTGGCCATCGTTAATAAAATCATTGTCTTTGAATGTTGGCAGCTCTTTGGCCTAAAACAAATGCAAAAAACAAAACCTAATTAATAAGAACAAGAACACAAATATGAGTGCACTGAAACTGCTTTTAATCTGGATCCACAGGAAAAGGTAGCTCAGTTCACAGCAGGACTGAATATACTTCAAACCCCAAATGCAAGATGTCACCCATGACCAAAAGAGGGCACTAGTGAGCTACGACAACAGAATGCACTGGCACATCAAATGCAGATATACAGAGTGTCATTCAGTATAATCCAATACATCTGCATCGTATGCACTTGTTCATGAATTTAACATAATTCTAATTTGCTTTCACAGTTCACCAATGTTGTAAAAAGCCTGCTAATTACAGAACTCACTCTCAGTAAATTTAATTGTGAAGAAACAAATTATTCCACGGTGGAACAGCTTCATCAGGACAAGAAACCCTATATTAGAATTCCCACAGCCCAGTGGTTAGCACACTCTCCCGAGAGGTGTTGGAGACTCCTGTTCAAAACCCTTCTCCCTATTAGGCAAATCTGAACCCCAATTTCCCATATTGCAGGTGAATTTACACAACTAGCCTAAATACCATAAGGTGCGTAGTGACAACAGCAGTACCATCACGTTCTCTGGCTACCTTTTGAATGGGATCCAATCTAGAAGGCAGCCCCTAAAGCATGCCTAGTTGATTAGACAACGTGGGCACTCTTCTGCTTACATTCACCTTAAGCAGGAGGCAGGTGTTTGGGCAGTAGAGTAAGGCAGCAAGGTGCATGCCCAAAGGCAGAAACCTAAAAACTGTTACTGAGAATATTTAGGCACTGAGTGAGTTTAGGTATCTATACAGTTAGGTGGCAGCCTAGCATTAATTTGATGGGTTGGCTGGTACCTAAAACAGTGACTTGGGCACCTCAGTCTGGGGTTTAGATTCCTAAGTACCTTACTAAATCATACCCTTTGTGACTAATTTGAACATAGTGACAACTTCAACCCCAGTCTGCAAGTCTTCCTCCTGAGTGTGAATCAGGGGAGGAGCACTGCTCCAGTAACTATAAAGCAAATACACAGAAAAATCCCCACAACTAACAGCAGCCTACTGGAATGTTTTCTGTAGCTTCAAGAAAAACATGCCAGCACATTTCTTATAACCTTATTGAGTACAGTACTTTACAATCTACCATTTTATTTGTTCTTTATAAATCCAAGGAAAAAGTGACCTAGAGGTACTCTTTCTCTAGCTCCCCTTCCCCCAAAGTACATGCAGAACAAAGGATTCAAAGTGAGTCTTATAGTAGACAAGCTACAAAACGTAGCAACTCAAATATTTTTTTATCTTTAATACTGAAAAGCTCTTCTGCTGCCAAACGAAAGATGGGATGGGATGCTCTGAGTCGACAATAGAAACAAACCCCTTTGCTTGAGTTTGTTTTTATGGATTATGTATTATTTACATCAGGATGAATAATGTAGCTGCCCTGGTTCAGAAAATGGCTACCCATCTTCACATATCAACAGAATATAACCACCCCTCCCAAGATATTTTACAGAAATTTGCTCAAACTAAACCCTTAGATCCCAACAACTGTGAACTTTGGGAAAGTTGAGCTTTGAACATGACAATTTTTGGATATATTACTTTCTGCCTTGTTAAAATGGCCTATAAATTTGAGTGCAAGTCCCTCCTGCTTTGCTAAAAACATTTTTGAGAAGGAATTATAGGTTCCTGTCCATCCATACCATATTCCGTAGAGAAATATTCAGTCTGAAGCACTATTGTGTTTAACCCAAAGGCATCAGGGCAGTATCTGGAATGTTTCTTAGAAGCAAATAGCGGGTTGTTTACTATAATGTGACAGCATATATCAATTATCTCCCTCGCTAGCTTGGCTAAGTAGTTTGGGATGGAAAAGAAAAGGAAAAAGCAGATAAAATATTCAGGGCTAGCAGCTGTAAAGCTTATTGCTTTCCATCTAGGAAATTATCACATAACTCTGTAGGCTGACTTGGCAGATGGGGCTAGAGGGATGCTGCCAAAAATCAGAAGGCTTCAATGAGTAGGATGTTTAAGACTGGAGGGAGACTGATATGGAATTAGACTGGGACTTGTGACAAAGAATGAAAAAATAAAAGCAACCAAACTTCCTTTCATTTCCAGTACAGAAGTTAATTTAATCCTGATTTTAGACTATTACTGCATTTAAAAAGTCATAGCTAATTTACAACTACCCTTTTAGTAAACAAGTATTAACAACACATTAAACAAATGACAGGGAAAGCAGAGGAAGGATGGCCTCATACTTCTGGCAAACTCAGTTCTGTGCTGAGCCTCAGACTTCCTGAATGACACTGGGGGAGTCCTTTACGCCTTGTCTTAATGGGTTAAAAAAGGGGGCATCTTTCATTCAAGTTAGCTTCTCATAATAGACACACCCTCATAACGCTTATTAAAATACAGGCTAAAACATTTGAAGGCCTATTAGTGACTCGTGTAGAAGCCTAGGCGACCCTCCCTCCCTCTACTGCAACACTACCAATTCAATCATGGTTAAAGACATACTGGGTAACACAAATGAAACAAACCATTTTAGCTTTCAGTACAAGGCCTTGGGGGGAGATTTTTAAAAGGTACATCATGCAGTGAAGAGACCAACTCCTGGGGACTTTCAGTGGGAATTGGGTGTCTAACTTCACCTTATAACATTAAAAGTATCTCCTTAACCACTCTGTGCCTCAGTCCCCATCTTTAAATCTGGGACAGCAATCCTTTCCTACCTGATAAGGCTGCTGTGAAAATCATTAATGCCTGTCAGGCACTGAGGTACTATGTTGATGAAAGTTATAAAATGACTAAATTCATAGATTAAACACCAAACAACACCATAAACAAGGCTTTTAAAAATAAGAAAAAACTAACACTCTGCACCCCAAGCCCTAACAATGGTTAGGAAGAGATCAGCTGAGCAGACAGGTACTTGGTAGTTCTAGTTTTCTCTCCCCCCACTTCCACACAGAACAGTTTGAGTCTAACGAAACAAACGTAACACATGCCTGTATCCCACATCTCCTGTTTCTGCTACGTTTAAACTACAAACATTTTAAACTGTGCCATAGCTTCCTATAAGTCTGTACTGTACTTGGCAAGATGGGGTGCTTTTATTATACAAAATTAGTACAGGCTGAACCTCTAAAATCTGGGACACTCTGGTCCGGCAACATCCATGGTCTGGCAGGATCACGAATATTGTTGGATCAGAGAGCCCCAGCTGGCCAGGTTCAGAAGGAACGAGGGGAAGTCAAGGCTCACTGCAGACTGTTGGCTCTGCTTCTGGGTGGGTTGCACTCACTGCCACCTACCACTGCCTCCAGCCCCGCACCACGCCAGGCCTGGCCAGGGCTGCATCTCCCACCGCGCCAGCACCGGCCAGGGCTGCACTTCTGGCCACCAGCCCCCGCTACCTCCAGCCCTGGCAGCCCCTGGCCAGGGCTAATAGCAAGGACCACAGCCCCAGCCAGGGCTGGAGGTAGCGGGGGCCGGTGGCCAGAAATGCAGCCCTGGCCGGTGCTGGCGCAGTAGGAAGCACAACCTTAGTCCCAGCTGGCATGTTGCAGGGGCCCAGTCCTGGCTGGGGCTAGCAGCGGAGTGCTCAGGTGGGTCGAAAGCCCAGATCGGCACAGCCACTGCCGGGGCTGGAGGCAGCAAGGCTGGCCCTTATTCGGGGCTGGCACAGTGGGAGATGCAGCCCTGGCCAGGCCTGGCATGGTGGGGGACTGGAGGCAGTGGTAGGTGGCAGGGAGTGCAACCCACCCGGAAACAGAGCCAACAGTCTGCAGTGAGCCTTGACTTCCCCTCGTCCAGCAAACTCCACTGTTAAAGACCATTTAGGTCCTGAGGGTGCTGGAGAAGGGAGGTCTGACGTGTATTAACAATCATTACCTCTCACCAACAAAGTTACTGAATTCAAATCTATGAAAGTGATGGTACATTACTGATTTAGGAACTTAACCTATACTGCATGACATAATAGGCAAAGATTTGGGGATATGTATGTTCTACCTATGCACAAGGGTACCACTTAAACATGGAACTGTCTTCCAAATACATGGGGAAAAAACACCCCTTTCCACATGACTATTTAAAATCGATTACATTTGAAAAATTATGGAGACTTTGTTTTACTGAAATAACTGATAATTAATTTTTGATGAAGTCTCAAATATTTCCAATGAAGAAAAATCCTTGGTAGGGAAAGAATCACTGATACTCTAATTCATTAGAATGACCATATTACTATCATTAAAGAACTAAATATTTGAAAAGCTGCACAGGAGAGGAACACAACTATTTCTACTTAATTAATAATGGATTTTCACTCCGAGCCTTTGCTCTCATTTTAATCCTCTGTTTAAGAATACAAGAAGAGCACAGTGGATTTTACAAATAGAAGTATGTGTTTCTAAAAGGGACACATTCACCTAAAGGAATATTTCCAACACACCACTGAACAACACACTGACCCTGTGGATGTCCCCACCAACTCTATAAGAAGGTGGCCTCTCTGTGGACTCCTCCTGATGGTTGTAACTAGAGTCTCGATTTCTATATCGATTGCTTCCGCAAACACGCATGGACTGACATTGTCAACAAAAAACATGTGTCAACAAACAACGTGACATACAAACTCAGCTATGCAGAACACAATGCTATACATAGCCTCAAAAACAATTCTGACATTATAATATAAAAGGCTGGCAAAGGGGGTACTGTAGTCATCACAAACAGAACAGATTATGAACAGCAGGCTGCCAGACAACTCACCAACACCAGATTCTACAGGCTTCTCTCCTCTGATCCCACTAAAGAATACCAAAACACCCTAAACCATCTGTTAATGAAGCTTCCTGCTACAACTCAGGACCAAATCTACATAAACTCACTCCCAAATCCCCAACCAGTGGTTTTCTTCTGCTACCCAAGATCCACAAACCTGGAAATCACAGACAATCCATCACCTCAGGCATTGGCACACTTACAGCAGGACTATCCAGTTATGTTGACTTTCTCCTCAGACCCTATGCTACCAGCGCTCCTAGCTACCTATGAAACACCACTGAATTCCCGAGGAAACTAGAGAACATCAATAATCTTCCTGAAAACACCATCCTGGCTGTCATGGATATATGTAGAAGCTCTTTACACCAACATTCCATAGGATGGATTAGCAGCTGTCAGGAACACTATCCCTGATGATCCACTGCACACCTTATGACTGAGCTTTGTGACTTTGTCCTCACCCACAACTATTTCTATTTGGGGATAATTTATATCTTCAAGTCAGCCACACAGCTGTGGGCACTTGCATGACCCCACAATATGCCAACATCTTTATGGTTTCCTCAGCTCTCGCCTCCAAGCATCCTTACTCTACTTATACTACATTGACAACATCTCCATCATATGGACCCACAGAAAGGAGACCCTTGAAGAATTCCACAGGGATTTTAACAACTTCCACCCCACCATTAACCTTAGCCTGAACCAGTCCACACAAGAGATCCACTTGCTTGACACTACAGTACAATTAAATGACAGCCACATTTCCACCACCTTATACCGGAAACCTACCAACTGTTATACTTACCTACATGCTTCTAGCCAAGACACATTACCTAATCAATTGTTGTCAGTCAGGCCCTAAGATACAACTGGATTTGCTCCAATCCCACAAACACTTACAGAATCTCTATCAAGCATTCTTAAAACCTAAATACCTACCCTGGGAAGTGAAAAAACAGAATGACAGAGCCAGACAAGTACTTAAGCATCAGCTTCTTCAAGATTCGCCAAACAAAGAAAACAACAGAACACCACTGGTCATCACCTACAGCCCCAAATTTAAACTTTTCCAGTGCATCATTAATCTACAAGCTATCCTGGAAAATGACCCTTTACTCTCATAGGCCTTGGGGGACAGGCCAATCCTCACCTAGAGTCAATCCCCTACCCTGAAACAAATTCTTTCCACCTCAGTCACACCTCTATCGTACTCTCTCAGGAACTCACCCCTGCAATAAACTCCGGTGCCAACTCTGTCCACACATCTATACAAGTGTCATCACAGGACCTAACCACATAAGCCACCACATCAGAGACTCATATAGGTGCCCATCCACTTATATGATCTATGCCATCAAAGTGCCAGCAATGCCCCTCTGCCATGTATATTGGCCAAACTGGACAGTCTCTATAATAAAGGATTAATGGACAAAAATGAGATATTCAAAATGGTAACACAGAGAAATCAGTTGGGGAATATTTTAACTTGCCTGGGCACTCACTAATGGATCTAAAAGTGACTATCCTCTTACAAATAATTTCAGAAACCAGCTAGAGACACTGCAGAACTTGCCTTCATATGCAAATTTAACACATTTAACCAAGGACTGAACAAAGACATGAACTGGATGGGCCATTATATTCAACACCCAAATGACATGAAAAGCTAAGTATCGAGCACTTGCAGCCACTCTATTACCCTCATTTAGCATGGATACTTTAATTGACAAGGGTTTCTCCCCACCCCCCCTTTCCTGCCCCATCGGCCTTCTTTTTCTGCTATTTTTTCGTACCTCTGGACCTCTTGCTCCATTCATCTGAAGAAGTGGTTGGGCCCATAACAGCTACATTTTTGTAACAGCTACATAACAGGTACAACCATATCATCTATGTTTTTTGTTGGTCTCTAAGGTGCTGCAAGATCATTTGTTGTTTTTTAAGTTTTTTCAATTACAGACTAATACGGTTAACCCCTCAGACTCATTCCTTGCATAATTCAAACTGTATTTCTAAAGCCTTCATTACATTTTCAGCAGAAATTTAAGGTTTTATTATAAGTGGGTCACTGGCATTGAGGTTCTTGGTACAAAAGATAAAACAATAAAAAGCTTTTCCTGGCTAAATTTCACATCTTCAGGAAGATCAATTAAGCAGGCATATTGTTCAGATATTTGGGCTACCAAATGATTAAAAAATATTTATGCTCAACAGCAAGATGAAAGAATAGTCACAATTAATTACAGTGTTATTCACACTCTTAAACAATATAATATCATTTATTTAATTTTTCTGGATGTTTTCCACATTTTCATACACAGTGGAAATTCTGTTATCCAGCATAGAAAGAACAATTACGGGGATTTCTGATATTGCCCAATACAAATCTTCAATCTAGTAACTGGGACTAGTATATTGCCCAGAACATTATTCAATTACATGTTCTGCTCTCTACTTGTATGCAAAAGTGGCAGAAGACAAGTAAGGAAGCTAAAATCAGGGATTTAATTTAAAAAAAGCAGCTTCTGGGATGTGTCAGAGTCATCATAAATTCAGCCCAATTGCCTACACCTTATCTACTGTATATCTGAGAAAGTTTGTGCATCCATCTTTGAGTCCGTTTGTTCAAGAACGCCTCCTAAACAGTACGAGTTAGGACCACGAAATATGTTATGCACTTCCTCTCATCATAAGGGTTTGGATGCGTCAGGACAATGGGATGTGCCTGGAATTTGATTATTTTTCATAAAATGGAAAGGGAGGGGTCTGGTAGGAGGGATATGAATAACCACAGGGAGGTAACAAGAGGTCAGAGATGGGAACAGGGACAGGCACTTCTCACCTGCCACCAAGCTACTGCAGTGAGAGAGGGGTGGGATTGTGCTCTCTTCCCGGGGCAGCCTGCATACAGAACTTGTCATCCTCAGCTCCACCCCAGAACAATGATTTAAATGAAGAAAAACAAAATGTATTTCAATTAAAGACCTCAGCAACTCTGGGTAAATCTTAGTACATCTACAATGATAGATAATGTTGATAATAATGACCCTGAGGAACTGAAAAATCCCAAGGGGCTTTCTGAATCAAACAAAGGTTGAATTATGTTCTGTATATTTAGGGTTAAGTGCATTTTTAGGATTTGAGCATACACCATGCACTGCCTATAGTGATATGCAGTGTACACTATAGAGAAAATTTCACCTGCATTCAGCTAAGTGCTTCAAGAAACCAAGCACTCTGCAGTGCAGTATTACTACTAGATTGGTGAATACTGTATGCTATTTTATACTTTATTCATTTTACTGTATTCTAATTTTTTGAAAACTGGTATTCCATTGACAAAGTATAACTCTCAGTTAACAAGAATTCGATTAACTGGCATCCCCAGCATTCTGGATAATAGAGCTGTTACTGTTTATTGATTTCAATTACAATACAGAATATAAAGTATTGCTCTTTTAAGATTTCTGGCTGCATGTTCACCACCTCATCCCTCTCAGATTCTTGGTCAAGTACTATAGCTATCTTTAGAAATCTCATATTAGTATCTTTTTGCATTTTGTCAAATCTGCAGTGATAGTATTCTTAAATTGAACAAAATGTGCTGGGTCATTATCTGAGACTACCATAACACAAATATATAACAGAATGCAGGTAAAACCACTGAGCAGGAGACAGACAATTCTCTCCCAAGGAATTCAGTCACAAGTTTAATTAATACAATATTTTTAACCAGTATCAGTCACCCTGTTCCTATCACTCTTTCAATACTTAATCCATAGCTTCAATAGATGAGATGGAATAATCCCGTATCAGAACTTTCCATAGATCAGTGCTTAGAGCAGTCTCTTAGGAGGTGTGGAAGATCCCTCTTCATAGTCTCTCTCCCCCTCCCCCAGGTCTTCCACATCACAGGTAAGTGCTCTAATCACTAAGATAAATGTTATAAGATGGATGCTGTTGCCTATTGCAACAACTTTACCTCTTCTGGCGGCCAAATTCTGAATGGGATCCAATCCAGCATTTGACTTCCAGACAAATCTACCAGATGAGGCCCTGTACCTGAGATAGGCATTAGTCTGCTTATTTTCCCTCAGTCTGAAGATCACTCTCAGACTTAGGCAGGAGACAGATGTATGCATGCCTAGAAGGAAGCAGCGTATCTGAGGTATCGAGGGAATTTTTATTCTGAAAACAGATACTGAATGAGTTTAGGTACTTACAACAAGAATTGTGTGGCTCACAGTGAAGCCTAAACCCAAGATTTAGGTACCTAAGGACCTTTGCAGTATGGCATCACAATGCCTAATCTACAGTGTGATGTTCTGAAGAACTGAAGTGCATGGACAACATGTGAAATGTTATTTACCCAACTCTAATACAAATCATTGTGTACCAACTTATAAACATATGTATAATTATTAAAATAACGACTGGTTAATTTAATGCCACTTGTCCTTTTTAATGCAACATAAGTAATCTAATTTTATAACGTGCTTTCACAATGTCAATTTTAAAGTACATCACTATGGTCTTTTATAATATCTAAGTCAAACTCAAGAGAAATTACTTAGCTGCCCATGCAATATATCAGATTCCTATTAAGTATGAAACTAGCAAATATACAGGAAGTTTAATCTATAGTGCTCAAAATAAGAGATTTTATTTACAATCTATTAAGTCAGATATTAGAGATTTTATATACCAAGATGCAAAGCCTCAAAATATTAGGCCATTAACATATTTAGCTCTCAGGGGGCTTGATTATGCCAAGTCAAGTACATCCACAAATTCAATAAAAGGAAATAGGAATTGTAGGTGCTCTATACATTGCAGGATAAGGCCAAAGTGCATTTCTATTTGGAAGAGTGATTATTTAAAAATGGGATTGTGGAAACAGAGCTATGATGAATTTTTCATTCTTTTGCATCACCACCAATACTGAGAGTTCTGTAGGCCAAAATATTACTTGAAATACCCTAGTGCCACCCAATTTTCTTATGGGCTCAGTGGCACAAGTCTAGCATTGAAATGTAGTAAACAATTATTCTTGTGTTGCACATGAAGGAAAAGAATCCAATTCGCACTCCTTTTAGCTGTAGCAACTATAAAACTGGGAAGTGAAAAAAAGTATATTATGTCATAAAGTCAAAGTTATGACTACCAAATAAGGAGCCGTTTTACATAACCACTTTTCAGACCTGAACAATTAAAAAAAATTAAAAGCTCAGTTACTTATGTTTACAATTTTGTAGTAATAACTACAGGATTTTGCATATGCACATGGACAGAATTATAAAAGTTAATGTTCGAAACAACTGTTACCTACCTCTTATAACTATTATTCTTGGAGATGTGTTACTCATATTCATTCCCTTTAGGTGCACGTGCACTGCATGCACGATTGTTGGAAGGTTTTTCTCCTCCTGGTACCTGTCAGGTTGGCTGTGGAGCCTCCTGAAGTGGCGCCACCATAGTGGTGCATAGACTCCTGCTCACCTCTGCCCCCTCAGTTCTTTCTTGCCAGAACACTCTGATGAAGGAGAGGTGGGTAGATATGGAATGGACATGAGCAACACATCTCAAAGAACAACAGTTACAAGAGACAGGTAACCATTTTTTCTTCCAGTGATTGCTCATATCAATTACATTTATGTGATTACCAAGTTGAATGACCAGACGTGGAGAGGAAGCTTAATGGACTGCAACACTGCTCTACCAAAGGTTGCATAATGCTGCTGGGAGATGGTGTGTGGTGAAAGGTGAACACATGAATCGAGGACTTGGTGGCTTCCTTGCATGTGTCCTAGATGGGTACCTATGCTAGGAAGGCAGCTGAGGATGCTTGGGGTATGGCTGAATGAGCTACCAGCACTGGGGGCTCTTAGCCCTATGAGCACTGCATGGGCCCCTCCCATTGGCTCATCCATGGAGCCTAACAAACAGGTTGTGGTGTGGGGTTCCAGGATTGGTGCTGCAATGAGTGCCGGGAATTCAAGTGATGCCCTCTCCTCCAGGAGGCATACAACTCCACCTCTGAGTCAGAGGAGTACTCTGAGGTGGATCAGGGCAGTGCCGCAGCAATGAGGAGCACTGGCTCCATATCATCAAAGTCCCCCAATGTCTGAAGACAGACAGTGACAAGGAGTGGCAGCGTGCAGGGGCTGATGATGGCCCCATTAGCTATGGAGCCATGGCTGGTGCCACCATCTGTGCTGCAGCAGTAGTGCCATACTCTCTGCCAGGGCTCCTACCGCAGAGTCCAAGAAATACAGTGCAAGGGCTACGGAGGATGAGGCTGGGATCCGGGTCAGTTGAATCAGGTGCCTGGCTACCTCAAAGGTGTCTGATGAAAATGGGAGTTCAAAGTCTTCAGCCCCCACATTCACTGACCCTAGAGTGTCTAGTTTCACTGGACTCAACAGCTCTCCAGGGATGGCTGGAGTTAATTCCTGCATGGTGGGCATAACAGGCTTAGGGTGTTCTTACTGAGGATATAACCCACTAGTGTGCCAAGTTGGAGAGCAGCCCCTTTCCACTCTCCTCTTCTTGTGTGACACCAGTGACTGGGAATGGTGCTGAATGCTTGCACTGAGCCTTGGTGCCAGGGATTGGGGGTACTCTCTGGCATGGTCCCTCTTTGGTGACGTGGGGTCCCACACTGATGCCTGTGCACAGAAGCTGCCAGGGCCACCTCTGGCATCAGTTGTGGACAAAGAGCTGCCTCCATGAGGAGCAGTTTCAGACGAGAGTCCCTCTCCTTCAGGGCTGGAAGCCTCTGCAGATTTTGCACTTGTTTGATTGGTGACCCTCTCCAAGCACTTAAGGCAGAAGTTGTGAGAAATACCATGTGGCATCAGCTTCAAGCACTTGTCATAGGTTGCCTTGTGACCAAGGCATGCCTAGGTCTGGGGAAATGGGAACAGCGGAAAGACCTCCAAACAAC
Source organism: Pelodiscus sinensis (assembly GCF_049634645.1). Classification (NCBI taxonomy): domain Eukaryota; kingdom Metazoa; phylum Chordata; order Testudines; family Trionychidae; genus Pelodiscus; species Pelodiscus sinensis. The sequence continues at coordinate 223,164,880 of NC_134712.1, forward strand.
AATCACCAAACTAGAACTGTGTACAACAAAATGGAACGACCACTAGGAAAGGCACTTTCACAACGCAAGGACAGAGATGCTCTAACAACTGTCACAAAAGGTAAGAACGAACTGAGGGGGTGGAGGATTGGCACGGGTACTGCTAAGGGAAAAACCTTTCTGAAAATCATGCACACAGTATGTGCACACCTAAATGAAATGGACATGAGAAATCACTCAAAGAAGAATCTAGATAACTAGTGAGAAATTTGTATCGCAACTCCTGTTTAAAATGTCCTAAAAGGTACATTTTTGAGATTTAAAAAAAACTCTATATACTTAAGCATATAAAAAAATGACTTGTGCCTCTTATCAATGCCAATGACAGAGATCACTTAATTGTTCCTATATAGGGGTGTGTGCGTGTGTGTGTGTGCGTGCGCGTGTGTTGTTGTTGTTGTTGCCAACTGATCAGAGAAAGAGATGTGTTTCCTGAAAGGCAGTAACTGAAATACAGAACCTGCTTTTAGGTGAACACAAATATTTGTGTTTGATTTCATGTACCTGAAAATTATCTTAATTTAACACCTCTCTTATGAAACACTAAATTAAAATGCACATTGTTTCACTTTTCTTTTACTAAAAGTAATTATTTTGAGCTTCTGTGCATCATTATTCACAGTGACAATTATGGGTAATGTTAAATCTGACACCACAGATAGTTTCCGGATTGTGATACACTTTGCAGGACAATTAAGTGTCAGAATAAATCCTAATCGATGGTAGAAGAGTAGCAATACTTTAAGCAACCTGGCTGTGATTTCAAACAAAAGAAAGAATAAAATCAAAATATTATTACCAGGAGGGGAGGCTTAATGGTCTAAGTTTCAGATTTGAAGTACTTAACTCCCTGGAGTCTCTTTAGACTCAACCTCTCCTGGGAGGGGGTATGTGTGAAAGGGTGGTGAGAGAAAACCAGAACTACCAAGTACCTGTCTGCTCTGTGCAGATATTAAAGATTCCATGGTACATTCCAAATGAACAAGAGTTTGTATGTAGGTGCAACAAGCCAAATTAATCTTTATTTATTGCTGTTAAATGCACTGTCTGACAATTTGTTATTGTCTTCCACTTCAATGGGGGCTGGATTTCAATGTGCTATATGTATATAGGGCCTGATGCTCCCAACACTTAGGCATGTGAGTAATTTTACTGACTTCAATAAACTAGTCAAATAAGTAAAGTTACTCATGTGCTTAAATGTTTGCAGGGCCCATAGTTTGTCAACTGCCTGGTTTTCAAGCTTTTATAAAAATGCCTGTTTTTAGTAGGCTCCATGCACCAACTTCCTTTGCACATAATTTTCTTGTTCTATAAATTGATTACAAATATTAAGTAACTTCAGCCTTTATTACTACTTTTGACTGCTTTGCTACATTGTGTTCACTAGGGGCAGAAGGTTGTATCTTGAAAAAGAAATGCTGAGTCTTAATTAAATATATTTGGAAGAGTTTGGAGAGTCTTGGATGGGTTCTGCAGCTGGACAGGAGGATCTGTACCAAACAATTATCACAGAGCAGTGGTGGGCAACCTGTGGCCCTGTGAGCTGCATGCAGCCCACTGGGGATCCACCTGCAGCCTGTGCATCCCCTGCCTGCCACCCTCCCTCTTGTGCACTGGATCCTTGTACTTCCTATCCCCCCCCCCCCAGCACTTTTGGAGCACCATGAACCTCCAGTTATTCTACCATAAGTAAGTTTTTTTTTAATGTCGTAACTTTTTTACAATTGGTGCTTGTAGTTCTTGCCTCCTCTCTCTACAAATATTTCTTTGATGTTCCACATAATTATAATTGATGTAGTGTACAGCTGTGGTAAACTGTGGCTGTGTCTACACTACAGAGCTTTTTCGGAGAAACAGACGTTTTTCCAAAAAAACTTCACTTACGTCCACACTGCAATCGCGTTCTTTTGAAAAAAAAAATAGAAAGAACAGAAGGATTTTTCCGACATTGGTAAACTTCTTTCAACAAGGAAGAAGACTTTTTCCGAAAGAGCTCTTTCACAAAAAGGTGTGTGTGGATGGGGAAGAAGGAATTCTTTCAGAAGAAGAGGAAAGAGGAAAAAGCCCAGGTGCCCTGGTGGCCACTTCGTCCATAGTAATCACAGCTTAAATGCGAGATAGCGTCCACACTGAATGAATACTATCTTTAGAAAAAGCAGATCGCTTTTTTGATTTGCTTTGGCAGTGTGGACGCTCTCTTTCAGAAGAGGTTTTTTTCGGAAGATCTCTTCTGGAAAAGCTTCTTCCAAAAAAAGCCTGCAGTCTAGACGTAGCCTGGATTTTGAAATGTCATATATATCGTATCATTTTTTTCAGCTGTTACTGCAAATGAAGACATAATTCTCAAGTTAAATCACAACCATTCAAATATGGTTTTTAATTTATTCCAGGTGTCCAGTTCATTTAAAAGTTGATAAAACAGGGGCACTTGCTTCTATGTTCAGTCCTGCAGGTTCAACTTGCAGAAAAAGAATGTTAACATTGAAAGGCTGTTCAAACTCTGGGAGGGAGGGAGAAGAGTGGGGATGGAACACAAATCAGTGGATTCTTCAATATGTCAAGTCCTTATCTATTAGAGATGTCAAAGTGTAAATAAGTAAACAGATAACTAATGAGCCTAGGTTCATTGGTTAACCTTCACAGTTACACGCATCCTTCACCCACTGGTGCCTCTGTATCAGGGTCAGCAGCGTGGTGGGGGTAGTAAGGAGCCAGTGCTCCTGCTTTTGTATCAGAGGGGGCAGGCAGAAGCTGCTATGCACGGGGAGCTGGCTTTTTGCTTTGTAAAGAATCACAAGGTAATGTAATCTAACTGTTGAAGTAGTTTTCCTAGTTGTTGGAGTATGGAAATGGGAGTTTGTAAATTTACCACTGATTTGCTGTGTGACTGGGCAAATTTCAACACCACTGTGCCTTAATTTGGTATCCATCTGTAAAATGTGTCTAAGACGGACTTCAGAAATAGGCTTTGAGACTTAATTAATGTCTGTAAAGCACTTTGAAATCCTCAGGAGAATTAGTAATAATATTATGGAATTACAGAGACTTTTTTAATTGAAATGATGAAAAAAGTAGCTCAGAGTTTGGAACTCAATGAAGTCCCTTTAACTATTCATCTAGGGTGTGTCTAGACTACAGAGTTTTGTCGACAAAAGTGAACTTTTGTCGACAAAACTATACCTGCGTCTACACTACTGCTGAGGTCTGTCGACATAATGTCGACAGAACTCAGCAGTTTTGTCGACGCCGGTAAACCTCATTTTACGAGGCATAACACCTTTTGTCGACAGAGTTCTGTCGACAGAAGGTGTTATTGCATGTAGGGTTGTGTCTAAACTACAGGGTTTTGTCGACAGAACTGAATGTGTCTAGACGCTCTTTGTCGACAGAAGTTTTGTCGACGGATACTGTCGACAAAATTCTGTCGACAAAAGCCTGTAGTCTAGATGTACCCATACTGTCGACAAAGCTTCTGTCGACAAAGAGCGTCTAGACTACAACCAGTTCTGTCGACAAAGCAAGCCGCTTTGTCGACATAAAAGTGTGGACGCAAAGGTCAGTGTAGATGCAATAACGCCTTCTGTCGACAGAACTCTGTCGACAAAAGGCGTTATTCCTCATAGAATGAGGTTTACATACATCGACAAAACTGCTGAGTTCTGTCGAAGTTATGTCGACATAACTCAAAGGCAGTGTGGACGCAGGTATAGTTTTGTCGACAAAAGTCCACTTTTGTTGACAAAACCCTGTAGTCTAGACACACCCGTACTGACAACAAAAGATAAAAATACCCTTTAACCGAAGAGTTAGAATAGGACTGTTTCTGACCTATTGTGCTAAAATTATCTGATATTACAGTCCCTTTTACCATAGTTATGACTGTGGCCTTAGGAATCAGATAAAAGTAGTAATTATAATATTTTGTAATTTAAAGAGTACAAAAGAAATGCAGAGAAGTGGCTATGGAAGATATTTCTAAACATAAAAACTGTAATACCAAGACATTAATTCCCATGTAATCCTCAAACTTTAATAGGTGTCTAGCCTCAGAGAATTGCTTGTGCATGGGTGCCATGTACCATTTCTAAGAATCACCAACTTTTTTTGTATTGAGTTAGATATGCCAACAGAAATAATAGCAGAAATACAACTGCTGAAAACAACTTTTTTCCCCCAAATTCTTATGTTCAAGTGAATCCAATCATTTTAATTACTACATGTATGCTTTCGTGATATAGTTTCTGCTTTATTAATAAAAGTATACATCAGTTCAAATGGTGACATAGTGATTTTATAAGATTAAGCATAGAATGCATATTAGCATCTAGCGCTAATATTGTTTAAGGATCGTTTAGCAAGAATGTAACATAGTACGTTTAAATAATCACTTGAACCTCCTTAAGGGGGAAAAAAGACAGTCCAGTTATGTTTTCTTTTTCTTCAAATTCCCTGCTGAGAAACTCACTTGCTGGCAATGTGCTCAGGCTGTCAGAAGTAAGAAGTACTACACTCAGCTATAATTACTAATTTAATGTCATACTGGAAGTGCAGTGCAACTGTGAAAAGACAGACCACCAGGGAGTTTCACATTATTCCTGTCTCGGAGAGGGCAAAACTGTTCTGAGGCATGAATAGAAAATACCCTCTATTAAAAAAGAAAGAATTAGGGAATAAAAAAAAAGTAAAGTAGAAGCTGTCAGACTCTGACAACTGTTGAAATGTACTATTCTTTTAAAATTCAAGACAGCTGTAAATGTATGTTATGATACCTGTTGCCATGAAAGCAATGGTGATATTGTTAAAAAACCTCTCCTAATATCAATCCGTGTCAAGGTGAAATCTAAGGGATAGGGCTGCATCACAAAATATTTGAAATGACAACTTCAGAGATTATCATTAACACATCAGGAGATTAAACATGTGTGACAAATCAAATGAAAGAAAATTGAGAATGGGGTATACCACCTGCCTAGGTAACTCTTTCCAGTGCTTCATCACTTTCCTAGTGAAATAGTTTTTCCTAATATCCAACCTAGACCTTCCCCGCCACCTAAAGGCCACATAAAAAATCTGTACGAAAGCCTGACTTCTCAAACCCAAGGATTAAGTTTTTAAAACAAATTAAAAACACATTTCTTTTGACAAAGCTTAAATTCTGCCTGAGCCATGTCAATTGTTTTTTTAAAATCTACAGAGTGCTCATCTGTCATTTTATTGGTGCATTACATTGCCTTTGGAGGTGTTGCAGCTATAAAATATTTGGTCTCAGGCCTGATGCTGCAAGCACTCTTTGCTTATAACACCCACTGAACCGACTGCAACACTAGGCCTACTTTGATCTGCAATTAACAAATCTAATTCTTTTACCAAAAGTACCATTTCAGCCATCCAAAGTTAACTGCAGATTTTTTGGGCAGCATTGTTATTTATATTTTTCAAGTTATCATCAAAGAAGGAAAAAACTATTAGACATGAATGGTGCTATCCTGGTGTTACTGAAGTCAATAAGAGTTTTACAATAGACTAGGGTGGGGCCAGGATTTCTCCCCAAATTAAAGATAATTGGTAGGATTTTTTTAAACTGCTCAGCATTGGTCATTGAGAGTTAGACTCCATAGAAATCTGAATATCGTTGATATTGTCTGATTTTATATTATCTCAAGGGTTATTTTAATATACAGTACTGAATGTTGGGTGTTTTTGCATTTATATTAAATTATTAGCATTCAATTAAATTAGACAAGCTAGACATACAAAAATCCATGGGTCCGGATTTAATGCATTGGAGGGTACTGAGGGAGTTGGCAAATGTCATTGCGGAACCTTTGGCATTATCTTTGAAAACTCATGGAGATTTGGAGAGATCCCGGATGATTGGAAAAAGGCAAATGTAGTGCCCCTCCTTAAAAAAGGGAAGGACAATCCAGGAACCTACAGACCAGTTAATCTTACCTCAGTCCCCAGAAAAATCATGGAGGGGAGCCTCAAGTAATCCATTTTGAAGCACTTGGAAGAGGCGAAGTGATCAGAAATAGTCAACATGGATTCAACAAGGCAAGGGCCAGTCATGCCTGACCAAACTGAATAGCTTCTATGATGAGGTAACTGGCTTTGTGGACATGGGGAAGTCAGTGGATGTGATATACCTTGACTTTAGCAAAGCTTTTGATATGGTCTCCCACAATATTCTTGCCAGCAAGTTAAGGAACTATAAATTAGATGAAAGGACTGTAAGATGGATAGAAAACTGGCTAGACTGTAGGGGCCAACGGGTAGTGATCAATGGCTCAGTGTCAGGTTGGCGGTCGGTTTCCAAGTGGAATGCCCGAAGGATCAATTCTAGAGCTGTTTTGTTCAGTATTTTTATTAATGACCTGGATGAGGGGATGGATTGCACCCTCAGCAAGTTTGAGGATGACACTAAACTAGCGGGAAGAGGTAGATATGCTGGAGGGCTGGGATGGGGTCCAGAGTGACCTAGTCAAATTAGAGGATTGGGCCTAAAGAAATCTGATAAGGTGCAACAAGGACAAGTCCTGAACTTGGGTCTGAAGAATCCCAAGCATTGCTACAGGCTGGGTACTGAATTGCTAAGTAGCAGTTCAGCAGAAAAAGACCGGGGGATTACAGTGGATGAGAAGCGGATATAAGTCAACAGTGTGCCTGTGTAGCCAGGAAGGCTAATGGCATATTAGGTTGCATTAGGAGGAATATTGCCAGCAGATCTAGAGAAGTGATTATTCCCCCTCATTCGGCTCTGGTGAGGCCACATCTGGAGTATTGCATCCAGTTCTGGGCCCCGCACTACAGAAAGGATGTGGACGCACTGGAGAAGGTCCAGCAGAGGGCAATCAAAATGATTAGGGGGCTGGAGCACATGACCTATGAGGAGAGGCTGAGCGATCTGGGTTTGTTTAGTCTGCAGAAGAGAAGAGGGTGGGGGGATTTGATAGCAGCCTTCAACTTCCTGAAGGGAGATTCCAAAGAGGATGGAGAGAGGCTGTTCTCAGTAGTGACGATGGCAGAACAAGGAACAATGGTCTCAAGTTACAGTGGGGGAGGCCTAGGTTGGATATTATAAAAAAAACTATTTCACTAGGAGGCTGGTGAAGTACTGGAATGGATTACTTAGAAAGGTGGTGGAATCTCCATCCCTAGAGGTTTTTAAGTCTTGGCTTGACAAAGCCATGGCTGGGTTGATTTAGTTGGGATTGGTTCTGCTTTGGGCAGAGGGCTGGACTCAATGACCTCCTGAGGTCTCTTCCAGCTCTATGATTCTATGATCACAGTGCTGAGAGCAGATGTCTTCACGGTGCACTAGCTGTCATTCCAAACAGAACAGGGTTAATCACTTTAAAAACAACTGTGGTTGTACTATAAAAATAAAAATAGATTAGAAAAATAAAGACAATTAAAGCTGTGGTCTTGTGGAATCTCATGCAAAAGGGAGATAAATACAGATACTGTCGTCATTATTCCAGTTCACATTTGGGAGCTTCCAGATGGATGATACTGCAAGAAATTCATGAGGATCTGAACTGTCTAGTCATTTTCTTTGGAAAGGAGAGAAAAATAATACTTAGAGAGTTTCTCGTAAGTCTAAAACAAAAACCTCTATTTGAGTCTCAATGAGCCACTACTAGCTTTTACAGCCACTGCAGTTGATCATGCCTGTCTCCAACTCACCAGTGTTGTCAGTGTGATTTATACTGGGACAGCTCCAAAGTCTGGAGACGACACTGGTATTTTGTGTAAATGGAGCATTAGTTACAAAGTGGTTACAGGGACAAAGCAAAAAAAGGTCTTTGACCCCCATACTGCTATGTGAGCCCACAAAACACCTTAATTCAAAAATTCTTTACAACTGAGGGAAGGGGAGGTTTAAGCTTATATATGAAAACAAGAAAATAATCAGATTGTATTCCTAATCATTTTCAGTATTTTGAAATTCAAATGTCTAGAAATCAATGCACTAAGTCATATATAAATTAGGGATGTAACAGTGTAGTCGATTAACTGATTAACCAATAAGCAAAAGTTTATAGGTTAATACTATAGACTACACGCACGCAATTCCCTCCCCCCATCCTTGCCCGTACATTTTTTGCAGGCTGGCCAGCAGCCCAGCTCAGTCCTGGCTCCCCCCAGGTCCAGAACCTACCTCTGCTGCGGCTTTGCATTTAAAGTGTATTAGGAGCCAGGTGGGCAGCCTGTCTGGCTCAGTTCTGGCTCATGCCGGGTCCAGGAGCTTAGACCCCCACCTTAGACAGGGGCTACTGCCACCCCACTGGGTGACAGGCAGTTGGTCTGCAAAGAGAACTGATTTTTAAATTGGCTCCCCTCATGGACCAGTTCCTGCCTGGCACCCTGCACTGCTACCTCTGATACAGTGGCTGCTGGCAATGCCCCTGGGGACTATAGAATAGTCGACTAATCGATACAATTTCATGAGGTTACTTAACTATTAAATTAACTGATATTTAACATCCCTAATATAAATATAGAGGAATATTCTGTTTCCTGTAAGTCCCTGCAACAATTGCTTCTATATCTACTATTCAGCCAGGGCATTTGATTATAGATGTGAAACCATTAACAAAATGTGGATCAATGTTTTGTTTTGCAGTTAAAGTTTTAAGAATTACATTTATTTTAAAAGCAGTAAGACTGAAGGGCCCAAATGAACTGAGAAGACAAAGATGGGGAGAGAACAGCGGAGGAGATCTTACTTTTAGATAGGCATCTGCTACAGAAAATGATTATCCTGTACTCACAAAAAATGAGGAGTAACCTGAGTAACGGCCATAACTGCATATGCATACTAGTCTTTCACAGAGTTGCAGTTATACAACTTGTACACAGAAATACGGGCTTTACCTGTAATGCTGTGTTGCCCACATTTCAAAATTTTACTCTTAATGTTACAAACACACTAGAGAGGATGTCATTTCCATTAAATAAATGGATTACTCATAAAGCTGCAGCATGAAAAGTGGCAAGAAAAAAGGGAAAGGAAGCAAGAGAAAGCTTTCTGATGCTACCGTCACAACAATAAGTTTTTCACAGAGCAGGAACAGAAGGAGCTGGGAAAAGGAGAAGAAAAAGGGAGGATAGGTGGAGAAGAGGAGGTGGATCAGTTCACTTACCTCTAATGTCATAATCACACTACAAAAGAATGAACAATGTTCATATGGCTTCAGTAGATGAAGGAGAGATGAGAAAAGAAGAAGAAAGAGGAGTAGAAGAACAAAAGGGGAAAAAAAGATTAGGTGCACAAGAGCACCATTCATACTTCTCCTAAAATGGGCTAGCAGCTAGGTAACTGGACAAGAAATCTAAATTCACCATACCTTTTCTTTGTCACTGGCTTCTCTAGCCACAGTAGAACCCTGAAACAGAAAGACTGGATGTAAAAATGTGCATATAACAGGAAATAAAATTTAAAACTTAAGCTACTGAATCAGAACTGGACACAGAATGGGTTGGCAAAATTGTCTTACGCTTGAGGGCTGTTTGGTATAAAGGTGATAAGGTAGTTATTTTGCCACACAGGTCAGGTAGTTTGGACTGCTGTGATAATTTAAAGACAATACAAGATGACACATATGAAGGCAAAGACAAACATTTAAATCACTAAGTGCTCTACACTCGTTTTCTTCCTCTGCTTGTGTTTTCTCTCCTCAGATTTCATCCTATTGTATTTTAGTAAGACAACATCTGGGTGGCTCATTAACTTTGATAGACTTCTAAATGTTGTATGTCTATATTGTTATGTCGTTATGGGATGGAGAATATGTGATAATAACTATACTATTTTATTTTAATACACTTTGCTAAGACACGCAGGATGTACAACAAATTAGTGTGTAGTATTTGAAACACTAGAAGCTACAAACACAAGCAATAAAAATATTTTATAGCAGTACTATGAAATATAAAATTAGCAGGGCTCTAAAAATGAAAAGAAAAAAAAGAACAGCAGTGGTGCTACGAAGACTTTACCAGTGGGATTTAGCCATATTTGATTATGGATTTTAATTCGATTTCAAAATGGTCTTTGATCAAACTAGTGAGGAAACATGTGTATGCATTTTGAGTCAGCTGCAAGTAGGGGAAAAAAAAGGATGTATCTGTTCCCCAAATTGTGAACTCCTTAGATCAAGGACTGTCCTCCTCAAGTGTTTTGAATGTACCTTCCACACAATAGACAATGATGGAAATAATGATAAGGATAACAATAAATAATTAATCTGTTTCTACAGCATGCAGGCAACAGACCCACAAGATCTATCAAGCATTCACTGACTATATTTCTGTTGCAACGTATGTGTAGTGTGGAAAAATGCTGAAAGGGAGATTAACTCTAGTACAGGCAGTCCCCGGGTTACGTACAAGATAGGGACTATAGGTTTGTTCTTAAGTTGAATTTGTATGTAAGTTGGAACTGGCTCCAGATTCAGCTGCTGCCACTGAAACTGACCAGGGGCTGACTACAGGAAGCCGGAGGCAGAGTTGCTCTGCCCCCAGCTTCCTGGAATCAGCCTGATCAGTTTCAACAGCTGCTGAATCTGGAGCCTGGGACAGAACAGCTGGGGCGCTGCCCGGTAGGTTCCTACAGGACCAACCCGGCAGCACCCCAGCTGCTCTACCCGAGGCGTCCCGCAACAAAAGCCTGGTCTGCTGGGGGCAAAGGGGGCGTACTAGCTGCGCCCCCTCCCCCCCCCAGCAGACCAGGGAGACCCGAGCAAAGCCGCACAAGCGGAGGGACCCCGCTGCCCATGCGGCTTTGCTCCTGTCTCCCTGGTCTGCTGGGAGGGGGTCCAGCAAAGCTGCTGGACACCCCCAGCAGACCAGGGACACCCGAGCAAAGCCGCCTCCTGAGCTCTGGGGCGAGAAAAGCCCCGATCGTAAGTGCGGATCCGACGTAAGTCGGGGACTGCCTGTAATCCTAAAAATTCATAAGCCTTACCTTTCTCTACACACTTTTTAAATCCAAATGCTTTATTTTTTCCCCATGGAGACACATCTGGGGAATTGGATGCACAAAACAGATGTACAGATAGTGGCCATTAGCTATACTGTATGGCAGCTCAGGAGGGTTTTTATTACACTATATCATAAGCTGCCAAAATAGTGAAAAAAGGCCCTCTGAGTTAGCTATGAACATTTTATTTTGTGTTCTGTGTTCCGTATCACTCCCATCTGTTTCCAGGGATTACTTGTTGGAAAAAAAGGTCAGTTAAGAACCAAACAAAGAAAAAAAGAAAGCTGTAAAAGCTAAAGTTAGAGGAACATTGTTAACCCTGAAATCAATCTAATTAACAAAATTAATTAAACACAATTTTAGATACTGCCCTGAGCCCTTAATCTTTCCAATTTCTACGATTTTACAATTATACTTTCTTACTTAGAAAAATATTTCTCTTTTCCCCCTTGCTGTGCAAAAGGTAGTCACAAACACCTGGGGACACTGACTATATACAGAATGTGATCAAATGCATGCAATGATCAAACTGGAAAAAAAATTGCATCAAATTTTTGGGTACACTTTTCAGCAGGGCTACTCAACTTTGGAAGCTCTGGGGGCCACAACGATACTCAGAGCACATGCCAAGGGCCACAACTTAAGTGTGGTTGCATATACATGCAAATATAGAAGCAAATAATGCAAATAGCTTCTTTCATAATGATAGACATGAATATAAAGATTAAGCCTTAAACTGAAGCATCAGACCCAAACGTGTCCACTGAGAGCCACTTAGCACCTTTCAGGCTCTGCCCACGAGGCTAAGCAGCCAGCACCTCTCACAATGCCCCAGCGCTCCTAGCACCTCCTCCCTGGGGGCTAGAAACACCAACACCCTGTACCTGTCTGTTCCAGCCACCCCACTCGCTTGTGTCTTTCAATGCTCACCCCGCCTGGGAGATGCTTCACCGTTATGGAGCGTGTTCCCAGTGGAGGCCATGATCAAAGGATCCCACCTGCGGGCCATGTGTTCAGCCTTGCGTAAACCAAAACCGCAGCGTGGGCCACAAACAAATGGGCTGCAGGCCACGTGCGGCCCGCTTGTTGAGTAGCCCTGCTTTTCAGTAATGCTCAGTGTTGGCCTAATGCTCCAGACATCAATGGGAGTTTTACCTCTAATTTCAACAAAAGAAGGGCTAGGCCAATGCAGAGTACTTTTGAAAATCCTACCCCTTGTCTCTAAGCTTTTAGCTACAGAAATCTTAGATGTTCCTTGTAACCCCAGGTAGAAAACTAGAAGCGTAAATTCTAAATTGATGTGTCTTGAACATTTTCAGCTACCACAATGGACTCTGTTCTTATTTGGACTTTGTAGAAAAACAAAGTTAGAAAACAATGACTTTTTCTCTATATATTACTATGCCCAATGTCACTGTAAATCTGTCTGGTGAAAGTTCACCCAGACAAATAATTTAGTCTGTGAAACAACAACTTTCCCAAATGCAATTTTAGTCTCTCTTCCATCAACTGAACAAATTAATAGAAAGAGAGAGAGAGCTGGAGAGGTAACTAGCAACAAATGCTATTTATATAGATGCTAACTCTGACTGATTTTTTCTTTACATTTTTTGTGTGTTTGTACTGTGACTACTATAATAAGACGACTAGGTTCTACACATGCTACTGAAATACAAATAAACAACACATTTCTACAATAGGAGGTTCCTATCAGAGCACTCTAGATAAGCCTACAAACACTTAAAACGCAATAAATCAAAAAAGAAACATATACATAATTAAGCAGCACACAAACCAAATTCTCTATTTTGGAACAAGGCGGATTATGGCATATGCTGACTGCATGTCAACCTTAATCCTTATCCATAACTGAGATCATTTGGTCTGAAGTTAGACAGAAATTTGCTGAGCTTTGAGAACTACTAGTTTGACAAGGAAGATGATAGTTACAGATGAGCAAGCCAGCTTGAATAAAACAAGTAATGTTTTCAAACTTGAACTGTCTCTATTTCCAAGTTTTGAGCAACACAAGAATATAAAATGGGGAGAGTATCACTCTGGGTATTTCAAACATGCTCAAGCCAAGAAGCATTGGAAATCTTACGATAAAACCATTTTGAACAGATCAAAGATCACTGGTTAAGCATCTGGACTTCTGACAAGCAGTGAGGTGGTAAAGTTTGCAGATGATACTAAACTGTTTAAGATAGTCAAGACAGAAGCAGATTGTGAAGAACTTCAAAACGATCTCACCAAACTGAGTGATTGGGCAACAAAATGGCAAACGAAATTTAATGTGGATAAGTATAAAGTAATGCACATTGGAAAAAATAACCCCAACTATACATACAGTATGATGGGGGCTAATTTGGCTATGACAAATCAGGAAGATCTTGGAGTTATCGTGGATAATTTTCTGAAAACTTCCACACAGTGTGCAGCAGTGGTCAAAAAGGCAAATAGGATGTTAGGAATTAAGAAAGGGATAGAAAATAATACACAGAATATCTTACTGCCCCTGTTTAAAACTATGGTACGCCCACATCTTGAATACTGTGTACAGATGTGGTCTCCTCACCTCAAAAAAGATATTTTGGCCTTGGAAAAGGTTCAGAAAAGGGCAACTAAAATGATTAGGAGTTTGGAACGGGTCCCATATGAAGAAAGGCTAAAGCAACTGGGACTCTTCAGTTTAGAAAAGAGGAGATTGAGGGGGGATATGATAGAGTTATATAAAATCATGAGTGGTGTGGAGAGGGTGAATAAAGAAAAGTTATTTATTAGTTCCCATAATAGAAGAACTAGAGGTAACCAAATGAAATTAGTGGGTAGCAGGTTTAAAACTAATAAAAGAAAGTTCTTCTTCACACAGAGCATAGTCAACCTGTGGAACTCCTTGTCAGAGGAGACTGTGAAGGCTAGGACTATAATAGAGTTTCAAGAGAAGCTAGATAATTTCATGGAGGTTAGGTCAATAAAAGGCTATTAGTCAGGGGATAGAAACGGTGTCCCTGGCCTCTGTTTGTCAGACGCTGGAGATGGATGGCAGGAGACAAATCACTTGATCAGTGTCTCTGGGGCACCTGGTGCTGGCCACTGTCAGCAGACAGGTTACCGGGCTAGATGGACCTTTGGTCTGACCCAGTACGGCCATTCTTATGTACTTATGAATGCTTAAAATTGTTGATCCTTCCCCTAAATCTTTTATAAATCACCCATCTCTAATTCAGACAACAGATTACTGATTCATTCTTTAATATATCTTTGGAGGTGCTTTTGGTTGAGTGCAAACTCCTACATCTCTGCTGATCAAGAGCATGTGTCAGTTGCTTAACTTAAGGTGGGCTAAAGAGCAGTATGAATGTGTGTCTACTTGAGAAAGAGTGGCCATTGTACAATAAAATATTTCCATTCTCCCCTTGTAATCTCCTCTAATGTTTTATTCTCTCTCACAATGGCCATAATACTAGGCACTGATGAGCCAGTTCTTGACTAATTGCCAGGAAGTTCTGAGACGTCAGCTTGTCTGAAACATTCAAGGGACAGCTTTTCTATTTGCCTGCAAGAGGTAGGCATGAAAGGAGTACAACACTTCTCTCAGAAATATTCAGTACTAGGTAACAATCTTTGAATGAGCTTATAGACATACTTATGTAATTAAATATGTGAAAATAACATTTACAATAAAGGAAGTTTAGGTATACATGGGGAGATTGGGAAGGAAATTAAAACAATATACCTTAGGAAAAAAGATTGTAAAATATATTTGGGGAACTCATTTTAAGTATTATATATTAAATATTGTCTGAACTAGAATTAGAAATAGTAGCTAAACATTTTAGAAATTAGGTGAAACATATTTGGTGGAGGTACCAAGTACAAAAAGTTATGTATTTTAACATTCAGTCCAACTTTTCTATCTTAATTTCTTTTAATTATCAAATGAACTATCACTGTGAAAACTATGTAAGTGATAGACATTGCTAATTGAAAACTGAAAAGTGTTTCTAGTCAATTATGTCTCGTCACATATTTCAAAAAGTCCATGCAAAATAAGCAGTGATCTCCCACAAAGTTGATCAAAGGAGTATAGAAATAGAACTACATTATTGCATTTTCACAGTGGTTTTTAGTTTCAGCCATTAACAATTAGCTACATTTAGCAAACACACTTCGAAACCACTTCCCTTAAAGCATGCATGATACAGCTTAAATGGTACAACTTGTATAAAAAGTTTTCCGGTTTAGCTAACCACACATTTTCTTTACTTTAGAAGTAGCCAACATAACTTCTGAACAATATTGATTTAATAGATTTGATTGTGCTTTGCAACAATCAATATTTAAAACACTCAACAGAATAGTTAACATTTACTTTGGATATAAATAGTTTAATTCACTAAAGTTATTTCTTACCTTTAAATCATATTTTCTATAAACAGACAAGCGATGGCTGAAAACATTTCTTGTTACAATCATATATATCTCAACTCCATCAACAGTAAGCCGGTACATGCCAAAAAACTGGGGAAGAAGAGTAATCCCATGACACTCCACAATATACTGGAAGGAACAGAAGAAAAAAAATTAATAATTAAAAAAAATCAGATTGAGAGAGACAAAAACATATACAGCATGTATGTTGTGGGTAGAAATACAAATTATTAAAAAAACCAAGTGTCCAAACACACTGCCACAGGCAACCCCTTCAAAAGGTTACCATACTTGCAGACCAGTATCAAAAACAAAATCCTTTTTATATTAACAGCATTCCTTATAACATTCAGTTTCCTTGGCTTTTCAGAATAGTGCAGACCCTCTTTGTGTTAGTTGACAGCACTGTGTGTTTTATTAGTCCAAAGGATACCAAATCAGCACAATTTGATCTCACACAAAGGGGAAATTGTCCTTTTAAACAGTAACTCACTTTGTTTTATTCTCTGTTGTACTGGATTTTTCCTTTAGTCTGTAGATACTTTGGTACAATTTTCCAAATACTTCTTTTGTATAGTGTATGCTTACCATATATACAAACAACAAATGGTATCTGTCAATTTCTTTGTGCTAGTTCCCATTTTATGTCAGTGCCTCAGGATTACACAATCCACTTTGAGCAGGCAGGAAAAAATGTAGAAAACACTGAACCTTCACAGATGGGATATTATCCCTGAAGCGTCTTCCATCTTACAGATACATAGTGCTACATCACAGTTCTGATATCACCTGCCTCCCAACTAGTAATTGAGGTTTACATGGGAAGGTCAAAGTAAGATATGCAACTACAGCTATGCAAATTATGTAGCTGGAGTTGATATATCTTAAATCCCCGTCCACACAACAGGAGGTCGATAGGAGCAAATATTCCTGTCAGCTTCCCTTATTTCTATTCCTCATAAGAAGTACCAGTGCCAATGAGAGAGCCCTTTGAGTTTGATCTAGCAGGTCTTTACTACATCCACTAAATCAAAACCCAGATGATCAACCACAGCAGCATCAATCTTCCGTATCATGTAGACATGCCCTAAGAGTACGGTAGAAACAGTATCAAAGGGAACATAAATAGAATGCATCAAAAAAGTTATTTAACAAATGATAGTTCATTGTGAAAATACATTATCAAGTATCCCAACTAGAATAATCCAAACATCAATTCAAAAACCCCCTCCTATTGTCTGAAAAAGGGATGTGAAGAAAGTTAGGCCAGTCTCGTAGAGACAAGACAAAAGGGACTGATAGCATTCCTTTCTATCTTATTCCCATACAAGTCTCAATCAGAGGGAGCCCCAAAAATATCCTTACAGATGGGGAACCAGAGTGCTACCAAAAGCTTCTATTAAAAGAAGAAACAGCAACAGAACAATTAGTGGTGTTTGCTGAAAGCTAAAGCCTCTGCCTTTTTGCAAGAAAACAATAGTTGTCAAAGCACTTTTTTTTTTTGAAATGTACATCAAGATTTTAGATCAAGTTTCTATGACTATGTCTATACTAGCAAGCTCACAGCTATATCAATGCAGCTGTGCCACTATAAGATTGCTCAGATAAGCTGCTCTATGCCAATGGAAGAGAGTTCTCTCATTGATAGGATAAAACCACTTCAACGAATGGTCTATGTCACTAGCTAGGTTGCTGGGAAAACTTTGTTTCACACACTACCACTTATATTGGAGAAACTTATGTCACTAGGGGGAGGGTGGTTTTTTACATCCTTGAGCAACGTAAGTTTTGCTTAGTTTCAGAGGAGTAGCCGTGTTAGTCTGGATCTGCAAAAACAACAAGGAGTCCTGTGGCAACTATGGGTATGTCTACATTACCCCGCTAGTTCTAACTAGCGGGGTAATGTAGGCATACCGCACTTGCAAATGAAGCCCGGGATTTGAATTTCCCGGGCTTCATTTGCATAAGCGGGGAGCCGCCATTTTTAAATCCCCGCTGGTTCGAACCCCGTGTAGCGCGGCTACACGGGGCTCGAACTAGGTAGTTCGGAATAGGAATCCTAGTCCGAACTACCTAGTTTGAGCCCCGTGTAGCCACGCTACACGGGGTTCGAACCAGCGGGGATTTAAAAATGGTGGCTCCCCGCTTATGCAAATGAAGCCCGGGATTTGAATTTCCCGGGCTTCATTTGCAAGTGCGGTATGCCTACATTACCCTCCTAGTTCGAACTAGGAGGGTAGTGTAGACATACCCTTATAGACTAAGAGATGTATTGGTGACATAAATAATAGTGTAGACATGGCTATAAATTTTGCTGACGTAAGTGATAGTATAGACATGGCTTCAGATGCAGCAGTATAAGCCATTTGATAGTGATTCTCAAATTCAGACTACAATGAGGTTTCAAATTAAGTTAAACATGCTTATTAAAAATATGGTAAGTGCAGTTTTCTGTGCAACTTTTAACCAGGTTTCACATCAATAAGGCCATATAAATTGATCTGTCTCTTGTGGATCCCTGCAGACTTTCCAATTTCTGATTGCTCTGTTAATATCTAAAGCAGTGGTCCCCAACGCGGTGCCCGTGGGTGCCATGGCGCCCGCGGGTGCCATGGCGCCCGCTGGGGGATTTCTGTGCGCCTGCTGAAACATCTGGGCTGGCCCCGCACCCGGCGCGCGGCACATGCATGGTGCCGGCTCCAGGTGCGGGACGCATGGGCGGCCCCTCCCCTGGGCGCACGGCACATGCGCAGGGCCGGCCCAGGGCACGTGGGCGGCCCTAGCCCCGGCCCCAGGGCACATGTGCGGTGCCGGCCTGGGGCGCGTGGCTCGTGGGCGGCCCCGGGCGCGCGGTCCATGCGCGGTGCCGGCCCGGGGTGCGTTGCCGGCCCCTGCCCTGGGCGCACGGCACATGCGCAGTGCCGACCCCGGGCGCATGGCTCATGGGTGGCCCCGCCCCTGGGTGTGCGGCGCATGCGTGGCCCCGCCCCCGTGTGCCCGGCACTTGAGTGGCTCTGCCCCCAGGAGCCCGGCAGCCATGCAACGTTGGGGAGCACTGATCTAAAGAATGTCACTCCCTCACTCTCACTAACTTGATAGAGGTTTTAGAGACAGGAAAGAAAGAAATTCTGTTTATATTAAAATTTTAATTAACTTATAGGATACATTTCAAAATGGTTCTGAAAACAATCCTGCCAAGCAAGAACTGAAGGACAACAGGGAAACAGCAGACCTGGAAACTTACTCTAAGCTGAACAAATGACGACTAAGAAACTTCATCACTTTTTGTGCCAAACAGTACAAGGAGATTGAAGATAAAGGCTCAAAAGATGATTTAATCAAACACAGCGTCTAATATTTCAACTTCTGTATCCACTTGATCAAAGGCCCTGAATTATAGAGGAAAAATTGTTGATGATGGGATGGTCATTGCTACACCTATTATTGGGCATATCACTCATTTTAGCCACAAATAAATCACTGTTACACGCACACCTGGTATTATATTCCACATTTTATCACCACAAATTGACATCAGAAATACTAACATCAAATTAATCGAAAATGTTAGCCTGTTTAAAAGTGAAGTCCACATTATTTCAAGCAGCTTCTTCTATTATTGCATAATGTTCATCATTATGTGTTTTGATATATTATAAAAGCTAATGTCATGTCATGTATTTGTGCTCTAGCAGGTTGGGAGTTGTGGTCATAAAAACATTTTCTAGATGCTGGTCCCACTGGGATGATTTTTTTCTATGATAACCCTGAACATGAAACATCCACTTGCTGAAGAATTTCTGTACTGGAGAAACTGTTCATGGAATGTCACAACTATTTAAAGGGAGAATGGTCTCTCCTTCTAAAATACTTATGACCCATATTGCTATGATAACTGAATGCCTCTGTGATAAGGAAAAACTACTATCCACGGTTTATAAATGGGGAACTGAAAAGTAAGGGCCAAATCCACAAAACTACTTAGGATATCACTGATATTCTCAAAATATCTATTCAATTACTGCCTATTGGTGTAGACATCTAAGTTTACCAGCAGAAAGTCCCCAAGACATCCAAATTTCGCTAGTTAGCATGTATAAAACTGCTTAAGTCTGTCTCGACAGCACACAATGTCCCAGTGCAATTCTCAAATTAGGCAAAGCTTTCCTCAACTTACCTCATGTGTGACCTGATCCTACAGGCATATTCTGAGCAGGTTTACTCCATATTCAACAAAACAAGGAAATGTTCTTTTTGTGGCATGCTGGCTAGCAAGGGTCCTCAAACAGCCCCATTTGTTAAAGCATTCACATAGATGTGAGACACCTAGGTTCAAATCTCTACTCTGCTTGATTTGACACAGGGACTTGAACCCCGGTCAACCATATTATAGTGATTACCCTAACCACTGGGCTACCAACTCAATCTCTTGGTTTGTTCTCTCTCTGGCCAAATTAATATTTAATTATTTACACAGAGTGAAACTACTTCAGCAGACAAGACAGACAACTATTTAGCAGTCTGGTAGTTATGGTACTCAACTGGAGTGTGGGAGACCTATGTTAAAATCCCTGCTCCAGATTAGGCAGAGTGAGGATTTGAAAACAGTCTTCCCACAACCCATGTGAATGTCATTATCCCTAAGCTACTGGCTACCAAGGGGCCTCTCTCCCATACAGTCTGAATTTCTGTGTAACATAGGCTACTGAAATTCCACACAGTAATTCATAAAGATACATTTTAGAAAACATCCAATTTTGATTTTTAAGAGCCATTGCTAATGATGGAGACTCCATTGTGACCCTTGAAAAATTGTTCTAATGGTTATTTCCAAGGGCTGGGATGATTCGCCATCATTGACAATCTTTAAATCAAGATTAGATTATTTCTACAAGACACACGGTAGGCATTATTTTGTGGAAACCTGTGTAATGCAAGAGGTCAGTTTGTATGATGACAATGGTCCTTTCTGGCTTTAGAATCTATTGAGAGAGGGCTGGCCTGACTTAAATACTTAAATTCAGGAAAGGGCTAATAGCCCTGAATCCCAAGTGGTGATCGGTATCTTCCTCCTGAGAGGCTGAGCTTAGGCCTCATCCTTTTCCTCAGTATTTCTACTAGCTGATTTAGGCAGCTCCTCACTCAACATTCCAGCTTTTATGAATACTTTTAGAAATCGTTTTCTACACAACGTATGGATGCCTCGCTCAGGGATGTCAATTCTATTGGGAGGCAGGGTACCTAGGAATCAAGTGCTGTGTGCCTAGCCCTAAGCAATTTGTCCAAGGTTATTCAGGAAGTCCATGGCAGAACAGGGAATTGAACCTGGATATCTGGAGCCCCAAGCTAGTTCCACTGGAAAATCCATCCTCTTCTAGCTGTTAGGGCATGATTTGAGTCTCAAGAGATCTTTCTCCAAGCCCAGATTTGTTACTTGTTCTGTGACCTGAACAAGTCACTTAAACTTTATGTACCTCAGCAACCCTATCTGTAAAACAACAGTATTTGAGTATGCATGTGTGCAGGGCTCGCTGAACCGCGACGAACCCTGCTCGCCAGCCGCGCGCTGTCCGGCGATCTGTGCATGTGCAGATCGCCCGAACCTGGCTCTTCCGGGTTGCAATCTACTCACCCATTATTTGTCGAGCCCTGCATGTGTGCATACATAGGACACATTCACTGTGAGTATAAAAGCAATGCTGGTCCATTTCCTGAAACTCATGTCCCATGCAGTAGAATGTAAATGAATCTTTGTTCCCTTCTTATATAATCCCATAAGAGAAGAGTGAAACTTGTTCCATGGCAGGGTGGGCAATAATTTTTGATGCGGGGGGGCCACTCCAAGATTTTGGAAAGTTGCTGAGGGCCACACTCTTCCATGATATTAATGAAGAAAGGGTGGGGTCCGGGATGGAAGTTGGGTGCAGAAGGGAGTTTGAGGTAAGGGATTGGGGTGCAGGACGGAGAGTGGAGTCTGGGAGGGAGTTTGGGTGAATGAAGCAGTTGTGACCTGGGGCACTGGACTGGCCAACTACTCATTAGATGATTTAAAGTAACTTTAATTCAGAGAAGTGGCTGAGTGGACAAATAAGGGGCTGTGGGTTGCTGACCACCGAGAGCTCTTTTATATATGGATGCAGCAGGAGGACAGAGGGTTTGGATGTGTGGAGTGGGGGGCAGAATTGGGGAGCAGGGAGGAGCTGGGTTACCAGTGGTAGGTTTGGCTGTAAGACTCACCTGTGAGACTCCTGACTAGCAGCCTAGCATGTTTCTCAGGCAGACAGGGAGCCTGCCACACCCCTGCACAGGCTGCAGGGCCATATGCATGTGTAAATAACTACAAACTGGAGGGGAGAGAGGGAAGCATGGTGCTTCATGTGCTGCCTGTTATTCAAAGAGGCAGCTCTCATTGGCTGGTTTCTGGACAGAAATCGGCCAATGGGATTGTGCTGGGGCGGGAACAGTGCCTGAACAGTCCTCTCTCCTCTGGGTTCACAGTTTTAAAAAGAAACAGCCTGGCAGCTGCTTTTCTGAGTGGTGTGTGGGTGGGGCGAGGCAAGCATGGAGTCTGCC
This sequence comes from Pelodiscus sinensis, assembly GCF_049634645.1. Taxonomy (NCBI): domain Eukaryota; kingdom Metazoa; phylum Chordata; order Testudines; family Trionychidae; genus Pelodiscus; species Pelodiscus sinensis. The sequence continues at coordinate 223,186,913 of NC_134712.1, forward strand.
TGTGGCTCCCTGTAGCATCCGTGGGCTGGATCCGGTGGCTTGGAGGGCTGTATTTTGCCCAGCCCTGATCTATGCCATACTGGACTGTACAGTTAAAGCTAACTATTTGTTAGTATATTTCTGATGAAGTGACTAGTTTTGACTCTACCAGCAGAATTCTTTATAATAGCACCTTCTCCTTGCATAGCTCATGAGACATCAGGAGGAATAGAGGCACTCAGCCATGCCACCACAGAATTTAAGAGACTTTCTTCTAAAAGCGGAGCCTGCTCCATAACTTTCTCTTAGCTACCTGATGTTGACTGAGTGTAGAGATTTGTGCAATTGCCACTTACTAAAATAATACTAGATTACCTCAAACTTCCCATTATAACATTTCTTATCTTGATGGAGATGCACAAAGGGAAAAAGGAACGCCATTTGCAGCCATGATCTATAAGGTTGGTCTAGAACTTCCTACCTTTGAAACTATCAATCCTCCATTTCTGCACCACAGAGGAGACAAAGACAGTCATCTGTTTGGGTAGGAGCCCAGCAGGATTTGCATTGGTGGCCATGGTTGGCAGATTTTCAATTTCTCCATCTTGATATAAAGGAAGTAGCAATTTAGTCACCTCAAGTGCTTTTTAGGAAAGTTTTCCTCAAGTTTCCCATTCAGAGCTGGAATAAAAGTGAGCCTAGAAAATAAGCCAGTATATGCTAAGCAGGTCTGCTTCAGTGAAACAGAAGACCTTCAACTCCTTCAATAATAAAGGCTATTTTTTTAAAGAACATTTAACCAATACTATTAAATAGCCTTGCTAAAATATTTATAATAGTTAGCTAACAATACAATTAAAATTGCTTATGAGTGTAAAATTCATTTTCTTATATGGATGTTGCATGAAACAACATACCATCTATGTTTCTTATTACTCTGGATGAGTTTTTTTTTCCAGATTTTCTGCACAGCAGAAGGATTGTATTACATTCAACAAAATAAAATATCATAAGAATATGGGCACATCTGGCCATCCGTGCATCTAAGTATAGTTTTCAAATAAGCATTATGACCTTTTACTTTAACACACTGAAGGTGAAATGAGTAGCAAACATTTGTGATCTTAAATTCTCTTTTATGTGCTATCTTAAACTGAGTCTCAAAGTTCTCCACTATCCAAAATCCCTCCCTGCCTCTTTCTGTATTAGTTAAAAAGGATCCTGGCTCTCTCTTTTCTTGCAGGACAACTTTGGTGAGCTCTTAGGCAGACTGCAGTGACAAAGGACATATAATTGCAATGGTGACAATATGAAAAAGCATAAATGGTGCCCCTTCCGGATCTTTCTGATGTATAAAGAATGTCTAAAAAACCAACCAAACAAACAAGTTTTCTGTAGGACAACTTTGGTGGCACCAACCTGATATCACAAGTGGCTGAATCCTGATCTCTTTAAGAGCCTGAGTGGGGAAAAGCTATTGCTTCCACCAAAGTCTAAGATGCAACATCACTTCTCAATTATGTACTCTGCAAATGCTTGTCTTCTGTATTTTCTCTCTACACCTTGGTTATCCCTTTAAAATAATTATTATATTTACGAAGAGATTGCTAGCAAAGTGACCAAAACTATAGTGATCTTATCTTATAAAGTGCACAAAGTATGTAATAGCACAGATTAAAACAGGTACAGGGGAATGGGTAAGTATAAATTAATTCCTGATTCAATTTAAAAAAATATCTGAAAGAAATGAAAGAAGCAGAATTAGAGATTGCTCTTTTGTGCTCCCTTTTCTCTTTCTTTTCGTCTTCCTAGACAGCAGGAAACAGCTCCTTGCATTGGGAGATAAACAGGTTAAAAAATCCTAATCTTGGAAAATTTAGATTAGAGAACTGTGTTGTAAGAAATTACTGACTCTACATTGTGTGTGTGTGAGAGGGGCGGGGGGAGGGAGGGAGAATCTCACAGAGGTTTACACATTTGCTCAGGATAGGGTCAGGTGATCTTATTTTTTAATCAAGCCCCATCATGATGAAATTTATTTCACTGACAAACAATTTAAAACCGGAAAATTATTCAATTGAGCATGTAAGATGACCAAGCGAAGGAATTTATTAGCTGAATTACAAAACAAACACAGAAAGCAATGAAAATTTATAAATGCAAGGGATGTAAAATTTTGATTAATTCGCTAATTGAATAGTTGATGCAATTTGCATCAACTATTCGATTAGTTGATGAGAGCGCCTGCACCGTTGAAGTGTAGCAACAGTCCCAGGGCTGTTACTACACTTCAAAGATAAACGCACTGTGGAGAGCACAGGGCCAGCGGGGAACTCAAGCAGTCCCCCCTGCTGGCCCCATACCTCCCCGTGGCACTTCAAAGCAGCAGCGCCGCATGGAGCCCATCCTGGGCTCTATATGGCGCTGCTGCTTTGAAACACTGCGGGGAGCCTGGCATCAAGCTCCACAAAGTGTTTCAAAGTGGCAGCGCTTCATGGAGTCTGGGGTCAGTGGGAGAGTCCCCAGCTGACCCCAGGTTACAGGCAGTGCTGCCACTTTGAAACACTATGTGCAGTCCAGGGTCAGCTGGGGACTCTAGGGTGCATACAGAGTTTCAAAGTGGCAGACCCCAGGCCCCATGCGGGGTATCCCAGCTGGCCTGGCTGCATGTGGTATTTCAAATTGGCAAATCTGTGTGAAGCCTGGGTTCTGGCCCCAGGTTCTATGTGGCACTGCAGCTTTGAAGCACCCCTTCTTCTCCCTTTCCCTCCTCGCTTGTTTCCTCTTTCTGATAGAGGCAGCGAGGGTGGTGGTGGGGAAGTGACTAGTCGACTAGCGTGTTGACTCTCCGATAAGCATTTGCTTATCAGACAGTCAACTAGTCGTTCAAATCCCTAATCAATGCAAGAGCTATCTACTATACATCATAGATCCCATATAAACTGTGATAGAGGCTTCTGACTGATAAATCATTTGAGATTTAAAAGAAATTGCATTCTTTAAGCTCAATTTTTAATAAACAGTTCTAAGGCACAAATCCATGACTCTAAGTCCGAGAGCTCAGGTTGTTACAGATAGTAAGCCCTTAAGAGAATATTTAGTTTTATGTATCAATTTGAAAGTCTGGCTAGTCTTCCGCGTCCGTCCAGGATACAGATCAGAAAGCAGGAGTCTGCATCTTAACAGAAAAGCCTGATTTATGATAAATGAACTACAGGTTTAATGCCTTTTTGGAATAGACTCACTGCATAACATTTGGGGCAAATATTTAAAAATTACTGGTGAAATCCTGGTCCTGGAAAAGTTAATGGGAGTTTTGCCATTGACTTCAATGGGGTAGAATGTAATCCTAAATATTTAAACTAAATGAAGCAACACATAATGGATGTTAACTGTTCAAATGTTCTTTAAGTTTTTCTATGGTCATCTTATTTTTCTCAGAAACAACAGCTGCAGTTCAGTAAGCAGTAATTAGGTTTAGCCTTATTCTTCTGGTTCTCCTGATTTTCTATAGCAAGACCATTTTTTCAAAACATTTACTTTAGAGTAAGCACAAAGAGACACATTATGTGTAGAAAAAACCCTGTGCAGCCTCATGATTTGCACGAGTTCTGTCAGCACAAAATTTGGCCCAAAATATTTAGTCTTTTCTCCAATCTATGCCAATTCCCCTCTTCCCCGCACCAACATGGTCTTTCATCGCAGAACACCTATGAACCTTTTCTCCTACCAAGATTATAAACATACACAGAATCACTCTAATATGTTAAAGAATTTAGGCTTCTCAACTTATATTTTGAATACAAGCAACTCAGCTAACCCTCACCACCTTCTGGTTAATTTTTATTCTCCATCCCTAGTTTCCCCTCACTTGTGATAAAAATTTCCTCATCCTTCACCATTATCAGCCACAGCCAACCTTGAACTCAAATCCCCAATTCTACCTCCTACAAAATGAATTCATGCTAGCTCCTGTGTTACTACACTTTGGTGTGTTTTGTCTTCTCTCACCTATGTTCTATGCATTTTCTCTCACCGATCTATATTCTTTTCTGACCTCTGTCTGACTTCGTGCATTTTTTCTGCTTTCTTTATCTGGTTTCTTTATTCTCTTCCTCCTTCCACCAACCTCTGGTTTTCTCAACTCTTCGATACCTCTGCTGACTAGGCATTCTCCCTCCCTCTCCACTGCACTGTGCTGTGCTATTCACTAGCGGCTGTCTGTTGCCATAGAGACAGTAGGCAGTGTAGCAGGTACCACTGATGTATACAGTTGTTTGTAGAAAAGGAGAAAATATGCACTCAAGCAGGGGCAGCTACTCACTGTGAAACCAGAAGGGTGGGTATACCATGGAGTAATCTTGTGCCTCTTAGTCCCAGAGGGAATCCTTATCTGTAAGATATTTTATCTGCTTTTTGTGCTCTGAGCTGGTTTCCAACTTTGTGTCAGAGTGACTTCACTGAAGCCTCTTCCATTATTAGCACTAGCTATCATTGGCTCCCTTAACTGACCTCATTTTACAGCAACTCTCCGTGTAAAAGAAGTGCTAGTTCCCCTGAAACACTCCAGGGTTACCCTGTTCTACTTCTGCATTTGTGTCATGACCCTAATCCTTCATTCACCATCATAGAGCCTGGGTGATCACCATTGACTGGTAGCAATTTAATCTTTGAAGTAATCCTGGTACCTCTGGAGGAATAAGATGTCTGGGTAAGATAGCATGAGAAAACTAGCTCTGATAGAAGTGGACCTATCAATTTATTCCACTTGACATTGTCTATCTGCCCTTGGAAACAATGTTCACTGCCATATCACTTGATGATCCCAGACAGCTGCTCCCTCTCTGTCTCACAGAACTTAAAATGCTGCAATTAACTCTCTCTCTCCTTGTTACTGAGCCATCTTTTTTTATGCCATCACAATGCTCCCAGAAGCTTCTCTTAAGGAACCTCTGGCCTTCCTCCCTAATTCAGGCAACCTACAGTCACATTCCCAACTAACATTTTTTCCTCCTTGTACTTTTTATTTCTGTGTGAGCCTCAGGGATCATTCTGAATTTGTGTGCTGAGCTAGTTAATGACTCATATTATGTACAAGTCTAACACTTTTTTATAGATTCTATGCTAATACATTCAGTTAGCACTTGATCATCTTTTGTTTTGTGTTCCTACAGAATCTAGGCACATTGGTATCATGGTCCATTATTAGGACTACAAGATGCTACTGTAAAACAAATCACAACCTATTGTTTTTCAGTACCCATGTACCAGTGTGACACAATGTCATGTTTACAAAAGAGTGAAAAGTATGCTTACAACATATGTGGATGACATCTAAAGCTGGAAGGGGTTGCAAGCACCATGAAGGACAAGATTGGAATTCCAAATGACCTTGACAAATTGGAGAATTGGGCTGAATTCAACAACATGAAATTCAATAATGACAAATGCTAAGTACTGCTGTTATAAAGAAAACTATCAAATGCTCAAGTATGGAATGGGGAATAATTGGCTAGATGGTAGTACTGCTGGAAAGGATATGGATGTTACAGTGAATCACAAATTAAATATGAGTCAACAATGTGATGTTGCCAAAAAATCTTAATATTCTGGTATGTATTATAAGAAGCATCATATGTAGGATACAGGAGGTAACTGCCCCAGGGACTTGGCTCCAATACTCCAGTTGAGGTGTCACTTTTGAGCACCACACATTGAGAAAGACATGGACAAATAGCACAGATGTCAGACTCCAAAGAAGAGCAACAAAGATGATAAAAGGTTTAGAAAACCTCACTTATGAGGAAAGGAAAAAAAAAAAAAACCTGGGCATATTTAGTCTTGAGAAAACAAGACGGAGGAAGGATAGGTTAGTTTTCAAATATGTTAAATGCTGATACTGTATAGTGAGAACAGTCATCAATTGTTCTCCATGTCAATTGAGGATTTTGCTGCACCATAAGTAAACATATGTTTTATCTTTCCTCTATTCACTTGGTATTTTTCCTTTTAATATTAATATTGCCTTTGTGTAGAATTGTACCACAGAGTTAAATGAGCATGCTGGAACCTACACTGAAAATGAATGAATTATAGCAGTCACTGAACTTCAGCTTTAATGTGCTTAGTCTTTAAAGAGCAACTTCAACTGAAAACAGTCAATGCTCTACATTTTCTGCAAGTACACTTTTAGTTTTTAAAAATCCTATACCAAGGAAGTTTAAAATAGGAAACTGCATTTATACAATGCACTATAATAAGAAACCTTTTTATTTTGTAGTATAGTACGGTAAAAATGCTGCTTGTTTAGGAGGTGGAATTTTCAGAAGCTTCTCAAACATTTACAATGATGACAAGCTAGGAAACTTGACACGTCTTGCTAAATGTACCTTCTAAAATAGTTAATTTTCATTGAACTATGAAACGCTGCAGTTAAAATGACTCTTTACATTCAAGTTAAAGCCTAATGCCAATATAAATGTTTCCCTTTACATTTTTTAAAAATTTAGACTAATTACTTGTCTAGACAAACCATTATTGTGCAACAAGATGGACTGTACATCTACAGAACTCTAGCATGCTGCACACTACCATTCCACATGGACCCTGATTCAGTTTAGTAAAAGCTCCCTAGTACAATTTGCATACTTGCGCTTATTCTCCATTCTCCTGATACAAGACAGAATTTTAAATGTTGCCAGTATGCACTGTCACTTTAGGTGGCAAAGTGCAATACTTGGACATAACAGAGATTCAGAACTCCCTACACAGTTGCCACCTAACCCTGCAGATGCGTAAATTCCCATGATTCCTAAACTTCTGCCAATGGGCATATGCGAAACTACCTAAAAGTCCTGATGCTGCCGAGCTGCTTGGAGCTCTAGTACATGCCTACATCCTGGCAGGATTCTCTCATCAGGTGTTCTTTCTGGATCAGGCCCTCCACAAGACAATCAACAAAGAGCATGCTGGCAATTCTTTGGAGCCAGGCGATTAGATATTCTGGGGTGAGTCTCTTTCGGTGTCTCTCCTGTTGGAGGTGTTCCACTTTGTATAAACAAACATTTCTTGGAGCAGGAACATAAACTTGTCTCCCATGTCCTAGGTAAGTGCTCTCACTTCTGTGCTACAGGATGGGTTTTTTTAGGAATGAAAGCAAAGTCCCAGGCTCATCTGATGAGCTGACTAGCACTTTAGTTAGTCAGATTAAAGCGTCAGTCGGCCCTCTTTTTTTATAATGACTCCTCTGGTTATGATAGTAATTTTTCATTTAATTCTTTCAGCAGTAGTTCAATTTAACTTTTTAATTGTGATACTTATGTATAACCCGTTTCTAATAGCGTCTAATTAAATTTGATTCTTCATCTGTTTTCTGCTACTTTATGGAAAGTCTTACATGAAGTAGCAGTAATAAGCTTATAAATGGGGAAGTCTAATGTGACAGGTTTTGAAAAATTACAGTCAATATTGGAATAGAAATCCACCATCGAGGGAGACACCTGAGAGCTTTAGAAAATTTAAAAACAAAAGGATAATCTGGTAGATTAACAATTAGTTTTATCTTCTATATATCGGAAATGTCCACCAACTTGCATTATATAGAAGACTTATTGGTAAGGGATTAGTGATTATCACACACTGGCTACGTCTAGACTGGCATGATTTTCCGGAAATGTTTTTAACGGAAAAGTTTTGTTAAAAGCATTTTCGGAAAAGCGCGTCTAGATTGGCACGGACGCTTTTCCGCAAAAAAGCCCTGATCACCATTTTCGCAATCAGGGCTTTTTTGCGGAAAACAAATCTGAGCTGTCTACACTGGCCCTTTTGTGCAAAAGTTTTGCCCAAAAGGACTTTTGCCTGAGCGGAAGCAGTATAGTATTTCTGCAAGAACACTGACAATCTTACATGAGATCGTCAGTGCTTTTGCGGAAATTCAAGTGGCCAGTGTAGACAGCTGGCAAGTTTTCCGGAAAAGCAGCTGATTTTCCGAGAAAACTAGCCAGTCTAGACACAGCCACTATGTAAATACTGATTGTCTCACTGACAAATTACTAAAAAGTATCAAAAGGGTAGCCAACTTAGTCTGTAACAGGAAAAACTTAAAGAACAATGAATAGGCTAGTAGCACCTATTGTGCTACTGAACCAAGTAGTCTAAGTAGTCCAAGATCAGTAACAGTACTTCTAAAGACTTCTGATTTTTTATTTTTCAGTGGCAGTTTCATATAGCATATGTGCACTGATATAACAACCCCAATACAAATGCCATTGCAATAGAATTTATTTTAACTAGCTGAATGTAATTTTTCTTTCAGCTTTATCATAATTTATTTTTATCTTAATAGCAGGTTACAAGAGACACTTAAGGAAAAATACTAAACATTGAACCTACTCTGAGCCTCAGCTTCTCCATGTTTAGGAAACTTAGCTAATATTTGTTAAGTGCACTGAAATTCTCCAGTAAAAAGTATGTTAGAAGCAGAAAATATATTTAGATATTCTTAATCCAAAGATTATGCCATCCCCATTTTTCCAAACACCTAAATCAAGTTACTAAGAGTAAAAAATATTAATAACAAAAATACATATTAACAACAACTAATTCATTGGAGCATGTCTAAGTACATGCTTCCTATTCTTATGGTTCTGTGTAACTGATATAAAGTTCACCTATGTACACTGGTGCAGACATTTTATTAATTATCATTACTATAGGTATTAATTTAGAGCTTGACATTTTAAAAAATGTCATGCAAACTTTAACTGCACACCATCCAGGACTTTCATTCACGTTAACCTTATCCTTCAGTCAAACTCTTGAAAGGAATGACGGTTTATTCTGAAATGCAATCTGAATTTTAAGTAACTCAACCATTTCAAAATTTGAATAATTAACTTTACAGATAAATAAGGATTACCGTCAATTACCTGGACAAATAAACAGAGTAACACTTTCAGTTTGCTGCACTGATTTACAGATCAAATGACTTTGAGATGAAAGATATGAAACAAGGATTGGAAGCTTTATTAGTTTAAAAATGAACAAGTTACAATTAGAGAATAATTTTAACTGCTAAACTGTCAAACTAAGAAGCTTTCATAATATCTTTTTAGTAAAAGGATAGTCTGTATCTCCAGCAAAATAAAAACAAACAAACCATTAATCTTATTTTGTATTTATACAGAGGGAGAGAAATAAGCAATGATAATATTGGCAAGTATCTATGAGGTAATACACAAACCAACATTTTGTGATGACAACATGAAAGCAAAGTTTGAATGATTTGTGGTGCCTGATCCTGAGATATGTCACAGACTTCCTAGTTTGCTTGTGCTGTGTTTGAAGGAAGATTTTCACATGTATGAATACTTTAATATGTAAAATTTTTCTTTTGTTCTGACTTCTCATGCATGCTATTTTTGTATAAGTTTGTGTTTCTCTAAGAATATCAGAAGGAACAGGTTTTTTAGATGGTTACATAAACTTAACAGTTTGATTTCAAGCGGAGACTAGCAGAATATGAACAGTAATAAGTGACGGGGTCCGAATAGCAGATCATAGAATACTAGAACTGAAGGGACCTCGAGACAAAGTCCAGTCCCCTGCCCTCATGGCAGGACCAAGCACAGTTTATATCATCCCTGATAGATATCTGACTAGCCTGCTCTTAAGTACCTCCAATGATGGAGATTCCACAACCTCCCTAGTGTTGTAGATACCTGCAAACTCTGATCATCATGATTTTTTTAAAATCCTGTGTCACTAGTTAATACATGGTAAATTATTAAAACAGGAAGAACTTAACCATGGATCCTGTTTAATTTATTTGGCCTTTAAATATGACCTCTTAAAATTAATCACCATAATGAAATGCAAATAAAATGTTATTGATCTGCCGAAAGTTTGTGAAAGGGTTTGCTTGTCTGCAGTTTAAAAAAGGTTGGGAACCACTGTGTTAAAGGACCCAATCTGTAAATCCTTTCCTACATACCAAAGACTGGTGTGACTGAGCAGGAACAGCCTTGTTCTCTTTCATCCACTTTCCTTGCCTCAGCTTCTAAGCGTGAGGAGGGGCTTCAGTCTTTCTTTCACACTCTCCTTTATACCCCTCAGTTGGAAGAAAGAAGCATCGCTCTTTCCTCATCTCCCTCAGATGCTGCAAGGAGAAACTTTTCACTTTTCTTCCTACTGGGAGAGGAGTATAAGCATTCCTCTCCTCTCTCAATCCTAGAAGTTGTAAAAAAGGGCAAAGCTTTGCAGTTTCTTCACTTGCTCCCTCCCTGACAGTCACCTACATACGACCACAGTTCATGCACTGGAGCACCAGGCAGAGTAAGCTGGAAACTGAATGCAAAAAGCTCCTCACAAGGAGGGTTGACAGGATAGTCAATCCCAAGTATTAAAAAATCCAGAGTGGGCTCCTCAAAAATCATGAAACTGACTTAAAAATCATGAGATTTGTATTTTGAGCTGCGAAATGGTTGCTTGCTTTTTATCTTTTAAAATGGAAGTTGAGGTTCTCATGTACTGAGCATTACTCCTGGAGCTGGACTTGAAGAAAATCACAAGTATCACAAGATGCCTGATAACATCGCAAGAGCTGGCAACAATGCAATTTAGCAAACAGTCTGAAGTCACTTAGAATATGTCTACACTGAACAGTAAACCCAGGCTCAGACTCAAGTTTAAGCCAAAACCCACACAGTCCATACACAAAGCCAGATCCCATCACTATCACTGCATTTCAAACTACCAAGAGTTAGTGGAAAGGAGGTAAAACTGGAAGGAAGGAGAAAAACAGGATTAGAAGATGTTTTTAGGCAACGTGTAGAGATTACTGAAATATATAAACAGTATTTAGTCAATGAGACAGTGTGATGCACAAAAGAAAAATGAACTAAATTATCTGAACTGATCCTATATTCACAATTATTTATCAAGAGCTTTTGATAGAGAAGGAAAAAATAGTCTGAAATTAACTGACCATACATTAATAATAAAGCATCTTTGCAGCCAAAACTGTACACATTTAAAATGCTTCCTTTATCAGAGAATTTCAAATTTTCCAAATTATTTTTAACATTTCCCATCTCCTGACAGTAACCAAGATATTACCTGATGATATTTCTTCAGAATGTTGTGCATTTCTGCTACATCTTCACTTGTTATAGTTTTGATGACATATCTTTTGTCATACGAGGTGTGAAAACGGGCACCACTTCGTGCTTGAGAATCATTAGCAAGTGGAGCACTTCTTGTCAAGGAATTCTGCCACATTAATTAAAAAAAAGGAAAACATGTCAGACAAAAAGATACAGTGTAGTTGAATGTATACAGTACATTCAAATTTGTTTTATGTTCTCTTTCAAAATATTTGCACCTTGCTCAATTCTATCAAAATTCCAATATGCTGCCAGCTTGGCAGAATGATCATGTACTACTTCTCAAAATATTTTGCAAATAGAAAAAGATTTATGTTCACCAATGTTTAAATGATATTTCTGAAGTAATTTGCAATGACCTCATATTCTTCATTTTAAAAACAACTTTTGGAAGAAACTTAAATTGGAATATAACAGTTGAAGTGTAATAGTACACCACAATAATTATATGAACAAGAGGAATCAGGTGAAGCATCATCATATTAATATTAGCTAATGCCTAAGTCAGTGTGATCTAGCACACAAAGCATAAGATGAGACTCAGAATTCCTTGGTTTTAATCCCAACTCTACCACTGACTTGATGTGTGGCTTAGGGCAAGTTACGAGCAGTTTCTGCTTCCTCTACCTACCTCAAAGGGGAACTGGGAGGATTAGTTATGTTTGTATAATGCTTTGAAGATACAAAATTTGACAGGCTTAGCAAGTGTTATTAGACTGATGCTTGTGTGATCTCAAGATAAATGCAGTTAAGGGAAACCCAATGTGTAGTCAGATCAGCATTACTTTTACCACTGACTAGCAAAATGAAATTATATAGTGAAATTCAACAAATATAGTGAACATTGGTTGGAAATAAACTAATTAGATATAAATCTAATGGTTGGTATATACCAGGCATAATACCTAACAATTTTTAAAAGTTATATTAACAATAAATAGGGATAATGAAGTTACAACATGCAGTAAGAACATACAATACTACTTTAATACACTATTTAAATCTCCACAAAATCATACTTTACTCAAGAAAGACTAATCAAGTTAGGTATGAGTTCTTGGAATATATTCAGAGACTAGCATTTCTAGGTTCACAGAGCACTTTGCTTACACCTTGGGCTACAATGGACAGAAATCCAAACCCTACTTCAATGCACATAGACCATTCTACTAAAAAATGCTGTTACAGGCTGAACCCCTAGTTCGGCACTCTTGGGACCTGATTGGTGCCGAACCACAGAATTTGCCAAACTATGACAGGTTAACACTGTCTGGCAGCAATACCAACATTCTACTGCTTACTGAGCTCTTAGAAGACATTTAGGAGTATATTAGAGCTAAACAACGGCACAGAACACTGAGAGCCACGACTGTTGGCTGTAAAACTTTACGGGACAGTGGGAAACTCGGCCAAACTCATAAGTGGACATCAGTTAACTAAAATCATGCCAGACCACAAAACACCAGACTAGAGAGGTTCAATCTGTACAAACAAAACCACTCCAACAAATACCTTTAAACATACAACAAATTCTTAAAATACACTGGTTTTCTGGAAGAAAAAACATTTGCATAGAGAATTGTATTATAACTTTGTATACAATACGAAGTTATGCTTTGCAACTTTCAGCTGCAAATCCTTAAATGGTGCTAGTCCCAGCAAATATCCTATTCTAGTACTCATGAAATAGGAAGAATGCTTATAGTGGCAAAACTGTACTAAGTACTTTACTCTTTCGATACAGCTCATCTGATACCTGCTTCTAGCTGAAATGTATTAAGACAACTAAAATACACTAAACACTTCCCTGGTATTAATTTTCTATGTAAAAAACTGCTGCAGTTGCTACTGGAATGATATGTGATTGCAAAATGGGCAAGGATATGGCCAAAGGAGAATGAAGAAGGACGAGATCCAGGAATTAATTTTCTCTCAAGACATGGGTTAGACTATGAAAATGCTAGAACTAATTGTTAGAAGCAGTGGCCACCCTTGGGAACCACATCCTGTAGTTACTGGGTCCTTGTCTACTCTACACAGTTAGCCTGATGTAAGGCAGCTTATGTCAACCTGTCAGTGTACATACTGATGTAAGTATCTTGAGTACACCAACATAATAAGTAGGGATGTAATAGTGTAGTCAGTTTGAACGATTAACCGATAAGTGAAAGCTTATCAGTTAATGCTACAGACTAAACAGATCCCTCCTCCTCTATAATGTTTTTTTAAAGAGGGCTGGCCAGTAGCCTGGCTTAGTCCCAGCTTGCACTGGGTCCCTGGAGCTACCCATCCTACTGTTTTGCATGAAAAGGAATTTAGAAGCTGGCAGGCCGACAGCCTGGTTCAGACCCAGCTCGTACCAGGTGCTGGGAGCTACCCACGCTGTGGCTCTGTAATAATACTTTCCTTGCAAGGCCACAGGGGAAGTAGCTCCCCTCATATGCAAATGAGGCTAAGCGTGGACTATCGCTGAGCCTCATTTGCATATCTAATGAGCTGCCATTTTTGCAGAAGAGGATCTTGTGCCAGAAGGAGCTGTCTATACTGCCCCTTCTTATGCAAGAAAAACCCTCTTGTGCAATGCCGCTACGCTGATTATTTTCAGGAATAATGGCATTGTACAAGAGGGTTTTTCTTCTGTGAGAAGGGGCAGTGTAGACGCTCCTTCTGGCGCAAGAGCCTCTTCTGCAAAAATGGCGGCTCTTTAGATATGCAAATGAGGCTCAGCGATAGTCCACGCTTAGCCTCATTTGCATATTTCTGGCACAAGAACCCGCCAGTGTAGACATAGCCCTGGTGCAGAGCCATAGAAGGGGTAGTTGCTGGACCCGACCCCAAGCCAGGACTGAGTGCTTGCAGTGCTAACCCTTACCGGTTAAGCATGTAGTTGACAAAATTTGTCAACTGCACGATTAACAAATGACACACTTAACATCCCTAATAAGTCCACCTCCACGAGAGGCTTATGGCTTATGTTGGTATAGTACCTATGTCCATGTAGTGCTGTGAAATTGATAACTTGGCCTTCTTGCTCTCATGGATTACTGCTCACCACCCCCATTTCCCTTGGAGCCTGGCTGCCATGGCTTCCCACTCCCAGAAAAGTTGCAGCCCAGGTTCCCCACTTGACTGTCCTCTGGCTCCAGCTGCTCAGTCCCAGCGGGACTGTTGCCCAGGTTTTCCACACCCTGCCAGGCTGTGTCTGCCTGCTCCCAAGATGCACCTGCCTCCTGATGCTGGGAGCCTAGCTGCATTGAGGCTCATAGCTCCCTACTGAGACTCCAGGAAGCTGGGCCTCTACCAGAGAGCTGGCCCACTGCCAGCAGGCATAACTCCTCCTATACATAGGATTTTATAAATGGACAGTCTTTTCTTATTTCCTTCCCAATCTCCAATGTAACTCAAGATAAAAGAACTCTTAGACAAGAGGTACCTTTTAAAGCGTTAAGAACTATTTAGAAAAGCTAGACACATACAAATCCATGAGTCCAGATTTAATTCATCCGAGAGTACTGAGGGAGTTGGCAAATGTCATTGCAGAGCCTTTGGCATTATCTTTGAAAACCCATGGCAATCGGGAGCGATCCCGGATGATTGGAAAAAGGCAAATGTAGTGCCCATCTTTAAGAAAGGGAAGGACGACAATCCAGGGAACTACAGACCAGTCAGCCTTACCTCAGTCCCCGGAAAAATCACGGAGGGGAGCCTCAAGGAATCCATTTTGAAGAGGGGAAAGTGATCGGGAATAGTCAACATGGATTCACAAAGGGCAAGTCATGCCTGACCAATCTGATTAGCTTCTATGATGAGGTAACTGGCTCTGTGGACATGGGGAAGTCAGTGGATGTGATATACCTTGACTTTAGCAAAGCTTTTGATACGGTCTCCCACAATATTCTTGCCAGCAAGTTAAGGAGTATAGATTGGATAAATGGAATGTAAGATAGATAGAAAGCTGGCTAGATTGTCAGGCACAATAGTTAGTGAACAAAAGCTTGATGTCAGGTTGGCGGTTGGTTTCAAGTGGAGTACTCCAAGAATCGGTTCTAGGGCCAGTTTTGTTCAACATATTCATTTATGACCTGAATGAGGGGATGGATTGCACCCTCAGCAAGTTTGCCGATGACACTAAGCTAGGGGAGATGTAGATACATTGGAGGGCAGGTATAGGGTCCAAAGTGACCTAGACGTATTAGAGGACTGGGCCCAAAGAAATCTGATGAGGTTCAATAAGGACAAGTGCAGAGCCCTGCACTTGAGACGGAAGAATCCCAAGCATTGTTAGAGACTGGGGACCGACTGGCTAAGTAGCAGTTCGGCAGAAAAGCACCTGGGGATTACAGTGGATAAGAAGTTAGATATGAGTCAACAGTATGCCCTTGTAGCCAGGAAGGCAAATGGCATATTATATTGCATTAAGAGGAGCACTGCCAACAGATCTAGAGAAGTGATTATTCCCCTTTATTCGGCACTGGTGAGGCCACATCTGGAGTACTGGATTCAGTTGTGGGCTTCCCCACCCTCCACTACAGAAAGGATGTGGATGCACTGAAGAGCGTCCAGTGAAGGGCAACAAACATGATTAGGGAGCCAGAGCACATGACCTATGAGGTGAGGCTGAGGGATTTGGGTTTGTTTAGTCTGCAGAGGAGAAGAGTGAGGGGGGATTTGATAGCAGCCTTCAACTTCCTGAAGGGAGGTTCCAAAGAGGATGGAGAGAGGCTGTTCACAGTAGTGACAGATGGCATAACAAGGAGTAATAGTCTCAGGTTACAGTAGGGGAGGTCTAGGTTGGATATTAGGAAAAAGTATTTTACTAGGAAGGTGGTGAAGTACTGGAATGGGTTACCTAGGAAGGTGGTGGAATCTCCAACTCTAGAGGTTTTTAAGTCTTGGCTTGACCAAGCCCTGGCTGGGATGATTTAGGTGGGATTGGTCCTGCTTTGGGCAGGTGGCTGGACTTGATGACCTCTTGAGATCTCTTCCAGCCCTATGATTCTATGAGAGAAAAGGAAAATAGTGGGTTTTTTTTCCACAATTAGAGAAAGAGAAGGGAAAGAAACCAAATGGAACAGTTATTCTTTAGAAACAGAGATTTGGAGTAATCAAATTTTTGAATTGCTCCTCTCCAGCTCTGCTCCGGCACCAATAGTGACTGCTCCAGCTCCGTTCCGACTCTGCTCCGCACTCCAACTCAAATTAATTTTTAACTATAAATGTTTAATATATATAATTAATATAAATTGTATGTATAAATTGCAAGTTAGTTTTTCTTATGAAATTCTGTGGTAAAAATATTCAAAATATTTTCCAAGTGTTTAATTAATATCTCAAAAACACTTTAATATAGCTGTATCAGTGAAATTTGGTATGTGCTATACCGTTAATACTTGCTATCGCTGTTCTACAACATTAATTGTTGGGAAGTAACGAGGCTACACGTTACAAGGTTGAAAATAAACACATACTAATCTAACTAATCTACGCAAGTACGCACTTGCTTAACGTTGGCACAAGGGTGGGAGCAGTCTGCAGTTTTGCCAGATGTCTGATAATTATCTGATTCTTTAATAAAACATATCTCCAAAAATATTTGTAATTTTGTATCTGTACATTAAATCTTGATTTTGTCCAAAGTGAGAATAATTGTGACATATTATGTAAAGTGGTAAAGTAGATGTTAATATCAATTGTTATACAATCTGAAACTTTTTGACACCTTTAGGACTTTCTTGCTAAAATATCATTCATTTTGGATTGAAAATGAAAAAAAATTGAGCAGTGGAGCAGTCAAGATTTTCTGTGCTCCGGCTCCACTCCAGCTCCAGGAAAAAACTTGCAGCTCCACTGCTCCGCGCTCCAAGCTCCGCGCCAAAGCCCTGTTTAGAAATGTACAGACTGGGAAGAGGAGAGGCAGTGAAGGATTTATCCTTTGAATTATTTAAGCATGGCCCTATAAAGTAGCTGCATTCTGCCCTTGCCAGTGGATAGATTAGATGTTTTAACAGCCCTTTCATGTCTTTCACTATGAACCAACAGCACACTACCGTTATGCAGCTACTGTACAGAGTGGCATGTTTATATAAGATTAAACATTAACCGCAACAAGTCATTTTATTAATTCTGTTGTCAGTAAGAGTAATACTGCTATGTAGTCTCCAAAGAACATTACAGAGCCGGGAAAGATCACATGAGGTCACAAAAGCCTCTTCCCTTTAGGTTTATCCCTGCCTTTACTATTTTATTACCATGTGCCTCAATCCCCTCTCTCATGATTAAAATATCTGTCAACCTCATGTTTACTATTCCACTTAATAGCTCCGCTTATCAATTTATTCCATGTCTATTACTCTGAATGAAATAATTCTGCCTGAATTCCCCATTCACTTTTAATTTGTGACATTTTAAGCCTCTGCATAGTGCATTTTGATCTCAGGAGAATGAACAGCTTTTTTGCTTTGTAAATGTGAATACTTACGAGGTCACCTTGAGATTAAACTGAACTCCTGCACTGTAATTACTTAAAGTGTGAGACAAATTTGAAGATGCTTCAATTTTTTTTATATATTTAAACAGTCCAAAGAATAGTTTCCTCCTTGGTTGAAGTGTCATCTTGCCTCTGCATAGATCACTGAAAAGATCCCCTACATAAACACTTGAGTAGTAGGCAACAGTTTTCATTTAAGGTCATGAAATGAATATAACCTTCAACATCTAAAGGTTACAATCAGAGCCAATGCATATCACATCACCCAACTACTTGATAGTAAAATAAATGACTTCATTAATTCTACAGTATTAAATAGCCTGCTGAAAGCCATACTGATTGTTAGTAATTCATTCCCTTAAAGCATTCTAGATGCAGATTAAATTTATCTGCACAATTACATTACATATATTTGTTTTACCTGCACTGCAATAGGCAATGCAAGCACTTTAGTAAAATGATTGAAAGATTGTTCTGTTCTACTGTAGCATAGAGTCTAGTGAAAAAAAATTTTATGCTTCATTTTATTTTTTGGAAGTTTCTTATTTTATGTGGCTCCCACAGCTCTTCTCCTGTGGCTCTTTGCTTGAGTTGTTGCCTAGATTTGGCCCAGAAACCCCCTCCCATCACATACAAACACAGGACAAAAAGACAGTCCTACCCAAAAGAGCTTACAATGTAAACATAAGATAAGAGATATCTATAGACAGACGGGAGTACAAGGATACGTCAAGACAATATTGTCTAAATATACACACAATGGGAAAAGGGAATTCTCTCTCTCTATATATATTTATATATACAGAAAATTATATATATAAAAAAGAGAGAGCACGCAACAGGATTACTGCAAATGCATCTAAGTTCCAAACCTTTTTTGTGCACATCCCTTGGGTCCTAATGCTCCCAGAATGGGGGCTTTTCCCAGCACAGTTCTAGATCCAGGAAGGAGCACTAGGACTGTAACCCATTTTAAACTATTACCAGCAGGTCTTGCATTTAGGGTCCGATTTAAAGTACAGTGAAGTCCATTGCGGGTCTTTCCTTGGACTTCACTGGGTTTTTCATAGTAAGGCCACAAGGGACCATTTAATCATCTAGTCTGATCTCCTGCGTATTAAAGGCCAATAAATTTTACCCAGTTACTCCTGAATCGAACCAAATAACTTGTATTTGTCGAACGCGTAACTTCCAGAAAGACATCTGATCGTGATTTGATGAGATCATGTAAAGGAAAATCCATCACTTCTCTTGGCAGTTTGTTCCAATGGTTAAATCAGTCTAACTATTAAACAACTGTGCCTAATTTCCAATCTGAATTTGTCTATAATTTCAATGTCCAGCACTAGTTCTCACCAGTACTTTCTCCGCTTGTTTAAAAGAGCCCTTTAGTGCCAGGTATTTTCTCCCGAGGAGGGTGACTATAATTAAGTCATCACTCAATCTTCTTTCTTAAACTAGCAGATTGAAGTCTTTAAGAATCCCCAGGCATTTTCTCCAGGCTTCAAATAATTTTTCTGCATCATTTCCAGTTTTTCAACAACTTTTCCAAAGTTGGATGCCAGAATTATAAGCAGTATTCCAGTATCAGTATCACCAATGCCCTATGTATCTGTGATATCACCTCCACATTTCTGTGATGAGTTAAAACACAGAAGTTTCCTTAAGGCTGTCCTCCAGTGTGCTGGTCAAGCCACTGACACTCACCTTCATGCTCTCTGAGGTTCCCCACCATCCTGGCCTGGCAGGGCCAGAAGCGTTGGTCTGCCCCAGCAAAGTGTTCCTGCTAAGATTTTCCATCCATGAGCAGAGTGAGTTTTGTCTTGTGCAGGTGCACTTGTTTGGATGTGTGCCAATGTGGTACCCAAGATATTCACACACACAAAGAAAGAATACTAAAATAAGGAATAATTAACAATGTGCATGACTTTAAATGTTTATTAAATATTAAGTCAAATAAAAAGAAAATTAATACTTCAACATTTTCAGTATGTTAGATTAGCCCCATTATTTTTCTATTCCGCTCAGGCTCTACTGAAATGTTCTTACTGGCCTCCCATACAAGATCCTAACCTGCTCCTGCAGAGCTCCTCTGACTTCCAGATCATTACAAACTCAAGAAAAACAACATGATTACAGTAGTTTGTCCTTCTACTGTAAGTTCTCAAAAACAACATTCTACTTTTATTATTTTGCTGTTTAGCTGTCACTTTCAGTTGGACTGTTTGTTACACAAGAAGGAGACTGAACTTTGTGACTTAGCTGGGGGGCTGAGCCTCTCAAAGCCTGACAAAAGACAAATGGTCAGCAAGAGGCTCCACAGAGCTTTCTAATATTCCCTTCTAATATTTATGATCTTGATTTGGTGACAAAATGGGAATTTTTGTGCCTCGTTAAAATCTGTTACAATTTTCCATAAAGTAGATATAGGACAGTGATGGAAGGTGGAGGCAGAAGAATGGTGTAAGATAAAAACTGACAGGGTTTCTCTGCTTTTTAATTGTGGAATATACCCTCTAAATTGCTGACTGTACCAGGTACACCCTAAAATTGTATTCATGTTTAGAGTTTGTTTAATCTTTCACACTGTATTCAGTTATATTTGTTCAGAATTATATGCATATTTCACCACTCTCAATTGTTTTGTTCATGATTTGTCATGTATTTTATAAACAAATATGTCTCTATCATCAGATCATTAAAAAATGCATATTGTTTTCAAGAACTTTTTAATGAAGTGGTTTCAAAACAGTTATTCATTACTATGGGTCCAACAGGATATCATTTCTTCAAAGACGTTATGATATAGGGGAGATTCAGACTTCAACTTACATGTGTAGACTAGCAAAACCACTGTCTCTAAAAATAAAGATTCAGGGGTAGCCGAGTTAGTCTATTACAGAAAAAAAAAAAAAAATGGTCTCGTCCAGTTATCTGAAGAATTGGGCTGTCCCCACGAAAGCTCATGATACCATCTACATGTTTTGTTAGTCTATAGAGTGCTACCAGACCATTTGTTGTTGTTTTTTTCTAAAAATAAAGAGATTCATCTGCATAAAAGGCTAACATCTTGGAATTTGAAAAACAAAATAAAATGTTTTTTAAACTAAAGAAAAGGGTGTTAAAGTATCCAGATGAAGTTCATTTTTGTTCATTCCAATACCTAGATGGATATCTTTTTTTCCAAAATCCGTAATATAATCTGTTGTTTCCCAAGTTCCAGCTAAGACATTGCTATATTTCAGCTCTGTACATTTTACAATGCCTCCCTTTCCTTCCTTCAAATCATCTTTTCTTTCTTTTAAAAAATGACGTTATATATTTCCTCTGTTTCAGCTTTGCTGACATATTACAAAGCTATTTTGTTCTTAATTGATCATTGAAAACAATTTTGTTCTTATATTTTTGCGGGTTTAATTAAAATTGTTCTGTAAAGGAGTTTTGTGTTGAGGGTTTTTGTTAACTGAGTTCTCACATCCTACATTTTAACCTTTTACAAAGTATTTCACACCTTTTGTTATCCATGTCTGAGTCTGGGACTTCCGTAGTCCCATTTCTAAATTACGGGGTTTTCTTGTATTACTTCAAGACAAGAATCCAGATTCATCCTTGATGACACAGGCAAATTGTAACTCGGTGCTCCAGCTCTAGTTATTGCTGTGTGTCCTCATTAAAGGTTTCTATTGGCAGAGGCAGCTTAAATCAGCGCTGTGAACTGCATAGGAACTCCATCCACAGAAGTTGCCTTGGAGAATTTGCTACCAACTTTTGGGGCAGGATTACATGGTTTCTCACACATCTGTTATGTTACTGGATTTTTTAGGGCCCTGGGCTGGGGTCCATGAGAGGGGGCGGGCTAACTCACACCCTTTGCCTGCCCTGAGCTACTTCCTCTGTCCGCCGTTGCTACTGCGTGCTAGCTGGCGGGCTTACCTCCTCGTCTTGTGTCCCATCCGTCGCTGCTCTCTGCTGCGGGGGGGGGGGGGGGGCTCTCTCAGAGTTCCCCCCGTCTCCAGCGACTCCCGGGGTTTAAATCCCTGCGCCGCCTCCCGGCCAAGGGGGCCCCGCGCCTTCTTGCGTGGCCCCACTTCCGGGCGGACGGCGGGGCCGCGTGATGATGTCATCTCCGTGATGACGTCAGCTGGAACCCCCGTCACGGCCGGGCGTCCCACCGAGATGGCCACCTGGGAGCATCTGGCGCACCACCGGTATACTGCTGCCGTTGCTGCTCGGCCCCCGGGTTGCGGCGCGCACGGCTCTGTGGCTCCCGTCTCCGCCCCAAGAGCCAACAGGAACGCGGCCGCCGGCGGGACTGGAGTGCGGGGCATCTCTGCCCCGTCACATATACATACAGCCTGAATTCTTTGTTTCTAGAAAATCACTTTTGCATTTGGCCATACTAAAAACACATTTTGCTTGAATGGGTCCAAATTGCTAAGTGATCCAGATCACTTTGAATGATAGCACCGTTCTCGTTAATTACCACTCTGCCAATCTTTATCTCATTCACAAATTTTATCAGCAGTGATTTTATATTTTTTTTCCAGATCATTGATGAAAATGTCGAATAGCATCAGGCCTAATACCAATGTTTGCAAACTCTGCTAAGAATACCCCCATTCAATTATGATTCTTCACTGACTCTTTTAGAGATCTGTCAGTTCTCAGACCATTTAATACACTCTGTTATGTAGAGCTAAAATTTTAATCAGAATGTCACACGGTACTGTCAAATGCCTTACAAAAGTCTAAGTATATTATTTTCATCAACCAAATTTATTATCTCATCAAGAATAAATTTAGATTTGTTTGACATCTATTTTGGCATTATTTTGACTTTCTAAAATGGTCTTCAATTAGGCCCATAAAATACAGTTACACTACCACCTGTTTCTCAAAAATCCTAATAAATACAGCAACAGGAAGGTCTCTGACTGAAGCACTCATTTTATCACTTGAAACTTTAATTCTCTGTTCCTTTTACCCAAGTAAATCTTACAAATACAGTAGAAGCCACAAGAGTTAAGTCAATTAACAGAAGCAGGAGCTTAATTTAACCAACCAAGGTAATATAATAACGTTAATTATCTTAATGTCAGATAATAAAGAAGAAAAAAAAGAATTTTGGTTCTGCTATCAACACTGAACAGTTACATGCCACATGAGTTAGATATTTCTTTGAATTCACTTGTTCAGAATAAAGCTATTCTTCCTTTGTGGTGGGGAAAAATGTATATCCTATCTCTCTTCCCTTCCCCAGAAAGGGTAGGAGAGATGAGCTTTTACTTCACACTGGAAAGTTAACATTTTTCCAGTTATAAATGTATCTTATTTTTTTAAAATGCAACAGCCAGTGCAGTGCAGCTTTTCCTTCTCTTCCCATTACCCCTAAAGTTCACAGCAAGGATATTTAACTCCACAGTGGGAGGTCTAGAATTAGTCAGAGACTCCAAGAAAGTGAGGTGATTTAAAGGTCAATTTAATTAGCTCATTCTAATCTTTAATACATCTCATGTAAATGTCTTTGTTTAATAACTGCTACTTCTATAACAGACTCAAGATTATGCATCTCTACACTTTTAAACATTTAAAATACATACTGGATACATACAACTAATATTTTAGAGGAACTTAATAAAGAATAACCCCCACAATATAGCAGCTTTTTCTACAAAGAAAAAGGATCACAGAATTCTAGTTTGTTGTGACAAAGTTTTTAAAAAATATTAAGACAATCTTTCCAATAGAATTGACTCAATAGCATTGTACTCACTATGATCTAAATCTTTCACTTTCGATGTAATTACTCAAGAAGTCTGACCAGTAGTAAACGTACTGAAATGAAATGCTAGTCTCTGGAGTTTAATCTCATTCAAGCATACACACAATGCTAAAATGAATAAACAGAAGAACAAACTTTACAAGATTATGTGATATGCAGCCATGTATCCAAAATCAAAATTAAGTGACAAAAGTTTGCATATTGTTTTTGGGGTCCATATGGGTCAGTTTTGCCCAGTCAATTACAGCAGTATGTAGCAAGAGAGATCACCACTGCTGTACTCAAAATATGAAGACAAACAAACTCATTGTGTCAAGCTACTGATTTAATAGCAGAATAGTTTGCACCCATGAGGAGAATCAGGCACTGGCTCTGAGATCAGTCCTTTTCTCCCTATCATGGTGGATAAAAATAGATTATTTTAAAAAATAAATAAAAATTGAACTTTTATTTAAAAAATAAATTATTAAACTTCTCATTTAAAAATGACAATTACAATTAATTCTTATCACAAATCTGCTAAACATAAACTTACAGGGTCTCAAAATTGAACTCGCTTAACTACCAGCTATTGCTTTTTTAAAATCTAGGCTTTTAATTTTTGTTTCTCAACAGACTAAACTGTAACATATGCAAAGAAGGACACAAATTGTATAGGATTGTTTCTGTTCTGTGCTTATGTAATAGTAGACCTCGGCCAAGCATGGCAGAGGAGTTAATTAAGACACTGTCACACACAATATATAGGAAAAGATGAAAGCAGCACAGAAAGGAACAGTGGACTGGAAAGAAAAAGGGAAGACATTCAGAACACACAGCTTCCTATATTGCCCCACACTTTTGCCGCAGAAAAACTGCCATGGTTTCTGGGCATAAGAGATACCCTATATGGGAATATTTTGAATAAATTTATTCAGGGAGGGAGGGGAGGCGAAGAGAACATGTCACGTGTAAGCGGTGCAAAAAGAAGATACAGTGCCTAGTTGCAAGAATGAATCATCATAAGGAAAACTGCTTTTTGGGAGAAAATGTGTCAATACTGCTGGGCTACAGGACTCATTGATAATGTAGGAGATCACTGTTTGAACACTGTGCTTAAGTGCAGAGTGGATCAATTCCTAGTTTACTGCAGGAGATTTTTTTGCGTCCAGCCATAGATGGAAGAATTGGAAATTCAGTAAGGATAAATCCAAAGTACTGGAAGAAGTACTCTCTAAAAGGATTTCTAGGAGTTATAGCAGACAAGCAAAATACAAGTCAACAATGTGGTGCTGTTTAAAAAAAAAAAAAAAAAAAAGAGGCAAATATTTTGTGATGTATTACTAGAAATGATGTAAGCAAGAGTTGGAGTAATTCTTCCACTCTACTCTGCACCGATAGGCCTCCGCTGGAGTATTATGTCCACTTCTGGGTGCCACATTTCAGGAAAGATTATGACAAATTTGAGAAAGTCCACAGAAGAGCAACAAAAATGACTAAAAGTCTAGAAAACATGACCTATAAGGGAAGACTGAAAGACCTGGATTTGCTGAGTCTGGAAAAAAGAAGACTGAAAGGGGACAGGCTAACAGCTTTCAAGTATGTAAAAGGTTGTTACAAAGAGGAGGGAGAAAATTATTCTCCTTAGCCTCTGATAATAGAAGCAGCAGCAATAGGCTTAAATTGCAGGAAGAGAGGTATAGGTTGGACATTAGGAAAAATTTCCTGTCAGGGTGTAGGAGGGTTGTGAAATCTCCATCACTGGAGATTTTTAACAGCAGATAAAACAAATATGTCAGAGACAGTCTAGATAGTACTTTGTCCTGCCATGAGTGCAGGGGACAGGACTTGATGACCTCTCAAGGTTCCCCCCAGTTCTATTATTCTATGATAGTGCCTCAGAGAGAACTAATAATGAAGACAGAATTTGAATTGACAGTTGCAAAGGGGACAGAAGAAAAACCCCATTTGGGGGTCTGAAGGAGGGAAAGGAGAAGTGAAAGCCAATTATTAAGATTCATAGAAAATCACATTCCTTTAATTCTCCAATATCCTGAGCAGTTTAGAAATAGGCACTTTAGATGCTTCCTTTCAGATATATGGCAGCATGAGCTGAAATTAAACTAAAATTCATGTTTCCAAACAGGAAAAAAATAATCAGCTATAGAAGAACTAAATTATAATCTAGAGTAACAGGAGGCAGAGCTAATCAAAAAGTGGGGGGGTGGGGCATAATTAAATGTATATGTTTAGGATTATTTTATTCGAAATTTTCAACATGTATCTCAATAGTTATCTTAACTGAACCAAAAAGAACATAAGAACATAATGGGTAGCCAGAATGGGTAGAAATGGTGTCCCTAGCCTCTGTCAGGGGCTGGAAATGGATAACAGGAGAGGGATTATTTGGTGATTACCTGTTTTTGTTCCCTCCCTCTGGGGCATCTGGCACTGGCCGCTGTCAGAAGCTAGGATTCTGGGCTAGATGGACCTTTGGTCTGACCCAGTGTGGTTGTACTTATGTAAAAGGCTACTAAGATTAGGACCCAGTGATTACATATCAACATAACAGACACAATAATACATCAGCAGATAAAAGAATCAGAATCCTATTGATATATTTTCTGACAAGGTCCAAGTTTCTTATCTGAAGGTAATGATTTCATCCATCATGACAGCTCCACACATTCATTATGCCTTCAAGGACTTGACAATTTCATGTAATATTTCATATTGGTTTTCCCTGGAGGTCAAAGACATATTAAGCTGACAAGTTCACTCATGCAGTGAGTGTATCAAAATTTTGTACCAATGAGCCATGATACAAAGTCTGACTATGCAGAATGCAGCTCTAGAAACTCTGACACTTTACTTTGGATAAGTAATTCAAAAGACATATCTGAAGCAACATTAAAGTGCTCACTTTCAGTATTTCCTCTACTGGATGTGAGATTATGCTCTAGAAAAGTTGAATTTTTCTATATTCTCATAACAAATTCCATCTTCCACTTTATACTTCATATACTTAAACATCAAAACTAACATGTTCTTTGAGTAGCCTTGCTGGGCTGACAAACCAAGGAAAATTAGTTTCATTCTCGCACTGATTTACATGATTTTTGTTCATATATTAGTATTCCTCCAGTACTGCACTAAGTACTGTACATTTAGTTTTTCCTCCCATTTAGTTTTAGTGATCCTTTGTTTATAATAAATTAATAACTTAAAAAAACAACACCCATCAGTAGCTAGGGAACTATGGGTTAACATTTTGGCTCACCACAAAACCATTAAAAAGTCTAAGAGAAACCTGTGGAAAAAATCCAAAGACATGATAACTGGCTTTGGTTATCTCAAGGAAATAGGAGTTTATTATAGAGATCCTAAACTGTCATAATTCCAAGCTCATCCCACTGTTAGAAATAACTGCTTTCAGGACTCACACACATACATGAATATTGAACCAGAATTGGAGGAGGGGGGACTCCCTGAGACTTTAAGACACTAAATTCAGATAGCATGGGTTGTGTGAACAGCACTGCATTTATGAGAACTTCAATTCCTCCATAGGGATCAGATTAAAAAAAAATACGTCTCAATGCCTATCGTTTAATCAGTTCACACATTATTTTATGAAGTGGAGAATCCTTGTCCTCCTGAAGCCACATTGTCACAAGCATTATAACTGGGCCACAGTCAGCTTAAGAGATGACACTTCCACCCCCCGTTTTCATGAGGTAGAAGAGTTATTTTGGACTTACTCTGGGTGTTTTATCTTTCCTTATGAATAAATTCTATCTATCCTCTGGAACAACTTATCAAGGATATCTGCAGAAGACTCTGAAAACAAAGACATTTGGGAAGAACATTCATTTTAATTATACTGATATGTCTGATTAATGAAAGAGGTAAGTGGGCCATTTGTCTGTATTAGTCTTATCTTCCTCTGTAATGGGGATAACATTGTTCCAAGTTAATTGGGATTCCTTTCTTGTGAACCATATTACAAGCATTTGAATTTATTTACAGTAAATACTGTAAATTATCTAGTACAAAATCCTCTCTCAATGAAAATGCTATACTTCTCCAAACTTATTCTCAGACCTGAATATAGGACACTCATTATAAACAACAATGCTCCTTGGAGCACTTTTTTATATATGAAGTTTAAAGCAGAAAATCTGCAAAAATATATTATATCCCTTTCTTTACCAACTTGGAATTCCATTTTCAATGGAACATTTCACATTAAATGAGCCAAAGAATGGAAAGGAGAAAGAACTACACCAAAAAGTACCTGTAAGAGAGAAAATGTTTTTAATGCTAATGAACTGGTAATGAACTTTTGCTCCATTGTATAATTTATTTGGCTAGTGAACAGGACCGCACAAATAAGATGAAGCAGTCCTGAACAAATCCTGACAGGGTCACAAAGAAGAAACCTACCAGGATTCTAGCTACTATTTTGAAGACATTATTTAGAGAGGAAAATGGGTGATGAAATGACAAGGTTTAAATACAAATTACATGGATCACCTTTAGATGTGAACCTTTCTAAAAGGCTCCATGATATGATTCTGAAAGTAAAAGTGTCAGTTTGTATTTGTGTTTAAAATAATTCAATCATCAGGCAGCTCAGGCCTCAGTTTTTTTTCTCTTCTCATTGGGAATATGGTATCCCTGAACTCACTTTCTGAGGCTGGCCAATGCCTCTTATTGCCTAGCTATTATATAGGAGGGAACAATTCAATCAGATAAAATATATTTGAATTCCTAGCACTATAATTGTTCAAACTCACAGATATTATCAAGTATCAGAGGGGTAGCATATATCTTGATGGGATCTGCAGTTAGCATTAGATTTGGAAGTATTAGCTTAGATACATTATCTCTATTTATGAAACATTTTGGCCAAAACCAAACTTTATTTCTATATTCATATACCTTCCCTCAAGATCTTTCCTAACCCTTCTGGTTAATATGAAATTTAATTCAGTACTGGTTTTATAGAATTCTCATTGCCCCAAATTAGATTTAAAGC
The DNA here is from genome assembly GCF_049634645.1 of Pelodiscus sinensis. Taxonomy (NCBI): domain Eukaryota; kingdom Metazoa; phylum Chordata; order Testudines; family Trionychidae; genus Pelodiscus; species Pelodiscus sinensis. The sequence continues at coordinate 223,215,343 of NC_134712.1, forward strand.
ACAAAGTTACTTCCACAAATACTTCAAAGTGTTGAAAACTCAATACTGATTCTCCCACAGAAAACTTAAATTATTTCCTAGCATATGTGCCTTCCCCCTATAAATCTCTTAAGTATATTGCCTGCCTGAAGATTTCACTACATGTCTTTAACAGGAATGTAAAAGTGTGACCATTTAAATGGTTAACCAATAAGCATTAGCTTATTGGTTTCTGCTATGGTTATACGTCCACTCCTGGGGAGGCTTTGGTGCAGCTCTGTGCTCTACCCACAGTAAAACCTCTGCTGGCCCTGCTCCCAAGGAGACTTTGCTGTGGACTCTGCAGTATAACTTTTAAAAGTTATGCTGCAGAGCCTGCAGTATGTGTAACTGCTAGGATTTTTAGTGGTTACATGGTTACCTTTTTACACAACTTTTTACATACCTAGTCTTCAATGATGTAAGAAAATTCACCTTCCTTAAAAGATTGTATTTCACTGCAGAAAAGTATGGAGAACATTTAGATTACCGTAATTTATTATATATTTAGCACTGACTATGTGTTCAGCTCTGGAAAGCACAATAAAAATCGTGCCCTAAAAAAATCTAAAAATATAAAAATCTCAAACAATTTGAAGAGAATTCTAGAGAATACAAGATAATTTATTGGAACTTTTCACCTTGTACTTTTACTTTTGGATTATTTTAAGCCATTTACAGGCTGGAGAGAAAAAATAATCTATATTTCTTACAGTGAAATTTTATTTTAGGACCAAACAGATGTTAAATACCCAAGATAGTAAGTTCTGAGGGGCAGGTACAGTCTTTTTTGTTATGACTTGTGCTTGTAGGTGCTACCACCATACAAATAAATAAATACAGGCGGCCCCCGACTTACAACCACCCAACTTACGAGCCTCTGCATTTACGACTTACTTTTCATGCAAAATAGCTCCTAAAACCCCCCAATTTAAATCCACAGCTCGCATTTACAATGGTGTACGATGCAGATTCCATGCGCCCAAAACAAGAAATGCATAAGTCATAAGTCAGTCAGACTCGCCTGTCTCCAGCTGCTGCTTGAACGGAGCATGTCTCCGCCACATTGGTCTTCACTAGTTATTTTTGTGCATAGTATAGTTTTCCTCCATTTCTGTACTCAATTTTGGTACTTTTCCAGGAACGGAACCACTATATATAACATTGCGTCTACGGGAACTAAGGGATCGACTTACAACAGCTTAACTTACAATGGTTCTCTAGGAACCAATTAGGTCATAAGTGTGGGGGTCACCTGTAAGCCAATTTTATCTGCATTAAATTTTGGAGAGTGTTATAATAATAAAATATCTAAAACTTCAAAGAAAGGTGTCTTATGCCATTAAAATCTCCTCCTTAATGATGATTATGAAGAGGTGCTAATGTGATTTTCCATATAAAAATCACAATTCAGCACAAATGCCAGCAGTCTTTTCTGAATACAAATGTCATAGGTTAGAACTCTCAAACACGTTCCATCAATTCTAATTTGTTTTCCCTCATTGTGGTAATTTCTTCCAAAGAAAGACAGACAGGCTCTGTCCATGACTGTTTAAAAGAGAGCACTTTGTGGTCAAATTGATGCATTCCCCAGATACTAAAGGGGAAATGATTGTATTTTTTTTTTAAAATCATCAGGGTTGAAGGATTAAAATTATCCTACTTTCACTGCAACAGAACCAGTATTACCTATATCCTGGTGTCCCAGGAACATCCTGTAGCATACCCAAAATGTTCTGGGTTTTTATTTTATCAAAAATATAACTGCCAAGAATTTGTTCAAGATGAATGATAATACTGAGTAAACCCTGCTCTATGTTTATCAGACATAAACAAGTTTATCAATGTGATAAACTATGTTTGAAGTGGAGTTTAAAAAAATATATACCATTAAAGATCTCCTTTTGATCAATGTGAATGTTAATGACTCTTGTTCAGTGTTTCACTATACATGCATTCAGAATACTTAAGAGACAAGATGAACCAGCAAAAGGTATTATCTCACCTGCATTCTCTCTCCAGTATCTTGGGAATGACATTCAGACAAGAAAAAAAAGTTTTCCATTTCAAGTAATATATTTGTCAGAAGCAGGCATACTGACACCAACTTGTATTTTTTAAATAAAGTCATTTGTATGATTACTTTGCAGCTATATAAAATGTTCCCACAAAAGCATTCTGATTTTTTGTTTTGAAAATATGGTCATTTTGTCCCTTGCTATATTTATCATTACTATATACATATTGCTGAGACAACTTTGTCACATTGAAGACCCATAGATTTCTCCCTAATTTTCCAAAACATTTCAACCATTAACCTATGAAATTTATTAAACTATAATAACACTTCTCTTTTTCCCCTGGAGTACTAACCCCTCCTTCTCTGCTAATTAAAGGGGTCAAATATTGTCCCACATCGAGCCAATAACCCTCCATTTACCCTCCTAAGATAGAAATGTCACACATAGGAGTGGAATTTTCTGTTTTAGCTTCGCAAGTTTATTAGTTAGTGGCTTTGAACTCAATAATCATAATGGTCACTTTACTACTTCTCTCAGTTTTCCATTAAGAATAATGGCTCATTATTCTGTATAACTATATAATTCAGTAGTTCCCAAACTTTTTCATACCACAGACCAGCAAGCTCATTCAAAAGCTTTTGGTAGACTAGCACTGAAACATTTGCATATTCTTTATGGTAATTAATTTTAAGCGGTTACATGTTATTTAACATTGCATCTGTACGCATACAATACATGTCACTGTGTGGATGGGAAGATAAAAATCATACATTGTGAAACAGATGGCATGCTTTGCAGAATAGTTCTGGTTTTCATTAATTTTTGGAGAGAGGCAAAGGGGTACAGCAGGCAGAGCAGGAAAAGGGGCACTGTGGCCAAGAGGAAGAAGGGAGAGAAAGAAAAAGGGAGACCAAGTCGGGGAGTGGCTGGGTTGAAAGCAGCGGGGCGCTGACTCTGGCTTGGAGGGCTTCTCCCACCTTATCCCCTTAACTCCACTCCAGCCACCTGGGTAGTGGCAGCCCCTGCTGAGCCCTGGCCACCCTGCCAAAGGGTCCCCTCGCCAGCTCCCAGGCTTCAGCGCTGTCAGGAGGCCCTACTCTGCCGTGCAGGCCAGCCACCCCTGGAGAAGCTCCGGTCCCCAGAGCAGCCCCACTCCACCATGCCGGTTGGCCTACCCCAGAGCAGCCTTGGCCCCACAAAAGGAGCCCTTCTCTGCCACACACAGCTCAGCTGCCCCAAAGCAGCCCCACTCACCATGTGGGCAGGCTGTCCCTGGAGCAGCCCCACTCGCCATGTGGGCAGGCTGTCCCTGGAGTGGCCCCTCCCTCCGGAACAGCCACCCATCATGCGGCCCCACCATCTGGGCCGCGTAGCTGCCACAAAGCAGAAATAGGGGCCGTGGTGAGGTTGCCCCACCACAGCCTGGTTTCAGCCATGGCACATAAGGCAGCCTGCAGCACCACTCATTGTGGGAGGAGAATGAACTGTGTTCCCTAGTGGGAAGGGCTCATTAGCAGCTGGGGTTATGGCCCGACAGAATGCCGCAGCCTGACAGGCAGGGATTCGCAGCCAGCCACTGATCCGCAGACAGGTGTTTGGGAGCTGCTGATATAATTAATAAATATGCAAAAAACTTACTTATGAACCACTTAGAGTTGCCACATACAGAATATACCAGGACAAAAAGGCATAAGACAAAAGGAATAAAAAATTCACATAGGTAAGAAAAGGTTACTCACTTTGTCAGTAAAGGAGGTTCTTTGAGATGGTTGTCCCCATGGGTGCTCCACCTTAGGACTTGTGGTGCCATTGCACATCTAGACAGAGATTTACAGGAGCAGTGCCCTCCGGTGTGCCGTGCATGCTTTCAGTTCCTTCTCTGCCCTGGAAGAACAACTCCTCCAAAGCAGAGGGGAGGAAGAGCGGGTGATGGAGCGCCCACTGGGACAAGCATCTTGAAGAATCTCCATTACTGCACGAAGTGAGCAATTCTTCTTTGAGGAGTTCCCTGTGGGTGCTCCAGCTTAGGTGACTTTACAGCAGTACCTATGTTAAGAGGCGGGCTCTCCAGTTATTGATCATGTTGGGCCTTGGTAAGGACTGAGAGTCCAAATTCCGTGACCCATTTCAGGTAAGTGTCCAGGGCGTAATGTCTGGTGAAAGTGTGCGCAGAAGACCATGTTGCGGCTCTGCAAATGTCCATCAGATTAAGGCTGCTAAGGCAGACCGAAGAGGTTGCCATGGCCCTTGTGTAATGAGCTCACAATTGCAGTGGAGGCTGCTGGTTAAATTGGCGTAAGCCAGGTGGATGCAGTCTATAATACACTTGGAAAGTCTCTGTGTTGAGATTTGCATGCCCAACAACCTTTTAGCGATGGAGTTGAACAGTGTGTTAGTTGTACGAATTGCCTTTGTCCTCTCTAGATAAAAGGCAATTGGGAAGTGCACATTGAGCGCATGCCAGTTAGCTTCAATTAGCCAATTTTCAGATTGGAGAGGGGTGACTAGTGGTGTACCCCAAGGGTTAGTCCTGGGACCAATCCTTTTCAACTTATTCATAAATGATCTGGAGAAAGGGGTAAGCAGTGAGGTAGTAAAGTTTGCAGATGATACCAAACTGTTTAGGATAGTCAAGACAGAAGCAGACTGTGAGGGACTCCAAGAAGATCTCACCAAACTGAGTGATTGGGCAACAAAATGGCAAATGAAATTTAATGTGGATAAGTGTAAAGTAATGCACATCGGGGAAAAATAACCCCAACTATACGTACAGTATGATGGGGGCTAATTTGGCTATGACAAATCAGGAAAGAGATCTTGGAGTTATCGTGGACAGTTCTCTGAAAACTTCCACACAGAGTGCAGCGGCGGTCAAAAAGGCAAATAGGATGCTAGGAATTATTAGGAAAGGGATAGAAAATAAGACCCAGAATATCTTACTGCCCCTGTAAAAACTATGGTACACCCACATCTTGAATACAGTGTACAGATGTGGTCTCCTCATCTCAAAAAAGATATTTCGGCCTTGGAAAGGGTTCAGAAAAGGGCAACTAAAATGATTAGGGGTTTGGAACGGGTCCCATATGAGGAGAGGTTAAAGCGACTGGGACTTTTCAGTTTAGAAAAGAGGAGACTGAAGGGGGATATGATAGAGGTCTATAAAATCATGAGTGGTGTGGAGAGGGCTGATAAAGAAAAGTTATTTATTAGTTCCCTAAATAGAAGAACTAGAGGACACCAAATGAAATTAATGGGTAGTAGGTTTAAAACTAATAAAAGAAAGTTCTTCTTCACACAGCGTGTAGTCAACCTGTGGAACTCCTAGCCAGAGGAGGCTGTGAAGGCTAGGACTATAATAGAGTTTAAAGAGAAGCTGGATAAATTCATGGAGGTTAGATCCATAAAAGGCTATTAGCCAGGGGATAAAATGGTGTCCTTGGCCTCTGTTTGTCAGAGGCTGGAGAGGGATGGCAGGAGACAAATCGCTTGATCATTGTCTTCGGTCCACCCTCTCTGGGGCACCTGGTGATGGCCACTGTCGGTAGACAGGATACTGGGCTAGATGGACCTTTGGTCTGACCCAGTACGGCCATTCTTATGTTCTTCTTCGGCGGTGGTATGAGGCTTTTGGGCAGAAGACAGGTAGCACCAGCGGTTCGTTGCAATGCCAGGAGGTAAGACTTTTTGGTAAGAACTTTGGATGTGGTCAGAGGACCTCCCTGTCCTTATGAAAAATAGTAAAAGATGGGTCGGACATCAGCATCCCCCCAATTTCACTTACTCTTCTGGCTGAGGTGAGTGCGACTAATGTAGCAACTTTCATTGAAAAGTGCATCATTGAACATGTGGCCATAGGTTCGAATGGTGTATGGGTTAAGGTTCATAGTACAAGGTTTAGGTCCCAGGCTGGGACTGGTGTTCTAACAGGTGGAAATGTGTTCTGGATGTCCTTTTGGAACCATTTAGTCATGTGCTGGGCAAAGACCGATTTGTCCTTAACAGGTTGGTGGAATGTGGTTATGGCTACGAGGTGTACCTTTAATGAGCTGAGGCCTGAATGTTATAGATGTAAGAGGTACTCTAGTATAATCAGCCAGAGGAATCGCGAATGGATCTGCCGATCTGTGGTTCGCCCAGAAGAAGAATCTTCGCCACTTGTACAGTTAATATTCTCTTGTTGAGACGGGGAGGGAGGCTGGGTGGAAGGAATATTGGTAAAAGGAATGCAGTATCCCACTCTTACGACTTCTAGCATCCACTTGTCAGTCATGATGGTTGACCATTTGTGGAAGAATGGTAGGGTCTCAGAGAGGCTGACCAGGAAGACCTCAAGGACGTCAGCTACTTTAAAGAATTCTTGAAAAGAATGGAATCCATCACCCACCATAGTAGGCAGTGGCATAAGGGTGTCGTCAGAAGAGAAGGAGGATATGTGGGTTGCTGGGTGAGAGGAGGCTGATGATTCCTCGTCACTGGAAGCAATCTCCTCCTCCACTTGGTACGGTGACCTGTCAATGGGTGGCAGGGATGATTCTCTCGAAGCAGGGGCTGTCGTCATGAACTGTTGACCCTGTAACTGGTGTTGAACCCGATAAAATTCCCATGGGTCCCAATAAGGCCAGTTGGGGGAAGTGGTATGCGAGGGGTCAGCCATTGTAGAAGTTGCTGCTGAGCAGTGTTGGTGGTTGAGGCTGTTTCGGGGAAGAATGTCTTGGAGAATGGGTACTGACCACTGATTCTTCTTCATCGTCACTCAACAAAGGCGGTGCCAAATGTGGAGTAAGCAAGCATAGGAAGCTGTCCGATGCAGGGGTGCCGTCAGTGCTGAATAGAGGTGTTATGGGCACCAAGCATACCCATAGCTCCTCCTCCATGGTGAATGGTGTTGGCCCTGGCATATGTGGTGCCAAAGGAAGCTGGGGTGGAGCTATAGCTGCAGTCTGCGGTGTTGATAGTACCGAGTGAGTGGGTGTTTGTACCATATGCTTATGGTTCCTTGGTGCCAGAGGTGGCATGGGTGTGTGACTTCGCCTTCTTCGGTGCCGGTGGTGCCATGGTTGTAGCTGGCTTGATTTTTTTCCTCTCTCAGTGCCAACATATGCACCAGTAGTGCCAATGGAGCCAATTTTGCTAAGGCATTGCCTGAAGGCTTCGGAGGCTTATGTAGGTCCTTTGACCCTTGGGAACCGTTGGTACCCTGACGGTCTCAGAGCCTTCCTGTCCGGAACCCTGGTAGGCGTTGAAGCAGGGGGCAGTTTAGGTGCTTGCTCCTATTTTTTGAGGGAGAGTCACCTTTTCTGGAGGAATTGGACCTCTTGCTATTCTGGTCAGAGGAAGAGTCCCTTAAGGAGATGCTAGCCAGCACTGACTTTTCAGACATGGCCAGCGGTGACAGGGGAGATGAATATTCCAGATCTGAAGCCGGCCTCACCGTGTTCTCTAGTGAGAGAAATTTCAATTGGAGCTCCTGTGCCTTCCTTGTGTGAAATGTGAGCTCTTTGCAGTGCTTGCACTGTGCTGTAATGTGTGCCTGGCCAAGGCAGCTCAAGCACATGTAGTGACTGTCAGACGGGGATAGAAAGCCTGCAGAAGAGGCAGCATTTGAAACCTGGAGAGCCAGGCATCCCAAGGATAGTAGGACTGTTAAACAAAAAATTGTGGTCTAACATAAAAAAAATAATTTTTTTATTGAAAAAGAAAAATCTTAAATCTAACTGACTACCAACAGAACTAACTAACTGGAACTGGAACAATATTGAACTAGCAAGCGAAAAACGAGAGCAACTATGGTTCCGACTGATGCAGATGGCAGTAGAGAAGGAACTGAAGGGACAGTTGCTGCGCATGCATGGTAGCGGCACTGCATGTGCTGTCTGCCTTGCATGTGTGGCACACCGAAGGGCATTGCTATTGTAAATCTCCATCTAGAGGTGCAACAGCACCAGAAGACCTAAGGTGGAGCACCCACAGGGACACTCCTCAAAGAAGAACTGTGCGTATCCTGTTCTCCTCTATCCACTAGCACAAACCTTAACAATACTACAAAAGTACTGTATGCCACAGACTGAACACCATAACCTCAGTCTGCTTCCTCCGCACTTGCCTTTAACAAACTCTCAACACTATGAGTTGTGGATATTTGGTGTAGTGGTATATTGTATTGGAAGGAGGTAGTTTGATAAAGGGGATGATAGAAAGCTGGCATCCCAAAAGTGCAGACTTAAGGATGTAATGCATGGTATATGGTGCATAACAGTTATGGTAATGCTAAGGCATGTTCATTTTCTTGGGTGGGAGAGAGAAAGGATAGTGTTTCTAAGAAAAATATAGCTTGCTTAGGATTTGTAAAAACACCTTTCCTTTAAATATCAATAAGCAATTGTGTTGGAACAAACATGGCGAATATAACCTCTCTTACCATCTACTTCCATTGAGGTTTTCCAATTTTTTTTAAACTTCCACATAGAAGTCAGAGGTTATGAAGCATAGTGGAAAAGCCATGTGGGAATGGTTTTGTAGTAGGAGGAAGTTATTAAAACCAATTCCCAAAGCTATGAATATTTCCATTGACTTCAATGTTGCTGTTCCAGCGAAACAAATAAGTAGTCAATGAAATGAAACTGAATCTATCGGAGCTTCTTCAAAGATAGGAGAGTGGATAATCATATTTGCCAAATAAAATGTGAGACCTGCACAATTGTCAGAGAACTATTTTTCAAATTCTAAGACCACATGCTAACAAAAATAATTTAAGTTATTTGATAAATATAAACAAATAGCACTGCCTGAATAATTCATAGTACATAATTTGACTCAACCTCTTTCTGTTCAAGAATCCTCCATAAAGATCTTACAATGTATTGATTTTATTAACTGTTTGAAATTATACACCAAACACTTTCTGCTAATATTTCCTGGTCTATTGATTGATGGTGAAAAGTTAATTGAATGAGTTCAATATACTAAATGCAATATGCTCTGGTTAATTCAAACTAGATACACACATCACACGTAGTAATGTTTCAACCAAGTCATGGAACAGACAGTATGTGGCTGATTATCTTTAGTCATCATGAAAATGAGGTCCACTTTGCTCCAAAAATAATTAAGAATGAAGTGATTCATTAATTAGAATCTCTCAATTCAAGAACATGATACAGGTGCTTCATGGTCTACATTGACCGCCTATCGCCTTCAAGTGAGTTTAAGATGTAGCTTTTGACTTAAGTGTTAAATGGCTTGGAACTTGCCTATTTAACAGATCACCTCTGTCCTGTAGAAAGTGCATAGCTGTAGTCACTGAAGGTATATGAGCTAAATTCCTTCCCATTTAAATATGAGGCGGCTCCTGGTAGAGTCCCATGGAAGTTCCTCAATTTATTGAATCCACTTTCCTCTTGGTGAAGATGAACGTCATTAGTCAAATTTGAACCAGAAACCTACAGATAGACTTAAAATGTTGAGGAAACATTCTGAATATAAATGTTAAACTCAAATATATTACAGAATATCTTCCTTCTCAAGGAGCTGGAAGAAAAATGGGAAGCTTCTTCTGATTAAAGGTGTTAGAGTGTACCTGATAAGTTGTGTAATCGCATAAAAATTTAGCAGTTCCACGACTATTAGATAGTCTCCGAAGGTGGGGCTGATATTTAAATTCAAATTTAAATGAAAAGTTTTGCTTAAAAACAAAAATTCAGAAAGTTTCAATGGGCTCTCCTTTCTTAGTTTAAATCGGCAATTCTTAAAGTAGTAGAAATTTAGCAGGTCCCAAAAAGACAGGAAATGTTTGTACCATCATTTCACCAGGCTAGAAATCTAAAGTCCAGGTTTAGCAAGTGGAAATTCAGTAGGAGACATCAGTGTATGTCAAGATGAGATAAAAATGTAACTAAATGTTACTGGAGTGGTAATTGTGAAGAAGAGTAAAAGATAGTTACTTGTTCCATAACTGGTGTTCTTCGAGATGTGTTGCTCATATCCATTCCACGTTGGGTGCGTGTGCTTTCAGCAGTATCACAGAATTGGAAAGAACCTCAAGAGGTCATCAAATCCAGTCCCCTGCACTCATCCTTATCTATAGGTGAGCGGCTCTGGCACTCTCCGGAGAGGAACGGCATGGTAGAGTTAAGGAGCACCACCCACTCCCAACACCCTGTTACTTGCTAGAAACTGCGAGAGTGGGGAAGGAGGGTAGGTCATGGAATGGACATGAGTATCATACCTTGAACTACAGTTATGGCACAGGCAACTATTTTCAATTCGAGTGCTTGCTCATGTCCATTCCATGTTAGGCAACTCCTAGCAGTACCAATGGAGGAGGGCAGGAGTTCATGGTCACGCAGATTGTAATATAGCTCTGTCAAATCCAGCGTAATTTCTGACCTACTATGTGATGACATGAGATGTGAACATGAGGACAATGGACCATATTGTGGCTTTATAAATGTGAACTAGGAAGGTAATTGAAGATGCCTGCGTTCTACTCGAATGGGCTCGTAGTCAGCTAATAACAGGCCCTTATGTAACAGGTGGTCCAATTGGTAATGCTCTGTGTGGAATCCTATACACTGTTGTGATGAAGAAATGGGTTGATTTGTGGAAAGGCTTGGTAACTCTAAGCAAAAGGCCATGCCCTACAGACAGCCAGGGCATACAAATGCCTGTCCTCCATGGTCTTGTGTGGTTTGGGTCAGAGTACTGGCAGGAATATATCCTTGTTCACATGGAACAAGGACAACACCTTTGGCTGGAAGGCCAGATGGGGCTGCAGCTGGACCTTGTCCTTATAAAAAACTGTGTAAGGCAGTTTTGAGGTCAAGGTCTTGATCCTGAAGACTCATCTCACCAACATCACCGCTACTAGGAATGCAACCTTCCAGGACCAGTAGAAGAGAGAGAAGAGTAGGCTGGATCATCCACACTGACAGATGCACAGACTTGAGACTGAAGTGTAAGAGCCAAACAATCTAGAGATAGTAAGCCCAGATGGTTGGGAAGGTGCCAGGCCAGGCCAGGCCCACTGCCATGCTCATGAGTGTGCTGAACTAGTGTTGATGAGACTTTGTTAGGGCAATCACGATAACCCATGCTTTGCGTCTCTTGATCATTATTAGGATCTGGCCGATGAGAAGGATCGGCGAGAACACGTACATCAGACCCTCTGTCCACAACAGAATGTAGTCAGAAAGGGAGCCTGCCAGGGGCAAAACTGATGGTACTTTCTGTTTTGCCTGGTGGCAAACAGATTTACTAGGGGAATTCCCCACCTCTGGAAGATCACCTGGGTCACTTCCGAGTAGAGCAACCACTCATGGTGAGAGGAAAAGTACCCGCTGAGTTGATCTGCTAGAGCATTCCTGACACCTGAGTGGTGACCTGCCTCGAGGAGGATGCAATGACTGTTGTAGAAGTCCCAGAAACGGGGTGCCATTTGTCAGAGCGCCAACGACTGTGCTCTCCTTTCCTGTAGATGTAAACCATCATGGTCATATTGTCAGTCAGGACTCTCACATGCCTCCATGTGGTCCAGCAGACACACTCTGGCAGTTGTCAGGGGAAACATGGATATTCACGTGACGAGGTCCATCAGGAACTGGAACCTGTGTAGCAGCAAGAGTGCAATCACGAGTCCTTTCAAGAGGACTAACATGTACTTTTTGTTGTTGACCAATAGCCCCAAGGAGTGGCACAAAACTTGCAGTTGGACCTGCTTTGGAGCTGCTTTTGACTAGCCAGTCTTCAAGTTACAGGTAAATCTGGATACCCTGGTCGCCTGGCTTAGTCCCAGGTGGGACTAACAAACAAACTACTGTTAAGAGCTAAATAACTATTTACTAATTCTACAAGGAGTAAGGGTCCTACAGACAAAGCATAAAGCAATACTAGTCAGAGTGGCGAATGTTCCATGCACCATCACTGGTGGCAAGAAGGAACTGAGAGTGGGAGGAATGGGTGGCATCCCTGATACTGCACCTTGCAGATGCCACTCTAGAGGGCCTCAGAGCCACTCCCCTATGGATACTGCTGAGGGAAAAAATTCTGGCACAGGTACATATGGCAAGCACCTGCACCTAATATGGAATGGATCTGAGTAGGCAAAGAAGAACGATAACTTCTATTGCAAAAGTGCATATTAAGAGGACAGGACTGGGGCACTGTCAGGGAAGGAAAAAATATTGGCTCCACACTAAATATTAGATCATAAGAATGACCATACTGAGTCAAACCAAAGGTCCATCTAGCCCAGTAACCTGTCTGCTGACAGTGGCCAGCACCAGGTGCCCCAGAGGGAGTGAACAGAATAGGAAATCTTCAGGCAATCCCTCTCCCGTCACCCATTCCCATCCTCTGACAGAGGCTAGGGACACCATTCCTGCCCATTCTGGCTAACAACCATTGACGGACCTAACCTCCATGAATTTATCTAGTTCTTTCTTGAACCCTATTAAAATCCTGATCTTCACAACATCCTGGCAAGGAGTTCCATAGGCTGACTGTGCACTATGTGAAGAAAAAAATTCTTTGCTTGTTTTAAACCTGCTACCTATTTAATTTGGTGACCCCTAGTTCTTATGTTATGGGAAAAACAACAGAACCATTGGTAGCATAAAGGCAGAAGGAAGTGGGTAGGTAGAATAGTGGGAAGGGTTAGCACAACCTCAAGCAATGATGAGGGGAGTGGCAATAGGTAAGAGTAAAGTTATGCTAGAACAAAATGCTATTACCTATAAACATGCTTTTCCTATAGCAATGCAATACTCTAGCCATTGCTTTTTGTGAGGACAGAAAGCCAAGCACCCAGAATTATCATCAGGTTGCAAGTGCTTCTTCTAACACTGCAGGGTTCTGTTAGCTTTCCAAATTTGCTCTTTACTCTGCTCCAATGTTCTGCATATATATTAATGTCTTCAGATCAAAACAACTAGAAGAAGAGAAGCAATACAGTTAAGTGAAGATGGCTAGGGTTGGAGGTATAGCAAAAGTACCACCTTGATATTAGCTCTTTCTGGTTAGTAAAATATGAGGTGAGAAGAAAAAAAAAAAGAGACAGGAAGTGACACATGCCATGAGACTATGTTCAAATAACACAAATGTTACTGAAGTGCCTTGCTCAAGTGGTTCAGCTGGATACAGCAACACCCATCAATGCTGTCCAGCCATACACCTCCTGCTTTTACTGAAGAGGCCCAATTATACTTAGCCTCCACAACTTCGCTGGTGGGCATGTGCACCAGTAGGAAATAGAACAAGTAGAAAGGGTAGAAATGTGATGTGTAAAGCCATATCAATTTCATGGTTATATAAAATGTGTCACGGACCATGAAATAAGCCCTTCCCCATAAAATCTGGTTTCCCCTGTGCTACTGGGAGTGCCCCAACCAGGGACTACTAGCTTGGAGTCCCATTTGAGCTAGGGAGGGACAGGATTTGTCCTTCTCCTGCAAGCCTCTTTCAGAGGGCAATCAGATGTGCCTCAAGGTGCCCTGCCCAACCCATGAGCTTCTTGCAGCAGGACAACAGCCCCAAAGGCTCCTGAGCCAGAAGAGGCTTCCAGAGCTGGAACTGGATCCATTCTCCCCCATTCTGCTGGGTTTAAAACCATCTGTGATGGTTCCCCACCCATGTTTTATGAAGTTTGGCTTATTAACATAAATATGCACAACTCAAAATTGCTTTCACCAAAATACCTTATGTAACCTATCTACTAATGTTAGTCTGCTGAAACTGCATAGCCCATTTTGATGTACAGTAAACTTCCAATAATCCAGCACCTTTAGGACCCAGGGGATGCCGGATTATCAGATATGATGGACTATCGGAAGGGGGGTTATGAGGGGCTGGGGTAGGGTGGAGGGGCTGCCACTCCAGACCCCTCATAGCCACCCCTTCCGATAGTATGGCTCTGTCCCAGGCATCCCCGATTCAGCCGCTGCTGGTCAGTTTCAGCAGCGGCTGAATCGGGGACACCTGGGGCAGAGCAGTTGAGGTGCTGCTGGGTTGGTCTGGTAGCGCTGCCCTTCAGCGCTGCGAGACCAACCCGGTAGCACCCCAGCTGCTCTTGGGGACGCCTGGGACAGAGCAGCTGGGGTGCTGCCGGGTTGGTCCTGAAGCCGAGGAGCAGCGCTACTGGACCAACCCAGCAGCACCCCCAGCTGTTCTGCCCCAGGTGTCCCCGATTCAGCCGCTGCTGAAACTGACCACAGGCTGATTCCAGGAAGCCCGGGGCAGAGCAAAGCAAAAGGATGAGAACAGATAGACAAGTACTGAGAACAGAGACACAAAAAAGGTAAGGAGAGAGGTACTGCAAATTACAATAAATAAGAAAAAAATAGAAAAGAGGAAGAAAACTCTCTTGCTGTCTCAATATACTCCACATCAGATGAGGAACTAGCAGGCATCTCTTTACTAGCACTTTGCTCCTGGTTCCCTTATTAAATGCCTAAGCAGACTTTAAACCCCAATTTTATTGTCAGAAAACAATCTCCTCCAAAAACTAAACAAATAACTCACCATGTCAACACAAAGGTCTATAGCTCTTGCACTTGCTCAGTTACACCACTGACAATCTTAGAATCAGTAAATGCCTGTCCTGCTCTTTCTTAATCCTAACTAACAAGGACGAGAGAAGTCTATTTCCTACCTGAATGAACAGGCATAGTCCCTCAAAGAACAAGCCAATGATCATCTGTGGGCAGACTTCTGCCCAAATGCAGTTTTTCCTGCTCATAGCTTGAGGAGCTATGAATAGGACTTCACAGGTATTTTGATAGTGAACCTACCTGAAAGTCTTGATCATCTATTCCAAATCTCTCCCTCAGATTGCGGAAAACCATTGGACAATACTCCTTAAATTTGAAATGACTTGGCATGTTTTCTCTGAAATAGAATGAAAAAAACAGTACATTTTCAATTAAATAAGCAAGCCAATAACATTTTTGTACAAAATAAAGACAAAACAGACCTAGAGTCCATCTACTCCAACCTCTATCAGTTTAGGATTGTTCCCAAACGATTTTTTTCCTCTTTTATAAACATACACAAAGGCATAGTAATCAGTTGTATGAGGACTGGATGAAGTCCATAAACACCAAATTTTGACAAGTCTTCACATCTGTACTCAAAAAAGTGAAACTGTTTCCCTTTTGCCCTACTGCTCTGAAGGAGAAACCTTAAATTGGATTAAACAAGTATTCAGCTATGACACCAAAAACCCCAAGAAACATCAAAGCATCTACAAAACATGGACTCTTAATGATGGATTAGTTTTAAAATCCTACAATTAACCTTCCTTTTATACTCAGAAAGAGTAATTGCTGGTATTTTTGTTTGAACTTTGCCACGGATTAGACGGTACAAAATAATGAAATCATTCCACTTTCTAGACTATTTTTAGCCTTCATTTCATCTTTATAAAAGTTCATATGATAGGTTTTATATCTGAAACACACAATGAGTAATATATAGTTGGAAGATAAATGCTTGTAGTCATTATCTTGCTAAATCATGCTAATAAATGATAAACTGTGGAATTAGTTGGAAATTCAACAGAATGAGATAATACTGTCAACATTTTGTATGATTTCATACCAAGGATTATAAAAAGGTGCACATTCTTTATTTGGCTTTGAAATACTCCTTATACCCCTATTTATACTTATTCATAACTTTTTTTGGTTTAAGATAGCAAAAATAACTGTAATAAATGTATATATAAATCTAAACAAATATTTCCATAATAAAGAGAACAATCATTTTCTATGTATAAGACATCCACAGATAATAACATGCCATATGGCCAAAGAGTTCTACTCAATATGCCAGGCTGTTGCTTTTTAGAATATAGCAGATGGTTATGTTTATCACAGGATTACCTTAATCAGCAAAACTTTACTTCTATTCATTGAAAAATCATAGAGTTTACAGAGTTTGGTAAAATATTGCTGTCAGGAGCTTTATTCCCCTATGTAAAGGTTTGTTACTTGCACTTACTTGTTGAAAAGGTGATTGTCCACCTTTATCTTTGAATACGCTTTGAAATCATCTGGCATCAACATAACAGGGATTTGAACATGGCTCAGTTCATTGATCTAGAGAGGAGGAAAAACAAACATTTTAGCTTTGCTGCTGCTTTACAAATACCCTCTCCACATGACTTAAAGGCAAGGATGGTACATTTAATTTTTTTAAATCTGGTTAAATTGCAATTTCAGTTTTGCTGCATAAAAATTTAATGATTTTTCAAAGCTGCGTGTGTCAAGTTTTATCAATAAATGTGGCACAGACTTTGAATTATTGTTAGAATGACTGATGTAATCAGTTGGCTCTTCATTTTTGAAAAAATTACTGTCTCTTTAGTTAGGAGCCCAGCTATGTTAAAAATATGCAGTAATTGCGAAGAACCACTAAAGCACTCTTGGAAAGTACTTCTCAAGACTGTTTATTAGGATGTGAAATCAAAGTAGAAACCGTGTTTAACTCAAAAAATGCTGCTCCTGTTTACTGAACAGAGCCACTTTTGTATTCCAGATCATTTGTTAAAGTTTTGCCAAATTTCATACACTAATTACTACTTTCCCTTACAGCCAATGAATTAAGATTTTCTCTCCATATGTGCTTCAGCTGCAACTATAATGAAAATAGATGCCTTGATGTAACATTTCTTCTCAAGCAGTTTCTCACACTCCACCCTTCAAACACCTCAGATTAAGTATTATTTGCAATAAATATTTTAAGGACTACAGGCAGTCCCCGGGTTACGTACAAGATAGGGACTGTAGGTTTGTTCTTAAGTTGAATTTGTATGTAAGTCGGAACTGGTACATATTGTAGGGGAAACTCTAGCCAAACATTTCTCCAGAGCTCAGTTTTATTCTCCCACACCTCACTTCCCTCAGTCCTTTATTCTCAAGCTGAGGTGTCTGCTGAGAAAAGCCACTCCGCGTCTCCCTGGTCTGCTGGGGGGAAGCAGCTAGTGCGGGGTTGCCTCACCCCGTTTGTAAGTAGGGATCCGATGTAAGTCAGATCCATGTAACCCGGGGACTGCCTGTATTACAAATCAGTTTGAATGGAATTTCCATTACTGTCTGATGGGTGCAGTAATAACAAAAGCTGTGAACACAGATAATGAGATGGCAATAATATTGATTTAAGCTGAAGCCATGGCCTAGAGATAGCACAACAAGCTGTAATGGTTCTGGGTTGTCAGAGCCTGTTAATACTGTGAAGGCAAAGTGCTCGGCTATGGAGCTGAAATAGGACAGAGACATGCTTTGTGTAGCTTTCTGGAGTCATCTTCAGTCATGTCAGGAGTGACAGACTGAATAAGCATTAAAAAGTGACCCCTAAGATCTTAGGACATCCAGGAATCCAGAAGGTCTTTAAAAACAAAACAAAGATCTGTATTTAAAATGTGCTTTTGTTTCAAAAAGGGTAATGGCTCCTTATGGGTTAACTCTAAAATGTAATTGAATAGAAGCCCTTGTTATAATGAAGAATGTCAAGATAAAGTATTAAATTACAGCAGTGTAAAATAACAAGGATTACAATTAAATCCCAATTCATTTCCTGTACTGAACAAAACTGCCAATGCTGATGTATTAACAATTCTACCAGCTTTTACTGTCAAATCTCAAAAGAGCATACTACTGATGTTCGTAATAATTCCAAGTAAAAACAAAAAAGTGTGCATTATTTTACAGGTAAAATCACAGTAATACCTGGGGCTGTCAATTGATCACAGTTAACTCACATGATTAACGAAAAAATAATTAATAAATAATTGTGGCCAATCACACTGTTAAACAGAATACCAAATGAAATGTATTAAGTATTTTGGATATTTTTCTACGTTTTCAAATATATTGATTTCTGTTACAACATAGTTTACAAAGTGTACAGTTCTCACGTTATATTATTTTTATTAGAAGTATCTGCTTTGTAAAAATGATAAAGAAATAGTATTTTTCAATTCACCTCATACAAATACTGCAGAACAATCTGTTATTGTGAAAGCATAACTTACAAATGTATATTTTTTGTTACAAAACAGCACTCCAAAAGTGACTCACCTCAAACACCCCCTTCTGGTAACCCAAAACCATGGCAGCTTGTTGTACTATCGTTAGGTCATGGCTTTAGTGTAAATCAAAACTTTGGATCATACAAGTCTTCTCAGTCCTGCTGTTTGTTCAATTAATCGCTGACAAAAACAAAAGACAGGACTATGCAGCACTTTAAAGACTAACAAGGTAGTTTATTAGGTGATGAACTTTAATAAATCATCTTGTTAGTCTTTAAAGTGCTGCACAGTCCTGTCTTTTGTTTCAGCAAGACCAGACTAACACGGCTACATCTCTATTACTATGACAGAAACAAGTTTGTTTACATTTATGGATGACGATAATACCCACTTCTTATTTATGTCACCTGAAACTGTGAACAGGCATTTTGCAAGGCACTCTTGTAGCTGGTGTGGCAAAGCATTTACATACCAGATATGCTAACAGGACTGGCCTTAGGCCGATTCGGTCGAATTGGGCCCACCACCTAAGGGGGCCCCGCGCTCCTGAACCCAGAAGTGCCGGCGAGTTACAGAGCCGGGGGGCCCTACTACACCACTATGTGGAGCTGGGTCTCTCCCCCAGCTCTGCTTGAAGCGGGCCCCGGACCTCCCCTACCGGCCCCCCCGCACGTCCTCCCACCCCGCCTCCCTCGGCCTCGGACCGTCCCTGCCGTGTTTGGCTCCTCCTCACCGCCTGCTGCTGCCCATGTGCGGCATTGCACATGGGTGGAGAGGACACCCGGGCATGATGTGACATCACGGCCCGGGATTTTAAAATGCCTGGGAAGCACGTTGCAGAACCTCGCTGGCTCCAGGTTTGGCCTCTGGGCCTGAGCGCGGCCTCCGGCCCCACAACAGGGAAGACAGAAGGTAGGGAACAGGGTTGTGTGGTGGCAGCTTGGGCTTGGGGGGAAGGAGAGGAGGGGAGAAGGGGCTTGGGTGGAGGCAAAGGGGCGGAGGGGGAGGGGGTGGAAGGAGAAGGAGCTTGGGTGGGGGGAAGGGAAGGCACCAAGAGAGGGATGCAGGAGAGACAAATGCCAGGGGGCCAAGTGCAGAAAATGAGGGAAAGGGCAGGAGGGGAGGTGTCAGTGGGAGGGGAAATAGGGTGATGCTGGGAGAGGGGAAGGACATTGGGGGCTGGAGGGGGAGGTTCTGGGAGAAGGCTTGAAAGAAGGGGTGGGCATGAGAAAGGTGGGGATGGAGCAAAGCATGTGTGAGGGCACAGAGGGGCAGGAGGGGAATGGGGCAGTGAGTATGAGGGGGTGAGTATCAGGGAAAAAGGGGGCAGGAGCAGTAACGGAAAGGGGAGGCACCAGGAGGGTGCAGGGCTAAGGGAAGGTGCAGGTGTCAGGGGATTCTGGAGTGAAGCAGAAGGGCAGACACCTGCAGGGGAGGGACCAGCACCAGAGGAGAGAGGTAGGGCAGGTGTGTAGATGGAGATGTTGGAAGAGGGGATGAGGAGGAGTGACTCACGTGATCAGATTGAGGCTACTGGAGGAGTGGGCACAGGGGGGAGAGAAGGGCTTGTGGAGGTGGGCAGGTCGCAGGAGGGCTGAGGGCGGTGAGAAGAGCAGGAGTCAGGACAGCAGAGGAGGATGAGGAGTTGGGGGGCAGCAGGCACCAGGGGAGATGATGGAGCAAGGAGATGAGACATGGCAGCAGAGAGAAAAGGTCAAGGTTTATAAAATATTTATTAATAACATGGTATGCTGCCTATGGTCAGTTTGTGTGTGTCCCGTGGTGCAGTTTGGGTTTATGTGGGGATCAACACGTGGCCGGCGAGTGGGAGCCGAAACAAAAAAGTAGTCAGTGTAATGATCTTCTGTTGATATGTGTTTCAGTAGTTAAATTCTTGGACTGTCATAGCTCATGAAAAGTGCTGTCACATGGGTAGAAATCGGGCAAATATTGCATTTCATTAATATCAGCAGAACTGACTTAAATGGGGCCTGTGTGTTGTGTAGTCTTGCCTTAATCTTTGTATTCATGCCTGTCAGTGTGAGAGAAGCTATTTGTATATATTTGCTTGCATATGCAACCACACTTGAGTTGAGGCCCCTCAGCATGTCCTGTAAGTATCAGTGTGGCCCCTGGGGCTTCCGAAATTGAGTTGTCCTAGCTCATCTCTGACAGGTGTCTGTCTAACCTGGTCTTAAATATCTTCAATTTAAGACCATTGCTTCTCATCCTAACCTCCGAAGCCAAGCAGAACAATTTTTCTTCCTCCTCCTCATGATACTCTTTTAGATACTTGAAAGCTGCTCTCATGTCCCTTTTTAGTCTTCTCTTTTCCAAGGTAAATAAGGCCAATTTCTTCAGCCTTGCCTCATATCTCATGTTCTCTAGACCTTTCATCATTTGTGTTGATCTTCTCTGGACTTTCTTCAGTTTCTCCACGTGTGACGGCGCGTTGGGGGTCCCCCGTCTCCTGCACAAAATGGCACAAACAGACCGCACCAGCCGGTGGAATAGAGGAAGTTTATTGCCTCTCCAGGATACAGCACAGCACAGATGTAGTCTGGTCACAGAGCTGGGCTAGGATGCCTCAGGCCCCCTTGAGTTGGGGAGAGACTGGGCCCCTAAACTCCAGCCCCTCTCCCTAGGCTGACTCCTCCATGCTCACAGACAGCAACTAACTCCCTCTCTTCCAGCCCTGCCCCCCAGCAAGGGCAGCATTCCACCTTCCTTTGTTCCTCTCCATGGGGGGTTGTCTGGCCACTGGTTCAACAAGTTTGGCATTACCTTTGCATAGTGAGGTTTTCCCTGCTGGGTCTTGCTCCAGACAGCAGGGGTCACCACAGCCCAGCAAGTACCCCCACTACGTCACACCACGTTTCCTGAAATGTGGCGCCCAGAATGGGACATGATACTCCAGCTGGGGCCTAATGTAGATGGCTCATTCCCTGCCTAGGGGGCGAGACTGGGCGGGTTAATTTCAAATCCTCCTGTTTATTCATTTCCTAAGCCAGAAGGACATAGTAGTTCTGATGGAAGTTGGAGAAGGGATGGAAGCCAGATTCAATATCAATGAGCCCTGGGAAGTGGGCCCATTGAAAGGAGACTGGACCTGTGGATGCCTTGGGGGTCAGGAGCAAGGGCCTGCTTAAGGGAAGCCCCCTCTTTGGAGGTGAATGTGGCAGCATTGAGATTCCACCCAGAAGCAGGCGCCACAGACACTAACTGCAGATTCATGGGACAGCTCTCGCAGATCTTGCACATGCATAAGATGATAGATCTGCAGGAGGGGGGGTAATGGCATAGCGAGGGGGCCAGGGGGTCAGCTGCCCCTGGGAGAAGAATAATATAAAATGTAGTTAAAAATAGATGTCACACATTTTTAAAGGGAATACCATATCTTCTGCCTTTTGTCTATTTTTTCTCTTTAAGGCTCCCAGTTAAAATTTTCAAAAGCACTTGAGTGACTAAAGTCATTTTTGAAAATTGGACTTGGAAATCTAAGCTCGGATTTTCAAAGGTAATTAAGCTCCTAAAGAGACGGTTGCCAACTTGGATCTTCAAAGATATCTATCCGATCTTTATACACCTTTGAAAAACTGGTCATAAGTGTCCTAGTCAGTTCTGAACGTGAGATGTAGGAGCCCAGTCCTAATTCCTTCAGGCTTTTTTTTTTTTTTTTTTAATTTGAACATTTATCTACACTAATTCCCCTCCTTTCTCTTTCACTATCCAATAAATGCATGGATCAAAATTATAGGTGCTTGGTGAATATGCTGACTTGAGAGTGGAAAGATTTCCTATTGTCTTGTATGATTCCTGGTAACCCATCTCAAATATGAAAAACCAGGTTGATACCTGTTCATATCAGGAGCTGTTGAATCCAGTTCACCATTTGTGGTATCTCATTAGGATGTTTAGTGGAGAAGATTTGGGTTTTTTTTATTTATACTGTGAGCAAAGCATGGGCTCACAAGAATTCCTCCATTGTTTTACCATGACTCTCAAAACATTTGGTGTTTTTCTAAAGGCCTGGAGTCAATTAATTATGTAGGAATCTCAGCTTTCATTTTTAAAAAAAGTTCTCTATAGTTCTGGGTCTAACAACTAAGGAGGAAAGCTTTAAAATGTGAACCCTAAATACTCAAGAAACAAAAGGCCAATACAAATCCAATATGTTTTATTTAAAAAAAAAATTGTATGATTTGTAGACCACTCTCATAACTTTGTGTATGCATTCTTTGTAATTTTTGGGTTGGCAATACTGCTCTTTGATTGGTGAATTTAGAGAGGTCTCTCCCATCAGTTTCCCTTTCCACCCTCCTTTTTTGTCACAGGTCTTCAGAGAATCATAGAGACAATGGAGAGTAGGGTGAGTCAATGACTATGGTTAATGACTGGTCAGGGTGACTAACTTATCAGCCAGTGGTCTGAATGACCGATCTACTGCCATCTGTTAATCAACTGTAGGAAAAAGGCTTCACGAGCAGACCTTATTTATATAGACAACCTACTTTGCCACAGAGGTCCATAGACATGCTTGCTGTGTCAAGGTGATCAATTTTGGCTCTTTTGGGTTGAAATTCACTTAAGACTTGGAGCTAGGAGAATGAAATGTTGTTATCCATATTGTATGATTAAAAGGTTAAAGATCTGAACATAATATGACCTGGCTTAGGGTCTACCATAACTTGAACACTAAGCAGAGGATAGTGAGTCACATCTAACTGAAAGTCACAGAAGATGGAAACAGGTTTTATTTCTGGTGGTACAGAGTCTATTTGGGAGTCCTCAATTATATCTGACACTTTACATCCAGTGTTTAAAGGCAGAGCTGACTAGAATCAATTGAGTCCTTGTCTTGTCTCAGTGATCGCTTGAGCAAAAATCATTGATAAAATCTTGTGTAGACTGAGCTTGGACTCAACATGCAGGCAGTGTGTTGAAGGGTAGTGCAAAGGAGGCAATGGTGGTGAGGTACCATATTTCCTAGTGAAATCATTGGTACTGAAACCACTAAGGACTGGAATTCGACCACAGAACTGACACTTTCTTAACAAAGACTCTATTTTTGCTATTTTAAAAAGTAAATCAATGTAACAAAAACTACAATGCTCTCTGGTAACTTTTTAAAAATCAAACTTTAAACTTTATTGAAAAAATTGGATAGTGTGCAATTGAAAATATTTGACCTACACTTAAGGCAACTGATTTAATTTTGTGTAAAATTTTGTATAATAAAGGATGGCATTTTTTTTGAAAATGTTCAACTATATTGATATACATTTTGATCAGATCTACTTCTGATAAATCCTTGGGGGGGGGGGGCAAAACGGTTCGAATCGGGCCCCGCACTTCCTAAAGCTGGCCCTGTATGCTAAACATTATATGCTCCTTTGTGCTTCTGCCACCATTCCAGAGGACGTGTGTCCATGCTGATGATTGGTTCTGCTTTATTTATTTAATTTAAGATCCAATCCTGCACTGGATATATGTAATTTACATACATCACATAATATATGCAATTTAGGCCTTAATTAGCATGAGGGCCTCATTAACTTGGGGTAAATTGGAGAATTAGGGCATTACTTTTTGCATTACCTATCTGGACAACAAAAAAAACCTAGTCAGTTTCTAGTTAATTTCAAGTTATGGTTCATATATAATGTTGGTATGTCTTGGATGCCAACACAGAAGAAGAATGCTTGGGTTATCCCGTTTCCACTGGAATTTTATTTCTTAAATTAACAGAACATTTTACTTACTTGCCTTAATTTTGGAATGAAGTTGTTTTAATAAAGCCTAAATTATGGGTCTAATCTGACTTGATGGTATCACTTTAAACAAGGGAATGGTTTAGGATTATATATAAAATTCCAGAAATGACCATTTATGTCATACCTTTAAGTTCATTACCAATGGTTGTTAAAAATAAAAGTGAATTTTCCTACATTAAAATGAAACTTCACAGGCATTTCACCTCTTTTGCAAACAAGCTTCTTTTTGTTGTTGTATTTATTAATCTCTCAAATTTTCCAGCACTGCATTTGAGCCACAGTTTAACACACACAATAATTAGCATTGGTTGCTCTCAGTGGACTATAACAAGCTTTAACTTGGTAACTTCCTGGAAAAACAATTCCAATCTCTAATGACTGTATCGCATAACTACTGCCTCAAAAGATCATGATATCATCTACATGTTTTGTTAGCACTTTATAGGCTACCAAACCATTTGTTGTTTTTTAGAGTATTTCACAGTCCTTTCAAATCATTGCTGAAAGATCAGCAAATACCCAGAAAGCATTTTTAGTTAAGGTTCTTGAAGGATTCTAGATCCTGGTCCCGAAATTGAATTTACGATGTGTGCTCATGAAGAGCCCTGTAAGCTTCAGTGAGGTGTTAAACATGGAAAAGCCTCCCTCTACATGGGGACAAATGAAGAATGAGAGCCTCTTAGATTATCTAGCAGGGCCAGTGCCAGTGTCCCACACTGGCCGGGATATGAGGTAGAGATGACCTAATATATATGAGAATATATTTAGAATATATGGGATTCTAAATTTCCTGACGTTTCACTGTAAATACTACACAGACTCAGAGGTACTCTTCAGGAAGGCTTCACTGAATCAGTAGTGTTTTGTGAATTATTTGAAAAAAAATCTCGCCATTGACTTTTGCAGAAACAAGAGCGTGCCCTCAAAATAAAAATTAAAATTTCAGCCCTTACAAATGTGAAGTGAGAGTAAACCATTGCAATGTTTCCTTCCCAAAACTTCAGCTAGACATCTTCACCACCACTCTACTGCTTCTAACTTTCTCGCAGTGCAGCAAGGCTCCTTAAAGTTTCACTGCAGTTTCTCAAATCCTTGAAGGTTCTAGTGAAATTGATAAAAGAATCAATACATTATACTCTAGTGCTGTTTTGAGAAGGTCTGTGTGACTACAGAGATAGGCAATGGAGTTATTTAACAGACAACAGGGCCCAAGAACAAAGTCTTTAGGAATGGGCAAAGTGGCACCCCTCCCCACCCTCCCTGCACGGACATATCACAGCACCCAAGAGGTTTTAAGAAGAATGACTTTTCCCTCCCAGAAGTCTGAGCAGTCTTAGAATCCCTGCATTAGTAGGTGCTGTGTAATTATTTCAATACCTACTGGTAAAAGCATCCACAGAGTTAATAAATCACTTTAACACATTCTCATTAAATACAATGAATAGTAAAAGCAACAAGAACTGTTGACTGAGCCGTCACTGCCATGTACAATTTGGTCCATTTCACTGTTCTTCATAAATTCATTAAGGATGTCAATGTGTAGACAACTACACTATTAACCGATAAGCTTGGGCTTATCGGTTAATGCTGTCATCCATAAATGTAAGCAACTGTAAGCATGCACAATTTTGCTTGATATTTGTGTGTTTTAAACCAGAAAAGGGGCTGCAATCTGGTACATTCTAGATACACATGCGCCAAGTTCTCCCTCACGCCGCAAAAGGGGCAGGTGTCTGGGATGGGGGTGAACTGCCAACTATGAAGGAGTCGCCAACTAATATCCCCAGTAGGCTGTGGGATTAGGGTGAAATAGACAGCACACAGATGAGGCTCTGCCCCCTCCCTCCAGGGGGAGACACAGGACCCCTGAAGAGACCCAGTGCAGTCCTGGTCAGAAGAACTTGAGGGCTATCCTCTGGAGTCTGGCCAGGACCTCCGGGGCCAGGCTCAGGGTGTTGAGCCAGTGCCAGAGCATGGACACTGGAGCAGTCCTATCCATCTCCACAGCTTCTTACCCACCCTGGCCTCCAAACCCTGCCAGTTCTCCGACGGAGAAGGATGTGTGGCGGATAGAAAGATGCCGAGATGGAATACTGGTCCTCTGCTCTACCTGATGGCCTGAAGTGTGGGTGGGAGGGAGCCTGCCTGCCACCCATCCCCAACCACCAGGCTAGAGCTCTTCACCCAGTTGACCTGGGCAGAGGAGGCTGCCGAGTAAATGGCTTGGCAGGCCTGCATCCATGCCAGGTCGCCTGGGTCCTGGACCAAAAGGAACGCGTCATCGGCATACACCGACAGGACCAGCCACAGCTCTGGCTCTTGGAGCACCAACCCCATCAACCTCCGGCGGAAGAGACAGAGGAAGGGCTTGATAGCCAAACTGTATAGCTTGCCTGACAGCAGACACCCCTGACGTACTCCCCACCCAAAACTGACTGGTTCTTTCAGGCAGGGAAGGGTGCTCAGGAGCACAGGAGAGGAAGGAGCAGCTACTACACCCTCCTCCTCCTGGAGCTGAGTGAAGCCCCTCCAGGAGTCATTTTGGGCAGAGACTAACCCCTCCCAGTCACCTGACTGGAAGCCAGGAGGCATGGCCAGGACTAGAAAAGCCCAGCCTTATTTATCTGAACCCCATTACATTTTCTGAAATCTGTTCACTGTTCTATTTTGCTGAAAAAAATTCTGGAACTAAGTTTTGCTCCGCTCCACTCCATCCACCTGATGTTCCCAGCTGGGAGTGAAGTTGGGGATTGCTCCGTTCTGTCTGCCCAGCACTCCCCAACCCACAATTCCACTAATCTTCCAGAAAGCAGAGTTCCACATGGCACAGGCACAACTCTACCGTATTGTTTCTGGGATTGGTATCCCATCCCTAGTCATTAGACCTGGCATTCGGCAGCAAACCCCATCTCCTGCCTTTTGATACAGCCCCACCCTTGAGAGTCATGCTTAGATGTGGTCCTCAGGACAAAAAATGTGCCTATCCATATTCTATAGTAATGCCCTGATCTGGAATTTGAGCAGTGAAAGTCTGGAAAGGGAGAGAAGGACATTTTCTACTGCAAAGTTTGTAAAATAGATATCTGGAGAAAGGCAAATCACAACCCTGAACATCTGAACAGTAAATCTGAAATTTAAAGAAAGTCAAGGAAAAGTAATACAGGCTCTGTAAAACAGTTTGGGAAGAATGAGACACAAGCAGCAGCTATTTTCCATCTAGTGTCCTTTGAAGAAATTCCAAGGAATTACGTCTGTGGTTCAAACTTTTTTTTAGCTCTGTTAAACATGAATGCACATCAGCTGCACATTTCATATGTTGCTGAACTTTTGCATGTAGCCATTCACTATGCAATCAAAACTGATGCATTTCTGCTATATTGTCCAGTAATATTTAAACATAACAAGCAAAGGCAAGCTTTTTAGACAATTATTCATGAAGGCAACAACATGAGCAGAAGAAGATTGCATGTGCCCCTCACGTTATGCTACCATACCAGTTTTCCTGGATCCAGACAGCATGATTCATTCATCGCCATTGGGACAGCATGAAAGGCTTTTTCTTTAAAGATGACGCAGTCACCTCAAAGAAGGCAATGGAACTACAATGGATGACTAAGGACAATAGAAACCAGCAAAAACTGTAATGGAAGGTATCTTTTCTTAGAGTATTTTTGGGGTTAATTTTCCACGGGAAACAAATGTACCTCATACATCTTAATATGATGCTTTACCAGAATTTACAAGTTGCTGCTTATTTACACAGTGCCTTAAAAAGTGAAATCTCGTCAGTGGACTCTAAAAGGCATTTTTTTTTCATCTGCAAGACAAACTTTCACGTCAGAATTTCAAAGAAAACCATACCCTGCAATGTATCTGATGAAATCTATGGATCAGGATCTCTGACAAATGTAAATGGTTGATCCATTTGTCAAGCTCAGATGTCTCACAATTTTAGCAACTATAAAAATATGTTGTGTATTTTCCCATGCAAGGCAAAAGAATTCAGACATGATTTCGACTTGCACATGGCATGTGAAGTGCCCTGTGATGGCAGCATACCAGCACTTAAATACTAGAGAAGCAAAACAAAAATAAAAAAATAAGGGCCTGTCATGTGCAGTGTGGAATTATGTGCATTTGTAGTACCAGTCACTTCAGAGTCTCTGGAAAGCTGATATTATCTTCTGTTCAGAAGAATTCAAGAGTTCAGAAATGAAGTGTTCCACGTGCCTCTCCTATGACCAAACTTGGGGACTTAATGTTTTGTACTCCAATAAGAACAATAAAAGCTTCTTTTTTTTAAATCAGACAAATTGAGAGAATGGGAGTGAGGGTGCCAGTAAGTGAACAATTTGGGTTAACAAAGAGGGAAAGAGTCTGGGTGCAGCAGTGGGTGCGGGGCTGGGGCACAGATGGTACAGGACACAAGCTCTGGGAGGAAATTTAGGGCAGGAGGTGTTTCAGGGTGTTGGATCCTTGGGATGCTCACCTTGGACAACTCCCCACAAGCACCAATCTGTCCCTGCTGCACTTGGTGGACACATGGCTAGGTGGCTCTCCATGCTGTCTCCACTTGCAGGCACTACTCCTGCAGCTACCATTTGCCACAGTTCCCAGCCAGTGCTTGGGGCAGCAAGAGCAGCACAGAGAGCCACCTGGGTGCACCTTCACTAGAAGCAGCATGGACAGCTCACCACTTTTGGAGAGCTGGCCAAAGTGAGTACCCTCTAGATCTGGCACCTTGCAACACCTCCTGCCCCAAACTTCCTTCTAGAGCCCATGCCCCACTCCTCCTCTGATACCACATCCCCCAAGTCCCATACCCTCTCCCACACTTAGAATCCCTTGTGATTGTTCCTTTGCCTAGGAGCAACAGGGACAGGTCATCATTTCCAAGAAGCCATACACAGCCAAATAGAGAGCCTGACAGATCTGCACAAACCAGATTATAAAATGGGCTATGAGATTAGAAATGCTGATTTATAGAGCTTTCTGGTTGGTATAGAACCAGATATACAGTTTTTACTGTACAAAACTTCACAAAATACTTCTGCCTTTCCTTTAAAATGGCATGTCCTTCTCAACCCTGCCCCCCATACAAGAAACTCTCAGGGATAAAGCTAGAACAGTATTGGATTTTTATGCTAACCACTACAGAATGTCAGAATTACAGTCCCCAGTGATTTCAACAAACTAAACTTATTAGGTTTCCCTTTGCAGCTGCAGATGATCACAGTTGTACAAGCTGCATTTTGACTAAGAAAAAAATGAAAGAATGGATAAACCTATCTGACTTCCTGTGAATAGCACGGTACAAGTGCTATAGCACGGTTTTGTTGTTAGTCTGAGAGAGAGACATGAGTGGTCTTTTTGTTCTTTCTTTTTAAAACAAATGTATGTATTTAAACATTTTAAACATCAAGGCTCATTGAGTTTGGGCTAGAAGGTGGGAAGGGAAAGAAACACAGAAAAGAGACTCTAGAAAACAACAAGTAGCCCTGTGGCACCTTAGAAACTAACAAAAAATATATAGTGCCATGAGCTTTCAAGGGTAAAACCCACTTCATCAGATGTGTTAGAGTGGAAATAACAGAACCAAGACATTTATAATAGAGGGGGGAAAAGAAAAGTACATGTCAATTATAGGACCAGTGCTAATGAGGGCTAATTAAGTGGGCCGGAAGTGTCCCACTTTTAGCTTCTGATGTAAAAATTGAAGTTGTCAGAGACAGGGGAGACTGGCTTTATAAAGATACATCCAGTTAATGTCCTTGTTCAAGCCCAGGGAAACACTGTCAAATTTGTAGATGAATACCAATTCCATTCTAATTGACTGGTGAAATTCATTTATAGAATAGCTACTTTTAAATCCATGACTTAGTGACCAGTCATGTCTATCTCGAGGACTCTTCTTTTGCACCACTATCTGTGGCCAGACAGCCTGCCTCCATATCATCCATCTTATTTGCCTCTCTGAAGCACAGGGCAGAGAAGGAGCAATAATATCAGCATAGTCTATGCTGGCTCATCTGATCCTGAGAAGCTGAAACACAGATATGTGGATAGAGAGCAGCTAAGACAATAAGCTGGCCTCGAGGCTGCGGCTGGCACCTATGTTGATTCGAACACACACAGTCCCAGGAAGAGGAATTTCCCACTGAGAAAACAATGTCCTGTACTTCAAAATTTAATCACCTCAAATCTCTCTTACAAGTGTAAATTAAGTTCACAACTCCCTTGTAAGAACTGGTCTCACAGCAGACAGACCAGCATCAATTGGCATGACAGATAAGAAAGAGAAATACGTGACCCCATGATTATAAAAGATGGGCCCAGCACACACTCACTTTGAGTGTCATTCTACCCTCTACCTGCTGGTCGGGTTAGGTGTTTGACCTCCCGAGGTTCTATGGGGACGCCCACCTCGTATTTTCGTCTTTCCTAGGAATTGAGGGACCGGCCCTGGCCTGACATGCTGGAGTCGAGAGGCACAGAAGGGGGTAAAAATGGTACCTGGATGTGGTCCTCTGTCTTAAGTGTACACATAGAAAGAGTAAGCTGTTACTTGGTACCATTATTTCTATTTTTCTATCTTTATCTTCTTTGTAACCATTTTTAAGACCTATATTTTGCTAATAGTTAAGAAATAGAGCAATAGCCATTGTAACCATATGATTTATAAGCTTCCTCAATAAACCTGTAACTGTTTAAGCTTTAACCTGACTCCTTCAGTTGCTGTAACAGAACCAAGCACAATTTAAAAGAACTTCAGCCGGTCATAAAGGGACAGATATAGGGAGAGCTTGGGCGTTTGGATCTGTGTCACTCCCAGGTGACAGGACCCACTGGGGCATCTTTCAGTCTTTCCTCAAGGCTGCCCGCTGCGAAGGAATTATGAAATTCTAGCAGCTGAAATCTAAGATGTAATAAGCTCTTCCTATATAACGGGGCGTCTGTTGGCCTGCTGGCCACCCTCTGCGATGGGACCCCGGTCCTAGCAGTAAAGGCACGGACGTTAAACCTTTTCTCGGAAACATACACACACACACTGCCCTGACCGTCGGCTGACACTATCCCCACGAATATGCTTCAGTTCTGTGGAGATCTGGAAGCCTATTTTTGCTGCCTCTGCCTGAAGGAATATTTCCAATACATCGATTTACAACACAGTGACCTTAATGCTCCCCTCCCACCCCACCAATCCCACAAGAGGAAGGCTTCTATGTGGACCCCTGCTAACAATCATAACGAGAGTCTTGATTTCTACATTGACTGCTTCCCCAAACATGCTCGAACTAACATTGTCAACAAACAACATATAACCTTAGTCATGCAGAACACAATGCTATACACAGCCTCAAAAACATTTTGTTTCAGACCAATTCCACAAGCCAAATACACAGAGAATGATTGGAATTTAAACTTCATTCACAAGTTTAATTCTTATGGTAATGGCCTAAACAAGAATATTAAATGGCTCATGCACTATCTTCCACCTTTTAATAACTTAACCAAACAAACAATGGAGGTGCTAATGGTTCTTAACCAACTCCTGTAACTATTTGAACTATCTACTCACCATCTACATGTTTTGTTGGTCCTTAGAGTGCTGCTAGACTGATTGTTGTTTTTTAAGTTTTATCTACTCACTGTCTTTCTTTTTCTTCCTCCCCTCTCCTTTTTCTCCCCCTCCCCCCCTTCCCTTATTTATCCTTGGATCTCGACGCATTATACTCCGGTCATCTGAAGAAGTGGGTTTTGCCCACAAAAGCTCATGATACCATCTGCATGTTTTGTTAGTCTATGAAGTGCTACTAGACTATTTGCTGTTTTTTAAGTTTTTCCTGGGAAGATTACTGTTTGTATGGAACTTTGAGAAGATGAAATACAGACCTGAAAAAGACCTCTGTGTAAGCTCTATTGCTTGTCTCTCACATCAACAGAAGTTAGTCTAATAAAATATTGTCTTAAGATGAAAAATACGTACTACCATTTTTAAGGTGAGAAAGGCTGGTCCATCAGTTTGACCTATTGTCCTCCTCTCCCCCGCTCCCCCAAGAAAAGATACTGTTATTCAGTAGAAAAACCATCAATTACAAAGCTATCAAGCAAAGTACGGTATATTATGTTGAAATATGAGACTTTTACAATCGTTAGGAACCATATATGCATATCTTTGAGGGCTTCTGCCCCCCGCCACAAAACACGAAGTAAAAATAATTATTCAAACTTTTGTCAGTAACTACAGACTGTGGTAGGAATTTAAATGCCACAGGAGATAGTTCTGTACAAATAATTCTCTACATCAGCCTCTAAATTAACTGCTACTATTTGACTCGGAGGAAAATATAGTCTAAAGTATTTAATTTTAACTGCTATCATGGGATCTATTTTCATTTAAATATATGGAGAGGAAAAAAATGTATCTACCTTTCCCATTTAATATTATTTGAAATTTTACCTGTCTGCTAACACCCACCAGTAATCACAGATGGTCACTGGGGTGGAGCCCTCGACCCCAAGAAGACTGACTCTGGTCTGGATGGGCCCACCCCCTGGCTCTGATGGTAGGTGCAGGGGGTCCAAAAAGGCCACAGGGTCGGAACCTGCATTTGAGATGGCCAATGCTGATCTAATGCCAGCACCAGGGTAGGCTGAGGCCACTACTGCTGCTGGTGCACCGAGGCACTACGGTGCCGTGAACAATGGTTATAGAAGGACCGATGTCTGGACTGAAACAGAGCCCTGGGATGACCAGACCAATTCCACCTCGGAGTCTCTTGAATACTCCAAGGTCGACCACAGCAGTGCGGTGGCAGTGACAGCCATTGACTCTGGTTTCCTCCGGTGCCGAAGAGGAGACAGAGGCATGGCTGGTGGCAGTGCTGATGCGCCCAAAGGAGAAGGGCCGGCAGTTGTAGGACTCGGTGCTGCAGTCATTGCCGCTCAAAGCCCCTGTGCCTGTGCCAACTCCGATGTGGAGACGGAGGCTACAGCCGGCGCTGAGGGTGGAGTCGGTGCCACACCCAGGACCAGGGTCCAATGTTATCGTCCGGCCCTGGTGCCGATGGGGCCCTCTAGCATCTGGGGCCAGAGCACTGGCTGCCAAAGCTGTGGGGCGGTGCCATCTAGATCCTTGCTCCTTGGCCAGGTGTGTTGCCGGGGTCAGAAGAGAGGACAGCTCAATTAGCTCTCTTGCTGCCTCAAAGGTATCCAGAACGGAGGGCTCCAGAAAGACCCCCGCCAGGCTAGTATCATGGTGTGGACTCGAGCAGTGCCGATAGGACTGCAAAGGTCCTGGGGCCATGCCTGTCAGTGTCACATGCCCCACTTGAGAGTGCACAGAGGGCACATGCCTCAAGGGAGACCTGCCCTGCTAGGTGATCTCTTCTTCTGAAGCACCAGGGACTGCAACAAATTCCGAGGCCTGCACGGAGGTGGGGAGGTACGAGAGTGGCTAGGAGCCTCACACACTGATGCCAGTGCGCTCTCGGTTGCTGGTGCCAGATTGGATACTGGTGCCGGATGTAAGGCCGCCTCCATCAGGATAATATTCAAGTGAGACTCCCATTCCCACTTGGTATGCAGCTTGAAGACCTTACAGATCTTACAGGTCTTGGACAAGCGGGCCTCTCCCAGGCATTTAAGATGAGCTATGTGAGGGTCCCTGTGACGGACCCGGCCAGGTCTGGGCACAGCTGAGGACGTCCATTTAAGGAGAACTGCTCAAAACTCGGGGCTCCTTACAGCCCCAGACTGGAGACCTTCCAGACAGGTCACAAACCAGTCACACTGAACGCTTCAGCTACCAATCTGGCTAGCAAGAAGCCTCACGAGCAAAATCCCTCAGAAACCCCAGCACTTCCTGTGCCCCAATCAGCCCCAGGCCTAACACACAAATGAGGGGTTTTAGAACCCAATCTCACCTACCCAAGAAACCAGTCACAGGTCCCAGTCAATTTACACTCTGGATCTTACCCACAAGATCATGCTGAGCCAGTCCTTTATAATCTACAATCTAAAGATTTATTACTAAAAGAAAGAAAAGCATGAGAGTAAGGTTGTTAAAGAAACACATTAGATGCATTGAATCACTCAGTTCTCGATACAAGCTCTTAGCAGAGATGTTACAACTGCTATCTTATAAGTCTCTAGTGTACATCCTATGTCAAGATGGGTTCTTTCCAGCTCGTTGTTCCCTGAAAGGCTTCATCTGGGATCAGGAGCTAAACTGAAGACAAGATGGAGGGTGCCACATGGCACTTAAAAACCGAGCAAAGGAACAGGAGTGGTAAGAAGGAACTGAGGGGGTGGTGGGCCAGCAGAGGGATATATTAGCTGATATAACGGTGCCACTCCAGGGGGCTTCCCCTGCTGGCCCAATGGATATCGCTAGGGGAAAAACTTCCAACAATGCATGCACACAGTGCGCACGCACTTACATGGAATGGACATGAGCAATCACTCGAAGAAGAATAGATAATTGTCTTTTCTTCAAGTGATTACTCATGTTCATTCAACAGAGGTGACTGCAAGCAGTTTGTCCGGAGGTGGAAGTTCATTGGCATACTGACTGCAACACAGCTCTTCCAAAAGCAGCATCCTCTCAGGCTTGTTGTAGCAGGGCATAGTGTGTGGCAAAGGTATGCATGGAAGATCATGCTGCAACCTTATAAATGTCCAGGAACACTGGCTGCCAAGGGGGCTTGCGCTCTGGTTAAATGAGTCCTGATGAGCAGGAGTAGCTGAGTACCTGCCTGCAGGCTATGTCCAAATGCAGGCCCATAAATCCTTAATTAGAGATCCATCGCAAGGATAACGAGAGTCCCTTCATCTGCTCAGCATAAGCAACAAAGAGCTCCTGTGATTTGCGGAATGGCTTTGTTCTGTCAAGGTAGAATGTGAGGACCCCACGAACATCCAGGACATGCAGCCGCTTCTACTCAGCAGTCAGATGACACTTTGGGGAGACAACTGGGAGGAAAATATCCTGAACAATATGAAAAGCAGAGATCAGTTACAGTAAGAAACCAGGTCACAGCTGCACCTTGTCTTTATAGAAGACCAAGTTCTGCAACTCAGAGACCCGCCTAGTTGATGTAATAACCTCGAGGAAGGCCACCTTCCAGGACAGGTGCAGAAGGGAACACATGGCCATTGGTGTGAAGGGCAGCCCAATAAGCCTGGAGAGGACCAGATTAATGTCCCATTGAGAAACAGGGAGCCATGCATGTAGGAAGAGCTGCTCAAGGCCTCAGAGAAACCTCACTAATATGGGAAAATACAGACTGGCCCTGGATCAGCAAGTGAAAAGCAGCGATTGCTGCCAAGTGCAATTTGGAAAGGTGATCATGCCACGCCTTTCTCTTTCAAGTGGAGAAGATAACCAAGAATGGTCTGGACAGAAGCCTCAGTAGGGATGAGACCTTGTTGCTGATCCCACACTGAAAATCAGGTCCACTTAGCTGCACAAGTCTGCCTGATCAATCGCCCAGCAGGACCATGCTGCACTACATCAGAGCAGGAGTGCTCCTTCACCGTCAGCCATGGAGCCGCTACACCTTGATGTGGGGCAACAGTAATCTGGCTGAAGGCAGGTGTGACCTTCAGAGAGCAGGTCTGGGTGGAGTAGCAGGGGCCACTGGAAGCATATTACAAGGCTAAGCAAGTTGGCATATCAGTGCTGGTGGGGCCATGCTGGCGCAACAAGCATGATCTCAGTTCTGTCCTACTTTACCTTCCCCAAGACCTTGGGGACAGGTGGAATCAGAGGAAATGCATAGAACAGGGCACCCAAAAACTGAACAAGGAAAGCATCTCATTGGCTCATGATTTGGAGCAGAAGCTACGGCACTTTGTATTGTGTGCTGTCATGAAGAGGTCCACCTGTGGAGTATCTCACTTACGAAAGAATGTGACAGTGACTTGCGGATGAAGAGCCTGCTCATGGTAAGAGGAGAACTCCCTGCTCAGCTGATCTGCTAACAGGTTTCCTGAGGCCAGGAGGTGGTAGGCCTCCAGATGAATACTGTGCTGGATGTAGAAGTCCCAGAGGCACTTCACAGAGCATGCCCAACCAGCATCCCCTCCCATTCTCTGGGTGGGTGACACCGAACATCATGGCATGTCTGTGAAGACTCGGACACCCTGTCTGCCAGGTGTAGACTAACACCAGCCATTGCTGGATGGGGATGCATAGGGAGTCTGGCATACTTGAGCATATAAGTGGACGCCACCATGTGCCCGAGAAGCTGCAGACACAACCTTGCCATAGTGGTCAGCGAAGCACCCAGGTGAGTCACGAGGTTTGCGAGGGCACGAAACCTGGGTTGGGGGAGGAAGACCCTTGCCAGAGATGAATCTAGCACTGCACCTATAAATGCCATGATTTGAATCAACACTAATTATGACTTTTCTGCATGTATCAACAGGCCAACGTGGTGGGACCGTTGGAACAGAAGATCCACCTTACAGAAGGAGTCATCCAGGATGAGCCAATTATAGATCAGCATCCCTTGTTGTCTGAGGAGGTCAGCCACCACTGACAAACATTTAGTAAAAATCTGAGGGGCTGTGCAAGGCCAAATGGGAGAACTATGGTTCGCTCCCACCGTGAAACTTAGGAAATGTCTGTGACCCTCAAAAATGGTAATGTGGAAGTAAGTGTCCTTGAGATTGAGGGTGGCATACCAATCTCCCAGATTCAGCAATGACAGAGGCCAGGTAACACTTCAGACTGCAAAGGTCCCAGCCTTCGGGTTCTGGTAGCAATGCAGAACCTCCTTCACCACCCCCAATCTGAGCAATCCCTCAATTTGCTGCAGAAGGAGAGCCTCATAAGAAATATCCCTGGAGATGGAATGGAAAGGAGGGAGAGAGGTGGTAGAGGAGAGTTGGAGGGTACAGCCCTGCCACACCATGGGAAGGACCCAGCAGTAAGATATTAAGAGGTGGAGCTAGAGAGACTATATATGGATACAGGCAGTCCTCGGGTTACATGGATCCGACTTACATCGGATCCCTACTTACAAACGGGGTGAGGCAACCCCGCACTAGCTGCTTCCCCCCAGCAGACCAGGGGGACGCGAAGCTAGCGTCCCCACCCCACCCCCCAGCAGACCAGGGAGACGCGGAGCGGCTTTTCTCAGCAGACACCTCAGCTTGAGAATAAAGGACTGAGGGAAGTGAGGTATGGGAGAATAAAACTGAGCTCTGGAGAAATGTTTGGCTAGAGTTTCCCCTACAATATGTACCAGTTCTGACTTACATACAAATTCAACTTAAGAACAAACCTACAGTCCCTATCTTGAACGTAAACCCGGGGACTGCCTGTATTTACCAATAGCCTGCTAATACATCCGTCTTTAAATTTCAAGCAGATTTCTCTGTAAAGACAGTGTACCAAGCAACCTGTACCAAAACAAAGTCACACAAAACCTTTATGTTAAGAAATGAAATCCAAAAACCCTTACAGAATCAAAACAGACTATTTCCATATTCTAAAAAATTCAATGCATATGCTGAACACAGACAAGTGTAATGCCACATTTTTGCTAATGTCATTTAAAAAAAACCTTCTGTGCATCTGCTTGCACCTTTCAATTGAGTGCAGAAATTCACATCTTGTATGTGCCAAATAGTCTGAGCTTTTACACAAGTCTACCAAACAGAAATTGAGAAACTCAGATTAAATATCATATTGTTCTGTTACTCTAGACAAGCTAAAAGATAAAAGATATTGACATTAGTATCATTATGCATGACGGAATCTATTCAATAACAAGAATAAACCCAGGTTGCATATTCAGATATGTGAGAAACCTGAGATGCAAAAGGGCTTATAAAAGTGCCAAGTGGCTTTCAAAAGCCCAACAATGTCATTCTCAAACTATCAGTCTGAAAGAGAAATTACAAATAGCCAAAATCACAATGATTTGGACCTTGTCTAGAGTGGCAAGTTCTGTTGCCAAAAATCCCTTTTTGGTGCCAAAACCCAGAGAGCGTTCACATTGCGACATGACCAACGCCCAGTTTTTGCGACAAAAAAACTGCCACTTCCACAAGGGACTTTGGTCCCTATTGTCTATAATCGTGTATTGTGCAACTACAGTAGGCTTTTTGTTGAGATTATTTAACTCCAGTGGGTGTGTCTAGACTACAGGGTTTTCAAAAAAAAAAGGGGGGGGGGCTTTTTTCAAAAAAACATCACTTGTCTAGACCGCAGCTGTGTTCGAAAGAACGCGGCAGTTTTTTCAATCGCCGTAAGCCTAATTTTATGAGGAATAACGCCTTTTTTCTAAAGCACTTTCAGAAAAAGGCGCTATTGGAATACAAACTGTGCTTTTTCAAAAGACAGCATCTAGACTCTTTCAAAAAAGTGACTCACTTTCAAAAAATCTGCTTGTAGTCTAGATGCTCTCTTTCAAAAGAGGCTCTAAAAAATTCTTTCGAAAAAGCCTCTTTCGAAAGAAACTTGTAATCTAGACGTAGCCAGTATGTTTCCCACAAATCTCAACTAGCCACTCTGGCCAGTGCTTATGAACTCTGCTGCTTTGCAGTCATGTAAACAAGAACACAGATGAACCCCTCCCACATGCAAACCCCAGGAGTTTAAAATCCATGTCTTGGTATCTGGCTCATGGCATCTTTTCAGGGAAACAGGGGTGGCTATTGCTCAAAACACACTCTTGCTCGGAGCACCGCACAGCTTTTTAATCTTATCTGTGTGTGCAGTGAAGAATCTGAGCAATCACAGCTGCAAGTGATCCATAGGAACAGACACATATGGTCACATTTCTCGAGCCCTGTGTGAGAAGGGGTGTAGACCCCCTACAATGCAGAGCCAATAAAAGCAACTCCAGCAGGTATACTAGAATCTGAAAAGCCAGTCTGGTGCTAATACCCGTATACGTCATTTTTATAAACAACTGGAC
Source organism: Pelodiscus sinensis (assembly GCF_049634645.1). Lineage (NCBI taxonomy): Eukaryota > Metazoa > Chordata > Testudines > Trionychidae > Pelodiscus > Pelodiscus sinensis. The sequence goes on from NC_134712.1 coordinate 223,254,110, forward strand.
GCAATCCTGGGCATATCGGGTAACTGAGTCACTACTCGACTAGTTGCTTCCCCCACCTTTGCTGCCTCTGTATCACAGGCACCACGGGGCATGGGGTGGGAAAGAGGAGCCGGTGCTGAGGGGATCCCGATTAAATGCTGATTACCACAGAACTGTCTCGCGGGGGAGGGGGCCGGGGGGGCAAGGGAGTCAGAGACGAAGTAGCCCATGACTATTGTACATTTCAAAGGCAGAGGCACAACAGTCGGGACCCCATACAAGCAGGGACTGCTTCGGTCCCCGCTGCGCCTCTCCCTTTGAAACTTACAAGAGCCATGTGGAGTATGAAGGAGGGGGAAGAGAGGTAGGGTCACGAAGCAAGGGAGAAGACAGGTTGGAGGGAGGTGATGCGGGAAGCAGCCATGTGGCACGGTAAGTTGTGCTAGTGCAGCTGGGTGATGGGGGCTACAGCAGTGTGGGGCGGTAAGATACTGTGTACTGCAGTGGGGTGGGAGAGGGTTGGGTGGCAGCACAGGAATTTGCTCTTGCATTGGCAAGTGGGGGCACAAAAATCTTGCTGGGAGATGCTGCTGAAGCTTTGCCTGAGGTACTTATTTTCTCATGGAGATTCCAGGGCAGGACTGTCATTTCCCCACTGCCATATGACATGACACTATCCCAAACCATTCCTCAATCTGTGTTGCCAAAACTAAGGCAGCACAGAATTTGGCTGCATAAGGAGTGGTGTGCCCGGCTTCTGGATGTGAACAGAGAACCTGGGTTTGCCTGTTAACCTTCAGCAGGGATGTGTCTGCCAGAGTAATGGCAGCCAACGGACAGGAGTAGGAGTCATATAAATTGTTTCTATGTACACCTACTGCACAAATGTGGACTATACTTTCCTGAGGACTCATGCTCAATCCTCCTTCCTCCTCTTTCCCCCCACCTTTAAACTCCCTATAATCAGAGTGTCTGGAGAGATCTGAGTTTGCTTCTAGGGTAACAAGTGGCTGGTTTTGTTCAGAGATTTGCATATTAGTGAAATATTAAATCTTTATCCTGAAAAGTACAGTTACTCCATTGTTAATGGTTACTTTTCCAGAACAGACCTTGAGAAGTCCGGCAAGTTCTCCAGCAGACAGACTCCATCAACTAAGGAAAACACCTTGGAGGACAAGGGAGGATCTGGTCAAGGACATGTTGTTGCATCATTCAATGCTTCAAACAGAGAAAAGGGAGCACAGAAGTGCTAGGGAAATGCAAGTCAGAACAGAAACCACTGAGTGCATGCTAAAACTCATGGAGGACCAAAATGAGACAATGAAGTATCTTATCAAAATGCAGAGTGAACAGAAACAAAAGCCTCTCTGTCAACACATGCAGAACTCTTCACAGCAACTGTCCCTCCATGCCCACGTATCAGTCTCCATGGCTGCACATGTAAAATTCCTCACTATTCATTATCATTGAGCATCCTGATTGAAAGACATCACTAAAGACAAATGTGATGCAGGTTTTCATGAGTATATTTTGCATGACAACCCACATCAATCACCCTTGCCCCTGGGGAAGCATGAACTATCCCATCTTTCATGGGAATGCCTTGCTCAGGATGACCAGTGGGATGAGGCAGAGAAGCAACCCCAACACACAGAAATGTCAGCGCCGCTCATTGTCCAAGTGGTTCCTCAGAGCATCTCTGATATTAATGTCTACCCTTTGGGACGCTCTGACAGCCTGAATGTTTGGCTGTTCAAACGATGTGTCCAGGCACTCTGTTGCATTGTTCCACTGTGGCCAAACACTTCCCACTTAATCTCACACAAATTATGTAAACAAATGGTTCCCAACTTTTTTTTATACCACAGACCAGAAAACCCATTCACAAACCTTTGACGGACAGGTAACATTTTATTTGTATATTTGCATATTCATTATGCAAATGATGAATATGCAAATAAAATGTTAACAATCAATGAAAAGCCCCAGCCCTCAGAGCTGCCGTCAACAACCAGCTTCAGCTCTTGCAGTCACTGTAAGGCAGATGGCTGCTGCAGCTGAAGCCAGCTGTTCGTAGTGGCTCTGGGGTGCACCCCAGCCACCAGAGCCCTCCAGTGCCAGCCCTAACCCCTAGAGCCCCTCACCCCAGCCACTGATCCCAGAGTCTCCTGCCCACAACCCCCCAACACCAGCCTCTCACCCTCAGAGCCCACCCCATGCTAACCCGTCATCCCAAATGCCTCAGTGCCAGCTCACCACCCCTTAGAGCCCACCAACAGACCGCCCAGTGCCAGCCTTGTTTCCAAAGCCCCAGTGCACCTAACCCCTCCCAGAGCTCCCCCAGTGCCAGCCCCCAGTTCTCAATATTAACCCTATCCCCAAAGCACCGCAGTGCCAGCCCTACCCCCATAATCCCCCCACTACTAGCCCCACCCCCAGGCACCCCAATGTCAGCTACCCACCTCAGATGCCTCCCAGTGTCAGCCCCCACCTATTGGAGCCCCCCACCCCTTACAGTGGTTAAGCCACATCACCTAGGATCACTATTGGCATTTCCACATCCCCAACTATAATTATCTGGCCTGAAAAGAAAGTCCCAGCATGCAGCTTTCTGTACAGGCCACTGTCCCTGAAGATGCATGCATCATACACCTTTCCAGACCACCCCACATTTATGTCCACAAGCGCCTGAAGCACCATCAAGAAGTACCCCTTATGACTGAGATACTTTGAGGCAAAATGGGGAGGGCTACTGAGAGACTGTGTGGGTCATCAATTTCCAGAGTTTGGAAAGCCCAGGTCAGCAAAGCCAGCCATTATGTCATCCACCATTTCCCAGAGTCACAGTCCTACGCAGCAAAATGTGATTTATTGACCTGCACTCTTGCATAAGTATTACCCTGACAGTAGATTTCCCCACTCCAAACTGCTACCATTCCATTGCAAATCAATCGGGAGTCACCAACGTCCACAATGCAATGGCATCACAATTCTCTACCGAGAGAGCAGCTCTCATTTGGGTGTCCTTGATGTGCAGTTCAGGGGCCAGCTCAACACATGGCTCCAAGAAGTTGCTTTATGTATCCAAAAGTTCTGTGCACACTGATCTTCATCTCACACCAGCATGACAATGTAATCCCACCACTAATTGCTAGTTTCCCTAGTCCAAAGTGATGCTTTACTGTGCACAGCTGCTGACAACCCAATGCAATGCCACTTTGCTGCTGTCCCGGTCATTCATATTGTCCTCCACATCAGAGTCTTTGTCCTCTGCTATTCATTGCATAAGTAGCTCTGCTACAATGTGTGAAGTCCTAAGCACACTGAACACAATATGGGAGAGACGTCTAGAATCCATTATTTTTCACAGCAGATGCTGGTGTTCACAGCAAGCACTGTCATTCAAGTGGCTCAAAAGTAAGCTGGAAGCCCAGGAAGGGTTAGGAAGCAAAGAGGTGGCTGATGGGACTTTTTCACATTTCCAAAATGCCTAGTGTTACATTGTGTTTTCCCATTGTGCTTAAAAGCAACTGAAGGTGACACTGGGCACTGTAAGATGCATACATACCAACATTGTTAGCTCTCCTGTCAACAGAAACAGCAAAGCAATGTGGTCATGCTATGTCAATAATGAGTGGCAGAAAATAGGTTTGACAAATTTTCAGTTTTGGCAACTTTTGCATATCAACAGCACTTTCATCACCAAAACTTTCCAGTGCAGACAGTCTTGAATGAGTGGTAATAAATATAATAAACATGAGCACATCTTGCTTTCTCTAATTTAGCATTTAGAAAGAAAACATGACATGGAATATAATTTAAACAAATTGGCATTATCTGCAATTTATACTCCAGTGAACATTCAAGAGATGTTAAAATGCGTTTAATTTTGTAAACATGTAAGAGCTGTAAACTTCAGCAATTACATGTTTACACGTGGAGGAGAGCAGGCTTTTAAGCTGGCTCTCTGTGTGCACTGGCTCCTGCCTTCCCCTCTCTCCCCTGCACTGCTGTCTCTATTAAAGAGGCAGCAGCACATGCGGGATGGGGGAGTAGGCAGGTCCATGGGAGCCACTGCTCAGGGGGAGCCAGATTTAAGCTGGCTCCCCACATGTACCAGCTCCCACCTGCCCCCACTTCCACCGCTGACTCTGAAACAGAGGCAGTGGGGGGTGGGCTGTGTGTAATCATTAGGAATAACCAATGAGTCCAGCTGGGCTCACAGTTCATTGTGTAAACGGTGGCAAGTTCACACCCCTAGAGAATACCACAAAATTGATAAAATAATATTTTACTTTTGAACAGAAATAGCTGAACACACAACATACTTTCCTTACTGAGGTTTGCAAATCATCACTGCTATATCTTTCTCAGCAGCTGTTATCTTCACCTTCCATTTGAAACATTTTGCATTATTACTTAAAATCAACTTCATTTTTCTAATCACTTTAAAGAAAGAAAGAAGTTTCTATAGGTTAAAGGGATGTCCTTTAGTTTACCAGCTTTGCCTTGAAAACATCACGAGAGAACATCTAAAAAGAAGAGGATGTAAAAGGCTCCAGGATAATAATTAACATTTTTACCTTTGTATAAAGGAAAAAGCTGTTTCAGGATGTACCATAGTGTACTAGATCAGATAATGATCAGACATTTGAAAAGGTCTCAATATTTCACATTCAAAATACATAAATACCTTGCTGATTTCCTAGAAGTTCTATTGTAGATTCTACAAAAAAATCATTCCAATGGACACATGAACACAAGACCAAAGGCACAATCACACAAAAAGGACCTGTGATATACCAATTACATTCCATAGAACACAGAGGTTGCTCGAGCTTACGTACAGAACCTGCTGAGTGCATGTCAGCCTTGAATGAGGTAACAAGATACAGATCTTGACTTATCCTAACCAGGCTGTGATATAGGGCTTCTTTCTCTTTTTTTAAATCATGACAATTGCCAACTGGAAACTAAAGATTAAATAACCCATTCAGTCAAAGAATTCAAGATCTCAACTGATAACACAGGAGATTCATTACACTACCAGTTCACATCCATAAAGGTTTTTTTTTTTTTAATTCTTTCCCCCAAACCCTGTTATGTGGCTATTCAGGTAAACAGAAATAATTGTCATCAGTGCTCTGATAACAGTTATTGAGATTTTTATTGCATAGAGACTTAATTGACAGATTTATAACTTCAATTCTGCCATACAATGTATTTATACAATAGATCCTGGGTTTCTAAATACTTGAAATGTAATGGCAAGCTCAAAAGGCATGTGTAGGCATATTTAATAAAAAAAACAAAAATTAATTCAGCAAAACGAGATCTGCTCTGCCTAGAAATTGCAGTAAAATAATTGTTTTGAAAACAATATTTAAAAGCTAAGATACCCAGAACAAAAGGATACTGTTTGCAGTTACATTCCACTCTACATTCTTTCTTCACTTCCAATTTGGTATTGAAAATGTCCAAAGGCCAGAGATTCACTCAAAATACTTGTCAGAGAAGAGGAAGTTACTCACCCTGGTGCAGTAACGATGGTTCTTCGAGATGTGTGTCCCCATGGGCGCTCCACTGTAGGTGTCGGGTTGTCCCGGTGCCACAGATCGGAATTTTCTTTAGCAGCGGTCAGCTGGACCACACATGTGCAGCACGCACCTCGCGCTGTTCACGCTCCTTTGATCTCTCTCGCGGTCCAGCACCCACCAGTTCCTTGAGCCCATCCCGGTACCGGAAGATATTAAGGAAGAAAGAATTTGAGACAGGGAGGAAGGCAGGTTGTGGGGCACCCATGGTGACACATCTCGAAGAACAGTCGTTACTGCACCAGGGTGAGTAACTTCCTCTTCTTCTTCGAGTGGTGTCCCTGTGGGCGCTCCACTGTAGGTGACTGTGTAGCAATACTCGGTATAAGCAGTAGGTGGGCTCAGATTTATGGTTTGACAGCAGTCAATAGGACCATGGAGGCCACGACAGCGTCTTTCACTTGAGTCTGCAAGATTGCATAGTGCTTTATAAAAGTGTCATTCGTGGACCATGTAGCCACGCTGCAGAGGTCCCTGAGGGGAGCCCCCTGAAGGAAGGCTGTAGAAGTCGCCACCGCTCTTGTTGAGTGTGCTCTTGGTATTTGAGGTAGTGTTAATTTATAACACTGTGTAATGCAGGAAACTATAAGTTTGGAGATGCGTTGTGATGATAGCGGATGTCCTTTATTGCGGTCCACTATAGAAATGAGAAAACGATCTAACTTGCAGAAAGATTGGGTTCTTTCCATATAAAATGCAAGAGCTCTGAGCACATCTAGAGCACGATATATTGCCTCCTGAACAGATGAGTTTAGGGTAGAACGTAGGAAGTACAATGGGTTTGTTTATGTGAAAGTCAGAACACACCTTAGGAAAGAAGAATGGATGTGGACGTAGTATTAAGTTATCTCTATTAAAAATAGTGTACAGTGGAACCACCATCAGGGCTGCCAACTTACCAACTCTATGAGCAGAAGTAATTGCCAGCAGAAAAAGCACTTTCGGAATCATAATAAACAGTGGGCAAGCGGCTAAAGGCTCGAAGGGTGCCCGAAATAGAGTATCCAGAACCATTTCCAAGTTCCTTGATGGTGGTGGCAGCCTGTGTGGTGGGTATACGTTGGCGAGACCCTTAATAAATCTTTGTGTGTTGGGGTGAACAAAAACTGACCATTCTTTAATTGACAGGTGCAGAGCAGTAGTCACTGATAGATGCATCTTTAAAGAGGAGAGGGATAGCCCAGCGTCCTTGGGGGACAGTATGTAGTCCAAAACTGTATGCAATGGTGCTGTTCTGGGATCTAAATTCTCGTTGGAACACCAAGAGAGGAATCTACGCCACTTCTGAAGGTAAGTAGTTTGGGTGGATTGTTTCCTGCTGTGTAAGAGTATCTGTTTTACTTGGTCAGAGTACTGGAACCAACAATAAGCCATGCTGTTAGGCAGAGCAGATGTGGCTACGGACGAAGCAGGGATCCCCAGTTTTGAGTTAGGAGATCATGCTGAACCGGGAGATGATAGGGGGCTAAGGAGACATCCGATACAGACAAGGAAACCATATCTGTCATGCCCAAAACAGTGCTATAACAACTGTTGCTCTGTCTCTGGTGATATTCTCTAACACCTTGAGAATAAGCGGGATGAGGGAAAAGCATACGAGAAGGGGCCCTTCCACCTGAGAAATAAGGCATCCCCTAACGACTCTGGCCCAATGCCTGCTCAGGAACAGCAAAGGCGACACTTCTTGTTTGCGTAGGAAGTGAATAAGTTGATTTCTGGTGTACCCCACCCATTGAAAGATGTATCGGAGGACTCAAGGGTGCAGTTCCCATTCGTGGTCTAAGGCAAAATGCCTGCTGAGGTTGTCTGCTGTAATACTGTTTACTCCTGGTAAGTATAATGCTACAGGGTAATTTTGTTCCGTATGCATCAGTTCCTTAATCTGACTACCCCTGCACATAGAGCATGAGAATGGGCAACTCCCTGGCGATTTATGTAATACATCGTTGATATGTTGTCAATTAGTATGCTGAGTACTTTGCCTTGAATGTGTGTAACAAAATGCTTGCATGCACTGGACACAGCTCTGAGTTTCAATAAATTTATATGAAAAGTCTCTTGTGCGGTCCATCGTCCTTCTATTGATATGGTATTCATGTGCGCTCCCCATCCGATGAGACATGAGTCAGTAGTTATATAGATGGACAGCTGGATGATGAAACTGTATGCCTGCTAAAAGATTGCGGGGGTTGGTCCACCATTTCAGAGAGTTTAAGACAGGAAGGGGAGGGGAAACCTTTTTGTGCACGTCCCCTTTGATGGTCGTATACTGTCGCAAGCCAGTGTTGAAGAGATTGAAAATACAAATAGGCATGATTGACCACATAGGTCATAGCAGCCATGTGACCCATAAACTGAAGACAGGTGAGTAGCAACCAGTTCTCGGATTGCTTGGCATCTTAAAATACAAAGGTATGCTCTTGCAGATACGGAATCTAGCTTGGCACCTATGAATTCTAGTGTTCGTGTAGGTTATAGGATTGACTGAGTATAAGACCCAAGAAATCGAAGGCTAGCCTGGTTGTTGCTACCATTCATTATGTCTCTATTTCTGATGGACCTCTTACCAAGCAATCGTCGAGGTAAGGGAAAATAATCACATCTTGACTGCACAGGAAGGCCGCTACAACGGCTAATGTCTTTTGAAAACACTTTTGGTGCCGATGAAAGGCCAAACGGTAAAACCTGGTATTGATAGTGATCTGTACCCACCATGAAACGTAGGAACCATCTGTGTGCTGGGTGAATAGTTATGTGAAAACAGGCATCCTGTAGGTCAAGGGCTGCAAACCAGTCTCCCTTTTCTAACACTGGGATTACTGAAGCTAGGCTAACCATTTTGAACCATGGTTTTCGAAGATACCAATTCAATTTGCAGAGATTGAGTATAGGCCACCATCCTCCCATCTTTTTGGGTGTGAGAAAGTAGTGGGAGTAGAACCCCTTGCCTCTTAAGGTTTCTGGTACCATTTCCACTGCTCCCAGTTGTTGTACTTCCTGTTTTAGTAGGTCTTTGTGAAAGGGGACCCTGAAGAGGGACGGGGAGGGTGGGGAGGTGGGAGGAAGCGAAATAAAAGGGATGGTGTATCCTTATGTTATAATCTCGAGAACCCAACAGTCTGATGTGATGACTGCCCAGCAGTGATGAAAAGGCCTTAGATGATGGTGGAAGGCCAGGACGGAGTGTTATGTCTTGCACAAGATGGGGAGATTTTGTAGACCCTCGACCAACAGGTCAAACGTGCTGCTTAGTTTGCCTCGTTGCCAGTATTACGGGCACCCTATGGGCATTTTCTCTGTAGGCACTGCTTATTCCTTGATTGCTCAAAAGGGCGTTGTTGGTACCTGGAGTAGGAGAACTCCCGCGGCCATTGATATGGAGTGTACCATTTACGACGGAATGAGGACGTATACATGGCTAGTGTGTGCAAAGTTTTTCTCGAATCTTTGCTAGAGTGCAGAATGTCATTTGTCTTTTCCGCAAATAGTTTTTGCTTGTCGGGGGGAGATCTTCTACCTTTGAATGAAGCTCACGAGGGACTCCTGCAGATTGTAACCAGGAGACTCTCCTCATAACTACTGCTATCGTAGCAGCCCTAGTGGCTGTGTTGGCGACATCTAGCACTATTTGGAGTGATGTCCTGGAGGAAGCATAGCCCTCTTGCACTATATATTTTAATATGGGTCTTTTGGAGTCTGGCAAGTGTTCCAGGAGAGGCAAGTTGTGTATATTTGTCAAAATTGTGATTGGAGAGTAATGCTGCGTAGTCTGCTATAACCAGAAGTAAGATTGCCGATTAATAAAGTTTTCTCCCAAAGAGATGAATCCTTTTATTATCTTTAACTGCTGTGTTTCTATGCTGTAGTAATTTGGCCCTGTATTGGGCAGCATCCACAACTAACAAATTTGGTTGAGAGTGAGAAAAAATGAAATCAGCTCCGTATGGGGGGGGACAAAATATCATGTCAGCCCTTTTATTAGTTGGACTTGCCGAGGCTGGAATCTGTCAAATTTCGTTGGCAGCCTCCATGATCGCATCATCTATAGGGATTGCAACTTTTCCCCTTTGAGAGGGCTGGAGGTTTTTAAGGCACTTATGTTGCTTCTCAGGTACCTCAGTTAATGTAATGTCCTAAAACGCAGCTACCTGTTTGAAAAGCTCCTGGAACTGTTTTAGATAGTCAGGAAGGGACTGGTCCCCAAGGTATGACTGCTTCGTTGGGGGATGACGATCACTGATTGGTTGGTGACACGTCTGGTGGTTGTTCTTCGGCCTCAGAGAGTTGACCTTCCTCCAGTTCCGAATGATGAGCTGCAGCGGGGGCATTAGGTGGTGATATTGATCTTCCAAGATTATGTGAAGGTTGTGGAGAAATAGAAGGAGCATGGGAGGTCTGACTATGGCAGCACAGATAACCATATTTGGAGTAATGGTAGCAATGAAAAGTTGGGTGACACCTGTAGTATGTTGGACCGTGTCATCTGCAGTAAATTCAGTCTGGTGAAACTTGTCGAGATGACATTCCATGGCCATAGTACACCTGATGATGGGGCAGTAGGTGCGGAGAGCGGGGTGAGTGTGGTGATCCCCCTGGAAGGGGGGAGGGGGAAATGAGGCGAGTATTTTGCATAAGAGGATGGTGATAAATAAAACCTAGACAATGGCTAGGTTGTTCCCATGGGATGTGACCCCTGTCATCCACTGGTGCTTGAAGGGAATATGGGTAAGGTGGCGCTGAAGGCAGTGCGGGTGAGAACATCAGTGGTTCTGGAGTTGCTGACCTAACAGAGGCGGATTTATGAGATGTTTTTCTCGGCATCAGAGGACTGGCTGAAGATGCTCGTGCCGAGCTAATCAGTGCCATATCAGTCGGTGCCGTGCTGTCAGGTGCCGAGGTTGTTGGCACATATGTTGACAACACTTAATTTTTGCCGCAATTTCGGCTCCAATAACGCCAGTGAGCCTGACATACTGGGCTTATCACTAACACTGACTCGTGCAGATGGTAAAGACCGAGCCAGAGAAGCTCTTTTCTGAGCTGGAGCAGAGTGTGGCAAAGTGGCCTCTCTTGACTCCGTTCTGGGAGACCGCGGAGTGGAAACTGTATGAGAACACTCTGGTGGCTGGAGCGCTTTGTCAAATAAAATAATTTTCAATCTCATATCCCTGTCCTTACGTCCTCTAACAGTCAATTTGGCACAATGGACACATTTTTGGGTTATGTCGGCCTCACCAAGGCACTTAATATACTCCACATGACCATCTAAAGCAGGCATGGCGTCGCAGCATGTAGCACATTTCTTAAAGCTGGGAGAGCCCGGTATGGCTGATTACACAACATGCTAACTAATGAACTCTTCTCTCTCTTTTTTAAAATAATAAAATGAACTATAACAAGTAGAACTATAACACTAACTACTACACTAAACAACTAATTAATCTAATCTGACAGGATTTCTCTGAAGAGAGAAGGCTCATGACTGCAGGCAGCGAAAAAGGAAATAGCGGGAGCCAGACCATGCAACAGATCAAAAGAGCACAAATGATGTGAAGTGCGTGCCGTGCATGTGCGGTCCAGCTGACCACTGCTCAAGAAAACACCGATCTGTGGCTCCGGGAGAACCCGACACCTGAATTATCTTTCAGTTCAAGAAAAAAAGTTCAATGCAGATTAGAGAGTCTGATCTCTAAAATCTCTATGACCAGAGCTAAACACGGGGCTAACTGTGACCACAGGTCACAGCACAAAACTCATTCATTTCACTGTTACTGTCTTCTCCTTCTCCATAACTTACCATGAGTTCCTTTTGTCCATCTGTTGCGTCACATGGTAAGACACTAAACTCTGAGAGCAGGGAACGTCTTGTGTTTGTTGAGCATTTTTCACAAAGGCACCCTTTGTTGAGGCCTCTATGTGCAATAACTCAAATAAAAAAATCTATAGGGATTACTTAGGTAGTGTTGTTGTTGCCTTGTTGGTCCCAGAGAGAGACAAGAATCATCTGTAAAAGATATTACCTCACCCACCTTGTCTCAACAGGAATTATGTACACTTAACAACAGCATACACTGAGTGCTCAGTGTTACTATTCATGCAAGTAACCCTGATTTATACATTTTAAAAAGTACACAAAGTACAGGAGACCCTTGTGAGATGCAGAATTGCTATTCTAGATTCCATGTATTTGCATTTCTCCTGTTCCCTCCATTGAACCCCATTCCCTGGTGGCGGGGTGGGAGGGGAATGCAATCTCAGGGAGAGGGGCTGTTGCTGAACTGCAATAGCAGTCAGGGCCCCCCATTCCCTCACTGCAGGGGCCAGGAGTTGCGTTGAGTTCCCCGCGACTCTCAGAAGCCATGATTAATTGAGGAGCTGTAGAGAGCTTACCACAGTGGTCCCCAGTATTTGCAGATTTCACCATTCGCGGCAGTGCCAGGAATGCATCCACTGCAAATGGCAAGAGTATACAGGCAGTCCCCGGGTTACGTACAAGATAGGGACTGTAGGTTTGTTCTTAAGTTGAATCTGTATGTAAGTCGGAACTGGCGTCCAGATTCAGCCGCTGCTGAAACTGATCAGTTTCAACAGCGGCTGAATCTGGACACCAGTTCTGACTTACATACAGATTCAACTTAAGAACCCCAGCCATCCCCAAGTCAGCTGCTGCTGAAACTGATCAGCGGCTGATTCCAGGAAGCCCGAGGCAGGGGCTTCCTGTAGTCAGCCACTGGTCAGTTTTAGCAGCGGCTGACTTGGGGACGCCTGGGGCAGAGCAGCTGGGGTGCTGCTGGGTTGGTCCAGTAGCGCCGCCACTCCTCGGCGCTACTGGACCAACCCAGCAGCACCCAAGCTGCTCTGCCCCAGGCGTCCCCAAGTCAGCCGCTGCTGAAACTGACCAGCAGTGGCTGAATCAGGACGCCTGGCGCAGAGCAGCTGGGGGCTGCCCAGTTGGTCCAGTAGCGCCCAGAGTGGCGCTACGGGACCAACTGGCAGCGCCCCAGCTGCTGTACCACAGGTGTCCGGAGCAAAGCCGCGGAGCACGGGGGCAGCGGGACAGCCCAGACGTGCCGTGGCTGTCCTGCTGCCCTCGGGCTCCATGGCTTTGCTCTGCTTTGCTCCCCGTCCCCCTGGTCTGCAGACCAGGGGGATGGGGAGCAAAGCAGAGCCAAGCCGCAGAGCACGCGGCCAGCTGACAGCCCAGACATGTCTGGGCTGTCAGCTGACCGTGCGCTCCGCGGCTTGGCTCTGCTTTGCCGCCGCCTCCCCCCTCCCCCGGTCTGCAGACCAGGGAGACGGGGGGGCAAAGCAGAGCAAAGCAGAGCCAAGCCGCGGAGCGCGTGGGCAGCGGACAGCCCTGTCCGCTGCCCGCGTGTTCCCCCGCTTTGCTTCCTCTCCCTGGTCTGCTGGAGACCAGGGAGAGGAAGGGCCCCGTTCGTAACTGCGGATCCAACATAAGTCGGATCCGCGTAACTCGGGGACTGCCTGTACTATATTAATAAAACAGTCATAAAACACAATGTAAAGTCTCAACCAAACAATGGAAAGTACAAGTACATATAAAATTACAATGCAAAAATAATTTTGAGTGAGAGGTAGTTGGCAAAAGAATACCCCAATCATTTGAGGACAGCTAAAGAATAGGGAGTGAAATCCTGACTTCACTAAAGAAAAAATTCCTATTTAATTTAATTAGGCCAGGATTTCACCACAGATCTTTACATGTCCACACTAGGCCAGGTCTACACTACTAAATTATGTCAACCTAGGTACATCAATACATAACCACTGCAGTTATTAAATGATGTGTGTGCACATGTACACTTGGCTCCTAGTATTCATAGAATCATAGAATCATAGAATAATAGGACTGGAAGGGACCTCGAGAGGTCATCGAGTCCAGCCCCCCGCCCTCAAGGCAGGATCAAGCTCCGTCTACACCATCCCTGACAGATGTCTATCTAACCTGTTCTTAAATATCTCCAGAGAGGGAGATTCCACCACCTCCCTTGGCAATTTATTCCAATATTTGACCACCCTGACAGTTAGGAATTTTTTCCTAATGTCCAATCTAAACCTCCCCTGCTGCACTTTAAGCCCATTACTCCTTGTCCTGTCCTCAGAAACCAAGAGGAACAAATTTTCGCCTTCCTCCTTGTGACACCCTTTTAGATATTTGAAAACCGCTATCATGTCCCCCCTTAATCTTCTTTTTTCCAAACTAAACAAGCCCAGTTCATGAAGCCTGGCTTCATAGGTCATGTTCTCTAGACCTTTAATCATTCTTGTCGCTCTTCTCTGTACCCTTTCCAATTTCTCCACATCTTTCTTGAAATGTGGCGCCCAGAACTGGACACAGTACTCCAGCTGAGGCCTAACTAGTGCAGAGTAGAGCGGCAGAATGACTTCACGAGTTTTGCTTACAACACACCTGTTGATACAACCTAGAATCATATTTGCTTTTTTTGCAACAGCATCACACTGTTGACTCATATTCAACTTGTGGTCCACTATGACCCCTAGATCCCTTTCCGCCATGCTCCTTCCTAGACAGTCGCTTCCCATCTTGTATGTATGGAACTGATTGTTCCTTCCTAAGTGGAGCACTTTGCATTTCTCTTTATTAAACCTCATCCTGTTTACCTCTGACCATTTCTCTAACTTGCTAAGGTCATTTTGAATTATGTCCCTATCCTCCAAAGAAGTCGCAACCCCACCCAGTTTGGTATCATCTGCAAACTTAATAAGAGTACTCTCTATCCCAATATCTACATCATTGATGAAGATATTGAATAGTACGGGTCCCAAAACAGACCCTTGAGGAACTCCACTTGTTATCCCTTTCCAGCAGGATTTAGAACCGTTAACAACAACTCTCTGACTACGGTTATCCAGCCAATTATGCACCCACCTTATCGTGGCCCTATCTAAGTTATATTTGCCTAGTTTATCAATAAGAATATCATGCGAGACCGTATCAAATGCCTTACTAAAGTCTAGGTATATGACATCCACCGCTTCTCCCTTATCCACAAGGCTCGTTATCTTATCAAAGAAAGTATTGGTGGGGCACATCCTCTCCAGGAACACGTGTTTCAATTGTATGGTCAGTGTGAGGCATTGCAGGATTGCTTCTGAAAGCCTGTAACAGTTGATACAAGCAACACAGTGTCTATGCTGACACTGGGTTGACCTAATTACATAAACAATGACTCAACAGCACTCGGGGAGGTGATGTGACATAATCCGTACAGAAAGGCACTTACATTGTAAGGAGCCAAATTTAAGCAAAAACATTCCCATAGATAGGTTAACATAAGGCATCTTACACCTTACCCAACCATGTAGCATAGCCCAGGACAAATTTAAAAAGGTGGGTGTATAGGCCTTAGGTAGTGTAAGTGAAAATACTAGCCCAAGGGTGGGGAACCTACATCCCATGGAGCGGAGCCATGATGGGGTTCTCCCATGGCTCCTGATCTCTACCTCCCACCTAGACCCTGCACCCCTACTCCTAATCCGCTCCTCAGCAGCACTGGACTCCTCATTTTTTGCCTTAACCACAAAATCTACTAGCTCCAGGCCTCCAGATGAGTTAATCTACCCCTGGAGTAAACCCTGAGCCTCAGCACCTCTCCTCTCCCCTGTGAGACTGGAGATTGAGGAAAGCGAGGGGAGTATCTTTCCTGCTTCTCAGGAAAGACCATCAGGGAGATGTTTTCTCTTCTTCTCCTCGTGTGATAAGTGAGGTTTTTGTTTTATTTGAGTCGGATGTGTGTGTGGCCTCCACGCTGATTTTTGTGTGGGGTTAGTTGTCCCCAACTCCAAAAATAGTTCCCAAGTCCCATCTAGCCCTTGCTTCTAGAGACTTGAATTCAGATATTAAATCACAGACCAAAAAAAGCCTGATGCTTTCATCTGTAGTGAAAATTTGTAAACTAGATGTATAGCCACAGTGCTGGATTAGAGCATAAACTACAGTTTAGGGCCTTGCAACACGAGAGGCCTCCAAAAAGAAAAAAAGGATTCCAATTTCAAATTTTACCAAAATCAGTTGAAAAATAAAGACTAGGGGGCTGTGGCTCCTGTTTGCCACGCTCGTCACTGCCCTTCTCTCTGTGGGCAGGGTATTTGGCTGGGGGGAGAGGGCAGAAGCAAGAAAGGGTGCAGGAACAGGCTGGGGATAGGTGTCTGGCCAGTGGGGAAGGAGCAGGAGCAGGCTAGGGTTGTGGGGTCTTGGCCAAGGGTGTGTGTCAGGGGGCTGAGGGTGTGGGGAGGGAGAAAGCCACATGGCTCCCAGCGTGATCCCAGGAACACTGGAGGAGGGGGAGAGGCTGTGCGGCTCTCAGCGCCCTCCCCCCCCCCCCATGAGGGGGAGGCTCTGCAGCTATCACCACACCCCCCCATGGCTACTGCCCCACCATGAGGGGAGTAGGCCCCACAGCCACCGCCCTCGTGAGGCAGGAAGCCCCATAGCACTGGGGAGGTGGGGAGAAGGTGGTAGTTCAGGGCAGAGGGGGCGGCAGCATGCAGAATGACATGATATCACTATCATCTCACAGAAACAAATTAGAGAGATGATATGGAAAAAAGAAGATTCTCTCTAAATACAGACATTTCCATTCTAATATGACAAAAATACATACATCTGCCTACCTACCTTTAACTACCACTACTTATTCATTATTAGAGGGAACTTTGCCTCCCACCTGTCAATCTTTTCCATCCATGTACAGACTTTTTCCATTCATGTGCAGAATAATTTTTATTGGCACAGAGACACACGTGACTGCACCACCATTAAGAACAAAAACCTAGCTGTGGACATTCTGCTAATCAGCTGGGCAACTTCTGAATCTCTCCTGAGTGGTTTCAAGCACACAGTTTACAGAGAACATTGGCAAAAGGCCAGGAAAAAAAAATAATTGCACTTGTAAAATCTGTATTTCTTGTAGTAAACCTGCTATCTGTCTCCTAAGGCAGCGTTTTCCTGGCCAACTGCTTACTAATAAAATTCTGCCCATGCTGTCATAACATATTTAAATAAATAAAATCTCACAGCCAATAAAATTGCGGAAAATGAGAGGTCAGAGACAGCACTGCTGTGAAGCAATCCTGCTCAGCTCATACTCTTATGGGACTTATTCTAGGAGTGATCTCACGTATAGCATTCCCCCTGGCTGGTAATAGCTAGAGGGCTGCCATCTTTTATTTATGGTACAGCATGCTAGGCATGTTAGGAAGCATATAATCTGGTAACCGTGTAGCCAACAAACATTTTGTTGATTACACAATTAACCGCTGCAGCTCTGCATTTGAAGTATATTGGGAGCTGGTGGGCAGGTTCATGCTGGGTCTCTGCTGCTAGGACTGCAGAGATGTTAACAGGGCACTTCACCTTGAATAATCCCTTAAAATATGTGCTAACTACTTAATACTAGCTTCAGGGGGTAGCTGATTTAGTCTGTACAGAAAAAACAACAAATGGTCTGGTACCACTTTATAGACTAACAAAACATGTAGATGGTATCATGAGCGTTTGTGGGCACAGCCCACTTCTTCAGATGATCGGAGTTTTATGTTTAGGATGTGCAGATCCAAAATAAATAGGAGAGAAGGGGGAAGGGAGAGGGAGCAGAAGATGGAGGGAATCAGTAAGTATCTGAAGATTGGGTAATTAAAATGAAGCAGATAACAATCCAAGTCAATTGATAGTATCCTTCCTGACATAAGAATCTACACAAAGAGCTGTTTGCACCTTCATTGACTGTTAGGTAGATAGTGTCCCAACCATCCTTCATCATGATTGAGTCCATTCGCATGAAAACTGAATTTGCGGATGAACTCTAATTCCAATGCTTCTCTGCGTATCTGGCTAGTAGAACTGGTTTGTGACAAGACAGCCACTTGACGATCTTTAATCTTCCTAATCACTGTTTAACAGTGTTAACCCAATAGGTTTCTGTATGTTTCCTTTACATAGATCTGATTTGTGTCCATTGATACTAAATACTAAAACAACAAAGAATACCTTGGCACTTTAAAGACTAACAAATTACTAGGATATTAGGGAATAAGCTTTCGTGAGCTAAATCACACTTCTTCAGATGATGAAGAGAAAGGAAAAAAGGAAAAAAAAAGACATAGGATATGATTGTACCATCAGTGCTCATTAAATGAGAGTGGATGTGGCTCATCGCCTACTGTGGTGAGAAGGTGAGAGTACTTGAATGGGAAATTAACTATTGTAACATGAGAACCACTCCCTGTGACTATTTAAACCTTGGTTCAGGGTGTCAAATTTGCACATGGATTCCAGCTTTGCAGTTTCTCATGCAGTCTGCTTTTGAAGTTTTTCTGTCTAAAATGGCAACTTGCAAGTCCAAAACTGTGTGTTCAGGGAGGTTAAAGTGCTCCCGCATTGGTTTCTGTATGATGACATTGTTAATGTGTGATTTGCTTCAATTTATTCTTTTGCGTAGTTACAGTCTGGTTTGTTCAATGTACATGGCAGAACTATGCAATCTTGTATTTTACTGAAACAAAATACAGGACAATGTAGCACTTTAAAGACTAACAAGATGGTTTATTAGATGATGAAAGCTCATCATCTAATAAACCATCTTGTTAGTCTTTAAAGTGCTACATAGTCCTGTATTTTGTTTCAGCTACGCCAGACTAACACGGCTACATCTCTATCACTATTGTATTTTACTGTGACACTCTTAGGCTTTGTCTATATTACACAGCTTTTAGCAACTCAGCTATAGTTAAAATTTGGGAGTGTAAGTGCCATTTATAATCAAGGCAGTAATGTTATTAGTGTAGGACACTGGTGTCAGAATTAAAAAAAATCAAGGTGAGTACATATTAATAGAAATTGGTGTTCTAAATAGTTTGTATCTTGAGTGAGATTTTCTACAAATTTAGAAATGTTGTTTAATTAGGACGCAAGCATAGTTTTGAATTGTCTGCTCTAAGTGGAATGCCTAACACAGATTGTATAACTAATTCTCTCTCTCTTTGCAAGATGGCTGAGTTGATACAAATGTTTTTCTCTTTCACTATGGTACAACTTCAAATGTGTGCAAAAGAATAACTATAATTGGCAGAAATGTCTGATACCTGTAGCTGAAACTTCATAGTTCTTTCTTCCTGACTGCTTACAAAAGTTGCTGTATTAAAAAAAATATATTCTTTAAAATGTTATATTGAATATACTGACTGTAAAGGGGTGAATTATGACATTCCAAGGCCATAAGATATATCAAGTGTAAGATGCCCCGTACCATTAAAAAAAAAGAACTTATTATTTTTCACAGAAAGAACAGTGAATATATATATATAAACATAAAAGCTTTATGTTCCTACAAGAAAATAAGATAGGATATATAATGAATAAGGAAAATTATCCTCATTTGCACATGAATACATGAATGAAGATTTACATAAGAACTGTCATACTGGGTCAGACCAAAATTCCATCAAGCCCAGTCTCTTGGGCCAAAGCCAGATGCACAAGAGGGAGTAAACACAACAGGTCCCTCTCCTGTCATCAGTGGTATAGAAGGGTACAGCTTACTCAAGAAGGACGGGCGGGGGAAAAAGGGAGGAGGTATTTGCCTTCTATATTAAAAATGTATTCCCTTGGACTGAGCTGGAGATGGTCATAGGAGACAGATGTATTGAGAGTCTCTGGGTTAGGTAAAAAGAGATTAAAAAAACAAGAGAAATGTCATGCTATGGGTCTACTACAGACCACCTAACCAGGTAGAAGAGGTGGATGAGGTTTTTTTTAAACAACTCACAAAAACATCCATAGCACAGGATTTGGTGGTAATGGGGGACTTCAACTATCCAGACATATATTGGGAAACTAACACAACCGGACACAGACTATCCAGTAAGTTCCTGAACTGCATTGAAGACAATTTGTTTTAGAAGGTTGAAAAAACTACTAGGGGAGAAGCTACTCTAGATTTTATTTTAACAAATAAGGAGAAACTGGTTGAGAATTTGAAAGTGGAAGGCAGCTTGGGTGAAAGTGATCATGAAGTCATTGAGTTCATGATTTTAAGGACTGGTAGAAGGAAGAACAGCAAAACAGAGACAATGGATTTCAGGAAGGCAGATTTTGGTAACCTCAGAGAGCTGATAGGTAAGGTCCCCTGGGAAGCAAGACTAAGGGGAAAAACAACTGAAGAGAGTTGGCAATTTTTCAAAGGGTCAAAAATGAACAAGTTAAAAATCACTTAGAAAAGTTAGATGTCTGCAAGTCACCTGGACCTGATGAAATGCATCTTAGAATATTCAAGGAGCTGATAGAGGAGGTATCTGAACCTTTAGCTATCATCTTTGAAAAATCATGGAAGACGGGAGAGATTCCAGAAGACTGGAAAAGGGCAAATATAGGGTCCATCTATAAAAAAGGAAATAAGAACAACCCAGGAAACTACAGACCAGTTTCACTTATGTGCCAGGACAGATAATGGAGCAAATAATTAAGGAATTCACCTGCAAACACCTGGAAGATAATAAGGTGATAGGTAACAACCAGCATGAATTTGTAAAGAACAAATAATATAAAACCATTCTGATAACTTTCTTTGATAGGATAACAAGTCTTGTGGATAAAGGAGAAGCGGTGGACATGGTATGCCTAGACTTTAGAAGGGCAGTTGATATAGTCTTGCATGATATTCTTATCAATAAACTAGGCAAATATTGGCATAGAGAGTACACTTATTAAGTAAGTATGCAGAGGATACGAAGCTGGGAGGGGTTGCAACTGCTTTGGAGGATGGGGTCATAATTCAAAATGATCGGGACAAACTGGAGAAATGGTCTGAGGTAAACAGGATGAAGTTTAATAAAGACAAATGCAAAGTACTCCACTTGGGAAGGAACAATCCATGTTCCACATACAGAATGGGAAACAATTGCCTAGGAAGGAGTACTGCAGAAAGGGATCTAAGGGTCATAGTGGACCATAAGCCAAATATGAGTCAACAGTAAGAGACAGTTGCAAAAAAAGCAAACATGATTCTGAGATACATTAACAAGAGCATTATGAGCAAGACACAAGAAGTCATTCTTCCACTCTAATCTGCTCTGATTAGACCTCAATTGGAGTATTATGTCCTGTTCTGGGCACCACATTTCAAGAAAGATGTGGAGAAATTGGAGAAGGTCTAGAGAAGAGCAACAAGAACGATTTAAGGTCTAGAGAACATTACCTATGAAGGAAGACTGAAAGAAATTGGCTTGTTTAGTTTAGAAAAGAGAAGATTGAGGGGGAACATGATAGTTTTCAGATATCTAAAAGGGTTTCACGAGGAGGAGGCAGAAAAATTGTTCTCCTTGACCTCTGAGGATAGGACAAGAAGCAATGGGCTTAAACTGCAGGAAGGGAGGTTTAGGTTGGACATTAGGAAAAGCTTCCTAACCGTCAGGGTGGTTAAATACTGGAATAGGTTGCCTAGGGAGGCTGTGGAATCTCCATCTCTGGGGATATTTAAGAGCAGGTTAGATAGACCTCTGTCTGAGATGGTCTAGACAGTAGTGGGTCCTGCTGTCGAGGTCCCTTCCAGTTCTCATGTTCTATGATCTGTTTCCAGACAAACAAAGGCTAGGAACACCATTTCTACCAATCCTGGCTAAGAGTCATTGATGGACCTAAACTCCATGAATTTATGTAGCTCTTTTTTTAAACCCTGTTAAAGTCCTAGTCTTCAGAACATCCTTTGGCAAGGAGTTCCAAAGGTGGACTGTGCTCTGTGCAAATAAAATCTTCCTTTTGTTTGTTTTAAACTTTCTACTATTAATTTCATTTGGTAATCCCTAGTTCTTATATTATGGCAACAAGTAAATAACTCTTTCTTATTTACTTTTTCAACACCAGTTATGATTTTATAGATCCCTATCATATCCCCTCTTAAGTCTCTTCTTTTCTAAGAAAAAAAGTCCAAATCTTTTAAATCTCTCTTTATATGGGACCCTAATCATTTTTGTTGCCCTTTTCTGATCCTTTTCCAATGCCAATATTTCTTTTTTGAGATGAGGCGACCACATCTGTATGCAGTACTCAACATGTGGGCATACCATGGTTTTATATAGAGGCAATAATATATTCTCTGTTTTATTCTCTAACACCCTTTATTAAATAATTCCTTACATTGTGTTTGCTTTTTGGACTGCCGCTGCAACCTGAGTGGATGTTTCTGATTCATTTTGTAAGGGAAATACAAAGTTTATCTAGATTATATATTTATATCTGCAATACTTATTCCCATTTAATTTTTGCTATTAATTAGCAAACAATTGTTGGGATTTTTTTTTTTTTGCCATACTATAAAAATAGTGAAGGTTCCTGAAACTGGTGTAGACAAGCCAACACAAATTTATCCTCAAGATCCACTTGACCCAACTCCATAACCTCTAAACTCAATCATGTGGGGCATAGATAATGCACGAAGAAGAAACTGGCATGTGCACTAACATAAACATTTGTGCCTGTGTTCCGATCAAAAATAGAAAATACATTAACATCTGAAATGAAGAAACACAGAAACAAAAGCACTGTATCACTGAATGTGCTGTAGGGATGTAACAGTGTATCCAGTTAAACGATTAATCAATAAGGGGATGCTTATCGGTTAATGGTACCAGCACAACACACACACCCTTCCTACCACTGCTGGTACTGTGAATTTAAAGTATTTTGGGAGCTGGTGGGCAGGCAAGCTGGCTCATCCCAGCCCATGCCAGGTCCCAGAAGCTAACCCCACTGCATCTATGCATTTAAAGTATTTTGGGGGCTGGTGGGCAGAGCGACAGCAGAGAAAGCTGCCAAGACCCAGCGTAAGTCGCGACTGAGCCTGCCTGCCTGCCCGCTGGCTCCCAAATTACTTTAAATGCAGAGCTGCAGAGACTGTGTAACCAACAAAAATTGTTGGTGGCAATACCATACAATGTCATGCCATCCTTACATCTGTATGGCTGCTGGTGACTGCGCTACCATTAAAACTGGGTGCCTGACCAGCAGCCACCACTGAAGGAAGCACAGAATTAAGGATGGCAATAGTTTGACCCATGTACAATAATCTTGCAACTCATCGACCTCTTCTTTATGGGTTAAGGCCTCCCAGTTTGGGAAACACTGCTCTCTCCCCTGTGAAATCTGTATAGGATAGTGTAAAAGTACACAAAAGAGACCAGATTTCAGTCTGTGACATGTATTTCAAGGTTGTGAATTTGGAAGGGCCCTATTTATAGATAAGGAATTCTGACTTAACAAGGTTTTACTGCTCTTAAAAGCTTACTGCCACATGACTTCCCACTATGCTAGCAACAGTAGTTTTCAATTACTTCACACCTAGACAAAAACCATGTTCTTTATGAATATAGTTTGACGTCTGTATTTATACAGTCATCAAATAGTCTGTATTTATACAGACTCTTCTTTTTATTTAGTTGCCTCATTTCTGCTCTTCATTTGACAAATCACGTTATCCTGAACAGCAGAATTAATCTGTGCAAAAGAGGGATGTAAGCACTGACTATCCAATAAGCATGTGCTTATCAGGTAGTTGAGTTGTGACTCAACTAGTCACTTCCCTGCCCTCCCCCCGCCTCTATCAGAGAGAAGCAGAAAGGGGGGGGGGAGCAGGAGATGGTGCAGGGGGGAGCCAGTTTAAAAGCTGGTTCCCTCCAGCATAGTCACTACAGGAGGGCAGAGGAAGCAGAGGCGCAGCAAGGAGATGGCATGAGTAGGGACTGCAGCAGTCCACTCTTGCTCGGGGTCCTGATTGTTTTGCTTCTCCCTTTGAAATGTACAAGAGCCACGAGCAGCTCTTGTATATTTCTAAGGGAGAGGCGCAGCACTTAGGACCCCGTGTGAGCAGAAACTGCTTCAGTCCCCTTTTGCGTGGGTTCCTCACTATACCTCTTCCTTTGGCTCTAGTACATGTCAAAGGCAGAGGCGCAGCAGGATAGAGAATCCTTCATTGACTAATCGAGTAGTCAATGGAAATTCCATAGACTACTTGATTAGTTGATTAATTGAAATTTAACATCCCTAGAACAAAAGTATATAACTGATCATCCGTCCCATTTCTCCCATCAGGTACAAAAAAGGTCCAAGAAGGCAGTTTACACAGTTCTCTCACACTAATTAGTCATCCTTAATTCTACCTTACAATGATGAGATGCACACATATTTCCATATTTTAGCATTACTGGAGATATAGATATATAAATGAATAATTACAATAACTTTGTTTTAACCCTAACTTGCCAATACATACTTTCAGCATTAATATCATCCTAACAGTTTGTGTCTCAATTTCCTAGATTTTCAATATCTGTCCATTGTACATTAACTCTAGACAGGAACCCCAGAGTGAAGATTAAGATGTAATATTTTTAATGATTTGAAGACTACTAACATGAACCTGAATTACATTTTTTTTATTTGAACTTTTAGAGAAGTTACATCAGTTCCCTGATTGCCTGCTGCACAAATGAGTTCAAGGCAGATTGGGCTTTAGCACTGTTTTGCATAACAGCAGCAGGAAACAGTCAGAACATTCACTCCCCTGCAGTACACATTGCCCTGCACATACACTACAGTTTCTTCCTGCTGCACTCTCTGTAAATTTGGTGCAACAAGTAATTTTTGAAAGAACTATTCTTGAATTCATAATAATTTATTTTTTTCATAACTAAGCTTATTCTTCAGCAAATCTAACAAAACACTTTCAGAGAAATTCATGAAAAAATGACTACCATCACACATTTCTCAATATGTCTGAGGCCATAGATAGCCCATAATAAAGATAGTTACTGTCTTCTACAATTGCCAGTAGGAATGAAATCAAGCTGATCTTAAATAGAACAGTATCCCCCCCCACCTTCCATCCCCCATGCTGTTAGGAGATACAGAAGAGCAATGTAAAGCACGTGAAGGAAAGACATGGCTATCTCTAACTCACTAGTGAGACTGCCCACCAGTGTTCCTCTTTTTTTCTATCCATGTGTGGAATACATTTTATGTGCACCAAGACATGTGTAGATGTGCACCCCCAATAGAAACACATGCTATCTGCTGTGGGCACTTTACTGGTCAGCTGGGCAGTGTTTGAATCTCTCCCAGATGGCCATCCAATCACTCATCTTACAGGGAACACTGCTGCCCACCCATTCAAATCTCTTATATCTCTTCTTAAAGTCCATAAACTTCATCCACTGACCAGCAGACTTCTTGTAAAAATTTCAAGTATTATATATGATTTTTTTGCAACATTTGACTGAATTTTCAGTTAGCTCCAGAATTATTATACATTTATTTAAATATATAGATCAGTTTTAGGAAATCTAATAGAGTCCGTATTAGGGATGTCAACATGTAGCTGACTACACGATTACCCAATAAGCCTAGGCTTAATGGTTAATCCTATCAACTGCACACATATCCCTCCTTGCTGCCTCTATATGAGAGGCAGCAAAGGGAGGGGAGGCAGAAGCCAGTGCCCTTGGGGAGCCAGTTTTTAAGCCGGCTCCTCACAAGCATCAGATCCCGTGAAGCCGCCCGTCCCACATCCCCTGTGTTGCTACCTCTGATAGAGAGGCAGCAGCGCATAAGGTCAGCGGGTCAGGCAGGACCCGATATGTGTGGGGAGCTGCCTTTCCCCCATTCCTCCCACACACACACACACACACACACACACACACACACACACACACACACACACACACACACACACACTGCTGCCTCTATCAAAGGGGGCTGCTGTGGAACAGCCTCTGTCTGTGGCAGGTCCAGGTTCACTAAAGACAGAGACTGCTCCATGGAATGCCAGCACAGGCTCTGTCTGGGGAGAGCTTTGGCCCCCCACGCAAAGGGGCTGCTGCCACCCCACACTGCTGCCTCTGTATCAGAGGCAGCAGCATGGGGTTGCAGGGGGCTCTCTGGGAATCCACTCCTGGGGACTACTGAATAGTTGAGTAACTGATGATATTTTGTGCAGTTACACAATTATTCATTTATCTGGTACCTAGCATTCCTAGTCTGTATCAGCTGTAGATAGTCCTGAAAAAGGATTCTAGAGTAATTCAAATTAAATTATACAAAATATTCTTAGAAAGGAAATTACTATAAAAACTCCACCTGATTTGAAGAAACAAAGTTCTCTGGACTTAGATATGACTGGAATGAAGTAGTACAGAGAAAGTGAATGAATCCGCTTACATCCTTAATCAAAACTTTCAGCCTTTTTGAGTAAAGGAACTTTTGAAGACCATTCACATTATTCAAAGCTTGGATTAAATATTCAAATCTATATTGAGTCTATGAAAAAAATTGAGTGCATGATTCATTATTTTTAATGTTTCAATATAAGCCATGTTTGGTTCAGCAAAAAGAAATTGTTTCAAATCTTTTGAAACAATTGTGTGCATTATTCCTTTTGTTGGTATAATAAATTGCAAATCTGTATCTGCACATCAAAAATGGTTGATACTTGGTGATTACCTTTCCTTAGAACAGGGGTGAATAATCTTTTTTGGATTGAGGACTGCTGACCCACAGAAAAATTACCTGGGAGCCGCATACAAGTGAGAAGCAAAAACAAAAAACATACAAAAACAGAGGCCAGGGGGCCAGATGTGGCCCCTGGCTGAGAAGGAAAGAGACTCCCCACATTCCCCTCACATACCAGACTATAGGGGGATCATTCTAGTAGATTTTGTGCGCTCCAGCCCCATGTTGAGGCAGCAGGAGGGCTGGAGTGCCAGCGCAGGCTCCCTAATGGGGGGGAAGGCCCTGAGCCTTGGGGGGCCAAATTCAAGCAAGCCGGGCGCCACATCTGGCCTTCAGGCCTGAGGTTTCCCACCCCTGCCTTAGACGTTTACTCTAAACAATGTGAAAGATACAGATATACATAAAATAAAGTGAACTGAATTAAATTTCCCCTCAAAATCCTGTGATATGATATCTTCTGAACACTCATGAATAACTGGACATTAACAATGCCCCTCCACTTGTAGAAAACAAATTAAAAAACCTTATAACACACAGTTGAGGTCTGCAAAAGCAGAAAGACTTCCATCAGCCAACTGGGAAGATAAAGTTCATTTAGCCAAAATGGTCATGCTCTCTAGTTTTTTCCATTTAGCTATTATGAACCTAATTTATTTTCTCTATGGAACTTAAGCGTCTGTTTCACTTGTACTGGTAAGCATTCCTGAAATTACAAATACCCCAACTGACAAAGCTTTATTTATTCAGAAACTACTGGATTCTCACTGTTCACAGTAAGAGCTCATTTAATTTGGTCCAAACTACCTAAAGTTGAAATTATTAAAAAACACTTCGCTACTAATAGGTAAATCTCAGTGAGTCTTAGAACACAGCATACCCCTGAAAAACAAAAAAAAAGTGACTTTCTTTCCTTACTTTTTAAATTAGGGAATTTATCAATAGATAAAAAAATGAGGGTACTAACTCAGGATTTGGTAATGACTCTCCAGTGCTTACAAATTCATCATCTGTCATGTCTCTCAGATAAAAACTTATTCTTTAGATCCATAACATCTACTAAGCATCTTATACTTGATCAAGCAGAAAACAAAGGTTTATATTTAAAATAGATGTATACATAAAGACACGCTATACACTAAACAAATCCTTCTTTAAAATGACAATCATAACAGAATATTAGATTTTTCAGAACCTTAAATGCTGAAATCATGAAAGCATTAAAAAAAATGTATTCTTCAACTCAGTGTGGAAAACGCATATCAACATCTTTTAATGTACAATTGGGCAGCACATGACTTCTTCATTTGGGGAGGCTGCATTGGCTAGACAGTGATCCTGTCCTGAGGCTACCCCCACCCAGTGTCCTCCCCCCAAAGCCCTACACATACTCCAGACCTGGCTTCACTCAGCCCCCTTCCCACTGCATGCCCCTCTGTGCCCCTTCACTACTCCCTGCATGCTTCTTGGCCCCCTCTGCAGACCCCCTCCCCCAGTTGTGCAAATCAAAAATGTATTGGCTAGAAAGTCAGAATCCTTCCTACAACTCAAGAATGGCCTCTCAGCTAAGTATGTGCTTGTTCGGGTTGCCAGATGGTTTCAACAAAGATATCGGACACACTTGATATTACATCACAATCTACATTACATCTTCTTTAGAAAACACCGGACATTTATATTTTCTCAAATTGTTTTCCGAACAGAAAGCTCAAATACTGGACTGTCTGATTCAAAACCTAACACCTGGCAACCTTAGTGCTTGTGGGGGGAAAAAAAACAACAGCTGCAGAAATAACTGTCTTTAATCCATCCTGTGCTGTATTGCATTTTGAGAGTACGCATGTGAAAATCAAAGACAGTATTGTCTCAATAATGTTTCTTTACATTTAGATGACAGTCCCTACTTTGAACCATCTCACCCAGGCTTGTACAATCATCTCCACTTGAATGAATCCAAAATACTAGCATCTGAGTCATCCTGGAATACATCTTGTAATAGTTTGTTTATGGCTCTTTTTTTCCTGATGTTATTTTATGAATCTCATCAATAATACTGAGTTTGAATTTGCATCTTATGCATAAAAGTTGTACATCTCATTCGGTTTAAGAGTTGCATTATGAAACAACAACTTACATTGCAGGGGAAATTCAATTTAGATTTTCTTTTCAAAAATCACAGAACATACTGTATATTGCATGTCCCTAGTATAATTATGTACGGCAATTTAACAGTTCAGCTAATGAAATAAACCAATAAAAATGCCTGAAATTATCTTCCTTTACCCCAACCCTCTGCTGTGGAGTCAGACAAGAGTGCAATTATAATTACATACATTATCAAAGAATTACAAAGCCCTCAAGATGTGTACATAATGCAAAATCCTATTTTTATTACTTTCATCCTTGCTTTTCCTAACTCCCCCATATTTTCTTAATTATTGTTTTTCATGCTATGTCTAAATTTAGACTATAAGGTTTTCAAGGCAGGGGTTGAATCCTTTTGTTCTGTAAAGCGCTACATACCTTTATTGTGCTATATAATGAACAACATTTAGGTCGGGAGTGGGAGAGAGTGAATTTGTTTCAAATGTAAGATTAGTCTTTTCTTCATAAGGAATTATTTTACATGTATTCCTTTTGGGTATGTCTACACTACAGTGCTAATTCGAACTAACTTAGTTTGAATTAGTTAATTCAAACAAAGCTAATTCGAACTAACGCATCCAGACTAAAAAACTAGTTCGAATTAGCGTTTTGCTAATTTGAACTAGCATGTCCACACAGAGTGGACCCTGAATCAGGGTTAAGGATGGCCGGAAGCAGTGCCGGCAGGGCATCAGATGAGGACTTAGAGCGTGGAGCTGCTGTCTCAGGCTAGCCGAGGGCTGTGCTTAAAGGGACCCGACCCCCACCCCGGACAGACAGTTCTCAGAGGTGCCCCGCTTGCAAAGCAGTCCTGGCTTGGATTGCCCGGAGTACCCACACTGGACACATCACAGCACTTGGCCATCAGACCAGCTGCACTTGCCGCAGGCTGCCATCTGGGGGGAAGGGGGCAATTGGGGGGCTGCAGGAGAGCTTCCACCCCCAGAAGCCTGCAGAGCCAGCCCAGTCCTCCCCATCGGGGGCTCGTACCCCATTCCTCCCTCACCTCCTTCCACTTACCCTTCCCTAGCCCCCCTTCCTGATGTACAAAATAAAGGACACGTGTGGTCAAAAATAGAATCTCGCTCTATTGAACAAAACTGGGGGAGACTGGGAAAAGGAGGTGGGAGAGGGGAAGAGAGAGGGTGGGCGAGGGGAGGGCAACTACAATGATGAGGGGTTTGGAACAGGTCCCATGTGAAGAGAGGCTAAAGAGACTGGGACTTTTCAGCTTAGAAAAGAGGAGATGGAGGGGGGGATATGATAGAGGTCTATAAAAGCATGAGTGGGGTGGAGAGGGTGCATAAAGAAAAGTTCTTCATTAGTTCCCATAATAGAAGGACTAGAGGACACCAAAGGAAAGAAGTGGGTAACAGGCTTCAAACTAATAACAGAAAGTTGTTCTTCACAAAGCAAATAGTCAATCTGTGGAACTCCTCGCTACAGGAGGCTGTGAAGGCTAGAACTAGAACAGAGTTTAAAGAGAAGTGAGATCAATTCATGGAGGTTGGGTCCATGGAGTGGTATTAGCCAGGGGGTAGGAGTGGTGTCCCTGCCCAAAGTTTGTGGAAGGCTGGAGAGGGATGGCACGAGACAATGGCTTGGTCACTGTCTTCGGTCCATCCCCTCCAGGGTCCCTAGGGTTGGCCGCTGTTGGCAGACAGGCTACTGGGCTAGATGGACCTTTGGTCTGACCCAGTACGGCCATTCTAAGCTTAGGGTCGGGGATCTCAGTGGACCACCTTGATTTTCATGCAAACCTGCTCTTGGGTGGCCAGGCTGGCAGCTATCCTGCCCTAGCCGGCCGCTTTCCTGTGCCTACTGCAGAGGTCGTGGACGAGGTCCACAATGTCTGCACTGGACCAGGCAGGTGCCCTCCTCTTGGTCCCGGGAAGAGGGGGAGGGCTGGGGGGCATCGGGTGGCTGGCTTGAGCCATGCCAGGTGCAGGGTCTGCTGGCTGGGTGCTGGCAGGCTTGCACCTGGCATGGGCATCGTAGCCAGCCCGTGCCCCTTTAAGGGGTCCGGGGCCGGGAGGGGGGCAATAGAATTTCCCTGGTGTTGGCCAGAGTGGCCACCAGGGAAACCTGGGGAGGGCTAGCCTCCCACTAGTTCGAATTAAGGGGCTACACATCCCTTAATTCGAACTAGTAAGTTCGAACTAGGCTTAGTCCTCGTACAATGAGGTTTACCTAGTTCGAACTAAGCGCTCCACGAGTTCGAATTAAGTTCAAACTAGCGGAGCGCTAGTGTAGCGCCTATCAAAGTGAATTCGAACTAACGTCCGTTAGTTCGAATTAACTTTGTAGTGTAGACATACCCTTTCACTTCTTTCCCCATTATAAAGAAGGGTGACTGAAGGGTGAAATATGGGGATTAGTCTACCTCATCCCCCACTGAAGTTTCCCATTTACTTTAATGGGCAATAGACTAGATCAAGACCATGTTTGCATTTTTGTTCAGTAGTACAGCATAATTTTTATTATTAACCTTTTGCAGTACAATAGCACCTACAGGCCCCAGCCAGATAAGAGTTTCTACTCTGAGAGCCGCTGTACAGACAAGGCTATAAGTCCTTGCTGCAAGAATCTTATAATTCACTGTGATACTTTCCCTCCCAAATTATTTCCTACATCAGTCATTTGATATCTGATCCTGTGAGATGCTAACCTCCTTCTCCAAAATGCTGATCATCCTTAACTTCCCCTGATATTATTACAAGTTGAGGGAATCCAACATCTTGGATGATACAATACTTGAAGGTAATTTCCTTGTTATATTTAGCATACATGAAAACAAACCATATTATTCAGTAATTGAACAGTGTTTTGTCTGTTTTCTGGATCTGGAAGTTAAATTTTATTGCAAGTCTGACTGGTGTGACTATTTTACTTCTGCCTAGTGTGGCAGGGTCAAGCCAGAGGGCTCCTTCAGAGTGGGAGTAAGACAGCCCCAAAACAGGGAAAGATCTGCTAAACAGAAGCAGAGGGCAGCAGGGCAATTAGAAGCAACTAGAAGGGAGCTGGCTCAGGCAGATTGGGGCCAGCTGACTCCACTACTGACTTGCTGAAGACTTTTAAAAGCCTCACAGTTGAAAGATGGGAGGGGGAGTAAGAGGACAGGAGGAGAGGTATAGGGGAGAGAGAGAGAGAGTTTGTGTGAATCTTACCTGCTTCAGCTCAGAAACAGTACAGGAGGGAGTCCCAGGAGAAATGGCTGGGCTCCCTACCATAAACACCAGCTGCAAGCCCCAACCCCTGAGGGAAACAAAGCTATTATGTCAAAATTATGGTTTTGCTCATATAGCTACACCAGTGCCTTTTGCCAGTATAATTATATCTGCCTGGGATCACAGCTCAACACATTCCTCATCAATGGAACCATGCCTGCAAGAGTTATCTGGCTGGAGCCTGTAAGTGCTATTCTAGTTTTTAAGTCCCAAATTTTTAAAGGATGCTATTCATTTTGGGTATCCAACTGATTACACATTGGACTTGTTCTTCACAGGGCTGAGGAATCTCTGCTACTCCTATTGGCTTTTGCTGCAGTTACTGGAATAGCTCATCTGAGAATGAGGCCAAGGTATGTCAGAGGTTGGGCACTCAAATTTGGAGGTAACCAAAAATCCTTGGGCATTTTTTTAAAATTGTCATAAATAAGTCTCTTGCAAAAAAGGTATTAATTAGGGATGCCAGATACCGTGCAATTGAATTATCATGTAACCGCATCAAATTTTATCAGTTACATGCAAGGGAAAAATCTGATAGGCAGTGCACTCCCGGCCCCTCTCCCAGGGAGCTGTGGGGTGGCAGCAGCCCATCTGCGGGGGACATGAGCTCCCTGCAGACAGAGGCTGTGCCAGCATCCCACGGAGCAGTCTATGTCCATTGTGAGCCTCGAGCCGACGTGGACAGAAACTACTTCACAGCAGCTTTCCCTTCCCACACCCTGCCCTGTGCTGCTGCCTCTGACAGAGAGAGCAGCGTGCGGGAAGGGGCAGGAAGAGCCAGTGGTTGGTGGGAGCCAGCTTTTAAGCCATCTCCCCCTAAGCATTGGCTCCTGCCTGCCCCTCCCACTCTTGCTGCCTCTGTGGGAGACAGTGGGGGAAGGTAGCTCCGCAAGAGCCAATATGCATGGGGAGCCAACTTCCCACATGTACCAGCCTCCACATATCCCACCTCACCCTCTGTGCTGCTGCCTATCAAAGGCAACAGCATGGGGTTGGGGAGGAGCAGACAGCTCCATGAGATCTGATGCTCCTGGGGAACCAGCTTAAAAGTTGGATCTTCACCAGCAGTACTCCTGCCTCTCTTTCCCTGCACTTTGCTACCTCTGATACAGTGGCGGCGGCAGCCCGGGGGGGGGGGGGGGGGGGAATGCATGTAGTCAACAGGATTTACTGATAACCCCAGGTTTATCAGTTAATCATATAGTCAACTACACATTGACATTGTTAGTATTAATGGCTAGTAAGATTTTTGTAAGTAAACTGTCAATTGAAGCCACGGCAGAAATCTACAGTAGCTATATAAGACAAAGACTCAACACTGAATTAATTTATAGTTGACTAATTTTACCATGCAAGCCCATAATCCCATTTTCCCATAAAGATATGGATCACAGAACTTACAGCCAGGGGAAAGAACTATTAAAAGCTAGACAAAGAAAATAGGATTAAGTTATCACTAAAGTATGAATTTTATTGTATTAAGACAAACTACTTCTTTAGAAGAGAACTTTCATTAAAAGAGGACCCTGATAATTGTGTTTGTTAAAATAAACGCTATGCTGCCCTTATTTCCCCCTTTCATATCTTGTAGTTTACAAATCATACTCAATTCTATACATTTAAGGTTTTGTATCTCCATTATGCTTGAACAGCCCCCAATTAAATTAAACAAGATTTTACATTTCTACTTTACATGCCTTTAATTCATCGGGCGGGGGGGAGGGAGTGGGAAATCTCTCCTGCATAAGTTACTCAGCCAAACTCAGCTCCCATCTTTGTATCCCAACCATTGGATTCTTTCAGCTCATGTATCTGATGAAGTGAGTTGCAACTTACAAAACCTTATGTCCTAAACAAAATTGTCAATCTTTACGGTGCCACTGGACTCCATGTTGTTTTTGCTGAAACAGGCTAACATGGCTACCCATCCGAAACCTGTCATCATACAGCTAGCTAATTTCAGTGCCTTGCATGAAGTGGAAATCTATCAGTTTCATGAAAAAACTTGCAGATACAGACTGAAATGGACAGTCATACCAAATGGACTGAAGGTGAAAAGCCATTACAATCAACATAGTACACAGACTACTATGGATGTAAAATCCCATTTAATCAGTTAACCTGTTAAACATATTGTTCAACTGGTTAACCGATTGAAGAGGGGAGTAGGCAGGGGAGCTGCTCCAGCCTTTACCACTTAAGATTAACCAGTAAGCCTCACCCATGAAGGGTGAGACTTACTAGTTAAATATTCACATCCCTTAAGACAGAGTGTTTGGCACAATATCTCTCTTTAAAGAAACTAGGGCAGGCATGTGCAAAGTCCGGCCCGCGGGCCAATTGCGGCCCATGTTCCGGTTTAATACGGCCCCACAGGTAATTTGGCAATATCTATCTTTTATGGCCCCCAACGAATCCCCGAGCGCCGCTCAGGACTAAGGATGAGCTCGGGCATGTTCGCAGCTCCACATATCCGAACCTGCCGGGAAGCTGACAGCGCGCAGCACTAATCACAGGTACTGAGACATTTTCCCGGTCCGCAGCTGCAGAGATCGGGAAATGTCTCAGTACCTGTGATTGGCGCTGCGCGCTGTCAGCTTCCTGGCGGGCTCGGGCACGTGGAGCTGCGCACACGCCCAAGCTCATCCTTAGACTCTTCACCACACACAGCCACAAAGGCAAGAGAATTCTTGTTGGGCAGTGTATTAGTGCTCGGACGAACACACTTAGACCAAAACCTCTCGCACTGTGCTCACATGATCCCTTCCCCTTCTGGTCAATTTAAAAAATGGCGACTGTAAATAAGAGAAGGAAAGTTGACAGTGAG
Organism: Pelodiscus sinensis; assembly: GCF_049634645.1. Classification (NCBI taxonomy): domain Eukaryota; kingdom Metazoa; phylum Chordata; order Testudines; family Trionychidae; genus Pelodiscus; species Pelodiscus sinensis. The sequence continues at coordinate 223,288,418 of NC_134712.1, forward strand.
GGCTGCTGCTTCCAGGACAGGTGGAAAGTGGAATATTTCTTCACTGAAATACGGAATCACTGTGTTTGTCTGATATGCCAAGAGACTGTGGCTGTTTATAAGGAATTTAATGTCAAGAGACACTACCAGTCGAGACATAGCACATACGACAAGCTAACAGGGCGCGACCGCAGTGAAAAGTTGAAGCAACTTGAAGCTGTTTTATGTCACAACAGCGATTTTTCACAAAAGCGCGTGAGTCAAATGAAAATGCCACAAGGGCAAGCTATGAGGTGGCAACGTTAATTGCTAAAAATTGCAAATCTTTTGTGAGGGTGACTTTATCAAAGAATGTGTTATGAAAATGGTTGAGAATATCTGTCCCGAGAAGAAGCAAGAGTTTGCCAACATTTGCCTGGCTCGTAACACTGTAGTACGGAGAATTGAAGAGATTTCATCAGATATTAAGAGACAGTTGACGTCCAAAGGAGTGGATTTTGACTTCTTTTCAATAGCCTGTGATGAAAGCACGGACCTATCTGACACAGCTCAGTTGCTGATTATTATGAAAGGGGTGGACGATGAAATGAATGTGACTGAAGAGCTATTTGACCTCCAGAGCCTTATGGACCAAACAAGAGGAAAAGATTTATTTGTTTCTGTTAGTTCCGCCATAGATGACATGAAACTGCCTTGGAACAAAGTTACTGGGATTATTACTGATGGGGCACCTGCCATGGCTGGTGAACGAAGGGGATTATCAACCCTAATCTGTAACAAGGTGATCGAAGAAGGAGGCAAAGCTATTAAACTCCATTGTATCATTCATCAACAAGTTCTCTGTGCTAAACATCTCAAATATGATCATGTTATGAAACCGGTGCTAAAGACTATTAATTTTATTCGCTCTAAAGCCCTGTGCCACCGCCAGTTTAAACAGTTTCTACTGGACATCCAGGCTGAATATGAAGATGTTTTATATCACAACGATGTAAGATGGCTCAGTCGGGGGTCTGCACTGCAGCGTTTCTACTCTCTCAGAAAGGAAATCGGAGAATTCTTGGAAACAAAGGGACAACCAATGCGAGAACTATCTGATCCTATTTGGCTGGCTGATTTGGGGTTTCTAGTTGACATAAAGCATCTGAATGTACTGAACACGAGTCTTCAGGGGAAAGATGCAGCCGTGAACCAGCTTTATTCACACCTCAAAGCCTTTGGAACAAAGCTGCAACTTTTCATAAGGCAGTTGTCACAAACACAGCCCAATACCATACATTTTTCAGCGTTGCAGGAAATAATGAACAGTTTTCTACAGGACAATATCAGTGCACAAACGAGCAGGTATGCAGCAGACATTGCACCTCTGGCTGGGGAGTTTAAACGGTGCTTTCAGGATTTTGCAGATATTGAAAAGGAGATCAGCCTTTTCTCCTCTCCATTCTCTGTTGACCCCGATGATGCTCCAGATCAGCTGCAGCTCGAGCTCATTGAGCTGCATTGTGACAGCGAGTTACGCTGTCGTCACCAACAGCTCTCTCGTGAACTTTTACCGCCAACTGGATAAGAGCCCGTTTCAAGAGATTCGAACATTGGCTAAGAAAATGCTGAGCTTGTTTGACTCAACATATATGTGTGAGAAGACATTCTCTGCTATGAACTTTAACAAGAACCGCGTGAGGACAAGACTAAGTGACTCTCACCTGCGTGACATTTTGCGCATCAAAACCACTGCCTTTGAACCAGACCTAGCCTATGTGCTGCAGTCTAGATCTCAGTTTCACCCTTCATATTAGTGCAGGCAAGTTTTTTTTTCAGTTGAGATGAATACATTGTAAAATCTCAGTTAATGTCAGTTGGTCTAAATCAGTTATAAATATATTTGGACACAACATGTATACTTGGTGTTATGTTCCTGTTCATATTTTTTGAACTTAAAAGTTGACAGACAACCTTTATTACCAATAATATGTAATGTACTTTACAATGTTCCTGACATATATTTCAGCTTCCTGGATTTTTTTTCATCTGGCCTTCAGATATAAAAGGCAGAGTGATTTAACACCTGTTTAGATTTGTCATCCATGTGACGAAATGAAAAGTATGCCGTTTGCAATAAACTTTGCATAAAATAGTTAATTTGCATTTAATTTTAATGGTTCAAAGAATGTCAGGCAAAATGGTTGGCCCTCACGCATGTTCACTTCATCAAATCTGGCCCTCTTTGAAAAAAGTTTGGACACCCCTGAACTAGGGAATCACCCGATCTGCATCCATCCTGTAAAACAAACAGGAGAAGATCAAGAATGAGCTCTCAAAACTGGAGACTCATACAAAACTAACCTTCCCACACAAACTTGCATGTGGCTAGACTTTACAAAAAAGACAAGCCATTTACAACACACTGCTTCTCTACACAGAAAAAAGGATACTAAACTATCTAAACTCGTACATGCCACAAGGGCTCACAACAGTGATTTCCTTGACTCACCCAACAATATGGTTAATCCATCCAACTACATACTTAATCCAGCAGAAGAATCTATCCTCTTTCAGCCCCACCATTCCCATACAAGTAATCTAGTTCTGCGATGACCCGGAAGCCTACTTTCTCTGTCTCTGACCCAGCGAATATTTCCGCACAACACTGAACAATACACTAACTCACAGAAACCAACCTACCAATGCTACAAGAAAGATTCAGCATGGACTCCTCCTGATGGTTGAAACAACAGACTGGACTTCTATCTAGAGCGCTTCTGCTGGCAAGTAGCATCACCTCCCCCCCCATAACCTCAGGCATGCAGAACGCAATACCATACCCTGACACAGAGGCAGCAAAGGGTGGGAAGGAAGCAACTAGCTGACTAGTTGCTTACATCCCTAGTAAGAGGGACACTAATAATGTAAATATCAATTGAAGGGAGTTAAAACCTGTTTTGGGTATTATGCCTGCTCAAATATCTGAACCAATCTTTGTGCACCAACATTTTCCTAATTTTTAAAATGGCTTTTCTTCTGCATTGCTGTATGAAAAATCTACACTCACAAAAGGAAGACAGTTTTTAATATATGGAGATACACATTCTCAAGGAACTGCAAGGGACCTTGAAAGGTCATCTAATCCAGTCCCCTGTCCTCATGGCAGGGGCAAGTACCATCTCTGACAGATTTGCCCCAACTCCCTAACTGGCCTCCTCAAGGACTGAACTCACAACCCTGGGTTTAGCAGGCCAGTACTCAAACCACTGAGCTATCCCTCCCACCATGACAGTGAACCTTGTCATATTAAGCTCAAAGGAAGATTATTTTTTCTCTATGTATATTGTTGTAGTAATCTTAGGTGTTCCTTGCAATAACAGTAAATAAACTGTTCAGAAAGAAGCATTATTCAGATAGGAATTCTGCCTATAAGCTGAAAAGCAAATTCTGGAAGCTTAAGTAGGGAAAAAAAGATAGAGGGCATCCACAGGAGCTTAATGCTCCATTCAGAGAAGTATTTTGTGTATAATGAATTTTCAATACTTCCAGTGTTCAAACAAGTAATTACATATTGACCAAACCCCTGCTACATATGCTGTCAAGCCTAAAACTAGCTACCTAAGAACCTGAACCTAGACCTGGATCAAGGCAGACAGCCTATTATCTTGAAGTCAATGGGGTTCCCCAGAGATGCAATGGGCTGCATGCACAAATACAATTACACTTAAATCTCCATACTCTGGGTGTCCCGAATCCAAGAACACCCATGGTATGGAGAAGGAAGCAGCTCTGGACACTGCCACGCCTTCTCCTCACCCCCTGCTGGGAGAACTGCAAAGCTGATTCCCCTAAAGATTTTCCTCACTGTTCCCATAGTGATGAGGGGGCAGTGCCTGGGAGTGGCAGGGAGTGCAGAGCCACATTTGCCTCCAGAAGCAGGGCGACAGGTAAGTGTGCCTGACCCCAACCACCTCACACCCAGACCCTACAGAGCTCTCCCTGGCCCAACAAAATCTTTAATGTGGCATACCCTGTTTCCCACAGCTGCTGGATTAAAGAGATTCGAGTGTATAGTGTAAGGGGCCAAAAGCACAAGTGATTTTAAGTCAAATTTCATGCACTTCCTGAAGTTCGGATTGATAATTTTAGGTTCCAGTCACTGAATCTGGCTGTGAATGCCATTCTTCTTACAAGATTCTGACAATTTTATCTGAAAACCGAACAAGGCCAATAGCAGATACTTTTGACTCAATTAAATGACATTCTCAGATGCTTTCTGTGAACCAGGAAGTACCAAGAGGATCGTCCCTTAAAAATACATAAAAATTGTTACTGATTTTTACATGAAATGCCCGCCTTCACAACCTGCTCTACAGTGGCATTTAATACTTGTACCAAGGTCTTGCTCAATTTTTGGTCTCCCCCCAAAAAAAATCTTCCAAAGAACCCTGTATGCAGTCTGCAATATAACTGTGAAACACTCGTAATACTAGATGGAAATCATAATCTTATGAACAGGTCATTATGTTAAACGGCATCAAAGGAAGTTATCTATTTTAAGACAATATACATCTGACACTATATGAATTGCACACACTCATCTATCCACCACTTCCCTGGAAAATTCTTGAAAAAAAATCACGCAGTGTCAGTTGGAAACCCATTAATTTAATAATAGCACTAACCTTCCTGAAAACTTTAAAAACTAAAAAGCTGCAGTACAATGATATTTTTTTACACAGGAAATTGTCACAACAAGCTCTGAGATATTATATACATCAACAATTCAAAGTCAAGTGGCTAGTTCAAACAGAGCCCTGAGCCTGCTATATAAAACAAGAATTGTAACATACAACACTGAATTCTCAAAAGGCTTCAGTGTCTGGAAACCAATTCACTATAGGCAGAACATGCTTGGAGATAACCTTATTCTTTACCAGTATATGTAAAGCCCTCCTGACCACAGGACAGTCTGGAGTGGCTGCCCTGAGCTTTGGGGGGCTTCATAGCGTCTGCCCAAACCATCCTATGAAAACAAAAATCCAAAACATGTACTTTTAAAGACAGCATCAGATCCCATATCAGCATACAAGACCTTATAATGATCCTAACAAGCTCATTTTATATTTCATTTAATATTCCTTGTATTCATCCAATAGGTTGCCCCCACCCCACCAACATGGATGTGTTACAAATAGCACTGAACTCTTTGGAGAATAGCAAAGATTTAGCTTGAATAGCAAGAATTCAAGGCAACTCTTACTTTCTCCTCAGAATTGCTGGAAAAGACACAAGTCCTCATTAATCATTCTAAAGGAATATGGGAGAGAACATTGTACACAACATTTAAAGGCACACTCCTCCCATCCTTGGTGTTCACAGAGACTCTCCAGGAATTTAGAAGACTACACTTACATGTTCAAAATAATTGACAATTTCCAAAACATTTTAGGACAAATACCAAATTTTATCATTGCATTCCCAAAGATTTCAAATTTTGCTTTGTAAAAGATAATGCATCTACCAAAATAAACAGACACACATCATACCAAAAAGATTTTTGTGCGCCCATGTCCACCAACCCAGAAAAAAAAGTTGAAACAAAGGATGTTAAAAAGTGGGTTTTGTAATAATGTAACTGCTGAAATTTGTGGCAGTTACATGTTTATGTGGGGGGAAGGCGGCTCTACAGGGCCTATAACACTGGAGCTGACTTTTCTCCTCACATGTAAACGTGCAATCGGCTCGCTGCAAGCACCGGCTCCCATGGGGCTGCATGGCCCTTCACCACTGCACTCTGCTTCTGATACAATACATTCTAAGAAGCTAAATTCCAATTTTAAAAAAAAGAGAGAGAGAAATGATAATTCTGAAAAATCTATTTCACACTTTAACAAAGTGACTCACTCCTTAAAGACTGGGACTAGTCAACCCTGATTAGAGAATAAGGCATAAGGGAAGATTAAGTAACTATAAAGGACAACCTTTAAGGAGAAGAATTTTTCACTAAGAAAAACCTGATATGACACTTTATTTGAAAATATGAAAACTGTCAGGTAACCTGTAGCTAGGCCACAAGGGGGCCACACAGGAGGTGGCTGGCCTGTTTAAATACACATTTTAAAAATACTTGTAAGAATTACTTTCCTCTATTTCATGAACTGCAACAAATATAATAAATCGCCATGTACATATTCCCTCCCATGTCCTTCTGTTCTCAATTGTTCAGTGATACTCCATCCTTAATGCTATAAGTAAGCAACAAACCTTGATAAAAGAATACAATTTTCCTCTGAGGCTTTGAGTTGCCCTAACTCCCAAAAACACAGGACCAATACAGTTGATGCAATCCAACTTGATTGGGCTGGTGGAGTAACACTCAACTAACATTCACAGATTCCAAAACCAGAAGGTACAAATGTGATCATCTAGTCTGAGCTACTATATACACAGGTCACCAGCCCATAAAACTTCCCCGTAAACGAATCCTACAGTGCATTTAGAAAACCACCCAAATCAGGATTTTAAAAAGGTCAGCGATAAAGAATCTACTGTGACCATTGATTAATTACAGGCAGTCCCCGACTTACGCGGATCCGACTTATGTCGGATCCGCACTTACGAATGGGGCTTTTCTCGCCCCGGAGCTCGCGGGCGGCAGGACCGCCCAGAGCGCAGCGGTCCCGCCACCGCATCCTCTGGGGCAAGAAAAGCTGCTCCGGGTCTCCCTGGTGTGCTGGGGGGGACTCCCCAGCACAGCAGGGAGACCCGAGCAAAGCCGCACAGGCGGCGGGACCCCGCTGCCCATGCAGCTTTGCTTCTTTGCCCCGGAGCAAAGCCGCAGAGGCGGCGGGACCTCTGCGCCTCCACGGCTTTGCTCGGGTCTCCCTGGTCTGCTGGGGGGGGGGGAGGGCGCAGCTAGTGCGCCCCCCCCCCAGCAGACCAGGCTTTTGTTGCGGGACGCCTGGGGTAGAGCAGCTGGGGTGCTGCCGGGTTGGTCCTGTGGGGACCTACCCGGCAGTGCCCCAGCTGTTCTGTCCCAGGAGTCCAGATTCAGCCGCTGTTGAAACTGATCAGCGGCTGATTCCAGGAAGCCGGGGGCAGAGCAACTCTGCCTAGGGCTTCCTGTAGTCAGCCGCTGATCAGTTTCAGCAGCGGCTGAATCTGAAGCCAGTTCCGACTTACATACAAATTCAGCTTAAGAACAAACCTATAGTCCCTATCTTGTACGTAAGCCAGGGACTGCCTGTATTCCAATGGTTAATTACTCTCAATGATAAAAATGTATACCTCATTTTTACTCTGAATTTGCCTAGTTTCAACTTCCAGTCATTGGACCATGTTATACCTTTCTCTGCTGGAATGAATAATCCATTATTAAACATTTATTTCCCATGTAGGTACTCAGACTAGACCAATCAAGTCATCCCTCTTTACTAAATTAAATAGATTGAGCTCCTTTTAATCATTCTCCTGGCTCTTCCCAGAACCACTTCCAATTTGTCAGTATCCTTTTTGTACTGTGAACACCAGAACCACACATAGGATTCCAGCAGCAGTCACACCAGTCATCTGATCCTACTTGGGACGCAAAACCAGGGAGACTAAGAATTGTATCAGCCCTTTGGCCACTGGGAGCTAATGTTCAGCTGAATATCCACCATGATATCTAGATCTTTTTCAGAGTCATTGCTTTTTCAGAGTCTTTGTTCTTAGATGTAAGACTATTTTTAATCTATGGGTTATCTGGAACTCTATCAGTGATGATTTTATGTTTTCTTCCAGGCCATTAATAAAAATGTTAAGTAGCATAGGCCCAAGAAGCAATCCCTGTGGGACTCCCACTCTACTAGAAACATACTCATTCAATTATGATTCCTCATTTAGTATTACCTTTTTAAACCTATCAGTCAGCTTTCAAGCCATTTAATGTATGCCATATTAATCTTTATAATCCAAACATCCTTCAGTACTAAGTCAAATACCCTACAGAATTCTATTACATCAGCACTATTACCATTTATCAACCAAACTTGTAATCTCATAAAAAAAAAGACAGGATCTATTTTCCATAAATCTATGTTTATTTTCATTAATTATATTACTCTCCTTTCAGACTATTATACAAATATTGGATCAGCCACACCATTATCTTGCTCTGAATCAATGTCAGACTGACAGGCCTATCATTACCCAGTCATCTCCTTTATCCTTTTAAAATATTGGCACATGAGCTTTCTTGCAGTCTTCTGGAACTTCCCTGGTGTTCCATGTCTTATTGAAATTTACAGTCCTTATAGTATAAACCATTGCTTGGAGAAAAGGGATGTCTTTAAATAACGAACAGACTATCAGATGTGAGGGAGTCTAAAAATCTTCATCTTTTAGATTAGAACTGCAAAAAATTGTTTCATACACAAAACAAGAGTTCTGATTTTTGCTTTTTCTAGAATTTCCAAACGCGAAACAACAAAATGTAAAAATACAGTTGGCTGGTTTTGTTTGACCAAAAATGCTTACAGTTTCACATTCCATAAAGAAAAAAATTCTCTAGAACTGACCTTTGTAGATATATTGCTGCAAGAAGAATAACCCATCTCAACTGAGCTTTTATTTGGCTTTACTGGGCCTTTGGAAGTTTTAACAAGACAAGGCAGAAAGAAGGTCTATTCTACTGACCCCCTTGCCTCCTCCAGTCATGCCAGCATGTTTTTAACAAAGTTTGCAAGAGAAAAATAAAATATTATGGATCTCTGATTCACTTGATGGTAGAAGAGCAATTCAAAACCACTCATTTCTGTAGTGGTTTCATACCATTAAAACAATGTGGATCAAATAATGGATACTAAAATAAAAAACATGTTATATTTTTAAACAAAATTGCATTATGGAAGGTAACCAACTAAAATGAAGAGCATAGTGTGTCACGGAAATAAAAGGGGACTGTGTCTATGAATAATGCATGATAAATTATATGCAGCGCAAGGGAGTAGAGGTGGAGATTTGCAATTAGCTGATTTACTTTTAATCTCAGGCCCACCACCCATATGGACTCTTTTAGTCAAGCAGCAAAGAGATAACAGAGGAAAAGGAAATGCAGAAGAGAGGATGATGCAGAAATCATTGAGCAGCACTGATGGTGCCCTTTCCTGTACAAACTATTGAATAAATTAGTATGCAAATAAATTTAGGACAACTGTGGAAGCCCACAGGCTAGATTACATCTGACATTAAAATAATCTAACATTTTTGGATCAATAGCAGAGGGTGAAATCAGGAGAGAAGAGAAGACAAAGCTGTGCTAGTCATGTCACTCTTGGGACATACTACTGCTTAGTAGCAGAAATAGCCAATACAATTAAATCCTTAAAGCATACAGTCAAATGGGAATTACACAATATAAATAAACAACAAAAACTATGTAATTAGAACTTTTTTCCCAACTGTTCTAAAGGCTCTTAAATTCACTGTGTCTTCATCATCTAAGTCCGACTTTAGAACACTTTCTGAAAAACCCACACACTAACTGATGATTCATAAATAAAAAAGTATGTTTTTCTGTTAAAAAAAATTACCCTCACTTAACCAGGGATAGCAACAACACAGCCACCATTAGCAATGCACATTTCAGGCTTAATTATGCAAGCCTTAAACTTTAGGGGTGAGTTCTCTCTCACACAAGTAGTTCCACTGACTTTAAATGGGACTCATGTTGAGTAAGGACCATTCTCATGAAATGGTTTGCAAAGTCAGGCTCTTAATAGGCAACAGCTTGTTCTTTTTACTTGGGAAGATCACTAACAGCTGTAGTTTTCAGAGTTTGCTTCTCCATAGCCATCATTATTTAATACCTATCATACACGTCAGAAGTCTTCAACGGTATTCCTATTTCTGCTTGTCCCAGAAATTTCATTTTTTGTCATGAGGTTCCATATTACTGCCCTACAAAAAGTAGATTTACCATTCAATTCTACTGGGGTGAAATCCATTCTTCAAAACAATCAATATGAAATGCTCTAGTCCAGTCCTTTCAGCAGACCACAAATCCCTATTGTCTCTAATGGATTATCCATAGATGGCCTTAGCTATAAGCTAAGAATTTTATGATCTCCTATTTGTTTTTAATCAGCTTCCATGAAACTTGTGAAGAATTAATATATTCCAATCATTGATAATTAAAATATCCACTAAAGATTCTGCTGCTTCACTATTATTTATTCTTTTGCCCTCATTTGACCATTTTAAATCAATTTTCAGTGAAAACTACTGGTTCTTTGATTTCCTATACAAACAGCTTTAATTACTTCATGGTAACCAAACCTGTGCCAGTCATTCCTGGAAGAACATGATATTTAGTAATTGTCTCTCACAGCATTTGGAGGCTTTTTTTTTTTTTCAAGTGATGCTTGTCTTGTTTCTGCTCCCTACCACACAACCACAACTGCAGAGCAACTGAGTCATTGAGGCTAATTTGAGTCTCTGAAGGAAAAAATCTGAAAACAGTTTTTTTCCAAATCAAATCCCTTAAAGCAATAATTATCTGGTTACCCCATCACAGAAAAGATACTGCTCAAAATAGTCATTGGTTTCACAAAAGCACCAGACCAGAACACTGACTGACTTGCCTAGAATTTTTAATTTATCTTTTTTCAGCAGATGAATTCCTTCCTACTGCTCAGTATTTTGGAGTTTATTTGCAATGTAGGCCATGATGATGATATTTTAATCCAATTTGTTTATCTCTATAAAATATGCCTAGACCAACATTTTATTTGCCTCATAAAACATGTATTGTAAATAATTTTGGAGGAATCATAAACAACTGCAAGAATGTTAAAATGCTTTAGGAGCAATTATCAGGCACTCATGTTTATCAGTTTAGAAGGGTAAATTCTCAGCATAAAGTAGCTATAATCTGCCATAAAACTATAGTACATTTGACCTTTTATCACCTAAGAAAAAAGCAACACAGTCACATGCTGTCACAAAAACTCTCATATGGACACAAGCTTCCTTGCAAGGCCAGCTCAGAGAATAAAACAGAGTATGATACAGGCATGACAGAATAATCCTGTTCAAGATTGTCAGTCAAAAAAAAAAATCAATGTAATCTTTGGTTTCTTTGGCCATTAGTCTCCTAAATAGCAACTGTCATTTTTCATAACTATTTTACTATTTTAAATTGGTTTTAAACTGGCTCTAGAAGGGTAAGCTCTGCCTCCCAATTAACACCAGTTGCAGGTTCAGGGCTTATATCAGGGCTGATATAGAGGAAGAAAGGGAAAGGGGGAATGCAAGTAGTCAAGAAGACTAACCAATAAGCCTAGGTATATTGGTTAATGATATGCTTGACTACTCGTTTACATCCCTACTAGTTAACCATCTCTTAGGGAGGTGAATTAATTACTGCAAAAGGGGAGCCACTCCCATTGCTGAGGTGAGTGTTTACATTGAAATACTACAGTGGCACAACTACTGCAGCTGTAGCATTTTCAGGGTAGACACAGCCTTAGGCAGATCTATTGTTACCATCACCAGCCCCCTAACAGACACACCTAATGGGGGTGGAATTGCCTCTCAAAAAAATTCTACAAGAGGACTGAGCAGTCTTAAGGTAGGAAAATCTAGTAACAGTTACCTACTCTGGGCACTTTCCCCTCCTCCCTGATGAAGGGGAACAGCCATCAATGTTCCTATATGAATCAGGAGCAAGGGGAGCTCCCACACCTCACCTAATGGGCAACTAGGAAATGAAAGGCTTGGGCACTTCCAGATGTAGGGTGGTCTGTCTCTTTTCTGTATGGTTTTATGAGAAGCAATCCCATTTCAGACACATCCCATTTTCATGGAACAACCAAACCCTTGCCTTGCTTTAAGTTAGGATAAGAGAAAGCTGTATACCAAATTTGGCAGTCCTAGCTCTTACTGTGTAGGAGGAGTTCTTGAACAAACAGAGTGAGACAGACACATGGACAAACTCTCTCAAAATACAGTAGATATGCACCATATTTCCAAGTCTGGTCTGGTTGTGAAGTAGGCAGTAAAATGCCCCATATTCCATTATTAGACAATAGCATGGCTCAGGCTCAATAAAATAATTTAGAAATGAACCAAATGCAGCTTGAAGTGAAAATGTTCAATGAACAACATGTGGCTATTTTTAAATGCTGTTTTATGGGTGACAAAGTAAACGAGTCAAACAATTCTGATCGCAAACAGCAATTAATTTTTTTTATATCCATTTATTTGAACACTGGCAAACATCCACCTTGCACTTCAGTAGGGGTTTTTTTTCCCTCCCAGTAATTATTCTAAATGATTTTTGTTAAAATATAACAGCTACTAAATGAGAGTCTTCTCTTTGAAGAAAGACTAATGATTCAAGATGCTCATTTGCTGTTATTCAAATTACCTTATTTATAATGTGAGGGGGTTTTGTAGCACTATAATAACTGGTTCAGTCAAGGAATGCATTCAGAATAGTTGCTGGCACAAGAGGTGATGTCACAGTTACTTTTAAACTACCTAATAATGGAGTCAGTGCACTGTTCTGGCGATAACTGCATAATTGACACTACTGCACTAACTACAAGTTGGTGAGTGCTAAAAACTAACTGTTGCCTTTGTAAGTTTAAGGAGACTGTTAAAGAAAACAGATTTCTCCCCCCTCCCCAGGTTAATGTAGCTTTTGTCTCAAGCACTCTGAATAGTTGCCTTTAAATATATTGCATGTGATGATGGAGGAGGAGCATAGGCACAAAATTCTGTCAGCAGCCCACAAATTGTGTAGCAGGTGGTTCTTCTATCACACCAACAGCCTACTGACACAGTGTTTGCTCTTAGGCATTAACTCAGACTTTAGGTTTATTTAAAAATATAAATAAATAAGGTAATACAATCCAAATGTTTACATTTATGTTCTAGCAATATTCTTTATGGGTTTCTTTTGTTTGCTTTAATTAAGTAACTTGCAGTTAAAGTTGGCAGTTTCACACACTGCAGTACATTTGGCACCTCTTTATTATGCCTTTTGATGTTTTAACTTTGCTTTTAGCAGACTTAAGTAACATTACAACCACAAAGCTAGAAACACTCCACTTAGGCAAGATGCAAAGAGCCCTCAAATGTTTTACTGCAGAATTGCTCCCCAGCAGTTGAGATTTAACATAATTCAGCTGCTCTTAACTTATATCTTGTTCTTAAATAGTCAGTCACAACTCTGAAAGTTCAGCAGGATAGCTTCACTAGGAATACTTAGAGCAGCCTGTCTCAACTAGAAAGGTGGAGGGAAGTGACATGAAGGGTCATGAATTATTAAAACTCTGATATCAATATAAAATATTACAAAAAATTCTAGGGGAAATCTAAGCCTGGCCAATGGGATATGTACTTTTATTTTATATATTAGTCGATATCTATTGCAAAGTATACTGAACATGACACACTTTCAAGCCCTTTGTTTTGTGTGGTTTGCTGGAGTTGCACAAGTGCTTCTGGTTAGAAATAACTTTGCTTCTAGGGAATTATCTTCTTTTCTACACATTAAAATGGACATATCTTGATTAATGAAATTATATTCCATTTGAAGACTTGGCACTACACTGATACTGGAGAAATATTTCTTGGCAAATGAAGTTACACCCTCCATTTTTGGTTTAATCTGTCAATGTCAGTAAACATACAAGGCAAGCATGTAATCTTTGGTCTGCAAGACAACACTTCCAATGCTATTGCTGGCAGTAGACTAAAGTGTGAATTGTGAACCTTGAAAATGAAGTCTCTATCAAGCATTGCCAACTTCCTGATGATCTAATGTTCATACAGCTAATTCTTAAAAAGGAAATAGATATGGCTTCCACCCTAGGCTCTCAAATATTGTACCATAATAACTCTCTAATCTTCGCACAATAGCTAGCTGTTATCCACCTGAATATCTTCTGAATTTCTTTTATCCATCATGAATTCCTATTGTTGTGTATGAATTGTAGCTCAGATAACAACATCTTGGGATGAACGGTACAATGGCAACAAAGCCTCTTGTTCTTTCCAACATCAAGCAACTTCCTTTAATAAATGTTTTTCCCCGAGCTTTCAATTTTCTTGATGGGTAAAATAATTCCCCTCTAACTGAAGTCTTTTCTAGGACACCCATGTCTGAAAGAAGGAATGATAGATTTTTCACATCTTGTTCTTGCAGGCAGATAGTAGGTTCTTTGAAATGCCAATAAAGATTAAAGAGATGAAGAGAATTACCTCATTTTAAAAGACTGGAAATGACTGAAGTGAAAATTATAAACAGTTATAGCAAACAAGGTGATAAAGAGGAGCACACAAACTGGGTTAGGATAGAGAGAGTTCTCTGCTCTATCCTACCTGTATAGGCAGTGAACAGCACTACACGGATTAGTAAAAATAAATCTGTTACCACAGGCAATTTATCAAAGCGCAAAGTTAGATTAATTCCTGTACCAATAGAGTTTAGCATATGGACAGAGCAGGTGGCAGCCTGAATTCAGCCTGGCATAATTGGGGGTTGGTTCAGCCTCCAGTATTGGTTTGGACAGTCATAATGTTTGACCTAATTAACGTGTCAGCTGCTATGGTCCCTATTGCTCTTGTAGAAGCAGGGGAATAGTTAGGGCGGAAGAATACCTTGGCCAGGCCTCAGCACATTCTCTATGCCAGAGGCTTCTGTGAGGAAAGCAGAAAGTTAGCATAGCTGGCTCTACCTCTGCTGGAGAGCTATCTCTACCAGAAGTTTATCCCAAGAGAGTCATAGAACCTTTCTGTGAAGTAGATGGCACATGAGCATAGGGAAAGCTTCCCTCCTGAACTTTGTCTTCTCTTGTGGGTTCCAGATAAAGAGCTATGGTCCTGATCCTCCACACGTGGCTGAGACTCCACTGAAGTTCAGTATCACCAACCCTAAGCGTATAAAAGGCCTCAAATCAAGATTCGAAAAGCCACTGTTTTTCACCTTGTGTAACAATTTGGAGAATCAATGTATAGCTCATGAATTCTGTTTGCTATTAGGGACTCTCAGTGTCAGACTGGAAACTCCATTTTGAATCTGGGCTTGTTTACATTCTCTCTTGTCACCATAGTGAGAGAAAACACACAGGAGAAATTCTTGTGCCTCGCACAGAGCTGTAACTAGGTATTTTTACACCTGGGGCTAAATATTAATTATACACCCCCCCTCTCCTTAGGTTAGCACCCATGGTGCTCTTTACTTTTGCAGCTTATTATTTGTACTTTTTGCGTCTTTGCACCCCTGATTATGATGTGCCTGGAGTGAGCATCCTGCTCTTGTTATGGCCCTGACAGGGCCAACTATGAGTCAATAAACACTAATGATCATCATTTCAAATGTTGTACAGTTGAACAAAGATGGCTACAACCAATGTTCCCTTTGATCTTTTCCATTCATGTGTGGATTTTTTCCCATCCGCATGAAGAATAAATTTTTACATTCACCAAAGCATGTATAAAATAATGTGCATCAATAAAAACACAAAACTTAGCTGTGGGTAGCATTTGAATTTCTCCTGAACTACCGCACAAGCACACAGTTTACAGGGAACATTGGCTACAATCCTGTGCAAACAAGTTTTTCAAGTACAGAAATAATAACTGGCCAGTGGTTCACTTTAGAGGGAAATTGTGATCCCTTGATAAAATATATCAGGAGATATGCCTCTCTCATAGAGCTGGAAGGAACCTTGAGAGGTCATTGAGTCGAGTCCGCTGCCCTCATGGCAAGACCAAGTACCATCCCTGACAGATTTGCCCCAGATGGCCCCCTCAGGAATTGAACTCACAACACTAGATTTAGCAGGCCAATGCTCAAGCCACTGAGCTATCCTTCCCTGCTAAGGCTGACTCACTTCACAAAAGGAACTGGAAATTATAAAAAAATAGTCTCTCTCTGATCATTTTAGAGAAGGAGAGGGAGAAGGCCAGAAACTCAACATTCTGAAGAAGCAGCCTTGTGCAGGAGAGAAGGAAGCATTTTCTGCAGCATTCTCCCGCTCCCTACATTCCAAGTTGTCTGTGCTGTTTCTACACATTCCTCCTTCCTACTGCCCATTCAGTTTAATTTCTCACCCCTCAACTATATTTTTTCCCCATGCTTGGCATTCACATATTGCCTATTGGGTCCACCATCTTCCTTCTGCCCAACCTGGCTTCAGCCCTGCTATAATCAATAAGAGACCACAGACATTTTTTCTGGGTGAAACCTCATTTTCATCTGCAAAATTTAGTGACATGGATTATTCAGGTTGCTGAGACCAGCCTGTGGCTTCATGTTCAGTGAGGAGAAAGGGAAATGGCAGCCATTATGATTAAGAACAAAATTTCATGAGACTAAGGCAGAAGTAAAAATATCATGAAAAAACCTTAAAACTAAATGAGACTCAGAATAAAATTAGGATGTGATAGGTTGGAATATATCCCTATCAAGCTGCAACTTTCAGTTGGGGTTACAATTTAAGAATATAACTTGCATTTTAAGTATGTACAGGCAGTCCCCAGGTTACGTACAAGATAGGGACTGTAGGTTTGTTCTTAAGTTGAATTTGTATGTAAGTCGGAACTGGTACATATTTTGGGGGGGGGGGGGGCTGAAGTTAGGTGGAAAAGACCCTGATTCTCATACAACTTCCTTATTTTAAGAAAAACACATACTGTTTTGATATGAAGGTTTTTTTGGTTGATATTTTAATTAAAAATTGATCATAAGTTTCAGTGTTTCATGCTATATCCAAATCTTCCTTTTGGGGTACCTGAAAGATCCCAGTTATTCATTTAATAGTCAGAATCTTTGTTTTTTATAACTAAAAAAAATTTATTCAATGCATATTACTGTTTCAAATAGAATTGGCTACAGATGGTTCAGTGAAATGGGTATTAAGTGTAATCAATAGACATTGGAGAGCACAGTGAAATATTGATACAATCAAAGCTGTTGTTGTAGTCTGCTGAGCAGAAAATGGAAATCCCTTCCTGTGAAGTATGTGTGTGTGAATTTATCCACAGGATTAATTTTAAAGAAAAATTCTGCGTTGGGAACAGGAGTTTAGCCACAGGTGGGTCCTCATTGTCCACTCACCCACTTTGCAACTAGACCCATCCCCTCGGGGCTTACCCTGCTCCACTCCAGCCAGGGTGTGGGGTTGGGGCTTATCCTCTTTTCCCTTCTGTCCTGCTCCTCCCCATTCTTGCCCACCTACACCACTGGGTAATTTTTCAGCTTCACCTCTGCCAGGCTGGAAGGGACTTGTTAATTTCCCCCGTTTGTAACTAGGGATCCGATGTAAGTCGGAATGATGTAACCCGGGGACTGCCTGTAACTACCTATCCAGATATGAAAAAGGCATCTTACTCTAATGTACCTGAAGAGTTTAAAACACAAGAGTAATCAGCTTTGATTGTCTTCCACTCAGAAGTCGTCCAGCCACTGAACAATGGCTCTGGCCTAGGGAAGAGCAAGGCAGAAGGAAACTTGTCAAATGACAGTGTACAAAACCTTATTTAAGGGCTGGATCTATTCCAATCTCCCCCTCTCAATAGCTGCCATCACCTGCCAAGGAAGACTGTAGAAAACAGAGGAAAAAACCTGCTTCACACATTGACCGGGCCTAAATACTCACAAGAAGGGGTGAGTACACACTCAGGTGAGAGATGTATACGTTTGCCGTTTTCATGTAAGAGTTACAAATGTTCAGGCTTTGAAAATAAAATTGCTGTGATATTAGAAATACCCATGCTGAGCCTAATTTTTCCAGCTACATAGTCCCCCAGGAAATAAACCATAAACCAGAGCACCATGGAGACGTGGAACTCTCCATGAGAGTGAATAATTGACTAGGGAAGCTTGGGAGGTCTTATCGTTGACTGCAGGGCCTACAGATGTTGAATTGCTGAATTCCAAATAAGACCACAAGAGGACATACTGGTTTAGGCCAAAGGTCCATCTAGCCCAATATCCTATCCTCTGACAGTACCAATTCCAGGCGCTTCTGAGGGAATGAACAGAACAGGTAATCATCATGTGATCCATCCTGTCACCCATTCCCAACTTCATGAAGGTTGTCAGACTAGAGGTCTGCACACACGATTGTCCTTTCAAGGCTCAAGAGCTAGAAAGAATGAAAGGATGTCACCCACTCCAGCTGGCTTGGAAGCATATAAAGTGTTGCCAACCTTTTTTTTTGAGGGGGAGGGAGGAGAAATGCGGGGAGTTAGTGTCAGAAGACAGGATTTTAGCTGGGACTGTAGCCAGTCTGGGGATGAGATGAGAAGCTTCAACCCTCTTTCAAATTTGAGAACTCTGTGTGGCTGCTGGCTCCACTTGCACTGTGTCTTCAGTTTGCACTGTTATAACTAGAGCATAATCTACACTAAGAAATTAATTCAACCCAGCAATGTCGGTTGGGGTGTGAAAAATCTACATCTATAGATTTAACCATCCTAATCCGCTGATGTAGACAGAAGAATTGTTTTGTTAACCTAACTCTGTAAACTTACCTAGCACTTCTTGTGGAGGTGGATTACACAGGTCGATGGAAGTACCCCTTCCTTCAGCATAGGTAATGTCTACACTCAAGTACTAATGCAGCTGTGCCGCTGTAGCATTTCTCATGTAGGAAAGCCCTAGGTATTGTATGTAGTGTTGCAGTATTTACAGGGCATGGTCTCTTTTTAGATTCCTGCAATACTAGAAAAGAACATTGTTGTGTTTCTGTCTGGAAAGCAAAGCAGTTGCTTTGTTCTTAAATGTTACAAATTTGAAAAGTACATTACAGGAAAGCAGTTTTTAAAAACTTGTGGTGTGCTTGTAGGTGTTCATTTATCAAGAAAAGGTGCAAAAAACGGAAACAGTGATGATGGTGGAAGTGGTCACAGCAAAACAAGATACCAGGAAATGAAATGCAGTATCTGACAAAGAAACCACAATTTTCAATGTTTCTGCGGTGCTGAACAGTGTTCTTTTGACTTCCATTTAGTTTTTTAAAATGGCAGCATGAGCACAACTTTGTGCATACAGTTAGTTGCCTGTGTATTTTCTCAGATTCTTATACAAATGTTTTACTAAACAACTTCTTGTCTAATATTGTAGTATCTCTGTTGCTATATTCCAAAACTGCTTCTGAATATCTCTTAAAACAAATCTGTTCTAAACTATTAACTATCTTACTACAGGAAAACGAAGTAAAGTTTTCTTCTGTGTACATGCAAAATTACAATTCAGTGTAATTTGATAGTTCACATAGAAACAAAGCTACATGTAACATTTACAAATCCTACACAGCCGATTTTAAATTGTGTGTAGTGGCATTTGCAAAGGACAATGGAAACAGAGCCGCAGGGAGAAAATACTCTGTGAACAAAAAGTCTATTCGGGAGTGGAGAAAGGAAGAAGCAGAGTCATTCTTGTCTTCCCTTCAGTAAAAAAAACTGTATTACATGCGGACGAGTACAGGGGAAGGGGCGGGGTATGTAAAACTTCGCATAACCCACGGGTTTTATTCTTTAAAGTACGGTACATCAGTGTAGAGTATTAACACTTTGCTTTTCTTCTTCTGAGAGGAAAGGCATGGGGGAAAAGAGCAGCGATAGTCTTTACTCAGTACATTGGATTTACACTTTTCTTCCTACCACATATATTCACTTAATACAGCCAATAATGCAAAGACCATGACAGTGCTGCTCTGATTTAAAATTTTATTGTGCTTAGAGTGAAATTTAGCAAAGCTTGAAACCTAAGTGGTAGAGTAGAGGGGTTGACAATAAGTCTTTAAAGAGCCTGATTCATCTCCATTAAAATCAAATAACACTTGTAGCCATAAATATTCAGCAACCTGCTTCTCCTTCTAGCTCCTCCTTTACTTCTCTTTTGTACTGCAGACCTGGCTAAGTCCTTCTTGCCCCCAGTCAGTAGTCTGTAATTACATACAAAATTTGGGCCCCACATTCAGTACTGCCAACCTCAGTAAATCAGAATTTGTGAATCAGACCACCCAAAAGACAAGACTTTGTAGTTATACAGTGTTTTTTTATTTGCCTTTGATTTAACTCTCCCAGACCATTGCCCCTCAGTCAACTTTCCCTCAAATTTATTGGGTAGGGTAATATTTGGCCTTTGTTGCAAGTGTTCCAATCCCTGTCCCCACCTCTCTTCACACAATCCCCTCCCTTCAGCTGTCCCCATCAGTTCAGGCTTCAGCCTCATTTCTGCTCCTCCTGCAGTTTTTACTCCCCTTTTCTAGGCTGGGGAGAGGTAAGGGTGAAAAAGGGTGGTGTCCCCTTCTCTTCGTCTTTTGCTCCTTCCCAGGTTGGGTATTGCAGGAAGAGAGGGGGAGGAGCAGATGAAGAGCCAAGAGCTGTCAAGAGCTGCTCCTTCCACCTCCTCCTCCCCACCTCTGAGAATGTGTTTTTATTTTCACTCTATAATTTGTCAAGTTACAAGAAAACCCCAAATATTTAGCTTTTACAAAGTCTCCTGATTGGAAGGGGAGAGGTGGTCTGATTTTTTTGACCATTATTTTATGCTATCTACTTTCTTATTATCTACTATCTTATTCTGCTAGTACATTTAAACCAAACTATTCAATTTAAGTTTTTACTTTAGTTAGTGCAAGAAAATCTGAAAGTGAACCTAACAGGGCACTGGAATGTTTAGTTTGCATACACTGCATGGGACTGCATATGGTGCATTTGTTTAAAGCACCTACTCCATTTTATTTGTTGTTTTTTAAAAAGCAATACTGAATGCTTAAGGGCCTTCGGTGAGGAACCAGAAAGCCTTTGACAAGGTCTATTGCCACAGGTTCTTAAGTAAAGAGTCATGTAATAAGAGGGAAGGTCCTCTCATGGATCAGTAACTGGTTAAAATACAGGAAACATAAGGTAGGAATAAACGGTCAGCTTTCATAGTGGAGTGGGTAAATAGCAGGTATATGTACTGTGACCCATGCGTTCAACATATTTCCTTCAATGATATGGAGAAAGGTGTAGACAATGAGTTCCCAAAGAGAGCTAAAAGACTAAGTTAATCAATAGGCAGCAGGCTTAAAACTAACATCAGGAAATACCTGTTCACACAATGCATAGTCAACTTGTGGAATGTATCGCCAGGGGATGTTGTGAACATTAAAAGTATAAATTAGTTCAAAAAAGCATTAGGTAAGTCCATGGGTGACAGGTCCATCCATGGCTATTAGCCAAGCCGGTGAGGAATTTAATCCCAATACTCTGGGTGTCCCTAAACCTCTGACTACTACGAGCTGGGATTGGATAACAGGGCATAGATCATTCAGTAAATTGTCCTGTTATGTTGCCTCTGAAGCACCTGGCACCAGTCTCTATTAGAAGAAGGCAAGAGTGAAATTATGTGCCGGAACATACCAGTATGCTGGGATCTTGGGCCAGGTGGGTGGGCAGCAGCTCTGGTTCCCAAGAATGGGCCAGAACCTCAGTGGAAAGGGCAGGGTTATAGGATCAGACTCCCTCCAGCCAGTTCTTCATGGCTGCTGCAGCCATCAGGAACCCCCGGCTCTTTTAAATTCCTGAGGACCCAGGCAGTGATGTTTAATTGCTGCCATGGCAGCACTTTTGGCCATGTACAAGCCAGTACTGGGGACTGCTTCTTACCGGTACATTGTATCACTCCACTTAAACCTCTGAAAACAGAACACTGGGCTAGATGGACCATTGGTATTACCCAGTACAGCCATTCTTATGATCTTAAATAGTTAACAAATAAGTTGGGCTGAAAACCAACGCTAAGAAAAAATGACAAGAATCAATACACAATAAGAAACACCAACAACACTTTCTGTGGCTAACATGGAAGAGGTCCAATATGTCACATTATTCTTACTGTGCTGCCAGGATATAAGTAGAACCAAAGGAAAAAACATTAAATCCAGAGTAACAGAAGTCAGATATACCCTTGGCAATTCTAAAGCTGATATGGAGAAACAGAAATCTTCCCTTCCAAACTAAACTTTGACTTTATAGTGGTATTAACTTCTCAATCTCATATGGTTCAGAAACTTGGAGACTTAAAACCTTACTATCAAAACTTCAAGATCTAATGAAGTGTTGCCTTAGCCAAATCCTCAGTATCAGATGGCCCAACACACACACACACACACACACATACACATACACACACACACACACACACACACACACACACACACGAGGAGGAAGACATAATAGAAATCAGTAGGACACGAAATTACAGAAAAACAAACATTGATATGGTTAGAGCATAGATGGAGGAAAAACCCAAATATAACAAGACAGGCATTGAACTGGAATCCTAGGGCAAGAAGTAAAGAACGGGCCAAGAGTAACATGGAAATGCACAATAAAAATAGAACCAAAAGCTATCAAAAAGATGCAAGAATCTTATACTGGAGCAAGAGACTGGCAAAGAAAAGAGTGGTGAAGACTACGTTCTGCATAGAAGAGAGAGGCATAAGAGATCTGTATGTACTAAATGTTTTTATTCAACTTTTCATTTAAGGTTTAGAGCCTATTTTAATTAACATAACCTTTTTCCCTTTGGAAAATACAAACTAGAATCTATCGTATTACATGGAGGTCTCTTCCTTGACTTTGAGATCAGGAGATGGGTTTAATCCATATGAGAAAAACTCAAAGGAATAAAGAGCAGAAATTATAACTACAGATGCAATGACAGGTGGATATAATAGCATAAGTATGTTCACTGTAAGAAGGGTCCTACCAAACTCACGGTCATGAAAACACATCACAAACCATAAAGTCTGGTCTCCTTGCATGAAAACTGGTCTGTTGTGTGCTTTTACTCTATACTACATAGATTTCATGGGGGAGACCAATGTTTCTCAAACTGGGGGTCCTGAACCAAAAGGGTCAGGGTTCATAAGATTATTTGGTGGGTCATGTATTTCCATCCTTACTTCTGCATGGTCTTCAGAGTGGAGTTGGATGGCTGAAGAGCAGCGGCTATTGGCTGGGCGCCTAGCTCTAAAGGCAGCACATGCCCCACCATAAGAAGTGCAGAAGTAAAGATGGCAATAACATATCATGACATCCACCTTCTGTGCTATGGCTAGAAGCAGCTCCCCCTTCAGAGCTAGGCTCGCAGACGGCAGCCACTGCTCTTCAACTGCCCAGTGCCAGCACCACCAGTAGCTCAGAAGTAAGGGTAGCAGTTAGGGATGCTAAAAATAGTTTAATATGGTAACCGTGTAGCCACTAAAAATCTTACCGGTAACAAAATTACACATGCTGCTGAAGCCTCCCCCAAGTGGGACCGCCAGCCCCTTTCAGCCCAGCCCAGGGCAGGACTTTGCTGCACTGTTGCAGGTAAGTCGCCTCACCAGGAGCCAGCTGAGTGTAGCAAATACCATTTACCAATAACCATTTAACTGATAAGCTCATGCTTATTTGGCTACAATCTAACATCCCGAGTAGCAGTACTGCAATCCCCCCCTCCTTACAATGACTTTGCAACCCTCCCTAAATCTTTTTTTTTGGGGGGGAGGGGGAGAGGGGAGGGTCAGGACGCCTAAAATCACAACACTGTAAAATTTCAGATTTAAATAGGTGAAATCATGAAAATTACTATTTTTAAAAATCCCATGACACTGAATTTGAGAAAAATTGAAATAATTTGCTAGGGCTCTAACCGTAAATTATAATTAAGTTTTCATTTTGTTGGAATCCTCTGTCACGCCAGACAAAATACATACAAGTGATATGCATCTGGCTCCTTTTACCTTGCCATTTCAGTGCACTATAAAGGTAAGTCACCTCAGGACCCATATGTAAATCTGAAATGGAACGCATTCTCAATCTAGGGACTGCCGATAATGAAAGGCAAGACAATATCTAAATAACTGGTACAGGAGAAGAACAAAACAATGGTGAACATTTCTCTGTTTAAAATGTTTTCTTTACACTGACAGCATAATTGTACTTATGTGAAGAACAGGCATTGCAGCTAATTCAGAGTACTGGTTAGAGAAGTCCTATTTAGCAATATGGCTGAAAGGGTTGTTTATATCTTTGCACTCTTCTGTTTACATGCTATCTTATATTTAACACATTTCTACTAAATATTTATATTTCACCACAAATAAAGCTAAAATTTCCACTGGAATATTTAGTAATTACATTATTTTTTGTTCCAATCAGGTCTGAACTAGTTGGCTTTAAATATTGAGATTAATGGTACAGAACTAAATATAGATGTAAAGTTTATCTACCCTGAGAACGACCTTGTTAACAGAGCAGGATCATGTATAAAAAAACTAGTCCTGGATATCCAAGTCTACATGGTTGTGTGGAAATACCAGAATTACCACTATTCATCAGACTGAATAAATACAGTAATATTTTCTTCCTTATGACATAGTGCCAAGACATGGACTTGTAACCAATATCATGTGAAAGAACTTCTAAACTTCTATATCAGGCATCATAGCATACCTAAGGAAGTTGCTCAAGCATGGAAAATGTGTGTTTTAAAGAGGCAAAGTAAATGCTTCTATAAAACTTCCTTTCTACTATTACACAACTAAAGATTATTATAAACCAAAAATAAAGCCTTAAGAAATCTGAATGCATTTTTCTCAGTTTTAAAATTCACAGTTTTGCTTATCACTAGTGTGTACAAGCTAGTGGTTTTTATAAAAAGTTTCCAGTCAGTTTCATTTTCAGGTGTATGCACTACTCGGTACTGTGGTGTTTGGACTGAAAAGCCTGCTGGGGAAGTGTTGAGAGTTTTATTGACAGTTTAAATTTATTGAAAATATTTCCATTAGTATAAAACATATTGCAATAAAATTTTTACATTTTTTTTAGAACTAAGCTACTTGAAAATGGCCCTAGCCTGTTTCCTGTCAAATACTTTCATCATTTAGTTGGTTCTAGGGTTGTCAAGCGATTAAAAATGTGTATTACAATTAATCGCATGCCACTTCCCTGTGAAACGCCAGGCAGCATTTCAACAAGGCAGCACTGCATGGAGCCTGGGATCATCTGGAGTTCCAAGGTGACCCTGGGCTCCATGCGGCGCTGCCCCTTGGAAGCGCCATGGTGGTGTTTACAAAGCGCAGTGCAAGCCAGAGCCCGGGGTCAGCTGGAGTCCCCAGCTGACCCTAAGCTCCATGCAGCACTGCCCCTTTAAGGCGCTGGAGCAGCACTTCAAAGAGGCAGTGAAGCATTAATGCCTGCTATTAATGCATTAATTTTTTTAACACATTAATCCTGTCCTGCATTAATCGCAGGTATTAACGCAGGTCAATTGACAGCCCTACTTGGTTTCCTTACAAGTGTTCAATAAGATCCTTCCTTTCCTGTCCCATTTAGCCATGCTACATGACACCACAAAGAATCTCTCGAGATTCACTGGTTGCAGGTCTTGCTTGGCTTTATTTGCATTTCGTGATGCACTGCACAGTGAGCAAGACAACATGTCAGAGCTCTCATTTTCCAAGGCTCTAGCTTCCCTTGACAATGGGCAATATCTTTGACTATAGTTTCATTAACTTATTTAATGTGCTGAAGACATAGAAGAAAAAAAGCTTAGCACCTTTTCTAAGGCTTTCATGGGAATTGAAGGCATTCAGCACCCAAGAGGATTGGTCATTAATGATATAAAATATTTGGCTATTCTAATAGTCAATGCAATTTGCATCGACTATTCGATTAGTCGATAAAGAGGGCTCCACGCGACATTGCTACTTTGAGATGCTCCATGCAGCCCAGGCCAGCTAGGAGCTGCATGTAGCATTTCAAAGCCACAGCGCCATGTGGAACCTGGGGTCTGGCCCCAGGCTCCACATGGCGCTGTTGCTTTGAAGCACCCACCACCACTCCCTTCGCTGCCTCTTTCTGATAGAGTTAGCATGGTGGAGGGAAGCAACCAGTTGACTAGTCTGTCGACTATCCAATAAGCATTTGCTTCTTGGATAGTCAACTAGTCGTTCACATCTCTAGTGGTCATTAGATTGGAGTACCATATTTACAAGGAGACAATATTTCCCCTCAGTCTCCACCATTCTTTACCTCTCACTCAAACTCAGAACATATCTTAGAGTAAAGGAAACACTGAAACACAGCCTAGATTTTATTTTAAAACTGTAAGTACTGCTACATCCTTTTCTCCTCCCCCTCCCCCCCACCCTCTGCCTTACTACACACACTTAATACAAATTTGGTATGAAATTGATGGTATACAATCAGTACATTATGATTTAATGTTTACCTGCCAAAACTCTTCTTCATGTTTAATTTCTTGAAAATCAAGTGCATATTTAATGCTTATATTAATAAAGGCTGTTTCATATTTCACAGGATCTACTAAACTAAGGTAATGCTAAACTGAGTGGTTAGTCCATTATTTCCTTTAATAAAATACATATAATATGAAAAAAATCACACCCTCACTTTAACTTTAGCATGATCAAACTGAAGCAGTAAAAATAAAGAATTTCTCAACAATTTTTAGGTCACAGAGGTGTCTTGCACTAGAGGGAAGGAGAAGCCTAACCAACTACAAAAACTCCATTAAATACTGTCAAAGCTGCTGTGGCACATTTTTACATCTACTCAGGCACAGGATACAAAATAACCTCACTAACATTGAAGTCAGATAAGTAACTTAATATGGTGGTTTTTCAGTGCTGTGTTTGCATATCAACATGTTTTAATGGTAACTAACCAATGAGAATCAACCTCTAAGAAAACAAATTCTAGTGTAAATGTAAAACACATTAAAAATCAATGATTTAAATAAAGGTTTCCCGCATTATTTAAATAATTAAAATCTTATTTAAATTGCTTTGATTGAAAATTAAAAAAAAAAAAAAAAAATCAATCCTCCCTGGAGAAAGCCTTGAGACAGACAAAAAATAATTTAGCAAGAGACAGAGGACCCAAAAGAGTCTGTCCACAAAAACCTGACTTCAGTCACAGAAATGTTTACTTTTGGAAAGATTTGAGTTTGAAATGCTGAAGATACATTTAAGATTCATTTAGAAATAGAGCAAGGACAGGATAAGGCAGACAGGTCAATGTGAAAATTGGTTGCATAAAGACGTTAGTACAGAGCAATAAGCAGCTCCTGGCTCAGATGTAGTTGGTTCACCGGGTTTAGCTCTGGAAGGCTGCCAGATTCTTTATTTACCTGCAAGTAAATATGTATAATACCCACTCACTGCTCCCACTGGCCACAATTCATTGTTTCCAGCCAATGGGAATTGCGGAAAGTGGTGGCCTGGCTTGTGCCACTGTCTGCAGCTCCCATTGGCTGGGAACAGCAAACTGCAGTGGGCTCATAAGTTACCATTCATGATTACACACTGCCCACTGCAGCACTGGCTCCTGAGGAGCCACCTCCCTCACTCATGTAAACGTGTGTCACTGAAATTTTCAGCGGTTACACATTTACCTGAATAAACTCATTTTAACATCCCTACCAGAAAGAAGGGGTTAAAGCTGCCTAGCGAGCTAGAGGTGAAAGATACCTCATCTCAGACTTCGGAAGGAACTTCAGATTCTTAAATCATAGGTCAAGTTTGGTAGCTTTCAAAACCTCACATTGTTACCTGTCAAACCTGCGGAAAAAGTGTTTATAAAATAAACATGTCGAGTCATCATCCAAGACTGCTATAACATGAAATAAATGGCAGAATGTTAAACAGAGCAGGAGACATACAGTTCTCCTACAGGAGTTCAATCACAAATTTAATTAATGCATTTTTAATAAGAGTCATCAGCATGGACACACATCCTCTGGAATGGTGGCTGAAGCATGAAGTGGCTTACAAATGTTCATATCTGGCATGTAAATATCTTGCAATGCCAGCTACAAACGTGCCATGCATACTCCTGTTCTCACTTGCTGGAGACATTGTAAATAAGAAGTGGGCAGCAATATCTCCCACAAATGTAAACAAACTTATATGTCTTAGAGATTGGCTGAACAAGAAGTGGGAATAAGTGGACATGTCAGTTATAAAGTTTTGCATTGTTTTGGTTTTGAGTGTAGTTCTTATGGAATAAAAAAAATACACATGTAAGTTGCACTTTCACAATAAACGGACTGAACTACAGTAGTTGTATGAAGTTATTTATTTGGGCAGAAGATTTCATGGATAAAAATCACATGGACAAATGGGAGCTGTCCATGTTCAACCAAAGGTGAAGTCAATCTCTCAAGTACTTCTTCAAAGCATCACTTCAATCTTGTTTGTGTTCATCAGGATCCAGATGTTCTTCATCCAAGAACTAACATTAGTTGCACCAAAGGTGTGAGATACATAATTGAGTGTTTGCATACTGTTAGCAGCTCAACCTGATGCATCTATTTCTTTCCCCCAGTGGTCTTGTAGATATCGAAAGAGGTAGGATTGTGTGGATCCCCATGAGACTGTAAAGAAGAGGGTTTGGAGAGAGGAAGAATTTCTCTTCACCACTCTGAGAACTGGAGCCATTGTACTGCTGTGCCATCTACACCTTTGATGTAGCTCACTACAAGCCAGATTAATGTACTGAGTCAAGCATATATTGGTGAAAAACACAATCTGAGTTGCACTCTGTGATGTAATGTCAGTACCTTGCTGGTCGCTATGCTTGGGCTGTGGGTGACCACTACTGGCTGGTGTCTGGAGCATTGCCCAGCAGGTGGGCTGCCTAAGACCCAACCGGTCTGACCGGTTGAGGGCAGTGAGGTAACTAGGAAGTGAGTGTTGGGGGAAGGGGCAGTCTGGAGCTGGAATCAGTCTAAGGAGGGGGCTGGAATCTAGGGGCCCACAGACCCCATCTCAAGGGGTCTGAGGCATTCTGGCCCAGACTCCTGTAGACACATCACGTCTATGCTGTGCTGTATCCAGGAGAAGCAATAAACCCTCTCTATTCTACTGGCTGGCGGAGTCTGTTCTTGCTGCTACAGGGATGTAGGATCGGAGGAACCCCAACACGTCGTCACACACTCCAACAGTTTATAACCCCAAAGTTTCTATACCGCTTGTGGATTTATCCAAATACACACATGCACATACCCCAGAACAAGGAATCTTGTACAACAGTATAACATGTTTGGAAGGAATACACAAGATCATCTGCAAAAGTAACCCTACACCGTTTCCAATTCAGCTTCCTTGCAAGAAACCAAATGAAATGAAGTATTCATGGGAAAAATCATATTTTTATTGCAAATCTGTCAGTCTATGGACTACAAATTAAAGCACGATTTACAGGAAAACTTGAATTGAAAAAAAAAGTCAGTATAAACCTGCATTTTTCTGACGTTTTCGTGTGTGTGTGTGTGTGTGTGTGTGTGTGTGTGTGTGTGTGTGTGTGTGTGTGTGTGTAAAGAAAACTTGTCCTGCGGGATGACAGAGTGACATCACGTCACTCTGCATCCTGCAACACCTCTCGCTCAGCCACCCGGCCTCCTCCCTTCCCAGTGCTGGGGGCCACGCAGTTTTTCTGATGCTGAAGGGGGGACGAGGCAGATGCCATGCAGCCTCCCTGGTCATTACGGTGCTTCAGGGACAGAGCAGCAGCCATGCAGACTCCCCAGTGCTCCCTGGTGCTGGGAGTTGGGGTGGGAGCCACCACCCTCCCTTCCCGGGAGAATAGAAGGGTCGGGAGCTAGAGGGGTTGGGAAGAGCTGGGCCCAGCATGGCAAGGCCTCAGACCTCCTCTCCAGCAGCTGCATGGGGGAGGAGGCAAAGAGGAGG
This sequence comes from Pelodiscus sinensis, assembly GCF_049634645.1. Classification (NCBI taxonomy): domain Eukaryota; kingdom Metazoa; phylum Chordata; order Testudines; family Trionychidae; genus Pelodiscus; species Pelodiscus sinensis. Next base: position 223,318,132 of record NC_134712.1, read on the forward strand.
GCAGAGGGGAAAGGCCATGGCAGCCTTGGAGTCTCCCCAGTGGCCAGAAGCAGGGGGGCGGAAGAGCCAGGGCCAGGGTGTCCTCAGTATCACACCCTCCCTGGAAGTCAGAGGGAGAAAACTGGGCCAGCCTCAGCCCAGCCCAAGCCCCTGGCCAGGCAAGCTGGGGCTAGCCTGGCCTCAGGGACGAGGGGTGGCGGAGAGAGCCAGGGCTGCCATACCTCATCCTGGCCCTCCCCAGCAGCCGTAGGGAGCCAGGGCTGCCTACCCCCCAGAGAGGGGTGTTGATGAACATAGCAAGCAGGGGGCACTACCCCCTAGTATTAATATATTATCTAAATCCAGGAAATTGAACAAGTCTTCAGTGTGAACAAAAACTGAGTACATTGAGCAGAAAGCCTTAATGTAATATTCTAGGCAATCTAGTACACATTACTTATTTCCCATTTTCTAATGCTTGAATGTCGTGTAACCCAGAGATTAGATTAGAAGCACCACTAAGGCTGTCATTGCACACAAAAGTAAAAACATCAAAAGCAGTTTAAGTGTGTGTTAGATACCATAAAGAGATTACATGGTGTCCATCTCTGACCACACACAGTAACAGCTTTATTTCACTTAAGCGTCACATTCTTTCCATTAGGCTGCAAATGGAACAAGTGGTAGCTCTGGATTCATTGCTATATTAAAGAGTATACTACTCTGATCAAAAGATCACCTTTTATAATTTTAAAATTTACCCATTCTCTTCAGCTAAAAGCTTAAGAGCAGAAAATTAAAATTACAGGCAGTCCCTGGGTTACGTACAAGATAGGGACTGTAGGTTTGTTCTTAAGTTGAATTTGTATGTAAGTCGGAAATGGTACATATTGTAGGGAAAACTCTAGCCAAACATTTCTCCAGAGCTCAGTTTTATTCTCCCACACCTCACTTCCCTCAGTCCTTTATTCTCAAGCTGAGGTGTCTGCTGAGAAAAGCTGCTCCGCGTCTCCCTGGTCTGTTGGGGGGGGAGGGGCACTAGCTTCGCGTCTCCCTGGTCTGCTGGGGGGAAGCAGCTAGTGCGGGGTTGCCTCACCCCGTTTGTAAGTAGGGATCCGATGTAAGTCGGATCCATGTAACCCGGGGACTGCCTGTATAATCCATTCTTTTACATATCTCAACAAAATATACAGTAAATTGAAGTAGTAATATCACTCCCAGAGAGAATGGATTTTATTATCTACAAGAAATGGAAAGGGAGATGGAACTAACACAACAGCAGGAATACAAGCACATAAATTACCAAAACAGACGAAAAGCCCATTAAGCTAGGTATCCAACCATTACTGTACACAATACTTCAGAAAAAAAAAAAGTGTGAAGCTCCTAGAGTGCCCCTAAATGTAGAGTTTCTTTGTCAACACAGCTGATCATATTCCCTAAAGCATGAAAACAACTTTTAAGTTTATCCTTGGCAATATAGGAGACTAATTTTATGCATGAACATTACCAGTACCACCAAACATTTCTATAGTGTTTTTCATCATTTCATTTTACAGATAAAGAAATGGAGACACAGAGGTTAAGAAGTGGAACTGGGAATAAAACACATCAACTCACAATCCTGCATTAAACCACTGGACTATATTATAGTCCAATCTTTGTGAGTCTTGTTAGTCTTATGCTTTCAATATCCTGTAACAGAAGTTCTACCGAGGGTAAATAACATTCTACTCTCAGTTTCATCACCATATACAGTATCACTTTTCTGCTGTAGTTATTCATGCGTGGGGCGTTTCTCGAATGTGTCTTTTGAGGGCAATACAATGGAAACAAAAATGTAGCCTAGAAATTGCACGTACATGAAGGTTTCATTTCACTTTGAAGATGGAGTACATGTGCAAATAAGAACTGGGTACACATCACCTCAGGATGCAGAGATAAAATGTCTCGATGCCCTAAGTGACTGCTTCTTGGAGCAGCTGGTTCTGGAACCCACAAGGGGAGAAACAATTCTTGATTTAGTTCTAAGTGGAGCACAGGATCTCGTCAAAGAGGTAAATATAAGTGGATCACTTGGAAATAATGTTATAAAATTTAACATCCCTGTAGTGGGAAAAACACCACAGCAGGCCCAACACTGTGGCATTTCATTTCAGAAAGGGAAACTACACAAAAATGAGGTTAGTTAAACAGAAATTAAAAGGTACAGTGGCAAAAGTAAAATCTCTGCAAGCTGCATGGAAACTTTTCAAAGACACCATAATAGAGGTCCAACTTATATGTATATCCCAAATTAAAAAAAACACAGTAAGAGAACCAACAAAGTGCCACTATAGCTTAACAACCAAGTAAAAGCTGTGAGTGATAAAAAGGCATTGTTTAAAAAGTGGAAGTTAAATCCTAGTGAGGAAAATAGAAAGGAACATCAACTCTGTCAAATTAAGAGAAAAATATACAGTAAAACCTGTGTTATCTAGCATGCCCAGGGGATTAGGACATGCCAGTAAATTCTGATTATCGGGGGGGCAGAGGGGAAGAGGAGGGGAGCAGGAACCATGTGGGGGCTATGGGGAGGCAGCGTGGAAGCTGGTGGGGGCCAGGATGTGGCCTGCTGGGGGGGGTGGAAGCCAGGGGGTGGAAGGCAGAGATGGTGGGGGTGGGAGACACAGGGGAGCTGGCCTGCTGGGGGTGCCAGGAGCTGCGGGAGGGAGCCAAGATTCTTCCGGCTTGCTTCCGGCTACCATTTGTCCCTCCCCCAGGTACATGCTACACGCTCGTCTGAGGAGCAGTCTGGCACTTAAATGACCAGTTGCCTTTTTTGTTTGTTTTGCTTTTCCTGGAGTCAGAAATTTGCCAGTTTCTACAGTTTTCCGGATGCTTAATTTCCAGATATTACAATAAAACCTGCACTAAGAAAAGCCAAAAGGGAGTCTGAAGAACACCTAGCCAAAAACTCAAAAAGTAATAGCAAAAAGTTTTAAGTACATCAGAAGCAGAAAGCCTGCTAAACAACTGGGACCACTGAATGATCAAGATGCTAATGGAGCATTCAAAGACAATAAGGTCATTGCAGAGAAACTAAATGAATTCTTTGCTTCAGTCTTCACAGGCAGCTGTGGCTTCAGTGGGGGAGACCCTGCAGCTCCCAGACGGCAGGGCTGAATTCTTGGAACCTGCTAGAAGTTATAGTGTCCACGATTTCTGTGATCTCCATGAAAAAAATCATAGCCTTACACATGGGGCATGGGCAGGACTGGAACCTTTATACCAACCCTTCTAGAATCCAGCTGCAGTGTGCTCTGAGAGCCCAGCTGTGCTCTGCCCAGTCAGGGGACCAGATACCAGCATCTCCTCCCCCCCGCTCAGAGCCCAGCTGCACCGAATTTCCTGCATGCCAACTTCTGCCTTTGGGATATGCTAGGAACCCTCCAGCTCACGCCTCAGAGCAGTGTCTTCTTTCTGCAAACCAGGTTCTAACAGATCCAATAGCCCCTACTTTCAGTCAATACCACTGCAGCCTATTTCTGCAACTCTGCATGGAACTTTAAATTTTCTCAGGAGTAACAAAACCCTACATGAGCAATCTTAATTATTTTTGTTTTAAGTACATGCAATACAAACATCTTATGGCATAATCCTAGTCAATAGTGATTAGGAATTTGTCTGAGACACTGCATGGAACTCACGCAGAGTTCCAACAGCATTTGACCCTCACTCAAAAAAGTTAAGCTTTTTTTCTTTCAAAAACTTCCTGTTTACAACAAAAGTTAGCCTACTACAGATGTCTCAAAACTGTCAAAGGTCTAGTGCATAAATATTGTCACTCTCACATCCCAAATAGTGCTACAAAGATACTGTCAGATGACTGAACTATCAAAAAGGGTATTTTGCTATACATAAGTAGGCTCCTGTTTAGGAAGTTCAACATTGTAATGAATCTTCCTTAATAAAGACTCAGCCTATCTTATTTAGGCACATGTAAGTACCTGTCAAAACCAATCATAAAAATAAGACTGAGGAGGTTAATGCACTAATGAATCAAATTAGAGAATTTCTTCATACTCAGAATACAATCAATGGAGTACTGAGGTTTAGATAACAAAATGACAGCATCAGTACACATTCTTTCAACAACAGTACATGGATAGTGATGTGACTTATTAGAGAATTTAATGCAAGGTTGAACCAATGACAAGACCAGGTCACTGAAAACTAAACCCTATCTCAAACCTTAAAATACTACAGTACACAACTAAATGATTTTGTTGCAAACTCTATAGCTACATATAGTTAACCAATTAATTATCTTGAATAAACCAAAATGTTTCAAAGATTTTTCAAGTTATTTTCATTTAGGACACAAAAACTATATTCTACATCCTTACCTGAAAACGTCTTGTTACTAGTTGTGATATTTATTTTAAGAGATGTTTACAATACATATTCCATCACTTCTTCTAATTTGTTGTAATTATGTTACTGGATTATTAGTCACCAATTTTTATTTTTAAACAAGGAAAGACTTTAAAAGGCAACGTTACCTCACTTCTTAGATCACTCAATTCCACACAGTTGTCAGCAGGTTTTAAATGTCATAAGTAAGATTTGATTGTAATATCACTAATTTATTTTTGAAAAATAAGGTCTCTAGTAGAACATAGCAATTTATGCTCTTGTACGATAGATATGCAAAATGCTCCTGTCAAATATTTAATGTTCAGACAAATTCATTTGGTTTGAATAAAAGTAATATAAAACCAAAAACTAAGAAGTATGTTTCTTCCTAGAAAGTTGATATAATCCATTATGCATACATCTCACCCAGTCAGCATGACTCTGGCTCAATCTTGTGAATCTTTAACAGAAATAGCATTGGTGAGATACGCATAGAGACATTTTTTCAACCATGAGACAAGGAATGAATCTCCTATGAATTAGGGATCACCACTGTAGCAATAACCAATACATTTCTACGTTAGCTGATGTGGCAAACAGATCAACCTTTGGGACCATCCTTGAGCTAAGAATATTTTATAAAGGACACAATTTCAGTTCCTACACAATTCAAGAAAAAAAATTGTTTTCTGAGGTTGCCTGCTACTATATTCTGAATATATGTGCAGTAAGAAGCGGAGATGACTATGTATTAGCTAAGCACTGGCTTCCAGAGGTTTAGTGCTTCTGCACAGGGAAATGAGAAATGTGTACCTCCTGACAGTTGATATAAAAGGATTTTAGACAGTTCTCAATTCCAAAGGATTGATGTGGAGAAGCTGCTCTTATAAATAGCATTTTCCCTGTATCTTGGGAGGTCAAAGATGTAAAAGTAAAGCATTTGATGGTATCACTACAGTAGGCAGAAACTGCAAACATGTAACATTTCTGAAAGTTTTGGTTGTGTTCTATGACCAGTTGAATGGAATTACTGCCCTGCTAGATCGGGGTGGGCATTAATTTTTGATGGGAGGACACTTCAAGGTTTTGGTAAGTGGTCAAGGGCCACACTTTTCTATGGAGAAAATGTGGGGCCTAGGACAGAGGTGGATGTAGAAAGGAGTTCAGGGTAGGGTACTGGTGTGCAGGAGAAGGTATGAGGTGTGAGAGAGTTTGGGTGAAAAAAAGGGGTTACTACCTAGAGCAGGGGATTGGGGTGCAGGGTCCAGGAGGGGATATGGGTGCAGGAGAGGATTCTGGACTGGGGAAGGGATACAGAAGGGCGCGTGGGACCTGGGAGGGAGTTGTGATCTGGGAATGAGGGGTAGAGAGGTATTGGGTGGTGACCTGGGGCAGGGAGTTGGGGTGTGGGAGGAGATGGGGTGCCAGAGGCAGGCTCTGGCCAGAAGGCGTTTAACCTAGGTGGCTTCTGGCCAGCAGCCCAATGGGATGCCGTGCCAGGCTCCCTACTTACCGCAGCCTCGGAGTGGTTGTTCCATGTGCCTCTCTGTGCTGCACAGCTGTGGGGAATCTACATGCACTGCCCATACCCCCAACGCAATCTCTCAGCTCCCACTGGCTAGTTCTTGCAAATGGGAGCTGAGAGATTGTGACAGGGAAGAGTACACAAAGGTTTCCTCTTCCCCAATCCCCTCACAGAGGGGCAATGGAGCAGTTGCTCTGAGCCCTGGGGCTGCTCCCTCCCTGAGGGTTCCAGCAGGATGGCCACAGGCCAGACTGAAAGGCTTGGAGGGCCATATCTTGACTGTCCCTGAGTTAAGGAGTTGCTCCTCTTAATGATTTAAACATAATAAAACACCAATAAAATTGACTTTTCCCACTATTACACAGCAGAACCCCGTCTGTCACATCGAACTGGGACCAGGGCCAGTTCATAGCATCAGAAATTCAGATAATCAGGAGAATAGGAAAGTGTGAGTCTGCAGTGCTGTTTGGTAGCCACAGGAGGAATCGCCTGCTTTTGACCCTGTGCGCTAGTTCCTGGGTTAATGTGGAAAGCTGCACAATAGAAGGTTGGAAGAATGGGGCTCCATTGCACACCACATCATTTGTAATGATTCTACAACATTATTATATTCATATTATACACTGCTGCCAGCAACACTCTCACACATCCTCACAGATCCCCAACCTTCCTAGACATGGGGCAGGTAGCAAAGGATTGTTACAGCCCGCTGACAGAGAATCAGGAACTACTTAGAGCCAACCAATGCAGAGAAGCAGAACAATTTCCCAGGCAAACAACTGGTTCTGGCTCATTTGCTGGGTCTTCAAAAGAACAAGTTTTGAGTCTCTTCCCTGTCACTGCTCATCCCCTCAGCTCATCCAAACAGCAGAGAGATTCTCAGGAAAAGGGAAACAAAACAGAAATTCCAATGTTTCCAGTGATAGGGGACAAAGGTCTAAGTGGGAAAATAATTCTCCCAGTTTAACTTAGTGCCTTGCATTTGACCAGCACCATGACCACCAGGCTACATTAGCACCAAGCCTCTCACAGGCTCTTTACCTTCTCTACAGGGACACCTGTCTTCCAGTTCAATTAGTTCTGGGAAAGGAGAATATAGGCAGTCCCTGGGTTACGTACAAGATAGGGACTGTAGGTTTGTTCTTAAGTTGAATCTGTATGTAAGTCGGAACTGGCGTCAGCCACTGCTGAAACTGATCAGTTTCAACAGCAGCTGAATCTGGACACCAGTTCTAACTTACACACGGATTCAACTTAAGAAACCCAGGCGTCCCCAAGTCAGCTGCTGCTGAAACTGATCAGCAGCTGATTCCAGGAAGCCCGGGGCAGAGCAACTCTGCCTCGGGCTTCCTGTAGTCAGCCCCTGGTCAGTTTCAGCAGCGGCTGACTTGGGGACGCCTGGGGCAGAGCAGCTCAGGTGCTGCTGGGTTGGTACAGTAGCGCGGCCTCTCCGCGGTGCTACTGGAGCAACCCAGCAGCACCCCAGCTGCTCTGCCCCAGGCGTCCTGATTCAGCCACTGCTGAAACTGACCAGCAGCAGCTGAATCAGGATGCCTGGGGCAGAGCAGCTGGGGTGCTGCCGAGTTGGTACAGTAGGGGACCCGGCAGCGCCCCAGCTGCTCTACCCCAGGCGTAGGCAAGAAAAGCCTGGTCTGCTGGGGGGGGAGAGGGAGGAGGGACACTAGCTGCACCCCCCCCCCCAGCAGACCAGGGAGACACGGGTGGCGGGCGTGCTCCGCGGCTTTGCTCCCTGTCTCCCTGGTCTGCTGGGGGGGGGTTCCCCCCCCAGCAGACCAGGGAGACGTGGAGCAGCTTTTCTCGCCCTGGAGGACGGGGGCGGCGGGACTGCAGCGCATCTGGGCGTCCCGCCGCTCCAGTCCTCCGGGGCGAGAAAAGCCCCATTCGTAACTGCGGATCCGACATAAGTCGGATCCGCGTAACTCGGGGACTGCCTGTACTCCAAAGAGGCTCCTGCTCATGCTCATGTTCGTAATCCTGAATCCTCTTTCAGTCCTCAAGGGCAGACCTCAAGGAGACTGAATCCCTACAGCAAAGCCAAAAGGGTCTCTGAGATTGCCCCTGCCCTACAGCCTGTCCTACCTGGCCACTGTCATGCATACTCCGGAGGCGGTGACCTCACAAACATCCTTTAACCAGTAAGCTGAGGCTCTGCAAAAGGCCTTGTGATGTCACGACCACACCCATGTCTGCCCTGCTGGGCTAGTGCCAGCTTCTGGCCAGCCATGGACATCTGGTATGTTCAGTGGGGGAAGGCTTTGCTTTCCCAAACCACCAGGCATAGCACCACCCACGCTCCGCCCCCACAACACCTGCTGTAGGCATTCTGGGGGGTGGAGTGTTGCTGCCCTCCCACTGCTCCAGGGCTGGGGAAGCTGGGGCCATGCCATGTGCCCTCCACCCTCTGCAGGGCTGGGCTGGGCTGAGCCACGCTGCACAGCACACTCTCCTCCTTCCCCCATGCTCTGGGGCTGGAGAGATGAGGCTGGGCCAGGCAGCATGCCTCCTCTAGGCCTGGGCCATCCTGTGTGCCCTCAGCCCCCCGGACCGTAGTAAGCATGCGCCAGCCTGCTCCCTCTCCTTCCAATGGTTGGGAGGGGGGAGCGTGCACGTAGCATGCTGTCCCACCTCCCTGTGAGAGCCTGGACCTCAGCATAAGGGGCAAGGCCTTCACCAACAGCACATGTGACCAGCACCTTTGCATGTTTGAGCTGCTCCGCCTGTGTCACACCCACTCACTCAATGTTAGTTCTGGAATCAAGCAGGCTGCACATGGAAACCATCAGTGGCTGCTCAGTGCCACATGCAGCTTGCAGAGATCTGCAGACTGTAAGGCCAGAAGAGACTGTTTGATCATCTAATCCAAGGGTGGGCAATAATTTTTGCAGAATGGCCACTTCACAAATTTTGATATGTGGTCATGGGTCAGCTCCTGGCTCCCCAGAAAATGCAGGACCTCAGGCAGAAGGGGTGAAACTGGGGGCTACACAGAGACGTGAAAGAGACACTGTGTGAGACAGACTGTGTCACAGATTGAGTGTGTGTGACAGTTACTATGTGAGTGTGGCACAGACTGGGGTGTGAGAGACAGGGATGCAGAGTGTGTGTGTGTGTGCTGGCTAAGTTTCTGATAGAAGAAATGATCTGTCTTCCTCCTGCTCCTCTCTACACTCTGACTCATTAACCACACTTCAGAGGGGAGCAGCTTCACTGATTGTTTCTCTCCCTTTTTGCAGAGATGAGGTGCAGGGGAGCATTCCCCTCATCTCCTCCAGCTTTCCCCCAGCTCTGCGCAGTTAGCAGGAGAATCCTGGAAGCAGCTTTGCTGCAGGATGGAGCAAGGGGGTGTGGGGGGGTGGAGCCACTGACCACATGCTGGTGACTAAGTATGCATGCTCTGCTAATGAGCTGGGCAGGCAGAGAAAAATGCTGGATGGGCTGGATTCGGGCCCTGGGCCTGATTTTGCCCACCCCTTATCTAGATTGTGCTTGGTGCTGCTGTGAGGGCAGGGGACTGGACTTGATGATTTCTCAAAGTCCCCTCCAGGTCTAGTATTCTATAATTCTATGTATTTTGACTTTAGAAGAGATTACTACCTCACAAAATTTTGCAACAAGAAAATAATATATGCATGGTCCCCCTTTTGTTAACTCATGTTGGCAATCCTTTATTGAATTAGTAATCCTGTCCCTATTCCTTCAGGAGTTTTTAATACCTTTCACACAGAAAAAGTTAAGTTTCCAGATCTGTATTTTTCTAATGTTCTCCAGGAGATAAGAGGCAAATTAAACACTCTACAAATCTCCTGTGGCACTCAAAGCATAGTGCACTAGGTTTCCAGTAAAGGCTTTTCTCCTGTTTCCTTGGCTATTTTCTTCAGAATTGTAGGATTTAGTGTATCTGGGTATGAGGCCTCTGTAACAGCCACCAGGCAGATTTGAACCTGGGACCTCTGAGCTTAATATAGGAGCCTCTACCCTTCCAGCTAAAAGCCAGCTGGCTCTAGCCCCTACTGGAGAGGTCTCTTGTTCTTATCTGTTTCTGTGGTCCAGGTGCCACTGCATAGGACAATGAACTACACTAGGGCTACGTCTACACTGGCCACAATTTCCGGAAAAGGGATGCAAATCAGGTAAGTCAGGATAGGGAAATCCGCAGGGGATTTAAATATCCCCCGCGGATTTAAATAAACATGTTCGCCGCTTTTTTTCCGGCTTGGGGAAAAGCCGGAAAAAAAGCGCCTAGACTGGCACGATCCTCCGGAATAAAGCCCTTTTCCGGAGGATCTCTTATTCCTACTTTGAAAAGGAATAAGAGATCCTCCGGAAAAGGGCTTTATTCCGGAGGATCGCGCCAGTCTAGACGCTTTTTTTCCGGCTTTTCCCCAAGCCGGAAAAAAAGCGGCGAACATGTTTATTTAAATCTGCGGGGGATATTTAAATCCCCCGCGGATTTCCCTATCCTGACTTACCTGATTTGCATCCCTTTTCCGGAAATTCTGGCCAGTGTAGACGTAGCCTTAGGTGTGTGGGTTACACCTGGTTAACTTTTTTTATATCATTCTAATTGTTTATTAACTATTCTATTACCTACACCTGCTGGTGTTATCAACCATGTTTTATATCCTCCTACCTCCCTTTGGAAAGAGTTTTATCCCAAGGTCTTCTAAGATCTGCTTCTTTAAAAAATACTATAGACTTTATTAAAGTCTATCATTAATATATTTTTAATTCACTTCCGAATTTTTTTAGCTTCTAGTCTTGCTACTTCCTTCTTTTGAGAAAGCTACTATTTTGACAACTGCAATAACAGCATTCATTGCTGCCACAAATAGTAACTATGCAATTGCTGGTACAATTGATATGCCTGGCCCCTCCCTCCTCTGAACAGATACTTCTGTGGTGCAGACAGCAGAAGCAACAAGACAAAATGCTGAAGATTTAAATCATCAGATGTTAAGCAGTCTTCATTATTACTTTAAAAATAAGAAAAAGGGGAAGAAGGGTCTCTACTCAAGACTGGATCTAAAGGAATCAGCTCAAGAAATGAAATGGTTAGAAACAGGGTGAACCATGCAGCTTTATTGCTAATCACACAGCCAGCTCCTGTAGCTTGTTTGGAATTGAATAGAAAGTGTTGCTTCTATGTGTAGATGAGTCCTTTAAAACCCCAGCAGTCTTTGAATAAAGACTGCAACTGAGTTTTGGTATTTTCCTCAATCTTCCCATCATCCTTCCTGATACAGGCAGTCCCCGGGTTACGTACAAGATAGGGACTGTAGGTTTGTTCTTAAGTTGAATCTGTATGTAAGTCGGAACTGGCATCCAGATTCAGCCGCTGCTGAAACGGATCAGTTTCAACAGCGGCTGAATCTGGACACCAGTTCCGACTTACATACAGATTCAACTTAAGAACCCCAGGCGTCCCCAAGTCAGCTGCTGCTGAAACTGATCAGCAGCTGATTCCAGGAAGCCCGGGGCAGAGCAACTCTGCCTCGGGCTTCCTGTAGTCAGCCCCTGGTCAGTTTCAGCAGCGGCTGACTTGGGGACTCCTGGGGCAGAGCAGCTGGGGTGCTGCCGGGTTGGTCCAGTAGCGCCAAGGAGCGGTGCTGCAGGACCAACCGGCAGTGCCCCACCTGCTCTACCACAGGCCCCAGGGCTTTGCTCCACGTCTCCCTGGTCTGCTGGGGGGGGGGCACTAGCTGCGTCCCCCGCCCAGCAGACCAGGGAGACGCTGAGCAAAGCGGCGGAGGACCCGGGGCTGGACCCGCGGCCGCTTCCAGATCAGTTGGAAGCGCCGCGGGTCCGGCCGGGTCCTCCGCGGCTTTGCTCAGCAGACCAGGGAGACGCTGAGCAAAGCGGCGGAGGACCCGGGGCCAGACCCGCGGCCGCTTCCGGATCAGCTGGAAGTGCCGCGGGTCTGGCCCGGGTCCTCCACCGCTTTGCTCCCCGTCTCCCTGGTCTCCTGGCTCCCCCAGCAGACCAGGGAGACGGGGAGCAGCTTTTCTCGCCCCAGAAGAGGCGGGCGGCGGGACCAGGCGTCCCGCGGCTCCAGTCCTCCGGGGCGCGAAAATCCCCGTTCATAACTGCGGATCCGACATAAGTCGGATCCGCGTAACTCGGGGACTGCCTGTATTGTAGATACCTAATAATATTATTCTCCTAATGCCTAGAAACCTAACAGGGGAGGAAAGAAATGTTATGAAACAAAGTGCAAGACACACGATAAGTCTATTTACTCAAAATAAGGCATACATTAAACCAAAATAAAGAACTTAACATTAAGTAACATGACCATGGCATACTGCCTATGTGCCAAGTGGTGCAAAGGAATTATTAGAAAATCCTGAGCTTTATATCTGAAAAGAAACCTGCAGATTGCAATATTGGAGAACTTGGATGGTCCAATCAAGACAGCAGACAAAAGTAGGATACCCAGTTGAGATGTACCCGGGAGAGCTACTAGGGATGTTAGATACTGGGTAACTGACTAGTCATGTAACCACAGTATCAGAGGCAGCAGAGCCAAGTGGAAGGGGAGCCGATTCATTAGGGGAGCCAGTTTAAAAACCAGCTTCCCTCATGGATTGGCTGCCTGCCATCATGCACTACTGCCTCTGATACAGAGGCAGTAGCAAGGGGTGGCAGCAGCCCCCTCTCTATGGGGGGGGTCTAAGCCCCCCAAGCAGAGGAGCTGTTCTGCATGCTGTGGAGGAACCTCTGTCATTGGGAAGTTCAGAGCCCCTACAGACAGAGGCTGCTACCACAGAGCAGCATGTGCCTGTGGCGGGCCCAGGATCACTACAGAAAGGCTGTTTCACACCAGCCTCCCTGCTCTCCCCATGGTCTGCTGCTGCCTCTAATAGAGGCAGCAGCATGGGAGGGAGGGGTGGGAGGCAGCATCATGGAGACAGTACTGGGGTGAACCAGCTTTTAAGTCAGTTCTCCCTAGCACCATCTCCTGCTACAAGGCAGCAAGGGGAGGGAAATGCAAGTAGTCAACGAAATTAACTGATAAGCCTAGACTTACCGGTTAATCATCTAGCCAACTACTCGTTGACATCCCTAAGTGCTACCAGGCTCTACCATACCACATCACAGCTGGCAAAACAACCTCCTAGCATATACTAGCCACCAGCATAAGTTACTGTAAACCCAGGGTTGTTCTCACTTCATACCGGAACCAAACCAACCCCCAGCAGTCCTGGGGGAAGATGGAATATAATCACCTTGGCCTTTCACCTCTCCTGGGTCAAAGCTAGAGCCCTATTTGTTTTAATATCATAACCAAAGTCATCATTACCATTTTCAAGTGTCCACCTCCAAATGATAAGATTACTCTTAAAAATGCACAGGTAGAGAACTGCTGGAGAACAGGAAGCAGAGACTTACGTTATAATAAAGACTACCATGATTATGACATCAAAACATCTCTCATCTGGAGAATCAAACTTCCTAGTCTACTCTTCTACTTCAATAGACAAAGTTTCATTCAATAGCATATTTAATCTGCAATAATCTAAACAAATCATAATTTTGACTGAGCAAAATGTTTTCTCTTTTTTGCTGATTATTCTGAACAATGTTTACATTAACTTTAGAAAAACTTGTTTACTTTATTTCAATGTATTCAATTGCTAGTTTCCCATCACATCCTTCATATACAGGCATGTTGAGTCTAATTCAGTCCCTAGTCAGGCATTAGCAATATTGAGCAGCAATTTTCATTTTTACTGTGAGATTAAAATGGAAGAGCCACCTAATGAATTCACCTATAAAGACCAAAATAGATGTTAGCCAACTTAAAAAAATAAAAATGTAAAAGAAAATCAGGTGACGTTTGTCCATATTCCAGAAGTTCCCACTCCTTAGCCATTCATATCTCCAACTAGCTCTGCTTATTTCTCCAGTTACCAACAACTACCTATACTTCCCCACTAGGCTTCTAGACACTTACAGAACTTTGTTTTCTATTAGGTGCTAGAACGTAAGTGTTCTCAAACTGTGTCTCTTTACTTTAAATCAATTTTCATTCGCATATTCAGTTTCAATCTTGATGTTTCTAGCACTGGGAGATTTTCAGAATATATTGTAGTTTTATTAGTTCAGAATGACAGAAGACCAAAAAAAAAAAAAAAGCAAGCACAGATCCGGGGGGGGGGGGGACGGGACGGGACGGGACAGAAATCCTTCTCAGTTTCTCCCTTACCCCTCCCCAGGAATGGAAATTCACAACTATACCTTAGTAAGGCACTTTGAGCCTTGTTAATAATTAAAACACATCACTATGCACAAGCAGTTATTTCAAAACTCTTATTAACCCCACCTTCCCCCATTTCATTGCCCTTACTGAAACTAAATTCATTCAATATGCTCCACACGGTCAACTTCCTTCCCTTTTCAGTTTTTACCTGTCTCATTTAAATCTCTAATACAGGATGAAGTGACTGTTTCACATATTCTCTCCTTTATTTCATCTTCTATTATACTTTCTGACTTGCAGAATCTCACAATCTGGCATTATTCCTTCCCTTGTTTGTTGATGTACACAGTATTAGAAAGCAGTTCTAAACCAGACTGCCAACACTTACTGTCAGTCTTATTTCCTCTACCAAATGTAATTTATTCTATGTCTGGTCAATTAGTCTCATTACTATCACTATGGAAATCACACACTTTTAAATATTTTTATATTAGCAGACTTACCCGGCATTGCCTGGGTCCTTCACAGCAGGGAATTTTTAGTGTTGGGTGTGGGGGGAGGGAGGGGACACAAGAGTGAAGCATACGGTTGAGAAGGGGCTCAGGGCAGGGGGTCCCATCTAGCATGGACCTTTTCTTTCCCACCAGCTCTCCTGTATTAATACATTTAAAAGGCTGGTGCACAGCAGGAGGGACCCAGGGCAAGTTGGGAATCAGCTGTTCTGGCTCACACTGGGTCCTCTCTCTCCCCCCCCCCCCCCCCCCCCCCCCGCATTTCAGGCTCTTAATACATTTAAAAAGCAGAGGCACAGCACCTGGGACTGGGCACAAGCCGGGAATCAACTGATTCCTGGATCATTCCTGGTCCCCTCTACCCTCCTGCTTCTCCTGCCCCCCATGGAGAAGGTGCTGGAGGGAACCAGCTTTTAAGCTGGCTTCTCCCAGCACTAGTTCCTGCTCCCCCCACTGCCTCTGATTGAGTTTTTGCTTATCAGATAGTCACTAGTCGACTAGTCGCTTACATCCTTAGTATCGACTACACAATTAGCCAATTATTTGCCTCAACATCCTTAATTCATGATAATTTTTTTAAGTTTATCTTTTTGTGACCAAATCATGGGAAGAATTGTACATCATGTGTACATGCTCAGAAGCACTTCCTTTCAACAAAGAATCACAGTTAAAATAGTCAATTTAATCTGAGAAGTATAAGTTTACTGCTAATACACTGAATATTTCACTTGAGCCCTCATCAAGTATTTAGTGTATTTTCAGCTTAAAGGGCAAGGAGTTGTATATTCCACTGTATCCTCTTGTCTAGAATGCCTCATACACAGAAAAATAATGTTCACAACTGAAGAAAACGTGTTTTCTGCATTTCATATAATCTCTCCCCCCCCCCCATATATATCATACATACCAGATTTGTCTTACATGTTCTATAATTTCACAGAGATTTGCTTCTCATCATTAGAGAGGCAGAGTTTCCTACACACCACCTCACTTTTGTATCTAGCCAATTGACAGCTCCTCTGCTTTTCCATCTCTTCAGAGCACATCAAACAAAGGACACAGCCAGCACGGGAACTCACAGAATTTCCCCTACTACACATCTTAAAATGTTCAAGTTATTTGGCAGTGGGGAGCAGTAGAAGAGACAAGACACAATGTGAAGAACCTGACAGGACTGCGGATGAGACAGGATTCAACCCCCTCCCCTCCCCATGTTTGCACCTTAGGAAGAAAAATGACACATCATGAATGGGAATCAGCAAAAGGACCATGGACAAATGAGATGGAAAGAATTTTAAGAGGTATGAAAAAAATTAAGAAAAAGAGTGGGGTAAGAGAAAGGAGACTAGCAATATTTACTAACCCACAAGTTATTTGTACTTAAGAGTTTACTATATTTCTCTAACAGATATGTGAAAGTTTTAAACTTGAAGGAAACATGATTTAAACCGCTTTGTAATCACATCTGATGTGTTTTATATGTGAAGTTGTTTTATTTGCTACTTACTTTAACATTAGAGTGGAGGTGGGAGAGACATTTTGATCTTTTCTGTTAGGACTAGTAATAGTGACAAACCGTACCTGTCCAGTATACAGGATGCCAGCAAATACAACAGTCCCTAAGGAGATCTGCAATCTGTTTTGAGTTCTGCCACCAATTTCCTGTGTTATCTTAAGCAAGTCAAACAGCTTCTGTGAGTTACTTTATCTGTATCCATGGAGATATTGATGCTTACCCACCATTGTAAAGAAATCTGAACCTACAGATTTTCTTTAAAAATTCATCAAGTTGTCAAGTCTGTTAACTGGTGTATTATCTAATTATTAGATTGTTGACTGAGAACTATGAGACCTGGATGAGGTTACTGACTTTTAAAAAATATATATTTACCAAAAAAAAGCAGGACAGGAAAGGTTGGGTTGTTAGGGTGTTACAGCCAAGGGAGTGTGATTTTTGATAGTAAGGTATCATTAACGTTGTATTAAAATTTCTGCTTTAATCCAGTGACTTTAAACCCTATCTCCTTTTAGCTAGTTGTAAGAATACTTACATATCAATTGTGTGCAACTTCATTAACAGAAAGTATCATGTTTGAAAGTATAGATCTAGAACTACCGATAAAAAGCTGTAACGTAAGAGACCAAAAAGCTTTTGACTTTACTCCCCAACGTCTGGATTTAGGTGATCTTTAGACTCAACATCATTAGCCTTCTGCATTAGCTATTTAAAGATGCAAAGCTGTTTCCTGAGTCACATAATGCCCCATGCCAGTTACACCTTCATTATTAGGCTCTCAATTTTAAACTCACATGAAAACTGTGAATCTGGCTACTTAAATTCCTTGACAGTATGTAGTTACAACAGTATATCTCTTGAAGAGTGATACAACACTAGGCAAATGTTGCTGTTTGCAATGGTAAAATATCCAAACAGCACACACAAAAACTCCCCAAACTCAACAAAAACCAGAAACATTTTCTTGAATTGTTTTTGAGGTACCAGAACCCAAGCACTTAAAAGCTTATATTTGCTTTTTATTACTACAGTACATTAAGCATAGCCACTTCTTAACAACAGATCTTGTCAGGAAAACAGAATGGCCCAAATCATACAGAAATGTGTTGCGACTTAAGAGACACCTCTATTATGTATTTTGACTACTGCTTAATCAATTGCATCACTGATCAATAGGACACAAGCTACACCATGCAAGATCAGCTGTGCAGTCATCTTTCCTTCTCTAGAGAAATATTTAATGCAGGCAGTTGTCTCACGTTTTCACAGTTACACAGCGGGGGAGGGGTGGGAAGGAGCGACGTGTACATAACACACATACACACCCAGCCACAGAAGAGCTCAAAGCCATAAGAAGGGAAATACTTTCCTCCCACCCACCCGCTGCAGCACCAGGGCATATCAGGAACAATACGCTCGCAGACATGCAAACTTTTATGGCTCTGCCCAGACGCAGTGATCATGTCTCGGCTTTCCTCCTCCTTATAATCAGATTAGCGCCGCACGGGTTCCGCTCCACGCGCCGCTATCGCCGATTCAGAGGCAGGGCAGAGCAGCTCGGCAAGCCAGCGCCGCTTCCCCGACTTCCCCAGCTCGCGCGCTGGCTCACACTCTAATAGCCAAGCTTTCGAGGCAGGGGAGGGAGGCTCCATTGGCTGCGTCTAGCGAGCCTCCCTCCCCTTTACAGCAGCCGCTGCTGCCTGACACTCACCCGGGCTCAGCGAGCCGCATCCGTCCCCAGCAGCTGCGGCCAAGGCAGCCGCCGATCCCGCCACCGCGCTGCCCTGCGCCACGGCGGGTCACGGCAGCTGCGGCCGCTGGAGCGGGCGGCCGGGCAGCTCCATCGCCCGGAGCCCCCCGCCAGCCCGGCACCGGGCGCCCCACACCCGCTGTCACCCGCGGCGCCGCGTCACGCGTGGACCCGCCAGGCGCCCCCGCCCAGGTGCCGGCGGGCCGGGCAGCCCCGCGCTTACCGAGTGGTTGACCCCCCACATGAGGACGCTGAGCAGCGGGTCGCTGGCCCGGAACAGCTTCACTTTTTGCGCCACGAAGTGCTTCTTCTTGGTCTTGGTCTTGCTCGCCATGACGGACACGATGTTGCCGGGGGCCGCCATGGCGCAGCCGAGGGGAGGGGCGGCTCAGCGCCCCGGGCCCGGGAGAGGCGGCTGGCGCTGCACGGGGGTGGCGGGCTGCCTGCCGCGGGATGCCAGGCGCATCCTGGCCTGGCCGCCTGCGCCGCTCGCTAAGCCTGCCCCGCCTCCTCCCCGGGGCTTCCTCCGCCTGCCGCGCTCTGCGTCAGCCCGCCCCGCCCCCAGGCGGGAAGGCTCAGGGGCAGCGTCAGATTCGGCTCGCTCGTTGCCAGGGCGCGTGCGTGAAGGAGCCGAACATGCGCACTGGCCGCGATGAAGCCGTCGCCTTCACTCTGCCCTCAGTCTCGGCTCCGTGAAGCGGTAACGTCGGGCTAAGGGGGGAGCCCTTAATAAAAGGGGGAGCCAGGGCCTGGGCGGAGTGGGGCCGTTGGCTCCATACGACGCCCCGCCACCGCCTGCCTGAGTCGGAGCAGGGGTGGGACGATGCACCAGGACTTAATGGGACTTGTCCGCGAGCACAGCTGACGCCGACTCTATTTGACCTGCAGATCCAACAACCGCGGACTCGCCGCCTTTGCAGTCTCTGCAGAAATCCCTGGTGGCAGCTCCTACGTCCCCCAACATTGTCCACAGACTCCTGCGCATCCTTACCTCTGCCTCTCCCCGCTGGAGTGTGTGTGGAGTAAAAGTGGTGCCTGCCTATAGGCATGGCAGCCAATATTTCTGTCCATTTCCTTTCTCATTTTAAAGCGCCAATTCAGTTAATGGGTTAGAATGTTTGTATGATAGTGTCCTTTTTCATATACACATTGGTTTGGGTTTGTTTAACTGTGGTGTGTGGGGTTTGGTTGGTTGTTTTTGGAGAGTTTTTTGGTACTGCCAATTCTATTTTTTTTTAATAATTAAAATGTATTAGTTCACCACACATACTGCAGAATATACAACAGTATTTAAACCACCTAGTAGTTGTTAAGTATACACAGTACCACAGAATGGAGAAGTTCAAGAAAATGAACTTTTCTTTAATTGTGTAAATGAACAGTAAGCACCCCATTATTCATAGTTTCAGTGAAACTACAATAATTACAAATGTACAGCAAGCACTGCATAATTAATGTTTATTTAAAAAGCAGTGTTAAATGTACACCACCAACACTACACAGTTCTTAACAGCATCCAAATCTTCAGGGCCAGAGCACAGTCAAGCACAGCACATTAACATGGCTGACCATCAGTGTTGTTTTTTGTGATGGTATTGCCCAGTACACAGTACCGGAACCTCCAGATGCAGTACCTGCACCTCCAGTCAGAGCTCAACAACTTTTCCCCTGGAGTACCAGCACCTTTTTTTTTTTTTTTTGTTATAAAAAAAGGACTGGTGACCATTAATGTGCTTTTTAATGCCTCTCTCAACTGCATGGTTACATGTTGAAGTATTTGGGTCTGGCTGTTCAAATTCAGCAGACAGCTGCTCGCTGTTTCTCTACCTTCCACCCCAGCAGCAACTTTTTTCCCAAATATTATACAGGACACAGCAGGCTGCTATAAACACTTTGGATATTTTTCTCATGGAGATCCAATCTGCTGAGTAAATATTATCAATATCCCTTAATTCTACCAAAACACATTTATCTGTCAGTCTGCACCTGTTGGCTTGACGTTTGAGTCAGACCATAGTGCTGTCAATTTGGTTAGTATATGGATTCTTGAGCCAGGAGAACAATGCTCAGGCAAGAGCCTACGATATTTCAACATTGCCAGCCATAATCTGCTGATGGTAAAGCATGTCTCTGCATGCACCTTTTCAAATAGCCCTGTGTTCTTAAAGATGTAAGTATCATACACTTTCCCTGGCCAGCCCGCACAAGAGGAGAGCCACCCATTGCAGCACTCCAATAAGAAGCTGGCCAGCTGGGGCACAACACAACAGTACCTGTAAGAAACTTAAGTTACTTTCACCCCTGCCTGTACTCATATCTGTGAAGCATCCCTAGCGAGCCACCAATGCTTGCATAACCATAGCAAAGTGGCCTTCTCTGTTAGTGTACTCTGTACAAGGAGGCCTCCTTCCAAAATAAGGATACGAGTGCTATTGCCTGCCCCCTCTCCCCCCCCAGGACTTAAGAACCCCTTTGCTGCAGATCAATTTACTACATCCTGCACATTGCCAGGAATCACAGTCAATGTTCATTTCCTTGGCCCAGACACAATTTTCTACCATCTGCAGCTGCTTCTTGAACATGACCAATAACCTTTTTGCTATGTCTCTTTAATAGTCTGTCCTCAAAGAAAAAATCATCTCTCCCAGTATTGCAGTTCTTCCTGTGGGTCTGAAAATACTGGAGGATTTTTTGTCCTGCATTTGTAACATTCATTAAAATAATGCAGAGCTGTGCAGGCTGTGTGCTTTTGTCAGGAATGGTGGACACCAAGAAGGGCTGCACAAGTTTGCTGGATTTTTTAAAAAGGAAAGAAAATGTATGGGATATAGATGGTGGTCTAGCTTCTAGAAATCCATAAGCAAATAATTTCTACCCCACAATGCACTGTGAAACCTTCCCAGAAGGCATTGTACCATACAGCAGCAGACAGCACACTGAGATGCCTACCTGTGGTGTACTATACTTTGCATTGATACAAGCACTCATAGTTAATATATGCAACACTAATGTAAGCAACGAGTTATGCACAAATAACATAACTTTTTCAGCTTTACACCAATGTTACTTGCATTGACAAAAGTACCTTCCAATATTGCATTAAGCAATATGACCAATATCTCTCATGTGAAGCATTCATCACATAATATATTCACACAAACATATCCTTTTACTCTGATGATAGAGCACACAAGCTCAGAGAAATGTGCCTTGCACTTGGAGCTGAAGGTGGTGAGGTTTGTGATGGTCTTTGCTTTCTGTGGGAGTTCATTCCATGGTCTGGGACTAGTTTCCAAGAACACCGTGATGAGCTTTTTCCTTATTGTAGAACATTCTCTTGTCCGAAGGAACAGAGCTGTTAAGCACAATCTTCATTTCCATGTCTTTTTAGATATCCTGGGCCCAGGTCATGGCAGACCTTGAAGATAATGACCAAGACCTTGATTCAAATTCTATAGCAAGCCAATGGAGAGTGGAGAACAGTTTGTATGTGTTTGCAGTAGCACTGTTGCTGAGGAGAATAGTAATAGAGATGTAGCCATATTAGTCTCGTCTTGCTGATACAAAAGACAGGGCTACCATCTTGTTAGTCTTTAAAGTGCTGCATAGTCCTGTCTTTTGTTTGCTTAGGAGAGACACTGCAGTATTCTGTACCAGTTGGCCTTTTCTAAGCCGTGAAGCCTTTCTGGCCAGGTATAGTCCAGACTAGAGGTAATAAAGGTATAACTGAGGGCAATCATTCATGTGACTAGAATGAGACAGCAAACAGGAGATGGCAGAAAGTCTTACTTATGGATGCTGCTAGATGACAGCATAATGTCAGCAAGCAGTCCAAGGCATTCCTAAACTATAGATTTAATTAATCTATTGTGGGTATGTATCTTCAACTGTACCATGGCTTCAGAATGCTTTCATGTGCTCACCAACATATTCTCTATTCTGCTCAGCTTCAACTGGTTCTTCAAACATGGATTGGTCTCCTCCAAGCACTGGGTCATCTTGGTTGTGTAAGGTCATATGTGGTGAAGGATAAGTAGAGTTGTGTTTCTTCTACATGTTGCTGACAAATGAGGCCATGTCATCTGACTAGCTCACCTAGTAGCTGCATGGAGATGCTGATAGAATCAAAGAGAGAATTGATCCTTTTTGGACTTTTTGGACTATACAAATGATCAGTATAATGGCAGAGGTAGATTCCCATTGCTACTTCTTGGATGCATCCTTCAAAACACTTTAGTGCATTGCCCTGAGTTCTGCCACCTCCCCCAGGTCAGACAGCAGTACCTTATGGTCAACAGAGTCAAATGCTGCAGAAAAGTCCAGAGGATATCAATGAATGTCTGCCCTCTTTTCACTGACAGCAGATTATCAGTGGCACCAAAGTGAATTCAGTTCCTTGTTCTGTCTTGAATCCAGATTGTACTTGGTCTTGTACAAGTTGGGATTGTAGTTGGCTTTTGGCAAACTTTTCTTTGAGCCCGCTAAAAACCTGAAGGTTTGATATGGGCAATAATAGTTGGCTAGAACCAGTGTATCCACTGTAGATGTCTTTCATGTTGGCTATGCAATTATGTGTTTGAAGAAGGAGGATAAGATTCCTCCCTTGAAGGAAGCATTGTCTGATTTGGTCACCAGCTGTCTGATTCTTCCACAAACCAGGTAGGGCATAGATCAGATTCAAAAGTCTTGAGCTGAGACTCCTTTAAGGTTCTCTTACGGTCCGGAGTTTCATGTTGAGTGAATGTACTGAACTCTTGGAATGAATGGTATGCAGGTATCATAGCCCCAGATTGTTTGAGAATCCTTTCCAAATGTGCATGCCCTTTCAGGAAGTAGGAGTGATAGTTCTTTGGAGCTGTTAGTAGTGGGTTCTGATACAGACTGTAGACATTCAGGATTGGTGTAGAACAGTGGTTCTCAAATTTTTTGGCCAGAAGCCCACCCCGCTAAACACAAACCTTTCCATGGACCACCAGCCCAACCACCTTTGATGACAAAATGCCTTCATTTATCTTTAAATACCTTAAATACTAAATTATTCATATTAGGCCACTGGAGCATAAAAAAGTAAATATGCAGGTGTAACATAAGGGGGTGTATATAATTGGTAAAAGAGGAAATATTATTATTAAATGATTAAAAATCATTAAACAGATCAAGTGCTTTAATTTTATGTTAGTTTACCAAACTTAGTTTTAAATAAAGTAAAACATCAATTTATGTCTAAAACAAAAGGTTTCAACGTTGTCTTTATTTATGGCAGGGATAGGGAACCTTTCTTGACCCACAGAAAAATCAGTTGGGGCCACACAAAAGTTAGAAACAAACAAAAACAACAAAAACCCAACCCTGACCGATGTGGCTCCCAACTGGGATACCTTACTCCCTTCACATTCCAGCCCTACTGGGGGGGGGGGCTAGGAAAAATGGAGGTTCAGAGCTTCTCATGAGCCAGATCAACTCTTCTGGGGTCCCAGGGCTAATAGATTTTGTGGATCCCCCTAGACTCTGGGGCAGAGCCAAAACTGAGGAATTCAGTATGTGGTAAGGGCTGCTGGGGAGCAAGATGGGGATGAGATGCAGAGTCTGGGCAAGAGGTGGGGAACAGGAGGGGGTGAAGATGCTAGTTTTTGGTGGGAGGTCAGGTACAGGAGCGGAGTGGGGTTCTGTCTGGGAGGTTGGGTGCAGGAGCAGGCGGGGGGGTAGGGGTCTGGGCAGGAGGTGGGGGTGTGAGGTCTGGACAGGAGGGAGGGTGCATGAACAGGGTAGGGGTGTGGAATGTTGATGGGAGAGAGTGTCTGAGGGTTATGGGGGTGCAGGGTCTGGGGTTACCTGGCTCCATGCACCCTGCCACTCCTAGAAACTGCCTCCCCCTGCTGCTCCCATTGGTCATGATTCTGGCTAATGGGAGGAGCAAGGAAAGCCTCCAGGCAAGCTATTTCCTGTGCTGCTGTTCCCTCAGTGGAAGGGGGTGGGGAAGAGTAGCAGCATATGGAGATGCTTCCTCTCTCTGAGCCAGATCCAGCCCATGAGATCTGGTGTTGCAATTGGGAGAGCAGGGCTGGAGGACCAGCACAGACTCCTTGCTGCAGAGGGAGGGAGAGGCCAGCCCCAAGCCCACAGCCCATCTGTCAGACAGGTAGTCTGTAGACCACTCTTTGAGAACCACTGGTGTAGAGTTTCACTTGTAGCTCCTTGGGTTGAGATTTGGGAGCTTTCAGTGGGGTCTGAAAGGAAGATTCTATTTGCCTGAAATATAGCCTCAGAATAGGTTTGGAGGAATTAATTGTGTTTCATTTTGTCTGTATCAGTCTTTGTTTCACTCTTCATCTGGCTCAGGATATTTTCTTTGGGAGCTTCTGGGTCCTTGTCTCCTCTCCCCTCCAGTATTGTAGAGATGACTGGCTGTCCCTGTCAATAGTGACTGGTCAGAGTAGATTGAAACAGGAGAGGGGCTGTCATCTAACCAGCCAAAGAGAATCTGTTATTAATCATAACCAATTAACCAACCTTTAAATATGCCTTGTTCCTGGTGACATTAGTTGCTAAGTTTTGTTTAGCATATGAACATTATTTCTAACATAGTGTGACAGGGTGGCCCCCGTCTACCCCGGTCCAACTCCCAAAGTCCCCGTTCTGTTGCGGTGGCTCCGGGGAAACGGCGGATCCAAATGCCTTTAGCGGCGGGCAGGAGAGGGGGAATAGGGGGGTCCGGGCCCTCCCTCACTCCCGGACCCCAGCCCAGGGCCCTAGGATCAGGGTCGGTTAACCCTGCCCTGCTGGGGGGGGGGGTGCTGGCCCGCAACTCACCAGCACGCCGGCTCCTTGCCCTGCCCTGGGCTACTTCCTACTTCCTCCTTTCGCGGGCCTCCTTACCCGCCTCACGGCGCCACTTGCTGCCGCGCTCCCGCAGCGCCTGCCGCTACCCCCGTGCTCCTCCGCCCCGTTCCGCCTCGCCCTGCTCCGCTCTCCCCCCTCCTCCTCTGCTCTCTCCTCTCCCTCTGCTCTCTCCTCTCCCTCTGCTCCCCTTCCGCCGGCGGCCACCGGCATTTTGAAATCCCCGCCCCTGGCACGCCGACGTGGTTACACCCCACGCCGCGCACCTGGGCTCCGCCTCCTGGCCCCTCTCCCCCCAGCCCGCAGCCGACGGGGAATCCCTGGCGCCGTCGCCCAGCTGAGCGGCGGCGGCCGAACATACAGCGCACGTCTTCCTCGGGGGGGGGCGTCCCGCCGAGGCCGGCCAGGGCGACCGCGGGTTTAGTGTGGGGCGGGCTC